>NC_064921.1:630508126-631783126 GCF_023897955.1 Schistocerca gregaria | reverse complement strand
GTCGAACGGTCACTCACTTCTGATACCGTTCGAATAGCAAAAATATCAGTATTAGGTCTTTGAACAAGATCCTGAACGTGGGATTTCCACTACAGTTTACTATCTGAACACCTAGAAATTTTAACTGTTCAGTTTCACTAATCATATGCCCGTTTTGTGAAATTAAAATGACAGGTTTTGTTGAATTGTGTGTTAGAGACGGTAAAAACTAAGTCGTACTGTGATTTAGCGTTAGTTTTTCTTCATGCCATGACCTGAGGCTATGTACTGCACTATTTGAAACCAAGCCAATGTTGCGCACAACATCCTCTACTACCAAGCTAGTGTCATCAGCAAACAGAAATATTTGGGTTACCCGTAACACTAGACATATCATTTATATAAATAAGGAACAGGAGTGGCCCCAACAATGATCCCTGGGTACCCCCTACTTGGTAGTACCCCACTCAGACACCACATCACATTAGCTATCAACATTGTGAATGACTTTTTGCTGCCTGTTGCTAAAGTAAGAGGTGAACCAATTGTGAGCTACTCCCCGTATTCCGTAATGGTCCAACTTCTGGAGCTATATATTGTGATAGTCAAATGCCTTATTTAAATCAAAAAATATGCCAAGTGTTCGAAACCTTTTGTTTAACTCATCCAGTACCTCACAGAAAGAGGATAGCATTTTCAGTTGTTAAACGACTTCCAAAGCTGAACTGTACATTTGATAGCAAATCGTGTGATATAAAATGAGCGATTATCCTTGCATACATAGCTTTTGCAATAACTTTTGCAAACACTGATGCCATAGAAATGGGTCTAAAATTATCTAAATCATCCCTTTCTCCCTTTTTATAAAGCGGCTTTACTATAGAGTATTTTAACCGCTCAGGAAACTGACTATTCCTAAAGGAAAATATTATAAATATGGCTAAATACAGGGCTAACATTTGCAGCACAGTACTTCAATATTCTGCCAGACACTCCATCATAACGAGTCCTTAGTCTTCAGTGATTTAATTATTAACTCGATCTCCCTCTTGTCTGTATCACAGAGGAGTATTTCAGACATCAATCTCGGAAAGTCATTTGTCAAGAAAGTTATGGTTTCCTGTAGAAACTAAATTTTTATTTAATTCACCAGCAATGCTCAGAAAATGATTGTTAAATACTATACATATATCTGATTTATCAGTAACAGAAATATTTTTACTGCGAACTGACTTTATATAATCGACCTTGTGCTGCTGACCAGACACTTCCTTCAAAACAGACCATATGGTTTTAATTTTATCCTGGATTTAAGAGGAACCAGCGAAAAGTTGTATCAAGAAAATTATGCTATTTTTCTTGGTGTGATCGAAATAACAGAATTAGACCTTGATTTTTCAGGAACATTTAAGATGGGTAAAAACACAAGAAATTCAGGACCATTATCTCGGGAAAAGATTAAAAATGAACTCGTAAATATGCTTGCCAACAAGGTAAAAAACAGCATTTTTAATACTTCATTGTACTCATGTCACAAATGACTTTGTTAGGTTTGTAAATTTATCAGAGGAGGTAGTGACTGTAGAGCAACACTTCCTCAAATTTCTGAACGTCACTTAAACAATGGGTGAAAGTGTGATTGAAACACTTTTGTCAAAACTACATCAACTAGGACAGAGGCCAAAGGCACGATAATGACGTAAATATGAAATTTTATCCAAGTGGTGGTGTTTAAGCCAGAATCCTAAATTGCAATCGAGCATTTTATGACATGTGGGGTCAAAATCTATAGCAAAAGCACTCACATTTTTGGTGTAATTTAAAGATCATTGTTTTCAGTGCATCCACTCGGAGATGGGAAATCTTACTGAACGCTATACTAACGTCAAAGATGTTGTATTCAGATACTCGATGGGAAATTAAGGTGGAGAGTGTCAAAGCGACGACCTTCTTGAGGTGAGCAACAGCACCGATATATCGAAAAGAGAGCGAAGCGCACTCTCTGTGAACGAATCAAAGCGCTTTTAATTTATTGTAGGCGTCGTCATATGGTATGGTCTTCTTTTTGCCATTAACGCAACAAGTAAGGCACTTCAAGCAGAAAACATGGACGTGAAAGTAGCAACTAAATCCCTTGAAAGTCTAGTGAAGTTTGAGATTTCCATGAAGGTGCAGCTAACAGTGAGAGATAGTTGAAAGTTTACAGACTGAAGCAAAGTTTAGAGGAAAGAGAATTGGCAAGGAGGCGAAGCAATTTGATTATGATGACATAGTTTACAGAGCGCAACCTTCAGACGAGGAATACGAAATCGTTTTTTTTTTTTTCTATCCTGTTGTAGACTGTGTTAAATGGTTTGAAAGAACGGTTTGGCCAACTGCCTAATTTCTGATATATTGGATAGTTTTCTTTAGAAAGTTTGAAATACATACACGATGAACTGAAAATGCTATGTAAAAACACTTGAAAGAGCTAGGTGTAAATAGAAATGGTGATTGTCCATAAGATTGTTGCATCACACCTTTTGAGTGAAATTAGTGTTCAGAGAAATGTCAGAGGATGTGAAAACTCCCATGTTGATATTAAGGTACTTGAATGACATACAACCCATGTTGGCGGAGGGGCAGGGAAGGGGGTTTGCGGGAGAGCCCAGTTTGCAAGTTTGCACGCGGCTCCACGCCATCGAAGGCCGGTCCCGTTGGGTAGACACTAGTGGCTGGGGGCACTCCAGCGCGTATTGTTATTGCTGCTGCTTTTTAGTGTTCCACAACTTCTTAATCGAAATAAGTAGTAAAATAGGGCTGATTGAGAAAGGTGTATTTGATAATCAAGGAAACGTACAGCTATTTTGCGTACTGGTATTGCAATTTGATACATCAGCACAATTTTGATATGCTGTTCTTATTTGTCAGAATCATCACAGAACTGTTACTTGGCGCTGCAGTGTTGCCACATCGATTATCGCTCAGTTAAAGGCGACACGCAAATAAGTCAGATGGATTAACAAGTGCTGAAATGCTGTTTGTCAAGCGGAGAGCTGTTGGAAGCTGGAGCCATCAGGTATGACAACTGAATTGCAGCCGACAATGCGTTTTGTAGCTCTGAATTTACACTCATCTAACCCAACCGCAGCTAGATGTGCGAGGTATCTGAGAAAATAGAGGGCAGGAACCTGTGGCAGAACGGTCAATAATGCTCGCTTTGCTCACGGCGGTTGAAGCTTACCTGTATGAATAAACTCAATTCCAGGGTTAAAAGCTAACTGTAACATCTCGCTTTTGGTATACGGGCTGACACGATACCGACTACTGAGCAGTCTTCGTTGGAACCCATTTACAGGTTATAGGCGACACAGGCAGATTCCAAACGAAAAAAGAATGATAGAAGAAAAATAAGAGCAAACAAAATGTCAATACTTTGATGAAAATGATGCAATGAAAGATTTCAGACTGTAACACTGTAAACCACCAATTGTATTGTTTTTGTTTATCTGTAGAAACTGTTGAAATGATAGTTTGCTGTCAAGTACTTTGGTTTCCTGCAATGTTGTATGAAATTTACCTACTGTAAGCTGATCTGTGATGACTGAACACATGAAACGAAATCGTGTCTAGTGCGAAAGAATCTATTAGTCTTTGGCTATTGGTGTATACAAAATGTGCATTATTTTATTGCCATTGTTTTGTGTGTGTTTTGGGCATGTTTGTCAAGTGTGATGAAATGCGTCATAAAAGGGCCAGACCTAGGATTTGGGATCCAAAATGAAGAAAAACAAGCGAAACAAGGAATTGGAAGTGAACTGACCACTTGTTGCGGCAGTTTGGCAACGATAAACTGTTGTCACAACAATGAGTGCTCTAATTGGAGGGAGACACTTCTGACACATGAAGTTTCAACTAACAAGTAATTTTAATCACTATAGAACAGTAGGGTGTAGAACTATTGTTGTGCTGTGTGTTTACTACTGTGCATTGTGTTCATGGACAGTGAAAAATATCAGTGGATGCACAATGTGAATTAGTGACTTCACGCATTGCGTTGCTGAGTAGCTGAGAATGCGAATTGATTCTTTAAGCTTAAAACTTTGATGTGCAGACTGGTAAGCTGTGTGCATGCTGTAAAGATAACATTTTCGATTGTACACAGTGCATTTTCTTGTTGCATATTGATATGAAGAACTCGGAATGTACTATGTGCTGATTGTCACATAATGTAACACATCACATGTATACTGTCACATTTTACAAAATATGACAGTATACATGTCATGTGTTAAGACAGTGACAGGAATGTGTGACCACTAGGGACAGTGTCTAAAGTTCCTCCACGCCATCCTAACCTCCAGCAGTTCAAAAAATACTGAAACACTCACAAAAACATATTTTAACACTTCAAATTTCACATATACCAGATGGCACAAAGAAAAACAATCCATTGGAAAGAGTGACATCAGGCATTTCAGACATTTAACAACCTCCATCCAAATAGGCAATCAATAAAAAATAAAATAAAACTATTAGAAGTTGAGCTCCAATCTTTAACTGCACAATAGTTTGTATTACTGAGCACTGGTGTAGACAAAAATCCAACATGTATTATTGTATGAAAAGTCAAACTCTCACTGTAGAACTTAAAGGGGTGGAGAATCATGCATTTATATCAGAAAAGGAAAACAGTTCAAATCAAGACATGACCTCAGTACAGTAAGTGAAGACACACATCGAAATATCAGGGCTTGATATCACCAGGTCATTTTGTGTGTAGGCTATAGATCTCCCAGTGATAGTGTGGACACTTTTTTCAATAAATTAACAGAAGTTCTAGATAAAGTCTCAAGTACAAAGTCAACATAATTCGGTGGGAGGACATTAACATTAACACTAATATCATAAATGAATCCAGCAGCACCTTTATAAACATTCTTCCAAGTTTTGGCATGCCCCTATTGGTAAATAGTGCAACAAGGGCTACTCCGACTGCATCAGTAATTGACCATGTGGCCACAAATATTGGCAGAGAAAATGTGATGTAGCTTTAACAGATCTATCAGACCATCTGTGTCAAATAACAGTAAAATCAGGCATAGACTCATTCCCTAAATTACAAGCCTACAAATGACATCGGAAATCAAAAGAAAAGATTTTCAAAAGAACTAAAATAAAAACAAATCTGGGATACTGTATAAGGAAACAAATGTGAATATGAAGTGCTAAATTCTTCACATTGTTTAAACTGAACTTTGAAATGGAATTTCCAAAAGTATGCATGTCTGTATCATTTCACAGAAATAGATGGCTAACAGTAGGTATTAAGAAATCCTCCCAAACACTTAAACACTTCAGTTCCAAGACAAAGATTTGCAATGATCCAGAATTCTTAAATTTCTATCATATACAAAAAGATCTATAGGAAGGTGCTGATTGCTGCAAAAAAGTCATTTAATGATAATATATAATGCAGAGAATAAAAGCAAAGCAGACTGGGATGTTGTAAAAAAGGAAACTGGGAGAGGCAAACAAATTCAGAATAACATACTGCTAAGGGAGGGGATAAGGTAATAAATGATACAAAACACTTAGCAAACTATGTAAATGAGAATTTTTCATATATTGCAGAGAGGTTACAGAAGAAATTCCCCCAAACAAATATAACATCTGTAAATAATGTTGCACTAAATACAATGTCATTTCCAACCACAGAGAATGAAGTCAGTAAAACAATTCAAAAACTAAGTCAGTAGGCTTAGATGAAGTACCAATATGTGTACTGCAACAATGCATAGGGATTATAGAAGGCCCCTTAACAAATATGGTAAATGAATCCTTCACATCAGGACATTACCAGAGCAGTTAAAACAGGCAAGAGTTGTACCTTTGCTTAGGCCGGTAATTTTCTATGTCTCCTGCATTACCTTTCTTATTTCCCTACTGTAGCATTTTTTAAAAAAAGAAGCAATTATAAGACAGATTAATGACTTACCTGAATAAATACAATCTTTTAAGCGAATCAGTTTTGTTTATAAAGTAGCAAAATTACGGAGTCAGCCATAGTAGAATTAACAAAAGTTGTACTTGATGCTCTTGATGAAGATGTGTCTCACAGGCATATTTTTGGATATTTCTAAGGCATTTGATACAGTCGACCCATATATTCTATTAAATAAATTAGAAGCATTAGGAAGAATAGTAGTTAATGACTAGTTTCGATCATACCTAACAGATAGGGTACAAAGAGTACAGATAAAACGTACTTCAAATAGATATAAACATTTAGTAAAACACTTATCAAAATCAAAATACATTAATATAGGGCTTCTGAAAGGTAGCATATTAGGATCAGTACTGTTCCTGATATACATAAATGACTTTCCCAGTAGAAAAATTCTCTTCGCTGATGACAGCAGTATTATAGGCACTGAGAGAAAGAGAACTCTGTGCTGAGAAAGCAAATGAATCTCTCAAGGAAGTTTGATTGATCAATAAGCAATAAAGTGACATTGAACATAAGGAAAACTAATGCCATGAATTTCAGTTTGAAGAGAAAAAATGACAATGTTGAATTAAATGTAGATGGCACCTCTATAGACAGCGTAACAAATGAAAATTTTTTAGGAATGAATATTGATTCTCAGTTGAAGCGGCATGAACACACAAAGGTAATTGGAAACAGAATGTCATCAGCATGTTATGGCCTTAGAATCCTATTATCAGTGTCTATCATGCAGTGTCTTTTAGTTACATATTATTCATATGTGAACTCAATTCTTAGCTATGGCATTCTTTTTTGGGGTACAAATGCACAAAATATGAACACAATTTTCAAACTCCAGAAAATAACCACAAGAATAATAACCAAATATACTAGTCAATCTCATTGTAACAATCAGTTCAGAACACTGGAGATTTTAACTGCTCCATGTAAATACATTTACCAGTCAGATGTACACATCAAAAATAACATCGGTAATTACTGCACAGATTAGATCAGATTAGATTAATACTTGTTCCATGGGTCATGAATATGACACTTCATGATGATGTGGAACGTCTCAGGTTAAACATTACACAAAATATTGCATGACACTAATGTTTAAGTTAGTTTTTTTCCCTCCCTTAATTTATATCTAAAAATTCAGCCAATGAGTAGGAGTTGTCATCTAGAAATTTTTTAATTTATTTTTAAATGTTGCTTGACTGTCAGGCTTTTGATGCTGTTTGGTAGGTGACCAAAGACTTTCGTGGCAGCATAATTTACCCCTTTCTGTGCCAAAGTCAGATTTAACCCTGCATAGTGAAGATCATCCTTTCTCCTGGTGTTATAGCTATGCACACTGCTATTACTTTTGAACTGGGCTGGATTATTAACAACAAATTTCATAAGTGAATATATATACTGTGAGGATCCCTAGATCCTTAAATAAATGTCTGCAGGATGACCATGGGTGGACTCCAGCAATTATTCTGATTACACGTTTTTGAGCAATGAATTCTTTTCTACTCAGTGATGAATTACCCCAGAATATGATGCCATACGAAAGCAGTGAATGAAAGTAGGCATAGTAAGCTAATTTACTGAGATCCTTATCACCAAAATTTGCAATAACCCAAATAACATACGTAATTGAACTCAGATGTTTCAGCAGACCAATGTGTTGCTTCCAGTTTAACCTCTCATCAATGGACACACCTAAAAATTTTGAAAATTCTACCTTATCTACAGACTTCTGTTCAAAGTCTATATTTATTACTGGAGTTGTGCCATTTACTGTACAGAACTGTATATACTGTGTTTTATCAAAATTTAAAGAGTGTCTGTTTGCTGAGAACCACTTAATAATTTTGTGAAAAACATAATTTACAATTACATCACTTAGTTCTTGGTTTTTGGATGTTATTACTATACTTGTATCATCAGCAAAAAGAAGTAACTTTGCATCTTCATCAATATGGAATGGTAAGTCATTAATGTATATCAAGAACAGTAAAGGACCTAAGACCGAACCCTGTGGGATCCCGTACTTGATAGCCCCCAGTTTGAGGAATCAGCTGTTGTTTTAACATTACATGATCCACTTATTTCAACTTTCTGCGTTCTTCCAGTTAAGTATGAATTAAACCATTTGTGCACTGCCCCCCTCAAACCATAATGATTTGGCTGATCTAAAAGAATTCCATGATGTACACAATCTAAGGCCTTTGAGAGATCACAAAAAATACCAATGGGTGATGTCCGGTTATTCAGAGCATTTAATATTTGATCAGTGAAAGCGAATATAGCATTTTCTGTTGAAAAGCCTTTCTGAAAATCAAACTGACATTTTGTTAGTACTTTATTTTTACAAATATGGGAGGCTACTCTTGAATACATTACTTTCTCAAAAATTTTGGATAGAGCTGTCAGAAGAGAGATTGGGCAGTAGTTGTTGACATCTGACATATCCTCCTTTTTATGCAATGGTTCTACAATGGCATATTTCAGTCTATCGGGGAAAACACCCTGCTCCAAAGAGCTATTACATACGTGGCTGAGAATCCTACTTATCTGTGGGGAACAAGCTTTAAGTATCTTGCTAGAAATGCCATCAATGCCGTAAGAGCTTTTACTTTTCAGTGAGTTTATTATTTTACTGATTTCAGAGGGAGAGGTTGGTGGAAATACAGTTGTTTCAAACTGCACAGGTATAGCCTCTTCTATTAGAAGCCTTGCCTCTTCAAGTGAAGATCTAGATCCTATTTTCTCCACATTTAAAAAATGATTTTTGAAAATATTTCCAATTTCTGATTGTTTGTTAGTACACTTGTCATTCAGTTTTATGGCACTGAAGTCTTCCTGTGCTCTTGGTTGCCCTGTTTCCCTTTCAATAATATTCCAAATTGCTTTAATTTTATTATCAGAGTTACTGATCTCAGACATGATACACATGCTTCTGGACTTCTTAATAACTTTTCTTAGTGCCACACAATAGTTCTTATAATACTGAACAATTTTGGGGGTCAGTACTCCCTCTTGCTGTTACAGTTTTCTTTTACGGTTGCAAGATATTCTTATTGCTTTAGCTAGCCAAGGTTTTTTATACATTTTCTTGGAATTATGTTTCACTGTTTTCTTGGGAAAACAATTTTCAAATACCCTTAAAAATGTATCGTGCAATAAGTTAATTGAACGCACTGCTTTGAAATTCTGATTTGATATACTGCATGGAGCTGTCATGTACTGTAACTAGCTGTGCACCATGATCTGAAAGACCATTCTCAACAGGATAAGCATTTATGTCCTTAAACTTATCTTGGTCTATAAAAAAGTTATCTATCAATGTCATGCTGTTCTTGGAGTAGGAAAATCAATGACGGAGCTCAAATTGAAAGAACTGAGTAATACTACAAGGTCATTCTTCCTATTACACTCTTTCAGGGAATCAACAAACAGCTCTGTCAATGACCATGTGACAAGAGATACTCAACTTACATTTACCAAGACAATATAAACATAAAACTCAAAACAGCATTTTCTGGCATACCTACCTACCTACAAAAAAATTACCAAGAGAGATTAAAGAAATTGCAAAAATACATTTATTTAAAAAGGCAGCTAAAAAGTACATGTTATGCAATACATTTTATACATTGAAGGATTAATTAGATAAAACAGAGTAGGGGTTTGATAAAAAATTTTATACAAATAAGTAACAATAATGATTATAAAACATCCAACATTCCACATAATACCTTCACTTTTTTCCTTTCTAGAAATACTCACCCCAAGCTTTGCAGATGACAATACTAACACCTCTTCTTTCTGAGCTCAACATAAAATATTATGGAGGTATGCTGACTCAGTTTTTCAGGATAGGAAATGGGAAGCTGTGGTACAGAAAATGGCCCAGATTGTGTGTGTGTGTGTGTGTGTGTGTGTGTGTGTGTGTGTGTGTGTGTGTGTGTGTGTGTGTGTGTTGAGCCTTCCTGTTAAATTCTCAACAGACACCCACGATATAGGAGCTCAAAAGACTTGCCAGTTACTGGATTACATGCTAAAGAATCATGGACTGACAACGCGGGCGTCGGCCACTCACTGGCAGCATCAGCCAACAGTAAGTGGAAACTGTTTTGGGGAATATTGGCTAAGAGTGGCTACAAATGGCATACTGCATTGTTTTAATCAGATGTAAAAACTCATACAAAACAATTTTTCTTGGTCATTCATTTTTGTAATTGTAAAATGTCATTGTGATGATTTTCATTTTCAGCAACATTCAGAATGGTAGTGAAAACTTGGTTTCATTCATTGAATTGTTTCTTTCATAATCATAATAACTTTGCAAACTCATCAGTTATGACATAATTCTTATTATTGCAAATAATTTCTATCAATACTAACACAGCAAATGTTAGTTTTATTCCTTTTCATCCGTTTTTGATTGCCAATATTTCTGTGTCGTTTGAAAATGTTTAACTGCATTTTCATGTTCTTTTATTTTACATTTAATCTGATAGGAATTGTGCTGTGCCGATGAAGTTAGTGTTGTGCTTTATATGCCACTACATTACCAGACAGTAGCACACTGCTAATTGTTCAGTTTGTTTGGGAGAATGTTAGCAACAGTAATTTCATTTGAACTAATGTTTTGGTTTTGGATAATTGCTTGCACGAGTAGGCTAAGTGTAATGTTCAGCTAAATTGAACAAAAAGTAGAGTATTCCTAGTTTCAATTATCTTTACGCATGTGAGAAATTAGGGATGAGGGATCAGGGTGCTGTCAATCTGAGTAGTTTTATTCTAGCTCAATCAATGTTATAGAAGGTTCTGTTTCAGATGATGCCTTCAAATTTTGTGATATACCCTGATCTGTTATCCTCTCGTGGGAGGGCAGAATAGGGTTTGCATCTTAATAGTTTATGAAGATATTGCAGCTAACAAATAAAAATCTTAACACTAAACATCAGCTGAGCAAATCACAATTTTAATGCACTGATCATGATACAACACTCACTAGAAATTAGAGACTCTGAAGATAACAAAAGATTCAAAAGAAATAAAATGAAAGATGTTAAAAGTTTGACTTCACATTAATAATTAGAATTAGTAATTTGTAATGAGCTACTTTATCCTTAAACTGATTTCACCGTTTGGTCCCCAGTCAAAGGTTCCAGACATAATAGCACAGCATCTACAGCATTGGGCCTTGTTTCTGAGTATATATGACATTCACCAGTGGTTCACTTTCCAGCATGTGAATGCAGACACATTGTCAAATTTAATGGTTGGTCCCGACATAGACTTCAGCAAGCAGAAGGCAATCTATTTCGTGCTTGACCAGAACCTTCAGGATCCCTAAAATTAATTTCCATCAACAGTGTAGCAAGTTCCAGCAGTGCAAGTGAGTATCCACTCCCGTGCAGTGTCATTACAGTGATGGCTGCAGTATTCTCTCACAGGGTCAGACCCAGTGCTTCAGCCATATTTCATTCGGTCATTATAGGCTCATTGTTGTCAAATGTCCTACTGCCAGCTATTTGAAATCAGATATGCCATGTTGTTATTCTGCTATCATAACACCATTCTGCAGATTTTACACAAATCCCATTGTTGGATGTCATGAACGACAGTACTGGCCCATCAGCACATCTACTGGCCAGCAATTGTGCCATTGGGAATACAGTGTTTGCCTGTTCAGTGTGTGGCCACAGCAAGGCAGCTCTGCCACAAAAATTTTCTTGTGGATCCTATTACAGCACCCATGGATCTGGGTGCACATGGATTTGGCTAATGTCTTTCTAGAGGCCATGTCTAATATCTGCTACAGAACTAGCTTGTCCTCCACACTGTCACATCTTACAATTCAGTCCACAGATACAATTTTCAGTATATAGTGTGGGACCACACACCTTGGTTGCCAGTTTGTCACAAGAAATTTGTTCAAATTCGGAAATGGTATTCAGCACGCGGTCAGTCCAGCATCAAATGAAGCGGTCAAGCACTCTGTCAGGACATTCAAATCACAATGGAGGTCCCTAGAGAAACAGCCCTGCCTATTTTTTGATGTCTTACTGAGCAACTCAAATCAATGGCCACAGTTCCACTGAGCTGCTGCACATCTGTCAGCTTTGCAGTCTCTTCGACCTGTTGCACTTGGCACCATCTGCTTTTGGTCTGAGGGCTGCACCTTGGTATTAGCAATGTTCCACTGTCTGGGCGTGCATATTTGGGCAGGTACAAGGGTGGGTGCAGTGCATTGTGGTGGGGAAATATGGCCAGCGAATTTTATATTGTTGTGATGAGTCAGCAGCGCCTGACACACAATGCTTAAGAGTTATGCCTGTGTAAAGTTATACAATAAGCTCCACAGCTCAAACTTCCAGGCAGCATTTTCACAGTTGAAAAGGACCAACAAGAATCAAGTGGCACTTGCTGACATTCCCACCATCTGTATGTCTCACTGTATAATTTATGCACACACCCTTTCAAATCTGTCACCTATGAGAAATTCTTGCCAGGAGGATATCTGCTGGAGTACCTCCCTACATTTCTGAGGCAGCTGGCAGAGGTTACCTCCACCCAGCCCTCATGTGTCCTTGACAAACAGCCTCAAGTGGAGCATCAGCCCATAGCTGTTCCCAGTATCGCCGTTATGCATGAGAAGAGAGTGTTGATAGGGAATATATGATAGAGATCTCAATCACCCCCTCAACTCCTGACGCAGTAACTCCTGACGCAGTAACTCCAGCATTAGTCTGGGCACTTTCAGTCCTATGTGCCTTTTAAAGGGGCAGATTGGGAGGCATGGATGTGGGTGGATGTGGGAACATCACCAGATACATGCACGTCAGAGGAGGAGTTGCTCACTGTTGAAATCGGTGTGATCCATGACTCCACTGAACCAGTGTGACTGGGAGTGACCCATGACTCCACCATAAGCAGCATGAATGTTGCACACCACACACTGGGCAGTGCCACTGGACTTCCTTGGTTCAACCACAGAGTCCAGAGTCAGATGCTAGTTGCTTGCCTTACACTGGCTGGTTTTTCATGTTATTATTTGAAATGTCTCATTCTTCTCCTTCTATGTTTGTACCTGACTGTGCATTTGGACACTTTGTTCACTGTTCAGCTTGATACTGAGTGGCACACATCATGTTACCCTGCACTCATTCTGAGCGTTTTCCATAATTGCTGTCATCTTAGTTTGTGATACATAACCCTAAATATAGAAACTGGAAAGAAAAGCAAAATATTCAAATCATGATAAAACTTTGGCAATGATGCCAAGGTTAACTATCAATGGAATGCACACTATTTTCCAGAAAACTGTCATGTGTTGTTGTTGTTGTTCTGGTCTTCAGTCATGAGACTGGTTTGATGCAGCTCTCCATGCTACTCTATCCTGTGCAGGCTTCATCTCCCAGGACATACTGCAACCTACATCCTTCTGAATCTGCTTAGTGTATTCATGCCTTGGTCTCCCTCTACAATTTTTACCCTTCACGCTGCCCTCCAATACTAAATTTGTGATCCCTTGATGCCTCAGAACATGTCATACCAACTGGCCCCTTCTTCTTGTCAAGTTGTGCCACAAGCTCCTCATCTCCCCAATTCTATTTAACACCTCCTCATTAGTTATGTGATCTACCCATCTACTCTTCAGCATTCTTCTGTAGCACCACATTTCAAAAGCTTCTATTCTCTTCTTGTCCAAACTATTTATCATCCATGTTTCACTTCCATACATGGCTACACTCCATACAAAACCTTTCAGAAACGACTTCCTGACACTTATATCCTCCTTTCCAGGCACTGTCCATTCCGTTCAACTGCTCTTCCAAGTCCTTTGCTGCCTCTGACAGAATTACAATGTCATCGGCTAACCTCAAAGTTTTTATTTCTTCTCCATGGATTTTAATACCTATTTAAAATTTTTTTGTTTCCTTTACTGTTTGGTCAATATAAAATTGAATAACATCAGGGAGAGGCTACAACCCTGTCTCACTCGCTTCCCGACCACTGCTTCCCTTTCGTGCCCCTCGACTCTTATAACAGCCATCTGGTTTCTGTACAAATTGTAAATAGCCTTTCGCTCCCTGTATTTTACTCCTGCCATCTTTCGAATTTGAGAGAGAGTATTCCAGTCAACATTGTCAAAAGCTTTCTGTAAGTCTACAAATGCTAGAAACGTAGTTTTGCCTTTCCTTAATCTTTCTTCTAAGGTAAGTCGTAGGGTCAGTATTGCCTCACGTGTTCCAGTGTTTCTACAGAATCCAAACTGATCTTCCCCGAGGTTGGCTTCTACCAGTTTTTCCATTCGTCTGTAAATAATTTGCATTAGTATTTTGCAGCTGTGACTTATTAAACTGATAGTTCAGTAATTTTCACATCTGTCAACACCTGCTTTCTTTGGGATTGGAATTACTATATTCTTGAAGTCTGAGGGTATTTCGCCTGTCTCATATATCTTGCTCACCAGATGGTAGAGTTTTATCTGGACTGGCTCTCCAATGGAATGTTGTCTACTCCCGGGGCCTTGTTTCGACTAGGTTCTTTCAATGCGCTGTGAAACCCTTCACACAGTATTGTCTCTCTCATTTCATCTTCATCTTCAACCTCTTCCATTTCCATAATATTGTCCTCGAGTACATAACCCTTGCATAAACCCTCTATACACTCCTTCCACATTTCTGCTTTCCCTTCTTTGCTTAGAACTGGGTTTCCATCTGAGATCTTGATATTCATAAAAGTGGCTCTTTTCTCCGTAGGTCTCTCTAATTTTCCTGTAAGCAGTATCTATCTAACCACTAATGATATAAGCCTCTACATCCTTACATTTGTCCTCTAGCCATCCCTGCTTAGCCATTTTGCTCTTCCTGTTGATTCATTTTTGAGATGTTTGTATTCCTTTTTGCCTGCTTCGTTTACGGCATTTTTATGTTTTCTCCTTTCATCAATTAAATTTAATATTTCTTCTGTTACCCAAGAATTTCTACTAGCCCTCATCTTTTTACCTACATGATCCTCTGCTGCCTTCACTACTTCATCCCTCAGAGCTACCCATTCTTCTTCTACTGTATTTCTTTCCCCCATTCCTGTCAGTTGTTCCCTTAAGCTCTCCCTGAAACTCTGTATGACCTCTGGTTTAGTCAATTTATTCAGGCCTCATCTCCTTAAATTCCCATCTTTTTGCAGTTTCTTCAGGTTTAATATACAGTTTATAACCAATAGATTGTGGTCAGTCCACATCTGCCCCCTGGAAATGTCTTACAATTTACTGCTACCACTATTAATAGTCATTATGCTAGTAAAATGATCAAAACCATAATTTCTCAAATTATCAAACTTCACAAACTCCAGGTAGGAGCAAGGGTCTTCTATTGTGCCTGTATGCAACTTCTTTACAGTAAGCAGCAATTTTTCAAATTTTTGTATTATTACACATGGTTTGATGTGGACTGCCATGAATTGATCTCCTGTGCCACACTCATCATCTTACGTAGCAATTAGACCCTGTTCTCATTTATTTGTTGGATGTATTCCAATTCTGTTCCTTTACAGTTTTAACATTGTACAGCTCCTCCTAGTATCATGGAGGTTAAACTTCCTGGCAGATTAAAACTGTGTGCCCGACCGAGACTTGAACTCGGGACCTTTGCCTTTCGCGGGCAAGTGCTCTACATGGAGGTTGTTTCCTGACGTCTTAACACTTCGTACAATTCTGTTCCTTCTTGTCAGTGTTTTCCAAGTGTTCATTCCCTTGCCATTTCCACAGAATCTCCTCACTCCTTACTTTATCAGTTCACCTTATTTTCAACATTGTTCTGTAGTGGCACATCTCAAATGTTCGAACTATCTTCTTTTCTGGATTAACCAGTTGATTAGGGTGATACAGGCAGCTAACCTACAGTAGCATAGCTCGAACTATAGATTCCACACTAAGTGCAAAGGGCCATAGTTAATTAATTTTTGTAGTCATCACATACTTGCTCCTTCAGTAACAGTGGGCATATTCAGTTTCTGTGACTAATGAACCCAGAAAATGAGTCAGTTGAAGGGTAAAATTCGAGAAAGTAGATCTAATGCAGAGGTTTATTGACAATCACTCTTCCCATGCACCACTCACATGTGGAAAAGGTTAGTGGGGATCAGTTAGTGGTATCAGAAGTACCCTCCACCATACACTGATAGGTGGTTTGCTGAATGTGAGAGGTGTAAAAAATGTTATCTGCCTTTTCCACAGCTGTCATGATTATTTCATAGGATGTTTGATTTTCAGCACTATTCGTGGATATGTCATCCTGATACCAAATGTTTGGGGTGTTCTACCAAAAGGAAACTTATTCAGGATGGTATACACTTTTTTCTTTGATCGTTACCTCTCAGCCAGCTTGTTGTTGGTGGATCTAATACTATTAGATAACTCCCTTAATTCTGAATATTTCTGGTCAACTGCCTTCCATACCACATGTAATTACTGGGAGTCAGCATAGACAAGTACATTTTGCCAGATTGATGTGATGATGAGATGCAGCACAAACGTTGTGTTTGTGGCTGGATCTCATGATGCTGTTGTGTAGTGAGCTGCCAATTGTGAGCTGCCAATTTTGTAATGAATTCTGACAGCTGTAAAGTCATCAAGAACTGATGACCTAGTTGTAGTCCTCCAATCCCAAATATGAAGTCATCTTCATCATTAAACAAATTTTGGTGTGCCCAATCTTGCTTTAGAATGGGTGTCTTTACAGTTGTTGACCTTGTTTTTATAGACAACCATAATGTTATTTATGAAACTCTTCCTAAAATTTAAAATTCGTTTTTCTTAACTTATTTCATGTTAAAGTTTCTTGTGTATGTAAATTAGTTTGTAGAACTACACCACATGTATACTTCAAAGTTTTCTCTGTTGTTGACATCAGTTGTCTAGAGCAGTGATGTATTTTCACAATGAGAATTTTTTTTTTGGAAAAGACAATCACCTAATCACCATTCTCTTCCTTCAACAGCTCTAACTTGCATCCTCCACTAGGGCAGCAAATGAAATGAAATATGGTCAAGGAAGTGTAATGCATGGAATTTGATGAGTCATCCTCTTGGGCTCAATGATGACATGTAGGCCTACTGATAAAATTTCTTGTGGTCATTTATTGTGAGGTTTTGTTAATTCAGACCTGCAAGACAGGACCAAATAACCAAATAACCACATTCTGCATCTGTAGATGGGGTGTTTCAGATTCTGGGTGGTTCAGGTGGATTCCTCTTGATCAGGGGTGGGAAACTGTTTTCATTTGGGGGTCATTGAAATCTTACTATTCATTTGATGAATTCATGCAGGACAAACTGGAAATTTAAGCTGGATCCAATGTGTTACATATTCCAAGAAATATCATAGCGTTACTACTTATTATTGTGATATTACTTAGTGGTGTAAAAATCACTAACTTTTTATAAAGTTTTGATATGTCTCCTGTACACAAACCAAAAGGATTGCACATGTCTGTCATGAGATGAATAAACTACAATTTCACAATGCCCACACTCTTTACACCTTCATACTCTGCACCCACATCCTCAAGAAGAGGTGTGAACTGTCAGTGGTGGAGTGCCCTTCCTCTGATTGTATTCATAACACCAACAGGATCTACCACATGCTTTAAGTATGGAATAGCTCTACAAAAGATTTGATGCAAAAAGCTGTGAAAAAACTAGATATCACTGTCTGTGTCTTGTGCTTGTAACCTGTTTTTCAAAAGCTTTATCCTACTGTTGTGGCACAGAATAGTAAGGGGTAGAAATTAGAAAATTTCATTGAAACTGATTTACATTGCCACAGGCAAAATCAAGTTGTGAAAGAGATTGAGGCAGAAGCAGGAAACGAGTTGGTATGTCAAAGGTGAGTCAGGTCAATGACACATTAAGATGTTTGGCCAGTGAGGATATACATGCAACAGAAACTAGACTGTGACAGAAAACTAAAAGTGAGGCAAGCATATCCATTAGCTCATAAAACATTTTGCAAAAAACTTTTACTAAAGAGCACATACTAAGGAACTGACCCAACACTTAACAGCCTGTTACACTTTGCCGGTAGTGCTAATTCAGATTACTTGACATTATCGGGAGCTTATAAATTAAGTTTTACTAATCTCATTGTTAGTTCTCATAAGTTCTCAACTCTGTTCCCCTACTTTCATCAAATTTTTAAGATGTACATACGTAAATAAATACAAAACTTTTTTTCATAGATTTATTTCCATTGTCTTTGGTCATAAGATATGCAGCAGAACAGTCTCCAAGATGTAATGCAACTCACAAGACTTGCACATAAAGTTTGTTGTTCTTCTTTGTGTTTTGTTTTGTTTTTGGAACATACATGGCAGTTTCTTCATTTTTGTTTATTCATTTTGGAAATACATTGACCTATAAGCTGTTGTTGTGTTATATGACCAGAAAGTCTGTTAACCAGATCATGAGACATACATAATGTAGTGCCAACCTCCAAGATTTGCTCCGCGTATTCATCGTAAATAATCATATCGTCTCTTTCATCTGCCACAAGTACTTGTATAAACAAAAAACTTGTTGACATGTGTAACTTACTGTTACCTAAACAAAACACCAACATAATCCAAAGGATACTAATGTGCTGTCACTGGCCACTGTGTGATACTATGCTCATGACACCACTGTGGTGTCGCTGGCCATTGACCACTATTTCACGTAGAATTTGGAGTGGGGCCAAGAATGACTACTCCAGCAGTTGGCCTGAGACTGCTTCACACCCCCCTGTGGGTTCGGGGGTAAGAATAGGCCCACGGTATTCCTGCCTGTCGTAAGAGGCGACTAAAAGGAGTCTCAAACGTTTTGGCCTTGTGAGATGGTCCCCTAACGGGTTTGACCTCCATCCTTTTAAATTTTCTGAAGAGCGAGCCGATTGGGGAAGGGCGCCTTACAAGGAGCAATGTGTCCATCATGCATTACCATATCTAGCCAGGTTTGTCGTCATCGCTTAGCAGTCCCGCTCACCTACCATCTCTTGGGCGTGGATTTGTTCTTGGGTGCAGTTTATTGCAGTCTGCTATGCTGTGTCGCTTTATGCGTCAATGATGATATTGGACTACATCACCTGAAATCCAGCACGGTAGCCAGTCTGTTGTGGTGGGGCCTCCATGTACCCTGTTGGTTGTAGCCCCCTGACTACACAGGGATCGCTCTGCTGATGCCAGCGCAGTTAACTCCCCACGTATGCCAAGGAGTAGATGCCTATCTCCTTGGGGCATTGGGACTCCCGGCAATGGCCATCCTGCCAGGTGGTCGTTGCTGAGGCTGGGTGGCCCCTGTGGGGAGGGCCCTTGGTCGGAGTAGGTGGCATCAGGGCGGATGACCCGCAATGAAGCGTGGTACATCATCTCTTGCTGGCGGCCAGCCGCCAGCTGTCTCTAAGCGTTCCAGGGCTCAATACAACGCAACTACATATCACCCCAAATCGTTCCCCTCCCTGGCTACACCATGGGAGGAACGAAAGGCTAAGGATGCCAGCGAACCATACTCGCCCCGCTACCTGGTGTGTACGAAAGCTGATGGTGAATCCTTTACATCCATGAAGCCTCAGTTCTTCGTCGAGCACTTAGAGGACAAGTTCGGGGAGGTGGAGGGCTTGTCCAAAATGCGTTCGGGCTCGGTTTTGATCAAATCGGCGTCCTCCGCCCAGTCCCACCGGTTACTCGATTGTAACAAGCTGGGGGATGTTCCGGTTACAATCACGCCCCATAAGAGTCTTAATATGGTCCAGGGCATAATATTCCATCGGGACCTTCTATTGCAGTCCGATGACGAGCTTCACGCCAATTTAGAGCGGTGAGGTGTTCACTTCGTCCGGCGCGTACATCGTGGTCCAAGGGATAAGCAGGTTGCCACCGGTGCCTTCATCTTGGCCTTCGAGGGTGATACTTTACCTGAGAAGGTCAAGGTGATGGTCTATCGTTGTGACGTCAAGCCATATATCCCTCCCCCGATGCGGTGCTTTAAGTGCTGGAAGTTCGGGCATATGTCTTCCCGCTGTACTTCCAGCCTCACATGTCGAGATTGTGGACGCCCATCACATCCCAATACTCCATGTGCTCCGCCTCCCATCTGTGTAAACTGCGGAGAGCACCACTCGCCTTGCTCGCCGGACTGCAGGATCTTCCAGAAAGAGCGCAAAATCATGGAGTAAAAGACCCTGGACCGCCTGACATACACTGAGGCCAGGCAGAAGTTCGAACGCCTCCATCCTGTTTGAATGACTGCCTCTTACGCCGCGGCTACTACTGTTATGGCCCCATTAGCTCTCCCTCAGACTGCCATCTCTCAGAGCCGGAATGCTACACCTGCCCCCTTGATGGTGGGGGGCACTTCACTCCCTGCTGCTCCTGCACTACCTGCCTCAGGAGCAGCAACCCCCCAACCATCGGGGACATTAGTCCCCACTTCTAAGCTGGGGAAGCCTCAAATTTCCCCGGCTCGAATAGCACGGAAAGGGTCCCTTGGGTCCCTTCCTTCCCAGGTTTCCGCCTCTGGGAAGGGTGACGTCAGCCAATGGAAGAAAAGCAGACCAGCGGCTGGTCGCAGGGCTTCCCGCTCCTCCTCCGTCCCGGAGACTGACTCGCTGGAGCCCTCCCAGCCAATGAAACCCAAGGACCAGAGAGACAAGACGAAGAAGAAGACCTCTAAGGCCAAGGACCACGCGGTGGCATCCACCCCACTGCTCCCTACAGGCTCTGCGTCCGAGGATAAGGTGGAGATCCGGGCGTCCGCTGAGGACCTGGATCTCGCCGGACCCTCAGACACCATGGAAGCAGATTGTACTGGTCCTCCATCGGTGGCAGCAGGTGATCCAGTGGCGTGATCTGCCTCCTCGGCCCCTTCACGCCTTTTTCGGACATGGACAAAGCGATACTCCAGTGGAACTGCAGCGCCTTATTCCGCCACCTTGCTGAGCTTCGCCAACTCATCAGCAGTCACCCTTTCCTCTGCATTGCCCTACAGGAAACTTGGTTTTCGGCAATGCGGACCCCTGCCCTACGTGGGTATCGGGGTTATTACAAGAACCGGGCAGCTTATGAGAGGGTATCTGGTGGAGTCTGCGTCTACATCCTTAACTCTGTCTACAGCGAATGTGTACCTCTTCACACACCTTTAGAGGCTGTCGCTGTAAGGATGTGGACGCCTCAGCCTATTACTGTCTGCAGTTTGTATCTTCCGCCAGATGGTGATGTCTCGCGTCATGTGTTGGCTGCATTGATAGCACAACTGCCTCCTCCTTTTGTGTTACTGGGCGACTTTAACGCCCATAACCCCCTGTGGGGTAGCGCCGCGATTACTGGCCGGGGTAGAGATGTCGAGACTCTTCTCTCGCAGCTTGACCTCTGCCTCTTAAACACGGGAGAGCTGACACATTGCAGCGTAGTCCATGGCACATTTTCGGCCATCGACCTTTCTATCTGCAGCCCCGGACTTTCACCATCCATCCACTGGAGTGTCCATGACGACTTATGTGGTAGTGACCATTTCCCCATCTTTCTGTCACTACCACAGCGTCACTCTTCTGAACGCCCCTCCAGATGGGCTCTGAATAAGGCTGATTGGGGCTTGTTCTCCTCTCTCGCCACTATCGCACCTCCTTCCCATGACACCATTGATGCGGTGGTTCAGTCGGTCACCACCGGCATCGTTTCTGTGAATTGCCAGCGACGCCTCCTAGATGTTTTCAACCGCATCTGGGTTGAGGGTGTGTTCCCGTCTCAATGGCGAGAAAGCATCGTCCTCCCCGTGTTGAAAACTGGCAAGAACCCGCTCGAGGTGGACAGCTACCGCCCCATAAGCCTCACCAACGTTCTTTGCAAGTTGCTAGAATGTATGGTGAGCCGGAGGTTGAGTTGGCTCCTCGAGTCTCGAGGCCTTCTGGCTCCGTCTCAGGGTGGGTTCCGTAAAGGCCGCTCTGCCGTCGATAATCTGGTCTCCCTAGAGTCTGCCGTCCGTACAGCCTTTGCACGCCGCCAACATCTGGTTGCCGTCTTCTTCGACATGCGGAAGGCGTACGATACGACTTGGCGATATCACATCCTGGCCACACTTCATGGGTGGGGTCTTAGGGGCCCGCTCCCGATTTTTATTCAGAATTTTCTGTCGTCTCGTTCCTTCCGCGTGCAAGTTGCTGCGTCCCATAGGTCCTCCCGGGTCCAGGAGAACGGGGTCCCACAGGGGTCTGTCCTCAGTGTCTCCCTGTTTTTAATTGCGATCAATGGGCTCGCTGAGGCGGTGGGATCGTCCGTCGCAGCTTCGTTGTATGCAGACGACTTCTGCCTCTACTACAACTCCGCTGGCATTGCAGTTGCTGAGCGCCAGCTGCAGGGCACTATCCGCAAGGCGCAGTCGTGGGCTGTAGCGCACGGCTTCCAGTTTTCGGCCGCTAAGACCTGCATTATGCATTTCTGCCGGCGTCGCACGGTTCACCCTGAGCCACGCCTTTACCTTGACGGTGAACCTCTTGCTGTGGTAGAGACGCATCGGTTCTTGGGACTGGTATTTGATGCCCGGTTGACTTGGCTGCCTCATATTAGGCAGCTTAAACAAACATGCTGGCGGCATTTAAACGCTCTCCGTTGCCTTAGCCACACCGGATGGGGTGCCGATCGGTCCACCCTTCTCCGGCTGTATCAAGCGCTGATCCAGTCCCGCCTTGATTATGGGTGTGTGGCTTATGGTTCAGCATCGCCATCAGCTTTGCAATTGCTGGATCCCATCCATGACTGTGGGATCCGACTCGCCACAGGAGCATTTCGGACAAGCCCTGTTGACAGCTTACTTGTGGAGGCTGGTGTTCCTCCATTGCGGATCCGGCGTGACCGACTTCTGGCCGCTTATGCTGCCCACGTTTGTAGCTTGCCAGGGCATCCCAACTACCGTCTCCTGTTCCCGCACTCGATCGTCCATCTTCCAGACAGGCGACCCCGGTCAGGGTGTACGATCGCGGTTCGCATCCGGGCTCTACTGTGTGGGATTGAGTTTTTTCCTCTCCCGCCTGTCTTCCAGGCCAATCTCCGTCTGCCCCCTTGGTGTGTGCGCCGACCATGCATTCGGCTGGATTTGGCACAGGGTCCGAAAGACTTGGTCCCTCCTCTGGCCCTCCGCCGCCGCTTTGTTTCTCTCCTTGCCGAGTTTCCCGGATCTGCCGTGGCCTATACCGACGGTTCGATGGTCTCTGGTCGCACTGGTTACGCTCTTCATCTAGAGGATCATTGTGAGCAACGGTCGCTGGCACCCGGGAACAGTGTATACACTGCAGAGTTGGTTGCCATCTATCGCGCCCTAGAGTATATCCGCTCCCGCTCAGGTGAGTCCTTTGTCATCTGTAGTGACTCCGAGTGGTTTACGAGCTCTTGACCAGTGCTTTCCTCGTTCCCGTCTGGTGATGGCCATGCACGAGTCGCTCCATGCTCTTGCCCGTTGCGGCCGCTCCGTGGTCTTTGTTTGGACCCCAGGTCATGTCGGCATCCCGGGCAATGAGCGGGTTGACACGCTGGCTAAACAGGCAGTGAGTTCACCGGCTCTGGAACTCGGCCTTATGGAGTGTGATCTCCTGTCGCCTTTGCGCCAGAAAGTGCTTGGTGCCTGGGGTGACGAATGGCGCACCCTGCCCACGCCCAACAAACTTCGGGCGGTGAAGGAGACAACCGGTATGTGGCGCTCCTCCATGCGGGTCTCTCGGAAGGACTGTGTCGTCCTCTGCCGGCTGCGCGTTGGCCACACGTGGCTGATGCACGGCCATTTGTTGCGCCGGGAGGACCCACCGCTATGTCGCTGCGGGGCAGCTCTGACGGTGGTCCACATTTTGGTGGACTGCCCGCTTTTAACAGGACTCAGGCAGACGTTTGCGCTGCCTGATACCCTCTCTGCCCTTTTATGTGATGACGTTGCTATGGCGGACCTCGTGTTGAGTTTTATTCGGGCAGGGGGTTTTTATCGTATGATTTGAGTGTTTGTCCTTTTATTTCCTGTATTGACTTGGGCCTTTGGCCTGTGGTTTTAAACTGTGGGTTTTAATGTCATTTGGTGGTTGGCTTTTCCTTATTTTCATGGTCGGCCAACCACCTTCACACTCGGTGTGATTTTAGTTCCATTTGTCTGGTCTTTGTCTTTCTTGTATTGTCGTCCCTTGTCTCAGTTCTCTGTTTTTAACGACTGACAGTTTTTATTTTGTGTGATTTTATCGTGGAACAAGGGACCGATGACCTTAGAAGTCTGGTCCCTTCAATCCCACACCCAACCCAACTGCTTCACACCAGGCCTGCTCACTGTCAACCTGTTGTAGTTCCAAGGCCACTGAACTTCACCCATGTGTGGAACTGCTGAGCTGACTGGAGAGACACCAGATAGAACCCCACACGTAGCTGAACAAGCAACAGTCAGGGCTGGTGCAGAACAATGACTAGTAAACATTGTGAACAAATAATTTACCTCTAATAATATTTTTGCGAGTGTTGAAGACATTTCACTTACTTCCAGCAGCTATTCTGACTTCATGCAGCAGTGTCTACACTTGGCAACCTATAAATTGGTGCCAAAAGTGTGCACTTTGAGCTGTCATCAGAGAATTTATCAGAAGATCTGACTCCAGTGCCTGAATTCAGAGGCTGTGGTATGCATCTATGATGTTCGCACATTGCAGCATTAACTGTAAGGTGATATTTCTGTAATTATGGTATATGGCAGAGTTTAGGCACATGGATGGGCATGCTCCTCTAAAGTACCTTTCATAAAACCTATGGAACCTGTTGATTTGTCAGAATTCAGAGGAAATTTCAAAGACATATATGGTATCAGTTAATTGTTGTACTTGTAGATGGTATGGTCAAGCAGCACCCAAGTGTAATGAGTGTTGCTGGGTGGTGATCAGGTAAAAGTAGTAGCCTAGTTTCATATATAATATTTTTCTTGATTTGTATATGTGTTCCATTTGATGCAAATATTATCAGTATAGTAAGAAAGTGATAAACTGGACAAAAATGCTAATACAAAGTCAGCTACTACTAGTGATAGTATAATTGCACTAATGCAGTAAGTGTCACAATTATTGGGAGGAGAATGCTCAACAGAACTTATATCATGATGAATTTATGGCTCAGTTAGAATCTTCATTGGCTGCACAAGAGCCTCTGTGGTGTTCAAGTGAATTTGTCACCAGTAGCAATGCCCGACTGGCCAGTAGATCCTTCAGTAGCTAACCTGATCACACTTTTCTCTGGAAAAACAGAGGATTTAATGTTATTTATTAATGATGTATTGGCTGCAGCTGGAATGAGGAATTTGTCAGATGAAACTACTGTGGATGGTCAAATCATACTTCACAGGTGAAGCTGAGATAAATGTCATGTCCCATGAAATGCTGAACAAGACAAATACCCAAGTACATTTGAACAGGTAGTGGAAGGTTTGCATCAGAGATACCATAAGCACATAGTGCAAGGGGTGTGCTTTTTTGGAGGGGGGGGGGGGGGAAGAGAGAGATAATGTGAGAGGTTAATGGGTTGACACATAAGGCAAACTGAGACAATGGAGACTTTACAGACAAAATCTGTAAAGCGAATGTGAAAACGTATGAGTTGGCAAGAAATCTGGAAGTAGATCACATCATACCAGGAGAGGCACGCTCAATGATGTTTTGTGAGGGAATCTTGGAGTTTTTGCAAAGAGTACAAATGGAAAATTCAGAGGATTTGGCTACAGCACTGTGTGTAGACATGCATTTACAGGGAATAGATATTGTTCCACAAGTGCACAATAAGCAACGTTTTGCTTCTGTAAAGAATTGTTTTTGTAGTGAGAAGAAGGGGCATTTGAAGGCGCAATGTATTCAACCTCAATGTTAAAGATGTGGACATTTTGGCCTCAAGGCAGATAAATGTAGGAATATAAAGGAGAGTAACAGAAATAAGTAATGGAAAATGTTACACAGACAAAGGTGTTTTGGCGATTGTAAGACATTCCCAGTGAGTCAATGTACTGCAGACACTAATGCAGAGACAGATTGATATTTGATGGGCTTTGTAAATGGTAAAGAATGTAAATATTTAGTTCATATTAATACACAAGTGATTCCTGTAGACCTTGTAGGTAGGAGAAGAGTAGAGGCTTCAAGGTACAAATTGTGTGGAATGGTAAATAATGATTTGCTATCGTTGGGGGCTATAATGCTCATTTTTAGGATTGGACTACAGAATTTTGTGATCAAATGGAAATGTTGCCAACTGTGGAGCAGGGTATTTTGCAATTCTCAAGCTTAACTTCCTGTAGAGGCATCATGCAAAGCTTTATCTAGACCAGCATACTGTGAACTTGGCAGGAACTTGATTCCAATGAATCCAACAGGTATAAATGTTTCACTGTCACACAGTACACTGATTGCTAAAACGTCACCACCTGAACTGTGTGCTTGAACATTGAAGATGATTATGCTTGAACAAGTACCTGATGGTACGGGGGAGTTGGTTTGCATATCTGTAGATGATGTGCCACTAGGGGAGATTAAGTGTGGTTCAGCCACAGCAGAACAGTGAAGTATTAGATGAAATGCATTGTTTTATATGAAGAATTCCATGTGTAACCAATGTTAACAGGGAACTGATGATTCCGTTAAGCTTTGATAACATTGGGACAGATGAGCTGAATATCCCAAAGGCTTAATAATATCAAGTTCAGAAATACTCGAGGAAGAGGATATCAATAGATTATGAGGTGATCAAAGCCCCAAATAAGCTTTGTTTTTAGGATACTCTGGTACACTGTAGTGTCACTGAATAGTAAAGAGTTGGAAACGTGCATTATTGTCAAAGTTTTTTTGCCTATGCCGAGAGCCGGAGGCAGTACATTAGCCAAGAGGTAGGAGGATTGCACATATATCGGAATGTGTCATCACTCAGTGGCAATGGCATGGTTACACACAACAGGCAAGAGAGAATTGCTTAGCACGCGGGTTTGTGTTAGACGGAGACTTTCGTAGAGTGAAAGACAGAGTTATAGCATCAGCTATACTGCTTTTCACAACTTCGCATAAGTCTGCCATAACAAGACGTAACTCTGTCACAAGAACACCTAAGGGGTGAGCACAACTGATGACCCAGCAGCATAAGTGGAACAAATGCATTCATTACAAATGAGCAGGACGTTGCTCATGCTTTCTTTAAATACGCCAGCTTTCATAGCAACAAGGCACTCGCATTTAGACTTGCAGTTAGATGTGTACTGGGTCACTGCATAGCGCTCAGCTTGGTGAACGATATGTTAATCTTTATTAAGGAGATGTTGCAGTAAGGGTGGCCCACCCAGGAGCAGATGTGAGGGGACAGTACCAGCTCTGGTCCTCTCTGCTGCCACTGTCAATCATCAACCCAGGATTAGTATACATCATGGCAGACTCGCTCGCCACAAATGCTGACCATATCAGTGAGCCATCATCGAGATCGTGTGGTGCTTAAGCCCTGTGCATCTGCCGTCGCAACCGAGTGAGCTGACGATGCGGGGGGAATGCAGCCCGTTCTGTCCGTCCATGGGCGAGCCACCAGGAGGAGTAGGGAAGAAGATGGGGTGGGATAGAGAGTACACTCCGCACTACGAGAACGCTTCTCGTGCAGACAGTGCCAGGACTCCAACCCAGAGCCGCCATGCGCAGTAGCTTGCTGTCTGCAGCCGAGCCGGCTGCCCAGCCGGGCACCACCAGCCAAAGTAAGGGCATTCCTGTGCTACGTCACAGCACGCGGCGCTGCGCTAGCAAGATTGGTGCAGCCCGGATCTGGTGTCATCGCTACGAGTCAGTGAGGACTCAGGGACGGTTGTTGATATCACCAAGCCACATTGCTCTCAGCAGGAATAAAGGTGTTATGAATTAATAATGTTCCTTTGGCGTTTCTGACGCATCGACAGTCATTTCCTAGCATCATGACAACTGGAGAGGTCACCGCTCAGCCTCCAGTCCACTGTAGGCAACCAGGACCACCGGGGCGCTTACAGATTTGGTGTCAGAAGTCCTTGCGCCCACCGCCTACAGATTTGGTGTAGTGGTAAGTGCACAAGGTGATTTTTGTTAATAACTATGGATGCACGTTCTTTGTTGGGAGTGCATTTTGTGAGACCTGCGGAAACAGCATATTTATCTGAGTTTAAGGGAAACAGATGGGAAACGTATTTGGTACCAGTCAGATGTACTATGTGTAATTTAACTGGGCATGGGGAGCCATGAACAAAGTTTGTACCAGTAGAATGTTCAATATGTAGATGGTTTGATCACGCAGCACATAATTGTAGACAGTGTCGCTGGGCAATAGCAAGGCAGAAGGATTAATTTTGTTTAGTTGTGCATTGTGAGTCTTGTTTGTCTTCTTGTGTGTAGTGCTAAACTGTGACAAATGAGTTGAGTAGCTAGTGTAGTTATTGTTCTGAGGAGTAAATTCAGTATAGAGAAACTTGTTGGTAATTTGCACAAATCATGCCGGAAACAAGATCTGTTAGTACTGAAGTGAGTATAGCTGTTCTGACGAAGCAAGTCTCAAAATTGTTAGAAGAGAATGTGCAGCATAAGTTACATCATTTAGAATTAATGATTCAAATGGAGACCTTGCGTTCGACTCAAGAGTCACAAACTGGTTCAAGTGAGTACAAGTCAGTAGCAATGTCCAACCTTGTAATATATTCTTCAGTAGCTAACCTGATCACTCCTTTCTCGGGTAAAACAACAGAGGATGTCACAGAGTTCATTAATGATGTTTTGGCAACAGCTGCAATGAGCAATTGGTCAGACATAACTACGTTAAGCAAATTTGTGACTTTCAGGGGAAGCCAAGACGTTCGTGATGTACCATGAGACGCTTAGTAAGGCAAGCACATTTGAAGAATTGGCAGATGGGTTACGACAAAGATATCGTAAGCAGAATAGTGCAAGATTTTATAGGGAAAAGTTAGCTAATTTGGCACACAAGGTCAATGAGACAGTGGAGTCTTTTTCAGATAGGATATGGAAAATTAATTTGCAGACCTATGAATTATCAGGTAATCCTGATGCGGATCATGTATTACTACGAGAGGCAGAAAACAGATGCCTCGATGCATTCCTCAGGGGAATTCCTGCAGAATTTTCTCGTAGGGTTAGGATGGAGAATCCTGGGGATTTAGCTGCAGCACTGCATATTGCAACGCATACACAGGAGATAGACATTGCAACAAGGGTTCGCAATGATAAACGTATCTTTGCGTTGGAGAGGAATTGTTACCATTGTGGGAGGAGAGGTCACGTGAAGGCTCAATGCAGACAGCCGCAGTGCTATGCTTGTGAACACTATGGTCACAAGGCAAATGAGTGTCGTAAGCAGAATGGTAATGGGAATAACAGCAAAAAACCATTAAACGGGAACGGGAGTGTTTCGTCTGTCAGAAGACATTCCCGGTAAGCAGAAGTACAGTGAAAACTAGTACAGAGACAGATTGTTGCTTGATGGGTGTTGTAAGGAATAACAGATGTAATTTTTTGATTGATACAGGGCATATGTATCTCTTGCTAGTCTAGACCTCGTGGCTAGAAGACTAGGTACTCCTAGGTATAGATTATGTGGAGTAGGGAATAATGAGTTACAATCACTGGGTAAAACACAGTTTATTTTTAAGATTGGAATTAATATTGCACAGCGTATAGTTGAACTTTGTGGAAACTTGTTTTCAATGGGTACAACAGCTGTAAATGTTTCTACATCATGAGGTGCATCCATTGCTAAGATGTCACCAATTGAACTGCGTACAAGGGCATCAAAGATGATTATGCATGTCAAAGTGCCTTCGGGTACAGGGAAGTTAGTTTGGTTGTCAGTAGGTACCGATGTACCACAAAAGAGACTGTGTGGTGGAGCCACTGCAGAGCAATGAAGCATTGGATGAAACACATTGTTTTATTAGGAGGAGCATTGCGCGCGTAACAGATATAAATGGGGAACTGATGATTCTGGTCGGTGTAGATAATTTTGGTGCAGATGAAGTGGATCTCCCAAAAGGTTTAGTGGTAGCAAGTTTGGAATTACTCATCTATGAGGATATAGGTGAATCCCAAGGTGATTATAACTTAAAGCAAACCATCAAGGCATCTGTACTACGCGATAGGATTCATCATTTGGTGAATGGTGGTTGGAAAGCTATGGAAGCTTTGTTATTAGAGTACTTAGATTTGTTTAATTCAGAAGGTCCATTACCAGCAAGGTTAGCTATTGAAGGATCTACTGGCCAGTCAGGTATTGCTACTGGTGACAAATTCACTTGAACACCACAGAGGGTGCTCACTTTCCAAGGGAGAACACAAAATAAAAGCTCCAGACTACGTGAAAAAGTTGAAGAAGCAGCAAATATTATTTACAAAGCAGTCGTCACTTTGAAATACTGTTATCGAAGCAAGTTGCAGCATAGCCTGTAACCTTGCTAAACACAATAAGACTTTTTCCAATGATGAGTTTATTAAGCATTCTATGATAGTGTGTGCAACCATTTTGTATCCTGATGTTGCAAGCAAATTTGAAATCATTTCACTGTCAAGTAGGGCCACAGTTAGCACATTGACTTAAGTAGTGACAAAATTATAGAATTGGAGTCTATGAGGAAAGATTATGTTTGGTTTTCGTTGGCAATGGATTTGGGCACAGATAAATACTTTTTACATTTACTGATCTGTATCCATGACATTAATGAAAATTTAATCATCACAGAGTAATTACTTAGCCTAGAATCAATTGAAGTTTATAAACACTAGCTAGGACTAGCTTGAATGTGCTGTGAATTGCATGGAGAAAAGTGGTTTGTCTTGGAACAAAATTGTAAGAGTTACAACAGATGGGACCAGGGCTTTCTGTGGGGAAAATGTAGGTATTACAGATCGGCCAAGGGAGACAGCTCTGTGTGAAGTCAGAATAGCTGCTGGGAACCTAGAATCATCTTTGATGCCAGTAAAACATTTTTAGAGTTCAATCATTTGTTCACACTGTTTACAAGTCATTGTTTTTCCGCACCAGTCTTGGTTAACATTCATTCAGTTGCATTTTATATTCTAACTGATGTCTGCCCAGTGACTCAGCTGTTGCACACCCAGGTGAGGTTTGGTGACTTAAGGGCTGTGGCGGATTGCTGGCAAGCAGGTTCAGCTATTGCCCAGTGCAAAATGGTCCCTTGCTGGATGCTGGATTGTCCTGGGTCCCACTCCAAATTCTATAAAGACTCTTGATGACCCATCCACGATGTACCTGGTGTGGTTGGTCGATGATCTCCCTACTGCCTGATAGATTTCAGAACCCTGAGGAACTTGAGTATTGAACACGAATAGGGACCCCTAGAGGCCCTGTTGCTGGCTTCCACAGACTGTGCTGAACCATCTAGGATATAGACTCACTGTAGTACAGTAATCATGGAACTTAGTGCAATTATTGTGAATGCCTTTGATCTAAATGATCAGCTCACTATGAGGGCTGAAGAGCTGGATATATTTAAAGGAAACCAGCATGATGCTATGACACGAGGCTCAGTTTATAGTGATCATGTGTTGCCCTCATTCCACTATATTCATTTAACAGGCAGTTAGTTGCTATCAGTTCCTTGCTACATGCTCTTTTGTGTGTTGCTTGTCACATATTTTATGAGCTACTCAACGTATTTGTCTCACTTTCTATCATTATCTGTCACTGTTGCCTGACAGGTAATGTCTGTGGCAATTTCTCTGGCCCATACAACTTTAGTCCCAGGACACAATCATTTTTGTCCCCATGACTACAGCTAGAGGGTTAAATTGTCATCATGCTATTTCATATATAGTTTTATTAATTAACAATCCATTGTTTGAAATTATAGTTCAATTATTCTGGTTGGTTCACTATATTATAGTGAGTGATGATTATTGTTTCGGGTGTTAATATGGAATAAATCCAGTGATCCTCAATTTTCTGTAATTTTGCTTGAGAAGGTAAAACTTTTTTCTTTCATACTCTGCTGCTTCTGTTTTTTCTAATGACAACTGCATTTCCCATGACTGGTTGTTCACTTTTATCACCGTTGCTAGAGAAATATCTTCTCTAAAACAGTCTCAAATCTGCTACAGACATAATGACATGTGCATCTTTCCATCTAAGTACTAATGATACTGAATAAATTTCTCTCTCTCCATATCTGAATTCCATTCCATTTAATCTGATATGGATGTACCACGAAACACTGGTGCTGCGCATTTATTCATACTACTGGAAACTATATTTGAATGTGAAATTTAGCTTGAATAGTATCAGGATGGTTGCTACTCACCCTGTAGTGGAGATGCTGAAACACAGGTAGGCAGGATAGGCACAACAAAAAGACTGTCATGAAAAACACACACACACACACACACACACACACACACACACACACACACACACACACACACACACACACACACACACACACACACACACACACGTCTGCAGCTGGAACCACAGACTCGTATAGGTGCGATTACTGTGCATTTAATAACATTGGACAGAAATGTCCATGAGTAACATGATTGAGTGCTTAATTAAAAGTTTCAGCCTCAATCCTTGCATCATATAACCTGTCCGATAAGATTTGCAACAATGTAGCTATTACCATTTTCACATCTACTTTGCTTATCTAGGTTCGCATTTTCTATACATCACTGTTTAAGAAATTCCTGGTGTTCTGCACATAGTTTTCTAATTCTGTTGTCAAGTTCTGTACTGCTTTAGTAACATTAAGTATTTCCTGCCCCATATTTCTTCAGTGTGTTGTATGCCTATCTACTTTCGCTTTTATACCTTCCACTAATTCCTGTGCATTTACAATTGTGCTGCTTAAATTTTTGATATCATTATCCGCTTTCCAAACAAAGGTTTTAACAGTTTCCCCTCCTGCATATAATCAACTTTGATTTTTACATGTTATCATTCATAGAACAACTATTGTTAACTGTTGAAACTGGGTCTTCAATTTGTCATGTAAGAGTTAAATTCATGTGAGAAATGGTTGTACCATCACTCATCTCCCTCCTTCAGACAAGAAAATAAACACAGTACATGACAACTAAAGAAAGGACTAACATAAATAACCAACAAATATTATATTTGCATTTCACATGGAATTTACATCATTTCCTAGACCTAACTGCATAAGGTACATATTTCTCTGATGTTCCTCTTTTATTGATAATTCCTCTTTTCCCACAATGGTTGAAGGAATCAGTGGCAGTGTATCAGTCTCACATCTAAATGGCTTGACTACTTACATGGACTGTAAAAGTTTTAGTTGGCAGTTGTAATTTTATGTTGGCTGGCAAAGCCACTTCAGTAATTTTGATGAGGTTTCGGGACGGCAGCCGGATCATGTTTACTTCTTCACATGATATTGCAGCTGGCAATTGTCCATCCATCTTCAGGTGAGTGTGTCACTGGAGAATGCAAGTTCCTGGCATCGGATTTATAGCAAAAATTGGTGCAGAAATGCATGCGCATTGGTGGTCGTCATAGGAGTGTCGTCTATCAAAATCCACGCCCTCTGGAAATGCTGTTCTATCTGTGCATGCATAAAGGTCAAAACTGCATATCCACCCTCTGGTAGTCTCTGTTATCAAATTTTCTGATCACTCCAATCTGCTCTTTGTGCACACAGGATGGCAGTTTCTTCTATATTGTTTTACATCACTGCAACATATTTTCCTCCAAAATCTTTCAGCTACACATCTCTCAGTTGGTCTTTGCCGCCTGTGACTTGATGTAATACTTCGTTCTCAAACACTGCAAAAGTTGCTGGTAGTGGACCAACTGAATTGAGTATATTGGAGCATTCTAACAACAAAGCTTCTTTGGGGCTTTGATCACCTCATAATCTATTGATATCCTCTTCCTCGAGTATTTCTGAACTTGATATTATTAAGCCTTTGGGATATTCAGCTCATCTGTCCCAATGTTATCAAAGCTTAACGGAATCATCAGTTCCCTGTTAACATTGGTTACACATGGAATTCTTCATATAAAACAATGCATTTCATCTAATACTTCACTGTTCTGCTGTGGCTGAACCACACTTAATCTCCCCTAGTGGCACATCATCTACAGATATGCAAACCAACTCCCCCGTACCATCAGGTACTTGTTCAAGCATAATCATCTTCAATGTTCAAGCACACAGTTCAGGTGGTGACGTTTTAGCAATCAGTGTACTGTGTGACAGTGAAACATTTATACCTGTTGGATTCATTGGAATCAAGTTCCTGCCAAGTTCACAGTATGCTGGTCTAGATAAAGCTTTGCATGATGCCTCTACAGGAAGTTAAGCTTGAGAATTGCAAAATACCCTGCTCCACAGTTGGCAACATTTCCATTTGATCACAAAATTCTGTAGTCCAATCCTAAAAATGAGCATTATAGCCCCCAACGATAGCAAATCATTATTTACCATTCCACACAATTTGTACCTTGAAGCCTCTACTCTTCTCCTACCTACAAGGTCTACAGGAATCACTTGTGTATTAATATGAACTAAATATTTACATTCTTTACCATTTACAAAGCCCATCAAATATCAATCTGTCTCTGCATTAGTGTCTGCAGTACATTGACTCACTGGGAATGTCTTACAATCGCCAAAACACCTTTGTCTGTGTAACATTTTCCATTACTTATTTCTGTTACTCTCCTTTATATTCCTACATTTATCTGCCTTGAGGCCAAAATGTCCACATCTTTAACATTGAGGTTGAATACATTGCGCCTTCAAATGCCCCTTCTTCTCACTACAAAAACAATTCTTTACAGAAGCAAAACGTTGCTTATTGTGCACTTGTGGAACAATATCTATTCCCTGTAAATGCATGTCTACACACAGTGCTGTAGCCAAATCCTCTGAATTTTCCATTTGTACTCTTTGCAAAAACTCCAAGATTCCCTCACAAAACATCATTGAGCGTGCCTCTCCTGGTATGATGTGATCTACTTCCAGATTTCTTGCCAACTCATACGTTTTCACATTCGCTTTACAGATTTTGTCTGTAAAGTCTCCATTGTCTCAGTTTGCCTTATGTGTCAACCCATTAACCTCTCACATTATCTCTCTCTTCCCCCCCCCCCCCCCCCCCCCTCCAAAAAAGCACACCCCTTGCACTATGTGCTTATGGTATCTCTGATGCAAACCTTCCACTACCTGTTCAAATGTACTTGGGTATTTGTCTTGTTCAGCATTTCATGGGACATGACATTTATCTCAGCTTCACCTGTGAAGTATGATTTGACCATCCACAGTAGTTTCATCTGACAAATTCCTCATTCCAGCTGCAGCCAATACATCATTAATAAATAACATTAAATCCTCTGTTTTTCCAGAGAAAAGTGTGATCAGGTTAGCTACTGATGGATCTACTGGCCAGTCGGGCATTGCTACTGGTGACAAATTCACTTAACACCACAGAGGGTGCTCACTTTCCAAGAGAGAACACGAAATAAAAGCTCCTGACTATGTGATAAAGTTGAAATTCTATATTCTTTTTGAAATGTCATTTCAGATATTACTCCTTAAAACAGCTATAATTTCATGACTCAGTAAACACATTACTATGTGTGTTTGTCCATTCTTAATTAAAAACATGACATTCATCACTGATTTTATGTCTTTTTTTGGAGGATTCATTATCCCACTAAAGTTGGATATTTATATTTTGTTGCACATGCGAAATAGAAATAAACCAGATAAATTGGAAAAACACTGCACATTTTACTATTTGAAATTAACATAAAACAAAGTTGACAGTTGGTGAGGTGGCTTATGGGAGTTGCTCCATTCAACCACCATACCAATTGTCATAAAACAAAGTTGACAGTTGCTGAGGTGGCTTATGGGAGTGCTCCATTCAACCACCATACCAATTGTCATCCTGGTTTGTGAGAATAGCATGTGTATTGATATGGCTGTCGTTGTTGAAATCTTCAGTCACATACAGGAAGGAAATCTTGGTTCAAGGCAAATTTCTCTGGCTGAAGGCGGGGTGCACAAAAACCATTAGCAGGCCGCATGTGGCTCATGGGCTGCTGTTTTCCCACATGCTCTAGATGGCCCATGAGTAGGTTGGCATAGGATGGTTCCATGCAGCTGCCAGTTGCTGTACTTTGGATTTGCTTCTAGGTATAACTTTCAAAGAACTAGTAACAGTGGTTGAGGATACAATTTGTCATTCTGATCAGGAGGGAGGTTAGAGTTTGAGTCAATAAAGCATTGGGAAAAGTAATATTCCATAGTAGCATGACCATTTGCTTTGTGGATGTTGTTGTAGAGAATGTGGCATCAACAGTGATGAACAAGATGCCATATGTAAATGAACAGCAACTGTGGAGAGTCACTGGTGTGAAAGCTTGATGCCATTTGTAAATGAGGTTAGGTTATAGGTAATGGCCTGAAGGTATTGGTCCATGATAACAGAGATTCTCTCATTGGAGGGACAGTAATCAGCTATTATGGGGTGTCCTGGGTGGTTGGGTTTATGGATTTTATGAAGCATGTAGAAGGTAGGAGTGCAGGAAGCGGCAGGGGTGAGGAAAGATATAAGGCGAGGTTCTGGGATGGGTCTAAGGACTTGAGGGAGGACTGGAAATCCTGGTGGATTTCTTGAATTGTCACTTTTGCAGGTGGACAAATGGGACGGCTGGTTAAGTCCCTCCAACAGGTAACCTCAGCAGTTAATAACCACAGTGGTGGAGTCTTTGTCAGCTGGTTGGATTATAAGGTTGAGATTTATGTTATTCAGTTCAGGAATAATACTTAAAATATGTGTCCAGAATAGTTTCTTAAAGTGGTATGAGGAATTCAGTGGCTATGGGACATTGCATATACTTTTTGTACAGTTTTACTTAGAAGTAGCAATGGCTGTGCAAAATAAGCAACAAGTACTTCAGTAGCAAAGGTATTGCAGGTCTAATATATTCTCTGAGAGAGATCCACAACTTTTGCTAAAAGTTTTCATGCTGAATAAATCTGCTCTAGTTGTACATCACAAATCCTTTGTGAATTGTAGTGACTTTTCTTCATTTTTGGCATTGGTCATATGTGAGCTCTTCCACTTGTCTTGCCTTTGCTGCGGTGTGACTGGATGCACAGAGCGCAGGATAGTGGGCTAGAATGGTCACGAGGTCAGTCAGTTTGCAGTGATGTTGGAGAGAAAGTTACGGGGACACCTGGGAGAGGGTTGTATGCCCATGTGGTGAGGCGATTGTGATCAGACCTGGCAGCCAGTGTTGGAGCAACGCAGGGTCATTGTTGGTCTGGCGCAATGCAGTGAAGCAGCACAGCCGAGGGACTGCATAGAGCAAGGCCTCCTTGGCATAGCAGAATTAGGGTTGGCAGTGCCTGCAGTGGAAGCCGTGGCTGTCCATGGTTGGTTTACATCTAGGTGCAGTCGTTTCCTGTCCTGTGGCATCGTGCAGTGTGTTCTGCTTTCTTGCTGGTGCTATCTTCTATGCTCCTTCCTGCAGGTGAACTGTTTGCTGTTATTAAGTACAGTACTGTGCTCCAAACTATTAAAATGTTGTCCATCCATTTCTTGTTAGAGACTATACCATGCTATGATTGATTGTCTTATTATTCTGGTTCAGCAGTGTCTAAATTCTTTCCATCCTATAGTGCTATATGAGATGAGCTTAAACCAGTTGTTTGTGCCTGTTGATGAGGCCAGTATTAACAGTTGTCTCTCTTCAGTTGTTTGGCAATCATTGTGGAAGGCCTGTACTAGTTAAGATGCTCTTGTATGAAGCCATTACAAGTTCTAACTACCAGCAATTCTGTCATTTAGGAATAAACTGCTTTTAATTCCAACTACTGTAAGATTCCAATGCTTTCTGCTTCACCTTACAGCAAATGGGTGTTGCTTATGCTAGTCTGTGTCTTAATTACCTAGTGCTCCTGGGAATTATCTTATGTAATAAAGAACTGAGGAGCTGCCTGATTTGGTTGTGGTTACAAAGAAACGTTGGGTAGCTGTTTCATTAATTTTCATAATTTTCATTTTCCTGTGTGATAGGTTAAAGATAGAATTACATTGCCCATATGAATGCTAACAGCTCCCACCATTGAGATTAACAAAAATTCTCTTCTATTAATAAAGATTGGTCACTCACCAAGTACCATCACACTGGGCCATGAATTTATTTATTTTTAATGTATTTGTAGAGGGGGACTTACTTTGTCTGCATCATGTTGTGCAGTCAGGAAAAACCATGCCCTCTGTAGGGCAGAATGACACCATAATTGATGTATGTTGTTAAAGTGCTTTCTCTTTAAATTATGGTTTGTAAGCCATACTGTTTAAAGCTGAAAGGGTAAAGAGTAGAGTGTTCAGACTCCATTAGGCCCATTTGTTAGGGGCAACACAGCGTGTTATGTATCGGTACATGGAGAGTCATTGTCAGATGTAGAAGTAATGTCAGGTGTTCCCAGGGAAGTGAAGTGGAACTCTTGCTGTCCCTGTTGTTTATTAATGACTGTGCAGACAATATTAATAGTAAAATCAGTTTTTTTGCATATGGTGCAGTTATCTATAATGAAGTGCTATCTAAGAGAAGCTGCATAAATATTGTCAGATCTTGATATGATTTCAACATGTTGCAAAGACTGGTAACTTGCTCTAAATGTTCAGAGATGTAAAATTTTGCACTTTACAAAACGAAAAAACTTAATACCCTATGACCATAATATCAGTGAGTCACTATTGGCATCAGCCAACTCATACGAATACCTGGGTATAACACATTGTAGGGATATGAAACGGAGTGATTACATAGCTGCAGTCCTGGTTGAAGCAGCTGGTAGCATTTGGTTTATTGGTAGAATGCTGGGGAAGTAAAAACAGTCTACAAAAGAGATTGCTCACAAATCACTCATGCATCCAATCCTAGAATATTTCTGATGTGTGTGGAATCTGTACCAGATAGGACTAAAAGGGGATACTGAGTGACTACAGAGAAGGACAGCACGAATGGTCACAGGTTTGTTTAATTGATGAGGGAGTGCCACAGAAATACTGAAGGAACTGAACTGGCACACTCTTGAAGAGACAGACATAAAATATCCTGAGATAGTCTCTTAAAGTTTCAAGAACTTTTTTTAAATGATTAGTCTAGGGGTATTGTATAAACCCCTATGTATCACTCACATAGTAACTGTGATTGTAAGGTAAGATTAATTACAGCATGTACAGAGGCAGGCAGTCAGTCAGTCATTCTTCCCACACTCCATACATGAATGGAACAGGAAGAAACCTTAATGGGACACATCTTCTGCCTTGCATGATGTAGATCTGTCTGGAGGTTTTGACAGATTACCCTGTTGCCTAAAAGATTTCTCCTCCCTTTTCAGAGGGGTTGGTTGGTCTTTGATACTTATTCTGATTAAGGCTCATGAAATTATTACTAGATTTAATTTCTAAGTTTAGTTTTGGAATTTTTTGGTTAATAAAGAATATTGTTACATTGTATCCTCAATTGCATTTGCACATTCCACTCCTGCAGCCCTCTGCCCTTCTATCACCTATCAATGGTAGCAGAGACTGGATGTGTTCTCACAGGGCAAGAATACAAATTGCACATTCGTTGTATCATAGCTATTAGTTTGTTTATCATATTTGTGTTTTTTTGTGTTAAAATTTCATGTGGAAACTGTGCCGTTGTTTGTGTTTCAGGATGGACTCTCCAGGAGCCAGGAGGGTCATCAGTGTGGTGAGCTTCAGAACACTGCACCTGCAGTAGGAGCTACATATTTGTAAACCAAACATGGAGGGCAGTATAGCTAGACTTTGTCAGTGCTTGTGTGCTGCCTTGATTGTACCAGTAAAAATTTCTAAGTCAGTGGGTGAGGTGAGTAAAGCTGTTGAATTCTGTAGAAGTTTACTGGGTGGTGTTCAGGATGATACATCAGGTTTTGAAGTTGCATTCCCATCTCAAAGGCAGATTTTCCAAATAAAGGACTTTCTGGACCACCTAGCCCATAGAATTCATGACTTACTCAGTGTTAGTAAGAATCCCTCAGTGTTTACTGAAGTGCAGAGGCTGTAGGGTGAAGCTTGGTCTTTACAACAAATGCTATTCCTAGAAATCAAGAGAAAGAAAACTGGCATTCTACGGATTGAAGCGTGGAATGTCTGATCCCTTAATCGGGCAGGTAGGTTAGAATATTTAAAAAGAGAAATGGATAGGCTAAAGTTATATATAGTGGGAATTGGTGAAGTTCGGTGGCAGGAGGAACAAGACTTCTTGTCAGGTGAATACAGGGTTACAAATACAAAATCAAATATGGGTAATGCAGGAGTAGGTTTAATAATGAATAAAAAAATAGGAGTGCGGGTAAGCTACTACAAACAGCATAGTGAAAGTATTATTGTGGCCAAGATATACACGAAGCCCATGCCTACTACAGTAGTACAAGTTTATATGCCAACTAGCTCTGCAGATGATGAAGAAATTGAAGAAATGTATGATGAGATAAAAGAAATTATTCAGGTAGTGAAGGGAGACAAAAATTTGATAGTCATAGGTTACTGAAATTCGACAGTAGGAAAAGGGAGAGAAGGAAACAAAGTAGGTGAATACGGATTGGGCCTAAGAAATGAAAGAGGAAGCCGCCTGGTAGAATTTTGCACAGAGCATCATAGCTAACACTTGGTTCAAGTATCATAAAAGAAGGCTGTATACATGGAAGAAGTCTGGAGATACTGACAAGTTTCAGATAGATTATATAATGGTAAGACAGAGATTTAGGAACCAGGTTTTAAATTGAAAGGCACTTCCAGGGGCAGATGTGAACTATGACCACCATCTATTGGTTATGAGCTGTAGATTAAAACTGAAGAAATTTCAAAAAGGTGGGAATTTAAGGAGACAGGATCTGGATAAACTGACTAAACCAGAGGTTGTACAGAGTTGCAGGGAGAGCATAAGGGAACAATTGACAGGAATAGGGGAAAGACATACAGTAGAAGAAGAATGGGTAGCTCTGAGGGATGAAGTAGTGAAGGTAGCAGAGGATCAAGAAGGTAAAAAGATGGGGGATAGTAGAAATCCTTGGGTAACAGAAAAAATATTGAATTTAATTGATGAAAGGAGAAAATATAAAAATGCAGTAAATGAAGCAGGCAAAAAGGAATACAAACGTCTCGAAAATGAGATCGACATGAAGTGCAAAATGGCTAAGCAGGCATGGCTAGAGGACAAATGTAAGGATGTAGAGGCTTATCTCACTTGGGGTTAGATAGATACAGCCTACAGGAAAATTAAAGAGACCTTTGGAGAAAAGAGAGCCACTTCTGTGAATAACAAGAACTCAGATGGAAACCCAGTTCTAAGCAAAGAAGGGAAAGCAGAAAGGTGGAAGGAGTATATAGAGGGTCTATACAAGGGCGATGTACTTGAGGACAATATTATGGAAATGGAAGAGGATGTAGATGAAGATGAAATGGGAGACAGAGCACTGAAAGACCTGAGTCGAAACAAGGCCCCGGGAGTAGACAACATTCCATTAGAACTACTGACAGCCTTGGGAGAGCCAGTCCTGACAAAAGTCTACCATCTTGTGAGCAAAATGTATGAGACAGGCGAAATACCCCCATACTTCAAGAAGAATATAATAATTCCAATCCCAAAGAAAGCAGGTGTTGACAGATGTGAAAATTACTGAACTATCAGTTTAATAAGTCACAGCTGCAAAATACTAATGCGAATTATTTACAGACAAATGGAAAAACTGGTAGAAGCCAACCTCGGGGAAGATCAGTTTGGATTCCGTAGAAATGTTGGAACACGTGAGGCAATACTAATCTTACGACTTATCTTAGAAGGAAGATTAAGGAAAGGCAAAACTACGTTTCTAGCATTTGTAGACTTACAGAAAGCTTTTGACAATGTTGACTGGAATACTCTACTTCAAATTTTAAAGGTGGCAGGGGTGAAATACAGGGAGTGAAAGCCTATTTACAATTTGTACAGAAACCAGATGGCAGTTATAAGGGTCGAGGGACATGAAAGGGAAGCAGTGGTTGGGAAGGGAGTGAGACAGGGTTGTAGCCTCTCCCTGATGTTTCTCAATCTGTATATTGAGCAAGCAGTAAATGAAACAAAAGAAAAATTCGGAGTAGGTATTAAAATCCATGGAGAAGAAATAGAAACTTTGAGGTTCGCCGATGACATTGTAATTCTATCAGAGACAACAAAGGACTTGGAAGAGCAGTTGAAAGGAATGGGCAGTGTCTTGAAAGGAGGGTATAAGATGAACATCAACAAAAGCAAAACAAGGATAATGGAATGCAGTCGAATTAAGTTGGGTGATGCTGAGGGAATTAGATTAGGAAATGAGACCCTTAAAGTAGTAAAGGAGTTTTGCTATTTGGGGAGCAAAATAACTGATGATGGTCGAAGTAGAGAGGATATAAAATGTAGACTGGCAATGGCAAGGAAAGTGTTTCTGAAGAAGAGAAATTTGTTAACATCGGGTATAGATTTAAGTGTCAGGAAGTCGTTCCTGAAAGTATTTGTATGGAGTGTAGCCATGTATGGAAATGAAACATGGACAATAAATAGTTTGGACAAGAAGAGAATGGAAGCTTTTGAAATATGGTGCTACAGAAGAATGTTGATGATTAGGTGGGTAGATCACGTAACTAATGAGGGAGGTATTGAATGGGATTGGGGAGAAGAGAAGTTTGTGGCACAACTTGACTAGAAGAAGGGATCGGTTGGTAGGACATGTCCTGAGGCATCAAGGGATCACAAATTTAGCATTGAAGGGCAGTGTGGAGGGTAAAAATCGTAGAGGGAGACCAAGAGATTAATACACTAAGCAGATTCAAAAGGATGTAGGTTGCAGTAGGTACTGGGAAATGGAGCTTGCACAGGATAGATTAGCATGGAGAGCTGCATCAAACCAGTCTCAGGACTGAAGACCACAACAACACATTCCTAGATTGAGGGGATTAGGAGCAGGGAGTTGAATTAATTCTAGTGAAGGTGGACACAAACAACAACAAAAAAATTGTAAGCCCTTTGGTAAGTTATCAAACACACTGTTGGCCATTCTTAGTGCCATGTTTGTCACTGGATAGTACCAATCTGTGAACTGAATTCTTGTGGCTGTTGATTAGACTAACATGAACAGGCTAGTGTGTAACCGGTTGGTCATGGGATAGTCTTAAAACTGGTTTATCCATTGGCCATATGCTGCCTGCGTAGGATAATTCCAGAAGCATTTGAAGGTGGAGATACATTGTTTGACTGAAGGTGCTGTGAGGTAAATGCATTGGGCTCATTATGTTAATGAAGTGCATCTCATCATGTTAGTACTGTGTGTTAAGATCTCTGAAGACCTAGTGGGGGTAAATATCTTGGAAGATATGAGAGCAAAGGAGAGGTTCTTATGAAGCAAGCTTGGGCTCTCTCTACTTCCTCTTTTGTTTTGCAATCTGCCTCCTTAAATTCATTCTATTTTCATTTTCGTCTGATTACCATTAACATGTATGGGTATAATCAGCATTTCAATAAAAGAGAAAGGTTGGCCCTTAGTTGTGAGGAATAAAGCATAAAGTTTAATTTTGTGCCTAGTTTTACGTACATAATTAATTTATAGGGTGAAATCGGCAATTGTTCCATGATTTAGATCCAACTGTTGACTTATAAACAAATATAAATTCCATACTAATTATAAACATTTGGATGTACCACTACTAGGATTCTTAAAGTATTTATTTTGCTCTATTCAGGAATATATTAGTGAAGCCAGCCCTTAATTCCAAAATAATTACCAGGTTTGTAAAAAGTATTTTTTGTATGTCTATATCTGTTAATTTCACTATTTAAACAAATAATTTGGCCTAACCTTTGTGATAGAAGGAACTATTTAAAAGAAGGAATTTTTCGATGTATTCAGTTAATTGAATGAATTAGGTTTAAAATGGTACTTTCTGTAGCTTAAATATTTAACAATGTATAGTTTCAGTGTTCATTACTATGAGGATATATGAAGGACTAATTTTTGGTCCTGAGACAGGCAGTCCACTGCTGATTTTCATATGGGAATTATGTATTGGTTAAATTAACAACAATGCATCAACTTAACAGTGGAATTAGTGAACACAAATAGGTTGTGTGTTAAAACAATAACAGTGTCTGTTCCACTTATTTGAGAAATAGTGTCTCACATATTCTACAAGAACTGTGAACTGTGGGGTTAGGTTTTCACTGCTTATAGATGTTTAACAGTGGACTATTGTAGCAGTATGCTGATGTTTGTCTGCAATCTATTAATGAGGGTTATCAACATTTACCAATAGTGAACTGGCCATATAATTGCGTAATTTGGAGGATTGTGAAAGTAAATAACCATGAAATGCAGTTGTGCAACTGTTGGCTAAATCATTTACAGTAGTCAGTGTTGAACTTCCATCCCCCATTTTTCAGCTAGTATAATAATGAAGTATGTCAACACCGAGGGCTATCAATGAAGAAACAAAGCAGGCAAATGTTGGAAGGTGCAGGATATTGTTTAGTTAAAAACCAGTGTACATTGCTGATACATACTAGCTTTTGGTTAGAATCAAGACTGTTTATTATACTGACCTTGAATGGGGGAGGGGGGATCAATCTGAGTAATGACCTGGGCTTGGTAAATAATGTGTGAACTCAGAGGGGTTCAGTCACATTTTGTTCCTGGGACTGTGGGCTACCATTGCTTGAAGCCAAGAGATCTCGTCCGGAAGTGTGCATTACGTAAAGGAAGGTGAAACTAATAGCTGATGCTAGAAGGATGCATTATACAGAAGCGCCCCCCCCCCCCCCCCCCCCAAATTGTCACAAGATGTGTGCCATGTAGGGTGAGTCAGCCACTCACAGCCACACAGTGTGAACAATTGGCCAAGTTGCCAGAGTGAAGTGTGATTAGTCAGGTGTGTCATGTGGCAGATGAGTAATCCTTTAATTTTGTTGATCAGGCTTGATTCAAACAGAGCATCTAAGGCTTCTTGTCACCACTTTTGTGGATGGTTGTTAACAGTTTGGTTGTGAAGCTCATTCTGTGTGTTTTGCAGTTGATCCAGTGCTTGTTTGATTATGTGAGTGGTCATGTTCATTTTAAATTTGGAGCAGAGGAGAGAGTTACATTTTGTGCCCATGCCACTGGCCTGAAGCCATGCAGAGTTAGTGTACAAACAAACAGGGGTCAGTGTTAGCCACTTACCTGAAGATCAAGCTGCACAATTGATGGGAGAGTTGGATGAATTTCTGGAAGTGTTAAATTATAGGTTGGGAGTAATTAGTGAAATTGAATACTGGATCCAGCTCACAGATTGGCACCCAGTATGTCAGATTCCCTATTGGTTGTCACCTCTTAAAATTTAAAATCTATGTAAACTCATTTTACAATGCTGTGCCTATATTTCTGGTCCCCAATCCTTATTTAGAGGGATTTAGACTTGTAGCCGATTACCAGGTCCCCCCTGCGGGTTTGGGGGTTAGAATAGACCCGCGGTATTCCTGCCTGTCGTAAGAGGCAACTAAAAGGAGTCCCTCCCCCTCACGGGGTTAGTTAGGGCCTGCGTCTGGAGACGGACGGTTTCACGACCTATATTTGCATACATTTTGGTTTTTCACTTCTTCTGGTTTCTTCCTTCCTTTGGTTGGTTCCTTTTTTTCTTCTTCTCCATCTCACTGTCTTACTTACTCTTCTCCTTGCCTTCTTGTCCTTGCCTTCTTGTCCTTGCCTTCTTGTCCTTGCCTTCTTGTCCTTGCCTTCTTGTCCTTGCCTTCTTGTCCTTGCCTTCTTGTCCTTGCCTTCTTGTCCTTGCCTTCTTGTCCTTGCCTTCTTGTCCTTGCCTTCTTGTCCTTGCCTTCTTGTCCTTGCCTTCTTGCCCATGCCTTCTTGTCCTTGCCTTCTTGCCCATGCCTTCTTGCCCATGCCTTCTTGCCCATGCCTTCTTGCCCATGCCTTCTTGCCCATGCCTTCTTGCCCATGCCTTCTTGCCCATGCCTTCTTGCCCATGCCTTCTTGCCCATGCCTTCTTGCCCATGCCTTCTTGCCCATGCCTTCTTGCCCATGCCTTCTTGCCCATGCCTTCTTGCCCATGCCTTCTTGCCCATGCCTTCTTGCCCATGCCTTCTTGCCCATGCCTTCTTGCCCATGCCTTCTTGCCCATGCCTTCTTGCCCATGCCTTCTTGCCCATGCCTTCTTGCCCATGCCTTCTTGCCCATGCCTTCTTGCCCATGCCTTCTTGCCCATGCCTTCTTGCCCATGCCTTCTTGCCCATGCCTTCTTGCCCATGCCTTCTTGCCCATGCCTTCTTGCCCATGCCTTCTTGCCCATGCCTTCTTGCCCATGCCTTCTTGCCCATGCCTTCTTGCCCATGCCTTCTTGCCCATGCCTTCTTGCCCATGCCTTCTTGCCCATGCCTTCTTGCCCATGCCTTCTTGCCCATGCCTTCTTGCCCATGCCTTCTTGCCCATGCCTTCTTGCCCATGCCTTCTTGCCCATGCCTTCTTGCCCATGCCTTCTTGCCCATGCCTTCTTGCCCATGCCTTCTTGCCCATGCCTTCTTGCCCATGCCTTCTTGCCCATGCCTTCTTGCCCATGCCTTCTTGCCCATGCCTTCTTGCCCATGCCTTCTTGCCCATGCCTTCTTGCCCATGCCTTCTTGCCCATGCCTTCTTGCCCATGCCTTCTTGCCCATGCCTTCTTGCCCATGCCTTCTTGCCCATGCCTTCTTGCCCATGCCTTCTTGCCCATGCCTTCTTGCCCATGCCTTCTTGCCCATGCCTTCTTGCCCATGCCTTCTTGCCCATGCCTTCTTGCCCATGCCTTCTTGCCCATGCCTTCTTGCCCATGCCTTCTTGCCCATGCCTTCTTGCCCATGCCTTCTTGCCCATGCCTTCTTGCCCATGCCTTCTTGCCCATGCCTTCTTGCCCATGCCTTCTTGCCCATGCCTTCTTGCCCATGCCTTCTTGCCCATGCCTTCTTGCCCATGCCTTCTTGCCCATGCCTTCTTGCCCATGCCTTCTTGCCCATGCCTTCTTGCCCATGCCTTCTTGCCCATGCCTTCTTGCCCATGCCTTCTTGCCCATGCCTCCTTGCCCATGCCTCCTTGCCCATGCCTCCTTGCCCATGCCTTCTTGCCCATGCCTTCTTGCCCATGCCTTCTTGCCCATGCCTTCTTGCCCATGCCTTCTTGCCCATGCCTTCTTGCCCATGCCTTCTTGCCCATGCCTTCTTGCCCATGCCTTCTTGCCCATGCCTTCTTGCCCATGCCTTCTTGCCCATGCCTTCTTGCCCATGCCTTCTTGCCCATGCCTTCTTGCCCATGCCTTCTTGCCCATGCCTTCTTGCCCATGCCTTCTTGCCCATGCCTTCTTGCCCATGCCTTCTTGCCCATGCCTTCTTGCCCATGCCTTCTTGCCCATGCCTTCTTGCCCATGCCTTCTTGCCCATGCCTTCTTGCCCATGCCTTCTTGCCCTTGCCTTCTTGCCCTTGCCTTCTTGCCCTTGCCTTCTTGCCCTTGCCTTCTTGCCCTTGCCTTCTTGCCCTTGCCTTCTTGCCTCCTTGCCCTTGCCCTTGCCCTTGCCCTTGTCTTCTTGCCCTTGCCCCCTTGCCTCCTTGCCCTTGCCCCCTTGCCTCCTTGCCCTTGCCCTTGTCTTCTTGCCCTTGCCCCCTTGCCTCCTTGCCCTTGCCCCCTTGCCTCCTTGCCCTTGCCCTTGCCTCCTTGCCCTTGCCCTTGCCTCCTTGCCCTTGCCCTTGCCTCCTTGCCCTTGCCCTTGGCCTTGCCTCCTTGCCCTTGCCCTTGGCCTTGCCTCCTTGTCCTTGTCCTTGGCCTTGCCTCCTTGTCCTTGTCCTTGGCCTTGCCTCCTTGTCCTTGTCCTTGGCCTTGCCTCCTTGTCCTTGTCCTTGGCCTTGCCTCCTTGTCCTTGGCCTTGGCCTTGCCTCCTTGTCCTTGGCCTTGGCCTTGCCTCCTTGTCCTTGGCCTTGGCCTTGCCTCCTTGTCCTTGGCCTTGGCCTTGCCTCCTTGTCCTTGTCCTTGTCCTTGGCCTTGCCTCCTTGTCCTTGTCCTTGTCCTTGGCCTTGCCTCCTTGTCCTTGTCCTTGGCCTTGGCCTTGGCCTTGCCTCCTTGTCCTTGTCCTTGGCCTTGGCCTTGCCTCCTTGTCCTTGTCCTTGTCCTTGGCCTTGCCTCCTTGTCTTTGTCTTTGTCCTTGTCCTTGGCCTTGCCTCCTTGTCTTTGTCTTTGTCCTTGTCCTTGGCCTTGCCTCCTTGTCTTTGTCTTTGTCCTTGTCCTTGGCCTTGCCTCCTTGTCTTTGTCTTTGTCCTTGTCCTTGGCCTTGCCTCCTTGTCTTTGTCTTTGTCCTTGTCCTTGGCCTTGCCTCCTTGTCTTTGTCTTTGTCCTTGTCCTTGGCCTTGCCTCCTTGTCTTTGTCTTTGTCCTTGTCCTTGGCCTTGCCTCCTTGTCTTTGTCTTTGTCCTTGTCCTTGGCCTTGCCTCCTTGTCTTTGTCTTTGTCCTTGTCCTTGGCCTTGCCTCCTTGTCTTTGTCTTTGTCCTTGTCCTTGGCCTTGCCTCCTTGTCTTTGTCTTTGTCCTTGTCCTTGGCCTTGCCTCCTTGTCTTTGTCTTTGTCCTTGTCCTTGGCCTTGCCTCCTTGTCTTTGTCTTTGTCCTTGTCCTTGGCCTTGCCTCCTTGTCTTTGTCTTTGTCCTTGTCCTTGGCCTTGCCTCCTTGTCTTTGTCTTTGTCCTTGTCCTTGGCCTTGCCTCCTTGTCTTTGTCTTTGTCCTTGTCCTTGGCCTTGCCTCCTTGTCTTTGTCTTTGTCCTTGTCCTTGGCCTTGCCTCCTTGTCTTTGTCTTTGTCCTTGTCCTTGGCCTTGCCTCCTTGTCTTTGTCTTTGTCCTTGTCCTTGGCCTTGCCTCCTTGTCTTTGTCTTTGTCCTTGTCCTTGGCCTTGCCTCCTTGTCTTTGTCTTTGTCCTTGTCCTTGGCCTTGCCTCCTTGTCTTTGTCTTTGTCCTTGTCCTTGGCCTTGCCTCCTTGTCTTTGTCTTTGTCCTTGTCCTTGGCCTTGCCTCCTTGTCTTTGTCTTTGTCCTTGTCCTTGGCCTTGCCTCCTTGTCTTTGTCTTTGTCCTTGTCCTTGGCCTTGCCTCCTTGTCTTTGTCTTTGTCCTTGTCCTTGGCCTTGCCTCCTTGTCTTTGTCTTTGTCCTTGTCCTTGGCCTTGCCTCCTTGTCTTTGTCTTTGTCCTTGTCCTTGGCCTTGCCTCCTTGTCTTTGTCTTTGTCCTTGTCCTTGGCCTTGCCTCCTTGTCTTTGTCTTTGTCCTTGTCCTTGGCCTTGCCTCCTTGTCTTTGTCTTTGTCCTTGTCCTTGGCCTTGCCTCCTTGTCTTTGTCTTTGTCCTTGTCCTTGGCCTTGCCTCCTTGTCTTTGTCTTTGTCCTTGTCCTTGGCCTTGCCTCCTTGTCTTTGTCTTTGTCCTTGTCCTTGGCCTTGCCTCCTTGTCTTTGTCTTTGTCCTTGTCCTTGGCCTTGCCTCCTTGTCCTTCTCTGGTCTCCGCTTCGGCGTTTCAGACAGTCTGCCCTTTCTTTCCCTCTCTCCTTTCTTTTTCCTCGTCTTCCTTCCTCCCTGTGCGTGCCTGAAGGCTGACCCACGCGTTCGCACGCGTAGCCGGTGACGGGGTAACGCGTAATTCCCCACGCTGGGTCGACAAGTAAGGCACGCACGTACCCCCTGGTAAAGGTCAGGCCTAGGGAGGGGTGATTGCCTGAGCTGACACCTTCCGACCATGCCGATTGGTCCCTCCGGCCGTTTCTCGGGAGGTGTGACCTGAGGTGTGAACAATCACCTAAGTTCTACCGCCTGCCCCACAGTAGTTTCTCGATCTGAGGACGGAAAGGATTTTTCCTCTGTCAACCCTTTCGTTATCCAGAAGGGCGTAGATGCCATAGCCGGATCTGTCAAGTCTTGTACCAGGTTGCGTAATGGTACATTGTTACTAGAAACTGAGAGCGCCTTTCAGGCACAAAAACTGCTTCGGGCCATACTCCTGTACACGTTCACTGTCCGGGTGGAGGCTCACCGCATTTTGAATTCGTCTCGTGGTGTGGTATATATTAGATCACTCGACGGATTGACTGACAAGGAGATCCAGTCTTTCCTCGCTGAGCAGGGCGTGACGGCTGTCCATAGGGTCATGAAAAAGGTCAACAATGACCTTGTACCGACCCGCACACTTTTCTTGACCTTTGATAGTGTTCAGCTGCCGTCGCGCATCAAAGAGGGCTACGAGGTTATTTCTGTTCGCCCCTATGTCCCGACACCTACGCGCTGCTACCAGTGTCAGCGTTTTAATCACACTCGCCAGTCTTGTTCCAATGCGGCTACATGTGTGACTTGTGGCAGGGATGCCCATGAGGGTGGCTGTCCATCTCCGATTCTTCGTTGTGTGAACTTTCACGGTGACCATGCAGCGTCCTCCCGCAACTGTCCCATCTACAAGGAAGATCGCTGTATCCAAGAAATTCGGGTCAAAGAGAAAGTCTCCACCTCGACTGCTCGCAAGCTATTTGCTAGTAGGAAGCCCACGTTGTTCCCAGCAGGGAAGTAGAGTACTGTCCTCGCCTCTCCTTGGAATACCAGGGAGGTGGCGACGCAGACATGCGATCTGACCTTCAGCACTACGGTCGTCCGTTCGGCCAGTGCTAAGATTGCCCGGTCGACGTGTCCTCTTCCTCCCATCGCCCCTCCGACACAAGCACTTTTATCAACTTCTGCCAGGACGAAGACCCAGAAGTCAGAAGCACGGGCCTTCAAGAAGGAACCGTCTCGTGCAGACCTTCTACGTACCTCGAACCCTCAGCCATCCTTCCACAAAACGACCTTCCAAGAAGGCTCATAGGAAGCACAGTTCTCCTTCCCCGCCACGGCGCATTTCTTCTCCTGCGCCCCCCAGCGGTTGCCGCCCCAGGCCGTCATCCGTTTCGCCTGGCCGCACCGCTGGTAGCCGACCATCTGGCCGTTCACCAGCGGAGGAAGCTCCCCCTCCAGGCCATCTTCACAAAATGGCCGATGAACCTACAGAACAAATGGACGATGACTGTCCGCCTCCTGCTAGCGGCGGCAGTGCTTGCTCGAAGCCGGGCCCTCAGCGGCCTTCAAGGTCACCCCTTCTTGCATCTTCTTCTCACGATGGCACTTATTCACTGGAATATTCGCAGCATTCGCTCCAGCCGAGAGGACTTGAAATTGTTGCTCCGCTTGCACCGTCCACTCGTCGTAGCCCTCCAGGAAACGAAGCTACGCCCATGCGATCAAATTGTCTTGGCACACTACACCCCTGTGCGTTTTGACTTACCCCCTGTGGAAGGTATTCCGGCTCATTGAGGGGTTATGTTGCTGGTCCGGGATGATATCTACTATGATCCCATCACCTTGCACACTGGCCTGCAGGCAGTTGCCGTCCACATTACTCTCCCCACTTTTACATTTTCGATCTATACCGTTTACACTCCATCGTCGTCTGCCGTTACCAGGGCAGACGTGCTGCAAATTATTGCTCAGGTCCCTGCACCATTTTTGTTAACTGGAGACTTCAATGCTCACCATCCTCTTTGGGGCTCTCCAGCATCCTGTCCGAGGGGCTCCCTGTTAGCAGACGTTTTCAACCAGCTCAATCTCGTCTGCCTCAATACTGGCGCCCCTACTTTCCTTTCAGACACCTCTCACACCTATTCCCATTTAGACCTCTCTGTATGTACTACCCAACTTGCACGCCGGTTTGAGTGGTATGCGCTTTCTGATACATATTCGAGCGACCACTTCCCGTGTGTTATCCATCTCCTGCATCATATCCCCTCTCCGTGCTCAACTAGTTGGAACTTCTCCAAAGCAGACTGGGGGCTCTTCTCTTCCAGGGCGACCTTTCAGGATCAAACCTTCACAAGCTGCGATAGTCAGGCCGCACACCTCCCGGAAGTCATTCTCACTGCAGCTGTATATTCCATCCCTCACGCTACTTCTTCTCCACGCAGCGTAGCAGCGTACCGGTCCCCTGGTGGACCGCAGCATGTAGAGACGCCTTACGTGCTCGTCGACGTGCTTTACGCACCTTTACGCACCTTTAAACGCCACCCTCCAGTGGCGAATTGTATTAGTTATAAACGATTACGTGCGCAGTGTCGTCGTATTTTTAAAGAAAGCAAGAAAGCCAGCTGGGCTGCTTTCACAAGCACCTTCAACAGTTTTACTACTCCTCCTCCTGTTGTCTGAGGTAACCTGCGCCGGCTATCTGGCACTAAGGTCCACTCACCAGTTTCTGGCTTGACGGTCGCGAATGACGTCCTTGTGGCCCCTGAGCATGTCTCCAATGCCATCGGCCGCTTTTTCGCAGAGGTTTCGAGCTCCACTCATTACCCCCCCCCCCCCCCCTGCCTTCCTTCCCCGAAAACAGGCAGAGGAGGCTCGGCCACCTAATTTCCACTCCTCGAATTGTGAAAACTACAATGCCCCATTCACCATGCGGGAACTCGAAAATGCACTTCCCCTTTCACTGTTCACTGTCCTCCGCTCCGGGGCCTGATTCTATTCGTATTCAGATGCTGAAGAACCTTTCTCTTGCGAGTAAAGGTTTCCTTCTTCGTACTTACAATCGCATCTGGATTGAGGGACATGTCCCCGCATGATGGCGCGAGTCTATTGTTGTACCGTTTCCTAAGCCGGGGAAGGACAAGCACTTGCCTTCCAGTTATCGACCCATCTCGCTTACTAGCTGTGTCTGTAAGGTGATGGAGCGAATGGTTAACTCTCGTTTGGTTTGGCTGCTCGAATCTCGACGCCTACTTACCAATGTACAATGTGGGTTTCATAGGCGCCGCTCTGCTGTTGACCATCTGGTTACCTTGTCGACCTTCGTTATGAATAACGTCTTGCGGAAGCGCCCGACCGCGGCTGTGTTTTTTGATTTGGAGAAGGCTTACGACACCTGTTGGAGGGCGGGAATTCTCCGCACCATGCATACATGGGGCTTCGCGGTCGCCTCCCTCTTTTTTTTCGTTCCTTTTTAATGGATCGACAGTTCAGTTTACGTGTGGGTTCTGTCCTGTCAGACACCTTTCGCCAGGAGAATGGGGTGCCACAGGGCTCCGTTTTGAGCGTTGCTCTCTTCGCGATCAATCCAATAATGGATTGCCTCCCAGATGATGTATCAGGCTCCCTTTTCGTGGACGATTTTACCATCTATTGCAGCGCGCAGCGTACATGTTTCCTGGAGCGCTGTCTTCAGAGTTCTCTTGACCGTCTTTACTCCTGGAGTGTCGCCAATGGCTTCCGTTTTTCTGCAGAGAAAACGGTCTGTATTAACTTCTGGCGCTACAAAGAGTTTCTCCCACCGTCCTTACGACTCGGTCTCGTTGCTCTCCCATTCGTGGAGACAACAAAATTTTTAGGTCTTACATTTGACAGGAAACTTAGCTGGTCTCCACATGTCATATTTGGCTGCCCGTTGTACCCGTTCTCTAAATGTCCTCCGTGTTCTCAGTGGCACGTCGTGGGGAGCGGATCGAACCGTCCTACTTCGCCTATATCGGTCGATCGTCCGCTCCAAGCTGGATTATAGGTGCTTTGTATACTCCTCTCTGCACGGCCGTCCATCTTACGCCGCCTCAACTCCATACAACATCGGGGTTTACGTCTTGCGATCGGAGCGTTTTATACTAGTCCCGTCGAGAGTCTTCATGCTGAAGCCGGTGAATTGCCACTCACCTACCGGCGCGATATACTGCTTTGTCGTTACGCCTGTCGGCTACTGTCAATGCCCGACCACCCATCGTATCGTTCCTTTTTTTGACGACTCTCTCGACCGTCAATACGGGTTGTATGTCTCTGCCCTGCTATCACCTGGAGTTCGCTTTCGTCGCCTCCTTCAACACCATGATTTTTCACTCCCTGCAACCTTTAGAGTGGGCGAGAGCCACACGCCACCTTGGCTCCAGGCTCAGGTTCGCGTTCACCTTGACCTCAGCTCGCTCCCAAAGGAGGGTACCCCCGGTTCGGTATACCACTCCCGTTTTGTCGAACTTCGCTCGAAGTTAATTAATATGACCTTCATTTATACAGATGGCTCTAAGACCAATGACGGGGTCGGGTGTTCTTTTATTGTTGGGGCACAAAGTTTCAAATACCGGCTACATGGCCATTGTTCGGCCTTCACAGCTTAGCTCTTTGCCCTCTACCAGGCTGTTCTTTACGTCTGCCGCCACCGACATTCTGCTTATGTCCTCTGCTCCGATTCTCTGGGCGTTATCCAGAGCCTCAGTGATCCGTATCCGGTTCACCCTTTCGTGCACCGGATCCAACGCCCTCTTCAGCAGCTGGTGGACGTCGGGTCTCCAATTAGCTTTATGTGGGTTCCTGGCCATGTCGGTATCCCTAGGAACGAAGCTGCAGATGCCGCGGCCAAGGCTGCGGTCCTCCAGCCGTGGACGGCTTCTTGTTGTGTCCCTTCATCAGATTGTAGCAGAGTCATTTGTCGGCGCATTTTACCTTTGTGGCATGCCGATTGGGCTGCACTTAGGGACAACAAGCTTCTGGCCTTGAAACCTCTTCCCTCAGCTTGGACGTCCGCCTCACGTCCTTCTAGGCGGGAGGAGGTCGTTTTGGCCCGGCTACGAATTGGACACTGCCGGTTCAGCATCGCCATCTGCTGACGGCTGCGCCGGCGCCGTTCTGTCCATGTGGACAATTGCTGACGGTCCGCCACATTTTAACGTCCTGTCCGGATTTTACTACGCTGCGTCTTGATCTTGGCCTGTCATGTACTCTGGATGCCATTTTAGCGGGTGACCCGGGAGCTGCTGCTCGCGTTCTTCGTTTTATCAACTTGACACACCTGTCTAAGGACGTTTGATTATGCTGTAGTTTTTTAATCCTATGCCTGTTAATACGTCTTTTATAGTGTTGTCCCTTTTAGTTGCTGTTTTAACCTTGTGCCTCGCGGTACATTCCTAAATTAGTAAGGGCGCTAATGACCATTGTAGTTGTGCGCCCTAAAACCACAAAAAAAAAAAAAAATACCAGTTGTTACATCAGAGGGTTGTGCTTGAATCTGTCCCACTCGTGGAATTACACAATTGCTTTATGTGGTTTTCAGGGGCCAAGATTTTTATGGTTTCAATCTTAAAACAGGCCTGCAATCAGATCCCTTTAGCAAAGGCCTGACTGTAATGTCTATAGGATTTGGTTCGGGGGGGGGGGGGAGAGGGGTGTTAATTTAGAGTTTATTTATAATTGCTTAAACAATGTAGTTGTGTAAAATGCCAGTTTTTTGGAGCATCTAGACAACATCCCCAAGGCTTTTGGGTGCCTGAGGGAAGTGTGTCTGGCTGTTAAACCCATCAAAGTAACCTTGTCCAGTGACAAAATATCCTTTTTGGGACACACAGTTTATCAAATAGGAGTCGCAATCAACATGGCTGGACCCAGACCATTTGTTCATTTCCACTTCTGAAACACAAGAAGGCTGTCACCTTATTTTATAGGCATGGTGAATACCTTTTGAAATTTCCTCCCAAGTTTCTCACAGTTAGCGGCTCTCATAAACTGTGAATGCTTTGAATCTATGCAGATAACTTTGAGGCATTATAACTGGCTATAACCATGGCACTTGTATTATGGATCTATAATATTAACTGCCCATTCATTTTTCAAACCAACACTTTATCAGAGTGGCAGTTGTCCTGTTATAAGAGCATATTGGAGAGAGAAGGCCTTCTGTTTATGCCCCATAGGCACTGTTGCCGGGTGAAACAAAATACTCAGTATACAAACTGGAAGCATTGGATGTGATGTTCACACTAGACAAATATAAGTTTCATTTGGATCATCATCAGTTTCACTTGGAAACCAATAACCAGGCACTGAGCTGGGTGTCATGCAAAGTGAGGCAAATAGCATGGTCCACAGTAGGTGTCTCTGTGTTCCAATTTGACGTCTGTCATATTAAAGGAGGGCAGAACCAAACTGTTAATGTTTCAGGTGGTAAGCCCTCAGAGGCTCAGCATTTGTTTGCTGAGTATGGTCTTGGTGACCCCCCTGGGGACTGGTAAGCACCACCAGTCTCTTGTTACCATAAGCTCTGGGCATGCTTCAATGGTCACAGTATGGCATGCAGCAGAACATTGTGTCTCACAGGGAATGGGGATCTTGGCTTGACCATCTGGATCGCGAGTATAGTAAACTCCATAATAACCCTTCAATCTCAAGGTGTGCTGCACGCTGATGTGATGTGTGGCTGTTGAGGTGGAACAGTTGCTAGTGGGCAACCTCTGGGGAACCTGCTGCACCTCAATTGCATAAGGATTACTCAGGCATGTGGGGCTCTGTCCCAGTGGACCCTTGTTTTCCTAGATGTTCCATGGACCGAGCTGGAACCCTCAAAAACATCTTCCTCTCCTCCCAATGGGAACGGTGTGCAGCCTAGGAGTATTTTCACCCAATCCTCCAAACAAATGAGGGAGGCTAGCCCTCCTGGTAATCTGCATCAGCTGAATTATAGTAACAGGGCTCAAGGAATCATAAATCAAAATGTATTTTTGATCATTAAGAGGAAGGAGGGGATGTTTGAAAAAGTGTCCCCCATTCTATATTGACAAAGGCTTGGAAGGACTTGCTGGAAGCCTGAAGTCTATTAAGTGACTGTGGAATGGTTCTCTACTGGTAGAGACTGACAGGGCAAACCAAGTGGAACTACTCATGAAGACCAAAAAATTGAGTGTATATGATGCAACTGTTGAACTCCCTTAACTCTGGCAAAGGTGTGGTAACATGCCATGACATTATGGATATTGACATAGCCGAACTTAAACAGGAATGAGGAGTATAGGGGATAGTGGATGTAGAGAAAAGAATGTGTAGGAATAATGGATAAATTGAGAAGACCTCTACCTTCATTGTGACCTTTAATTCTCCAACTTTGCCTGACCACATCATGTTAGGTTTCATCTGAATTAGGATTAGCTCTTACGTACCTAACCCTATGTGCCTAACCCTATGTGGTTCTACAAATGCCAGCGTTTTGGTCACACAGTGCTGAGTTGTGGGGGTCAAGGGAACTGTGGGAAATGTGGAAAGGCAGCCCATGAAGCAGGGATTGACTGTCCACCTCCAGCAGTCTGTGTTAACTGATCTGTGAGCCACCCAGTCTGGAGGTAAGACTGCTCTGTTTTTGCAGAGGAATGAAAAATTCAGAAACAAGTCACCAATTGGATCCCCTATGCTGAAGCCAAAAAGTAATATAAGGCGACAAAACCACCTGCCTTTCCCACTTCTTATGCTTCCATGGTGCAGAAACTTGTTCCTAAGATCAATGCCTTGATGCAGATATCATCCAGTCTACAACGATCCACCTCCACCTCCAGCACCTTTACTTGCATGTGCACATGCTAAAGTGGAACGAGTAAGGGTAAAGCAATCCAAGCAGCCACCACAGAAAAGACCAGCAACAGTTCTGTAGTGAGAGTCAAGAAGGCACACAACAAGCAGTGTGCCTCTCAATGAATCCGTTCCCCTTCATCCTCAAAGGGTTAGGGGCAGGGAAAGGTTCACAACGTTCCGGTCAAAAGCTGTCCTGAGCACCATCAGACATTATTCTTCCACATCTGACTGATGAGAACATCATGGTGTTGCATGCTTTGGATCCAGGCAGCCCCTCCAGTCCCCCTTGATCTATAAGTGCTTCACCTCCACGTTGAAAAGATAGGGATAATCCTAGAGTGAAACTTGGAGTGGTTAAGGAAGCATGTGGAGGAACTCCGTCTCTTATCTCGGTGTAGACCACTGTGTCTCTCACCAGGAGAATCATTTCAATCACTTTGTCTATCTATCCATTCGACTGTTAAAGCGCTTTTCCTCAGGAACGGCGGGACGTGTCAAGTCGAAATTTAATTCGCATACTAAGATCAACATACCCTTGGCGGTGCCAAAATGAAGCTTCTAAGTAAATTTGATCAAAAAGATACGGCCATATATGTCACTCATTTTGATAATGGAAAACTTATTCATCAAAATCTATAGCGTACTTCCTGTTGACTTAGAGTCATGAAATTTGGCAAGAAGTAAGATTTCACGGTAGAAACAAAGGAAAAAATCCGAAAACTGTAATTTGCGATCGTCTCTCACAAAAATTGCTGCTGTTATCAGACTGTCTGTCTAGCCCTCCTCGGCTCAGGGACGGGTAGACGTTTCAAGTTGGAATTTGTCAGGTACTAAAGTCAGTAGTTCCTTGGCAGTGTAATAAACGTAAACTAGTAAGTCAATGGAACCTAAATATACGTCTATTTATGTCAACAATTAGGGAAACGCTAGATTGGTACTCACCCTAAAGATGAGTTGCAGATAGGCATAACGAAAAGACTGTTACACACTTACCTTTCAGCCAAAACCTTCCTCAGAAAAGAAAGTAAATCATACACACATTCACACAAGCAGGCACACCTCATGCACGCATGACCACTATTTCTGGCAGCTTTAGCCGGACAGACTAAAATAGACGGGCATAGTGTTCACATGTACCTGCTCTTCTGAATGCGAGAGGATTTTTTTCCCCTCGAAGAAGGTATTTGCCGAAAGCTAAGTGTGTAACAGTCTTTTCGTTGTGCCTGGCTGCAACACGTCATCTTCACGGATGAGTAGCAATCTATCCTTTTTATAGTTGTTGATATTCCAACTTGGTGGTTCTATTGTAGGTCATTTACCTTACATATTTTGATACTCGAAAAGTCACTCATCGAAACCTATTGGATACTTCCTGTTGACCTAGATTTATGAAATTTGGCAAGAAGCAAGGTTTCACAGTATAACTGAAGGGGAAAAAATCCAGAAATTGTTCATTTGTAATTATGTCGCGCAATAGATAATTCTTTTTTCATTTGTTACCCGACGTCAAACTTGTAATTAAAACATTCTCGAAAGTCTTGGAATCACTGCCTGTATCTATGTCGATAACAGGCAAAAATCATTGAGATTCTCGATGCCCAGAAAGGATGGACTGTCTGTATGCATAATTATATTTGTATGGAACCCAAAGTGAACGAGTCCTACTCGCACCTCGACAGTTTTTACCGTTGGTCACGCTGAAGATTCGTGATATCGCTGAGTCACGCTATAGTAATAGTGGTTACTACTGCCGCGTATTCTTAGAGGAATACGCTTAGATGGAAAAGTGTCAGTAAATAACTGAGTTCAGTTCAGTCCAGGTGCCATCGTTCATTTTTGCCAGATGCAGTGCTGATGCCAACGCGCTGTCCAGTCCATATATGATGCTAGTTAGTAGTTTGTAACATTCTTCTAATTATGTCTTTGCTACAGGAAAACGGTAAGGTACTAATATCCATGGCCGTTGAAAGATCGACTGTTGCAGATGTCTTAATGTGGTGCTTCATGGCATGTAATAGTTTACCTAACTCGCTGCCAACTTCCTGTATGGTATGGTATCGAGCTGCAAGGTGAGGCGACGGAGATGATAGCGTCTCTGCCTATAGTACCTGCGATCGTCTCATTGTTAATCTTAAACTGTGCCATACTGAGTTTTATCTCCAGCGTTTAGTGATGAATAAAATTACTCCCAATTCCGATTCAACAACATTCACCAGCACGAGCTTCACTTGAATTTTCTACTGAAATCTAAATCTGCATGGAACTCTGCAAATCACATTTACTTGCCTGGAAGAGGATTCATTGGACCACCTTCACAATAATTCTCTGTTATTCTAATCTCGTGCAACGTGTAGAAAAAACGAACACCTATACATTTCCGTGCGAGATCTGGTTGCTTTTATTTATTACGATGCTCTCATCTGCCTATGTAGGTCAGCATCGACAAAATATTTTCGCATTCAGCGGAGGAAGTTGATGATTGAAATTTCGTGAGAAGATTCCGCCGCAAAGAAAACGCCCTTTTTTTTTTTTTAATGATGTCCACACCAAATCCTGTATCAATTCAGTGACACTCTCTCCTCTATTTCGCGATAGTACAAAACGTACTTACCTTTAAATTTTCTCCATGTACTTCGTCAGTCCTGCCTGGTAAGGATTCCACACCGGGCAGCGGTATTCTAAAAGAGGACGGATAAGCGTAGTGTAGGCAGTCTCTTTAGTAGATCCGTTACATTTCCTAAGTGTCCTGCCAATAAAATGCTGTATTTGGTTAACTTTCCCCACAACATTTCTGTGTACTTCTTCCAATTCAAGTTGTTCATGATTGTAATTCCTAGGTATTTAACCGAATTTAAATTCGAAATTTAATCATTGTAACAAATCAATAATGTATTTTAATGATACAGATCTTCAAATACTAACAATGTTCATACATGACCTCACATGAGCTCTGTTTGAAGTATGTACTGTTAGGGCACATTGAATCAAGCTCTCCTGGGCACAATGAGGCATGGTTCATTGTGCCCCAAGAATCTTTTAATTGTTCAATACAAGCACTCTGTACTTTGTGTCCTTAGCATTTGTAAAAACATGTGTGTAGATATTTAAGGCTTTTAAATTACGGATGTTCAACAGTCCTGTCTTATATTATCATGTTTGAAGATGGTTCGTTCATACCGCAGGAAGATGGACAGAGGTAAATCTGACCACGACGGCGGGCCGGGATGGCCTAGCGGTTCTAGGCCCTGCAGTCTGGAACCGCGCGACCGCTACGGTCGCAGGTTCGAATCCTGTCTCGGGAATGGATGTGTGTGATGTCCTTAGGTTGGTTACGTTTGAGTAGTTCTAAGTTCTAGGGGACTGATTACCTCAGAAGTTAAGTCCCATAGTGCTGAGAGCCTTTTGAACCATTTTTTCACCACGATGTTATGCAAGAAGCTGTACAGGATGTTCTTAATAAGGGTTTGGCAGTTCGCCAAGCAGCTAAATCTCATTCCATACCTTACCCTACTCTTCGACGATATGTTCAAAACATTAAATGTGGTTCCAGTGAAAGATGGACACTAAACTAAGATAATCATAAGGTATTTTCTGTGGAACAGGAGAAAGAATTAGTGGAATACTTGTTGCATTCTTCTAAGATATTCTTTGGTCTTGACACACAACTTGCAGGCGCTTAGCAAGTGAGCTGGCTTTCAAAAATGTCGTGAGAACCGGACGGAGGGGAATGGCTGGTGTAGACTGGTTCTATGGCTTGATGAAACGAAATCCCAGTTTAAGTATCCAAACCTCAGACGGCTGCAGCTTATCCAGAGCAACGTCTTTTAATCGGTATACTGTTTCGATTTCTTCAAAAACTTGAGACCTTAACCGGAGATACCCTACTTTCTCTGATGGTACAAGGGTTTTCAGTCTGGTTGAAACCAGTTCCTCAACTGCACCAGATAGGCTTCCAAAGGTAGTGGCACAAAAGGGAAGTAAACATATTTCTCAAGCTACTAGTGGAGAAAGTGGTGTCTTAGTGACCACCTGTTGCATAATAAGTGCGGGTGGTACTTTCCTGCCCCCAGCAATGATATTTCCTCGAGTACATTTTAAACAACATATGATAAGTAATGCTCCACCAGGCACCCTGGGGTTAGTGACAAAGACTGGCTGGATGATTAGCGAACTTTTTGTGGATGTCATGAAACATTTCATCCACAAATCCATTAGTAGCAAAGACAATCCTGCGCTTCTAATTTTAGACAATCATGAGAGCCATCTGTCAATTGAGGTTATAGATGTAGCAAAAGCCAGTGGGATGGTTATGCTAGCTATACCCCCACATACCTAAAACAAACTGCAGCCTCTAGATGTGGGAGTGTTCTCTTCATTCAAGGGAACTTATTACTCAGCATTCAATTCAAAACTCCTACACAGGAAAGGCACTCCTCTCACTACTTATGATGTAGCTCTGTGTGTCAAAATTGCTCATGACAGATCAATGACACTAACATATGTTCAGCTCTCAAGAAACGTGGAATATTTCCATTTGATGAAGACATCTTCACTGACGAAGACTTTATGGTTAGTGAAGTAAAAGACAGGGCCGTGGAGGCAAACAGAACTACTTCAGATTTTAATTCTCTCCATCATATCAAGGATACACACTCTGCAGGACAAGCCTCAGTCGATGTCAGCCAGTCACAAGATCTGCAGCAAGCAGGATCGTCTGTAGTGCTTAACACCCAAACAGCTTTTCCTAATGGAGTTTCTCCTGAAATAATTCGAGGATATCCAAAAGCAGAGAACAGAAAGAAGAGCACTAAACGTAAGAAAAGACGAAGATTAATTGCAACTGATACACCTGAGAAAGATTTGTTGCGAGCCACAAAACATCCCAATAAGAAGGTCAACCGGACGCTTTATGAGCAGGAATCAGATGACTTTAGTGAGGCGCATTATGAAGAGAGTGATGCCAACGTGGATGTGCCTGGTGAATCTGAGTACAGTTACCAGAAACAGATGATTTCGTTTTGACCAAATTTGAAATGATAAACAAAACACCAGTTTACTATGTGGGGAAGATTTTGAAAGCAGAGGATGATGGAGACTATCTGGTATCGTTTTTGAGAAAAAGTGAAAAAAAGGAAGTTTTATTTTCCTCAGGTAAAGGATGAAGCTTTTGTTCCAGCTAGCAACATACTTTACGTGCTCCCACGACCTGGTACTGATGGTGTGACACAGAGACAAAAATCATATTTCAAATTTGGAATCAGCTTCGAGTCCATTGATGTTCGGTAATTCCAAAATAAGTTATGTGATTGTGTGCCTGCAGATTTAATTATATGATTCACATGTGGAATATATGTAAACATTATATTTGAAGTACATCTACACTTACTTTGTATGCTTAAATAGGTTCTTTCAATGAACCTGTTTAAAGTGGTTGATTGTACCCCACATGTGGGGCACAATGAACCATTTCCCAAATTTTCTTCAAAGGCGTGCAGCTAAAAAACAATGACAATACAATCAAATAAGGCCATTTGATACTTAAATGATTAAACTGTAACACCTGTAAATTAAAACTCTGTAATAAAATTGTTGGGTGAGTAACACGGAGAAATATTTTTTATGGTTCAATGTGCCCCACTCTCCCCTTCTATTTCCTTGAATTCAAGCCACATCTGGTTTAAACTTAACATTGTTAATTTGGAAGGAATAGAGATTGTCTCTCAGGAGGGCGTCAAGTGAATTTCTATCTAATTTTTTTGAACAAGTATATTTTTGGTTTATGGAGGATTTGTGAGTTACAATATTCAATCTCGCTACGACAACCCGGTGATCACTAATTCCTGTGTCCATTTTGTTGCTTGCTACCAGCTCAGGATTATTTGTTAAGAGGGCAAGTGTGTTTTCACAAACGTTTACTATTCACGTGGGGTCATGAACTGACTGCTCGAAATAATTTTCAGAGAATGCATTTAGCACGATTTCGGATGATTTTTTTACGTATACCTCCGGATTTAAACATGCATTTTCGTCCACATATCGAGGGTAAATTAAAGTCACTACTCACCATAATTGTATGAGTCGGGTACATGTTTGAAATTAAACTCCAGTTTTCTTTGAACCTTTCAACAATTGTATGATCTGAATTGGGAGGTCGGTAAAAGGATCCAATTTTTATCTTATGCCGGTTGCCAGGAAGAACCTCTACCCACACTAACTCATAGGAACTACCTACTTCAATTCCGCGACAAGACAAACTACTTCTAACAGCAATAAACACGCCATTGCCAATTATGTTTAGCCTATGCTTTCGGAACACAGTTACGTTCTTCACAAAAAATTCTGCTTAACTTATCTCCTGTTTTAGCCAGCTTTCAGTGCCTATAACTACTTGAGCATCAGCGCTTTCTATTAGCGCTTGGAGATCTGTAACTTCCCCAGCACAGCTACGACAATTTGCAACTGTTATACCGATGGTTCCTGTATCTACGTTCTTCGTGTGTTAAGCCTGCACCCTTTGAGACTGAAGCCCTTGTAGCCGCCTCCTACGTGTAGTGTAGTCCTGACCTGTTCAGCAGAACCTGAAACCCAACCACCCTATGGTGCAAGTCGAGGAATCGGCAGCTTAAATGGTCACAGAACCGTCTGAGCCTCTAATTCAGACCCTCCACACGACTCGCTACCAGAGATTCGCAATGGGTCCTGTCGACTACGCTACAGATTGTGGGCTCTGCTTTCATCTCACAAGCAAGACTGACAGCGTTTGTTACTTGTGTTAACCACTTGAAACCAGAGAGAATTTCTTTCCATCCAAAGCATCACACATCATTGGTACCAACGTGAGTCACCAACTGCAGTTGACTGCACCCTGAAGGTGCATCCAGAAGGACCCGTTTCACATCTGGAAAGACTCCACCCAATATGCACACAGATTGCACATTGGTGTTCTTCCCCTTCTTGGCATCCATGTCCCTGACGGGCCGCATAGCGTGCCTAAACATTGGAGCTCCCAGCTACCAACAATCCCACCCTCTGTGATTGCTCGGATCTTGCAGGTGAGAGGTTTCCTCTGAAACAGGATAGGTGACTGCATCTTGCTGAGCTGTAGACAGCATTTGGAAGTTGTTTGTCAGACTAACCAGGAAGGCCTTATGTGCATCTCCCTGGGAAGTCTTTCGCTGCCTGCCATATCCTGAGGCGACCTCCAACTCGATCACAGGTGAGGGAACCACCTCAGTGCAAGCAGTAACTGGGCTGACCACTATTGAGGACCAATCAGAGAAAAACTACACTACTAAGAAAAACGAACTACCGACACACGCTACGGAACTCTACTGCAGACCTGACGAAAACGCAAGAACTGTGTCTAAATAAGTTACATTAATATGCAGAGATCCAAAAACTGAACTTCCGAAGCACTCTGGTAAGATTAAATAATTGTCCCTGATTAGGAACTTATAATATGCCATAAAATCCATGTCAGCTATCACCTCACGATCACTGTGTGTGATTATGGGTGAATTATTGGCTGTCATAAAGTGAAAGGGACGTGACTACCACTGCATTCTTGTTCTGCTTGAATGGTAGCGTATAACCTGCTATTTTACAGCTGCCGACAGCAGAACGGGGAACTAAGCTTTGCTTACCTGCAGACGGGACTGAAGGTGTTCGACAACACTCAACAGTACTGTTTGACCACGATAACTTCACAATTTCACTAGGCTGCCAGAAGCGGAGAAAATCGGCACTACTTGAAAGATATTCATTTGTCTCTGAGCGCTGCCAACGTCCAGCTGTGTATAGAAGCGAAGTATTACGAAAGGCTTGTGTCCACTAGCAAGAAATTTCTGTAAGCACTTGCTGAGGTGTTTACATTAGAACAAAAGCTTACTCAAGTTGACTTCAGGTCACCGGGGCAAGGTTATTTCAGGAACTTGCTGCAAATACTTGCTGCAGAAGTGCAGTAATTCTTAAAACCAGGGCAATCACCATTGTAGTTGCTGTATTATTAATGAACAAATATCGTGACGAAAACCAAAAAAATAAAAAATAAATGTTGGAGTACATATCGATGTTACTAAGAAACATTTCATTTAACAAAAATCAGGACTTAAAGTAGATTAAATACTTTGTGGACGTCATACGCAAATTTCGAACATCTCTTACTTATGTATAATCAAATATTCGATAGGCAGAAACAAAACTGCGGCGCGGGATGTGACCAAGAGACTGCGTTTTAATTATTCTTCGATTTTTGCAAGCAGTGTTTACTACTTTTATCATTAGTGTAAGGCATTAATGATTGCAGTAACACTGAAAATGCAGCTAAAATTTAAAGGCATCTGTACTGCCATTCTACTTTCTTTTCTGATGAAACAGATTGATTGGTAAACTCATTTTGCATTCCCTTGACTGATTGTGCCAATTTTCTGTTTTCCCATACAATATGTCTTTGTGACATTCTCCTTTTTGACAGTGATATTTTCGCACTGGAACTGAACACACACAACTTCTATAGCTCGGGGAAAAGCTTTCACGAAATGACAAATTCCACAATTACTTGCAGCAAGACGCAAATAACTAGAAAGAATTTTCACCCTGCAGCGGAGTGTGCACTGATTTGAATATTTCTGACAAAACTGTGTGAGGAGACTCGAACCTGGAACCGCGTCTGCAAGAAACTGTTTCCACTAACTTGCGAACTTCCTGAATTGCATGAAACTAGCGGAAGCCGATGGGAGGGTTGGGGGTGGAGAGGGGTTGCAGATATGGTGGTGCCTAGTATTCAACTTAATAACCCAGTTCTGTGCGGACAATCTGCCGTATCACGGCAGGAAGTTAGACAGGATGTCTAACAAATATGATTTCAGAATAACGGTGTTAGAGGGTTGCGAGAGGCAAATAAACTGCAACGACTCAATGAGAAAGTCTGAACTGTCATCTAAAACCAAGAAAACAAATAAGCCGTGAAAGTGTATATTGTGGACAAAATCGCTGAGAGCAGACGCCACAAAGTATTCCATTTACCGCCCTACAACTACGATGTAAATCCGACATAATAGGTATGGCCAAACTAAAACACAATTTCAGGGGAAAAAGTCACTGGTGACATGTCTAAGAAAGATTGCAGACTCTTGTTCATTGTGCTTTTCTTTCAGTTACTGCGCAGGGCCGGCAAGGTTACTGCAGTAAAAAGCAACAACTGGTGCAAGTATGTTGGGAACGACGTGGAACAATGGAGATGGGCATAAATGAAATTGTCATCAAACCACGTCCTCAGACGATGACGAAGATGATCTTGAATCAGACACAAATGACAATGACCTTTAGTGAATATCACTTTGATATTTCTTTCAGGCACAGTTACGTACACGATAAACATTACTGCTCTGTCGTGTTTATTAACAACAGTGTGAAAACAACTCAAAAATCAGTTTTTGACTTTCGATTCACAATATCATAAGTTGTACACTAATCTACTTTCATTTTTAATTACTGTATATAAATAAGTAATCCATAAGTTGTAGGTTAAACTCTCCAGCATGAATATATCAACAAAGTAGGTGAAACTTCCTGGCAGATTAAAACTGTGTGCCTGACGGAGACTCGAACTCGGGACCTTTGCCTTTCGCGGGCAAGTGCTCTACCATCTGAGCCACCGAAGCACGACTCACGCTCGGTACTCACAGCTTTACTTCTGCCAGTAGCCGTCTCCTACCTTCCAAACTTTACAGAAGCTCTCCAGCGAACCTGCAGAACTAGCACTCCTGAAAGAAAGGATATTGCGGAGACATGGCTTAGCCACAGCCTGGGGATGTTTCCAGAATGAGATTTTCGCTCCGCTGCAGAGTGAAAATCTCATTCTGGAAACATCCCTGGCAGAAGTAAAGCTGTGAATACAGGGCGTGAGTCGTGCTTCGGTAGCTCAGATGGTAGAGCACTTGCCCGCGAAAGGCAAAGGTCCCGAGTTCGAGTCTCGGTCGGGCACACAGTTTTAATCTGCCAGGAAGTTTCATATCAGCGCACACTCCGCTGCAGAGTGAAAATCTCATTCTGGGAACAAAGTAGGTGATTTCCGATCCGACGGAAGTGTCACTTAGGCGGGTAATATTCCCTCGATTGCAGTTTCTGATTTCGTGTTGTTGTTGCTGTGATCTTCAGTCCTGAGACTGGTTTGATGCAGCTCTCCATGCTAATCTATCCTGTGCAAGCTTCTTCATCTCCCAGTACCTACTGCAACCTACATCCATCTGAATCTGCTTAGTGTAGTCATCTCTTGGTCTCCCTCAACGACTTTTACCCTCCACGCTGCCCTCCAATACTAAATTGATCCTTTGATGCCTCGGAACATTCCTACCAACCGGCCCCTTCTTCTGGTCAAGTTGTGACACAAACTTCTCCCCAAACCTGTTCAATACTTCCTCATTAGTTATGTGATCTAACCCATCTAATCTTCAGCATTCTTCTGTAGCACCACATTTCGAAAGCTTCTACTCTCTTTTTGTCCAAACTATTTATCGTCCATGTTTCACTTCCATACATGGCTACACTCCATACAAATACTTTCAGAAATGACTTCCTGACACTTAAATCTATACTCGATGTTAACAAATTTCTCTTCTTCAGAAACTCTTTCCTTGCCATTGCCAGTCTACATTTTATATCCTCTCTACTTCGACCATCGCAGGCCGCGGTGGTCTCGCGGTTCTAGGCGCGCAGTCCGGAACCGTGCGACTGCTACGGTCGCAGCTTCGAATCCTGCCTCGGGCATAGATGTGTGTGATGTCCTTAGGTTAGTTAAGTTTAAGTAGTTCTAAGTTCTAGGGGACTGATGACCTCAGAAGTTGAGTCCCATAGTGCTCCGAGCCATTCGAACCATTCGAACTTCGACCATCATCAGTTATTTTGCTCAACAAATAGCAAAACTCCTTTACTACTTTAAGTGTCTCATTTCCTAATCTAATTCCCTCAGCATCGCCCGACTTAATTCGACTACATTCCATTATCCTCGTTTTGCTTTTGTTGATGTTCATCTTATATCCTCCTTTCAAGACACTATCCATTCCATTCAACTGCTCTTCCAAGTCCTTTGCTGTCTCTGACAGAATTACGATGTCATCGGCGAACCTCAACATTTTTATTTCTTCTCCATGGATTTTAATACCTACTCCGAATTTTTCTTTTGTTTCCTTCACTGCTTGCTCAATATACAGATTGAATAACATCGGGGAGAGTCTACAACCCTGTCTCACTCCCTTCCCAACCACTGCTTCCCTTTCATGTCCCTCGACTCTTATGACTGCCATCTGGTTTTTGTACAAATTGTAAATAGCCTTTCGCTCCCTGTATTTTACCCCTGCTACCTTCAGAATTTGAAAGAGAGTATTCCAGTCAACATCGTCAAAGCTTTCTCTAAGTCTACAAATGCTAGAAACGTAGGTTTGCCTTTCCTTAATCTTTCTTCTAAGGTAAGTCGTAGGGTCAGTATTGCCTCACGTGTTCCAGTGTTTCTACAGAATCCAAACTGATCTTCCCCGAAGTTGGCTTCTACCAGTTTTTCCATTCGTCTGTAAAGAATTCGCGTTAGTATTTTGCAGCTGTGACTTTTTAAACTGATAGTTCGGTAATTTTCACATGTGTCAACACCTGCTTTCTTTGGGATTGGAATAATTATATTCTTCTTGAAGTCTGAGGGTATTTCGCCTGTCTCATACATCTTGCTCACCAGATGGTAGAGTTTTGTCAGGACTAGCTCTCCCAAGGCCGTCAGTAGTTCAAATGGAATGTTGTCTATTCCTGGGGCCTTGTTTCGACTCAGGTCTTTCAGTGCTCTGTCAAACTCTTCACGCAGTATCGTATCTCCCATTTCATCTTCATCTACATCCTCTTCCATTTCCATAATATTGCCCTCAAGTACATCGCCCTTGTATAGACCCTCCATATACTCCTTCCACCTTTCTGCTTTCCCTTCTTTGCTTAGAACTAGGTTTCCATCTGAGCCCTTGATGTTCATACAAGTGGTTCTCTTATCTCCAAAGGTCTCTTTAATTTTCCTGTAGGCAGTATCTATCTTACCTCTAGTGAGATAAGCCTCTACATCCTTACATTTGTCCTCTAGCCATCCCTGCTTAGCCATTTTGCACTTCCTGTCGATCTCTTTTTTGAGACGTTTGTGTTCCTTTTTGCCTGCTTCATTTTTATATTTTCTCCTTTCATCAATTAAATTCAATATTTCTTCTGTTACCCAAGGGTTTCTACTAGCCCCCATCATTTTACATATTTGGTCCTCTCCTGCCTTCACTACTTCATTCCTCAAAGCTACCCATTCTTCTTCTACTGTATTTGTTCCCCCCCCATTCCTGTCAATTGTTCCCTTATGCTCTCCCTGAAACTCTGTACAACCTCTGGTTCTTTCAGCTTATCCAGGTCCCATCTCCTTAAATTCCCACCTTTTTGCAGTTTCTTCAGTTTTAATATACAGTTCATAACCAACAGATTGTGGTCAGAGTCCACATCTGCCCCTGGAAGTGCCTTTCAATTTAAAACCTGGTTCCTAAATCTCTGTCTTACCATTATATAATCTATCTGAAACTTGTCAGTATCTCCAGACTTCTTCCATGTATACAGCCTTCTTTTATGATACTTGAACCAAGTGTTAGCTATGATGCTCTGTGCAAAATTCTGCCAGGCGGCTTCCTCTTTCATTTCTTTGCCGCAATCCGTGTTCACCTACTATGTTTCGTTCTCTCCCTTTTCCTATTGTCGAATTCCAGTCACCCATGACTATCAAATTTTCGTCTCCCTTCACTACCTGAATAATTTCTTTTATCTCATCATACATTTCTTCAATTTCTTTCTGCAGAGCTAGTTGGCGTATAAACTTGTACTACTGTAGTAGGTGTGGGCTTCGTATCTATCTTGGCCACAATAATGCGTTCACTATGCTGTTTGTATTAGCTTACCCGCATTCCTATTTTCCTGTTCATTATTAAACCTACTCCTGCATAACCCCTATTTGATTTTGTGTTTAGAACCCTGTAGTCACCTGACCAGAAGTCTTGTTCCTCCTGCCACCGAACTTCACTAATTCCCACTATATCTAACTTTAACCTATCCATTTCCCTTTTTAAATTGTCTAACATACGTGCCCGATTACGGGATCTGACATTCCATGCTCCGATCCGTAGAACACCAGTTTTCTTTCTCCTGATAACGACATCCTCTTGAGTAATCCCCGCCCGGAGATCCGAATGGGGGACTATTTTACCTCCGGAATATTTTACCCAAGAGGACGCCACCATCATTTAATCATACAGTAAAGCTGTATGCCCTCGGGAAAAATTACGGCCGTAGTTTCCCCTTGCTTTCAGCCGTTCGCAGTACCAGTACAGCAAGGCCGTCTTGGTTATTGTTACAAGGCCAGATCAGTCAATCATTCAGACTGTTGCCCCTGCAACTACTGGAAAGGCTGCTGCCCCTCTCCAGGAACCACACGTTTGTCTGGTCTCTCAACAGATACCCCTCCGTTGTGGTTGCACCTACGGTACGGCTATGTGTATCGCTGAGGCACGCAAGCCTCCCCACCAACGGTAAGGTCCATGGTTCGTTAGAGCAAAACACGGATAGTGGTGCCAGCGCTGCTGCAAGGAGGCGATGCTGCCTTCACCTCACCACTTCACTTCATTCCCCTCGGCCTTTCCCAACAGCCACCGTGCTAATCGTCAGCTTAGCGTCACAGCCTAATATATTAGACTGTGTGAGCGTGGACGAACAGTACACGATTGACGCACGTGGCTCGACACTGTACAGTCACGCTATAGTCGTAGTGGTTTCTGCTACTGCTGCGTATTCTTAGCGTCTGCTCTTATGGATAGTTAAGGTCCAAATATATGTTATCGAAGAGTACGCTCAGATGGAAAAGTGTTAATAAATGACGTAGTGCAGTTGTGTATAGAAAAGGAACGGTAAGGTTTAATAATGGCGTTAGAAAAGCTATGGAGAGAGAGTGGTTTAGAACAGGGCGTATTCATGAACGATGTTAAGGAAGTCGAAATGATCAAAGAACTGACACCAAGAAAGAAGAGACTGAGACGACTTCGCTTAGTGTTTAGTGAAAAGAAAGTTCTTAGAATATTAAGACGTTAAAAGAGAAATACTGTCCCTTCGAAAGCTTTACAATTAATTAGATGAAAGGATGATACAGTCATCAATTTCAGAGGGAAACTGAATCAGTTTCCGGAAAATTTTGAAGGATGTGGGGTGTCGTATTCAAAAATGTAAAAGCAGAAGAACCTTTCCAGTTGAAAGGGAGGACATTGTAGTATGGCGTGCATTCGTTCTCACGACAGTGAGAAATAGCAAGAAAACCTGAAGAAGTCCGTCGTGTATTCTGATGTAAGATGAGTGAATGTACACTGTACTGTTACTAAATATTGTCAACGTAGTGACTTACCCACCAGGTCTGCAAAAAACACACTTCTCGACAAAGGACAATAGTGACTCATGCGGGAGGAGAAATGGAGTTCATTGAGGGAGCAGAACTCATTTGTGATCCGTGATCTGCATCGGAATATTATTTCAACTAAATAAACGCTGAAAATTATATAAAACGGTTGTAAGAGTGCCTAATACTAAATACTCCAGCTGATACTAGACAATGCACTCTAACATTGTGCACACAAGAATAAACCGCCTAAGTCAACTTGTAAAGCAGACATACATTCGTGGCTGATTAAGCATGAAATTTCGTTCGGTTCGGATTTAACTAGGAATGAGCTCTTGGAAGTTGCGAAACCTTTACAAGCCCGTATACAATAGATAAGAGTACGGAAAGAACCCGGGAAAGGACGTACAATGTTACGCCTTCCACCCAACGACTGTGATCTGTACACATCGAACTTATCTGGATTTTAATGAAACAGAAAATGTCATTTAACAATATTAACAGCGTTGCCCTTTACTAATTTGAACAAATAACTACGTCTGCAATACAGAGCATTACGAACGGAAGATGATGATGTCACAGAGCGAAAACTATTATGAATGTATACTGGCACGGAGAGGCGCTGATGGACGAAGCTGTTCAGAGGGTACTTACCCAATGTTAACCAGACAGTGACACTGAAATCTCATGGTTCTGAGGATACACCTGACGACGCAGATTCCGACTAGACAGAAACAGCCGTTTCGGAACCGGCAACAGCTTCACCGAGTCAGCAGACGCGGCAGAACTGTGTACAGATGAGCTAGGTGCTCAGCTCTTACACATCGATTAAATGTGTTGTGCACGATTACAATTCATCATTCGCCTCATAACTCTTTACATTAACTATCTGATTACAAAACAAATTTTATTTCCTCACATATGTGTGTAAAACAACCTATTTATATCAAATGTAATTTTACATTTTTTCTCCTACCTTAGTTAGTAGCCCGTGCACCAAACAATTTTATTTCCATATCACATGATTTCCTGTAGAATAATGTATTAACAGAGAATGTATTTTTATCTGCTACACAGCCAACTCAAGTTATTAGAGCGTAACACAATAGTTTTATACTTTTCACTTCCTACACTTTCCTGTAGAAGAATTCTTCAACGGTTTTTCTGTAGAAGTGTGTGTTAATAGACTGTATATTTGTTTTATCTGCTGACATACGAAGTACAATTCAGGAACCGTGTTACATTTTGATTTAGCGTAGTTACACCGTTCGGGCGTCATTCGAAGCAACCAATAGCACAACAAGTCAACATTGTTATGTTCTTAACTAAAGCAGCAGTCGTAAAGTGAACAGGTTAAACTTATGTCTGAAACCGAGTCGATTAGATAGTAACGGTGTGCTTTCTTGCCCTTTATACGTAGAGAGACCTATAACGTAAGCTAGCGTGACTGGTTCGTTGCACGTGTGGTTGGGGCTATAGTTAACTCTTGGATGCATGAGAGTTTGGACTCTCAAAAATACATGAGGTGAGTCTATCAGACCCAAGCATTTAAGACAAATGCAAAATGTTAGTATTAAAAGAAATGTGACCGCATTTATTACGATACTTTGACCTTCATTTAGTATAATATGAAATATACAATAGTAATATAAATTATGTTCCAGTTTTTCAGGTATTGAATAACTAACTATGCGTTTTCCTGATCCACACCAGAAGATTTACCCATTAAAAATAACATCTTTCATAAATAATTTCACTGTATTCTTTGCTCGTGTTTTTTGTGCGTTTGCTGAGCGGTTAACCACTTTTTGTGTTTAACTGATGTTGGCGCATGACGCACTTCCATTTTCAGCCATCTTTGTCTGATGACGAGTCGTGCCTCGGCCTATAGAAGTTTCTACTTTCCAAATGTAAAAAATACTACTTGTATCAGACCTGCCTTCCATGAATGTGGAAGCTGCTGTGAAAGTAAGCACAGTACATCTATTGCTACTATATCTAATAGACCTACATTTGTTTGCAAGGCAAAATACCATCTTTTTGACTGTCGGTTTCAAGTCTATGTAGATACCTTCTGGTCACGAGAACCAGTTCTTGAATTACATTCATTATAAAATAAAACTTCTCTCGTTTGTTTTTGTGTCCATTTATAGTGGTGTTGCGGTGCAGAGAACTTTGCAATATCACATTTTTTTCATTTTGGCCACATGGCGTACAACTGTCAAATTGCCTTTCAAGCCAAAGTGATGATAAAACTTTCTTGGCCGTGTAAGTCTTAATTTCTGCATTTCTGCTGGATATTTTTTATTTATTTTTAAATATTACCCTACTTCTTGATGAACGAGGAGGATTTTCGTGATATTGTGTGCTTGCATTCTGCACTTTGATTGCAGTGATTTACTCTGTTGAGTTAAATCATCACTATTAAAGAAATCAGCAATTGTGTTGCCTGTATCATCTAATTCTTCACTGCTTGCTTCAGTTGAGACGCCAGAAGACGGTAGGATTTTAAAATACCAGGAGCCATCTGTGTTTGAATCTCTATGTTCCTTCATTTATGTCATTCAGAAATAATTGATTAAAATTTTCGATCATTAGTGGTGACTTAAGATGGTCTTTTAGTACCTATCTTACAATTAGTATGGTACTGCTGTTCTAAGTAAATAATGAAAGTATCTTACATAATCGTCTGCTTTGACACTAAACTTACGCTCATTTGAAAGTATTGCAGCATTGAGCAATTCAAATGAGTAGTCGGATATAGCTTTCGTAGTACTGCCGACCTCTCGACGAAGAGTACCGCTGTGTGAATCTGATAATCACACAAGACAGTAGAGCAGAATGCACAGATAAAATTGTCGTGAACTTTCTAAAATCAGTAGATGAATTAGTGTGTAGGGTCTTTTAGCTCTGAGACATACCGTCGGACTATATGGAGAACATCATACACAAAATATCTAAACTGCAACGACGTATAAATGTGAGAACTATCGCACAACGCGATTGAGAGGTCATGAATCAAATATGCTAACCAGAAGAACGGAAAACTAAATGAAGGATCTGTTACATAACGATCAGTTTGACCTTAGGAAAGCTAAATACATCAGAGAGGGAGTTGTGGCGTTACACTTCACAATGAAAGAACATTTTTACGTGTTTGTCGACTTAAAAACTTAGGCAATATGTAGTGATTAAAGAGTATGAATAATCAGAAAAACGTAATGTCCAGTTTGTACAAGAAGCAAAGGGAAGAATAAGAATGGAAGGACAAGAACTAAGAGATCGAATAAAACGGCTGAAGACAGGGGTGCTGAAAAGATTTCAGTTGTGAGACTCGTTTGAAATTTCTGTCTCAGTGAATGTGGGGAAGAATTACAGGACCTGTTGAATAGAATGAACAGTCTAATAAGGACAAAGTATGTGTTGAGAGTAAAAAACTAAGGAGGCGCACAAATGACGTTGGTGACAAATCTGACATTAAAATCGATGACGACAAAGTAGACGAAATGAAGAAATTCTGCTATCTCGGAAGCAAAATAACACAGGAAATACGAAGTAAGGAGGACGTATAAAAACAGACTAGTACATGAAAAAAAAAAGCTTCCTCGCCCTCTCAAGTCTACCACGTGCGCCTTAATTTGAGAAAGAAACGGCTAAGGATGTAGGTCTATGTCAGGAGCACAGTACTGTTCGGTAGTGAATCATAGACTGTGGGGAAACTCGAAAAGAAGACAACACAGTGTTTGAGGTGTGGTGTCACAGAGGATATGGAAATTAAGTGGACTGATATGACAAGTGAGGTTCTCTGCAGAACGAGCGAGGAAGGGCATATTGACTCTGACTAGGAGAAGGGGCAGGATGATAGGACGCGTGTTAAAACATCTGGGAAAAACTTCCGTGGTAGTTAAGGAAGCCGTAGAGGACAGAAACTGTATGGAATTGGAATATGGTCAACGAATAATTGAGGAAGATGGGAGTACTTGTTTCTCTGAGACGAAGAAACTGGCACTTGTATAGCGTATGACACAGACAACATAGGACGTAGACGTCTGCTTCGAGGCGACCTAACGAATTACTCTGGCCATTTCTCACAGCGGTCGTCCTGGTGTAAGTATCGTTGCCAATCTAAGAGTAGTTACCCGACGACTGTTTCAACGTGCTGTGCCTCATCGTCAGATTACCTTGCCAGTAGTCTTAACAAAGATGAGGTAGCGACTCTCCCTTTGCCCCCTGTCGTCTCACATATTAGAGGCCATCGAGATTTTCGTGAGTGGCGAATCACGACGAATTCGGTTACCAGTCGTCGACATCCTGGCTGTTGTTAATGAGAACAGGGATCGAGACTGCGCTGGGCTGGAAAGATTTCCACGTTCAGGGTCGACGATGATAGTGGCTGGCGATTAACAAAGCGGCACCAATACTGGAGGCAACGCACTCCGATGGACCTCCGATGTTACTTGCGAGATTAAGGGACTACACTTTCATTCCGATATCTACTGTATCGATACCAAGTATACGATAATTCCAATTATGTAAAAACTGGTAGAGTTTCTGTATGGGAAATATCTAACGGTTTCGGAGAATGTAACGCCTTCCACTACTGGTTTATGGAGGATTAAAGGCTTGTCTTGGCACTGTACGTATGTAGGAGGAATAAGAGAAGGAAGGAATGAAAACACTTCGAGAGATGATAGTCCAAACCTTAAAAAGAAGAAAGGAAAAAGTAGAGGAAAGATAAGGAAAAATCGAAAGTACTATAACCAAGGCAGCAGAAGGAGAAATAGGATATTTCCAAAGCTGACAACAAAGAAAACACGGATAACAAGAGAGGAGGACAGCCAGACACTCTACAAAACACTAAATATCAGTTGAGCAGGGGAACAAGAAAGGAGGGAACTGTCGTTAAAGGAAAACTGCGACGATGTGGGAAACCTGGAGAGAAAAGGCCAATATGAGCAACGTTATAAGAAAGTTTGGAGAGCTACTTCGGATAAAGGGACAATAACGGCAGGGGAAGAGACACTGAAGATAAAAATGGTGGGATACTTTACAAGGAGGAAGAAAAAAGAAAGAGATGCGAAAGGCGTGTGGAGGAAAGGAGATACCACATCTAACCACTTTAATGGAAGATGAGATACAAGAAAATAGAGTACCAAGAAATACACAGAATACAGAACAGTAAGTATAACCTCTCATGCGTATGAATAGTAGATTGATACATGTAATGATAGATAACGTATGAACGAAAATTCTGTTTCTGAAAAGGGAGAAGTTCAAAGTTCAAGAGATGGTATTGCACTAATCAGAATGATTTGTGAAAGATACATAGAAATAGGGAAAATATTGAGTTTGTGCTTCACGTATCTAGAAAGACCTTTGAGTGAAATGGAGTTAGATGACGGAAATTCTGAAGATGAAGAGACTGATTAAGGAGTGATACACAAGGCAGAAAGCAACCATGGAGTTTAGTTGAAATCGGGAGTACGGTTGTTGTCTTTCGCCAACTCTTTTTAATATCAAGTGCATCAGATTTGGTGATGATTTGCTACTGCTTGGAGATAAAACAATCTCTCTTCCATGGAACACTACCCTGACTTGGAGGATTGCGAGAATACGGAATGAAAGCCAACACACAGAAAAATGAGATTATGGCAATACTTAACCAAGAACTGGACGACTGAAGAAGAAATGAAATCAAGGCAATGGCAAAGCAAGCTTAGTAGAAAAAGAAGTTTGTTAAATACTTAGTGAGGAGTGTTTTTATGTGCGGCTGTGGATGCTAGAACTGAATAAGAAATAACATGAAGCATTCGAGATGTGTGTCTGGAGAGGAATCGAGAGAGTAAAATGAATTGATAAGATTGGGGGCGGGGAGGAGGAGGAGATTAGTGTTTAACGTCTCGACGACAACGAGGTCATTAGAGACGGAGCACAAGCTAAGATTAGGGAAGGAAATCAGCCGTACCTTTTCGAAGGAACGATCCTGGCATTCGCTTGAAGCGATTTAGCGAAAACTTGAATCAGGATGGCCGGACGGGGGTTTGAATCGTCGTTCGCCCGAATGCGAGTCCAGTGTGCTAACTACTGCGCCACCACTCTCGATGTATTGATAAAGTGAAGAACAGCGAAGATAAGGAAAATGGTAAAAGGAGGAAAGAACTCTCCTAAACTTCGGTAAGTAAAGGAAATCAAACTGGGTAGGAAGTCCTACCTAGTATGATTTCCTTTACTTACCCAAGTTTAGAAGAGGAAAAGAAATTCTAACAACGGCTGTAAAAAGAAAGGGAAAGAACAAAAATGCTGGATGAAATAAAAAGAGGAAAATGCTAGAAAACGAGAGAGATGGACTGGAATGGGGTCAGATGGATATAGAAAAGGTGTCAGGAACACACGACGACGACGACGACCGACGATGTGCACTGCTGGCCTTAAAACTGCAACACCATTAAGACAGAATGCAACAAACTTAAAATTGTCATAATGCCTTCAACATGCTTGGATATACAAACAGAATGTCAGCACAGCTGCACAAAGTAGGTAAATCCGAAGATCGTCTCATGCCTTGTGCAAGGAGGAGAAACTCTTCCTGCACATAACAGGAACACGACAATGCGACAGTGGCAGGCTCTCGGTCTATCGAGACGGCGGTTAATCGTTCCGAAATATTGCCACTCTGTATCTACGTGACTACTCTGCAATTCACATTTAAGTGCTTGGCAGAGGGTTCATCGAACCACAATCATGGCAGCTCTCTACCATTCCACTCCCGAACAGCGCTCGGGAAAAACGAACACCTAAACCTTTCTGTTCGAGCTCTGATTTCTCTTATTTTATTTTGAAGATCATTCCTACCTATGTAGGTTGGGCTAAACAAAATATTTTCGCATTCGGAAGAGAAAGTTGGTGACTGAAATTTCGTAAATAGATCTCGCTGCGACGAAAAACGTCTTTGCTTTAATGACTTCCATCCCAACTCGCGTATCATATCTGCCACACTCTCTCCCCCTATTACGTGAGAACACAAAACGAGCTGCCCTTTTTCGCACCCTTTCGATGTCCTCCGTCAATACCATCTGGTAAGGATCCCACACCGCGCAGCAATATTCTAACAGAGGACCAACGAGTGTAGTGTAAGCTGTCTCTTTAGTGGACTTGTTGCACCTTCTAAGTGTCCTGCCAATGAAACGCAACCTTTGGCTCGCCTTCCCCACAATGTTATGTGGTCTTTCCAACTGAAGTTGTTCGTAATTTTAACACCCAGGTACTTGGTTGAATTGACAGCCTTGAGAATTGTACTATTTATCGAGTAATCGAATTCCAACGGATTTCTTTTGGAACTCATGTGGATCACCTCACACTTTTCGGTATTTAGCGTCAACTGCCACTTGCCACACCATACAGCAATCTTTTCTAAATCGCTTTGCAACTGATACTGGTCTTCGGATGACCTTACTAGACGGTAAATTACAGCATCATCTGCGAACAACCTAAGAGAACTGCTCAGATTGGCACCCAGGTCATTTATATAGGTCAGGAACAGCAGAGGTCCCAGGACGCTTCCCTGGGGAACACCTGATATCACTTCAGTTTTACTCGATGACTTGCTGTCTATTACTACGAACTGCGACCTTCCTGACAGGAAATCACGAATCCAGTCACACAACTGAAACGATACCCCATAGGCCCGCAGCTTGATTAGAAGTCGTAGAATGAAGACTTTCACGACCGGGTGACATGGCTGTTGATATACTTTCCGGGATGTGAGGTCGTGGTCCAAGAACTTTTTCTGCTCCTTACGTTTCGTCCAGGACTGCGCTGGACTTCCTCAGAGGCGCTGCTCCGCTGGTGGAGTAGGCAAGACTCAGCGGAGCAGTGCCTCTGAGGAAGTCCAGCGCAGTCCTGGACGAAACGTAAGGAGCAGAAAAAGTTCTTGGACCACGACCTCACATCCCGGAAAGTATATCAACAGCCTTGATTAGAAGTCGCTTGTGAGGAACGGTATCAAAAGCTTTCCGGAAATCCAGAAATGCGGAATCAACCTGAGATCCCCTGTCGATAGCGGCCATTACTTCGCGAGAAAAAATAGCTAGCTGCGTTGCACAAGAACAATGTTTTCTAAAACCGTGCTGATTACGTATCAAGCGCTTTGAGTTGCTTTGCAACCCCTAAGATATCTACTTCTAAGAAACCCATGCTAGCAGCTGTTAGCGTTTCAAATTCTGGAATATTCCATTCGTCTTCCCTGGTGAAGGAATTTCGGAGAACTGCGTTCAATAACTCCGCTTTAGCGGCACAGTCGTCGGTAACAGTACCATCGGCACTGCGCAGCGAAGGTATTGACTGCGTCTTGCCGCTTGTGTACTTTACATACGACCAGAATTTCTTCGGATTTTCTACCAAATTTCGAGACAATGTTTCGTTGTGGAACCTATTACAGGCATCTCGCATCGAAGTACGTGCCAAATTTCGCGCGTCTATAAATTTTAGCCAATCTTCTGGATTTCGCGATCTTCTAAACTTCTCATGCTCTTTCCGTTGCCTCTGCAACAGCGTTCGGACCTGTTTTGTGTACCCTGGGGGATCAGTTCCATCTCTTACCAATTTGAGGTATGAATCTCTCAATTGCTGTTGTTACTATATCTTTGAATTTGAGCCACATCTCGTCTACATTTGCATAGTCAGTTCGGAATGAATGGAGATTGTCTCTTAGGAAGGCTTCTAGGACATTTTATCCGCTTTCTTAAATAAAATTATTTTGTGTTTGTTTCTGGTGGATTTGGAAGAAACGGTATTTGGGCCTAGCTACAACGACCTTGTGATCACTAATCCCTGTATCAGTCATGATGCTCTGGATTGTTTGTGGCTAAGAGGCCAAGTGTGTTTTCGCAACCATTTACAATTCGCGTGGGTTCGTGTACTAACTGCTCGAAATACTTTTCGGAGAAAGCATGTAGGACAATCTCGGAAGACTTTTTCTGCCTATCACCGATTTTGAACAAGTATTTTTTCCAACATATCGAGAGAAGGTTGAAGTCCCCCCCCCCCCCCCCCAACTATAACCTTATGAGTGGGGTATTTACTTGTTACTAGACTCAAATTTTCTCTGAACTGTTGAGCAACTATATCATCGGAGTCTGGGGGCTGGTAGAAGGAGCCAATTATTAACTTAGTTCGGCTGTTAAGTATAACCTCCACCCATACCAATTCGCAAGGAGTAACTGGCGTTCTACGGATCGGAGCGTGGAATGTCAGATCCCTTAATCGGGCAGGTAGGTTAGAAAATTTAAAAAGGGAAATGGATAGGTTAAAGTTAGATATAGTGGGAATTAGTGAAGTTCGGTGGCAGGAGGAACAAGACTTCTGGTCAGGTGACTACAGGGTTATAAACACAAAATCAAATAGGGGTAATGCAGGAGTAGGTTTAATAATGAATAGGAAAATAGGAATGCGGGTAAGCTACCACAAACAGCATAGTGAACGCATTATTGTGGCCAAGATAGATACGAAGCCCACACCTACTACAGTAGTACAAGTTTATATGCCAACTAGCTCTGCAGATGATGAAGAAATTGAAGAAATGTACGATGAAATAAAAGAAATTATTCAGATAGTGAAGGGAGACGAAAATTTAATAGTAATGGGTGACTGGAATTCGAGTGTAGGAAAAGGGAGAGAAGGAAACATAGTAGGTGAATATGGATTGGGGCTAATAAATGAAAGAGGAAGCCGCCTAGTAGAATTTTGCACAGAGCACAACTTAATCATAGCTAACACTTGGTTTAAGAATCATGAAAGAAGGTTGTATACGTGGAAGAACCCTGGAGATACTAAAAGGTATCAGATAGATTATATAATGGTAAGACAGAGATTTAGGAACCAGGTTTTAAGTTGTAAGACATTTCCAGGGGCAGATGTGGACTCTGACCACAATCTATTGGTTATGACCTGTAGATTAAAACTGAAGAAACTGCAAAAATGTGGGAAATTAAGGAGATGGGACCTGGATAAACTGAAAGAACCAGAGGTTGTACAGAGTTTCAGAGAGAGCATAAGGGAACAATTGTCAGGAATAGGGGAAAGAAATACAGTAGAAGAAGAATGGGTAGCTTTGAGGAATGAAGTAGTGAAGGCAGGAGAGGACCAAATATGTAAAATGATGGGGGCTAGTAGAAACCCTTGGGTAACAGAAGAAATATTGAATTTAATTGATGAAAGGAGAAAATATAAAAATGAAGCAGGCAAAAAGGAACACAAACGTCTCAAAAAAGAGATCGACAGGAAGTGCAAAATGGCTAAGCAGGGATGGCTAGAGGACAAATGTAAGGATGTAGAGGCTTATCTCACTAGGGGTAAGATAGATACTGCCTACAGGAAAATTAAAGAGACCTTTGGAGATAAGAGAACCACTTTTATGAACATCAAGAACTCAGATGGAAACCCAGTTCTAAGCAAGGAAGGGAAAGCAGAAAGGTGGAAGGAGTATATAGAGGGTCTATACAAGGGCGATGTACTTGAGGACAATATTATGGAAATAGAAGAGGATGTAGATGAAGACGAAATGGGAGATACGATACTGCGTGAAGAGTTTGACAGAGCACTGAAAGACCTGAGTCGAAACAAGGCCCCCGGAGTAGACAACATTCCATTAGAACTACTGACGGCCTTGGGAGAGCCAGTCATGACAAAACTCTACCAGCTGGTGAGCAAGATGTATGAGACAGGCGAAATACCCTCAGACTTCAAGAAGAATATAATAATTCCAATCCCAAAGAAAGCAGGTGCTGACAGATGTGAAAATTACCGAACTATCAGTTTAATAAGCCACGGCTGCAAAATACTAACGCGAATTCTTTACAGACGAATGGAAAAACTGGTAGATGCAGACCTCGGGGAAGATCAGTTTGGATTCCGTCGAAATGTTGGAACACGTGAGGCAATACTGACCTTACGACTTATCTTAGAAGAAAGATTAAGAAAAGGCAAACCTACGTTTCTAGCATTTGTAGACTTAGAGAAAGCTTTTGACAATGTTGACTGGAATACTCTTTTTCAAATTCTAAAGGTGGCAGGGGTAAAATACAGGGAGCGAAAGGCTATTTATAATTTGTACAGAAACCAGATGGCAGTTATAAGAGTCGAGGGGCATGAAAGGGAAGCAGTGGTTGAGAAAGGAGTGAGACAGGGTTGTAGCCTCTCCCCGATGTTATACAATCTGTATATTGAGCAAGCAGTAAAGGAAACAAAAGAAAAATTTGGAGTAGGTATTAAAATTCATGGAAACGAAGTAAAAACTTTGAGGTTCGCCGATGACATTGTAATTCTGTCAGAGACGGCAAAGGACTTGGAAGAGCAGTTGAACGGAATGGACAGTGTCTTGAAAGGAGGATATAAGATGAACATTAACAAAAGCAAAACGAGGATAATGGAATGTAGTCAAATTAAATCGGGTGATGCTGAGGAAATTAGATTAGGAAATGAGACACTTAAAGTAGTAAAGGAGTTTTGCTATTTAGGAAGTAAAATAACTGATGATGGTCGAAGTAGACAGGATATAAAACGTAGACTGGCAATGGCAAGGAAAGCGTTTCTGAAGAAGAGAAATTTGTTAACAACGAATATAGATTTATGTATCAGGAAGTCGTTTCTGAAAGTATTTGTTTGGAGTGTAGCCATGTATGGAAGTGAAACATGGACGATAACTAGTTTGGACAAGAAGAGAATAGAGCTTTCGAAATGTGATGCTACAGAAGAATACTGAAGATAAGGTGGATAGATCACGTAACTAATGAGGAGGTATTGAATAGGATTGGGGAGAAGAGAAGTTTGTGGCACAACTTGACTAGAAGAAGGGATCGGTTGGTAGGACATGTTTTGAGGCATCAAGGGATCACAAATTTAGCATTGGAGGACAGCGTGGAGGGTAAAAATCGTAGAGGGAGACCGAGAGATGAGTACACTAAGCAGATTCAGAAGAATGTAGGTTGCAGTAGGTACTGGGAGATGAAGCAGCTTGCACAGGATAGAGTAGCATGGAGAGCTGCATCAAACCAGTCTCAGGACTGAAGACAACAACATCAACAACAACATCTACTTCGACTTCACTACAAGATAAACCACTTCTGACAGACATACAGTGCACCACCAATTCTACCTAATCCATCTTTCCTGAACACCGCCTGAGACTTCTTAAAAATTTCTGCAGAACTAATTTCAGGCTTTAGCCAGCTTTCTGTACCTATAAAGATTTCAGCTTCTGTGCATTCTATTAGCGCTTGTAGCTCAGGGACTTTCCCAGCAAAACTACAACAATTTACAACTCGATTTATTTCCCTCCTTAGCCGCCATATCCGTAAGGGGCCCCAGTACGCGCCTAACATTGGAGCTCCCAACTACGAATAAGCCCACCCTCTGCGATTGCCCGGACCCTGAAGGCTAAGAATCATCCTCTGAAACAGGGCAGGCAGCTGCATCTGGCTCATCCAGAGACAGTGCCTGAAACCTGTTTGTCAGACGCACCGGGGAGGTTTTCTGATCAGCCTCCGGGGACGTCTAACGCTGCCCGTCACGCCTTGGATCGACCTCCCAATCAACCACAGGCAAGGACTCAGCCCCACTGCGGACAGCAGCCGGGGCAACCACAGCGGCAGACCGGTCTGGGGACAGACGGGACGAGATTGCCATCCCCGTGATACCCAATTCCGGCTCCCCACAGTGGTGCCCTTTGGCAACAGCCTCAAGCTGCGCGACCGAAGTCAGCGCTGCTTGCAGCTGTGAGCGAAAGGATGCCAACTCAGCCCTCAGCCGAACACAGCAATCACAGTCCCTGTCCGTTCTAATCGATGTTGAACAACAGTTACTGAAACGAGTCCGTGCACAGATAACGCAAGAGAAACACGCAAATAATGTATGAACTAACCTGTACAAATGCCTAACGAGTGCCCTACAATCTGCCTGAATTTACGATTACAGTAACTAAAACTCGAAATTACACCTCCTATACGAAACTCACACGCAATTTAAGTAAGAATCTACGAAGTAAACACTAAATACTACAATACGCCAGAAATTTATGAATTAAACAATGCAAGTACCCTAAAACACGCAAAGAAATTAAGAATTAAACTATGTAACAAATAAGTAAGCTAAGAGTATACGACTTGCTGCTGGCAGCTGCATATCCAACGGCGGCAGGGACCACGGTCTAGTTGATTAGGATCCCTCGACTGTAACGTGAACATGGAATCAAAGAGTTCAAGGGGGCCATAACCAACGCCGACATCGCTCGAGATGACTGCCGCGTTGTGCCACTGGTACACAACACAGTCACCTGCGTGGCTCGTATAGCCTGTAATCTAATAAGCATCTACAGATCTTTTTACTGTCAAAGCCTATGGATGTGCCATTTGTGTTCTCCACGACGTTTTCCTACGTCATACAGAGGCTGTTCAACTATTACGCCCACACGCTGAAGACACCTTATGATGGGTTGCACGCATTATTTAGAAGCCACTACCACTGATGATCTCTGTAACAGAGCTGAAACAGCAACGAATCACGTACCGGTATCTACCATGAAAGCTCAATTCGACTGCACAATAGCCGATTACTGCCACTGTTGCTACCATCCGTATGCAGCGCTATGTAGCACCGTGTAAACCACGAAATCAGCTACAAATATAATCGTGATTTTTTTGCTACTACTTCGCACGTACAATAAGTAAAATTTCAAGGTGTGTTTTTTAACTGCTAATGACGATGGTGGAGGTAGCCGACGAGAATTCGAGTGTTTGATACGAGACGGCGCGGCTTGTTAACCGAGAGGAGTTTATTCAAGTACAATTTCATTATTTGCTATCGTTCCCGATGCTGAAGTTTATGTTCGCCAGCAGTGTAAACGCAGGCAGTTGGGACGATGGATCAACAGTACAGTGTAATACTGTACAATTTCTGTTGTTCTTGGATTATGTCTTAATGCGTAAATTTTAAAATTAAGGTATTTTGGCACGGTCGAAACTGTTAATTGTTAATCAACAATAGTTTGGATGATGAATGTTTAACTGAGACGCCAGAATTCGCACCAAAGTCCAGCCTCTAACAAAACCTGTGGTTGTGTATGACATCTGACACAAAGACAATGAGACGAATGCTCCAAAATTGTACACTAATGGCCATTAAAATTGCTACACCACGAAGATGACGTGCTATAGACATCGAAATTTAACCGACAAGAAGAAGATGCTGTGATATGCAAATGATTAGCTTTCCAGAGCATTCACACAAGGGTGGCGTTGGTGGCGACACCTACAATGTGCTGAGATGAGGAAAGTTTCCAACCGATTTCTCATACACAAACAGCAGTTGACCGGCTTTGCCTGGTGAAACGTTGTTGTGATGCCTCGTGTAAGGAGGAGAAATGCGTACCATCGCATTTCCGACTTTGATAAAGGTTGGATTGTAGCCTATCGCGATTGCGGTTTATCGTATCGCGACATTTCTGTTCGCGTTGATCGAGAACGAATGACTGTTAGCTATGGAATCAGTGGGTTCAGGAGGATAATACGGAACGCCGTGCTGGATCCCAACGGTCTCGTATAAGTAGCAGTGGAGATGACAGGCATCTTATCCGCATGGCTGTAACGGATCGTGCAGCCACGTCTCGATCCCTGAGTCAACAGATGGGGACGTTTGCAAAACAACCACCATCTGCACGAACAGTTCAACGACGTTTGCAGTAGCATGGACTATCAGCTCGGAGACCACCGCTGCGGTTACCCTTGACGCTGCTTCACAGACAGGAGCGCCTGCGATGGTATACTCAACGACGAAGCTGGGCGCATGAATGGCAAAACGTCATTTTTTTCGGATGAATCCAGGTTCTGTTTACAGCATCATGATGGTGGCATCCTTGTTTTTCGACATCACAGTGAACGCACATTGGAAGCGTGTATTCGTCATCGCCATACTGGCGTATCACCCGGCGTGATGGTATGGGGTGCCATTGGTTACACGTCTCTGTCACCTCTTGTCCGCATTGACGGTACTTTGGACAGTGGACGTTACGTTTCATATGTGTTACGATCCGTGGCTCTACCCTTCATTCGCTGGCCGGTGTGGCTGAGCGGTTCTAGGCACTTCAGTCTGGAACCGCGCGATCGCAACGCTCGCAGGTTCGAATCCTGCCTCGGGCATGGGTGTGAGTGATGTTCTTAAATTAGTTAGGTTTAAGTAGTTCTAAGTTCTAGGGGACTGATGACCTGAGATGGTGAGTCCCATAGTGCTCAGAGCCATTTGAACCATTTTTCTACCCTTCATTCGATCCCTGCGAAGCCCTATATTTCAGCAGGATAATGCACGACCATATGTTGCAGTTCCTGTATGGACCTTTCTGGATACAGAAAATGTTCGACTGCTGCCCTGGCCAGCGCATTCTCCAGATCTCTGACCAACTGAAAACGTCTTGTCAATGGTGGCCGAGCAACTGGCTCGTCACAATACGCCAGTCACTATTCTTGATGAACTGTGGTATCGTGTTGAAGCTACACAGGCAGCTGTACCTGCACTCGCCATCCAACTCTGTTTGACTCCAATGCCCAATGCTCTGGATAGTGATTTCTCGGGATCTATGCACCCAAATTGCGTGAAAATGTAATCACATGTCAGTTCTAGTATAATATATTTGTCCAATTGTAAGTAGGCTGTTTACGTTTTCTTATTGGTAATGCCACGTAGCGCTCTGTATGAAAAATCACTGGCTGTGCCGTGTGCAGTCTGTGGCTGGTTTGCATTGTTGTCTGCCATTGTAGTGTTGGGTAGCGGCAGCTGGATGCTAACAGCGCGTAGCGTTGCGCAGTTGGAGGTGAGCCGCCAGCAGTGGTGGAAGTGGGGAGAGAGATGGCGGAGTTTTGAAATTTGTAAGAATTGATGTCATGAACTGATATATATATTATGACTATTAAGGTAAATACATTGTTTGTTCTCTATTAAAATCTTTCATTTGCTAACTGTGCCTATCAGTAGTTAGTGACTACCGTAGTTTGAATCTTTTTGTTAGCTGGCAATAGTGGCGCTCGCTGTATTGCAGTAGTTCGAGTAACGAAGATTTTTGTGAGGTAAGTGATTTGTGAAACATATAGATTAATGTTAGTCAGGGCCATTCTCTTGTAGGGATTACTGAAAGTCAGATTGCGTTGCGCAAAAAAATATTGTGTGTCAGTTTAAGCACAGTCGTGTACAATTGTTCTAAGGGGACGTTTCATATGTCGAACCTTAGCCAAGGATACCTCACTGGAATCTTCTGATTTTTTCTTGTAGTTTGTGTAGTTAGTGTAGCCTTTGTTTATTGCTAGCGTGTAATCATAGAGAGAATTTCCTTTGTAGTTGCAGTCTTTCATTTTTGTACTGTAAAACAGTTATGGCATGCATGTAGATTTGCACCAAGTATTTTGCAGCTTCGCTTGCAATTAACTACATATTATTTTCAGTGCTATGTTAATGTGTTCTCTTATTTTTGCTCTTCAAATTGTGCTTTTATGTGTTATCGTGTGAAATATTGTGACAATAATGGCGTGTGGAAAACGTAACACTAGGCTCCAAAGTAAACTGAGAAATAATAGTGACGACGAGCGTCGCTTATCAGCACCACTGTGTAGTGAATTAACAGACATTCGAAGTAGTAATTTGATAATTGTGCATAGGGAAATGGAGCGGGCGGCAAATAATGGTGTAGACAATGAAACAAGTAGTGAACAGGGAACAATTATCGATCAATCAGTCGGCAACAGCTCGCCTCAGGAATCCGAAATGACAGAACACAATATTGCAAATACTGTAGACTTAGGTTGCGGGTCCTCACCGTTTTCTCAAATGAGTCAAGACACATTTTCTGCCTGTCAAAATGTAAATGTTGCCGGTGAAAATGCACTGCCAAAAAGCATAGAAAAACAAATTCCAGACACTAATATATTATTATTGCAATTAATGCAACAAATGCAACAAATGGAACAAAATCAGAAACAAATGGAACAAAATCTTCAAAAGTTAGACGCAATGGAACAAAAGCTTCAAAAGTTATACTCATTGGAACATACGTTTGAACAAACACGTGAAGATTTAACTACTGAATTACATAAAATCGAATCGAAATGTCAAAAAGTCTGTAATGACGTAAAAACACAAATTTGTGAGCATTTCCAACCTATTTTTTCGCGGCATGAAAATGCATTACAGAATCACGAAGCAGCTATAAAAGAACTGCAAACTATTGTTCATGAAAATCATGAGACCTTGCAAGCTAAAATTGACTCAGTTGCATCTACCGATTCGGTTACACAACTTGCAAAAACTCAAGCGAACTTAAAGGACACAGTAGATACTCTGAAAATTGGTTCAGAAAGACACATGGAGGACATTAGTTCATTATCAGAGAAAGTAGTTGAACTTTCGGATCAGCTAAATAATTTACCTACGAAGGTAGATGATAATCTGAATGACACAAAACCGGTAGTCTTTAATGACACAGAAGAGTTCGAACAAATTAGGAAATTCAAACAAAATCAGAATCAAATTAATACGCAACACCAAAGAGACATCCGGGAAGTACAAGATCAGCTGACACAGGTAATACAAGAATTACCTATTTCAGAGGACACTCGCGCTCCAATACGGGAAGAGGGACATAAAAATACGCAACTGCCACAAAATAATAACACAGGGCACTTTGGAGATTATGAAAGAAATTGGCAAAGTACACCGAATTTTGAGATGAAATCGCCGAAACGACATAACAATGACCGACATGCGACCCGCCGACACGATGATTTTGACTATAAGCTGTTCATTACTACACGTAAATACAAAACATTTAAGAATTCTGGCAACGAAATTCATCCACAAGCGTGGCTTCATCAATTCCTTCCAACTGGTCATTAGAGCACAGATTAGAATTTATGTGTGGCTTCTTGGAGAATGAACCAGCTGTAAGAATACGATCGGTCATTCACGATTGCCACACTGAAGGAGAATTTTACCATGCCTTCCTCTCAGCATATTGGTCTCAAGCCACACAAGACCGAGTAAAACATGACATCATAATGATGAAAAATTTCGAACAATCTGAATTTTCAAGTCTTGTGAAATATTTTGAAGACATGTTACATAAGAATCAGTATCTTTCAAACCCATACAGCCCGTCATAACTCATCCGCATTTGCTTAATCAAATTGCCTGAACAATTACGGCATATTATTTTGGCAGGCCGTTGCAAAGACGACATTGAAGCTTTTCAGGGACTCTTACAAGAATTAGAAATTGACACTGACAATCGCAGAACGCGAAAACAGGAACACAACAATTACAGGTCACATCCGTCGCAATTCCGCGATGAAAGAAATATTAACTGGACACGACAAGGCTATTCTCACAACACAAATCGTGACCAAAACAGACACCACCCGTACGACAACCGTTGGCAGAGTAGTAATAATTACAGGGAAAGATCACCTCTCAGCAGTAGTGACTATCACAGAGACAATCAGAGAAACAGACAATATGGAAACCAAAATAATTATTATCGAGGGAGACAGAATAACTTAAAACGCAACGGTCTAGCGCGCAGTTACGATTCAGAAAGAAATTCTCCACCACGTGACCGACAAGAAAGAAACTATGGAATCTACCGACATGACGACAGACGATATGATCGTAACGACAGACCTGAATTACAGCAGAAATGGCGGGATTCAAACAGAGCAGGACCCTCTCGACAATGTGAATTTGTAGACGTTAGGTCTCCAAATCCCAATAACGACGCGCGCCAACAAAGACACAATAGGCAATGACTCATACCGCTGGCAGCCCCAAAACGTACTTATGAAACTGACGACACAGCTGCCGTAGTTAGTAATTACGTTAAAATGGAAGACATTAGGGACATATTACTCCAGGAACACGACGTAAAACATAACAACATTGCATATCCTGTGATTCACATTACTGTAAATGACGTAAAATTTACGGCAGTACTTGACTCAGGCAGTTCCATTTCAGTAACTAGTGAAACAGCTTTTAGCAAATGCAACAAATCGAACGATTGCCCCACACTTCCGTTACGCAAGATTAAATTACAAGGTGCAGTCATTGGAAAAAGTGTAGATGTACGCCAACAAACCAACTCAGAATTCTTTTGTCAAAGCCACAGTTTCTCTATGAACTTTCTTATTGTTCCATTATTGTCGACGAAAATTATACTGGCAGTAGACTTTTTGAATGAATACAAAGCAATCTTAAACTTTCACGATGGTCAAATAAGTTTAGAGAAAGAAGGTAAGTCAATAGCATTAAAATTTGAAGATTGGCTCTCAAACCATGACGAGCAAATTAATCGGCTTTGCCTTCTGTTAGACAACAGTTCGGAATTTTCTACGGAACTATACACTAACAGTCGCTCTGCAAGTACTGACAGGGATGATATCGACGGCCCATTTGAAACTAATGAGTTAATTCAGAATAAAATTCAAACAATTGAGAATTGTAATGACACTGATAGGCAGGACCTTTTTGAGATTTTACAAACACATTCCACAGTTTTTACTCACAAAACAGGAACAATCAAGGGATTTCAATACCAATTTCGTGTTCGTGAGCATACTAAATTTTGTGTTAGATCATACGTAATTCCTGCACATTATAGAGACTGTGTTACAACAGAAATACAATCTATGCTTGACGAGGGCATTATTGAGCCTGCAGTAAGCTCATACAACAATCCATTACATGTTGTTGAGAAGAAAAATGGATCGATCAGGCTTGTCTTGGATTCGAGACAAATCAATACTATCATTATTCCTGAAACAGACAGGCCGCTAACGTTGGAAGAACTTCTTCAAAATTTTAATGGTGTAAAAGTGTTGTCTTCCATTGATCTCAGATCCAGCTTTTATCAGATCGAACTTCATCCAGAATGTAGAAAATACACAGCTTTCCTTTGTTTCGGCGTTTGTTATCAGTTTCGAAAACTTCCTTTTGGTTTGAACATTTCCTCGCCAGCATTCGCGGGCTAAATTCCATATTACCTGAGCTCTTAAAACGTCACATCACCTTATATGTGGACGATATTCTGATAGCGGAAGCCTCATGGGAACAACATAATCGCATCCTCAACAGCGTGTTACATATTTTTGCAGAATCTGGAATTACAGTTAACTTGGAAAAGTCTGAATTCGGTAGGACAAAGGTGAAGTTTTTGGGACATATTATTTCTTCTGAAGGCATTCAGCCGGATCCTGAAAAGTTAGAAGCAATTAGAGCCATTCCAGTTCCATCCACAAAAAAACAAGTCCGCAGTTTTCTAGGTCTCGTAAATTTTTACCGTCGTTTTCTGAATATGCAAATTCTAGTTACACCAAAACTTTGTTCTCTCACTGGGAAAAATACTATTTGGAACTGGGACGAACAAACACACTTGGAATTCAATTCTTTGAAAGAATCGCTACTTAACGCGCCAATACTAGCTCATCCAGATTTCTGCCTTAGCACGGATTCTTCTAAAGTCGGTCTTGGTGCCCATTTATTTCAAGAAGCCATAGAAAATGACACTACCGTTCAGGAAAACCATTGCTTTTGCTAGCCGATTGCTAACAAAATCTGAAAAAAATCATTCCGTTACTGAATTAGAAGCTTTAGCTATCGTTTGGGCATTTAACAAATTCCGTTTCTTTCTTTCTGGTAAGCACATAAAAGTATACAGTGATCATCGTGCACTACAATTTCTTATGTCTTCAAAATTAAATCATGACAGGTTAAAACGTTGGGCATTGTTTGTGCAAGAATTCCACTTCACAATAATCTACATTCCCGGCAAGAAGAACATTGTTGCGGACGCACTGTCACGCGCACCGGCTGGGCTTGAGAAAAGTAACACAGAAAGCAACCTCGAGAAAAATTTCAGTATTCTTTACATTCAGAAAGTCGCCTTTGAAAACTTCATCACCACATCTTTAAAGGACATTGCTTATGATCAAGATAAAGATCCGATTTGAAAAGACATCAAAAGTAAATGGCATGAAAAGACACACAGATTCAGCATTATTATCTGGTTAGAAACAACATACTGTTCAAACGATGCACTGTTGATGACAAGCTGTGGGTACTTTGCATTCCAGACGATTTTGTTAATAAGCTCATTTGGTACATTCATTTCAGCTATGCATATTTTGGTCCACGGAAATGTTATCATATTCTTCGAACGACTTGTTATTTTAACAATATGGAAAAGAGAATTCGAAGAGTCTTGTCTATTTGTAAACTTTGTCAAAAGGCGAAACCATCTACTCTCTCTCTCATAGTGCTCCATTGTTTGCTATCATTCCTTCTAAATTAAAAGAATTTGTTGCTGTTGATCTCTTGGGACCGCTTGTCATAACATCTAATGGATTTTCGTACGTTCTAGTCGCTGTTGAACTTACTTCAAAATTTGTTTCTTTCACTCCGTTACGTAAAGCCACTGGACGGTCTGTATCCATCGCCTTTGTTAAAAATTTCTTACGTGAAGTTGGACACGTTAGTAAAGTCATTTCAGATAACGGACCGCAATTCAGATCTGCTGTTTGGTCACGCATGCTTCGTAACCATAAAATCAAATCTGTTTTTATTTCATTGTACTCACCACATTGTAACCAGTCTGAACGGATTATGAAAGAAATCAATAAGCTTTGCAGACTTTATTGTCACAGAAAGCATCAGCATTGGGACAGATATTTACACTTATTTCAAAACGTGCTGAATGAAATGCCTCATGACTCCACTGCTTTACCACCTGTTCTTGTACTGAAGAATAAAGAACTACCGAACAGAATCAGAGAGCTTGTACCTTTTCTGAATACGCGTAAACTTCGACACAAAGACGTTATTGACTTGGCTATTAAAAATATAAATTCTGCTGCAGACAAAAGGAGAAAATTACACGGTATAGCAAATGCAAAGAAATTATATATTGGTCAGAAAGTTCTCATTTAAGCTCATTCATTGTCACATAAGAAGAAACACTTGAGTCACAAATTCTTTCTAGTTTACAATGGACCTTACATAATCCGACGTATACCACATGATAATTGCGTTGAAGTTGAAACTCTGCGTACTAGGAAGAGTAAAGATTTACACCACATTTCACATGTAAAAGCGTTTATTGAAAGATAATCTGCTTTTTAACTTTGTCTTTGCCATAAAACATTTCACTTCACATTTCTAGTATGCTTTGTCACACTGAGAAACTGTTAACATGCAACAATGTTTTGAAGTTAACTATCCAGTATAGAACCTAGGGAATATTTTTAAAGAGAAATTACGAATGCATGGTTATAGTGGACAGACGACACATTGTTGTTATTTGTACATTCTTGCTTGTTAGTTGCACGATTATGTAACGACTATAAGGCTTACATACTTAGAACATATACTGTTAATGAGATTTTAATGCAACATTTCGGTTTAGTTAAAAAGACATTCTTTATTTGAAGTACTTTCTGTGAGATTAAAGATGACTTAGCATTTGGTTTCTTTGATAGCTACACGATTATATCACGACGCTACTAATGTGTGACACAATTTACAATGTGCTTTTGCGGTGTATCTGTTTTATATCTGCACAGTTTTTCTGAATTCTTCTGGAAAGGAAAACATGTTTTAGTAGTAACTTTGTGGTGTAGCTACAATGAGACAGCCTTTTCTGTAGCACAACAATACGTTACAGTACACTACTTACTTCATCACGGCAATAAGCGGAGTAACTACGATATCTATACGCAAAGCATTTCACTTTTGTTTATCATGAGGTCAGTACATTGACTTCTGCAGAACTTAGCTTTCGGAGGACTATAACTACGACACTTCCACAACAAGACGCACAGTTTAGTGCTACAGTACGCGTATTTGAGTGACTAATTTTGTACTTAAAACATTTATTTTTAAAGATATTTGAAGTTCAATGATACAAAGGTTTTCCGTGATACATTTCATTCCATTGCTGTAATCTGTAACACCTGAGAATATAATTACATTAATCCTCAGGGGGGTACACGCTTACTTTGTGTACCATGTGTATGGCAAGCACAAGGAGCCATAGCTATTATGGTATTTGCTTATACAATTTTACACATCGGTACCATATTTCTCTAACACAGAATTACACAGCTATCTGATTATTTGACAAAGAAGCAAACATATTTTTACTACGTCAGTGACACACGTTTACGCAATTACGCAGGTGGATAACTTCACACTTACGAATTTGTATTTTGTCTGTACTTTGCGAAATTTTCATATTTTTTCAGAACCATTGTGATACTATGAGAGCTTTGAATGATGTATTTGGTATGGGGTCATGATTTTTAAAGTACGTTTGAGGCAGATGACACTTGACATGAGCAGATAATTTTTTTTAGGTTTTGAAATTATTGGAGGAAGCTACGACGATTTTGAGAGTTGACTGAGGTGTTATGATGTTATTATTACGATGACTATGTGTATTATGCTGTTGTGGTATGTTTATGGTCAATAAGCTGATGCTATATGAGTTATTTGATTATGCTACATATCTGTTATGATGAAATATTCAAGAATTGTCGGCGAATAAGGTAGGGAACAATGAGTAGCGGTTAGGGACTCTGGTTTGTGAAAAAGGATGTTGGAAACCGAGAATCGTAGTTTAAGAGTTATGAAATGTGTGTGTGTGTGTGTGTGTATATGCGTGAACGTACCACTATGTTGGCGAAAATTTTTTGGACACTATTATATTTAAAGGATTTTGTTTCTGCAGATTTGTAACGCAAATTCTCAACCTGTGAAAATATTTTTATATGAGACTGTCACTGTAGCGGGAACTGCTGTCGTATTTTTTTTTAGTAAGAAAGGTAAGTGACCACCTGCACGTAATGCGTCGTGGGCACCCAGCTGTGTGACAGTCGCCTGGGAAAAAAGCCATTAGTGTGTGCCTTTCAGAGGCACAGGTAAAAAGAAAAGGGAAGCCATTATCCTCGCTATTGACATTCCTTTGTAGAAAGCATCGTAAATACGACACCCTCAAATTTGAAAACGTGATTACACTGTAGAGTTCTTAATTTATGACATTTACTGAAATGAAATGATGAGAAACATTTTATATCTATTGTCTTTGTAGCTGAGAGATTGCTCATTTTGTTTAATATCCAGTTTTTATCTGCACTGCAGCATTGGTTAAAATAAAATTTAATAGATGTACTAATATCAATATTTTCTGTCTACAGACCCAGCAAAGAATCATTTTATGATGTACTTTCTTGGAAAAGAGAGCACAAATAGACATTTCCCTTCACAGGAACTGCAAAAATATTTTTTTTTTTACGTTTTGGTAACTTATCTGCTAGCGTATGTTCTCGTGATGCATCACTCTAGTGTTAAGATGTGACATAGGTATTAAACATTTTTACTGTAATATTTTTTCTGCTTCATCTTTGTCATGTTTAGATATAAATTATTACATTTATTGCTGCTCGCTATGCTTGCTTACATTTTTTTTTTGCCATTGCTGTTTGTATTAATTGTTTTGTGCCACTGCATTGCCTCGTCCCTTAGTTAAGCATCTGAGCTCAGTAGATGTAAGTTAGCTTAAGAGGGGGTAGCCTATATAAGAGAATGAGTTGTGATGGATTTGAAGAAATGCACTGAGAGGTTATATGAGAAAAGTACAGAAAGCAGGTATAGATAGGACTTTTTGGAAATAATGAAGAACGAAGGGAGATCTCCGAGAAGTAAAGAAAGTTTTGTTTGCAAAATACTGCAGTAAAACAAACCCTGCCCTTTCCTTGTGTTATCCCACTATGTGTTTGTGTATTTATGTTCTTCCTGTCTTTATATGTTTATCTGATAAGACTTATGTTGCAGAATTTTTCTAATACTAAGCTACATTCACTATGATGAGGAATACTGTTATCCTCAAATATAATTTGCATTAATAACATGTTATCTACTTTGTAAAGATGTTTAGACATTATTTATTCTGTTTTGTTCCAATGCTCACGTGTGAAGTTGATGTTTCAAAAGTTATTCTGATCTTTTTTGTATATAGTTATGTCGTAATTGTTGTAACACTGATGTATTTGCCATTTCGATTGTTTTGTAAAGCCTGTACTACTACAAATGTTATCTGTATTGTTATGTTCTTTAATGATATATTTTGTACCTTAGTTATTCTATTCTTATGTTATAAAATTATAATTGACACCAGTTCACCAAATTAAGTAACTTGTAAATTACATTTCACTGCACACGTTTCTGTTGGTCATAGTATATGCACAATATGTGAGAAGTAGGGACTGATAGTGTTTGCAAGTGTATTGATAATTCAGCAAGGGACTGGTTAACAGCATTGCTGGTTCTAAGGACAATTCCAAAAACTTTGTGAGAGGACAAGTGGTGGGTTATGGACTTGCTATATTATCCGCAAGACTCTGCAATGGTGATTGTGCGCCTGCACAGTCAAACAGATGGCTGCTGGCTATCTCTACAAGGACTGAAGTGGATCTACACCTTTGATGACTCCCCAATATCATTATTTCTACAAGGACTGCAGTGGGTCTGCACCTCTGATGGCCCAACAATACCGTAATCTCTACCAGGACTACAATGGGTCTACTCTGTGTTGACCTACCTACCAATATTCTTCAAAACTTCGACTGACTCTGCTGTGGGTTTGCTCTGTTGTGGCCCATTACCTGTCTGCATGTCAAGAGTCAGCACTGTCTTTCCGTTGGAAGGACAACACTACTGCTTCAAGACTGCATGGAAATCCACTACTTCCGTGTACATTTTCTTTTATTGCTCAGTCTTTGAGAAAATTCTACTATTTTACTGTGATGAATGATCAGGACTGTCTATATGGACTGTGAGAAAATTTTAGCTTTTGACCAACATTGTATCAATAAGTGTGTGCATTTGATTTCTTTGCTATTGTAATCATAATTACGAAAAAAATTTTTCAAATCTGTATTGGCCACTGCCCAAAACAATTTGTAAATTTTTTTGTGGGGAGCATGGGGGCTATGTAAGTAGGCTGTTTACGTTTTCTTATTGGTAACGCCACATAGCGCTCTCTATGAAAAATCACTGGCTGTGCCGTGTGCAGTCTGTGGCTGGTTTGCATTGTTGTCTGCCATTGTAGCGTTGGGCAGCGGCAGCTGGATGCTAACAGCGCGTAGCGTTGCGCAGTTGGAGGTGAGCCGCCAGCAGTGGTGGACGTGGGGAGAGAGATGGCGGAGTTTTGAAATTTGTAAGAATTGGTGTCATGAACTGCTATATATATTATGACTATTAAGGTAAATACATTGTTTGTTCTCTATTAAAATCTTTCATTTGCTAACTGTGCCTATCAGTAGTTAGTGACTACCGTAGTTTGAATCTTTTTGTTAGCTGGCAATAGTGGCGCTCGCTGTATTGCAGTAGTTCGAGTAACGAAGATTTTTGTGAGGTAAGTGATTTGTGAAACATATAGATTAATGTTAGTCAGGGCCATTCTCTTGTAGGGATTACTGAAAGTCAGATTGCGTTACGCAAAAAAATATTGTGTGTCAGTTTAAGCACAGTCGTGTACAATTGTTCTAAGGGGACGTTTCACAATGAATACCCGTTTATCATCTGCATTTCTTCTTGGTGTAGCAATTTCAATGACCAGTGGTGTATATTTGTCAAATATACTCAGTTAAAGTTGGCCATCTTCAGATCGAGCCCATTAAGGGTACTCGCCTCTGCATCCATTTCTTCTGCTGCTAAAAGCGTTTCCATGTCATGTTTTGCGTGACTACTGTTACGGGACACTTTTCGGAACAAACCCACTATGTAAGCAAATTCACCACATTCAAATTACAGTCCCACTCTCGACTTATGTAGCTAACTTATCTTCAGTACATGAGTGATTGTTACTAGCAGTAATATAAAACTGGGTTTTCGTGTTATTGGCGAGTAGGAAAAGTTTTGGAAGCAAATTAGAAGACACAGCCAGTGGTTCGGACTGCCATACCCCCGCCCCGCTGCGCCTCTTTAGAAAAGGGGTGACAGGGCCATTTATGGAGCCTTGCAGTGTCGCCGGGAGGATTTCGTAACAGAAAGAATGTCCTGAACCGACCACCTGCCAAATTTTTTTTGTGAGGTGGAGTGAGTCTGCCGAACGTAGAAACAGCTTTTGGGACGTTGCCGGTCCTGAGTCTTTTGAAACCTTGGGACGCAGGTCTGTTGTAAACTGCTCGTCCAGTGCTTCTCAGTTGTTCAATTCTTATGACACGTGTCATTGCGTAAGGGCATACCTCAACGTCGAAAAACAGCAGCGGACTATTGTGCGCGTCAAAGTGTTGCTTAGTGATGCGAGTACTTTCGATTGTTTTGTTTCAACGTAGTGACCTTTTATATATATTTCATTCATAGAAGAACATGTATGAGTCATTGAAAAGTCTAAGATTACTCTCAAAGAGACAGCTATTATAACGGCAGAAAGTTTTAGAAAATAGCACGAAACGGCAGAATCTTACTTAGCTGCAACATCCAAACACATCTTCTTTACCAATCCTAAAGGAAGTATTCGGGTCCTCAACTCTCTCGCACCTTAACCTTAAGAAATTATTAAAAAACTCTACACGACGCGACTTACCGCGTCAGTCCACCAGCACCATTCCTTTGGTTTCCAAATATCACGAAAGCTTAGCTTGTCTTGCACTACGAAAAAAAAAAAGACGAGTATGGTACATCTGCAGCCTTAACATCATAATCATTTCCTTTTTTTTTCCTTCTTCTTCTTCTTCCTATTTTTTACATCAGCTTCGTTGAAATTATTGACGTTTCTTCTTTCCTTTGTATCCTTGAAGATCTCCTGCCCATTGGGTAATGATTCGTCATTAATATTGAACCTCTGTCATCTTGGATTCTTATGACACGCTCCTTTCTGTTGTTCCTGTATTGTTTAATCTGTTCGTTTAAGCTTTTCACTTCCAGTTGCTCCCCCGATGACTGATGGTCACGTTGGCTTCCCATATGTTCATGGAGGACATATTGAACAGCACTCCTTGCCAGATGGCTGCAGTGCTTTCAATGCAGAGCTGGCGGTCATTTCTTGTGCTCTTGAGCGCATCCGCTCATGTCCTGGCAAGTCATTTCTTGTGCTCTTGAGCGCATCTGCTGATGCCTTGGCAAGTCGTTTCTTCTCTATACTGACTCCTTGAGAAACCTACAAACTATCGACCAGTGCTACCCCTTCCATCCTTTGGTAGCGACCATCCAGGAGTCCATCTATGCCTGGATTGGTCCAGTCGTTCCGTGGTGTTTGTGTGGACCCCAGGTCACGTCGGAATCCCAGGAAATGAACTTACCGACAGTCTGACCAAACAGCCTACACGGAAACCGCTTCTGGAGATCGGCATCCCCTTAACTTGACCTGCCATCATTATTAAGCCGCAAGGTTTTTCAGCTTTAGGAGCCGGAATGGCAAAATCTCAGTACGCACAACAAACTGCGTGCCTTTAAGGAGGCTACGAATGTGTGGAAGACCTGCATGAGGGCCTCTCGCAGGGACTCCGTGGTTCTCTGCCAGCTCCGCATTGGCCGTACGGGGCTAACACATGGCTACTTCCTCCGTCGCCAGGACCCCACCCCAGTGGCTCTGTGGCTCACATATGACTGTCGTCCACATCTTGCTGGGCTGCCCACTTTTAGCCCCTCTGCAGCTGACTTTAAACGTTCTCAGCATCTTACCTTCGGTGTTGGTGACAATGCCTCAACAGCAGATTTGCTTTTACGTTTTATTCGTGAGAGGTTTTTTTGTCGTTCCATGTAAGGGTGGGCGTTTAGCCTTCTCTCTGAGGCCGCTACCCTCCCTCCATTTTAGCTCTGTCTCACTTCCTTTGCATTTGTTTGTCTTGATGGTCGTCTTTTCGCTACATGTGTTCATCTCTCCTTGCCTTTTTGGGGTGGACTTTTAATGTTTTGCGGAGTGGCTGGCTCATCCTCTTTTATTACTGTAATCAGCCAGTCCAGGCAATCTACTCTACGGTTTTAGTACCTTCTTCTACTTTTCCTTCTGGTGTATGTTTTCCCGTTTTTTGTTCGTTCCATTCGTTTTCTTTAGACGTGGTTCCCCATTCCTTTTCCCCCTTTTACTTTCTCAATCGTAATTTGGGTGTTTTTGTACCTTCAGCCTTGCTTGTGACAGGAAAAAGGTACTGATGACCCTGTAGTTTGGTACCTTTATACCCCAAATCAACCAACAAACCAGTTGCTTTCATGTGTCAACATTCCTCCTCCTGTTCGATAACGTGCACCGAGCTACTCTTTTTAGGAATCGAATCCCGATGCTTGTACTCTTTATTGGCATCTTTTTGTTGTTTTCGACGACTGACTTCCAAATGTCTTTGTTGGTTCTGACTCAGTTTTTTACAACCAAAACACAGTTTCTTTTCTTACTTTTGTTTTGGGGGTTCTGCAGTGTGATCCGCTACTGTAAGTAATTTTTTTTCTTTTGTATGTCTATTTGTCATGAATGAGATGATATTTCCTGAGCAGTTGAACGTGCTTACTCCTTCGGTTTCCTGAAAATTTATTATTACTTTGCTGTAAGTTGGCTCCTGGCTGCTAATAGGCATAACTTTATTTTGAAGATAGTACACTACTGACCATTAAAATTGCTACACCAAGAAGAAATGCAGATGATAAACGGGTATTCATTGAACACATATAGTATACTAGAACTGACATGTTATTACATTTTCACGCAGTTTGGGTGCATAGATCCTGAGAAATCAGTACCCAGAACAACCACCTCTGGCCGTAATAACGGCCTTGATACGCCTGGGCATTGTGTCAAACAGAGCTTGGAGGGCATGTACAGGTACAGCTGCCTATGCAGCTTCAACAAGATACCACAGCTCATCAAGAGTAGTGACTGGCGTATTGTGACCAGCTAGTTGCTCGGCCAGCATTGACCAGACGTTTTCAGTCGGTGAGAGATATGGCGAATGTGCTGGCCAGGGCAGCATTTGAAAATTTTCTGTATCCAGAAAGGCCCGTACAGGACCTACAACATGCAGTCGTGCATTATCCTGCTGAAATGTAGGGTTTCACAGGAATCGAATGAAGAGTTGAACCACAGGTCGTTTAACGTCCACTGTTAAAAGTGCCGTCAATGCGAACAAGAGGTGACAGAGACTTGTAACCAATGGCACCCCATACCATCACGCCGGGTGATATGCCAGTATGGCGATGACGAATACACGCTTCCAATGTGCGTTTACCGCTATGTCGCCAAACACGGATGTGACCATCATGATGCAGTAAGCGGAACCTGGATTCATTCGAAAAAATCACGTTTTGCCATTCGTGCACCCAGGATCTTCGTTGAGTACACCATCGCAGGTGCTCCTGTCTGTGATGCAGCGTCAAGGGTAACCGCAGCCATGGTCTCAGAGCTGATAGTCCATGCTACTGCAAACGACGTCGAACTGTTCATGCAGATGGTTGTTGCCCTGCAAACGTCTCCATCTGTTGACTCAGGGATCGAGACGTGGCTGCACGATCCGTTACAGCCATGCGGATAAGATGCCTGTCATCTCGACTGCTAGTGATACGAGGCCGTTGGGATCCAGCACGGCGTTCCCTATTACGCTCCTGAACTCACTGATTCCATATTCTGCTAACAGTCATTGGATCTCGACCAACGCGAGCAGCAATGTCGCAATACGATAAACCGCAATCGCGATAGGCTACAATCCGACCTTTTTCAATGTCGGAAACGTGATGGTACCCATATCTCCTACTTACACGAGGTATCACAACAACGTTTCACCAGGCAACGCCGGTCAACAGCTGTTTGTATATGAGAAATCGATTGGAAACTTTCGTCATGTCAGCACGTTGTGTAGGTGTCGCCACCGTCACCAACCTTGTGTGAATGCACTGAAAAGCTAACCATTTGCATATCATAGCATCTTCTCCCTGTCGGTTAAATTTCGATGTCTGTAGCACGTCATATTCGTGGTGTAGCAATTTTAAGTTGTGTAATAAATACTATGCTGCCGAAAGAAAAACAGTACCCTAAAGGACTGTGGACAGAGGCACCAGAGTATACAATTCGCTGAGGTGACAGAAGTTACGGGTTACCTCTCAGTATCGTGTGGGGCCTCTTTTCCACCGGCGCAGCGCAGCATCTCGAAATGCCACGAACTCAGCAAGTCGTTTGAAAGTCCCCTGCAGAAGTATTCTGCCTCTATAGCCGTCCATAATTGTGAACGTGTTGCCGGTGCAGTATTTTGTGCACCAACTGATCTCTCGATTATGACCCATAAATGTTCGATCGGATTCACGTCGGGCGATCTGGCTGGATAAAAACCATTCGCCCGAACACTCCAGAATGTTCTTCAAACCGATCGCGAAAAATTGTAGCCCGGTGGCATGGTGCATTATTATCGATAAAAATGCTATCGTTGTTTGGGAACATGGATGTCCACGAATGGCTGCAAATGGTCTCAAAGTGGCCGATTATCCAGAGGACCCAGTACCTTCCACTTAAACATAGCCGACACTATCCATAAGATTAATACGATCCACCACCGACTTGCACAGGTTCTTGTTGACAACTTGACTCCATGGCTTCGTGGGGTTTGCGCCACACTCTATCATACCATCACATCTTACCAACTGAAATCGGACTCATCTGACCAGGCCACGGTTTTCCAGTCATCTAGAGCCCAACTGATACGGTCACGAGCCCAGAAGAACCGCTGCAGGCGGTGTCGTGCAGTTAGAAAAGGTACTCGCGTAAGTCGTTCGTTGCCACAGCCCATTAACGCCACATTTCGCCGCAGTGTGATAACGGATACGTTCTTAGTATGTCCCACATTGATTTCTGAGGTTATTTCACTCAGTGTTGCTTGTCTGTTAGCACTGACAACTATACGCAAATGCCACTACTCTCGGTCGTTAACTGAAGGCCGTCGGCCGCTGCGTTGCCCTGAAATATGGTATTCTCGGCACACTCTTGACGCTGTGGATCGCGGAATATTGAATTTCCGAAATGGAATGTCCCATGCTTGTAGCTCCAACTACCATTCCGCGTTCTAAGTCCCGTAATTTCAGTCGAACAGCCATAGTCACGCCGGAAACCTTTCCGTTTGAAACACCTCAGGAGAAATGACAGCCAGTCAGTGTAGCGCTGTTTTGTACCTTGTATACGCGAAACGATCGCCATCTGTATATGTGCATATCGCTGTACAAAGACTTTTGTCACCTCAGTAGATGTGCATAGAGAGGCACTGAAGCGTCAGCGATTCACCGTCATCGGCGATCAGAGGGCGCCCAGGATGCCGGCTTCCACACCTCCGTTTTTGACTGTGCAGGCAGTAACTGCGCAGAGTTTGGAGTGAACAGCGTTTGGAACATTCGCTCTAGGGTACAACAGTTCCCCACCAACGAGTACGTACTCCTGTTGAACAGCTTCTGCCGTTTGGCCTGCAGGGAGCTGCACATGTGGGCACAATGTATCGGTGGTGTGGGGCTGCTTTCAGTAGTGGTCTGTGGAACAGCCCCCACCTTAAAAGAGCATGTTATGAATGTCTGCGTTATAGAATTCTCGGCAAGGTTGACACCTTGTACGAGTAACTGTGTTGGACAGAACATTGTTCAGGGACGAAATCCAGGTACATGTTGCACCTGCTATGTCATCTGGAACAGCCTGCTTGCAGCAGGATTAAGATCACGTGTGTCTTTGGCATGGATACCACTGACACTACGACACCCTCAAGCACGACTACTCTGGTGCAGTGAAAGAGTTGAGTGGAAAGTAGAATTGGACTCTGTTGTCTTCAGTGTGACAGCAGGTTCTGTCTGTGGGCGAGAGCTGGACGTACATGCGTATGGCATAAATCTGGTGAGCTACCTATTTCTCAGTGCAGAGTAATTCCTTTCGTTTAAGTTACAAGCATAACCATTTCTCCATATTAGTTGCTTCAGCATGCCATCAACACACACACACGCGCACACAAACACAGATGGCGGTACCATCGCGTACACGAGGTACGCACTGGTGGCCTTGTCATATGCCCTCAGGTGATTCGTGTGAAATGTTTTCCTATGAGATTATGACCGAATAACTGATATTAAGAGACTTTGTAGGCGGAATGATAGTTGGAGCTAGGTGCGTGGGACATTCCATTTCGGAAATAGTTAGGGAAATCAATATTCCGAGATTCACAGAGCCAAAAATGTGCCTAGAATACCAAATATAGGCAATACCTCTCACCACTGACAACACAGTGGCCTGCGGCCTTCACTTAACGGTCGATAGCAGTGGCGTTTGCTAGAGTTGTCAGTGTTAACAGACAAGCAAAACTGCGTGAAATAACCTCGGAAATCAATGTGAAACGTACGACGAATGTATACGTTAGGACAGAGTGGCGATAATTGTAAACCAGTGGGCTATGGCACCAGACGACCGACCTGAGTGTCTTTGCTAAGAGCACGACATCCCCTGCAACGCCCCTCCTGGACTCTTGACCAAATCGGCTGCGCCTTAGACGACTGGAAAATCGTGGCCTGGTCAGATGACTCCCGATTTCAGTTGGTCACAGGTTATGGTAGGACTCGAATCTGACGCAGACTTCACGAAGCCATGAACCCAAGTTGTCAACAAGGCACTGTGCAAGCTGGTGATGGCTCATCAGTGGTGTGGGCTTTGTTAACATGGAATGGACTGGATTCTCTGGGCCAAGTGAACCGATCATTGACTGGAAATGTTCGGCTACTTCAACAACATTTTCATCCATTCATGGACTTCATGTTCCCAAACAACGATGGAATTGGATGGCAATGCACATTATCACCTGGACACAAATGTTCACGATTGGTTTGAGGAACTTTCTGGGCAATTCGAGGGTATGATCTGGCCACCTAAATCTCTCGACATGGATTCCACTGAACATTTATGGAACATAACGAGAAATCAGCTCATGCACAAAAAATGGCTCTGAGCACTATGGGATTTAACATCTGAGGTCATCAGTCCCCTAGAACTTAGAACTACTTAAACCTAAGTAACCTATGGACATCACACACATCCATGCCCGAGGCAGGATTCGAACCTGCGACCGATGCGGGTGCGCGGCTCCAGACTGTAGCGCGTAGAACATCTCGGCCACTCCGGCCGGCAGTTCGTGCACAAATTATTACACCGGCTACACTTTCGCAGTTATGGACGGCCATAGAGATAGCATGGCTCCATACTTCTACTGAGGATTTTCAACGATTTGTTGAGTCCATGCTGCTCCGAGCTGCTGCACTACGCTGGACAAATGGAGATCCTATAAGATATTAGGAGGTACCCACGGTCCTTTGGCACCTCAGCGTACAAATATTAAAAAGAATCAGAGACAAACGGTATCCTTGTTTTACTCCCAAATTTGCCCTAGTCTTGGATTTGTCCATTTCCTGATCGTTTTCTGATTCTTGGTACATGATTTCTACTGTCTTTATTATGTATTTAGGTATTTTTCTTTCCTTAATTATCTCACATCGCTTTTCTTTATTGATTTTATCAGAATTTTTCGCATAGTCTATTAATAGTAAATGTGTCTATTGAATTCTCTGAGTTTTTCGTTGACTTGTTTCCCGCATTACAGTCTATAATAGTGCGTACATACGATAATAATACTTCGTGACAGACGAAAAGTATGTGGCGGACCTGGAATCGAGCTGGAATGCAAGCTAGTAACCAATTTGATATCCAAGCACGACTCTCTAAATCGTCTCTACGCTGGAAGCCTATTCAACAGTTTCATAGACATCCTCCTCTATATCTTTCTGGACCAACATTCTCGGGAGATGGAATGCTGACAAAGTTTGTTATTCAAGTCTTGGTTTGGGTTACAGGTTACATTTTAGTGAAATTTCGTTGCTGCTCCAGAATGCATAAAAGTCTTTGATTCCTTCCTAAACTATTAATTTAAAATGTAAAAGGGAAGATAGAAAATCTTAAATGGTTGTTGAGTCTTGAGAGGCGGGTATCAAGTGGGAAAAGATAATTTAATTAGCAACAGTGTGGATATCTGTTGCATGTCAGGTTCTGCATCGTCGTATTCCGGGGAAATAAACATGGGTGGGGCGGAACGCGGAACACTCGCTACGGAACGAGGGACGTTGCATAAACCTATCTCCTGAGGTTTTCTAACGGCAGCATTCAAAAGTGAAAGAGGGCAGCTTTTGTGCACTGTCCATTCTGGACTGACTTCTTTATACACTCCTGGAAATTGAAATAAGAACACCGTGAATTCATTGTCCCAGGAAGGGGAAACTTTATTGACACATTCCTGGGGTCAGATGCATCACATGATCACACTGACAGAACTACAGGTACATCGACACAGGCAACAGAGCATGCACAATGTCGGCACTACTACAGTGTATATCCACCTTTCGCAGCAATGCAGGCTGCTATTCTCCCATGGAGACGATCGTAGAGATGCTGGATGTAGTCCTGTGGAACGGCTTGCCATGCCATTTCCACCTGGCGCCTCAGTTGGACCAGCGTTCGTGCTGGACATGCAGACCGCGTGAGACGACGCTTCATCCAGTCCCAAACATGCTCAATGGGGGACAGATCCGGAGATCTTGCTGGCCAGGGTAGTTGGCTTACACCTTCTAGAGCACGTTGGGTGGCACGGGATACATGCGGACGTGCATTGTCCTGTTGGAACAGCAAGTTCCCTTGCCGGTCTAGGAATGGTAGAACGATGGGTTCGATGACGGTTTGGACGTACCGTGTCCCCTCGACGATCACCAGAGGTGTACGGCCAGTGTAGGAGATCGCTCCCCACACCATGATGCCGGGTGTTGGCCCTGTGTGCCTCGGTCGTATGCAGTCCTGATTGTGGCGCTCACCTGCACGGCGCCAAACACGCATACGACCATCATTGGCACCAAGGCAGAAGCGACTCTCATCGCTGAAGACGACACGTCTCCATTCGTCCCTCCATTCACGCCTGTCGCGACACCACTGGAGGCGGGCTGCACGATGTTGGGGCGTGACCGGAAGACGGCCTAACGGTGTGCGGGACCGTAGTCCAGCTTCATGGAGACGGTTGCGAATGGTCCTCGCCGATGCCCCAGGAGCAACAGTGTCCCTAATATGGTGGGAAGTGGCGGTGCGGTCCCCTACGGCACTGCGTAGGATCCTACGGTCTTGGCGTGCATCCTTGCGTCGCTGCGGTACGGTCCCAGGTCGACGGGCACGTGCACCTTCCGCCGGCCACTGGCGACAACATCGATGTATTGTGGAGACCTCACGCCCCACGTGTTGAGCAATTCGGCGGTACGTCCACCCGGCCTCCCGCATGCCCACTATACGCCCTCGCTCAAAGTCCGTCAACTGCACATACGGTTCACGACCACGCTGTCGCGGAATGCTACCAGTGTTAAAGACTGCGATGGAGCTCCGTATGCCACGGCAAACTGGCTGACACTGACGGCGGCGGTGCACAAATGCTGCGCAGCTAGCGCCATTCGACGGCCAACACAGCGGTTCCTGGTGTGTCCGCTGTGCTGTGCGTGTGAACATTGCTTGTACAGCCCTCTCGCAGTGTCCGGAGCAAGTATGGTGGGTCTGACACACCGGTGTCAATGTGTTCTTTTTTCCATTTCCAGGAGTGTAGTTACTGCACCAGATCAGGACGATTGAATGTCTCGTTCACTATTATTCAAACTGTTAGTGCAGTTAGTTCTACGAGGTGCAAAGACTGTAATGTTGTTGCAAGAATATGTTTTCAGATCAGTTATTTATGATTTACATGAATGTATGGTCTCTTCTTTCGCCGCTGACATCAGTAATTGTCCCCTTTCCGTTCATTCCCCTCTACCTTCAATTTCCATTTAATAATAATGGTTTATTTTGCGAAGCGTTTTGGGCACTTGACTTATTTCCTAATAACTTTACATAGTTTTCAGCCTTTGGATGGTTCGCTGTGCTACAATTATTTAATGGCTTTGATTGACTTTTTCTCTGTAATTGTTTTGTAACTGAAGACAGCAGTGTCTGGATATTTCACTGCAGTGAGATGCTAAATCTAGGAGCCCAGCTATGACTTTTGTACTCGTAACGTAATTTTTCCAGGAGATTTTTATTTAGGCCCCTATTGCGGTGGTTTCTCTGAGCAACGTTAAAAATGGTTCAAATGGCTCTGAGCACTATGGGACTTAACATCTATGGTCATCAGTCCCCTAGAACTTAGAACTACTTAAACCTATCTAACCTAAGGACATCACACAACACCCAGTCATCACGAGGTAGAGAAAATCCCTGACCCCGCCGGGAATCGAACCTGGGAACCGGGGCGCGGGAAGCGAGAACGCTACCGCACGACCACCATCTGCGGACAAGAGCAAAGTTATAAAACGAACATACGCTCAGTCGGAACTGTAGCGTTCTTGGTTAAGGGCAATACTAAATAACATTTCAATAAGTTCACTAATCGTTTTAAGGGGGATGTAACGGAAAATGTAAACATTTATTTAAAAAATCATTACAGCCTTATTTATGATTTTACAAATCTAGAATTTTGCATGTGTACAGCAAAAGAGCTCTGTTTTAACGGAAAAATATAATAAAATAGGCAGGATTAATATTTTGACAGAAGTATGACTTTTTTATTGTCTTTTTTTATAAAAAGCCGTAAATCAAATTCTACTCATGCAATTAATCTGAGAATTTTATTGTAGTGTCCTGAGAATGTTGTAAGACCACTGAACTACAGTTATTAATTTATGGTACAAACTGTATCATTAACAGAGTTTTTAATTTTGCACATACAAAATTAACTTCTTTTTCTACATATAGTCATCTAAAAATCTGAATGTAATTGCAGTATCTCGTATCTTTTAGTTCCAGTAGGATAGCAATATGTTGCGAACGGTTCCTGGAAATTTCATAGCAGTAGCACATATAATTTTTGAGAAAAGGCTTCGAATAAAGTAAAAAATGTAAAACAGAGAAAATAAGGTTCAAAGATTTTCTTCTCATACTTCCACATGTAATAAGCTTACCTGAATTTTAAAATCCTACATACTGATACTCCTCATTCTACAGGTTTCTCTTCTCTCCTCTTTGAATTTCCGTGACCTGTATCTGCAGATAAGACACTGATATATTAGGTTTCTTAGCCCTATTCTCGTCGATGGTGTAAAATGATTTTGAAACTTCCTGGCAGATTAAAACTGTGTGCCTGACCGAGACTCGAACTCGGGACCTTTGCCTTTCGGGCACACAGTTTTAATCTGCCAGGAAGTTTCATATCAGCGCACACTCCGCTGCAGCGTGAAAATCTCATTCTAAAATGATTTTGTTGTAAACACACCAAGATCTATACTAACTGTCTTTAGCTCTTCAGTTCTGCCATTATTTCCGTTATTGTAATATAAAACTGCATCACAGACACCTATTTTGAGTGCTTCAAGTTAACAGAACGTCTTTTTTGAGCATCTAATCCAAATTAAATTACTGAGGCTTTTATTTGCATTTTGTGTCTTTCGGTGAAGACACTTCCTCAATAAATCAGGGTTTGCAAGACACATGATTGTGGGCTTAATTGCATTCATAACAGGTACTGGTAATGAGTTTTTATGTGAATACGTCTCATTTCTGTTGCTGAACTTACACCAATCGTCTTTAGGACACAGATTGTGCTTTGTGTTTGGTCGGTGGATAGTTTGTGGAAGAAATTTCCCACACAGCACGCCTCATTGCCTATAAATTATGTGCGTTTTTCCTGGTAGCGCTCCCATAAAATAACTGAAGAGAATCAATTTCTTTCAGAGTAAGCCTGCCTTTTCCTAGTCGTTTTCCATCCTCAAGTACTTTACCTTCTCTTTCAGCAAGCAACGAAGTCTGCCAACACATTCCAATTTTTCTATTGTATTGTACGGATTTTTATCTGTTATAGCTTTGAAGGAAGAGGAGTCCCCATTACCAAGGTATTTAGTATATCTAACACAATACTGGTCGTCAGATCTGGAGAACATCCTTATATCTGTAGCAGCATCCATGCCCCCACTTGAGCCACTATAATTTTTAGACCATGCTATTGCATGATTTTCTTGCCATAGTTTATCGCTGTCTTCATTGTTAGACATTTTCCTTGTTGCACACTGGTGACAGTATTTAGACAGTTTGTACATCTAAAAGTTTACCTGAGTCATTACCGATAGCAGTTCCATACAGAGATGTGTGACCCTGGGTCCCATCTACAAACACCGAGCGAGGTGGCGCAGTGTTTAGCACACTGGACTCGCATTCTGGAGGATGACGGTTCAATCCCGCGTCGGGCCACCCTGATTTAGGTTTTCCGTGATTTCCCTAAATCCCTCCAGGCAAATGCCGGGATGGTTCCTTTGAAAGGGCACGGCTGACTTCCCTAATCCGATGAGACCGATGACCTCGCTGTTTGGTCTCTTCCCCCAAACAACCCAATCCATCTACAGACACATACAGGTCTGTAACATTTGTAGGAGATTCACTGTCATGAATATCTAACCCAGGATCTGTTTCTTTTTGGTTTATTTCCACCAATTCCTCCACAGCTTTCTTTATAGAAACTTCGGCAGTATCGAATACAGTATCAGACATTTCGTTATATTTCAAACCTTGCAGAAGGTGGAGACATGTTCAGAAAAACACACACAATAAATTACCTCCTTCCCAGCCGTGTCCAAGACATCTCAGAGCATATAATAACCTAAAATTGCTTTCATAGGTACCAGTATCTGTTTTTTTTGCGGTACGAAAATAAAAATTCGTAGCCTCTCGAATTACAAATTAATTTAATATCACAAGCTGTTCCCACTCTTCTTTCTTTAACAACAATCATGCGTTCCGTATTTTTACAGCTAACACACGAACATGAAAACTTTTTAGCCTGGCAGAGAATCTCTAAATCAGTAAGTGTGAATCCAGTAGTATCCATATCAACATCATTTACGCACCTGTACAATTCTCCTGTCGCAAGTTTCGATTCTGAAGCTGAGAGCTTATGTTCTCCATTTCGAGCTGCTTCCTTTTTTTGTAGGTAAACCGATTTCCATGAAACCTCCGTTTCCTAAACACAGTTTTTTCACCACCCATTATGCATAAATCTTGAGTTCCACGTAAAGGTTTGTGAATTCAACCTTCCACCTACCAATAAGCGTTAGTATTGTCAAAAGGTAAACAAACTACACCCAAGAAAGTTTTCCGGCAAAGATATAGATGTCAGCCAAAGATATTGAAAGAAAATAGCCTTCACACTGACAAAAATTCCACTGAAGCAACCAGTTTCCTGAACTTTGGGAAAGGTGGGAGTGGCCGCCAGTGCAGATTTAATCATTTTAACAATTTAAAGACTTTTCTAAAGCTTCTATCACCATAAAATTCACACACAAGGTACATACCGACAATACACAAAAATAAACGTTTGTGGAGGGTTCCCAGGGATTTACGGATTATAGATTTTAATATACAGGTGTATAAATGAAATCATCTATGAAATGGGATTCAAAATCTGCATTTTTATTATTCTTAGCCTACCAAGCTAAAAGTACATATCACAGCGCGTTTTTATTGTTCACTGGCTCTTGTAGCCTAAAAAAAGGGTTCCCACTATACTGTGTAGCGCTCGTTTGAAACAATACGAAGGAATGAAAGGGAGCATGGAGTTCAGCGACACGTCGACGTAGAATTAATCAGAGATGGAGGACTGATTTGCACTAGGAAGGAATTTGATTTGTTTGATTTGGAGAAACCACCAGTGAACCGTGATAGTAGTACTGATAACCTTTATTAGAATGACCGAACAGAGTTTTGGAAGCTATTTCTGTACAACGCGAGTGTATCGAATGAATGATTGTACCACTTCCCGTAGTCCAGCACAAGAAATTTCTCCCGTGAATATTTTTTGCTTTGAGGAGAAACATCGTCACAACGTACAACTTTTATAGAAATACATACCTTCACCTGTTAGTTTTAAAAGCTTTATTTAGGCTACTAATTTCAACGATTCAGTTGCATCTTCTTCAGACGCCAATACATCGAACGTCCACGTATGGAGAGCACACATTGTTCAGAAAGTCATCTACGGAATCCTTACTCCAGTGGTTGCTGTATTATGAACATATATGACTGCAATACTCCGTATTCCTGTAACAGTTCGTTCGGCCACTGTTCCTCTGTCAACATTTTTATGATGTGTTCCGGACATGCAGTCTCATTCATGTGACTACTTGTCAAAAGCTTGAACAGCCACCTTCAGTGGTACGGAACTGCGAAACATGCAGGAAGAGAGTCAATTAGATTTGGGAAGGTACCGACAGGGATATGGAGCCATGCCATTTCCCATGCCGCAGCCGGCTTCACCAGGTTTCTCGGTTGAGGATCCGTGGCGCGGACACCCTGATCGAGGTGGTCCCACACGTTCTCGACTGGACTTAAATCAGGGGAGTTCGGTGACCGGGGGAGTTCGGTAAACTCATCCTGGTGCTCTTCGAGCCACGCACGTACATTGCGTGTCGTGTTGGTAGATGCCATAGTGACGAGGGAAAACAAGCTGCACGTAGGGATAGACATGGTCCCCAACGATAGAAGCATACTTGTGTTGCTGAACTGTGCCATTCAGAATGACGAGGACACCCACGGAATTCCACGAGAACATTCAGCATACTGTAGGGGTCCCTCGTCAGGTCTGGACCCTTTCGACGATTGTTGCATGGCGTTTGCTTTCAGACATTTTACGCCGTACACACCAATGGTCATCTGTCTGGTGGAGCATAAAACGTGATTAATCTGGAAAGGCCACCTGTTGTTATTCAACGGACATCCAGCTGCAGTAGTGGGGTACAAATTCCATGTTTCGTCGCCGATGAACGGCAGTCAGTGTGGGTGCATGAGCCAGGCGCTTGATGCAGAGGCCCATACTCAGCAACATTTGCTGAACGGTCGTTGATTGGTAGCCCCTTCGTTCATCTGGGCGGTCAGTTGCTCAACAGCTGCAAGTCTGCTCTCCCGCACACCTTAGCTGCTGTAGTTCCTCTCTGTCATTCATATAGCCCGTGAGGTACCATCGTTGCCTCGGCGCCGTTTTCTGATACCGCCACCACGCAAACAGTTAACAAACTTAATTGTTTCGGAAATGGTTCCACACACGTGTAGAAAGCCATGTTCACACACTTTTGGGTGTGAGATAAGTCGCTTCATTTCCGCAATCTTTTGTTTTTAATTGGCTTTCAGGTCGTGTCCACACCTGCATCTCAACATTGCGTTTCGACGATTCAGAACTATCATTAGGGCCACGCTCTACACTGGCACGAAGTTCCTTATGTTTAGACTTATTACGTGACGCTATGTAGGCGATTTTCGTGTCAGTTACGACAGTCTGAAGATAACACAACTCCCAGACTTCATTTTCGCATAACGACACGTATTATACCCCCTCGACTGTTGGTGTTGCCAGCCACCGTCTGTGAGCGGTAATTGTACTTTCACGTCGAACATAGCCGGTGTTCATATTAATGTGACGGGACCCATATAGAGTACTTCGGCATTATCTCTCTTACTTAACATTCCTGTATGTCACGCAACACTTTAGACATGGTCAGATTTCATTCTTTTTTAATGCGACGAATACTTTTCTCACTTTTTATTTGGAACAGGGAGGTAGGACCAGTATTTGATTTTTTAACGAATAATGGCTACTAGATTATCTCGCAGAACATTCCACAACAGTTTCTACAGAAGCCCCCAGTGTGTTGCAAGGCGTCGAGACCTCACCAGCCTGAATACGGGATCGTCCACTGAGGAGTCCGGCAGACAGATAACGGTCAAGTCGCAGCAGAGCTTCAGCACGCGCGTGGAGCGCTGATAAGAGCGAACGCCTCGAAAGCGATCCGTGCTGCCTGTCTGCGCAGCCAGTGCACGAAGGAGTCACCTCCGCCGCCACCGCTGTGACCCAGCGTGCAGCACTCAGCCAGCTCTGTACGGTGACGGGGAGCGGTGTGCGAGCACCATATGGGCGCCAAGATCTACAAGTCCAATCCCAACCCAAAGGCGACGGCGAACCCCGTCTCCAGACTCTTCGTGTGGTGAGCACTCACCATGTTTTCTGTGCTCCTATGGCTAAAAATGTATTAATCTCCTATTTTTGCTTCCTAACATACTAGTGTTCGTTCAGTAATGCTTTTCATGTGTGACTCCAACGAATCCATGAAGTAGATTTCACAGACCACTTGCTGAGACACAGCGGCCTCGAAAAGCTACTTATTATGTTACAATTAATGTTCCAACTTTTGAGCGTCTAAATGCTTACCAACAAAAAACTGAATTTTTCTGACATTACTGCAAATACGCTGTTAATATTTGCAGCCATTTATCCTAAATCATTACAACAGTGTTGTTATTATTGTAGATAAGTGTATCCGACCTTACACTTAATTTAATAACAGACTAATTGTTCAGCATCGTGGGCGGTTTACAAAGAAATAGTTACTGTAATTGTATTAGACTTGATTTCGCAGCACCGTTGAATTTTTTGAACGACAACATTTTCGCGATTGACTGCGTATCTTTGTCTTAATCTCGCCTTTAAAACAGTATCATCTGGTTTGGCTAGAGCTGCAACTAAACTGTTTAAAGAACTTTGTAAAAGTAACTGCTTACAGCCGTCAGATATTTGAAGTAAATAAAACATCTTGAGCTTTCAGCTGGACATTTGCAACTTTATTTCTCAACTGGCTTCACTCATTAGAAGCATCATCACTGGAGGAAGAGCTGTGCAGTGAAAAATCAAAACGACGTTGACATCAAGCAGGATACAATCTTACGTTCTACATAACTATATGTCACTATGAAGTGCATACCGACAATAAAACTGGCTACAGTGCGATTCGTACATGTAGGGCTATGTATGAACCGCACTGAAGTCAGTTTTATTGTTTGTATGCATTTCATCGTTACATTTATTAATGTGGAACATATGATTGTATTCTGCTTGATGTCAACGTCGTTTTGATTTTTCACTACACAGCTCTTCCTCCAGTGATGATGCTTCTAATGAGTGAAGCCAGTTGAGAAATAAAGTTGGACGTGTACATCTAAAAGATCAAGATGATTTAATTCACATTAAACCGTTTGAGATAAGCTTAAAGCCGAGATTGCAATTTTGAGATTTCAGATACGTAAGTTATATGGAGGCAATGGCGAAACTCATACAATGAAGGCTTTCACGACCGGATGTTACAGGTGCCGAGAATTCTTCCGGGTTGTATGGCCGTGGTCTATGGAAATCTTCTATCCCTGACGTTTCGTCCAAAGCTACGTTGGACATCTTCAGAGGTGCTCCTGGTTGTGCTAAATCTTGCCGAATGACGAGTCGAACGTCGAAGAACGGCCTAAATACCGTGGAAAATGGGCGTGGTCCGGATTCCACGTGATAGCAGAGACAAACCTTGTCAGGGATACATCAAATATAAAAGTTTCTCATCGATTCTGTAGCGGCAATGTACATAAATCGCTGAGTTTCATAGCTGCGTCTTTTCTGTTAAAATTATCGCCATGTTTATGTATTTCGATGGCTGTTCTATATAGCCATGGATAATAGTTCGTTAGAGTACATAAAACTTCAGTTTCCGAAAATTTCACTACGTGATCACCCGACTTCAGAGCATGTTCCACCACGGCTGACTTGTCTGTTTTATCTAGTCAGAAAGACTTTTATGTTCCTTCAAAAGTGTATGCAAACTTCTCTTTGTAGTTACAATGTAGACCCTACCACATGTACACGGTATCTTGTATGCACCACTTGCAGACAGAGGAGGACGTTTATCCTTAAGGGAACGAAGTGCTTGGCCTATTTTCTTAGTTGGTCTGAAAATCGGTCGAACGTCATGTTTCCTTAAAATCTTGCAGATTTGATCCGTTACTTTTTTTATGAAGGGTAGAGAAATCGTGTTCTTCCATCGCTGTGTCCTATCGTTGTCCTTAGGCCTCCTGTTATTCGTTCGCGAAACTCTACTTCCTTACTAGAGTACCCATTCTTCTCAAAAGCCTGCTTCAGATGTTTTAACTCGGCGTCCAGGTATTTCGGCGCACAAATCCTTTTAGCGCTGTCCTCTAGACTTTTATCTTGCTATTTGGTACGTTGGGGAATTAATAGCACCAATTCAAGAGGAGGAGAAGAAAGATTTGTTGAGGCCTACCTAAAACTCATAAGATTAACCTTCCTCTGAGACCCATTGTCAGTGCTATTAATTCCCCAACGTACCAAATAGAAAGATATCTGGCATCTTGTTTACAACCGCATATTGGCCGAACTGATTCTTATGTAAGACTGCCGGCCAGTGCGGCCGTGCGGTTCTAGGCGCTTCAGTCTGGAACCGCGTGACCGCTACGGTCGCAGGTTTGAATCCTGCCTCGGGCATGGATGTTTGTGATGTCCTTAGGTTAGTTAGGTTTAAGTAGTTCTAAGTTCTAGGGGACTGATGACCACAGATGTTAAGTCCCATAGTGCTCAAAGCCACTTGAACCATTTTTTTTAGAGACTCCTGTCATTTCATTGAAAAAGTGAAGGGACTAACTTTGGCTCCTGAGGATATTCTTGTTAGTTTTTACATAATGTCTTTATTTACGATGATTCCGCATAACGAAGTTATGGTTTACATAGCGGATGTTTTCCCAGCAAATTTGAGTGCCCTTTTAGACACTGTCTCACCTCTAGTCAGTTCCAGTGGGAAGATGAATTTTATGAGCAGGTTACTGGTGTGGCCATTGAGTCCAACGATCGCCAGTTTTTACATAGAAAAATTCGAACAATTAGCCTAGGAAAAAGCGAATGAGAAACGATGTCGATGGTATCGATACGAGGATGGTACATTTGTGTTTTAGTCACATGGAAAAAAAAGCTTTAGAAGAATTCTTTTGTTATTTAAATAGTATAAATCCAAAAATCCAGTTGACCATGGAAATGTAAAAAGACAATGCAATATCCTCCGTGGATGTCTTCGTTATGAGACAGACTGATGGCAGCTTGAAACATTAAGTCTTTCGAAAGGTTACACGTACCGACAGATTTTCGCATATGGATTCCAATCATCATCCACAACAGAGAAGAGGTGTAATTAAAAGTATAATGGACAGAGCTAAAAGGATTTGTGCTCCGGAATACCTAGACTCCGAGTTAAAACATCTGTAGCAGGCTTTTGAGAAGAATGGGTACTCTAGAAAGGAAATAGAGTTTTGCGAACGAATAACAGGAGGCGTAAGGATATCGATAGGACACAGCGATGGAAGAACACGGTTTCTCTACCCTTCATAAAAAAATAACGGATCAAATCGGCAAAATTTTAAGGAAACAACGTTCTACCGATTTTCAGACCAACTAAGAAAATAGGCCAAGCACGTCGTTCCGTTAAGGATAAACGTCCCCCTCTGTCTGCAAGTGGTGTACACACGATTCCCTGTGCATTTGGTAGGGTCTACATTGGAACTACAAAGAGAAGTTTGCATACACTTTTGAAGGAACATAAAAGTCTTTCTGACTAGTTAAAACAGACAAGTCAGTCGTGGTGGAACATGCTCTGAAGTCGGGTGATCTCGTAGTGAAATTTTCGGAAACTGAAGTTTTATGTACTCTAACGAACTATTATCCACGGCTGTGTAGAACAGCCATCGAAATATATAAACATGGCGATAATTTTAACAGAAAAGACGCAGCTATGAAACTCAGCGATTTATGTACATTGGCGCTACAGAATTGATGAGAAATTTTTATATTTGATGTACTATGATCGATAGTTGTATTTTATCCTTGACAAGTTTTATTCTGCTATCACGTGAAATCCAGACCACGCCCACTTTCCACGACATTTAGGCCGTATTCGACGTTCGACTCTACAGTCGGCAAGACTTAGCACAACCAGGAGCACCTCTGAAGATGTCCAACGTAGCTTTGGACGAAACGTCAGGGATAGAAGATTTCCATGGACCACGGCCTTACAACCTGGAAGAATTCGAGGCAGAATGGTGAAACTGTCGTCGTTAAAAAAAAATGGTGCATTAGTTAGTTGCTTATCTGGAAATAGCTTTTGTGGTGGGAATTACATCCAGAATTGTATTTATTATTATTTTATGTGCAGTCTGTTTCAGTGCTGCATTTAGGTTCTTCTGGGATATCAGGTGGTCATGTGAAGACCAAGTAGTCATCATTATATGTCTGATATCGGAGCATGAGTGTGATGCAATGTAACAGCGAAATGGATTGCAAATAAAATAAGACTATAAATACATGAATCCCTGCTCCATACAGATACAGTAACAGCTGTTGTTTCATGACCTTTCGGAAGAGCGAGATTTGTATAATAGTCTACTGGGAAGCCCCTTGAATCTTTTCGCGTAAAATACTGTTGTATGCAGGACGGCTGTAGCTGCAGATGGCTAGTGAAACGAAGAATATCTGCAGAGGATCAACACTTGGTGCAGTGACTGGCAATTCACCGTGTACCTCGATGAATGCAACAGACTGTCGGATACACACTGCATGGAAGCTGTTACTACATAATTATGTAGTAGAGATGATACTTTTATCTGTGTTTATTATACATTGTACAGAAGCAGATGAATACATCCGTTACTGCTATAATATATTACACTACAGGTAGAAAGCAGTTTAAATAGTAACAATTGTAAGATATCCAGCAGGAGCAGGCCCGATCGAAAGTAGTGTGAAAGAAAAATAGCTATAGCAAGCTATTTTCAATGCTTTATAATTTCTCTAATGCAGCAGTATTGGATACAGCTGAATCCTTATAATGTTACAGAACAAGCGGAACGCTGTGTAAACATGAACATTCGCAATTCCTTATGTCTTGTTTTACGCTCATTGTACAGTACTTTCTGCTTCTATAGATGTAGGCTAGAACTGCCTTAGTCAAAGAACTTCATATCCTGAGGGTCAGTACCTTCACGTACTTCCGGCTTTGATATCTGAATACTAACTCCTTGCAAAACTCAGGTGTCTCGGAGCATATGATTACAAAGGAGTAGAATGATATGTCTCTGTTCTTGGATGTACAGCCGAGAACTTCAAACGCGAAACGTGGCTGACTTTTAGACATTCTCGAGTGATACGGCATACCGAACACAGTATAAGTTTGTGATCTTTGGTTGTTTCTGTCGACGTAAGAACTTATTCCACCCGATGTTTCCATTAAACGGAAATGTTGTGTCTCAGGTGGATGCGGGATCTGGTATGGAAAGGAGACCTGACAGAAGACGATCTGTTCGACAGGCTCGACGAGGACGCAACGGATAAGCTGGGAGACAGACTGCAGAAGTAGGTTCAGCTGCTACGCACGTACCTGTGGCCACATAATGACAAACACCATTCATATTTTAATCGGCCTTTATTAATTATTAATCTTGTTTCAGAGCATGGGATGAAGAACGTGCCACAGCGAAGCAGAAGGGCATCAAACCTAGTTTAGCGAAAGCTATTTTCAGAACTTTCTGGTTGCGCTATTTTATCTACGGCGTGGTTAATCTTTTCGATCAGCTAATCTTCAGGTAAGACTACCAGTTGTGTTTGTTGATATGCCAATGACCTCGCCTCATACGGGATATTGCCTATGCTCTGATGTTCAGTATGATTTTTGCCCAAATGGACCAATTTCAGCAAGTAAAGTTGCGTTACTTTAGAGAGAAATTTTAAAAAAAAGGTACCTTTCATGCAGTTACTCGCGTAAGGGTTGGTCTTTTTTCCAGTTTCTACTAATGGAAATGATGTGTTAATTCACAGCAAAGGCCGGTTAATAATTCTTACATGGTTTCATCTCAGCAGATATAATTCTACTATATGCCCAACAACTGTCAAAAACATAAAGTGATTATATAGCAGAGTCGGTCAGTTCGCGCATCAGGCTGGCGTGTTGCTCATGAGCATAGAAGCTCCGTGGGAGTGAGGCAGCGAGTAACCCGTGGCTCGAGTACAGGCGCTCACGAGCGAGGCGACTCGGTCATACTCGCAGCTGAAGGGAAATCGGACAAGTGTGGCTATCACAGACCTGCGATGGAAACAGCATGTTCGATGTGTACACATTTGATGAATTTATTATTTCATCTTCGTAATACACCGACCAAAAAAAGTTTTGCATCACCTCGGTTCCTAGAGTTCCGGAACCTGTACAGAAAATTGGAATAGAGATCAACATAAACTTCGTTTCCACCCTTTTTATTGCTCGTGAAAATAAAGATGAATGCCTCGCCAATATTCTGGCGATACGGTTGCACTATCGGTCGGAGGATGGCATTCACGTATCATACAGCCATTACGGCGCTTTCATGAGCACCAGTGGCGTACATCGGCTATAATGCCACTCCAAAACATCAGGGAACCTTCGCCTTGGTGCACTCGCTGGATAATGTGTCTAAGGCGTTTAGCCTGATCGGGTTGCCTCGAAACACGTCTCCGACGATTGTCTAGTTGAAGGCATATGCGACACTCATCGGTGAAGAGAACGTGATGCCATTCCTGAGCGGTTCATTCGGCATGATGTTGGGCCCATCTGTACCGCCTTGTATGGTGTCGTGGTTGCAAAGATGGACCTCACCATGGACGTCGGGTGTGAAGTTGCGCATCATGCAACCTATTGCACACAGTTTGAGTCGAAACACGGCGTCCTGTGGCTGCGCAAAAAGCATTATTCAACATGGTGGCGTTGCTGTCAGGCTTCCTCCTAGCCATAAACAGTAGGTAGCGGTCATCCACTGCATTAGTTGTGCTTAGGCGGTCTGATCGAGGCATGTCATCGACAGTCCCTGTCTCTCTGTATCTCCTCTATGTCAGAACATCACCACTTTCGTTCACTCCGAGACGGCTGGACACTTCCCTTGTTGAGAGCACTTTCTGGCACAAAGTAACATTGCGGACGCGATCGAACAGCGGTATTGACCGTCTAGGCATGGTTGAACTCCAGATAACACGAGCCATGTACCTCCTCCCTGTTGGAGTGGCCGGAACTGATCGGCTGCCGGCCGCCTCCGTCTAATAGGCGCAGCTCATGTATGGTTGTTTACATCTTTGGACGGGTTTAGTGACATCTCTGAAAAGTCAAGGAACTGTGTCTGTGATACAATATCCACAGTCAACGTCTGTCTTCAATTCAAACTATATTTTTTAAGCCATTTCATGTCTGTTTAATTGGAGAAATGACTTTTTTTATACTTAAACGAAAAATAAGATTAAAACTGATACAGTAATGAATGATCATTTGGAATTAGTTAATGAAATAGAGATTAAACATAACGTAACACAGTAAATGACGTCTGTGTATCTGGAATTCAAGAATTTATTGTTAACAGAAACTTCTGAATACAAACCTTTATATTACATTTATATCATACAAGTGAAGGCCATTAACGCAAGATTTTTTGTGTTCCATCTTGTATGAAGTGATTGTCTTCATAAAATAATTTTCTTGTCCCTCTTATAGTTATGAGTTAGAAAAAGGTAATGGACACGTTCTGGATTGATACTGCAGCACTTTTCGAATACAATTAAGCTTGTCCTGCTATAATTTCTTTCGTTTCCAGTTCTGATAGAGCGAAAGCACAGGACTTCTTTCGTCGCTTTAAAGAATTTTGGGAAGGCAAAGGCATTGTCCCTGCGCCACGACAAACCGTTCTTGACGTTTTTTTTCCTGGGTCGCCCATGTTCAAATATTTCGCATGTTCATCTTTGGGTTTAGAAGATGATGAACGCAAGTTTCGGAACTTTTTTACGAGAGAAGGAATTGGATATCCTTACTCTTCTTTTAAGATTATACTGTTTATCTTCTGACGAAAAATTTGACAAATATTTTCCTTCTTCTCTTCACTCAGTGCTAAGAGTTTCTGGAAACATGGCTGAAAAACTGTGGCCATGTAATGAGAATTCTCTAGTTCGTCAACGGCATTCTTTTTTAGGTAGATTCTTGCACGTCCTTTCGCCAACTTAACTACTGCATTGCCAACTTCACTGTGGCACGTATCTATTAAACTAAATGCCCACGGCACCATAAAAGGCAGGCTCGGTTCTGTTCCACCCTCCAGGTCATTTATGGCCTCTTTGGAAGGTTGAACGAATTTAATTACGCCCCCCCCCCCTCCGCCCCCTATTATGTCAGGCCTGTATAAAGATACCAATTCTTGCTTGGTATTTTTTTAACAGGAAATTCTCAGTTCCATTTTTCTGTGAATGAGGCGAATAAAACGTCATGTGAACGCTATTCCATCTCGTTTCAACATCTCGATGTATTTTTTTTTTTTAATTTTGCCACCAGACCGGAGCGTTTTATACGTATATCCTACTGCTCTACGTTCTACGTGGATGGAATCATAAATATCAGATAATTCTTCACTGAGGAACTTGTCATGTAGTGTGCCCCTCAACGCTGTGTTTTTACAGAGCACTGCGGATAGCAGACGTTTGTGGTATTGAAGAGCTTTCTTTATGTTCGCCCCTTGATCCGTCACATATGTCACTTTGTTTGGTTCTGAGGAGATATATCCATATCAGGCAGTTTTTCATATAACAATGTAAGAATATTTTCACTCGTTTTTGAAACGTCGGGAAACTTCGTTGCGTGGAGTACATTGTTTCTCAGCTCACACGTGACATCGAAGTCTACCCTCCAGGGTAGCTGAGAGCGCTAATGCGCTGCTTCCTGGACTCGGGTAGGCGTGCTGGCCCCAGATCGACTCCGCCCCGACGATAAACGACATGGGCCGGTGTGCCGGCCAGCCTGGATGCGGTTTTTCCGCGGTTTTCCACGTCCCTCTAGGTGAACACTGGGGTAGTCCCCACATCCCGCCTCAGTTACACGATTCGCAGACATTTAAAACACGTTCGCCGTATTTCATGGTTTACACTAGACACAGACAGCTGGGTTCTCTGATTCGGTCCCAGGGGGGTATGGGGTGGCGACAGGAAGGGCATCCAGCCACCCCTTTAAATTAACCATGCCAAATCCGTTGTAACCGTGCTGACCCTGCGAAAACTGAGGGACAAAGGCACAAGCGAAAGAAGAAGAAGAACCTGACATCGAAGTATACAATATTAGTCGATGTGGAAGTCAGATAAAATATTTAGCGATAATTGTCAGTCCTAAAATCGCTCGTCGAACACTCTTTCTGGTAAACTACTTTCTTTAACTAAGGCAAAATCTCACTTCTCAGTCAGCAATATCTTGCATATGTCAAGGGACAGTTCTCGGGGAAGGCAAAATCTCTTGTGCTCTCACCGTCCTGTACTTGGCACCAATATCTATTACTCCTTTTGAAAGGCTAATATCCCCCCACCCCCCACCCTCCCAACAATAATGAAAGGGCATATTTCCAACGCTCATAGTTGCACCCATCTGTCCCTAATTGTCTCTTTATCGATGTTCGGAAGTGTTGTAGATGTTGAATGTGTGATACTTCGACAGGTGTGTCCTGTCACGCTCATGGTGCTACCCTTGTGTACAAGTAATGCTTTGCATCCCTCCCTTCATCACTGAATGTAATCCACAGGATCGCTAGTATCTCTTTCAGCCACTATCTGCAATAGAAAATAAACATCTATTCTGTCAAATACAGCTCGTATTATTTTCTCGTATGTCTGTAACATAATGGAGCAATTCTTTCGTTAACTATAAGGCTACAAGAAGTAAAGCGGAAAATAATACGATTATTATTCCTGTAATTTGCTAAGTTGAAATTTGGTGCACAGCCCTTCAGCACATTATAAATATAATTCAAATCTCGATGAAGTCGAAGCACATTTTCTAATTTCGTTCACGAAAAGGATTATCCATTTTATTTTACACGATTTTTTTCTTATATTTAACAGCAACCTTCGTCTGTGACTGGGCTTTCCAACTTTATGTCGAACTGAGTTAATCTAAATTAGGCTATGAGTGAAAGGACTGCATCAGTTTTTGTAGTTTGTGATGTGCACGTCCAAGTTTCTGGCCATCTAGCGTTACTCGTGTTGCTAAAACTTTGAATGAAATGTAAATAAACTTGGCATCGGACTCTTAAAAAATGAGCGCTGGTTCCAAATTACGTCGTGTTATCGTAATAAAAAGACACCAGATAACGAAACGTTGTACTACATACCAAAATTTTAGTAGTCCGTCAGAGCAGAAGGCATTCAAGCGAACTCTCGTCCGCCGCTCGTGGTCTCGCGGTCACGTTCTTGCTTCCCGAGAATGGGGTCCCGGGTTCGATTCCAAGCGGGGTCAGGGATTTTCACCTGCGTTGAGATGATTGGGTGTTTGTGTTGTCGCCATCATTTCATCATCATTCATGAAAGTGACGAGATTGGACTGAGCGAAGGTTGGGAATTTGTACGCGCGATGATAACCGCGCGGTTTGAGCGCCCCACAAGCCAATCATCATCATCAAGCAAACTAAACTTTAATAGCCAAAGGCTCTTTTATAGACTTTCATTCAGTGATGCTGATGACTCTTCAAAAAACATCTCATTCAGCGAAGTGCGTTATTAATTAATTCCACTTAAGTAATGAAGTGATAGAATGAGATTTTCACTCTGCAGCGGAGTGCGCGCTGATATGAAACTTCGTGGCAGATTAAAACCGTGTGCCCGACCGAGACTCGAACTCGGGACCTTTCCCTTTCGCGGGCAAGTGCTCCCCCAGGCTGTGGCTAAGCCATATCTCCGCAATATCCTTGCTTTCAGGAGTGCTAGTTCTGCAAGGTTCGCAGGAGAGCTTCTGTAAAGTTTGGAAGGTAGGAGACGAGGTACTGGCAGAAGTAAAACTGTGAGTACCGGGCGTGAGTCGTGCTTCGTTAGCTCAGATGGTAGAGCACTTGCCCGCGAAAGGCAAAGGTCCCGAGTTCGAGTCTCGGTCGGGCACACAGTTTTAATCTGCCAGGAAGTTTCAATGAAGTGATAGTTTAAATCATGCCTTCAAAATATCTGGTAGATACTGATTTATTTCCACTATTAAATACAGATCGTATCTTTCCCAGAAAGTCTTCAACAGACAAAATGAACACTAGAAGTAACTATGACGTCAAATGAAATTTAGTTTCACTAACTTTTTCGGTCAGCAAACTGCGACAGTTAATAGCGTGGAGTACAAAAGTTTTAACTCAGTATAGCGCCTTTGGTTCACTTGCTAGCAAAAGATCTGTTACGAGCTCATGAAGTCCACATTCTTAAAAACATTCGCAGATAAATTGAACGTTCTAACAATATACTAAAAGCACTCTTTACGGTTCCTAAAGTAAGAGATATGAAATAAATCTTGAGCACCTCTTGTATGAAAAAATTTTTAGAGCAAATTTCAGGAAAATTGGATAACATTATCGTGGGCACTTCGTTCATCGACCGAGAAAATGATATTAATCCATAATTAATTAAACTAGGCGACCGGCTCTATTATTTAGATACACATTACAATATTGGAATATTCTTTTTGATACTTTATTTAGTTCTTAATGCTATTGTTTGTCGCATAAGGGGCTTCAAATGAAAGCGAGACACATGGGAAAAGTTAGTAAATTGTTTATTATTTCAAAAGCAATCACCATAAATGTTAATACATTTGTCCCACTGTGAGACAAAGTGGTCAGTGCGTTTACGAAAAAATGTTTGTGGTTACCGAATAAACCACGATTGCACCCAGGTGTGCACTTCTAAGTCCGAAGCAAGTCAACGGCTACGAATGTCGTTTTTCAGGCCTCCAAAAGTATGGAAACCGCACGGGGGATGTGTAAAGGTTTCTCAGCGAGACGTTTGTAGAGTAGTCGAAGCAATATTGTCAGTATGTGGGCTCGCCGACATTACTTCGACGACGCTGCAGAAGTTTCAAATGGTTCAAATGGGACTTAACATCTGAGGTCATCAGTCCCTTAGAACTTAGAACTACTTAAACCTAACTAACCTAAGACATCACACACATCCATGCCAGAGGCAGGATTGGAACCTGCGACCGTAGCGGCAGAAGTTTCGCTGGGAAGCCCGTCATACAGTCGCGATCTCTCCCCATGCGATTTCCATATTTATGGTGGCCTAAATAAAGACATTCGTGGCCATCGACTTGCTTCAGACGTGGGGTGCACACCTGGGTGCAAAAAAGGCACCGTATGCAAACGCAAACTTAGTTCCACGAAGTCATTGACCTGCTTGCCTCACAGTACGATATATGTATTCACAGGTATGACCATTACTTTTGAAATAATAAACAATTTACTTACTTTTTCCACCTGTCTCATTTTCGTTCGACTGCCCCTTAGAAATCATACATACTGTACAGAAATGGATGCTTGACTCTTGCATGAACTACAGTTTCACAAACAGTAAGTGTAGTTCAGTTTTTAGATCCTGTGACAGTAGGTATGAATAGAGGAACAGCATTGGTGGCAGATAAATGATTCTTTGATTTGTATGTTTGACCTTTTTTTGTTACATTGTTTGTGTAGTCGTTACTTCAGCAGTAATACTTCATTCTAGAGTAATCAGTTCTACATCCAAACCGAAAGAAACTACAAGGTCACTCTTTTTCCTCGAACATGACAACATGACAACGTACCACGTGTGTCATGTCTGCACAGACAAGTTCAGTGCAGGAACATATTCACAAACTTTCATTATTTGTACGAGTCATCCGGAGCTACGAATGCTCGAGAGGAATGAGTTGCCGGTGTACCTTTCCAGAGAGCGCCCAGTAGGCCCCTACCAGGCACAAAATGTCCTGACATAATGTACTATTCATGCTACACTATGACCTTGCACGTAGCGCTTAAAGAAACATGCCGTAGTGTCACAGGCGGCATCCGATCAACACCTCTGGAGAAGCTGCACTATCTTGCTGCAACAGCACCCCTATGGTCTACAAATGAGGCAGCAGGCTCAAACCCTTTTCGGTCACCAGCCAGCACAGCTAATACTCAAATGAAGAAAGAGTTTTATGTGACAAATGAGATGCTCGTAGGACCAATTAACTCGTTAACCGGAGTGACTTGCCTGGAGCCAGCACTCCATGAACTGGCTATCTGATGGAAGGCAGCCAAGAGACAAGTGGAACGTTGAGGCACAGAACCAACTGAGAAGTGACGTCGCAGCCGGGCCTACTCAATGGGGTGGACGGTGTGTGACTGCGATGTTGAACAGAGTAGCGGCCACCGGATGTGAGTGTTGTTCTCCCTTCGTGTCCAGCTGCGTCCACTGACGTCGACCTGGCCGACGCTACGGCCACCCCGCTAACTGCGGTCGAATACTCGTCAGGAACAGATTAATTTTACTTTACTTCTTCTTAGCTTATGAATAGTTACCTAATATACAGAAGTAATTTGAACCATTTATATTTAGATACCGACTTAGTATTGTAAGTGTAATTATATGCTTTCTTCTGTGGTTGGTGAGATGCAACGCACTTAGATATAACATGTATGGAAAGTGGTGAAACAGTAACGAGGTAGCAGCGCTCCAAACCACTGTCTCGGAGCCAGGGGAAGAAGTCCCACAACCATCTGCTCCAATGTACTAAACGCTGCACTTGCACACTGAATATCATCTGGACTTATCTCAGTACCGTCTTCAATTATGCCCCAATGCATGTCTTCAAGAGTCGTCAATATTTCCTTTTAAAGCTCTAGTGTTAAGTTTACTCCCAGATAAAAGTTCAGAGGCGAGCATGCAGGCTATTTTTTGCGAATTGAACGACCGATCCAACAGTCTCCTAAATTTCTGTTAAGAAAGTCTGAGGAATGGGAGGGTTAACTGTCATGTTGGTGCCACACAGGCCGCCTCGTATACAAAGGATTGTCTTCCAATAACTGTGTGTGACAACGTATCTCTCAGGAAGTGTACATACTTATGGCATTTTGTTGTCTCATTAGTAACTGAGGGACAAATGTTGCGATTCTTGAAAAGCCTACGTGTCATACCGACAAACCAGGGGTTGTGTATCCACTTCCCACGTTTCAACAGCCAAGTGGTGCGTACTGCGAAGATTGAACTGCCGTGTTTTGTACATGATGCTTCCACTTTACAGTTTTCGTAAACGCTATTCGAAGAACTGCAACCGACCGAGTCATTGCTAGAACGAGAGACAAAGTTAACGTTAGATGAAATCTAATTAAAAGGCAAACAAATGATTGGGGACCTTTAAATGAACTATGATTGAACTGATAGTTCCATACTCTTATTTCTGCTATGCCGAATGGAGGAAACATCCACTTAAACTCTCCACACTACGCTTTCACTAATCTGTGCGTTTTGGAAGTGTTATCACAGCACGGAACATAACTTAATTACGCGCTCAATAGGCCATCAGCGTATGAGAAAACTAAACGGAACTGGAGACTAGCAAATAGAAAAAAAGCCAAGTGTAGAAACCACTTACCCACACTGTAATTGCAGCATCACGATTTAGAATCACGAAACAAAATCGTTATGAATATCAGCATTCACAAAATTGTACTGTTTCGTCATAAAAAAATTCACTGCCTATTCCACACTATACGGTTGTGTGCACACGTGGAAACAGTTTCTGCTATTAGAACAAGCTTGGAATACCCAGCGTAGTGTGCGCACTCTGTTAAAATTCCTCATCGCTACGCAGAAGGTATTTGTGTGCAGAAATGCACATTGTCAGTATCGAGGTCAGCTTTCTGTGACAAATAGCCATCTCATTCTGACAGCCAGCACACCAAAGTGTTACAATCCTTACTACTGCCCCTTAGTGTGACTCAGCGAGACCACGAGGTAGTGGCAACAGCAAAACTGCAAACTGATAACTTGACAATACCTGTTTATGTGCAGCCGACCTGCTAAGACCTTCACCGTACTTCTATACTATACTACACTATATTATGAGATTACAGAAATATTAACTAAATTGAAGAGTTAATTAAACAAAAGCTCTACTTCGTGATGTCATTCGATATCTCCACTGCAGGCATCCAACGAGGACTTCTCATGCCACGTCTTTTGTTTGGTAGATGAAATACAGACCCGCGTGAAACAACAGTTATACAGTGAGATACCGATAAATAAAATTCTCGATTGAGACATAAGCAGACATGAAACTTAATTTCCTAGAAATCACCATACATAGAATCAACAACAAACATAATTAGGGGAAATATAGGAAACCTACAACCACAAGTACAATTTTGCGTAACCAGTCCAGTCATCACTGACAAACAAACATTCCAGTACCTCGTCTCCTTCCTTCCAAACTTCACAGAAGCTCTTCCGCGAACCTAGCAGAACTAGCACTTCTGGAAGAAAGGATATTTCGAGGCATGGCTTAGCCACAGCCTGGGGGATGTTTCCAGAATGAGGTTTTCACTCTGCAGCGGAGTGTGCGCTGGTATGAAACTTCCGTTGACATGCATACTACACAGACTTAACTCCGCTGGATAAACTGAACTATACACTAGAACTCAACACAGTACACCAGAGAACTAGACAGAATTGTTGCAAAACAGAAAGAGTAAAAAAAACTAAGCAACAAAATTTAAAAGCGAATTACGAAAGAACAAACCAAGGATATTGACAAGGTCCAGAAATCCGCTTCAGTTGTAAATGGTATTTCATTAGCATGACTAGTTTCGTAGGCGACTGTTTCATTATCGGTTACAATAAAGCATAAGACGTGTAACACTCAGTGATCCTCGGTTGTGGTTGTTAACCAAATATGACTTTGGAAACAGGATGGATTACCAACCACAACGGAGATGCAGGAGTACCAACACCAACACCAACACCAACACACAACCACCACAGAGAACACACAATCACCACAGATAACACAGCAGAAAAAGGAACACTTTACATGGAACACTGAATGGCACATACTAATACTCAGCAACGACATGTACACAGGGTGGAAAACAAAAGGAAGAATTAAGGCTACAAGTATCATATCACACAAAGAGTACAGAAAATATATAAATACTAACGACACTTTCACAGAGAAAATTACTGCTGGGGGCCGTTTTTGTATTTATATAAATGATGAGTTGATGTTCAAGGTTAGCAAATTGAACACTAGGCGGTGACGATTAAATAAGCAAGAGTATTCTCGAAAATAATGAACGGGGTAACTTATGATTATTAAATGAAATACAAATTACAATTAATTTTATTTATTCCGACAAAATGATAATTAAACAAATGGAAATCTGTAGCAACATGAGTGTTCTTACAGCAAAATCATAGATAAACAGAAGTCAACCTTGGGCCGTATTAATCAAATAAAACCTTGGCGTATTTAAGACAGGGAGTCACATTTTCGAAATTGTTGTTCCTGCTCTTCAAGCTGTGCATCATTTCTTCACTCAGATGCCCTAACTAGATCTGACCTTTGTGCATACATCTCTTCAGATCACTCGACCATTCTCTCTTTATTTTCTCTAAACCGATCTTCCACTTTGTGGTGCTGCTCATTCACAACCTCATAGATTTTCTAAATGCTGACTAAAGATACCTCGAAAATCACCACGCATTACTTCTCCTCTTCTTTCTGTAATCTTCACACCACTTTATACGTCCATCGTTCGTCACTTTTCTCTATGATAGCAGTGAAATCGTCTTCCACTGACTGAATGGGATCAGATAACTCTGCTTGTCGTCCTTTGTCAATTCCTTGTGGAACATATCTTCTACTTTTACCATATATGGCACAGCTCTTTCTCTTCTCTCAATTTATACAATATCTTTCTCGCCCCTCGTCTCGTTTGGTTCCATTTTTGCATCCATGCGCGATGTACTATTTCGAATTTCGCTGCAGCCTACATTGTCTTCCCTCGCAAGTTCTACTTCGTCTCCTCGGGTCTTCGTCTCAGTCGATCCCCAGTATGTTTGCTGCTTTCCGTCACTCTAAAATTCCATCATCACTTGGCTCATCTCTTCTGCCTTCCCATGTTATTCTACCCTCTTTGTGTTTACTGATTTTCTCCTCTAACATTCGGAAACGTGTAATCCAGCTGCATCCTTCGTAAATTAAATAGCTGGAAACAAGCGCTAGAAATCGTATCTCAGCTCAAAATTCCAGGCAAAGTCGTAATATGTCTAGCACATAATGGTTGCTGACCCTTAATAGGCCACCTCTTAACCAACACACGACCATCAGGGATATGCCATCTGGGGGATAGTAGATATAATAATAATGGTTTCAACTTGGGCCCCATCCAGAAACCTGTCCACGAATGTGAGAATGTTTACGTGACCACTGATATAAGCATCATTGCACAATTGACGCAGCACCTCTGACTTCTGTCTCAGTTCTGGGAAAGGACCATTCCGCCTATCGAAGTCCACAATTTGACCCCTTTCAAACTCGCTCAGATGGCTGCAGGAAGCAAGCTGCGCCTCTGTGGAATGGTTGCTTGCTTGACACCTTTGCACCACACTGAGCACTCTGGCTGTGACTTTCCCTATTAAAGGGTAGACATAGATAGCGCTCTGTTTGTTAAGCCTCTACCCTATCTGTTGGTGTACCAATTTTCTTTTCTGGCAGTCTCTATCAACCATCCTCTACTATTCAAAAGGGCGCGCCTGGTAACCGCGCGAGGGAAAATAAGCTGCGGCGAGAGGAACCCCCGCTGTGTGATGGCCGTGGCGTACGAATCACTGTACAGCACATTTTAGTTGAGTTTTATTTATATCGTTCTGTGAGGACGGAAGTTAATATTAGTGGGGATCTGCCCTCGATTTTAGCCGATGACGAGGCGAGTGTCAAGAAAGTTCTAAGGTACTGTCATGTTTCTGGGCTTCAGCCTAAAATTTTAGGTTGGAACTTTTAGTGTGTTGCCGAGTGGCTGACCACTCCTTTTTCTTCTTGTAATAGACCAGTTCCAAACATGTGCTATGTGTTTAATTTTAACCCCTTCCCCTACGTTCTCTTGCAGTTCTCCTCTTTATGTGCTGCTTTCCACTTGGCTACTGTTGACGTGCACACTGCCTATGTAGACTGTCACCTTTAATTTTAGTCCTATTCTTGCACTTGCTGCATTTTAGTGACATTCGTCCGTTGTTCTTTCCGTTCGGGCTCTAAAGACTGCACTGTTGAGCGCCCATAACACCGTATCCATCCATCCATTGGTAGCCGCGCGGTCTAGGGCGCCTTGACACAGTCTGCGTGGCTCTCACCGTCCGAGGTTCGTGTCCTTCTTCGGATATGGGTGGGTGTGTTGCCCTCAGCGTAAGTTAGAGTAAGTAATGTGTAAGCTTAGGGACCGATGACCTCAGCAGTTTGGTCCCATAAGACCTTATCACAAACTTAACTCTTAGCTGTGCTGGCTGGTGACCGAAAAGGGTTTGAACTGAAAATGTTATGGCTTTAAGCCTGCTGCCTCATTTGTATAGGAGTGCTGTTACAGCAAGGTAGTGCAGCTTCTCCAGAGGTGTTGATCGGATGCCGCCTGTGACACTGCGGCATGTTTCTTTAAACGCCACGTCCATGGTCATAGTGTAGTAGGAATAGTACAACAAAATGTCAGCACATTTTGTGCCTGGTAGGAGCCTACTGGAAGATAGCATGATTCATAATCATTTTTCAAATTCTTCTATATTTGACATCACACCAATGTAACTTTTTATCCGCAAAATAACTAGGCTTTTGACATTTACATAGCTAGCAGCAACTGTTAGTGAAATATTATAATTTTCCTGGAATTACAAATTGTAAGTATTTCTTGGAAGGAGGGTATAAGATGAACATCAACAAAAGCAAAACAAGGATAATGGAATGTAGTCGAGTTAAGTCGGGTGATGCTGAGGGAGTTAGATTAGGAAATGAGACCCTTAAAGTAGTAAAGGAGTTTTGCTATTTGGGGAGTAAAATAACTGACGATGGTCGAAGTAGAGAAGATACAAAATGCAGACTGGCAATGGCAAGGAAATTGTTTCTGAAGAAGAGAAATTTGTTAACATCGGGTATAGATTTAAGTGCCAGGAATCGTTTCTGAAAGTATTTGTATGGAGTGTAGCCATGTATGAAAGTGAAACATGGACAATAAATAGTTTGGACAAGAAGAGAATAGAAGCTTTTGAAATGTGGTGCTACAGAAGAATGTTGAAGATAAGGTGGGTAGATCACGTAAGTAATGAGGAGGTATTGAATAGGACTGGGGAGAAGAGACGTTTGTGGCACAACTTGACTAGAAGAAGGGATCGGTTGGTAGGACATGTCCTCAGGCATCAAGGGACCACAGATTTAGCATTGGAGGGTAGTGTGGAGCGTAAAAATCGTAGAGGGAGACCAAGAGATGAATACACTAAGCAGATTCAGAAGGATGTAGGTTGCAGTAGGTACTGGGAGATGAAGGAGCTTGCACAGGATAGATTAGCATGGAGAGCTGCATCAAACCAGGCTCAGGACGGAAGACCACAACAACAACAACAACAAGTATTTCTTGGCAAAACAATACTTTACTCTGGTCAGTGTGATACCCTGTATGTCCATTTCCTACTCTTAATTGTCTACGAAAACTCGGACAAAAACCCATTGTGTAATTATAGGCAGCCTTTTTTTCGTTTCGCTGAAACGTTTTACGAAAAATAATGCTGTACATGGCAAAGCTACTACAAAATCTCAAACCAGTAAGGAGATGTTATCAGTTTTCTATTGTCCTTTGTGTTACAGAATCACACAACCCTACCTTCTTGGGCTGACCATTCAGTATTTCAGCCCAGACAGTAAGATAACCGACCAGGAAGCATACATATACGCGAGTCTGCTAGTGTCCATCAACTTCTTGAAGCTGTTCTGCTACCACCACTACAACATGCTTACCACCTACATCGGCATGAGGATAAGGGTAGCCTGTTGCTCTCTACTTTACAGAAAGGTTAGTTTTGCACTCTTTTATTAAAATTTACTGCAAAGCTGGGTCAGACTCAGTGTTTGTGGATGCTGCAACATTCCAAACAAATGTATTACAGGTAACGATCATAGAAGTATGTATTGAATGTTACGTCATAAATTCGAAGGATGAACCCTTCAGACGTATTTCTGTGGCGTATTTTGAAAGGGTGTTTCTTTCTGAGAGCGCACTTCGAAGCAGCCGTCGATCAGATAATATGATGAATCGGTTTAAGAGACATACAGCGTGGCAATTATTGAACTGAGTGAAATAAAATCGTCATAACTTCTGAACGGTTTTGCTTTAGGACTTTCAAAATGTACAGCCGGCCGCGGGCATGAAGTGAGGACTTGTGATACAGTTGAAAGTGATCTATTCGTTGAATTGGGAGGTCAAGCTTGGCAGCCCACTTCGTGCTAATCGCGAGAAATAAGCTATGTACCAGCACCAGGTTTCATTCTCTTCCATCTCTCATCATCATCGCCATCATCATCATCATCATCGCCATCATCATCATCGTCGCCATAATCATCATCATCGTCGTCATAATCATCATCATCGTCGTCATCATCATCATCATCGTCGTCGTCGTCGTCATCATCATCCATCCAAACATTACACTACATTCCATATGGACACACGAAACATATTGTAGTATTACAAAAAGTAGAATAGGGCATGTAGCAATGAGCAAACAAATAAATGAACAACCTAAAGTTCTTGAGGTTTCACACCCTTCATGGAGGAACGGTATGTAAGTATTATTACTTTTACTCCTTCTACAGAGACTTCTCGATCGCGAAATGCAGATTTTCAGTCCTCTAAATGCGCCAGCTTTGCTTATTGACGAACCCATCCAAATGAAACTGTGTTGTTGTTGTGGTCTTCAGTCCTGAGACTGGTTTGATGCAGCTCTCCATGCTACTCTATCCTGTGCAAGCTTCTTCATCTCCCAGTACCTACTGCAACCTACATCCTTCTGAATCTGTTTAGTGTATTCATCGCTTGCCCTCCCTCTATGATTTTTACCCTCCACGCTGCCCTCCAATGCTAAATTTGTGATCCCTTGATGCCTCAAAACATGACCTACCAACCGGTCCCTTCTTTTTCTCAAGTTGTGCCACAAACTCCTCCCCAATTCTATTCAGTACTTCCTCATTAGTTATGTGATCTACACATCTAATCTTCAGCATTCTTCTGTAGCACCACATTTCGAAAGCTTCTGTTCTATTCTTGTCTAAACTATTTATCGTCCGTGTTTCACTTCCGTACACTGCTACAATCCATACAAATACATTCAGATACGACTTCCTGACTCTTAAATCTATACTCGATGTTAACAAATTTCTCTTCTTCAGAAATAATTTCCTTGCCATTGCCAGTCTGCATTTTGTATCTTCTCTACTTCGACCATCGTCAGTTATTTTACTCCCAAAATAGGAAAACCCCTTTACTACTTTAAGTGTCTCATTTCCTAATCTAATTCCTTCAGCATCACTCGACTTAATTCGACTACATTCCATTATCCTCGTTTTGCTTTTGTTGATGTTCATCTGATATACTCCTCTCAAGACACTGTCCATTCCATTCAACTGCTCTTCCAAGTCCTTTGCTGTCTCTGACAGAATTACAATGTCATCGGCGAACCTCAAAGTTTTTATTTCTTCTCCATGAATTTTAATACCTACTCCGAATTTTTCTTTTGTTTCCTTCACTGCTTGCTCACTATACAGATTGAATGACATCGGGGAAAGGCTACAACCCTGTCTTACTCCCTTCCCAACCACTGCTTCCCTTCCATGTCCCTCGACTCTTATAACTGCCATCTGGTTTCTGTACAAATTGTAAATAGCCTTTCGCTCCCCGTATTTTACCCCTGCCACCTTCAGAATTTGAAAGAGAGTATTCCAGTTAACATTGTCAAAAGCTTTGTCCAAGTCTACAAATGCTAGAAACGTAGGTTTGCCTTTTCTTAATCTTTCTTCTAAGATAAGTCGTAAGGTTAGTATTGCCTCACGTGTTCCAACATTTCTACGGAATCCAAAATGATCTTCCTCGAGGTCGGCTTCTACCAATTTTTCCATTCGTCTGTAAAGTATTCGCGTTAGTATTTTGCAGCTGATAATTCGGTAATTTTCACATCTGTCAACACCTGCTTTCTTTGGGATTGGAATTACTATATTCTTCTTAAAGTCTGAGGCTATTTCGCCTGTCTCATACATCTTGCTCTCCAGATGGTAGAGTTTTGTCAGGATTGGCTCTCCCAAGGCCGTCAGTAGTTCCAATGGAATGTTGTCTACTCCAGGGGCCTTGTTTCGACTCAGGTCTTTCAGTGCTCTGTCATACTCCTCACGCAGTATCTTATCTCCCATTTCGTCTTCATCTACAACCTCTTCCATTTCCAATAATATTGTCCTCAAGTACATCGCCCTTGTATAAACCCTCTATACACTCCTTCGACGTTTCTGCCTTCCCTTCTTTGCTTAGAACTGGGTTTCCATCTGTGCTCTTGATATTCATACAAGTGGTTCTCTTCTCTCCAAATGTCTCTTTAATTTCCCTGTAGGCAGTATCTATCTTGCCCCTAGTGAGATAAGCCTCTACATCCTTACATTTGTCCACTAGCCATCCCTGCTTAGCTATTTTGCAATTCCTGTCGATCTCAATTTTGAGACGTTTGTATTTTTTTTTTGCCTGCTTCATTTACTGCATTTTTATATTTTCTCCTTTCAACAATTAAATTCAATATTTCTTCTGTTACTCAAGGATTTCTATAAGCCCTCTTCGTTTTACCTACTTGATCCTCTGCTGCCTTCACTACTTCATCCCTCAGAGGTACCCATTCTTCTTCTACTGTATTTCTTTCCCCCATTCCTGTCAATTGTTCCCTCATGCTCTCCCTGAAACTCTCTACAACCTCTGGTTTAGTCAGTTTGTCCAGGTCCCATCTCCTAAAATTAGCACCTTTTTGTAGTTTCTTCAGTTTTAATCTACGCTAAATGAATAGGCATACTAATTCGCATTATGCCTCGCGACCGACCGTGCAGTTTGAACGTTCTAACATAAACCGTTCAGAAGTTATGATGATTTTTTCATATATTTCAGTAATTGTCACCCTGTATGTGCCAGATCACGTCCGAACTTGGACCCTTATCTTCCGCAGGGAATGCTCTCATCGACGTTTCTTTCCATTCTCAGGAATTATGGTTTTCACGGCCAGGTGCTCTACTGACCTGTTTTGTATTCCCTCCCTGTAGACATCTTCCACTTCAGGCATGCCCCCTAACAGCCATAGTACCCCCTAAAACGTATCTAACCGACAAACAAAATCTTCTGCCACTGCCACTTTCAACCTTAAAGCCAACTAGGACAGATGTTTGCCACCACTTCAGGCTCTGCACATGCACATATGTGGAATACGTCTCCGATCATTTCGGAAAAAGGCAGAATGTCGGAGTAGTCTTCTTGTTCATCGAGGGCTAAACATTGTATAACTATCGTTTTATCTTTCATCAATCCATCCTATGCTCCATCTTCAATCTCTTCTCTCATCCGGTAAACCCCAATGCTCTGAGAGGAGGGGGGGGGGGGGGGGGGGGCAAACGACGACCCCAAGTAATTCACTAAAGAGCAAACCACGTGGCACCTTGCGCCATAAAGCGGTGTGTTGCTCGATTTAAACAGTCCAAAAATCTAACAACTCAGCAACGCCGTCGCCAAAAAAAGTGTGACAACGCCATGCCTTTAACCAACGGTGTGGCACTGTGTCGAGTAGCAGGGTAGCAACTGACGTCAGGGTGGCTCATTCCGGTGGGTTCTATGGACTGAGGCATCCATCGCAGCAAGAGTGCCAACATGCGACATGTGAAGATCCAACAATCGACAGCCCTATCGCAAACGAAACGGTGCATGCCGGTGTCGACAGCGGCGCATGTGGAGCAAAGAGGATCCTTGGAAAAATTTATAGTGCATAAACCTCCTCAGGCGGGGAATTTTTCAGTCTTTATCATATATCCCAGAACCCTAACCGCAATGGGAAGGAAAGGCGAGTGTATGTTACTTCGCTCCCGCATCCAGCCAACTGCAGGTTGTCGGCAGTCAATCACTTTAGCAACCAGCGTCCGTTGAAATTAACGGTTGAAGCCCTTGGTTCTAGGCGCCCACGTAAATGGTAGGACATCCAACAGATAACTCATGCTAACGATATAGGTTCTAAAGTGACGGAGTGGTGGCGAGATAGTCCAACACGAAGCGGCTGGAGGGACTAAAGCATCATCTCCTCAATCAGCTTAGCTGTGAGTTTTCGTTTCCAAAGCATGTAGGTGATACATCGTCGGCAGGAGGAGATCACGTGCCCTGTTTTGAATATCTATCGTTCCAATACCTCTCGCATCTGTGAACATCAGTGTCTCATAACGGGTTTTGAACACCCTACCATCGCTGAAGAAATGACCGAAGGCCACCTGGAACTTACAGTCGCTGTATCGGGCAGTGCGAGAACGTGTGTGTAATGATTAAGCTTTGGTTTGTTCACAAAATGTATCCGCGTGATCAGTCAAACATTCAATAGGAGTGGAAACCAACTGGTGGGTGGATCATGTTAAGCATTCTGTGACACACAGTTGCTACTGTATGCCGCATGTTCCTAAGGAAGGTCACTCCGAAACATTCCATCACCGGGACCTTGGTAATGGGCACCGGTGTACTGATAGTTCTCTCCCCACTTCCGTACAGTGCGACTTCTCGACGCTGATACGGTGCCAGCCACCTCGCCATAGGCCTGAAGCTACGCCATGGCTGTACATGTATCTTCTGCCGACCTCATCAAGAAAACTACAACATCTGTGTAGACACAACATTTTCCCCCGTGCGTGTCCGGGGGTTAGAATAGACCCGAGGTATTCCTGCTTGTCGTAAGAGGCGACTAAAAGGAGTCCCTCCCCCTCAAGGGGGTAGTTAGCGCCTGCATCCGGAGGCAGACGATTCCACGACCTATATTTGCGGTCATTTTGGTTTTTTCACTTCTTCTGGTTTCTTCCTTCCTTTGGTTGGTTCCTTTCTTTGTTCTCTATCTCACTGTCTTTCTTACTCTTCTCCTTGCCTTCTTCTCCTTGCCTTCTTCTCCTTGCCTTCTCTGCCTCGGCGTTTGAGACAGTCTGTCCTTTCTTTCCCTCTCTCCTTTCTTTTTCCTCTTCTTCCTTCCTCCCTGTGCGTGCCTGAAGGCCGACCCACGCGTTCGCACGCGTAGCCGGTGACGGGGTAACGCGTAATTCCCCGCCATGGGTAGACAAGTAAGGCACACACGTACCCCCAGGTAAAGGCCAGGCCCAGGGAGGGGTGATTGCCTGAGCTGACACCTTCCTACCATGCCGATTGGTCCCTCCGTCCGTTTCTCGGGAGGTGTGACCTGAATTGTGAACAATCACCTAAGGTGGGAGTGTCCTCTGAGAGGGTCGCCACAAGGAAGGAGCGCGCCATCGGAGACTCTGGCAATCATGGGGGATTCCTCCGCAATGGATTTCTCTTCTTCTCCTCTCTCGACTTCTGCCCACAAACAGAAACTTGACCAGCCACCAGTGACAAAACTACTACCGCCTGAACCACAGTTCCTCGTAGTTTCTCGATCTGAGGACGGAAAGGATTTTTCCTCTGTCAACCCTTTCGTTATCCAGAAGGGCGTAGATGCCATAGCCGGATCGGTCAAGTCTTGTACCAGGTTGCGTAACGGTACCTTGTTACTAGAAACTGAGAGCGCCTTTCAGGCACAAAAACTGCTTCGGGCCACACTCCTGTACACGTTCCCTGTCCGGGTGGAGGCTCACCGCACTTTAAATTCGTCTCGTGGTGTGGTATATACTAGATCACTCGACGGATCGACTGACGAGGAGATTCAGTCTTTCCTCGCTGAGCAGGGCGTGACGGCTGTCCATAGGGTCATGAAAAAGGTCACCAATGACCTTGTATCGACCCCAGACACTTTTGCGCATCAAAGCGGGCTACGAGCCTATTTCTGTTCGCCCCTATGTCCCGACACCTACGCGCTGCTACCAGTGTCAGCGTTTTAATCACACTCGCCAGTCTTGTTCCAACGCGGCTAAATGTGTCACTTGTGGTAGGGATGCCCATGAGGGTGACTGTCCACCTCCGTCTTCTCGTCGTGTGAGCTGTCAGGGTGACCATGCAGCGTCCTCCCTCGACTGTCCCATCTACAAGGACGAACGCTGTATCCAAGAAATTCGGGTCAAAGAGAAAGTCTCCACCTTGGCTTCTCGCAAGCTATTTGCTAGTAGGAAGCCCACGCTGCTCCCAGCGGGGAAATACAGTACTGTCCTCGCCTCTCCTCGGACTACCAGGGATGTGGCGACGCAGACATGCGATCTGACCTTCAGCACTACGGTCGTCCGTTCGGCCAGTGCCAAGATCGCCCGGTCGACGTCTCCTCTTCCTCCCGTCACCCCTCAGACACAAGCACCTTTATCAGCTTCTGCCAAGACGAAGACCCAGATGTGAGATGCAAGGGCCTTCAAGAAGGAACCGCCTCGTGCAGACTTCCTACGTACCTTGAACTCCCAGCCATCGACCAATACTTCCACAAAGCGACCTTCCAAGAAGGCTCATAGGAAGCACAGTTCTCCTTCCCCGCCACGGTGCATTTCTTCTCCTGCGCCACCCAGCGGTTGCCGCCCCAGGCCGTCATCCGTCATCCGTTTCGCCTGGCCGCACCGCTGGTAGCCGAACATCTGGCAGTTCACCAGCGGAGGAAGCTCCAGCTCCCCCTCCCGGCGATCTTAACAAGATGGCCGATGAACCTATAGAACCAATGGACGATGACTGTCCGCCTACTGCTAGCGGCGGCAGTGCTCGCTCGAAGCCGGGCCCTCAGCGGCCTTCGAGGTGACCCCTTCTTGCATCTTCTTCTCACGATGGCACTTATTCACTGGAATATTCGCAGCATTCGCTCCAACCGAGAGGACTTGAAATTGCTGCTCCGCTCGCACCGTCCGCTCGTCGTAGCCCTCCAGGAAACTAAGCTACGCCCATGCGATCACATTGCCTTGGCACACTACACCTCGGTGCGTTTTGACTTACCCCCTGTGGCAGGTATTCCGGCTCACGGAGGGGTTATGTTGCTGGTCCGGGGTGATATCTACTATGATCCCATCACATTGCCCACCGGCCTGCAGGCAGTTGCCGTCCGCATTACTCTCCCCACTTTTACATTTTCCATCTATACCGTTTACACTCCATCGTCGTCTGCCGTTACCAGGGCAGACATGATGCAAATTATTGCTCAGCTACCTGCACCATTTTTGTTAACTGGAGACTTAAATGCTCACCATTCTCTTTGGGGCTCTCCAGCATCCTGTCCGAGGGGCTCCCTGTTAGCAGACGTTTTCAACCAGCTCAATCTTGTCTGCCTCAATACTGGCGCCCCTACTTTTCTTTCTGACACATCTCACACCCATTCCCATTTAGACCTCTCTGTATGTACTACCCAATTTGCACGCCGGTTTGAGTGGTATGCACTTTCTGATACATATTCGAGCGACCGCTTCCCGTGTGTTATCCATCTCCTGCTTCATACCCCCTCACCGTGCTCAACTAGTTGGAACTTCTCAAAAGCAGACTGGGGGCTCTTCTCTTCCAGGGCGACCTTTCAGGATCAAACCTTCACAAGCTGCGATATTCAGGCAGCACACCTCACGGACGTCATTCTCACGCTACTTCTTCTCCACGTCGCGTACCGGTCCCCTAGTGGACTGCAGCATGTAGAGACGCTTTACGTGCTCGTGGACGTACCTTACGCACCTTTAAACGCCACCCTACAGTGGCGAATTGTATCAATTATAAACGATTACGTGCGCAGTGTCGTCGTATTATTAAAGACAGCAAGAAAGCCAGCTGGGCTGCTTTCACAAGCACCTTCAACAGTTTTACTCTTTCTTCTGTTGTCTGGGGTAGCCTGCGCCGGCTATCTGGCACTAAGGTCCACTCACCAGTTTCTGGCTTGAAGGTCGCGAATGACGTCCTTGTGGTCCCTGAGGATGTCTCCAATGCCTTCGGCCGGTTTTTCGCAGAGGTTACGAGCTCCGCTCATTACCACCCTGCCTTCCTCCCCCGAAAACAGTCAGAGGAGGCTAGACCACCTAACTTCCACTTCTCGAATCGTGAAAGTTATAATGCCCCATTCACCATGTGGGAACTCGAAAATGCACTTGCCCGGTCACGGTCCTCCGCTCCAGGGCCTGATTCTATTCATATTCAGATGCTGAAGAACCTATCTCCTGCGGGTAAAGGTTTCCTTCTTCGTACTTACAATCGTATCTGGATTGAGGGACATGTTCCCGCATGCTGGCGTGGGTCTAGGGTCTATTGTTGTACCGATTCCTATGCCGGGGAAGGACAAGCACTTGACTTCCAGTTATCGACCCATCTCGCTTACCAGCTGTGTCTGTAAGGTGATGGAGCGAATGGTTAACTCTCGTTTGGTTTGGCTGCTCGAATCTCGACGCTTACTTATCAATGTACAATGTGGGTTTCGTAGGCGCCGCTCTGCTGTTGACCCTCTGGTTACCTTGTCGACCTTCATTATGAATAACTTCTTGCGGAAGCGCCGGACCGCGGCTGTGTTCTTTGATTTGGAGAAGGCTTACGACACCTGTTGGAGGGCGGGCATTCTCCGCACCATGCATACATGGGGCCTTTGCGATCGCCTTCCTCTATTTATTCGTTCCTTTTTAATGGATCGACAGTTCAGGGTACGTGTGGGTTCTGTCCTGTCGGACACCTTTCGCCAGGAGAATGGGGTGCCACAGGGCTCCGTTTTGAGCGTCGCTCTCTTCGCCATAGCGATCAATCCAATAATGGATTGCCTCCCAGCTGATGTATCAGGCTCCCTTTTCGTGGACGATTTTACCATCTATTGCAGCGCGCAGCGTACATGTTTCCTGGAGCGCTGTCTTCAGAGTTCTCTTGACCGTCTTTACTCCTGGAGTGTCGCCAATGGCTTCCGTTTTTCTGCAGAGAAAACGGTCTGTATTAACTTCTGGCGCTACAAAGAGTTTCTCCCACCGTCCTTACGACTCGGTCCCGTTGCTCTCCCCTTCGTGGAGACAACAAAATTTTTAGGTCTTACATTTGACAGGAAACTTAGCTGGTCTCCACATGTGTCATATTTGGCTGCCCGTTGTACCCGTTCTCTAAATGTCCTCCGTGTTCTCAGTGGCACGTCGTGGGGAGCGGATCGAACCGTCCTACTCCGCCTATATCGGATATTACGCCGCCTCAACTCCATACAACATCGGGGTTTACGTCTTGCGTTCGGAGCGTTTTATACTAGTCCCGTCGAGAGTCTTCATGCTGAAGCCGGTGAATTGCCACCCACCTACCGGCGCGATATACTGCTTTGTCGTTATGCCTGTCGGCTACTGTCAATGCCCGACCACCCATCGTATCGTTCCTTTTTTGACGACTCTCTCGACCGTCAATACGGGTTGTATGTCTCTGCCCTGCTACCCCCTGGAGTTCGCTTTCGTCGCCTCCTTCAACACCTTGATTTTTCACTCCCTGCAACCTTTAAGAGTGGGCGAGAGCCACACGCCACCTTGGCTCCAGACTCAGGTTCGCGTTCACCTTGACCTCAGCTCGCTCCCAAAGGAGGTTACCCCCGGTCCGGTATACCACTCCCGTTTTGTCGAACTTCGCTCGAAGTTATTTAATATGACCTTCATTTATACAGATGGCTCTAAGACCAATGACGGGGTCGGGTGTTCTTTTATTGTTGGGGCACAAAGTTTCAAATACCGGCTACATGGCCGTTGTTCGGTCTTCACAGCTGAGCTCTTTGCCCTCTACCAGGCTGTTCTTTACGTCTGCCGCCACCGACATTCTGCTTATGTCATCTGCTCCGATTCTCTGAGCGCCATCCAGAGCCTCAGTGATCCGTATCCGGTTCACCCTTTCGTGCACCGGACCCAACGCTCTCTTCAGCAGCTGGTGGACGACGGGTCTCCAGTTAGCTTTATGTAGGTTCCTCGCCATGTCGGTATTCCTGGGAACGAAGCTGCAGATGCCGCGGCCAAGGCTGCGGTCCTCCAGCCTCGGACGGCTTCTTGTTGTGTCCCTTCATCAGATTGTAGCAGAGTCATTGTCGGCGCATTTTATCGCTGTGGCATGCCGATTGGGCTGCACTTACGGACAACAAGCTTCGGGCCTTGAAACCTCTTCCCGCGGCTTGGACGTCCTCCTCACGTCCTTCTAGGCGGGAGGAGGTCGTTTTGGCCCAGCTACGAATTGGACACTGCTTGTTCAGCCATCGCAATCTGCTGACGGCTGCGCCGGCGCCTTTCTGTCCATGTGGACAGTTGCTGACGGTCCGCCACATTATACCGTCCTGTCCGGATTTTACTACACTGCGTCTTGATCTTGACCTGCCATGTACTCTGGATGCCATTTTAGCGAATGACCCAGGAGCTGCTGCTCGCGTTCTTCGTTTTATCAACATGACATACCTGTCTAAGGACGTTTGATTATGCTGTTTTTTTTTAAATCCTATGCCTGTTAATACGTCTTTTATAGTGTTGTCCCTTTTAGTTGCAGTTTTAACCTTGTGCCTCGCGGTGCATTCCTAACTTAGTCAGAGCGCTAATGACCATTGTAATTGTGCGCCCTAAAACCACAAAGAAACGCAACATTTAAAAAACAAGCTGCAAAGGCGAATGTCTTCCAAACGCTGAAGTAAACTATGAATCGTAGGCTCGTGGGCGACGGCGAGGAGAAAGGGTGGCAGAGAGCAGCCTTGTCGCACCAAGCGCTCTTTAGTGAATGGTGGCAAGCAGAAACCATTGACAATAACACTGGATGGGGCCCTGTGGATGAGACGGAGAACCACACCAGCTGATACTGGGGACAAACCCACCTTCTCTAAGGCAGCCTGCAAGGAACTGAGCTCAAATCGGACAAACGCCTGGTCTAGGTCAACAGTCATGAGGTCGCCTTCTAAACGAGACGCCGACATGAGCGCCACCAGGTCTCTATCAGAGCTTAATGCCGTGTGTATGTTACTGCCAACCCCAGACATGTTTGGTCGGCGTAATTGGCATCCGTGATAGTGGCAAGGAGGCGAGCACGAAGTAAGTGTGCTAATAGCTTGTAACCCGAATTCACTAACGTCAACAGCCAGAAGTCTTGTGGTCTGCACCCTCCGTTTGGTTTTGGCACATCGGTTACCACGTCCTCAGAAAATTCGCACTTGGGAGAGGGGGGGGGGGGGGGACGCGAACATCCGGATCCAGGAGTTCACAGCACATCTGCCGCCAAACTTCCTCCATCACCTAAGTAATTGTGCTTAAAATGCAAGCAGAAGACTATCAAATCCAAGGGATTTGCTTCTCGCTTCCCGCGACCTGGCCTTACGCAATTCTTCAAGCATGATGGCCTCAAAGAATGTGTTGTCTTCTTGTGCTCTGCTCAAAGGTGGCAAGCAACAACTGCTGTGATGGGTCGCGTCTTCCAATATCTCCCTTCTCTGAAAATGTGATAGAGAGAAGCACATTCATCTGGGATGGAATCTTACAGTCCTGCTCGAACCTGTGTGCCTTCCAGCTATTATCTGCAGGAGCCTTGCCTGTGTCCAGTGGACAGCCATTTGGCTGTCTTGCGGTAGTGGTTGTGACACTAGTTCCCTCAAGTCCGTGTAGCAAAACCCAGAGGTCGATCGTTGCGAAAGTGCTGTGTCTCGTCCATATGCCATGAGCATGTGGCGAATAGCTGGTTTGGCGCAATGTGTTCATCCTCATACCGCGGAATCAACTTATGACGTCGTCGTTCACATTTGTGCCTGATATCAGTGATGGATAGACGGCAAGCTTAATCCCAGAGAATGTTGATGTTAAGAGTCCAAGGTCTTCTACTACGGCACATTTGTTGTCATGACAAGATCACAGCGCAGATGAAGAAGAGCTGATGGTTGGTGAACACAGTGGACTACAGCTTGGCACCAACAGTCTCTGCTCGAAGACTTAGGGAAACGTAAATCCTGCCTAAGGTGCTGGCTGAGTGGCTGGTGAAGTATGTATTCCGCGTCCTTCACCGTGAATTATTGGCCATGTATCGTGCAAAGCTAGGTTCCTGACCATCACGTGATAGGTCGGACACTGGACATTGTGAGGGGATCTGATCCTCAGGGCATAAGACATTGTTTAATCCTTCACTCAGCACTAAGTGTTCTGTAGCACGTTGAAACGATGGAGCTACCTCAGTACAGTAATTAACTGTTCGCCCTCGACGATTCGCCATACCAGATAAGGCGTACAGATGCATAAGGTGGACTGCACTGATGGTGAGCACAACGCCCTGCGCTGTTAGCAAATTCTGAATATCTGTTGCTCCTATGTCATCGCATATTAGTATGGCCATACCACCACCACCTTTGGTAGTTGGGTTGACGTAAGATGAGGATCCGTAAACATCCAGGCAAACATCAGGCTCTACCACTTGAAGAAGCACGATATCACGTCCTTCAACAGATGGGTTTTGATCGTGGAATTAATGCCGTTGACGCTGCCTGTACCTGTCCAATACACATGGGTCATTGGGAAGTACGATGGAATATCCTGCAGTTATTTAAGCTAGTGAGTACCACGTCGCCTGTCTGACCACCCCCGTCACCGCAACACGTATATTAGTGGTTGGCTGAGACAAGATGCCAATCCAATGATCTGCCGACCATGGGCATCGGTCAAGTCTAACATCATTCTTTCCATCTCCACCTCAGACACCCAATCATCAAGTTGGAGGTGCGGTACGTTAAGCGATGGATGACTTTCACCTGGTGTCTTAACCAAAACTTCACCAGGGAGGTTGAGCATCGTCAAACCTTCTTTGTCCTTGGGCGGTCGGTGCCAACGGCGAAACAGGAAGCGCTGGATGAGGGTCCTACACCAGGGCACAGAGGGATTTTCCTCACCTTCCTGCAACATGTCACTGTCCTGCGAAGCATTTCCTGCAGATAGTCTCCTCTTCTTTCGTCGTACAAGTAACTTCTCCTCGTGGAACGCGTGTCTGCGTCGTGTGAATCACAACGAACAATAGGCATCCCCCACATCTCTTTGTCCGAGCTTGATTCGACCTTCAGGTGCTCTCCTTCACATTGATGAAGTGCAGGCGAGATCACTGTTTTCGAGCACGTCAGTGGTTCCGACGCAGGCCGTGGCATCGTGGCAGCAGAAACCGGCGTATAGGGGTTGGTAACTGGAATGGGACAGCATCCACGTTCATTGTGTTCCTCACTCTCTTAATGTACGTAACAGGCATCGTCGTTGGTTTCCGAGTGAAATCGTAGCTTTCGAACAAGTGTATCGCCAGACGAGCGCGTATTAATGGTTAATCTTAATCAGACGTACGCAAACATCGCAGTACCCACATCCTGCGAGAACTGGCTCTCTCAACGTACGTAACAGGCAGCGTCGTTGGTTGCCGAGTGAAATCGTAGCTTTCGAACAAGTCTATCGCCAGACGAGCGCGTATTAATGGTTAATCTTAATCAGACGTATGCAAAAAAAAAAGTTCCGAGTCGATGTCTTGTCAGCACTAAGTATCTAGACAAGACATCTCTGCAGGGATTCAGAGCCAACATGCCCCTTCTGCCTACAACCGGAGTAAGTCCGTGGTTGATCATAAATGACGATCACTCGACTGCCACCGATGGTCACGTACGATGGGATGTGTTTGCACAGTTCGATTCACATTTGACGCAATCTATTCAAAATAGGATAAACAGGATAAGTCTCAAAAGTGTGCCACTTTTCTCCCTTGTGGCTTAGTACCCCCTTGTGAGACTGCAGCGCGTCCATAACAACCGTGGCTGGAATTTCAAATGGCACCTCAAAGATTCGTATGGTCCGAAACCCGAGTGCTGCATGGTTGACAGTCACTACTCCAACATTTCCGTCCGAGTGATTGAAACGATATCTATCAGTGGAACGTCGAATAAGCCGTTTGCAAGCTACTTCTTCGACAAATTTGAGGTAAGCCATATTGGAGATGATCGGGGGAGGTATACCGAGGAGCTCCTATAGAGTGGATCGGCGTACATTACTTCACGCAGCAAACACACTACTTCCTGAACCTTAGGTCGTGTGTACGTAGCGTGGAACGATAAGTTTATCGTGGCCTTTCGGTGCGGAAGTACCATCATCGTTCGAGGTGATTTGTTGAAACTACTACACTACTGGCCATTAAAATTCCTACACCACGAAGATGACGTGCTACAGACGCGAAATTTAGCCTACAGGAAGAAGATGCTGCGATATGCAAATTATTAGCTTTTCAGATCATTCCCACAACATTGGCGCCGATAGCGACACCTACAACGTGCTGAGATGAGGAAAGTTTCCAACCGATTTCTCATACACAAACAGCATTGACCGGCGTTGCCTGCTGAAACGTTGTTGTGATGCCTCGTGTAAGGAGGAGAAATGCGTATCATCACATTTCCGACTTTGATAAAGGTCAGACTGTAGCCTATCGCGATTGTGGTTTATCGTATCGCGATATTGATGCTCGCGTTGGTTCAGATCCAATGACTGTTAGCAGAATATGGAATCGTTGGGTTCAGGAGGGTAGTACGGAACGCCGTGCTGGATCTCAACGGCCTCGTATCACTAGCAGTCGAGATGACCGGCATCTTATCCGCATGGCTGTAACGGATCCTGAAGACACGTCTCGATCCTTGAGTCAACAGATGGGGTCGTTTGCAAGGCAACAACCATCTGCAGGAACAGTTCGACGACGTTTGCAGCAGCATGGACTATCAGCTTGGTGACCATGGCTGCGGTTACCCTTGACGCTGCATCACAGACAGGAGCGCCTGCGATGGTGTACTCAACGACGAACCTGGGTGCACGAATGGCAAAACGTCATTTTTTCGGATGAATCCAGGTTCTGTTCACAGCATCATGATGGTGTTTGGTGACATCGCGCTGAACGCACTTTGGAAGCGTGTATTTATCACCACAGACAGACGCTTGCAACGTACTGAGGACACTGAATAGGTACCATTCGTGACCAAATAAAACACAAATTGGAAGTCTAAAAGACCTGTGAGTGTGTGGTAGCATCAGACAAAGAGGTTACAGTGGTCACTGAATTTGAAAAATGTGCTGCAGGATAGAAGTATCCAGTTGAGTCCTGTATAGTGGCAGCACTTATGACAATCTCACCAAGGAGTAGTGTATAATCCACACATCTATTGCAGCATCTACCAGAGGAACTTGCTGCTGACTGATCAGATGTTCGAAGTTCTGTACCTTCGTTGAACTAACCTGGTTTTTATTTAATCGTATGGTGATTTTATACAATGTGCAGTTGATATAAGGCAGGTGATTTTATACAATATACATATTATATTTGACAAGATTAAATCTTCAAGTCCGTGTTTTTCAACCAGTTAATGATGCTTTTTGTGAGAATGAACAAGAGATTGGGAATTCCAGGGTATGAATGAAGTGCACAGTGTTGGACTAAATGTTCAGTTGTCTGCTCTTCTTGAATACATTCACACATTGGTGAACTGATCCAGCCCCATTTGTACCTGAAGTACCTACAACAACCATGCCCAGTCCTTAACCTGTTGAGTCGACACCAAAGGTTCCTCTGTAGGTCATAATCTTTTGGCTTCTTTGTGGGATCAAGGTGATGGGCTCTTATTACCAATGTTTTTGTTGATCATTAGTGCTCCCAGTTTTCATTTAGATCAAAACCATCTGCGATGAGTCGTCCTGCAGTAGCACTTGCTGGTCTTATTGATCGCAAGCGTTGCTGCGGCGGATGACAGAATTCCTGTTGCTTGTTTCCGCCTTAAGTGAGGTGGAGGGATGGAGCTCAGTACAGGTAATCAGTGGCATGGTAACAACTATACGGATCTGCAACAAATTCTCAGTGAGTGAGAGTGTCAAAGACGCTACCAGTAGACAAACTGTTCACTATTTGATAGAGTAGCGAGGGAGTAAACATCGAGTAAGAGCATCTGACACACCATTAATAGCCACATATCAGATTCACGGGGAAGTAAGTTATAAGACCCCTGAAAATCAGGAAGTAAGTATTAAAACAATGCTACTAGTATGAGCATGAGGTTACAGATGCCTATTCTAGAGAAAGTCAGATCACCGCCTGCTCTGAATCAAACTCAATGTGAAGAAAGACAAGAGGTATTCTGCACGTGAGATATGCACACGAAAGCTCATGAAAAGGATACGAGATAGTCACCAGTTTATTGAAATGAGTGCAAGACTTGTCACAGCCTGCAATCTTAACGACAGATCCAAGGCTTTCTGGCCAAAAATCTATTTTTTTAAGTGTCTGCGAGCTGTGCCAATCTGTGATACCTCTCTCAGAGGCAGGGCAGTGGGATACACCCGTTTGTAAGCAGTATTTCCAGTTATAAACAGGCAACATATTTTCTGTAGTGTTTCTGTACAGCAACGGAGCACTAGACATATCTCATGTCTAGATGGTGTTTAGTGCACTTCTAATCTAAGAGAATATGATGAAAAAGTTCTATAATCTGCACGACTTTATTTTTATTTCCACTTCCTGCTCAAAAGTAATTTCAGTATAATATTTGTGACTGTCCTCGAGACGCAAAAATGTTAAACGATTTACGTGAATTTTACGACGGGCTACGAAACTTACGGTGCATTCATATCTCAAAACAATATGAAGGACAGACTTGATAAGAAATCTACATAATATATTTCCACCAGCGTTAGGTGAAACATACTAAAATTTTCAAGCATATATATAGCACTAATAATCACTCAGCACCGTAGTGCGTTATAATTGGATTACATCTGCAAGAATATATGACGCCATGATCAGGTGACTATTTGTGCCATCATCTTAGATCTGTAGTGTGTATAATAATGTACTCCGTGTCTGTGACCTCCACAATTCATCTACTGAATGAGCGCCGTTGTATGGTTCAATGTGTGATGTGCACCACAGATGAGCTCATATATTCTTAGAGTATAATACGGACAATTCATTTCATAGTTATAAATCGGATCTTAAAGAACCATGTAACTGTAAGAAAGGAATAATAAATTATCACACTTTTTTAATATGTAACTCATTTTGCCTCCATCAAATCCAGCAGCCGTATGGCAGTATTTACCAAATAACTTTTTTTATGCTCCGCTAACTTCATCATGTATCTAATCCCACCTGTGACGGCTGCTAAAAAATTATATCACACGAAAAAAAACTGTCATTTGTAATCCAACTGTGTGTCCGTCTGTTAAGATACCACTTTTTTCTTAAGAAGGAGTAGACATACCAAATTAAAATTTATGTCACGTACTAAGGTCTATGCCCCCTTGGTTGCGTAAAAAAGGTTAACTTCTAAGTTAATGTAATCAAATGATACGGCGATTTATGTCACAAATTTTTATAGTTGCAAACTCCTTATTAAAACGTATACGGTACTTCCCATTGACCTAGAATCATGAAATTTAGCAAGATGCAGGGAAGGAAACTATAAAATCAACAGTCTGTAATTACATCACATAAAATATTTCTTTTGTCATTCGTTTTGCGACTTCAGGCGTAAAATTAAATAATATTCGAAAGTCTTGGAGTTCCCGGGACCGATATCTTGAGAATATCACTGTCGATAACGGGCGAAAATCGTTAGGATACCCGGTGTAGCGGGGCTGGAAGTCAAGGGGTGGAACGATTGATTGAGCGTAAGGGGACTTATACTCTTCATATACATTTGTTTTCTTTAAAAAAACGAAGATACTCCAAAAATTAATAAAATTCAACACGCAGTAGTGTCAGAAATCATTCACTAACAAAAGTTACCAATAATTTTAGAAAACACAACGGTAAACACCCCTCTATTAAACAACGAACTTCCAGCCGCCAGACAGGTTTGTATTTGAATACGCATGCTTATACTAGTTTGTTTGGGGCTTCAGTGTAATTGGGATTACTTAAACTTTCATAACCAGTTACTGAGAGCCCTTAAGAAACTGACAGCGGGTCTGAAATGTGCCGCAGGTGCTGCGCATCGACAAGCAGTCCCTGGACGTGACGGCGACCGGACAGGTGATCAACCTCATGTCCAACGACGTGGCGCGCTTCGACGTGGCGTCCACGTACGCCAACTGGCTGTGGATCTCGTTCCTGCAGCTGGGCCTCGTCACCTACTGCTTGTACCGCTCCGTGTCCTGGGCGGCCTTTGCCGGCGTCGTCTACATCACTGTCATGACGGTCCCTCCACAGAGTATGCAACCAAGCTGAGCTCTTCTAACACATTCCTTTAGTGAACTCTCTTTCATACCGTCGTTGAAGAAACAATGCTGCACAACTGAATTTTGCGATTTCCAGGCTTTCTGTCACTTGGTCAACTTGGATCAGGGAAGTTGCTGCTACAACGGGAATGACGCATTTTCAAATCTTTAGACTGGAAAAGGAGCTCAAAGGATACCACGCAGGTCAAACAAGTTAAAAAAAGGGGCAAATTCTGCATAATTGCAAAAGAATGAAATACCGCGTAACTGGAGCGTGTGTAGCTCTCGGCTAACTGTGCCGTTTCCTGCAGAGAGAAAAAAAATGGTTCAGATGGCTCTGAGCACTATGGGGCTTAACGTCTGAGGTCATGAGTCCCCTAGAACTTAGAACAACTTAAACCTAACTAACTTAAAGACATCACACAATACCCAGTCATCACGAGGCAGAGAAAATCCCTGACCCCGCCGGGAATCGACCGCGGGAACCCGGGCGTGGGAAGCGAGAACGCGGACCCTGCAGAGAGACTGCATATCCAGCAGACTGCGGCGAAATGTAGGGAGCGGGCAGGAGGAGGGGGGGGGGGGGGGGGGGAGAGGCGAATGCTGCTATAGCGACCAAATTTCGATCAGTCTCAAAAAGGATGTCCTCCTTTCACATCCTGCTCCCAAGCGAGCAACAACAGTTTCTTTCACGGTGTAAACATTATCTAGTGAAAGGTTGTACAGTTTCCGACAACTGAAGTCTTGACTCTAGAACTGCTTCCTGGAGCAAGAAGTATCAGTGTCCTGTGGCTACGCGGTTTTGAATTAATGCGCCAGCCGCCACAAGGTGAGTGGTATCATTTCTTCAACGACGGTATACAAAGCGATCAAAAACTGGCACACATCAAACAGTTATGTGTAGGGTGTGCCAGATACGTTGCGACAAACTTCGAGGGGCTGTACATGGTGTCTTGAGGAACAAATCGAGAGTAGGAAGTCTTGTCTGGAAACAAGAAATGTTCAATGTGACTTAACGTCTGAGGTCATTAGTCCCCTAGACTTAGAACTACTTAAACCTAACGACATCACACACACCCATGCCTGAGACAGGATTCGAACCTGCGACCGCAGCGGTCACGCGGTTCCATACTGAGGCGCCTAGAACCGCTCCGCCACAGCGGCCGGCGCTTAGAGGATTCAAGAGAAAAATAAACTGCATATGGAAATCCGTGTCTGAAACTGTCATTCATCAAGGGAAAAGAGCATTGAATTTATAGGAGACAAGCCTTTTCCACGTAGCAGCTAGCTCCAACTTCTCCAGTGGCGATCGTGGCAACTAGTCGCGATCGCTAACTAACAAACAACTTTGCGAGTCGTTTCGGCTACAGTGCGCCAGCGTACAAAGCCTCATTTGCTGCTGAAGGTGTGGCCTAGTGGCAGGCGCTGGCCCCTATTACTTCGACGCTCTGTAGCGTCTCTACTGATTAAGTAATAATTTTAAGAGTAATAATTACGATGAAATTTGCTGGCGCAGCACAAGAGGTGCAAAAATAATGAGTTCACTCGGGAGCGTGTATCTTAGCTATTATATTCACAGTACATACACTCCAGAGAGTCAGGCTTTAGATGATGGTTCTTTTAACCATGAAGTTGTTGCCTCATCTTCTTCTTTCAACCAACGTTACAGCGTCTAGCTTTCTCTGCTTTAATCTCTTGCTTCTCCAAAGTGTTACAGATACTGATAAAGCAGATAGATCACGTGAAATAAGGTACTAGTAAGTGTAGTTGATTTCGAACCATACGAATTAATATATTTCACATTATTAGTGAACTAAACAGAAATCCACATCCTTTTTCTATCATGTACGGGAAAAGACAGACGGTACAAGACTGATGAAATAACCGATAGGATTTTGTACAAACATACGAAAATTAACGCACTTCATCTTTTCTCACTAGTTCCACAGGCTTGATTGCTGTGTGCTTATCGCATTTTAATCTTTTCCGAAAACTATTTACGTGAATAGATTGATAAAAATAAACAGAGAAAAATAAAATATATGCCCATGAAGACAAACCAGCGTAAGTTCCAATACATGTTGTTGGATGATGTTTCCAGATACGGGTTCCTATCTTAGATTTGTTTCTCAAGGCGCCCTCTACAATCCCTAAATTATGTTATAACATTTCTGGGACACACTGATATCTGTACATATTACAAAAATGTGTCTTCCACATATCCTCCTAAACCACTTGACCCATTTCAATCAAACGTGGTACACATAACCTTACTATCAGGCAACAATCGCTGTTTGGGTAAGAATCACCTACCTATCATAGCTCAGGAGATATGACGCCATAGATAATGATATGCCTGAAAAACGTCTGCATCACGCATGATGTTTAAATTTATTTCTGTGGTACCAACTCTGTTCTCAATAAATTTCGCAGACGGTGTTCACATAGGCCACTAAATGCACCTACAAAATTATATCACAGTACCACATATAGTTTAGGAAATATGGCGTCATAAACAATGAAAAGCATCGAAAAACTGCTGCATCATACATGACTTCTGAATTTATTAATTATATGCTACCAACTCTATTAGCATCATTTGTTGCAGGTAATATTCACATATATCGCTAAATGTACCTACAAAAATAAATCATTGTACGACATATAGTTCAAGTGATATGACCTCATAAACGCTCCGATGCTTGAGAAAAATGCCACATAATTTATGAAGTTTTAATCGATTTACTCTTTGCTAGTAAGAGACCCCCCTGCTCGTCCGGGGGTATTCCTGCCTGTCGTAAGAGGCGGCTAAAAGGAGTCTCTTACGTTTCAGCATTTATGTGATGGTCCCCTCGGGTTTCACCATCTTTTTTCAAATTTCTGTTGCCAGTGCATGCCATTTGAGGAAGGACGCCTTACGTGGTGTGTTTTGTTTGTCCATCATTCAACCAAGATCCTGCATGCTACTTATTGTCGTGTAGCGGGCTTTGCACCCAACGCCGTATGAGTTGCCTCCTCCTTGTCTCCTGCACTGTACCATCCTTCGCGCCCACGACAATTCTGGACCATTTCAGCACCCGAAATCCAGTGCGGTTGCCAGTCCTTCGTGGTGGGGTTGTCATGTATCCTCATGGTGGTAGCCCGCTGACAACACAGGGATCGCACTGCTGATGCCAACCTTTCTGCATATGTCAAGGAGTAGGTGCCCATCCTTCTGGGGCACCAGGACTCCCAGCAATGGCCATCTCGCCAGGTGGCCCTTGCTGAAGCTGGGTGGCGCCCGTGGGGAGATCCTCCGATCGGAGTGGGTGTCATCAGGGTTGATGACCCGCAATGGAATGGGTTTTAAATCAAATCAAATCAAGCTGGCGGTCGCTCGAGCCCAGCAGTCTCCAAGCGTCTCAGAAATGATTTCGATTATGCGACCTAAGATTCCCGATCGTTCCCCTCCTTGGCTACACCTTGGGAGGTGTGGCGATCAGGTCTCGGGAGTCGTATTCACCTCAGTACCTCGTTTGCAGCAGGACTGATGAGGAGACCTTTCAGGCAACGAAGCCCCAGTTGTTTGTCGACCATCTTGAAGAAAGGTTTGGGGAAGTGGCAGCGTTGCAAAAATGTGTAACTGGTCGGTTTTGATACAGGCGGCCTCCCCAGCCCAGTCGCGGGCAATGCTCGCCTGTGACGAGCTGGGTGACATCCCCGTCTCGATTACGCTCCATAGAAGCCTTAACATGGTCCAGGGTATTATTTTCCATCATGACCTCCTTTCGCAGTCGCATGAGGAGCTGCATGCCAACATGGAGCGATGGGGTGTCTATTTCGTATGGCGCCTGCATAGAGGACCCAAAGATAACAGGGTTGCTAACATTGCCTTCATCTTGGCTTTCGAGGGTGACTCGTTACCTGAAAAGATCAAGGTGTGGTTTACCGTTGCAACATGAAACCTTATGTCCTTCTTCCTATACGGTGCTTCAAGTGCTGGAGGTTTCGCCACCTCGCTGTACCTCCAGCACCACCTGTCGGGATTGCGGTCGTCCTCTGCACCTGGGCACTCCATGTATGATGGACCGCCACAGCCACAGCGGCCGGCTGCCCGGCAAGGGGGGGGGGGGGGGGGTTGGCGGGGTCCGATAGCCCTGTTAATTTGGGGGTTTCTCTCCTGAGGGAAGTACCATGGGAGCACCAGAATGAGCAGTGTCCCCCATCATGGACACGGGGAAAGATTCAGGGCAGCCCTGAGGGCCCACTGGATGTTTAAGAAACGCAGGGACAGCCGTTCCCAATGGGGCAACGTAGTCGCAGTCGCATTAATCATGCAGTCATTGGAACAGGAGGAAGGCGTTCGTATTTCCTCTTTGGATTCTGATAGGTAGAAAATTGATTAGGCCTTTTTATTATAAGTTTACAGTTGTGCCCTTAATTATGAAAGAGCATCACATTTTACATTTTTTGAACGTCTGGCCTTTGCACTTTTTTACATTAAGGGCTTACATCTTGTGACGTCTCGGTATTCTTCAGAACAAAACTAAAATTTGTTTCGAGAGTTAATTTTTCACTCTGCAGTGGAGAAGCCGCTGATAGGAAACTTCCTGGGACTGCTTGCCAGACCGGGGCTCGAAAAGCGGAACTTTCGTCTTTTGCGGCTGAGTGCTCTACCGACTGAGCTACCTGAGCACGATTCACAACCAGTCCTCATAGCTTTATTTCTACTAGTAGATTATCTCCTAACTTCCAGGCTTCACTGAAGTTCTCCTGCTCTACTTGCGAGACTAGCACACGTTTCACTAAAATTTGTGTTTTTATTACTTCTCTACAGAGAAACACTTCACCTACCCTTGCACGTCTCGTACACAGCCGAGTGGAGGGTCTGACTCACAGGCTCAGACGTTTCTCCAACAGTGTAGGCTGCAGATTCCTCGACATGCGCCGTACGGCGGTGGGGTTTGTGGTTCCGCTGAATAGGTCAGAGTCCAATACACACAGGAGGCGCCTGCCTACACGGGCAGCTCAGCGACTTCTTGGCGTGGACTGGGCGTTTTTTAGGGGTCTCGGGGAAAAACAAAAAGGGTTTCAATCTGAAAAGGTGCAGGCTGAACACAGGGAGAACATATATCCAGGACCCATCGGTGTAGCAGTTATAAACTGTTGTAGTTGTGTTGGGAAAGTGCCAGCGCTCCAAGCGCTAATAGAAAGCACTGATGCTGAGGTCGTTATAGGCACTGAAACTGGCTAAAGCCGGGGAAATTTAGTCGAAACTTTTGTGGAGGACCTAACGGTGTTCAGAAAGGATAGGCTCAATACAGTTGGTGGTGACGTGTTTGTTGTTATTAGAAGTAATTTATTTTATAGCGAAATTGAAGTAGATAGTTCCTGAGAGTTAGCGTGGGTAGAGGTCATTTTTGGCAACCGGATTAAAATAACTAATTAATCCTTTTCCCGACCTCACAACTCAGATTATTGAGTTACTGAATGGTACAAAGGAAACTTGAGTCTAGCTTCAAACACGCACCCAACTCACACAATTATAGTTGGTGACTTCAATGTACCCTTGATATTTAGGCAAAAATGAATGTTTAAATCCGGAGGTACACATAAAACATCATCAGAAATTGTGCTAAACGCATTCTCTGTAAATTATTTCGAGCAATTAGTACAGGAACCCTCTCGAATAGTAAACGGTTATGAAAACACACTTGACCTCTTCGCAACAAATAATCCTGAGATAATAACGAGCATCAAAACAGATACAAGGATTAGTGACCACAGGATTGTCGTAGCGATACTCACTATTGTAACCCCCAAATCCTCCAAAAATAAACGAAAAGTATACCTATTCAGAAAAGCAGAAGAGAATTCGATTCCTGAGAGGCAGTCTCCATTCCTTCCAAATTAGCTGTGTAAGTGGAGACCAGATGTGTCTTGAATTCAGAGAGACGGTATCGGCACCAATTCAGAGCGTTATACCAAATACACACGTCAAAAAAAGTTTTGCATCACCTCGGTTCCGAGAGTTCCGGAACCTGTACAGAAAATTGAAATAGAGATCAACATAAACATCATTTCCGCCCTTTTTATTGCTCATGAAAACCACACATTGCATGTTGCTCCACCATACAGCGAGACCTTCAGTGGTGGTGGTCCAAATTGCTGTACACACCGATACCTCTAATACCCAGTAAGCACGTCCTCTTGCACTGATACATGACTGTATTCGTCGTGACATACTATCCACAAGTCCATCAAGTCACTGTTGGTCCAGATTGTCCCACTACTCAAAGGCGATTCGGTGTAGATCCATCAGAGTGGTTGGTGGGTCACGTCGTCCATAAACAGTCCTTTTCAATGTATCCCAGGCATGTTCGATAGGGTTCATGTCTGAAGAAAATGCTGACCTCTCTAGTCGAGCGATGTCGTTATCCTGAAGGAAATCACTCACAAGATGTGCACGATGGGGGCGCGAATTGTCGTCCGTGAAGACGAATGCCTCACCAATATGCTGCCAATATGGTTGCACTATCGTTCCGGAGGAAGGCATTAACGTATCGTAAAGCCGTTATGGCGCCTTCCATGACCACCAGCAGCGTACGTCGGTCCCACATAATGCCACCCCAAAACCTCCACCTTGCTGCACTCGCTGGACAGTGTGTGTAAGACGTTCAGCCTGAACGGGTTGCCTCCAAGCACATCTCCGTCGATTGTCTGATTGAAGATATATGTGACACTCATCGGAGGAGAGAACGTGATGCCGATCCTGAGCGGTCCATTCGGCATGTTGTTGGGCCCCCTCGTAGCGCGCTGCATGGTGTCGTGGTTGCAAAGATGGAGCTCGCCATGAACATCGGGAGTGAAGTTGCGCATCATGCAGCTTATTGCGCACAGTTTGAGCCGTAACACGACGTCCGGTAGCTGCACGAAAAGCATTATTCAACATGGTGGCTGTTAGAGTTCCTCCGAGCCGTAACGGTCATCCACCGCAGTTGTAGCCCTTGGTCGGCCTGAGCGAGGCATGCCATCGACAGTCCCTGTCTCTTTGTATCTTCTCCATGTCGAACAACATCGCTTTTGTTCAAACTTCCTGCCAGATTAAAACTGTGTGAGGGACTGAGACTCTAATGTTGATATAGTGAGCTCACGGCCTGTTAAAATATTACCCTTCTCTGTTCACAGTGTACATGGGGAGACTGTCAGCGCGGTTCCGCAAGCGAGTGGCCGGCCGGACTGACGAGAGGATGCGCATGATGAACGAGCTGGTGCAGGGCATACAGGTGGTCAAGATGTACGCCTGGGAGAGGCCCTTCGCAGAGCTCGTTGCCATGGCCAGGAAGTACGTAAGACTCAAGATAAGGAATCCTGGTAGATAATAGTCAAAACGTAGACTGAGCAATGTAAAAATGGATATTTCAGAATGGTGTCTTTCTCTGAGTCAATGTGAATTCATTGCCTGTTAATTCCAGGACCGAAATCCACAAGCTGCTGCACACAGCTTACCTAAAGAGCTTCCTGCATGCGTCGGCCGTCTTTATAGAGCGCTCCTCCCTGCTGGTGACGCTGTTGGCTTATTTCCTGGCTGGAAAAATCGCGGGACCCGACCAGGTGAGTATATTCCACATCTACATGGATACTCTGCAAATCACATTTAAGTCCTTGGCAGAAGGTTCATCGAACCACCTTCACAATTCTCTATTATTCCATTCTCATACAGCGTGCGGAAAGAATGAACACCGATATCTTTCCGTACTAGCTCTGATTTCCCTTATTTTATCTTCGTGATCGTTCCTCCCTATCTAAGTCTGTGTCAACAAAATATTTTCGCATTCACATTTTCTTCTGCGCGTTTTCACTTCTCCGGCTTCAATGTCAGTCTTCTTGCATTTCAGATATTCTCAATGGCCCAATACTTCAGCGTGCTCAACTTGTCGCTGGCCATCATGTTCCCATTCGCTATATCCCATGTTAAGGAAGCGGGAGTGTCCGTCCAGCGCATCGAAGTAAGTACAAATTTCTCATCCGACTTATCACAACACAACAATCTGTGCTGCAGAGTTTCCGATAACGTTAGTTGTCGAATGGTAATACACAAGTAGGATTAAAAGAATATTCGGTACATCACGCCACTCTACGGAATGTATCGTATGTGTAACAAAACAGCTGATGGCAGTACGTGTTGTACAAGAATGGTCTGAAAAGTTCCGTGCCAAGCTCACAGATCGCAGACTAGCTGCGCAGATTTTTCCTCAGAGTTCGATTCAACTTTCAACAGGCACCATGCAAAATTGCAACTGATTCTCTTCAGTAGTGGACTGAAGGCAACAGTCCGAAAACTGTAACCGGACGAGAAATCGTCGAAAAATTACGCGATACAAGCTAAGAAAATCAGCATAGCAAGGAGTGCGAAACTTTCAAGGGATTTCAAAAGAACATGTGGGATACATTTTGGATGAAGAAATGTACACTAGCTTTTTGCAAAACGGGTGCCTTGCTTCCTCACAGCGGATCAGAAACGAATTTACACGAGAATTTCCGAACACTGTTTGACGCGTCTACTTAAAACGAAAAGCGATTTTCAGCGTCCTTGTGTGGCAATGGGTGCAATATGGATTCATCACCAAATAACGGAGTCAAAACAGAAATCTAAGTCCGCAGCTCGTAGTCGTGCGGTAGCGTTCTCGCTTCTCGCGCCCGGGTTCCCGGGTTCGATACCCAGTGGGGTCAGGGATTTTCTCTGCCTCGTGATGACTTGGTGTTGTGTGATGTCCTTAGGTTAGCTAGGTTTAAGTAGCTCTAAGTTCTAGGGGACTGATGACCATAGCTGTTAAGTCCCATAGTCCTCAGAGCCATTTGAAACATTTGAACAGAAATCTAAACAGATGACTTCAGGTCAAAAGAACATGAAGATCATGTCGTCATCGGGAACGGTCATGACATCCGTGTTTTGGGGTACGAGGTAAATTCTTCTGATTGTTTTAAAAAAGGTGAAAGAAAAAGAGGGTAGTATAATTCGAATTTTCTAACGGATCTGGATGCCAAAAATTCGAAAGAAACAGATCTGGTTTGCAGAAACATTCAACCTATTTGCGAAAGTATCTTGAAAATGAGAATATTGAGGGATCTGCGCTATGGGGTGTGGGTACATGCATCCTGTTTCCCATATTTGGCTCCCTTATAGTTCCATAACTTCCTGAACTTTAATGGCTTTCTTGCTAGAAACCGTTTTTCATCGAATCAAGAAGCAACTGCAACTGTAGATGAGTGTTTTACAGCACTTCTATAAAAACACTACAGTGATGGAATAATATCACTGGAACGAAGTTGGATGTAATATATTAGTGTTAAGAGAGGTTAATAAGTGTAGAAATAAAGCCTATGAGACTAGAGCTGGTGTTTTTTTGTTACAAGAAATAGTCTCTATGGGGTTTGGTGTTAATGTTGCAAGCACTTTTGGTGAGAAGGCCATCCATCATCAGACAACACATAGCAGCGGCGACTCGAGCTGCGAAGTAATAGCAGGTGCAGCGTCTGTGTTACTCTGAATTACGACGCAAAGTTCCTTTAAACATGCATGCATGTCCAAACGAACAGGCACTAAGACGACTGCAGTCGTTATGACATACATTAAATGCATGTGCAATTGCGAATATACATAAAACCATCAGATGTAGGATTGAATGACAATGAAAATTTGTGCCACACCGGGACTCTACGCCGGATTTCCCGCTTATCGCGGATGGTCGTCTTACCATTTGGCTATCCGTATCAGACATGCGTCTACAAGCTGTACTCGTACATCCGTTATGTATATTCTCGTACAGGCGAGACATTTTACTTGAAAGTCGCTTGCCCGGTGTCGTATTTATCCGCCCACACCAGGCAAGCGACTCTCGAGTAAGAAGCCTCGCCTGTACGGCTACATCATACGAGGGCTCTTCAGAAAGTAGGGAACATTTTGGCATTAATAGAAACTAAGTACAAGAAATATATTTTATTATATACATCTCAAAGAGCGACTGACATACTACTTTTCCATATAGTCACCAAACGTATTGACGCACTTATCATGGCGATGGACAAGCTTTGAAAGACCTTCGTCGTAAAATTCTGCCGCCTGAGACTTCAGTCAGTGAGATACGCCCGCCTGGAGTTCCGCGTCATCATCAAAGCCCTACGTTGCAAGCCAGTTCTTCACCTTGGGAAACAAGAGGGAGTCGCTTGGTGCAAGATCGGGGCTGTAGGGCGGATGAGGAAAAATTTTCCATTTGAATGAATTAAGGAGTTCTTTAGTGCGGTTTGCCGTGTGAGGTCGGGCACTGTCGCGTAAAAACAAAATTTTGCACGTTAGCTTTCCTTGGCGTTTGTTTCGAACTGCTGTGCAAAGTTTGACAGTAGCGGGCAGAATTTATGGTTGCTCCACGTTCGAGGAAATCAATAAGAACCACAACTTGCCTATCTAAAAACACTGTTGCCATCAACTTCCTTGCTGACAAGGTTTGCAAACATTATTTTGGTTTTTGGGGGGACCTCGTGTGCCCCCACTCCATGGACTGTAATTTTGTCTCGAAATTGAGTTATTTCACCCAAGTCTCGTCACGAGTGATTCGATCCAGTAATGACTCACCATGTTTGTGGTAGGCCTCCAGAAATGTCAGCGTTGCCCCCTTTCGCTGTTCTTCATAGTGCTCTGTAAGCACCCATCGTGCACAAAATTTGTGCTAGCTTAACTTTTCAGTGGCAATTTCAAACAGCAAAGTCCGTGAAACTTGTGGAAAAGAAAGCGAAAGCTCAGTTATTGTGAAGCGACGGTTTTCACCAATCATTTCATCAGCTTTAGCGACAAGATCGCCAGTGACAATGCTCTGGCGTCCGTTCTTCTCTTCATCATGAACGTTGGTTCGGACATTTGAAACCGAATGCACCATTTCCGGACGGAAAATTCACTCTTTAAGTTGTGTCCGTACACTTCGCACAGTTCACAATAAATTTCTATAGGTTTTAGGTTTTTTGCCAACAAAAACCCTATCACAGACCGAACCTCACAACTGGAGAGATTTTCGACTGCAGCGCACATTTCTAATTCGAATATTGAAAACACCAGGCTTGTAGAGACGTTCCCGCTGTCACGGATGGATGCCGACTGAACTGCCGAACACACACATACCAAAATATACGCGATCGGCGCGCGCATAGCGGCGTCAGACGGAATCGTTCCCTACTTTCTGAATAACCCTCGTACATACATGCATATTGGATGTACGAGCACAGATTGTAGATGCATGGATGACGACATATGGGTTTGGCCATTAATCGTGAATAGATCGCGAAAACGTCGGCTGCAGTGGCCGGGCAGTTCTAGGCGCTTCAGTCCGGAAACGCGCGAATGCTACTGTCGCAGGTTCGAATCCTGCCTCGGGCATGGCTGCGTGTGATGTTCTTAGGTTAGATAGGTTTAAGTAGTTCTAAGTTCTAGGGGACTAATGACCTCAGATGTGAAGCCCTATAGTGCTTAGAGCCATTTGAACCATTTTTTAAAGTCATCTTCAATGGAGCTCCATTTCAACCAGATAGCCAAATGGTAAGGCGACCACTTGCCATAAGTGGGAAATCCGGCTTCGAGACCCGGCTGCCACAAATTTTCACTGCCGTCATTACGTCTTACAGCTAAAGGTGGTATGTACATTCGCAATTGCGCATACATGTTCGAGTCGCCGCTGTCTTATGTATTGTGTGATAATGGTCTTGTGTCCAAACGCGCTTACAGTATTAACACTAAACGCCACTGAGATTGCTTTCTATAACTAAAGGAGATTGAACTGAAAATAAAAAGTTTCTGAAAACGTAAATTCTTATTTTCATTAATTTTCTGACTGAACTTCACAGAATACCCTCCTAAAACACCTCGTAATCTTCAATACTTTCCCCGACAAAGGAATCACCAGATCTTGTTGTACTCTGCATAACAGATGTTATAAGACTCTGGAGCCCCACCTGTAGCAATGACAGGCTTAAAAAAAGCTCTACACTCGCAGTTGTTTTGTTTTGCCTACTGCCTACAGGTTTCGTTGCTCAGTACCATTCTCAGGCTGTTCCATTATCAAAAAAATTTCAGCACAAAGTTAGAACAGGAATGAAAGAGGAAATTTGGAAAAAGTTAATGAAAACGTTTTGTAATAGGAGGTAACAGTCCTAAGTTTGATAGACTTCGTACTATAGGAAATAATTAAAATATGCTTACTATGGCAGCAAGATACATTTTGTACGAACAACAAAATGTTATTTTCCGTCACAGGAAAGTGGAATAAATGATTTAAGTCCTTTAACCCAAATATTTTTAATATAGCATTGTTAAGGATTTGAATTACATGTTCAGCTGAATTACTTCACATGTATTGCCACAAGCTGAAGCTTGCACAAATAATGTAGTTTCTTCAATTAATGCTGCAGTTTTGTTTGAATTAGTGTGCAACGGAACAGAGACCGTTCAGTTATATGAGTGAGCGGTGTATGCTCTTTGGGACATGTGGCGCTCAGTGGGGTCGTGGTTCGGCCGTGAGGCGTGCCGACATACTCCGCGCTGTCGCAATAAACGGTTTTCTGCGGACGGTGCAACGACTGACGCACTGGGATTCCCGGCCTTTCTGCTCATCGCCTCTGATTCCACGTAATGTCCTGATGCAGCTGCCATCAGCATCCCTTTCCTTTCCTTTCTCCCTCCACCTTTAATTTTCATGGAAGAGAACGTTCACTGGTAAAGATAGTAAAACTGCACGAGCCACAGCAGAGATGAGGTCATTTGATAAACTCGACCTTTTTTTTTTTTTTAAAAAAAAAGATAACTTTAAGTGCAGTTACGTCGCCACATTGCCCAGTCGTACAAGTCAGAAATATTCTTTCGCTAACTCAGAAGGTCATTTGCGATTTCGCCTAAGACCCGGAAGCAGCGTGCCTTCTCGAAAGCCGAGTCCGAGATAACATCAAGTGTAACACCGAACAACTGCGAATTTTCTAAATCCAGCGATAGGTCACTGTGAGCACACCATTCAGAAACAGAGTCCCAAGGCATGTGAGCGTCGACGCCAAATACACATCCAATCAACATGCCTTCAAAATAATTTTATGAACGTTTCCAGTCCTCACACCACTAAATGTCATCGAATCAGTTAAGCTAAACTTAAAAATGGCCTATTTAATATAACTGACACACAGTTAACGAAGTGGTTTTTTCCACTGTATACAAACTTTAGCGCTTGATCGATGAGAGGATTCGGAACAAAAAAGGGTCTAATGCACTTACGTCCGGAAATCCATGTTTTCTATGCTAGAGACCATTTATTCAATCATACATTGTTACAGAGACTACGGTCTAATATGGGCTGTACTATGCAGTCACAGTGCATGTGCTGAAAATGGTTTCCATGTGCCTCAACGCATGCATGTACGCGCCGTCGTTTAACCCAAATATTTTTAATATAGCATTTTTAATATAGCATTGTTCTGTCTCAGACGTTCACATCTGACAGGCTGTATCCAAAGTGTCATAGGCACCATGTATACTCTACTCCAGTGTCTCAACATCTGGCATGGTCTCTGCTTACACGATGCTTCTGAGATGACCCCATAACCAGAAATCGCACGGGTTGAGACCCGGTGAAGGAGCCGGCCATGGAAATGGCCCCTCGTTTGATCCACCGATCAGGGAAGACACGACTGAGATGCTTCCGGGCGTTAGCGGCGAAGTGGGAAGGAGCGCCGTCATGTAGCAGCCACATAACCTTTCGAATCGTCAGTGACACTTCTTCCAGCAGAGCAGGCAAAGTGACCCGCTAGAAACGCCGATAGTTCCGGCCTGTAAGGCGACGTGGAAGGAGGACTGGTCCCAAAATATGGTGGGAAGTTATCCCGGCCCACATATTCTGGTTGTACCGATGCTGATGATTCGCTGTTGCCATACCATGGGGGTTCTGAATACTATCCCACAGATGACTGTTTTGAAAACTGAAGATACCATTCTGTGTAAAGGTGGCCTCATCTGTGAATAGGACGGTTGCCTGGTCAAGAAATCAGTGCTGAAACTGCTCCCAACGCGGAAAATCTGTCGTTCGTAAGCCCAGCACACGCTGTAAGTGATAAGTGCACTAACAATTGTCATGGAGAATGTTCCGCACGGTGATCTGGCTTACCTGTACTGGCGGACCAACTGCCTGGTACTGACACAGAGGTTGCCTTACACAGTGATATTCACATTTTCGTGCAAGTCTGGTGTTCGAAAATTTCGGGCACACCTTTCATGATTTCCTATTTCCTGAAACGACCCTGTCGCAGACAAAACACTGTTGCAGACATACTGTTGTGGTTGTTGTCGGCGGGAATAGGTCTCCTGATACAACATTGCTGTCTGCATCCATTTGCCTTTCCGTAAGTAAGCACCATGTCGAGAAGCTCTGGATTTAAATACGGAATCATCGTGTACAACTCTGTATCACATCCACTAAAAGGCGAAACAGCAAGGGAAGTGAATTGGACTCACGATTACCAATTACTATGGCACGAGAGTGTGCTAGGGCATGACGTATGAGGAACAGTATCACCCTCTACGAGGAAACCATGCATACTGTAAATGTGGCTGCATGGTACAGCGCGTTTTAGATGAGTCTTTGTAACGAAGTGTGATTGAATAAATGGTTTCTCGCACGAAGATAATGCATTTCAGGACGTAAGTCCATTAGACCTTCTTTAATCCATATCCTCTCATCAATCGATCCCTAGAGTTTGTACACGGTGGAAAAAAATTGCCTGTATATGCCAAAATGTGAGCATCTCAACCCCGGTTATTACGACACCTCACACGTTTCTTGAAGCGCTAATTAACAACAAATAACACGAATGACAATTGCACTTGACATATTTTACACCAAGAAAATATACAAAGATACACACAACAGTATAAACCCATCTGCTTAGCCGAGGCCGCTAACGCATACCTGTGCGGTGGCGCTCCATTCGGAGGTAAGCTGGTTCAAATCCCGGTTGTGGGTGAAATTTTCACTACTGGTATTTGGCTGACAAGGGGAGCAGAGATGGTGGCGTAATGTTCTTGAACACCATCCTCGACGCCAGTAACCTGGATTAAATTCGAAACGCTTCCAAAGTGCCCCTTGAAGTGAGGGCATACTGTACAGTTGACAGTCATCCTTCTGTCGGGTGGGGACTTTAAGCTCGGCGACCTCCCTGGCCCCATTCGAGAGAAGTAGACTTTTTGGCGACAGCCTGTCGCTTTCTTTCACCCATAACAACACAACCAAACACTACACTATGCAAGAACTTATCACAGCCATCCATACGACACAGATACACCCTCTACATGTAATGCCAAGATGCAGGATGACAGCTGCAAACCACCTCCTTGCCTAGAACGGCGATCGGGACTGTTGCATCTACGCTTATTCCCTGTGTATGAGACTACTTTAACTTTTGACAACGTTTACATTCGTCTTTTATGATGGTGCACCAATATTGAATAGCGCTTAATTTTCATTATTGCCTTTTTAGTCAACTTGCATTTATTCGATAAATACTGGTAGGGGCAAATAAAAGTGGCCCACAGAACAGAGTTCTAGGTTGGAAAGAAATACAACAGAGGAAAGAAAATACGATACTAACCTGACAGTAGTAGATGTTGAAAGTGACCACCACTCGTCTTTTGGGCCCTGGTCAGCGAGTTGCTGAACGTAGGTCGAAGCTGGACTGCTGGAATTACTGCAGTCTCATCCGGAACGTTCATCTGCAATTCTTGAAGACTGTGAGGACTGTTGGGACGCAAGGGCTCCCACACAAAGTAATCAGACACTGAAAGATCCTGGCCAGGTAGGGCCAGGACAAGAGTGACCTCTGCTAACAACTCAGTCAGGCGTGGTGGTTGTGTAAATGTGCTCCAATGTGTGCAATGGAACACGTGGGGGGCGTGCACGAGGTGTGGCTATACGCACAAATTCACATCCAGTTGTATCCATTCGTCTGGGTCGCTTTTATTTGCCCCACCCTGTCTATGTTAGCAATAATTAGCCTAGACTTTGGTGATAGGCAAATTTGTGAGCTTGAGACATGCTGCCATCATAGCTATATTAAATGTAATACAGGTGTGTCCCACGTACAGTGCAAGAGCTGTGGCATTCTAGAGCGTAGGATGGCTGCTACCGGCGCGTCAGGGACCGGGCCGATGCTCCATGCTTGATAGTTGGGATATCTGTTTAGCCAAGGGGGAAACTAGACGGGTTAGGAGGAGCCTTGGCGAGAACTCCGAGAAAATCGTAGCTCCATCCAGCAATCGAGAAAGACGCGTCAGTAGCGTTTGATCACAGGACTGTGCTCAGTGTAGTGCCTAGATTGACCTTTACAAGTACTGCTGCTCGACGTCAGTAGTGCAACCGAGACTGTAGTTTGAGCGTTTTGCAGAGGTTAAGGCTGAAATGCTCTTTCTGTTTGATGAACCATGCCTCACTTTATCGTAGTACACGAACTCACAGAAGAATCGCGTTGAAGTTCCAAAAATCTTCATTCTTTACGTGAATGGTCTCTACGTGATGTGAAAGCAAGAATATAGTGTGCAGTAACTATTACACGAATTACAGAACTGATCTTTTCCCAGCAGCTCATAGCTTCTATTAGGTTTATGAACAAAAGTATGCAACCGTTTTCCAGAGAAGTAACGGCTATTATGAAACCTACAGCTGTTTCATGCAGTACAACGCAAAATCGCACACTGCCAGGGAATCTATGAGAATGATACCAGGTGTTTTCAATGATAGCACGAATCCTACCAGTTTGTTCTGGCATCATGCAGAGGCTCTTGCCGTAATTAAAGACGATTTTCAGGAGTCTAATGTCTGTTACACCTGTAAGACTATTTCAGGATCAGCCTCCTCCATTGCGCACTGGCTAGTTCTCACACTGCCGGTCTGAACAAGAGGGGGAGATAAAGTGGCGGTACCGCCTGCTTACGGGAGTATTAGTTCCTGCACAGCGTCGGGTTTAGCGCCTCAGTCGTACGTAAATGTCCTGTATAGTGGAATTACGGTCACAATTGCGTATTTACTTCTTCTTCTATCTCTTATTTTGCCTCTGTCGCGCTTCGGTGCAGGGTCGGGACCGATATTTACGGATCTGGAATTACTAGTTCAATGTTCGTACCCCAACTTATCTGCGTGTAGTGTTATTCATATGAATGTGAAAGAAAATTTTCTCAAGGTTTGCCAAAAGTGTGACTCAGCGACCAACTGGGTACCACCGAAGTATTCACCTACTGGAACAGGCGAAACGGCACAGAACCTATATCCAGGCAGGCCAGCACATCGACATTCGTCATTAATCCACAGTGGATTCGATCTGGGATCGGCGCATCTCCCTTTTCCAGAACCGACACTTCAACACTTACGGCTATCAGGCCACATTGCGTATTTACTGCGCGTAATTACCGCTCTAGCTCCAGAGGGACATACACCGCTGACATGGAATCGCAGTTACTCATTGTTGTAAACATAATCTTTAATCTGGCCCATCGTATGTCTTTGTTGCTATCTGAGCTTGTCACTAAATGGGTTTTCTGTGACCTCTGAAAAATTATGAGTCGTAATTTGCTCCGTATCTCCATTAATAATAATCGGACAGAGTATTTCAAAAGGTCTTTGGATTTGCCACTTTGTGTCGAATAAAGTGGGATACTGTCATTTGCTTGATCGCTATTAAGTTGCATGAAAATTAAGATTAGGCAGAATAAACTTTGGTTACGTTCACCACGTATCATGTGTCCCACTATAAAGGTTGAACTTCAGCCGCTTTCAGTGTGATAGACAACGTTTGCTACCTCTCCTTGTTCTGTTCGCTGGGATCATGTTGATCTCTTCTTAGAATATTGACATTAATCTCATGTCCTAGAGCCTTACATCAACATTCCGCAAGTTTCGACACTCGACTACCGTTTGTAGTTTCACAGAGTGAGTATTCCGGTGACGTTGAAGTAGTTTGTGCTATAGTGAGGAATAAACTAAAACACTTTCCTGTTCATAAACCTCTGATTGACGGTCGTAGGCCTATCAACAGACACATAGGCACTGTAAGGTCTGGGTGCCACTACAAAGGGCCGGTCTCTAAGCTAAATGATAGTCGACTACGCAAGTCGGCCACCTGGGAAGGTGAGAATATGGTGGTAATTCTGGCCACAGAGCAGGGAAAAGGGATTTGTCTTCACTAGTGGGACAACAAGAACGTGGCCCCGAAGTAACGTTACCCAATAAGGCGGCCGTGACTCAAGAACGTGATGTCATGTGGCGTCAGCTGATGACGCGAGTACCGTTATCAAAAAGGGCGTAAGGTAGGGTAGTCGGACTACTTCCACTAACCTAAGTCACCTCGTCCTAGGAAATCGCGGGAAGTTTGAATTTTGGAGGGAAGATAGGGCACTTGGGTTACCTCTACTAACGTAAGAAAATTGCGGGAAAGAAAGGGCTACCTCTACTAACATAAGTCTCCTCTTCCTAGTAACTTGCGGGAAGTTTGAATTTTGGTGCGAAGATAGGTCAATAGGGCTACCTATACTAATCTAAGAAAATTGTGCCAAAGAAAGGGCAGTTGTGCTACCTCCACTAACTCACCTCTTTCTACGAATGTACATAAGCCTCTATTAAACAATTAGATTCTGTACCACATCAAGTGTGTTCGTCATCCTCTTAGAAAATGTTCCTCAATTTTGCTCTAAGATCTTACGTTCAATTCAGTTACTATATTTTTTTAATTTCTTTAAATTTGTTTAAATTTATTTATTATTATTATAAACCTACAGCATTAGTTTCCTGTTACCACCACAATAGGCTGAGATATCGATAGCTGTATTACATGCACTGGAGATAGTCCTTATTTAAAGCAATTCGAGCACTGCAACCATCAACTATGTTCACAAAATTTGCTCTAGCAACTGATGAGAGTTAGTATGGCGTTACCATTCAATTCGAATAAATGTCGTATAAATTTCTTTCAATTTTTATAGTGTTACCACCACAAGAGGCTTATATATCCCTTTCTCATTGTTTTGATAGCTGTATTACATGCACTCATTCAGCTCTGGACGTAAGTCCTTACTTAAAGAAATAGAGCCACTACCACCATCAAATGTTTGTCATCCTCTTGGAAAATGTACATGAATTTTGCTGAGGGGGATTAGTATGGTGTTGCCCCCACTAAAGGCCGCTCATTCATATAGGCAAGAAAAGGTATTCGCTACTCTTCCAAATACCTAGTTTCAGCTACTTTTGAAGGTCATCCAACTACGTTTCCTACATACATCGAACTGCAGATCTCACCTAGTTTATTACGCTGATACAAATCACTCACTGTGCCAGGGGTCTGGAGGGAAGGAAAATTGGTGTGAAAAAAGGAATCAGCATATTCTGGGCCGCTGGAGAGAGGAGGGAGTGTATTATATTTATTTTTTGAACAGTTTATTTAACTACGGATTTCACCTAATTTATTAATTACGCTGATGCAAGATGCTCACCCTAACATGCTTAGAGTCACAATATATGGTTTACAGACCTCAAACTACTCCTAAATGATAATACCTTAGACTGATGAGCCGAGAAGCAAACAGCTCGTAAATTACAGTGTCGTGCTCTGGCTGTCACACTGGACTCGCGTTCGGGAGGACGACGGTTCAACCTCTCGTTCGACCCCATCCTGATTTAGGTTTTCCGTGATTTCCCTAAATCGCTCCAGGCAAATGCTGCTATGGTTCCTTTGAAAGGGCATGGTCGACTTCCTTCCCCATCTTTCCCTAATGAGACCGATGACCTCGCTGTCAGGTCTCCTCCCTCAAACAACCCAACTTCTAAATTCCCGCCGCCCATGGTGGCCGAGCGGATCTAGGCGCTTCAGTCTGGAACCACGCGACTGCTACGGTCGCAGGTTCGAATCCTGCCTCGGGCATGGATGTGTGTCACGTCTTTAGGTTAGTTAGGTTTAAGTAGTTCTAAGTTCTAGGGGACTGATGACCTCAGATGTTAAGTACCATAGTGCTCAGAGCCATTTGAACCTAAATTCTCAAAATAATCCAGTCATACCATGCAAACATGAAAACTAATCGTAGATGACCGACACAATGCATGCAAACACGCTCACAATGCGTAATCACCAGAAAATAATTCAATGCAGAAACACTCACTGCAACTTAAAAGCCCAACTTATCAACCACTTGAACCCTGATTCTGCTGGATGGAAAGCCTAAGTGCACCCTGCCCCCCACTTCCCCCCCCCCCCCCTCTCAACGCATGAAAACTCTCCAAATGCAGGAGACAAAGGTTAGTGTACTTTATTTATTTTGCTCGGGAAACAGACCCAAATATCCATCCTAATTACATAATAAGTCACAGAGATCGGTCCTAATTACAGAACTAGATGTATAGCGCTGCATAAGGACGGCTTAAAATCGCAAAACTAACCATGCAACTCAACTTACCCTGCTTTAATTGCACAACTACATGCATAGCACTGCACAAGAACGGCAATACTCCACCAAATCTGACAACTTGTGTTATCCTGTTTGGGTCCGCCCCTGGTAGCTGAGTGGTCAGCGCGACAGACTGTCAATCCAAAGGAACTGGGTGTTGTGTTGTCCTGATCATCATCATCATTTCATCCCCATCGACGCGCAAGTCGCCGAAGTGGCGTCAAATCGAAAGACTTGCACCAGGCGAACGGTCTACCCGACGGGAGGCCCTCGTCACACGACATTTCATTTCATCCTGTTTGGGGAAAAAATTATACCACTCGAAACCAGCGACAGAAACATTCAAACTGTACCCTACACCTACAAGACAGGAGAAAAATGTTCAACTCATTACATCCTGGTGTTCGACAGAGATGAGTTTAAACAAGTCTATTACACTACTGGCCATTAAAATTGCTACAACACGAAGATGACGTACTACAGACCTGAAATGTAACAGACAGGAATAAGATGCTGTGATATGCAAATGATTAGATTTTCAGAGCATTGAAACAAAGTTGACGCCGGAGGCGACACCTAAAACGTGCTGACATGAGGAAAGTTTCCAACCGATTTCTCAGATGCAAACAGCAGATGACCGGCGTTGCCTGATGAATCGTTATTGTGATGCCTCGTGTAAGGAGGAGAAATGCGTAGCACCACGTTTCCGATTTTGATAAAGGTCGGATTGTAGCCTATCGCGATTGCGGTTTATCGTATCGCGACATTGCTGCTCGCGTTGGTCCAGATCCAATGACTGTTAGCAGAATGTAGAATCGGTGGGTTCAGGGGGGTAGTACGGAACGCCGTGCTGGATTCCAACGGCCTCGTATTACTAGAAGTCGAGATGACAGGCATCTTATTCGCATGGCTGTAACGGATCGTGCATCCACGTCTCGATCCCTGAGTCAACAGATGGGGACGTTTGGAAGACAACAACCATCTGCGCGAACAGTTCGACGACGTTTGCAGCAGCATGGACTATCAGCTCGGAGACCATGGCTGCGGTTACCCTTGACGCTGCATCACAGACAGCAGCGCCTGCGATGGAGTACTCAACGGCGAACCTGGGTGCACGAATGGCAAAACGTCATTTTTTCGGATGAATCCCGGTTCTTTTTACAGCATCATGATGGTCGCATCCGTGTTTGGCGACATCGCGGTGAACGCACATTGGAAGCGTGTATTTGTTATCGCCATACTGGCGTATCACCCGGGGTGATGGTATGGTGTGTCATTGGTTACACGTCTCGGTTACCTCCTGTTCGCATTAACAGCACTTTGAACAATGGACGTTACATTTCAGATGTGTTACGACCCGTGGCTCTACCCTTCATTCGATCCCTGCGAAATCCTACATTTCAGCAGGAAATGCACGACCGCATGTTGCAGGTCCTGTACGGGCCTTTCTGGATACAGAAAATGTTCGACTGCTGCCCTGGCCAGCACATTGTCCAGATGTCTCACCAGCTGAAAACGTCTGGTCAATGGTGGCCGAGCAACTGTCTCGTCACAGTATCACAATACGCCAGGCACTACTTTTGATGAACTGTGGTGTCGTGTTGAAGCTGCATGGGCAGCTGTACCTGTACACGCCATCCGAGGTCTGTTTGACTCAATGCCCAGGCGTATCAAGGCCGTTATTACGGCCACAGGCGGTTGTTTTGGGTACTGATTTCTCAGGATCTATGCACCCAAATTGCGTGAAAATGTAATCGCATGTCAGTCCTAGTATAATATATTTGTCCAATGAATACCCTAATACCCGTTTATCATCTGCAGTTCTTCTTCTTGTAGTAATTGTAATGGCCGATAGTGTAGCTCCAAAGACAAATCTATATAGTTTTTCACATTCGACTTAGAAACTTATCACCTCTGTGAACAGATTTACGTCGAAACCTGTATTTCCACTAACGAATACAGATTTCCGTCATTTAGCAGATTCCAAATCACGCCCTACAATTTACAAAGTCAAACAACGTTTTTCTCATATCTAGACAACCGGCAAACGTGTCTTCCACCTGCTAGACGCACACACCACAATCGCCCTCCTCTCATCAAAAGAAGAAGTCAGATGCGAAGAAGCACTCGACTGAACAATTTACATGATAACAGAATAATGACACAACGCAAACACACATCCATATTCAATCTCGTCAAGTTTCCACTTGATCACGAAAGCTGTCCAACACATACTATGTATTAATTCGCTATTTGGTTGTGTAGACGACTGCACGGTTAAGTCAAATACATTCCCGCATTGCAACAGCCCTCTCCATTCGCCCCCCCCCCCCCCCCCGCCATTAGGGGGAAACTTGACTCATTCCCACCACAGGCCACGCTTAGAGAGAATCATCCTACCAAATCGAACACATATATATTTGATCGCTATACTTGAATGACATTCGACAATGAGGTAGGTATCCGAAATACATGCTGCTTACAGCTCTGGAAATAGAAATATCTGTACCATTCTTTTCACTTGACATACTCTTCCCTTTGCTGTCACAGTATTCCATGTCAAATGCAAGCCATCCTTACCACTGGACATAGTCAACTCCTTTACACATCTCAGAACACAAACACATACTTTATAAACCAGATGCTCCTAATTTAGAAAATTATTCTGCTAAGGAACATGTTATGGAATCGGTATTTTCAACCCCCTCAAGGCACCACAGCTAGATATTTATCCATTGTTTGTAAAGCATTCTCTCTCTATGAGATGTCAGAGGGTCGGTGATATATCAAGTGGGACATAGGCGATGCTTGATTGAGAAGGATCACAAACAGTGGATGATGTGCTGATTGAGGTTGTAAGAAATGTGCAGTCGCTTTTCAGATCTCTAGTGCAATGCTATCCGCTAGAAATGCAGTATCGGATTTTGAATCAAGTTCACGCATTCAAGCACATACCTGCATAGGATCCTATGGAGAAGTCCTTTATTACAGCCACTAATGAATTATATTTTTAGCACTTTAATATTTAGAAACGAGTCACCTTTCTCGATCCGATCTGCTACAGTAAAATTCCAACCTCGTTTTATTCATCCCCCATGCAACTGCTGCCATTTCTCCAGCTTTACGCATGTGATCGTTCCAGTTTAAATTGCAACTGAGTAGAAGTTGGGGGAGATACAACTACCACCTTTGGCAGCCCATGTAGAAACTGGCTAAGCTGCGTTACTGCGACAGGACTGTGTTTTGACCATTCGATGGAAACCGGAACTGCAACAAGGACAATGATTTTCTCTAGTATATTGCAGTGGACCCACAAACTACACACAAGTGCTACAGATACGTCTACATTCACATCTATCTTCGTTATTCTGTAACATCCTACAGAGGAATATTACCAACTATAAAAGTTCCACAAACTTCATCTGATAGAGAACTGAATAAGATTTTCACCGCATCTCTTTCCTACCATATATCAAAAACCTAATACTGCGTGCATGCAGGCATCAAGCAGATGTGACTATCCTGTTAAATATACACGTTTTGATCAACTGCACACCTCAGTTTAAAGTTTCATCATCTGTACCACAGGACGATGATCGTATCCAGAGGATTATTCTGTAAGTCGCAAGAGATGTGCCCTGTGACCCTGTATTGTTGTTTGAAACATTGATTTTTCTGCTCTAACATGATTTATACACCATCAAACATTTTTTCTCGCCACGGCTTCGAGGTCTGTGTCAGGTTCTATACTAACATTAACACTGCCTCTTGCAGAAAACTAGACCTCGTTTTGTGACGCGACTGACGTAAGCTGATGACGCGAGTGCCACTACCTAAGATGGCGGGAGAGTGCTGCGCTTCCCTGCCAAGCCCCCTTTGCGACACCATACTAATCCCCCTCAGCAAAATTCATGCACATTTTCCAAGAGGATGGCAAACACATTTGATTGTGTTAGTGGCTCTAATTTTTTAAATAAAAAATTGTGTCCAGAGCTGAATGAATGCATGTAATACAGCTATCAAAACACTGAGAAATGCATATCTGGACCTCTTGTGGTGGTAACACAACATTAATGCTGTAGGTAGATAATAAATTTATACAAATTTAAAGAAATTTATACAAATTTAAAGAAATTTATAAAAATTTAAAGAAATTTATAGAAATTATATTCGAATTAAATGTAAGCTCTTAGAGCCAAATTGAGGAACATTTTCGAGGAGGATGTTGAACGCACTTGGTGTTGGTACTGATTCTAATTGTTTAATAAAGACCTATGTACAGTTCATAGGAAGAAAGTGAGTTAGGTTAGTGGAGGTAGCACAACTGCCCTTACTTTGGCACCATTTTCTTAGGTTAGCAGAGGTAGCCTAATTGACCTATCTTCCCGCCAGAATTCAAACTTCCCGTAAGTTACTACCAAGAGGTGACTTAGGTTAGTGGAGGTTGTCCAACTACCCTATCTTACCGCCATTTTTGATAACAGTACTGGCGTCATCAGCTGACGCCACGTGATGTCACATTCTTGCGTCATGGCCGCCATATTGCATAACGGCCACGTGCTTGTTGCCCCATTAATGTCTTCGTGTGGCAACTTCAAGTTGACCACGGCCAGCTGCACTAAGCCACTGTCTTCTCAGTGCCACATTCTCTTCCCTCTACTGGACTCTGTCGAATTCTCATAGTGTCCTTGCCTTACTGTCAAAGGATTTTGACTCTAGTAGCAGTGCTCGGCTACATGTGATAGAATCGGAAGCTTTTATTACCGGCTACCAGTTAGATCTGCCCTGCTTATCATCCTCTGGTCTAGCGCAGTAAGGTGCATTTTGTCAACAGTGGTACTTAACATTTATTACAACACCTGAAATATTGGTTTCTATGACATTCTGTCAGACATGGGGATCGGAAAAATTTCCTCTCGAAACCTGTGCCACTGTTGCTTATGTCGTGTGGGACACGCTGAACTTGTTATGTCATTACGGAGCGTCGCTGTCTGCGTTCTGATAGGCGCTGAACTTATGGAACTTGTTTCTGCTGCATCTTCGAGAGTCATTTCAAAGGTTCTGCACGTTGTGAAATAGAATTGAAGAAAATAATCCATTTGATCATATAGCGTTACAGGCCTTCGATATAATACCCATTCTTGCTTATGGCAACTTCTCAACTTTTTGGTAACTTTTTATTTCGGATAGGGCACCTTCATTGTTGAGCTCTCTGGTTACTCAGGTCAGTTCACTGAAAGCTCCATAAACTGTATCAAAACATTTCTAAACATTTTCCACATAGTGTGTATTGTGCATTAAACCGGGGACCTAGAAACGACAGAGAGGCTTCGTCCCGCCGTAACCCTCAGCAGTTCACAACCGCACACCAGGACACAGCAGTCCACACAACCCTCCCCCGACCCTGCCCCGTACCGAACCCAGCGTATTCTGTGGTTCGGTCCCTAGTGGACCCCCCACCCTCCCGGGAACGTCTCATACCAGACGAGTATAACCCCAGATGTAGATTAATAATGGTGTACGCGTATGTGGAAATGGTGTTTGCTCAGCAATCGGCGACACAGTGTAACTGAGGCGGAATAAGGGGAACCACCCCGCATTCGCCGCGGCAGATGGAAAACCGCCTTAAAAAACATCCACAGGCTGGATAGCACACCGGACCTCGACACTAATCCGCCGGGCGGATTCGTGCAGGGGATCGGCATGTCTTCCCACTCTGGAAGCAGCGCATGAGACTGTACGGCTAGCCGGATGGGCTTCCATGTAGTTGTTCCTTCAATTTGAAAAAGTAAATGGAAGTCTAATGGGCACATATCACGACTGTATGGTGGTTGGGGAAGTATTTCCCATCCGTATTTGTCGAGCGTTTCACTCACTAGTAGGGCAATATGTGGTCTTGCATTATCATGTAAAATGAGGGCACCAGCTGGAAGAATGTGAAGCATTCTGCAGAAACAGCTTGAAGTACGTACTTGATACAGATGTCCCCTGCGGCACTGTATTTGTAGCTATCACTCCATTCATGTTATACGCGAAGGTTACAATCAGTTTCACCTATGTTTGTAGGCACAGGAATTTTTACGGGCGTGGAGAGTGGGAGCTTTTCCAATGTGGCCGCTGAGACATAAGTTCTGGCTCAAAATCTCGTATTCAGTTTTAATCAAGTGGAAGAATGCTTTTCAGAAAATTTCTCTACTTCGGTTCGATAATGTTGAAGCAATTCCTATGAGACTCTTTTGCGGTCTGCTTTCTGTTTTTCACTCACGTCACACAGAACCCATCTGGAAGCAACTTTTCTCATCTTTAACATTTCAATTATGATTCTGTAAATTGAAGTGGCGGACATTCTGACCTCAAATACAATTCCCCCACATGTTTTACGTCTACCCTCTCGCAAAATGTCGTGAACAATATTCTTGGAGCTTTAATCTGTTGCGACTGATAGCTTTCTGGGTTGAAACGTGAATACCACTATGATACTGTGCAAATGTAAGGATGTAGAGGCTTATCTCACTAGGGGTAAGATAGATACTGCCTACAGGAAAATTGAAGAGACCTTTGGAGAAAAGGGAACCACTTGAATGAATATCAAGAGCTTTGACGAAAACCCAGTTCTAAGCAAAGAAGGGAAAGCAGAAAGGTGGAAGGAGTATATAGAGGGTATACACAAGGGCGATGTACTTGAGGACAATATTATGGAAATAGAAGAGGATGTAGATGAAGATGAAATGGGAGATATGATACTGCGTGAAGAGTTTGACAGAGGACTGAAAGACCTGAGTCGAAACAAGGCCCCGGGAGTAGACAATATTCCAATAGAATTACTGACAGCCTTGGGAGAGCCAGACCTAACAAAACTCTATCATCTGGTGAGCAAGATGTGTGAGACAGACGAAATTCCCTCAGACTTCAAGAAGAATGTAATAATTCAAATCCCAAAGAAAGCAGGTGTTGGCAGATGTGAAAATCACCGAGCTATCAGTTTAATAAGTCACAGCTGCAAAATACTAACGCGAATTCTTTACAGGCGAATGGAAAACCTGATAGAAGGCGATCTCGGGAAGGATCAGTTTGGATTCTGTAGAAATGTTGGAACACGTGAGGCAATACTGACCCTGCGACTTATCTTAGAAGAAAGATTAAGGAAAGGCAAACCCATGTTTCTAGCATTTGTAGACTTAGAGAAAGCTTTTGACAGTGTTGACTGGAATACTCTCTTTCAAATTCTGAAGGTGGCAGGGGTAATCTACAGGGAGCGAAAGGCTATTTGCAATTTGTACAGAAACCAGATGGGAGTCATAAGAGTCGAGGGGCATGAAAGGGAAGCAGTGGTTGGGAAAGGAGTGAGACAGGGTTGTAGCCTCTCCCCAATATTATTCAATCTGTACATTGGGCAAGCAGTAAAGGAAACAAAAGAAAAATTTGGAATAGGAATTCAAATCCATGGAGAAGAAATAAAAACTTTGGGGTTCACCGATGACATCGTAATTCTGTCAGAGACAGCAAAGGGTCTGGTAGGGCAGTTGAACGGAATGGACAGTGTCTTGAAAGGAGGATATAAGATGCATATCAACAAAAGCAAAACGAGGATAATGGAATGTAGTCGAATTAAGTCGGGGGATGCTGAGGGAATTAGATTAGGAAATGAGACACTTAAAGTAGTAAAGGAGTTTTGCTATTTGGGGAGCAAAATGACTAATGATGGTCGAAGTAGAGAGGATATAAAATGTAGACTGGCGATGGCAAGGAAAGCGTTTCTGAAGAAGAAAAATTTGTTAACATCGAGTATAGATTTAAGTGTCAGGAAGTCGTTTCTGAAAGTATTTGTATGGAGTGTAGCCAGGTATGGAAGTGAAACGTGGGCGATAAATAGTTTAGACAAGAAGAGAATAGAAACTTTCGAAATGTGTTGCTACAGAAGAATGCTGAAGATTAGATGGGTAGATCACATTGAGGGATCACCAATTTAGTATTGTAGGGCAGCGTGGAGGGAAAGATCGTAGAGGGTGACCAATAGATGAATACACTAAACAGATTCAGAAGGATGTAGGCTGCAGTAGGTATTGGGAGATGAAGAAGCTTGCACTGGATAGAGTAGCATGGAGAGCTGCATCAAACCAGTCTCAGGACTGAAGACCACAACAACAACAACAACAACAACTGTGCTACGATCCACTGCACCATTTTCCCACACCTCTCTCAAAGAGCTGTAAATTTCCGTTAGGTTCTTTGCACGTAGGAAGTCGAATGTAATTTAGAAACGCTGCTCACTGTGTGTGATCCGACTTGATTCGGTTTCATCTCGCACTTTAAAACAGAATAACTCATGACACAGCTACCATAACAGTCGCACATGCGCAGATACAGGACTTTTGAAATGCCCCTCGTATTTTGCTTAATTTCTTGTAGCCTTTAATTATCCCCGATTAAGATGTATTAACATTTGATAGAGAGCAAGCTTCGTAATGGCAAAAGCGTTTACTTATTGCTGTTGTTACGGAAATCACCACACACCGTTACTTGCAGAGTAAATTTAGCTGGGAAACAACATCTTTCATTCAAGTAAGCACACCTTGTCTGTTTGAAAAGTGCACCGTCTGACAGTCTTTGTCCCGGAGTAATGTGTTAGAAACTAATTTTTTTGCGAGTTGCGTTGCATTTTGACGATTGTGGCAGTCCAGACATAAAAGCCCGATTGCTCTGTTGTGCTACACGGTGTACTACGCTTGTGTGCAGGAGTTCCTTCTGAAGCCAGAGGCGACAGTGGCGAACAGGGCGCAGGGAGCCGCCGCCGGGGAGGTCAGCCTGCGGCACGTGTCGGCCACGTGGGACGGCGACCACCCTGCGCTCTCCGGCATAGACCTCCGCCTCCGCCCGGGGCTGCTGTGCGCCGTCGTGGGGCCTGTCGGCTGCGGGAAGGTAACGCACGTCACTCTGCGCTTTGGGCACGACGAGCGGTATAGACAGCTCACGCTCAGTCACCACGGCATTCTGCCACAACTAACGCGTCAACCTTTTTCTCATTAGCAGAAGTAGGACACAGGTATAATATCCAAACATTTGTAGCGAAGTTTTAATGACGGTACTAGTATACACTAACAATTTTTTTTTATTGGTCATCAGTCTTCTGACTCGTTTGATGCGGCCCTGCACGAATTCCTCTCCTGTGCCAACCTCTTCATCTCAGAGTGGCACTTGCAACCTATGTCCTCAGTTATTTGCTGGATGTATTCCAATCTCTGTCTTCCTCAACAGTTTTTGCTCTCTACAGATCCCTCTAGTACAATGAAAGTCATTCCCTGATGTCTTGACAGATGTCCTCTCCTCCTGTCCCATTTCCTTATCGGTGTTTTCCACATGTTCTTTTCCTGTCCCACTGTGCGCAGAACCTCCTCATTCCATATCTTATCAGTCCACCTAATTCTCAACATTCGTCTGTAGCACCACATCTCAAATGCACCTCTTTTCTTCCGATTTTCCCACAATCCATCTTTCACTACCATACAATGCTGTACTCCAGACGTACATCATCATCATCATCATCATCATCATCATCATCATAATCATCATCATCATAATCATCATCATCATCATTTAAGACTGATTATACCTTTCAGCGTTCAGTCGGGAGCATAGCCCCCTTATAAAATTCCTCCATGATTCCCTATTCAGTGCTAACATTGGTGCCTCTTCTGATGTTAAACCTATTACTTCAAAATCATCCTTAACCGAATCCAGGTACCTTCTCCTTGGTCTGCCCCGACTCCTCCTACCATCTACTGCTGAACCCATGGGTCTCTTGGGTAACCTTGCTTCTCCTATGCGTGTAACATGACCCCACCATCTAAGCCTGTTCGCCCAGTTCCAGACGTACATTCTCAGAAATTTCATCCTCAAATTAAGGCCTATGTTCTATAATAGTAGACTTCTCTTGGCCAGGAATACCCTTTCTGCCTTTGCTAGTCTGCTTTTGAAGACCACCTTGCTCCGTCCGTCATTGGTTATTTTACGGCCTAGGTAGCAGAATTCTTTAACTTTATCTACTTCGTGACCATCGATCCTGATGTTAAGTTTCTCGCTGTTCTCATTTATATTACTTCTCAACACCTTCGTCTTTCTTCTATTTACTCTCAATCCATATTCTGTACTCATTAGATTGTTCATATCATGTAATTCTTCTTCACTTTTTCCCAAGATAGCAGTCATCAGCGAATTTTATCATTGATATCCTTTCCACACATGAACCTTTCCTTTACTTTCATCACTGCTTCCTCGATGTACAGATTAAACAGTAGGGGTGAAAGGCTACATCTTTGTCTAACACCCTTTTTAGTACGAGCACTTCGATCTTGGTCGTCCACTTTTATTATTCCCTCTTGGCTGTTGTATATATTGTATATGACCCGTCTCTCCCTATAGCTTAACCCTACTTTTTTCAGAATTTCTAACATCTTGAACCATTTTATGTTGTCGAACGCTTTTTCCTGGTCGACAAATCCTATGAACGTGTCTTGATTTTTCTTTAGTCTTGCTTTCATTATTAACCGCAACGTCAGAACTGCCTCTCTCGTGCCTTTACTTTTCCTAAAGCCAAACTGATCGTCACCTAGCGCATCCTCAATTTTCTTTACTATTCTTCTGTATATTATTCTTGTAAGCATGTTGGATGCCGAGCTGTTAAGCTGATTGTACGATTATTCTCGCACTTGTCAGCTGTTGCTGTCTTCGGAATTGTGTGGATGATGCTTTTCCGAAAGACAGATGGTATATCGCCAGACTCATAAATTCTACACACCAACTTGAATAGTCGTTTTGTTGCCACTTCCCCCAATGATTTTAGAAATAATGATGGAATGTTATCTGTCTCTTCTGCCTTATTTGACCTTAACTCCTCCAAAGCTCTTGTAAATTCTGATTCTAACACAGGATCCACTATCTCTTCTAAATTGACTCCTGTTTTTCTTCTATCACATCAGACAGATCTTCCCCACTCATAGAGGCTTGCAGTGTATTCTTTTCACCTATGTGCTCTCTCCTCTGCATTTAACAGTGGAATTCTCATTGCACTCTTAATGTTGCCACCGTTGCTTTTAATGTCACCGAAGGTTATTTTGACTTTCCTGGATGCTGAGTCTGTCCTTCCAACAATCATTTCTTTTTCAATGTCTTCCCCTTTTTTCCTGTAGCCATTTTGTCTTAGCTTTCTTGCACTTCCTATTTATTTCATTCCTCAGCTACTTGTATCTCTGTATTCCTGAGTTTCCTTGAAAGTTTTTGTACTTGTTCCTTTCATCAGTCAAATGAAGTATTCCTTCTGTTACCCATGATTTCTTCGCAGTTACCTTCTTAGTACCTATGTTTTCCTTCTCAACTTATGTGATAGCCCTTTTTAGAGATGTCCATTCCTCTTAAAGTGTACTGTCTACTGAACTATTCCTTATTGCTGTATCTACAGCCTTAGAGAACTTCAAGCGTATCTCGTCATTCCTTAGCACTTTCGTGTCCCATTTCTTCGCGTATTGATTCTTCCTGACTAATGTCTTAAACTTCAGCCTACTCTTCATCACTACTATATTGTGATCTGAGTCTATATCTGCTCCTGGATACAGCTTACAACCCAGTATATAATTTCAGAATCTCTGTCTGACCAAGATGTACTATAACTGAAATCTTCCTGTATCACCCGGCATTTTCCAAGTATACCTCCTCCTCTTGTGCTTCTTGAACAGAGTATTCGCTATTACAAGCTGAAACGTGTTACAGAACTCAATTATTCTTTCTCCTCTCTCATTACTTGTCCCAGGCCCATATTCTCCTGTAACCTTTTCTCCTACTACTTCCCCTACAACTGCATTCCAGTCCCCCACGACTATTAGATTTTCGTCCCCCTTTACATACTGTATTACCTTTTCAATATCCTCATACACTTTTTCTATCTCTTCATCTTCAACTTGCGACGTCGGCATGTATACCTGAACTGTCGTTGTCGGTGTTGGTTATCTGTCGATTCTGATAATAACAACCCTTTCACTGAACTGTTCATAGTAACACACTCTCTACACTAAATTCGTATTCATAACGAATCCTACCCCCGTTATACCATTTTCTGCAGCTGTTGATATTACCCCTATACTCATGTGACCAGAAATCCTTGTCTTCTTTCCACTTCACTGACTCCTACTAATTCTAGATTGAGCCTTTGCATTTCCCATTTCAGATTTCCTAGCTTCCCTACAATGTTCAAGCCTCTCATATTCCACACCCGGATTCGTAGAATGTTATCATTTCGTTGATTATTCAATCTTTTTCTCATGGTAACCTCCCCTTTGGCAGTCCTCTCCCGGAATCTTTTGCCAATGGAGAGTTCAGCACGACACTTATTCAGTGTCCTGTGGATGCACTTACGTGTCTTTAATGCAGTTTTTTCCATTTCCTTCTGCATCCTCATTCCGTTGATCATTGCTGATTCTTCCGCCTTCACAGGCAGTTTCCCACCCCCAGGACAAGAGAGTACCCTGAAGCTCTGTCCGCTCCTCCGTCCTCTTTGACATGGTCGTTGGCAGAATGAGAGTGGCTTCTTATACCGGAAGCCTTCGGCCGCGAATGCTGATTCTTAATCAAAATTTAAGCAGCTGCGGGATTTGAGCCGGGGACAGAAGACATTTTGAATATGAATCAAAGACGCTACCGCTAGACCACAGGTAGACTAACACATACATTGTACCAAAGTTGTACCTTAATTTGGTATAAATTATTACTCTTAATCTTCTTTGAATATTGGTGGTGGAAAACTTTCAGGGGCAGTATTTGGCCAGCAAGGGGAGGAACGGCGGTTGCAAAAAGTTCCCCATCGCCAATCTTTGCACCAATGTCTTGAGCTGAACTCCGAACCTCCCCACAGTGACTCGTCAAATGAGTGACACTGACAGTGTTCCATCCACTGGATAGCAGCGTTAGTTCGGCTGCCGCCTTGGTGCTACATGGGAGGTGTTGACCAAGTCCGAGCACCACTTTCACCCCCTCTTTCCTTCCCTTCACCCTTCACAACATCAACATTGCACGGGACAAGCACTCATCAGAGTCATCCAGACGACACAGATGCACAGGTTGGGGGAAGGAAATGGCAAACCAGGACCTTGCCTAGAACGGCAATGCAGGATTCCTGCATCTACTAGTAGGGGGTCGCTGTGGGTTCTGGTCTAAGAGTTGATGGTGTCAGCATCAGCATTCCCAGAAATGACGTCAGCATCAGCTCTTCCCAAAATCACTGACGCCAGCATCTGGCAATCGGCCAACCACATCATTCCAGGAATTTACTCCTCCTTCGATATCCCTCTGGGAGGGGCCTGAGTGTGTGAGTTGGGGTGCATTTGAAGGTTTTTCTTGAATAATTCGAAAGCTCCAGCCTCTAGCGAAAACGTATCCCAGTACAAAATTTACCTACGTTGTATTTCCTAAAAAAGTCCTGTTCATTTACTTGTGTGGAACTAACAGTCTGAATGAAGCAAATGAGAGCAAAAGAAAAATTCACGTGCGCTTTATGAAGGCCAGATATAACATTGTGGTCTGCATAAAACCACGTAGGTAGAGGCACGTGAATCGCCCTGTATAGAAATAAAATTTCAATCCTGTCAATCAATAACAGTATATACGCACTTGGCATAATTCTGGCATGTACACTGGCTTAACATTGGCATTCAGGCGCTACATTTTATAGCAGCATATATACCACAATTGCACTATCGCTGTAGGTATTGACTAAGTACCTCCACAATAACGTCAAGCAATGTTACACACACCAAAAAATGTTTTACATCACTCCGGTTCCCAGCACTACTGAAGATAGACATTGAGTGTGGATATTGTATCACAGACATAGTCACTTTGACTGTTCATAGATGTCACTAAACCCGCCCAAAGATGTAAAAAAGAAAAAAAAAATCATGAGCAGCGCCTGTTAGACGGAGGGGTTCCGAGAGCCGATCCGTTCCAGTCGTTCCACCAGGCAGGAGGTACACGGCTCGTGTTGTCTGTGGTTCAACCATGCTTAGACGGTCAATAACGCGGTTCGATCACGTACGCGTTGTAACTTCGTGCCAGGAAGGGCTCTAAACAAGGGAAGTGTCCAGGCGTCTCGGACTGAACCAAAGCGATGTTGTTCGGTCGTGGAGGAGATACAGAGATGCAGGAACTGTCGATGACATACCTCGCTCAGGCCCCCCAAGGGCTACTACTGGAGTGCACGACCGCTACTTACGGATTATGGCTCTGAAGAACGCTGACAGCAACGCCACCATGGTGAATAACGCTTTTCGTGCAGCCACAGGACGTCGTGTTACGACTCAAATTGTGAGCAAAAGGGTGCATGATGCGCAACTTCGCTCCCAACGTCCATGGCGAGGTCCATCTTTGCAACGCCGACACCATAGACACCATACAGCGTGGTACAGATGGGCCCAATAACATGCCAAATGGACCACTCGGACCTGTTTGGAGGCAACCTGGTCAGGCTTAGACACACTGTCCACCGAGTGCAGCAAGGTGGAGGTACACTCATGTTTTGGGGTGGCATTATGTGGGGCCGACGTTCGCCACCGTAACGGCTGTACGATACGTGAATGCCATCCTCTGACCGATAGTGGAACCATATCGGTAGTATAGTGGTGAGGTATTCGTCTTCATGGTCGACATCTACATCTACATGTACATGACTACTCTGCAATTCACATTTAAGTGCTTGGCAGAGGGTTCATCGAACCACAATCATACTATCTCTCTACTATTCCACTCCCGAACAGCGATCGGGAAAAACGAACACCTAAACCTTTCTGTTCGAGCTCTGATTTCTCTTATTTTATTTTGATGATCTGTCCTACCTATGTAGGTTGGGGTCAACAAAATATTTTCGCATTCGGAAGAGAAAGTTGGTGACTGAAATTTCGTAAAAAGGTCTCGCTGCGACGAAAAACGTCTTTGCTGTAATGACTTCCATCCCAACTCGTGTATCATATCTGCCACACTCTCTCGCCTGTAACGTGATAATACAAAACGAGCTGCCCTTTTTTGCACCCTTTCGATGTCCTCCGTCAATCCCACCTGGTAAGGATCCCACACCGCGCAGCAATATTCTAACAGAGGACGAACGAGTGTAATGTAAGCCGTCTCTTCAGTGGACTTGTTGCATCTTCTAAGTGTCCTGCCAATGAAACGCAACCTTTGGCTCGCTTTGCCGACAATATTATCTATGTTATCGCTCCCCCATCGTGCACATCTTGTGAATGACTTCCTTCAGGATAACGATGTCGCTCGGCTAGAGGCCAGCATGTTCTGCGGACATGAACCCTATCGAACATGCCTGGGATAGATTGAAAAGGGCTGTTTATGGACGACTTGCGGATAGTATGCCATGACGAATATAGGCATGCGTCAATGCAAGAGGACGTGGTACTGGCAGTTAGAGGACCCAGTGTGTACAGCAATCTGGACTACCACCTCTGAAAGTCTCGCTGTTTGGTGATACAACATGCAATGTGTGGTTTTCATGAGCAATAAAAGGGGCGAAAATGATGTTTATATTGATCTCTATTCCAATTTTCTGTACAGGGTGATGCAAAACTTTTGACATTCGTATATTTTACATCTCAAGAAAAATAAAACAGTGTATCAAACGCAAACTGTCATTTGCCTGTCTACAACCATGTGCTGTTGCTCATAACTGTAGGGCTCCACTGCTGTTAAACAACTTGTCGTGCAATCTAGATCTGTAGTGAGAGGGTTAGGTTGTCGGTATCGAGAGATCGAAGGTATTGCTACAAGGGAATACATCTTGCACTGCCTTCTGTGCACATCTACATTAAATATTCGACCGAATTCGCATTTCTACAAGTCTCAGCTTCTCCGTACACAAATGCGTTTCTACAGAGTCGATGACTAAGTACTTTCACAATGTACTATTACGCGGGTGCATGGAACTGACTAGCTGTACGTGCCAATTGGTGTCCATGCTGAAGACATTGTGTAGAGCATCTTCTGCATTGCAGTAGTACAGTTGTATTCTAATACCTCTTCTATTCCACATTTTTGCGGAATTTGTGTGTAGAACTTTAAGTTAACAATCCTTTTGCAATACAAATTTTCATTAAAAGCTGTTACCCCAACAGTTTTAAACTCTGCAAGGAGCGGTTGCTATGTTGCTACGTGTGCAGCAACTATATTCCTGCATTTTCTACCACTATTTCAATGAATGAACACCTACCATTGCTAGTTTACAGTAAATGTTAATATGTCCCTACGTTTAAAGTAATATTTAATAATTGATAGTGCATTATGCAGTTGCTTCTTCTTTTTCCAATATAAGTTTATATATCCTTCCTTTGGCAGTTGTCTACGCCATTTCCTTCAGTTTTTCGTTTCCTAACCACGATGTCTTCCATTTCTAGTTCTTTTTCGCATACGTAACACATTAATCATGCTTATAGGATTATTACACAGAAGACAAACTACAGAATACAACTGTATCACCACAAAAGACCAGCTCCGTAAATTATTCCTTAACTGATGTTTATGTTGTTGTTGTTGTTGTTGTCTTCTTCAGTCCTGAGACTGGTTTGATGCAGCTCTCCATGCTACTCTATCCTGTGCAAGCTTCTTCATCTCCCAGTACTTATTGCAACCTACATCCTTCTGAATCTGTTTAGTGTAGTCATCTCTTGGTCTCCCTCTACGGTTTTTACCCTCCACGCTGCCCTACAATGATAAATTTGCGATCCCTTGATGCCTCAGAACATTTCCTACCAACCGGTCCCTTCTTCTAGTCAAGTTGTGCCATAAACTCCTCTTCTCCCCAATTCTGTTCAATACCTCCTCATTAGTTATATGATCCACCCATCTAATCTTCACCATTCTTCTATAGCACCACATTTTAAAAGCTTCTATTCTCTTCTTGTCCAAACTATTTATCGTCTATGTTTCACTTCCATACATGGCTACACTCCATACAAATACTTTCAGAAACGACTTTCTGACACTTAAATCTATACTCGATGTTAACAAATTTGTCTTTTTCAGAAACGCTTTCCTTGCCATTGCCAGTCTACATTTTATATCCTCTCTACTTCGACCATCATCAGTTATTTTGCTCCCCAAATAGCAAAACTCCTTTACTACTTTAAGTGTCTCATTTCCTAATCTAATTCCCTCAGCATTACCCGACTTAATTCGACTAAATTCCATTATCCTCGTTTTGCTTTTGTTGATGTTCATCTGATATCCTCCTTTCAAGACACTGTCCATTCCGTTCAACTGATCTTCCAAGTCCTTTACTGTCTCTGACAGAATTAAAATGTCGTCGGCGAACCTCAATGTTTTTATTTCTTCATTAAGGACTTTAATACCTACGCCGAATTTTTCTTTTGTTTCCTTTACGGCTTGCTCAATATACAGATTGAATAATATTGCGTTTTTATATTTTCTCCTTTCGTCAATTAAATTCAATATTTCTTCTGTTACCCAAGGATTTTTACTAGCCCTCGTCATTTTACCTGCTGGTCCTCTGCTCCCTTCACTACGTCATCCCTCAGAGCTACCCATTCTTCTTCTACTGTATTCCTTTCCCCCATTCCTGTCAATTGCTCCCTTATGCTCTCCCTGAAACTCTGTACAACCTCTGGTTCTTTTAGTTTATCTAGGTCCCATCTCCTTAATTTCCCACCTTTTTGCAGTTTCTACAGTTTTAATCTACAGTTCATAACCAATAGATCGTGGTCAGAGTCCACATCTGCCCCTGGAAATGTCTTACAATTTAAAACCTGATTTCTAAATCTCTATCTTACTATTATATAATATATCTGATACCTTCTAGTATCTCCAGGATTCTTCCATGTATACAACTTTCTTTTATGATCCTTGAACCAAGTGTTAGCTATGATTAAGTTATGCTCTGCGCAAAATTCCACCAGACGGCTTCCTCTTTCATTTCTCTCCCCCAATCCATATTCACCCGCTATGTTTCCTTCTCTCCCTTTTCCTACTCTCGAATTCCAATCACCCATGACTATTAAATTTTTATCTCCCTTCACTACCTGAATTATTTCTTTTATGTCATCATACATTTCATCAATTTCATCATCATCTGCATAGCTAGTTGGCATATAAACTTGTACTACTGTTTTAGGCATGGGCTTTGTGTCTATCTTGGCCACAATAATGCGTTCACTATGCTGTTGGTAGTAGCTTACCCGCACTCCTACTCCAATGAACTACCACTACTCCAATGAATGGACACCTACCATTGCTATTTTACAGTAAATGTTAATATGTCCCTACGTTTAAAGCAATATTTAATAATTGCTTGTGCATTAGCCAGTTGCTTCTGCTTTTTCCAATAGCAGTTTATATATCCTTCCTTTTGGCAGTTGTCTACGCCATTTACTTCAGTTTTTCGTTTCCTAACTACAATGTCTTCCATTTCCAGTTCTTTTTCGCATACGTAACACATTAACCATGCTTATATGATTATTACACAGAAGACAAACTACAGAATACAACCGTAACACCACAAAAGATCAGTTCCGTAAATTATTCCTTAAGTGAAACTACATAGAAATGATTGGCACAGAGTACTGTTTTTCAGTCTTTGCACATGGTCAAACGCACGATCCATCCAGTTTCCAAGCTATAAGTTTCTCGCCACACTTAGATGCATGGAGTTTTCTTTCGTGTATCCCTTACTGCAGTAAATGATTTCGATTCCGACATTTTTCAACGAGTACTCTAACGTATGGCTGCTTGCGGTAATCATGGCCAGCAAAGGCACCACATTTTCAGTGGGTTCCTTTAGTAGTGTTGACAATAAGGACAAAATCAAGAAAGAGGAATGCAAAGAACAGCTATACGTACCTAGAGACTGTGCTGATTTGCTTGCAAAGATTTACATACCTAAAGGAGTCATACGCATTAAGTGTTAAGAGCTTAAAAGCTGATCACATGACCGTGACATCGGCTTTCGTTCTTTTATGGCTATTTTCTACGCCATTTATTACACTTTTCATTTCTCGACTTCGATGGCCTACGTTTCAAGTTTTCTTTTGTTTCACACATAACACAATAACCATGCATTTAGGAACTTGTTACCGCAGTAGACTAACTGCAGAACACTGTTAAACATTACAAATTGGCATTTTACTACACACACAGAGGTTCACCAGCGTAATATGACAGCAGACTGCTAAGGAGCGATTCCGCTTACAACATCGTATAGCCATGTAGAACGATAAGTTAACATTTTTCGAACTGATTACCGTTAATAACTGTTTTTCCATCGGTTTTAGACTCTGCAAAAGGTTGTTATGAGATGTAAAATATCTAAACAAGTCCAGATGTGAGTGGAGCGTTATAAACAGATCTTTCATCTCTTAAAGTAGTAAAAAGTCGCAGTTTCAACATTTTCTACCAGGACTCCAATGTATGGCTACTCACCATTGTTGTTATAGTAAAATTCTGGTATCTCTCTGTGTTTAAAGCAGTATGTAAACTTTGCCAGCACATTCGCAAGCTATATTAAAACGCCTCCCTGTGTTTTCACCTACAAATATACAAATATTTTGACAGCCTAGTATGTGAATTAAACACATATGAGATGAGGGTTGTGTAGAATTACATAAATTTCAGGTAATCAGGATCAATAATTAGTTATAAAATTGTCTTCTGTACGGCTACAGTTTTATTTTCTTTAATGTAACAATCGATTATGCAAACTAGCAAAACTTCGATGCAGACAGTTTCATTGTAAACAATCTCTTGACTGAATTCTCTGTTCTGCTGTTAAATGACTACTAGTTATAAACAAATTACAAGTACATCTCTCTTAACGGAACTCTATTTTGTTCTGCTGGATGACTGTTCGTCATAAACAGATTACGTTTCAAATTGAGTATGGGATGCAAATGTTGTGCTAGAATGCCCATTCTTTAATGGACCGTTTGTTAATTGCTGCAATGAGTTGACGACTGGCTATTCGTTATGGACTTTCATATGGAACTACTAGTTCTTCTATGTGGAAATCGATTCAACAGCTACGTAACTGAGGCTGCGTACTTGCTATTGAGTTAAGACTGGGTAGGGTGATGAGAATGGAAACACTTTATTATTTGCAGTTGCTGTGGCTGTCAAAAGCACCACCATCCCAACTGTTTTCTTTGCTAGTACTAAGGATAATACCAAAATGTATTAAGAGATATGCAAAGCGTAGATATACATCTATAGAGACCTTACTGTCTTGTTGGCAAAGATATAGATACCTAAATGTATCAATGTGTCCAGCAGACTTAACACATTACCTGTTAACAGCTTATAAGTTTATCCAATGACAATGACGTCGCTTTTTGATGTGTTAAGTTAATGCCCAAACGTACAACAAATAACATTACATGTATAAATTTGCTACAGCTCCATCATGCTATGCTAACTTTATTGAAATATCTGCATTTATCTATTGTGTTCGACCCAATCTATAATTCTTTATAACATCCATAACAAGGGTTTGGCTTTTGTGGTGCGTATACGCAAAATACATGGAATTTGTTCATCAGCCACGAACACTTACCAAATTGCCTTAATAGATATAGAGTGTAAGTGTCATGAGAAAATACAATGGAAGCCCATGGTTTCTGTAGGGGTGGTAAACCAGGTATATATATAACAACTTTCTGCTCAACCTTGGAGAACTGGAGGGATTCTGTCATTTTATCGTTATTTAGCCAAGTGTTTCGTAAGCAGAGAAACAGATACGGTCATCTATCTGTAACACAGATTTCATGCTGTTATCAAAAAACTGTAAACATTCAGTTGATGTATGTATGGATGCTAAGAGGAAAATCACTGCCTCTAATAGCCTGATCTCTGAAAGAACAAATGCCTTCAACAGTAAGTATTCCTAATATAAGAGAAGTGTGAGCATCATATGCCATTATCGAAAACAATAATGAAAACACAGAACAGAGTATTCGTAGTATCTCTAGCCTGCCAAGAAGTACTGATGTTTACCCATGTTGTTATGTGGTCTTGGAGTGATATTTTACAAGAATCAGTAGGCATAAAGCTGTATTTTAAGATGTGAATATAGTGTGTGATTTGCTGTTCCACGTGAAAATGGAGTCAATGGAAATATGCCTTTGTACACTGATAGGAAAAAAATTGCAGCACTAAGCAGCAGTTGTAGGACATAAACGAAAGTTGATAGGCATGTTTCCATACCTGAAAGCTGTGTATTCAAATTTCGCATCAGCTGCATAAGAGTAGCTACAATAATGCCACTATGTCAATGCCAATCAGGTTTGCTTTAAACACACGCCGAAACGCTCGAGAGCGTTAATTGGCTTAAAGATTGGGCTTGGTGAGTTGACGTTAATCAAGAATGCCTTTAAGGTGACAAAGACTCCATTATCAACATGTCACTGAGTTTGAATGAGGTTGTGTAATAGGGCTATGAGAAGTTTGATATTCCTTCTGTGATACTGCAGAAGGACTTGGCAGAAATGTAGCCACTGTACATGACAGCTAGCAGCAGTGGTCTCGAAAATGTGTGGTCGCAAGAAGATTACGCTCTGGATGGCCACATGGCACTACCAAGAGGGAAGACAATCATTTACAGCGTATGACGCTGGCGCATCATACTGCATCTGCAGCAGCAATTTGAGCGACAGTTGACACCACAGTGATCCACCCGACTTTCACAAATCGTTTATTTCAATGACATCTCCGAACCAGACGCCTTGTAGCATGTATTCCACTGACCCTGAGCCGGCCTCGGTGGCCGAGCGGTTCTAGGCGCTCCAGTCCGGATCCGCGCTGCTGCTACGGTCGCAGGTTCGAATCCTGTCTCGGGCATGGATGTGTGTGACGTCCTTAGGTTAGTTAGGTTTAAGTAGTTCTAAGTTCTAGGGGACAGGTGACCTCAGATGTTAAGTCCCATAGAGCTCAGAGCAATTTGAACCATTTGAGCTGACCGTGAACCACCACCGTTTGCGACTTCAGTGGTGTCAAGTGAGAACGCCTTGGACGTCAGGGTGGAGGTCGTGTTTTCTGATAAGAGCTTGCTCTGCCTCGGTGTCAGTGATAACACTTTGTTGATCAGCAAGAGGTCAGTTGAGGATATCCTCCCGACCTGTCTTGCATGCTAGATACACTGGACGTCCATGAGGAGTTATGGTATGGTGTGCGATTTCGTATCACTCTCATGGTAATCTAAATCATCCTGACTGCAAATATGTACGTCAATCTGGTGATTTGACTTGTTGCGCTCCCATTCATAAATTGCATCCTAGAAGTATTTTCCAACAGGTTAACGCTTGCCCGCGTACCGCTGTTGCAACCGACCATGCTCAACAGAGTGTCGACATGTTGGCACGGACTGTTTAATCACCAGATCTGTTTCAAATTAAGAACTTATGGGACACCTTCGAATGACAACTCTAGCAGCATCCACAAACAGCTTTAACCATAACTGTATTGACCTATCAAGTGCAACAGGCGTGGAACTCCATCCCACAAATTGACATCCAGCACTAGTACAACATAATTCATTTGCATGCTTGTAATCAACATTCTGGAGGTTACATTGGTTATTAATGTACCAGGATTTCTCACTCACAATGGCTTATCTCTCACTTACATTAACAAGTAATCTTACAATGTTAATCACTTTAATATACTACAATGGAGAAATGTATTCCCGAAATTTCATTTATCTACACAAATTATTTTTTGGTATTGCGATTTTTTTCGATCAGTGTATAATCCTCCAGTCTTGTCGGTGCAGAAGTATCTGGATTCTGAGCAGCATGAAATACCTTTGTCAATCGATTTCCAACAATCGGACGCCTGTTGGACTCGTGCTTCCCATGCATAGGGTGATTCAATAGTGTGTATGGTGTGAGTTTAGATACTGAGGGTGCGCCACAGCACCTGGTGAAATGTGGTCACTATAATGCTAGCTGTCTGTCTGACATTCTGGTGCCATATACTCTCTCTCTATTTTAATTTACAGGTATACATTTTGAGGTAGCGCCGATACATACATGGATGTAGGACGCGCCTTATCCCAGTATTTTGGGGAAAAATGACGTGTCTATTCTTAGCGATTTGCAGGACGGTCTACAATGGACAGCTCATGACGCAGTTTAGGCTGGCAAGTCCTATGTGTTTGGTGTGGGTGTCACGTCACATGTTGTAGACATCAAAACTTCTTTTCGCTTTACTGTGCGAATATGTAAAAGATGGGCAGTAGTCATTGTTCTTAGTGCTTACAGACATGGTCAGTACTAAAAGTTCCTCTTTCTGTGTTGTTGTTGTTGTTGTTGTTGTTGTTGTGGTCTTCAGTCCTGAGACTTGTTTGATGCAGCTCTCCATGTTACTCTATCCTGTTTAAGCTCCTTCATCTAACAGTACATTCTGCAGCCTACATCCTTCAGAATCTGCTTATATAATTCATCTCTGGGTCTCCCTCTTCGATTTTTACACTCTACGCTGCCCTCCAATACTAAAGTAGTGATCCCTCGATGTCTCAGAACATATCCTACCAACGAACCCTTCTTCTAGTCAAGTTGTGCCACCAGCTCCTCTTCTCCCCAATTCTATTCAATACGTTCTCATTAGTTATGTGATCTACCCATCTAATCTTTAGCATTCTTCTGTAGCACCACATTTCGAAAGCTACTATTCTCTTCTTGTCTAAGCTATTTGTCGTCCACGTCTTACTTCCATACATGGCTACACTCCGTGAAAATGCTTTCAGAAACGACTTCCTGACATTAAAATTTATACTCGATGTTAACAAATTTTTCTTCTTCAGAAATGCCTTCCTTGCCATTGCCAGTCTACATTTTATATCCTCTCTACTTCGAACATCGTCAGTTATTTTGCTCCCCAAATAGCAAAACTCCTTTACTACTTTAAGTGTCTCATTGCCTAATCTAATTCCCTCAGCATCACCCGACTTAATTCGGCTACATTCCATTATCCTCGTTCTGCTTTTGTTGATGTTCATCTTATATCCTCCTTTCAAGACATTATCCATTCCGTTCAACTGCTCTTTCAAGTCCTTTGCTGTCTCTGACAGAATTACAATGTCATCGGCGAAGCTCAAAGTTTTTATTTCTTCTCCATAGATTTTAATTCCTACTCCGAACTTTTCTTTTTGTTTCCTTCACTGCTTGCTCAATCTACAGATTGAATAACATCGGGGACAGGCTACAATCCTGTCTTACTCCCTTCCCAACCACTGCTTCCCTTTGATGCCCCTCGACTCTTATAACTGCCACTTGGTTTCCGTACAAATTGTAAATAGCCTGTCGCTCCCTGTATTTTACCCCTGCCACCTTCAAAATTTGAAAGAGAGTATTCTAATCGACATTGTCAAAAGCTTTCTCTAAGTCTACAAATGCTAGAAACGTAGGTTTGCCTTTCCTTAATCGTTCTTGTAAGATAAGTCGTAGGGTCAGTATTGCCTCACGTGTTCCAACATTTCTACGGAATCCAAAATGATCTTCCTCGAGGTCGGCTTCTACCAGTTTTTCCATTTGCCTGTAAAGAATTCGAGTTAGTATTTTGCAGCTGTGGCTTATTAAACTGATAGTTCGGTAATTTTGACATCTGTCAACATCTGCTTTCTTTGGGATTATAATTGTTATAGTCTTCTTGGAGCCTGAGGGTATTTCGCCTGTCTCATACATCTTGCTCACCAGATGGTAGAGTTTTGTTAGGACTGGCTCTCCCAAGGCTATCAGTAGTTCTAATGGAATGTTGTCTACTCCCGGGGCCTTGTTTCGAATCAGGTCTTTCAGTGCTCTGTCACTCTCTTCACGCAGTATCATATCTCCCATTTTATCTTCCATCTCCATAATATTGCCTTTAAGTACATCGCCCTTGTATAGACCCTCTATATACTCCTTCCACCTTTCTGCTTTCCCTTCTTCGCTTAGGACTCGGTTTCCATCTGAGCTCTTCATATTCAAGCAAGTGGTTCTCCTTTCTCCAAAGTTCTCTTTAATTTTCCTGTAGGCAGTATCTATCTTACCCCTAGTGAGATAAGCCTCTACATCCTTACATTTCTCCTCTAGCTATCCCTGCTTAGCCATTTTGCACTTCCTGTCGATCTCATTTTTGAGACGTTTATATTCCTTTTTGCCTGCTTCATTTACTGCATTTTTATATTTTTCTCCTTTCATCAATTAAATTCAATATTTCTACTGTTACCCAAGGGTTTCTATTAGCCCCCATCATTTTACATATTTGGTCCTCTCCTGCCTTCACTACTTCATCCCTCAAAGCTACCCATTCTTCTTCTACTGTATTTCTTTCCCCCATTCCTGTCAATTGTTCCCTTATGCTCTCCCTGAAATCCTGTACAACCTCTGGTTCTTTCAGTTTATGCTAGTCCCATCTCCTTAAATTCCCACCTTTTTGCAGTTTCTTCAGTTTTAATCTACAGTTCATAACCAATAGATTGTGGTCAGAGTCCACATCTGCCCCCTGTAAAAGTCTTACAATTTAAAACCTGGTTCCTAAATCTCTGTCTTACCATTATATAATCTATCTGATATCTTCTAGTATCTCCAGGGTTCTTCCATGTATACAACCTTCTTTCATGAGTCTTGAACCAAGTGTTAGCTCTTTCTGTGTAGTGGAGGCAATGCCCCTAATCCTGTTATCTTAACGTCAGGCATCTAATTCTATCAGTCACTTTACACTTGCATGTTAGCCTATTCCACCACATTTTACAGCTGGCTTCTAGTTGACAAGGATGGTATTGTCATGGTACATAATAATGTCGGCAATGACATAATTGTGGCATGTATGCCAGTGTAAATTGCCATACCATCATAAACATACTGCTATAAGATCTTACGCCACTGTTATGCCAATGTGTAAATCACAGTTACGCCAATGGTGTGTGTGTGTGTGTGTGTGTGTGTGTGTGTGTGTGTGTGTGTGTGTGTGTGTGTGTGTGTGTGTGTGTGTGCGTGTGTGTGTGTGTGTGTGTGTGTGTGTGTGTGTTTTATTCGCTGATAGGGATGAAATAACAAAAAAATTATAGGACATATTTGTTTGCATGTAACATATACCCCTTGTAAACTTCTTCCTGCTGTTACTTCTTTCTTCTTTAATACGCCACGGCTGCAAAATAGTAACACGAATTCTTTACAAGCGAATGGAAAAACTGGAAGAAGCCGACCTCGGGGAAGATCATTTTGGATTCCGTAGAAATGTTGGAACACTTGAGAATACTGACCCTACGACTTACCTTAGAAGATAGATTAAAGAGACGCAAACCTACGTTTCTAGCATTTGTAGACTTAGAGAAAGCTTTCGACAATGTTGACTTGAATACACTCTTTCAAATTCTTCAAAATTCAGGGAGCGAAGGGGTTTTTACAATTTGTACAGAAACCAGATGGCAGTTATAAGAGTCGAGGGGCATCAAAGGGAAGCAGCTGTAGGGAAGGGAGTGAGACAGGGTTGTAGCCTCTCCCCGACGTTATTCAATCTGTATATTGAGCAAGCAGTGAAGGAAACAAAAGAAAAGTTCGGAGTAGGAATTAAAATCCATGGAGAAGAAATAAAAACTTTGAGCTTCGCCGATGACATTGTAATTCTGTCAGAGACAGCAAAGGACCTGGAAGAGCAGCTGAACGGAATGGACAGTGTCTTGAAAGGAGGATATAAGATGAATATCAACCAAAGCAAAACGAGGATAATGGAATGTAGTCGAATTAAGTCGGGCGGTGCTGAGGGAATTAGATTAGGAAATGAGACACTTAAAGTAGTAAAGGAGTTTTGCTATTTGGGGAGCAAAATAACTAATGATGGTCGAAGTAGAGAGGATATAAAATGTAGACTGGCAATGGCAAGGAAGTTTCTGAAGAAGGGAAATTTGTTAACATCGAGTATAGATCCAAGTGTCAGGAGGTCGTTTCTGAAAGTATTTGCATGGAGTGTACGGAAGAGAAATACGGACGATAAATAGTTTGGACAAGAAGAGAATAGAAGCTTTCGAAATGTGGTACTACAGAAGAATGCTGAAGATTAGATGGGTAGATAACATAACTAATGAGGAGGTATTGAATAGAATTGGAGAGAAGAGAAATTTGTGGCACAACTTTACTAGAAGAAGGGATCGGTTGGTAGGGCATATTCTGAGACATCAAGGGATCGCAAATTTAGTATTGGAGGGCAGCGTGGAGGTTAAAAATCGTAGAGGGAGACCAGAGATGAATACACTAAACAGATTCAGAAGGCTGTAGGTTGTAGTAGGTACTGGGAGATGACGAACCTTGCACAGGGTAGAGTAGCATGGAGAGCTGCATCAAACCAGTCTCTCGACTGAAGACCACAACAACAACAAGAAAATTGTGATGTTTCGTGTGAGCGATCGTTTTGGACTGGGTTCTGGTTGACAAGTAGCGTATCATTCATTTCGAGATCCTTCATTAGGTTTGAGTTTGGAACATAAAATAGTAGTATAGATGAACGTCAGTGACAATGGATAAAGTTTTTGTGGAACATTTTTGCTACTCTTGAACGAGATTTTCACTCTGCAGCGGAGTGTGCTTTAATATGCAATTTCCTGGCAGATTAAAACTGTGTGCCGGACCGAGACTCGAACTTGGGACCTTTGCCTTTTGGGGGCAAGTGCTCTACCAACTGAGCTACCCAAGCACGACTCACGACCCGTCTTCACAGCTCTACTTCTGCCTGTACATCGTCTCCTACCTTCCAAACTTTACAGAAGCTCTCCTGAGAACCTTGCAGAACTAGCGCTCCTGAAAGAAAGGATATTGCGTAGAAATGGCTTAGCCACAGCCTGGGGGACGTTTCCAGAATGAGATTTTCACTCTGCAGCGGAGTATGTGCCTGCCCGATCTGTCGACAGTATCGCAGAAGGAACATCCAGCTTTTCGTAGCCCTATTACGCGACCTCTTTCAAACTCAGTGAGATGTTGATGATGATTTCTTTGTCGCCTTTAAGTCGACTAACATCAACTCACAAAGCCCAATTTCAAAGGGAACTAACGCTCACGACCGTTGCAGTGTGTACGTAAATAAATGTGAGTTCCACCTTAATAGTGGCGCTATTAGCACCACTTTTTTGCTGGCGCGAAATTTGAATAGACATCATCTTTCAGATATAGAAACTAGCCTGCCAACTTTCGTTTACGTCGCAAAACTCCTTCTTGTTGTTGCTATGTGTTCCTTTAGTGTATTTTAAGCTCCTCTTCGAGATATGACATGACTCCTTTTTTATGTAGCTTAATGAACATTTAAATCTTTCTAGTAGCTTTAGTTGATGATTTTCCTGTGGTAATCGTTGTTGCTACACCTGCCTCATGATCGCTGATACAAATTTCAATATGGAGATCTTCGAAGAGGTCGGATATGCTGCTATTTTATCTAGTATATTATCCTCATGAGTGAGATCTCGAGTATTTTCAGAGAAAGTCATTATTATTACTTCGCAAGATTGTTTTCACATCTACAATTTACAAAAATTGTGTCTATTCCTATCGATTTTTCGCCGTTTTAAGTCTCCTCTAGCCATGACAGAATGATTGGGGTTCATATGCATCAGGAAACTGAGATTTTCTCTGAAGTTATTGTTTGAGGGCGCGTCTGGTCCTCGATAGATCGTGAAACGTTGCGGATATCTCTGCTCTTGTACATAGGTGTGCGAGTCCACTGGGGTTCAGCATTCGTTAGTGTAAGCAGCTTGCCACACTTGCGAACTCAACACACAAAAGACCAGACAACCGATTCTACACTCACACAGAATCCAACAGTGTCATACAACTGTTTTAAGTTGATAATTAGTCGCGCTGCTATGTATTAACGCAACTGAAAAATTAATTACATTCATATAATTATAAATGACCCACCTAAATTTCAAGATTAAAAGAACGCCATGTGTTTCTTGTTGTGTGACCCGTATGACACTGAAAACAGCGTCACAGTTAGACTGCAATTCAGTGAGCAAGAAACTGCTGACGATATAAGGGCCGCCTCATCAGAATGTTGTGGGTGGAAATGGAATGGCCTTGGTCTCTATGATTTAAATTGAGGTTGTATTGATTCACAATTACTTTCATCAAAAACATATATAGCAACATGCAAACTATATCTAGATTTCTCTGGATCACCAGTGTGACAATATTTAAATCATTGAAAACTATATCTTTGCAAAAGACTGAAGATTGATTTGTAAATCACTTTCCAAAGTCTAGGCAACTCATAAACGCGCATATTTTCGATAGCATCAAATCCAGATCCCAATATGATAAAGAAATGACGGTAAACTGCAGACTCGCAAATTGTGACCTATGCAGTTCAAAGACAAACGCAAATGCTAAACGCGACACTTTCTCGAAAACTGATAAAGGTGCACCAAGCTGTAGCCGCGCACCGAACAGCAGCCCTCCAACGAACGAAACGCGCGCAGCCGCTGTATGCTCGCCGAGAAACAGAAATCTCCACACTTCTGGCGGATGCTGACTAGACTGAATCTCTCACACGAATTGCAAGTTTTGCCACAGTGACAACTGAAAATCTCCGTCCCTCCGCCTGCATACAGGGAAAACCTGCAGAATCTTCTCATCCAGTACTTGTTGTATTCTCTGTTGACAAGCTGAACTTGGCAGAATATGAGCCCGCGCCTTATGATTGCTCGAAATATATCTCGACACAATAAACGCAGGTCGCTTCTCATGCTGTTAACAGCAAAATAGCGGTGGCCCTGATTCGCTGCTTCCGTCTTCTGGACCATCTATGGGTGACTCAGGACCTGTCGTGGCTAGCACAGCTCTGAAATCCATTTTCGTAGTTCTCTGGCTTAAGAGACACTCAAAGCGGCTTACTCGCTCGACTGGTGCCCACGGGAACTTCTCTTGGTGAAACTTACATTTCTTTTATTATTGTCAACCCACCGCCGAAGACTTGCTGGTGACACACCTCGCTGCAGTCCACATCTGAGGAAAACGCGAGCTAACATACTAGGATTCACTGGCCCTGCGTTTCCATTCAAAAAGTTTGCGAGAATACAACATAAAATGATGATTTATATTGCCGCTTAGCAGCATGTGACAAATTAGTGTTGTTACAATGGATCCATTAATGTCTATACCCAACCTTCGTACCGAGTTTTGGCCAGTGTCACAGCAGCTTCACTATCTATAAAAGTGGATTTAATTTTGTTTTCTGTTATATAAAAACACCACCTCCATTCTCCATTATGCTACCTTTTCGATTGTCAGTATTAACGTTACGGACTATTGGCTTTCGTCAATAGATGATATGTCACAGGGGGAAATTTTATTGACGTATAGAAGCATTAAATATCGTTACTTTTTCCTGCACTATCCTGATGAAAGAGAACGGCCTCAGTAGTGGAGTAAGGGGGAAACAGGGACAGGTTTAATTTATTAAAGATAGAGAACCATCACCCACTTCCTCTGCTGTAGATGTGGCAACATAACACTGATGATGTCACCTGATGTTGTCATTGGATTTTACTCCCTCCTTCAATTTCCATTCCTCCCACCATACCTCTTCCCCACCCCTCCCAGAAAAAAAGTTGGAGGGAAAACTCGCTCCATCTGTGCTGAGCCGTTGGTGAGGAAGGATGTCTATTTTTTTTCTTTATTTCATGTGTTATCCTGTTGGAAATCGGTGGGAAAAGCTCAGTCTGTATTGAGCTGTTGGTGTGGAAGGATATAGAGTAGATTTTTCTTTCTTTCGCGGTGTTATTTTGTTGGAAAATGATTCTAAAACTTTTTCTTGTGCGTGTACTCACCTAGATTTGTGGGCACCGACTGACCTAGTTCACTTTACTGCCACCAGAAGACACTCGAAATTGTGACATCATGAGTGACAAGAAAATGGCTGGACCAATGGTAATGCAGCATTCAATCACGTGATCATGATATCAGGGATGTAAGACACGTACAATAGCTCCCTGGAATCAGTCATTGGAAGGCCATGAGATGTCAACAGCAGCGGGAGCAGCCGAGATCGTGCAACATCTCTCAGCAAAATAGGAAGAAACGGAAATGTAGCAATTCATTACATGCCTTTGATACTGCTATTGCTTCTTCTTTGGCCCACACATAAGAGTTCTTCTTCTTCTTCTTTGTTCAATACCTGCAATGACCTGTAGCATGTCTGCACCTGTACCAGCAGCAATGGCCTTCAGCTTGTCAGGACCAGAAGCGACCTCCAGCATGCCAGCATTTCAAAAGAGGACGTACAAATGAAGTCAGTCAAAGATTAGTAGAGATTTGTGCGTCTGTGAAAAGACCAATGCGCGTATTGTACAACAGCTATCACCGTCATACCTTGGCTAAAGATCTCGTGGAGAACACAAAAAAATTTTGGTATTATGTAACATCATAAGCGGCTTAAGGCTTCCAATCACTCGATGACCAGTTTGGCATGGCGGCAGAAGATAGCAGAAGCAAGGCCAAAGTTTTAAATTCCACGTTTAATAAATCGTTCATGAAGTAGAATCGTACGAACATACTATCGTTTGACCACCACACAAACAAATACATCACCAGGTCCAGATGGAATCCCAATTCCGTTTTGCAGAGAGTACTCTACGTTATTGGCCCCTTACTCAGTTTGCATTCATCGCGAATGTCTCTACAGCGCAAACTGCCAAGTGACTGCAAAAAAGTGCAGGTGACCCCCGTATATCAGAAGGGTAAAAGGAGGGACATGCAAAATTACAGACCAGCATCCTTAACATCGATTTGATGGCGAGTTCAAGAACACATTTTGAGTTCGAATATAATAAATGTTCTAGAGACCTAAAAGCTCATGTCCATGAATCAGCACGGTTTTAGAGAGCATCGCTTGTACAAAAGCCTGCTTGCTCTTATCTCATTTGATATACTGCAAGCTATGGATGAAGGGCAACAGCCAGATTCCATATTTCTAGATTCGACACAGTACCCCACTACAGACTGTTAATGAAGGTACATGCATATGGATTAGGTTCCCAGATATGTGACTGACTTGAAGAGTTATTTAAGTAATAAAACCCACTATGTTGTCCTTGATGGCGAGTGTTCATCAGAGACAATGGTAACATCAGAAGTGCCTCATGGAAGCGTGATGGGAGCACTGCTATTATCCATATACATAAATGATCTGGCAGAAAGGGTGGGAAGCAATCTGCAGTTCTTTGCTGATTATATTGTGGTGTACAGAAAGGTGCCGAGGATAAGTGACTGTAGTTTGATACAAGATGAACTAGACAAAAATTTTAGCTGGAGTGAGGAATAGCAGCTGGCTCTTAATGGAGAAAAATGCAAGGTTGTGTGGACGAGTAGGAAAAACAAATCCATACTGTTCAGATACAGCATAATTAGTGGAAAGTTGCGAAGTGATATGAAATGAAATGAGCATGCGAGGATTGTGATGGAGAAGGTTAACTGTTGACTTCGTCCGGCCGGGGTGGCCGAGCGGTTCTAGGCGCTGCAGTCGAATCCTGCCTCGGGCATGGATGTGTGTGATGTCCTTAGGTTAGTTAGGTTTAAGTAGTTCTAAGTTCTAGGGGACTGACGACCTCAGAAGTTGAGTCCCATAGTGCTCAGAGCCATTTGAACCATTTGTTGACTTCGGTTGACCGGAAGAATTTTAGGAAAGTGTAGTTCATCTGTGAAGGAGACCGAATAAGGGATGCTAGTGTGTCTTATTCTTGAGTACTGCTCGAGTGTTTGGGACCGCACCAGGTTGGATTGAAAACAGACATCGAAGGCATTCAGAGGCGAGCAGCTAGATATGTCACTGGTAGGTAGGTTCCATCAACTTGCAAGTGTTGCGAATGTGCTTCAGGAGCTTATGTGGGAATCCCTGGAGGGAAGAAGACCTTCATTTCGAAGAACACTACTGAGAAAGTTTAGAGAATCAGCATTTGAAGCTGACTGCAGTACGATCCTAGTTCCACTAACATACATTTCTTGTAGGACCATGAAGATACGGAAAATTAGGGCTTATATGGTCCAAAAACGGGCTTTGAGCACTATGGGACTTAACATCTATGGTCATCAGTCCCCTAGAACTTAGAACTACTTAAACCTAACTAACCTAAGGACATCACACAACACCCAGTCATCACGAGGCAGAGAAAATCTCTGACCCCGCCGGGAATCGAACCCGGGAACCCGGTCGTGGGAAGCGAGAACGCTACCGCACGACCACGAGATGCGGGCGCTTATATGGAGCATAAAGACAGTCGTTTTCCCTCGCTCTGTCTGCGAGTGGAACACGAAAGAAAAAGACTAGTTGTGGTATAGAGACTCCTCCCCCATGTACCGTACAGTGACTTGCGGAGTATGCAGATGTAAATGTAGAACCTGCAGTGGCATCCAGCACATGGCACTTGGTCAGAATGTTGAAGAAGGACAAGGAGCTGCTATTGTCTGTGCCACTCATCAGTCAAAGCACCCAGCCTGTTCCTGAGTTGCAGAAGTGCACTGGGGGTACTACACAGCACGGTTCAGTTGAGTACAGGACTCCGAGTGCACTACTGCTCTTCACTTTAGTTTAACTTCAATTTAACTGCTAGTGAATCATAGCGTCTAAATATTGGTATAGAAGCAGCAGCAGACAGTGACTGGTGTGTGTTGATGAAGATCGAAAATGCATCAGTGAGTGTTAAAGTGCGGTTTATTGAGTCTGGGTAGGCTAAAGTAAGTCATGCTATACCTTAGATGACTAAGGAGTATTATCCACTTCATTCTGCCCTGGACTTTTGTTGTACCAGGCTGATGCTATCCGTCACAACACCTTATGGTGCTGCAGCCCTCTAGGTCAAATCTCGAGGCCGATCCATTTATTTACAGCACCCCACTGTCGCGAACTTATCTGTATTAAGGATGCCTCTCTTGTGTTAGAGAGACTGGAGCAATGGATAATTTGTATTCAAGCTGTGTACTGTGACTTTCTGAACTATACCCACGTCTGTAGTGTACATGTAGATGATTAAGAACAGTGCATTAGTTCTTGTATCGATGCAGTGTCAAAGTGGATTCTAATAGTTAGGGGGTCTATCCATGCCAAATTTAAAGATGGAATACCCGAGTTTTGTGATGCTCCAATTCGTATGAGGGAAATATACGTGGAATTTAGTGCATAAAAGAAACAATTATTTCAGAAACACGGTGGAAACGAACCAATGGACTTTTTTGTTAATGTAATGCATTCTCTGTACAATTGTTGAAGCGTATGTTACACTCCTGGAAATTGAAATAAGAACACCATGAATTCATTGTCCCAGGAAGGGGAAACTTTATTGACACATTCCTGGGGTCAGATGCATCACATGATCACACTGACAGAACCACAGGCACATAGATACAGGCAACAGAGCATGCACAATGTCGGCACTAGTACAGTGTATATCCACCTTTCGCAGCAATGCAGGCTGCTATTCTTCCATGGAGACGATCGTAGAGATGCTGGATGTAGTCCTGTGGAACGGCTTGCCATGCCATTTCCACCTGGCGCCTCAGTTGGACCAGCGTTCGTGCTGGACGTGCAGACCGCGTGAGACGACGCTTCATCCAGTCCCAAACATGCTCAATAGGGGACAGATCCGGAGATCTTGCTGGCCACGGTAGTTGACTTACACCTTCTAGAGCACATTGGGTGGCACGGGATACATGCGGACGTGCATTGTCCTGTTGGAACAGCAAGTTCCCTTGCCGGTCTAGGAATGGTAGAACGATGGGTTCGATGACGGTTTGGATGTACCGTGCACTATTCAGTGTCCCCTCGACGATCACCAGAGGTGTACGGCCAGTGTAGGAGATCGCTCCCCACACCATGATGCCGGGTGTTGGCCCTGTGTGCCTCGGTCGTATGCAGTCCTGATTGTGGCTCTCACCTGCACGGCGCCAAACATGGATACGACCATCATTGGCACCAAGGCAGAAGCGACTCTCATCGCTGAAGACGACACGTCTCCATTCGTCCCTCCATTCACGCCTGTCGCGACACCACTGGAGGCGAGCTGCACGATGTTGGGGCGTGAGCGGAAGACGGCCTAACGGTGTGCGGGACCGTAGCCCAGCTTCATGGACACGGTTGCGAATGGTCCTCGCCGATACCCCAGGAGCCACAGTGTCCCTAATTTGCTGGGAAGTGGCGGTGCGGTCCCCTACGGCACTGCGTAGGATCCTACGGTCTTGGCGTGCATCCGTGCGTCGCTGCGGTCCGGTCCCAGGTCGACGGGCACGTGCACCTTCCGCCGACCACTGGCGACAACATCGATGTACTGTGGAGACCTCACGCCCCACGTGTTGAGCAATTCGACGGTACATCCACCCGGCCTCCCGCATGCCCACTATACGCCCTCGCTCAAAGTCCGTCAACTGCACATACGGTTCACGTCCACGCTGTCGCGGCATGCTACCAGTGTTAAAGACTGCGATGGAGCTCCGTATGCCACGGCAAACTGGCTGACACTGACGGCGGCGGTGCACAAATGCTGCGAAGCTAGCGCCATTCGACGGCCAACACCGCGGTTCCTGGTGTGTCCGCTGTGCCGTGCGTGTGATCATTGCTTGTACAGCCGTCTCGCAGTGTCCGGAGCAAGTATGGTGGGTCTGACACACTGGTGTCAATGTGTTCTTTTTTCCATTTCCAGGAGTGTATATTGGAAACAGTGTGATATTTCTTGCTTCATAACTCTGTCATTATAATTTGGCTCAGGTGGTAGGGTGATTATGCTATTGTGGCTATATATGTTATTACTGGATTAGTGTCCACTGCTTTGCCCATGTAGACTGTACGTTTTTATTTAATCGAACTTTCATGTTGTTCACAAATTGCAACACCTTCCAAGGTTTTCGTACTAATTAACACGATATAAGCATGGTCTTTTCTGAATGTTCTTCTGATGGACAAGCGATTCTGGTAGCTAGATCCAGAGTTTGTCTTAATCATGCCTTTTGCGTTCTTGTGGAGATATTTCCTTAGCAAATGTCATACCGTAACGAAAGTTTCTTTACATCTAACTGAGAAGTGAAATACCAGTTTTTATGAGTTTAGCTTTAAATTTTTTTAATGTAACGAAATAATCTGTTAAAATTTTCAGCCCCTTAGGGTTTTAATTTACAAACATGGATATAGGCCTATTTGTTTTATTTCCAACCGAGAAGTCAAATGCCAGGTACCATAGCTGTAGCCTTAAAAATCCTCTAGTAGTTCTTTAGTAATTATTTATTTCCAAAAAATCTTTCATCCTCTATTTTTCCCCCTTAGTGGTTGAATTTCCAAAAATGCTGAAACAGGTAATTTTTTATTTTCTAACTGAAAAAGCAAATACCAGTTTTCATACATTTAGCTTCAAAATTTCCTTGGTAGTGACATACTTTCAAAAAGCCTTTCATCCCTTACTTTACCCCCTTAGGAGTGGGATTTCGGACAATCACTTTGTAAATGATGCGTATGGTGTGAGAGCCAGTGCTCTCCAAACTTCAAGTTTCTATCCTTACAATTTTGAACATGGCCGATAATGCAGCAACCGTAGACCAAATTTATAATATTACTTGAAAATACAGCTCTTCGGTTGCACAGATAAAAGATTTTTTACCTGTGCAACCGAAGAGCTGTATTTTCAAGTAATATTATAAATTTCTATCCTTAGCAATTTGAGCTGGGCAATGATGAGGCAGTGAATCAGTATGATCCTACTTCACCCCTTTGGCGGCTGAATATCCAAAACCAGTGATGCACATATTTTTCATCTTTAACCGCGGAGACAAACACCAATTTTCAAAGATTTAGCCTTAAAATGCTGTTTCAATGAAATAGTTTCATAAAACGTTTCACTCCAATTTCACCCTCTTAGGGGTTAAATATCCAAAAACAGTGACGTTCGTGTGTTTTATTTCTAATAGAGAAGACAAACACAAATTTTCGTAGACTTAGCTTCAAAAATGAGTGAAATATTTCCAGAAAAATGGTCATCCCATTTCACCCTCGAAGGGGGTTGAATTTCCTGAAATAGTGAGAAGCCCTATTTAAATTTCCATAATTTCAGCTTCAAAAATGCTTTCATAACAAAACATTTTCATAAAAAGTGTCATCCCTGACTTCGCCTCTTAGGGATTAAATTTCCAAAAACACTGAAACATCTATTTTTTTTATTTACAACTGAGAAATCAAATACCAGTGTTCATTGATGCAGCTTTAGAAATACTTTAATAGTGTCTTGATAAAGATATTTTTAAAAAACTTTCACCCAATGTTTCACCCCCTTAGGGTTAAATTTCCAAAAAACATGTTTATCTTTATTTCTGACTGAGAAATCAAATACCAAATTTCTTAGGTCTAGTTTCAAGTTTGCATTCATAGCGAATTTCTTTTAAAAAAACCTTCATCCCATATTTCACCCCTGTAGGTTGGAATTTCGAAAAATCCCTTCTTTAACGATGCCTACGGTATAAGATGCACAACTCCTCCAGATCCAAATTTCGGTCCTTAGCGGTTTGTGCTGGATGATGATGAGTCAGTCGGTGGGACAGTCGGTCAGGACACTGCATTTTTATACAGACAGATGACAAGAGGTGACTGCATCAGTATACACCACACCATGGATGAATTCACACACGTATAGAGCACTCAAAGTGAGAGGCTGGGTATACATAACAGAACATTCGCTTGCACAGGCTCTCGACTGTAAAGTTGCCAATGTATGCAAGGAACTACTGACATTGTCACACCCTTATGATATCGATAAATATATTAAATGATAGGTTAATGTAATTGAAAAGAAAGTAAACAACTTATAGGTAAAGGTCGGTGCAGTTTTACAGGATATGTATAAAGTGTATACTACACAGAACTCTGCTTAGTGTGTAAAAATATGTCAACTAACCATAAAGTCATTGAGGCACAGAATGTCTTTAGTGAGAAATTATTGTTGCTAAGGTTAGGACATTTTGAGCACTATCAGACACTAAGAGAAACCTTCAAACCTCTTACTTAATCTCTTGGGCAGCTCTCAGTAAAATAACGTGATGGCGGTGATGCCATCGCAGATTCATTAACCATCACAACGACGATAGGATAGACAGAATATGCAGCATGAGCATGATAAAACCATACATGCTGGATGCACAGTCTTTAAGTTTAACTGGTAACATAAAACAGATCAGTGACAGGGATTCCCAGAGAACACCAGGCCTACTGAATCTTATTTTCCGAAGACCTTGAAAAACCATAAGTTAAGCAGGGAAAATCCTGAAGTATATGGTGAAATACTGCGTTTGACAGATGCACTTAAAAAAGCAAATGAAGTACCAAAAACCGAGAGCAGTGTGAAATTTAAAACCATTATAAAATCTGCATTAGATCTGAACGTAGCAGCAGTGATGGTATTAAAGTTCAACATAAAAGAGTGAACAATCGATACCCACAGCAAATATATTGTAACGACTACAATGAGCTAATACATTGGCTACGAATGCTCATGGCAACGGGTGCTGCCAGTAATACAGCTCATTCGAATGAAGTTGTTTCCATAATGTTTGAGCTTAGATAGAGGGGCTTCGAATAAGTATGGAGACAGTAGTTCGAGAACTATACAAAGAAGCAAGTAAAAGATACCCTCGTAGACAAGTTATGATTAAAGGTTTGGATGACTAATGGCAAGCGAATCTCATAGATATGACGGAATATTCACGTGTGAGTAACGGTTTAAAGTGTATTTTAATGGCCATTGACACATACTCTAAACTTGCCTGGACACTAACTATGAAAACAAAAAATGGGGGGAGAGGTTGCACAACTGTTTGAGCGATTGTTGTAGATGAGGATGAATCGATTTCCAGAAAATTTTCAAACAGCTTATGATGGAGAGTTTTAGAATAGATATTTCAAGAATGTGATGGGGCACTGTGGAATATACCACTGCTCCACATTCACCCTTCTGAAGCCAGGTATTGTGACAGATCTGAACATAAAACTGAAAGATCAAATATGGATGCACTTTAATCTTCGTTGTTCATGCAAATGGACAGATATCCTCCAACAAATAATTGCACTATATAACAGAATCAAACATAGCACAACAATAAAAGATAGGAATCAATTTTTGTGTAAATGGACTCCTAGGTGTGTTTGTAAAACTACATTGCATATGCAGAAAATAAAGATCTCCCAGAACGTCATGCTGTAGATCGAATATTAGCTAATGAAGCCAAGGCAACATGTGTAAGAAGGGATACTGGTACAGGTCAGTGCACTGCACCATTTGCAGTTGATAGAACCATGTGTGCTTAAATTAGTGGCATCTCAAAGTGTGAATATAATTGTAGACATCCACAGTTTCTGTGAGAATGTATGCAGACGGTTCATATTTGAAGATATCGCATTTGTAGAATTCACATAATATGCTGGTGTAGTAGAGACATTGTTAGCGAGCTTTGGAGCACAGAGGCCTTTCATGGATGTGAAGTGGCATACCGTATAAAGATATGGTATCGTTTCGGTAGTTTGACTACATAGATACCATCATCCATGTCAAATAAAAGAAGTAGATCAAGTGAATGTATCACATCTTCAAGTACGCAGATATTAACAACCTGGAGTACTATGGATACCGTGCCCTCCATCAGCTCAAAAAGGTGTGACAAAATAATGTTGTGCCGCCTTACGAAAATGTAAAATTAGTTTTCAATTGGATGAGAAGTAAATGAATACTTTCTGCGTACTCATTTTACTGATTTCACCCTACTCACACTTTGATAGTTATATAACATACAGCTTTGATCACTTACTGCATCTGTGGTTCTCCCTAAGCACAGGTGTCACAATTTTAGACATGTCTGCTGTATGTATCTGAAACTGGAGATGGTCATATTCCATCTGCTCCCATAACCCAATATGTGCAGCACACTATGCAGAATCCCAAGTAACTAAAACATATATTTGTGTTATTCTCCATCTTAAACTTCACCTCATTAGCGGCACTCATGTTCGATCCTAATGTCATATGGACGCCTTGCACATCCTTTATATATACAATGCAGTAGGAATTTATTCATTTCTCACAGATGTATAGATAAAATCTGATTCTGTTTTTCGGGACACTGATACAATTTGACTCTTCAGATACAATCTGATTGTTTTTCACATAATAGTTTTCAATTCAGAGATACCTTCTCCGCTTATACACTGTTACTACTAATAATAATTATGACCCAAAAAATACCACAGTCCACTCAACATAGCACTGATTGAAAATGGTTCAAATGGCTCTGAGCACTGCTGTGGTCATCAGTCCCCTAGAACTTAGAACTACTTAAACCTAACTAACCTAAGGACATCACACACATCCATGCCCGAGGCAGGATTCGAACCTGCGACCGTAGCACTCGCGCGGTTCCAGACTGTAGCGCCTAGAACTGCTCGACCACTCCGGCGAGCAGCACTGATTGAGCATTTACAATTTTTGGAGCGCAGAAGCACTCTGGCTGTAAATGTTCACGAGTTTTTCGATGGATAATAACGACTGAAAATATTGACAGTACTCTTTTATCCGCAAATGTACACAATGCTCGATTCCACAATGTACGAGCCCAGTTCACAGCGCAGTGCTGCAGTTAATGATTGGGTACTGTGGATCATTAATGATTTTGAGGAACTCTGTTTCCAGAACAGGACGGCGCACTTTCAGAAAACCGATGTGGTCTCTGTGCCCCGCCGCTGGAGATAATGAGAAGTTCTCCGCAAACAGATCCTCAGTTTAGCTGTGGCATTACGTTACTAACTTCATGTCCATCTATAATATGGCAGGAGAGGGAACTGCTGCTAGTACCAGGATCACTATTATGAGCACTGTGACTATCAGCCAAGGACTGCAAGCATCCTGTGGCCGAAGCTGGCTGTGGGGTTGAGCCATGAGGTATGTGGGATGTGGGGCACACACCTACGAGGCCACCCGAGGTTGGGGTACAGCTGCATCTGGCCTGCGTGAGCATCCACGCTGTGGAGATGGCTACTGTGTGAGGGGATGAGGTGTGTCGGCAACTCCTGGCTCTGGCCCAGTTGGTAGTGGTGTCCTAATCACTGGGACAAGTTTAGCCAGAGAGGTGGACATCTGCTAGCCATTTTCCACCAACGGTCATTGGAGCGAAGGCGCCGGTGACGCAATGGCGCCGGGGTCGATACCCCGCCCTTTGATTATAGTAGTGGTGTCCTAATTGCCTGGTGGAGCTTAACCGGAGGGGTGGAAGCCCATGGCCGCCAGAGCAGTGCTAAGCAGCGGTGACGGCGGGTCCGACAGTGGTGGAGACACTGGCAGCTGAGGGTGGCTGTGGCTTGTGAAACCACAAGCCTCGTTCTGGTGGGCGAGACATTCTGCACAGGACGGCGTTCTCGTGATGCCGTCTTCAACTGCTCTGACAACCATGGCGCAATGTACTGCCAGGACGGAAGAGTGGATTGCACACTGAACGCTGTAAACTCACAGACAGTAGAGAAAGAATAATGAAAAGTAAGTACACATGTTATAAACTCGCCTACTGCTGCTACAAGTAAAGAAAGAACACTGACTACATGTGCTACAAAAAATAAAGACAGGTACATAAATTACCTGAAGCAGTCATGATGTCACCTTGCATCTATGATGACATCACATCCCCGATGGCATCAGGGAGCTCATCCACACATTAGGGCATTGATGACTGGACTTAATGCAGCTCTCGCTCTTGTTGTGGTATTTCCTTATCTGGGCCAGCATAGAGCCACCGGTCCAGCTCTCCAATATCGCCTACAAAAGTAACAACATATAGATATAAAAAAACAGATTATCACACTATGAAAGAAATATAAAAAAAGAATATACACTTATTCGACGTCTGTGGTAGGTTTATCAGGGTTTGGTCTAACACTACCCTCAGTCTCCTTCAAATCACCTACAACGATAAGAACATATCGATTTAAAAGAGTATACATGTACACAAATTATGAAAAAATGGGTCAAATGGCTCTGAGCACTACGGCACTTAAGTGCTGTGGTCATTAGTCCCCTAGAACTTAGAACTACTTAAACCTAACTAACCTAAGGACATCACACACATCCATGCCGATGCAGGATCCGAACCTGCGACCGTAGTGGTCGCGCGGTTACAGACTGTAGCGCCTAGAACCGCTCAGCCACTCCTTCCGGCAAATTAGAAAACTACGAAAATTTTTTATTTAATGAGACTGCTCCGGGGCCCGTACAGGCTTGTCAGCTTGCATTTCGTCAGCCTCCAGCTGCCAATCGAGGTGAACCAATATTTCCTGAATGTGTGCTGTAACAAGAAGGAAACGAGTTTTTAGAGAAAGAATACTACTGAACTGATAAACTCATGCTATAAACAACGAAAACATACTTCGAAACCTAAACACAGTGATTTTATGAACTTTTGCTACTAAAATTGTTTTATGGATCTGAAGACTCAGAGGAATGCAATAATGTAAATGTTCATCGAAATCTCAAGACTCGGAGTAGCAAACACACAAACACTTGCTATGAAAATACATACTGACATAGCAGTTCTTGCAAGTACTGCCTCAGATATTTCCCCCTGCCAATGATGCTGCTGATGCAGCTTGAAGGGGCCGCGCGGGAGTAGCCGAGCGGTCTGGCGCTGCAGTTATGGACTGTATGGCTGGTCCTGGCGGAGGTTCGAGTCCTCACTCAGGCATGGGTGTTTGTGTTTGTCCTTAGGATAATTTAAGTAGTGTGTAAGCTTAGGGACTGATGACCTTAGCAGTTAAGTCCCATAAAATTTCAACACATTTGAACATTTGCAGCTTGAAGATGCTGAAAATTTCATGGTGGTTTTACAAAATGGTTCAAATGGCTCTAACCACTGTGAGACTTAACATCTGAGGTCATCAGTCCCCTAAACTTAGAATTACTTAAACCTCACTAGCCTAAGGACATCACACACATCCGTGCCCGAGGCTGGATTATAGCCTGCTACTGTAGCAGCAGGCAGTGTTACATGATGGCAGCTCGACAAAGAGGCGGACGACAGGTTGGAAAATTGGAAAACGGAGGGTGGGGGGAATCCATAATATCATCGAGTGACACATCTACACCAAGTGCAGGGTAAGGTGGGGGGGGGGGGGGCGGTCCATCATCTTGAATAAATTAAAACTGTCCTCGTATCCCTCTTACCTGACTTTTGGCCACGAAATCCCAGTAATTTAGACTGCTATACAATACATTTAATATCATATGAAAGGATGTATATTTATGCTGTAGAGACAACATAATCCATAGTTTGCGTAATGACCTCATGCATGATTTAATATAATTTGTGATTGAAGGTGGAATTCATTTGTACATAGATTTCAGTTATTTCGGAAATAATGGGAAAAATTTTAAACATATCGACTCAAGAATCCATAATACTTTCAGGGGATAGCAATTTTTTCAGCGGCCCTGGAATCCGAAATAATATAGTCGCTGCATATTTTGTTTCATTTCCGCAGAGTTCCCTGTTATATCTGCTGATAAACGAACTGTCTCCGTCGTCTGGAAGCCTGAGGATTGGTGGCAAGGTGTCGTACGCGAGCCAAGAGCCGTGGATATTCGTGGGAACTGTGCAGCAGAACATCCTGTTCGGACAGCCGTATGATCATAAGAAGTACCAGCGGGTGGTAGAGGTGTGCGCCCTGTCGAAGGACTTTGAGCTGCTGCCCTACGGCGACCAGACGCTGGTTGGCGAGAAGGGCATCACCCTCAGCGGTGGACAGAGGGCCAGAGTCAACCTCGCCAGGTACCTCAACTGATTGTGTACACTTCGCACAGCCGTGTATTATACTTAAGCAGAGTTTATTTGAATACTTTAACATAATGTGTGTCTCGATTATGAACATTTGTTTTCAGTGAGGAAAGTATTCCAGATTAGACTATGTATAAAAGTCAGCAACTTAAAAAAAATTTACACCATAGCCTTAGCTCCTATCACCTTAAGCTCTACATCAGTCCACTTTATCTTGTTTATTTATCACGACGGGATACACACCCTAATCTCTCCATCTATCCGTTCTCACTCTTTTAGCACGGTGGGAATATCGCTACAGTTTCTACTCCTGTCACAGTGATACACACCTCATTTTTTTTACTCAGTTAATTACCATGTCAGACTACTACTTTGACCTTACAGCTAGGTTGTTGTTTTCGAACTTATACTGTTAATCCTCTACACTAACTTTCTCTGAAAAGTCTTGTTAAATCTTAAATTATTTGTAAAGGATGAACCTGCACTGAATGTAGTGTGACCAGATAAAGTCTAAGTTTGAAGAAAGGAAAAAAAATAGAAATTCTTATGTTGATGTTGTATTTAGCATTTAATCTAGAAATGATCTCTTTAGTCTAAAGAATGTAGCCCGTTACACTGACTGTACGACGTCGAAATGGACTTTTGCTCTTCATGCCTGGAGCCTTCCAGGCACAACAAGCAATAGTAGTTCTTTCATTCATCATAGCATTTGTACACAAAGCCAGTCGCCGATTAATAGCCTAGTCGTCGTAAAATAACTTCAGTCATAAGACTGTAACAGAATTTTACCCACAAAATGTTAGCATTCCGCTCTTCTTTCGGCCATACCTCTAAATGCTGGCTGCAGATTCAAGTGGCCATGCCCCACTCCTGCACTTTGGATTAGCCATTATTTGCTATTCTTCCCTGCGGAATGGTTTTATTAAGTCAGGATTTTCGGACTTCTACTTAAGATATTCGTTCCTTCCGTAATTTTTCGATCTGAAAATATAATATGAATTGGGTTCTGAGATTAGTTCACTCTGCATTTGGTACAACTCTTCTAGCATGCGCTCAACTGTCTATATTCATCGATGTTTGTTAATGGTTATCTACTCAGTGGTTAGTCTCCATAAACCTTTCTGGTTCCTCGTTCTATTTTTCTCATTGCACCACCTTTCTGAAAGATATTCTTTGTGATTCTTTTTTTACTTTTCCCTATAAAACCTCTATTATTCCTTTGCCTTTGATTTTTTTCTGTGCAACTCAAGTCCTTCTTTCGATTAGCTCCCGGTAGCCACATGGATTCTATCGTCATTCCCCACTCCTCTTTTACACTTAATTTACCTTTTTTTGCTTCTAATTAATTCTTCACACTTTCACTATTTCTGACTTTTGTCCTTTTTCTCCCTAGATTTCCTCTATAGTTTTCTTTTTCATTTTATTACCACACCTTGTATTACTTAAGTTCCTCTCACTTTCTACTTCACCTTTGTTATACTTTAAGGGGCTCTTTCATTAATAAGGTTCTTTTTTTTGTTGTTTTTTCATTATGAACTGCCCATTTTTTGTTTACTGATGACTACTTTCTTCTTTTGTTACTTGAATCCACCCAGCTGTTATGTAACTTTCTTTCTTGTATATTCAATCACACCTTACTCTCTTTCTGACTCTCTCTCTCTTTTAGCGAAACCATTACATTGGTGCCTGTCTTCTCCTTTTTAATCATAGTCTATTTTCATGAATACAATTATTTCCCTTCTGGTTACCCTCATGTCAGTTTCTACAGTAAAAGACTACTAAGACATTTGGAGAACGATGATAGAATTAAAAGACTGCAGCCTGAAAAAGGAAAATGATACAAAACCACAAACCGATTTGGAAGCTGTGGCACAACATACGTGTTCACTTACGTTGTGAACTCCCTGATCCTTAATTCCTTATGCTTACAAGGTGAGTCATCGCCTGACAACGACACTATCAACCGTTTATCCGATGGCTTCTTCCTTCTTTCCCCTAAAACATCTAATTAAGCACATTTCCAGTGATGATAATAGTCCCTAGGACTCTTCCGCCCCTCTCGCTGTTGAAACCTTTGGTATGTTCTATTACATCCTTCCTTTCGTAAAACAGGCTTATCTTCCTAATTTGAATCAATGGCGGTAGCCCCTTCTTATCTGTGCCCTCACCATTACTATACTCCTTTCCTGTCGTCATCGTTAGAATTCTTATCTCATTCTAACTCATCTGACTCAGCCCCAGTGTCGTAATCGCTGTCTGTATCATTTTCCTTTTGATCTCTTTGCCTTTCCCTCGTATCACTTTCCTTTGTTTTATAATACTTCCTTCGATATTCGTTTTCTGACTTTACCATATCTCCTTTGTTTGTTTGAATTTCCAGTACTGACGAATCGATTCTGCATCGAAATCCTCCGTTTCAGGGTTAATTTTCTTCAACCTTTCACTATTTGTAACTTTTTCCTTTTTCTTCCTAGTTTTTCTTTACAACTTTCTTCTTCGCCTTATTATTACAGCTTTTATTACTTAAGTTCGTCTCACGTTCCACACAAGATTTATTGTCCTCTAAGGGGCGGGTTGACATTTTGAACCTAAATCCTAAATCCATTTCACTTACGTACTCCCTCAAAAAATCGTTTTCATCATATCTGATTTCAGGGACTTGTTAGCTGTTCTCATTTTCACTCTCAGAGAATCCGAGTGGACTTTAATTTCTGATTTCAGAAATTCTCAGTTTGTTGTCAATGGATCTGTTCCGGTTCTCAGATATTTGCTAACTTTTCAAAGATTCGAAAAGCTCTCGGTTTGCTATCATTGCTTCTAATAACTGCTTGAATAACACGTCTGTTCTTATTGTGCATCTTTCTTGGTGAGCTGGTGTATTCCGATTGCTTTTGATCGTCCCTGTCTTTGTCTCCCAGTCGTCGTTGTTTAGTTCCTTCTTTTTCCATCCCAAGTTCTCCTCTTATCTCACGATGACTTTCATCCATATAATCATCGTCCCCTTTTGTTCCCACTGGATCCTCTGTCTCTCGTTCATCACTCACTCCCCTCTTATCAGTAAGTTCCTGCTCTTTCATATTCATTTTGACTTCCTATCTACAGCGTATCTCAAACGTTTGTGGGTCAGATTGAAACAAGATAGGGAACGAATGATCGGAAATGAGTATTTATTGTGTTATGGACATACGCAGCGAACAATGCATAACAACAACATATCGCATAGCAGTTGTTCAAAGCGACGATAGCCACGCTCAATGTGAGTAATACAGTGGCATATGCAGTTCTGCCACACTCTAGGAAAGATCCTTTTGCTCTCCATAAAAGGACGTGGTTTCAGCACGATGGCGCACCAGCCCACTTTGATGTTAGTGCCAGTGAGCACGTGGACGACACGTATCCACATCGTTGGGTTGGAAAGGATGGTCCTGTCCCATGTCCAGTGCGATTACTGGATCTCGCACCTCTGGACTTTTTCCTCAGGAGCTACGTCAAGACGTTTGTGTATGTAATCCCTGTAGAAACGGATGAAGACCTGCTTGCTAGGGCTCAGGCTGCCTGTCTAATGGTACAGAAGACACCAGGGATCTCTGAGAGAGTGTGGCAGAACTTCATGCACCATTGTCAAGCAAGCATTGAGACTGGCAGTCGTCACACTGAGGAAGTACTAATAGTAATTTTGTTTGTGGTGGTTGCACACGTGCATGGGCAAGATTACGTTCAGGAGCAAATCTATTGTTCTGTCAAATGACTTATAACCACCTGGGGTTGATTTATGACCCCCTGAGGATAATCAGTTCTTCTGAAAATTGTTTAGAGCCGGAGTACTGGGTAAAATAAATTGAAATTACGTAAAAACATGGTAAAATTACAAAATTGGTGGGAAATACATAAAACAGAGGAAAAATACGAAAAAAAATGATTGTTATACAGCTCTTATCTCTGCAATTTTCTCATCTGTATCGTAGACCAAATTATTAGCTTTACCAGACTACAATATACGGACCCACTGAACTGTAGATCGTTCTAGCGATACGATGGATAGAGTGTGAATGGAAATATATCAGTAGCCACTATCTTTCACGTCAATGTGTGATGACGCTGCTCTCGTGGTGAAATCTAGAAACGAATCCATTTATTTACGACATCCCAAGAGCAGTCTACAGTCTGTTCTCGATTGTGATTGGCTGGAAGATCTGTATGTTAAATCATTTCGTAGCAGCGGAAAAATTCGAGGACATTTAGATTTGTAGTCTATAGTTACACAATTAGCTGTCGATTTATATATCACATAAGGCTCTAAACAACTGAACGTTGCTCTCGAGCATGTAGCACTGCCGTCTCTACTGCTAATTTCATACATTATTCTAAATTCATATAGGTTCTTATCGTACCGATATTTAAACCTTGAAGTTTACCACTCGATGGACTCAGTAAGAGACGAAGTTCACGTATATCTTTCAGTAATTATGTGTATCTGTCGTTTGACTTTTTTCGCGTAAGCAACCTGCCGCATTTCCAAGTGACGGAGGACAGATACGTGCACGACAAGCGCCCAACAATTATGAGAAACGAAAGCGGCTAACGGTGCCAGGCAGTGGTGGTTTGTTCACTGTGATTAGTCTCAGCAGTTTTTCGTCCCAGACGCAGAACCCTACCATAATGAGTATGCTTCTCGGTGTAGTAATTTGAAATAATAGTAATTTGGAAATAACGAAGGTTCCAATAGTTACTCTGTTATTTACATTTTTCGAACGTTTACATCAGACGGCAAAATAGGATTAAGGCATAAACCTAGTGTGAAATAAAATAAAAGCCTGATCAGTAATGAAGAGAACATAAGTGTATAAATCCCTACGAATCGGTAGCCAGAATAAAGCCCTCGGGATGACAGAGCAAAATTGCGATACTTCATTAATATAATCAGGAGACAGACATGTGAGCAAAAGTATCTCATGACTGGGGAATATTTTAGTTAAGAGTCAGAGTAAAAGATAGATTCCGGCCAAGTATCTTGACAGGCACATATCTATCAAAACGGTGAACATGGTAAGTGTGAAACATAATTCATTTGGACAAAGGAAGCATCAAGTTACCACTTGAAGTTCAACCAAGGCGCCGTGCAACTGGTGACGACTTGTCAAGACGGCGACAAGGTGAGGGCTCGAGGCCGAGCTCACGATACAGTCCAGCTACTAGACGGAAGTTACGACAGTCACGTAAGGGCGGAACATTCCAACAGCCTACACAGCTAGTGAAGGGAGTTGTGTGCGACCAGACCCGAGTGGATTAAGTCCTTTAATAAGAGTGTAAAAGTACAGCCTTAGCCAGTATCAAATGAGTCTAGGAGAGTAGCAGAGTATGACAGCAAGTGATAAAGACAATCAACGAAGGAGCCAACAGCTTAGACAGCAGCAGCTACAGATGGAATAGCAGTATTTATCCACAAGAAGACAATACTAATCTGGATGACGCAACTACAACTGAAACTGATAGATAATTATCAGACCTATGTGTCTGATATCTGTTTAACTGCATAGTGTTGAAAACAGAGAGAGGCCAAGTGGCCATTGATCCAGTAGACGGCATATCAGATGGCCACGATTGCACTTGTCCCTGCGTTATGCGCCCCAGATAGTGCATCTAATAGAGATTAGAGCAAGAGGCTAGGTGATTCTCGTCTCTCGATAATGGGAAGCTGATTGAAATATAATAGAGTCATAGTAAAAGGCGTTTCGTTAGTAAAAAGTCGGTATCAGATGTAACTCATGTACATCTGAGTAAAGGGATGTGTTGGTCAGACACCTCGCAAATAAGCATGTCTAATGTTACATAAACATATACTGAAAGAGTACATACCATGTAAGTAATTTGTCAAATCACTATCCCTGGCAAAGTTCCTTCTCTGTTCCACAGAACCAACCCTAAGCAGCCAAGGAGGCTTTGCTCCCTCTCGACTCTGTTATCGAGAATATTTAGGGGATAATACAACAAAACAATATCGTCGTAAAGTTCTGTTTGCTCCATATAGGCCACACTAGTTCTACATTGGAAGTTTGGAACTTCACTGGGATGCAACATAAAATTTTTGGTGGAAGCCATGTGGGGTTAAAACGGGCGGAGGAACATAAGAGAAAATCTGTCAGTTGTGTGGGCGAGTAGTACTGCAAGAGCTTGAGCATGAGGTAAAGAGCTTTTGGACTCCCAGTTGTTATATATGTAATAAATACAGACGTGCAGTGAACCACTGTAGAAGAAAAGCTCGGAAAAACTCCGGAGAGGAAGACTGGAAACCAAACAGGTGGTAAGGGCAGCAGACACGCGTCGACGCAGTTAAATGGTACAAGGTTACGGTAAGAGACACTGAAGCAGATAATGATGTAACGAAGACCGATCCCAAAGAATTAGGTAAAGAGTTGAACTTCTTAAAAGGCAGAAAAGTGCGAATATTGAAAGGGGTAACTCATGGCATAGTGAGCACGTTTGGAAGTGCGCTGCTGATGCTAACGATAGCTGGAAATGTGTTAAAACAGCACAAATTCCAGATCTGGAAGAAGAGAACGGGCGTCCCTCATTATGGTTTAATAGAAATCAGTTTTTTCAGAAAACAGAGAGCGGTCACTGACTGTAGGAACAAACGGTCAGAAGTGACTAAATAAGAGGTACTAAAGGAAGTATACATTCTTCAATCTTTAATACAAAATATATGAGGGGTTTGTATTTCAGTAGACTGAATGCAGTTAACAAGAGAGTGAAATAAGTTCTATACATTTAATTACTGAAGCTCTATGTAGGGAAGCAATAGTAAGGATTGTAAGAGAAACGCCAGAACTGGTACAAGAATATAATATTTGTATCGCGTAGGACAGAGACGCTTTGCAAAGAAGGCGTCTTAACGTAGAAGAAAAACATGAATTAGAAAAATTGGGCTGTGAAAACCGCGATGTAGCCCATTTAAAGTTTGACAGATTGTCATTTACGGAAACCGTTAAGCCCTGATTTCTGATAATGCCAGAACATAAAGGAAAAGTTGTAAATGTCAGACCCTATAGAATCTCGTAGATGCAGAAGAAGATATTGCTGGAACATACAGAACAAATGCTGGGCAATGATATAATAGTATAGAGTCAAAGTCCGTGAAATGTATCAGTGTTATTATTCCCTAAAATGGCAGATCTCAGTGGGCAAATGAAATATAGATTGGTAACAGACTACGGCAAAGTAGAAGAGATTTCAGATTCAGAAGCGTTTCTAGTATCAAACATAGTAGAAATACTGGACCTGATTGGAAAAGCCAAGTTTTTTTCGATGCTGGACGTAACGAGCAGGTATCACCAGATATTGCCGGACGTCCAGGACAGGAAAAAGCAACTTTTACAGCCAAGTACCAGTGCCATGAATATAAGTGCCTTCTGTAAAATTAAGGCCACATTGCATAAGTTACTAAAGCAAACAAAAAACATGATTGGGAAAGGCAGCAGCAGACTACGTGCGAAGAATTAAAGGAAAAATGAGTAAATCCTCCCTATTACAGTTCCGTGATTCTGAGAAACTTTCATCATTAATACAGTAGAAAGTGGTGAATCGACTGAGGCAGTTTTATCTCAAGGTAAGTTTGGTAGTGACATACTAACAGCGTATGCTTCAAGATCACTAAATAAAGTAGAGAAGAACTACTCAGAAACCGAGCTTTAGTGTTTGACATTAGTTTGAGGAACGAAGCAATGTAGGCCATATGTGTATGGCAGGATATTCATGATTATAACAGGCCGTAAGTTATTAACGTAGATATTCAGTCTAAAATATCCCTCAAAATAAAATGGAGATTGAAACTGGAAAAATATTCATAGGACATCGTCTATAAACCAGGACAATCAAACACTAATGCAGCTGCACTAAGTAGACTGTGGCAGCAAATGTAGAGGCTACCAAAACGAAGACAGGTGCGCAAAGAAGAATACTGATTGAACATGAAGTACTGGGCGAAGACGCGTTAGAAGTAAACGACAAATAGAAAACCGAAATTACGGAAGAAATACACCACAGTCCATTGGCTGGTGACAAAGGAGTACATAGTACGCTGGATTGATTAAAGAAACATTTGGAAAGGAATGAAAAGGGATGCGATAATTGCCAACGGAATAAATTTACGCAGAGTAAGACAAAGATGCCATTTGTTATTACAAAACTGAAAGAAACAGCTTTTGAAAATGTAATACTGATATAGTAGGTTCACAATAAATAACATAAAAAGAAAATACAGACATCTTGGCATTTCAGGATGGGTTAAGCAAATTTGTAGCAGCCCTTCTACTGGAACATCAAGACATTGGCATCTTAGTGGAAACGTTTATAGAAGAAATTTGACAAAGGTATGATGTTCCATCAATGGTGGAAACAGATCAAGGCTATAATTTTTTTTAGCAAAGTATTTAAGAGAGTATGAAAATTATTAAGGATAAAGAAGATACAGGTAACAGCTTTCTATCCCCAGACAAACAGAGCATTCGAAAGAACTCGTCGGCCCTTAGTGAAGTATTTGAGATTTTCCAGAAATGAAGATCTTAGCAACTGGGATTTATGTATTATCTACGTACGTTTATTTTCTGTAACAGACTATGTAGCAATGCGGGATGTATGACTTCCGAGTTGAAGTGCAGGAGAATGACAAACCTATTAGGAGGAGTATTACAGAGGTAGACAGCTACAATTAAATACAATTATTATGATTATGTATGTTAATTTAAAACTAGGACGCAGAAAACACACCGAGTGGCTGGGTAAAAAGAGGTCTGCAAAGCCCCTTAAGACAAGACAAAGCACTATAGAATATTTCAATTGGTGATCGATTAGCGCTGCATGTTGAGTTAGTAAGGCAAGAATGATCAAAGAAACTTTGAATATCAATTCAGAACGCAGTATGAAGCTGTAAGAGTAGCATTGCATAATGTGATAGCAAGGAAAAATAATAGGCAAGAGTTGAAGCTACATGCCAACAGATTTTAACAATACTATTCTCAGAGTAAAGAAGAAAGGGTTTACGTATACTACTTGGAAATTTCTAACAAACTGTAATGATCTGGCTTTTTCTAGACCAGTAGGCATCAGGATTCGCGAGGAAGGCCAGATTCAGACAAGGACATACAGTGAAACAGTGACACCATTGAAAGATTGATACGGGCTTATATCCAGAGCTATGTAAAGCATAATGGCATCTCAGAGCAGTCCAGTGGGTGTTTAAACAAAGCCAGTTGCAGAATGCACTGACGCCTTGCAGAATGCAGTGCCGCACTCAGATGTCCCTGTGTCCATTGTCCTTGGTCATGGCCTGCAGCTTCCACAGTGCTGAGCGGATCGCCAATTGGTGAAGAACAACCGTGGCCCATCCAGGCCCTCCAGAGTTTCACCGGCTGTGCACACCCACGGGTACTCGTAGTCTCCATGTCATGTGCCTGAGTACGATAGCCGACGCTATATATTTTACGACAAAGTGAAATGCTCCAGTCACCCACCAGGGAGCGATCACGACGTTGACCGATGACTATGTCACAGGGGCTAGCTTCCCTAGCCAGAATGTAGACGGTCTGCAGTCCATTGGCCGTAGTCCCTTAGAGGGTGGAAGCTGGCTTCACACCAGCCCACTCTGACGTTTTCCAAGTCCTGCAGCAGCCACACCACATGTATGGCGTGCCTCGTGCCGGAACTTGACTAGTTAATCAGTGGGCAGGCAGCCAATAGATTTTCATCACTAAGGTTTAGTCGTGGTATCTCTGACACTCAAAAGCTCGTCATTCTCTCCAGTCCAATACACAGATAAAAATGCCAGCACTACTGAATGCCTTAACCCTCTAAGCTCGGTGATTATTTATACCCCTATTGCTGCACTTCTAACGTAGTCGCACTGATGGACGGGGGTCTGGCGTTGTGGGCGGGGAGGGAGGAGGGAGGGGGGGGGGTTGAGTGGGTTTACTTCATATTACTCGTACTTTCAGCTTTTCCTAGCTCGCTGCACTCCATGCATGGGTTCTTAGTCCCAGCAAAATTTGCAACATGTGAGTTTCTCGGCAGCCATCAAGTGCTTGGAGTTACAAAATCTTCCTTCTCTCTTAGACACACTGCGTTAACAGCTGTTCTATGCGTATTGGCCATGACTAGTGTCGTAAAACCCGTCCACTCAGAGTGTTTTGTTGTTATGTCAAAAGTACTGCCCAGTAGCTTACTTCATCAGCACATCGCCAAACTGGCCTCAATTGCCTGGGCACAGCTAGAATAAAACTTTAAGAGTTGCCAGTCCGCACGCCGATTTTTCCCTGGACGCAAAACGTCTCTTCTCTTTCGGAAGAATCGTCCCAAATCTCTCAAGACTAGTTTTCCATTAAAATTAGTCTTGAAAAAACTTTGTACCGCGCTGGTGGTAACACTCAGGTATAACGAAGACCTGTCCCATAAGGATTTTCCCTTATGCAGTACTAACATGAGCTTGCTCTTAAAGTGCAGCCTCCAGAATCTTATTGCAATACAGTCAGTAATCTAATGCTTGAACTACTCAAATGCAGTGGTTTTATTTCCATCAACTATTCCCTCACCCTGTGTTGGTTAACCGCTCAACTGGCAACTGATGCGTCGGTGGACTTTTGTGTCTGCGTTCATTACAGAAATAAAATATGCAAATATCTAATAGAAATATGCCGTAACTGGTGCACGAAAGGCTTGTCTTGACGATTTTCTTGAAAATTTTGAACATATTGTAACATGTACCCCATTCAAATTTTCCCCTGTTGCGACTCGACAAATTTGTCTAGTGTATACATAAGTTCAGGACTCAAGCATTAATGCAAGTTAAATGTTGGGAGAGTAGTACCCTCATTGATACTTCACATCAATACAACATATTCCATATCAATGTCACGGCAGTCGTACCAGAGAGTGTAGCTGGAAGGCGGAAATACTTCGCGACTACCTCATATGCCGCACTGTTAATGGTAACACGGCTAGCACCTGCAACTCTAAATTCTTAGTTCCTCAGCTTTCCCACTTTCATAACAATTTGTCAACACAGCTAGAACATCGAGTACAGCCAATGTATCCCTACCTTTTGTGAGACCGCATGGGCAAGATTTCCTTTTCGCAATTTGTAATATTCGTTTTTCCCAAAAGCATTTTCGCCTCACATCTCCAGTTATCAGTGGGCACTGGTCTGTCTTGAGCGCACTCGTCCAAATCCGCTAATGGTATGACTGGAAGAGCTTCTTTGTTATCTGAAATCAATAGCATTCGTGTATCCTTGTATGTATCCATTTCTCTATGACTCAGAGTGTCCCCACGAACTCACCCCCTCGGGAAAGGAACCGTCCAACTCTCCTCTCCTTTTTCCGAATTCAACGACAAATAGAAAACAACAAACAATACCAGAAAACTGTCAATAACCCTAGAATAACAAAAGAAAAATACACCTAGTAATGATATAACAAAAATCACTAGCACAGAGTAAAACAATCCATAAACACAAATATCAAGAATAAATCAAACAGCACCAAAACATTATAAGGAATGCAACAACAAAGTAATTACGTGACATTAAAGCATTATGAATGTCATATGCCTTCTGCTACCTAACTGCTAGAGGTTCGTTCTTTTTGGATACTTGCAGATAACTATGGTACCCCATCCATTATACCTCTAAATGGTTTTATCCAATTGACGTGAACGATAGACTTTTGAAGAAAATTGTACCTTTAAATTAACTGGTGAGGTCATCTCCATGGCCTGATACGGTCCATGATATTTGGTCAAGAACTTCTTCATCTTTCCCTTCGGTGTATAGGGTTTAGTGACCAATACCCATTGAGATACATCATGCCGTGGTAGCTTGCCCCTGCGCCTATTTTGCTGTTCCTGGAGCTCTAGAGCCTTCAGGTTTGTTTCTTCCACCCTTTTTCATATTTCCTATATTCTTTTCGTTAATTTCTTTACGGATTCTCAATCCGTTCCTAACTTAGGAATTAAAATACCAAACTGGGACGGCACCTGCCTCCCGTACAACACCTCAAATGGTGACATGTCCGGTCCCATACAAGCCTTTGAGCTGCATGCGCAAAGCACATGTGGAAGATAGGTATCCCAGTCACCGTGTCTAGCAATCACCTAGAACCTTAGGATTTTCGAAATGATGTTATGGAAGGAACTTCTACGTAACTTCTAAATGCGTGACACATGGCATAGCTGTTTCATAAGTTTTGAAACGAAATTCACACTGTGGTTCGTGACTGAGTTATAAGGCACTCCAAACTTCAATAACTGACTGTTAACTAATGCCTGTGCCAAATTGTTAATCTGCTGGTCTAGAATTGCTATCATTACTAGAAACCGCAAAAAATGGTCTGTGATGGTAAGCACATGCCTATTCCCTGCAGGCATTTGCTGAATGGCTCGCAAATGTAGAGCCCAAGCAACTGATGTGGCTTTGACGTCTATGGTAATTTCTACAACGGGATTTTTTGATGCGTAATATCCGCTCTCTGTGTGTGTGTGTGTGTGTGTGTGTGTGTGTGTGTGTGTGTGTGTGTGTGCGCGTGTGTGTGTGTGTGGTACACTGTCTGACATGTCACACTCCCTATTTCTCAGCAAGACCATTCTGCAATACATCTTTCTGTTGTTCGTCGACCACCATGGCCTGACAACATGTGATCATGAACCTGTAGTAACACTTCCGTTTGAAAAGCTGCTGAGAGCACGATGCGCTATCCGCATTTCCTGACTCTCCACAACAAATCATTAAGTACAGTGCAGCCGTGAATTAAAAGCCTGACAATCTTCATCCTCTGCATGTGCTTGTTGCCATTCTAACACATTGTTGCCCAATATACTCGACATTATTACTTTGTGACTCAGTGCGTCGATTTTCACATGTTTTCTACAGGTATTATGGACGACCTCGTAATAAAAACTCATTAAGCTTTAGAGAGCAACGTATTACATGACTAGATGGGTCTTTCAGATCAAGCAACTGTTTCAGTGATGTATATCAGTCACAACTTTAAATTTTCTACCATATAAGTAACCCCAGAAATAAGTAATACCATATGTGACTGCCCATGTTTCCTATTCAGTTTCCGACTTTATTTAATTGGCTCGAAACATAATTTACTGGATGCCCCTGTCCTTTAACCATCGGACCCAAAATACAGCTGACCACTTTGTTAGAAGCGTTGCATTGGGGGACCTTTCTCAAAATCGGGAGAAACCAGTACCGGATCCGAAATCAGTGCCTCCTTCAATTTCTCGAATCTGTCCGACACTCCTGTGTTCACTGAAACATTACATCCTTTTCGACTAACCAGTTCAAAAGTTTGACTGTTTTTGCGAAATCCTTTACGAATTTACGATAGCTGTTATACAAACAAACGAATTACAGTATCTGGTTGGCTGTTTGTAGTGTTGGAAAATTTGGAATTGTTTCCGTAAGAGGACGTTCACTAACTACTTGTCCCAGACGGTTAACTTCAATTTTAGCAAAACGGCACCTATCCAAGCTCAGCATCAAACTGACCGTAACTTATTAAGAACATCCTCCAATCGCCCTATATTATGGATTCGATGAGCGTCTCCAACACTCTGCATTCAGGAAAATATAATCACAGCGAAACCTTTATTTTTTCTTTCACTCTAATGTTTTCTTTAGCAAGATAACTAAACGATACAATATTCGCAATCCAGGGGCCGTTTCTCCGTTCTGCGATCCCTTCTCGTAGTTGCTGTTCAATAAACTCCTCTATTCGCGGCTGCAAATTCTCGCTCCCATAAATCGGTGTAGTATCCACTTTAGGTATATGGTGCTGAGTTACCGGATGTTCTGGTAACATCCCGTCTGCACAAAACAAGTTGCTAAACTTCAAGAATACTTCTTCCACAGCTGTGAGATGACTGCCCATCAAGTGACCCATCTTCTCGCCTAACGTTGTTGCGTCGACAGTCCAGACTCCACTTACCGAAGTCTTTTTCCTGTAATACTTCCAGAGCGTCTGTTCCTTTTAATAGACTAACTTCACCTCTGCCAAAGTTATCTATGCTAACTGGAACCACATATTCTCCATTAGCATTACTTGTGCACACTATTCTCCTGCGCACAAAACAGTGTGAACAATCCTACTCTTCTTGCCTGAGAGTGCCTCACCCAAGTACGAAGTCCCACAAGGCGAACCGGTATGCAGTGAAACCCACGCTACTTTTCCTGTACGTACGCGTATTTTCTACTGTTCATTTATCTTTAATCAACTCGGCTCTAGTTTAGCTGGTCTCACCTTCGTGACAGATGATCCTTGCGACATTGTCTCGTTTGCAACTCTTATCACACAACTGACACACAGTCTCACTGAGCTAAACCATGCATTGCTAAAGATCAGTCCTAACACGATGTTTGTCTAGATAATGTAGCCTGAGAATCACTGAATATCCTTCACCCACGCATGGCAAGACTTCCGTACACTGCTAGCCTTAGTTTTCCTAGTAGTAAGATCAAATACCGTAGTGCCCAATGAATCCACACTGTTGTCGACAACTCCACGTAACTTATATAATTGCTTGGATAGCACAAGTCTCCTCCTGATCACCAGGTCCAGACTGGTAACGGAAATGTGCCTTCCTGTGTCCACAAGAAACCTATATTCCACACCACTATCTAAGCCCACTTAGCAGCATTCCGCCTGTGCACTACCTAGTTCCTCCCTTTCCTGCAACTGATTGGCTGTATCTCAGTTTATCCATGAGAAGATTAATTCTGCATTTGGTACATCCAGCCTTGCTCAGCGCTTAAGTAAGTTGTAAGTACCTTATCAGCGATCCGAGATACATTAATTTTTGACGTGTGGGTTTTAGTTTTCGAGGAATTGATGCAAAACAAAGAAACTTACGCATTATAAAATTCTAAATCACCAGATTTGTAGCCTTCACTTAAACTAGCTTGGAGACTAGAAAGTTTTTCGTCTGCAGAGATCCTGTTGCTTACAAGACATTAGTTACCCAAAAAATTCTAAATAGGGTATGCCAGAATGGTGTGTTTGGACGTAATTTCACACACGACTACAAATAATCTCGAGTTTCTGTATGGAACTGAGGGTCTCTGCATTTGTAAATTTGTTTATAGTCTTCACATTCTCCACAAAGCTGTCTGACAAAGTTATAGGTCTGTTCCTACTATTACCTGTTGCCACTTCCCACCTGTCTTTACCCTTCTCCTTCCTCAACCTGTTCAGATCTTCCCTAGCCTTCTCTAACTGTGCCTGAAGGGCAGCAATTTTCCACTCGTGTTCCACTATTTTCCTACCTCTACTACATATCCTACAAAACCACTGATGAGTCATATTCACTTGCCCATTTCTCACGCCGCTACAGTCACCCCAATGGAAAAAAAACTACTGCAGACATCGTACCAAACACAGGAGATAACTATTCTACGGCACGTCACGCACTTTTCACTCATGGTAAAAGTCTTACTGTAGAGGGAATGAGTCTCTGCCCTCAGTCAAAATTCTCGTTTACGCCTCAGTAGCCGGCCGCGGTGGCCGAGCGGTTCTACACGCTTCAGTCCGGAACTGGACTGCTGCTACGGTCGTAGGTTAGAATCCTGCCTCTGGCATGGATGTGAGCGGTGTCTTTATGTTAGTTAGTGTTCTGTCCGATGCTTACCAACAGGCGAAGCATTCCTGTCTGATTTAAGCGGCTGCATCTGCCAACGGTGTTTCCTATTTTTCCTCTTCCAACAATTCACCGCTCGGTGGCTCACTTTCCTGCACGAATAGGTCTGGTTGCCTCCACTATTTACGCGTAGGACCATTGCGCCCATTTCTCTAACATTTCATCTCCGAAGGGAATACGCTGTGATCTGTCCATTACTTCATGGTAGAATATATCTCCACCAGTTACGCTGCAATTCTAAGAGCTGCTGTCAAATCACTCGGATTCTCAACGTGCAGAGGTATGCGCCTACCCAAAAAGCCGAAGCCGATAAGGTGTTACTCCAGGAAGCAGAAAACAGAGCAAACGTTTGCTCGTATGGAATACCCGCGTAAATGTCACATTGATATGTCATGACTGGAGAATATATCAGCTAAATGTCAGTGCGAAAAAGAGTCCGACCAAACTTCTTGCCAGGCACGCCTGTGTCACAACATCGAACAGCATATTTGTAAAAGATAACGTGTTTGAAAACAGCTAACACCATGTTATCACTTGAGCGTCCGCCGAGGTGTCGTGCAGGTTCTTATGAGCTGCCAAAACGCCAAGCATGCAAGCATCGAAGTGAAGCTCATGACAGGAGGAATGCGGTTACGAATCTTGACTGGTAGAAAGCTGTTAAGACAGTCACATGAGGACGGAATATTCCATTAGCCCACAAAACTAATGAACAGTGTTTGTGCATCCAAATGCCAGTAGAAAAAGCCCCTTAGTCTATATAAATAAAGATCAGCTGCTGCACCTATGAAAGACAATCACCTGAGATCGGATTGACTGATTTGATTGATATTTTCTTGTTGTTGTGTTTGTTATTGTCACAAGGTTTGTGCGAAAGAAAATTTTTCGGAAATTCAACTGAAAAGTCCGAAATTAACATCAACTGCCCGCTTGTGAAATATCATCAATTAAGAACGGCTCCAGAGATTTGGTTGATTTTCATCTTTATTGTGCTCGTCATTATAGAGACAATTTTCTATGAACGAAAAGTTCTGGAAAATCCACCGCAAAAGTCAGAAATTTGAATGAGTCGTGAAAGATCGTCACTTGACAGCGGCTCGACCGGCTTGGCTGATTTTTTTGTTTGTATTCGTGATTGTGGATGGTAATGGTGTTTTTGGTGTTAAAAAGAATATAAAAATTGTGTTTAGTTTGACAGTTCTGCTGTCGTGTGTTTTCATAACAAAAAAATACTATGTTATATGCTTGAAGTACGGCATAAATACATATGTAACATGTAGAGGGGAAACGTTGCTGCCGCAAATCTCGTAACCTTCTTGACTGATGTACTGCAAATTTTTACTCGGAACTCCATGAACGTTCGGACAGACAAAGGCTAAGTATTTTTGTTCAACATATGCACATATATGTAATATATAGAGGGGAAGCGTAGGCATATTTTTACGCGATACTCTTAACTAATATTTGGAAGGACGTAGGCAGATAGGCTATGTATTTTTGTAATATATACATGTACATGTAATATATAAAGGGGGAAGCGTTATTCCCCCAAACCTCAAAATGTTCTTGAACGATTTACTTCCAGTCGATACTTTAATGAAACATTTGGATAGACGTAGGCTACATATGTTAGTGATAGACTACATATATAAATATATATGTGTAATGTATAAAGGGAAAACGTTGTTACCAAAAAGCTCGCAAAGATATTAACGGATTTACTTCAGATTTTTACACGGTAATATACTGAACATTCACGTCAAACGAAAATGGGCATAGGGATGGGGAAGGAGAAGATTGAGAGAGGTGGGAGGAGGTTGTGCAGAGAGAGGTGGGGGAAGGAGGACATGTACAGAGAGAGGGGGGGATGAGAAGGTGGGCAGAGAGAGAGAAATTGGGGGGGGGGGTGAGAAATGTATGATGCTTGGGCATTTCCAATACATATTTAGCAATTGCGAAGCATTGTCGGATTCGCTAGTAAGCGCATAAAAGTGCAGCCTCAGCCAGTATCATATCAGTATACGAGAGTAGCAGAGCATCACAGTGACAGAGTGAGAGACTGTCAATAAAGAGCCAAAAATTCTGATGCCAGCAGCTACTGATGAAACAGCAGTATTTCATACACGAAAAGGCGGTACTAATTCAGGTGGCACAACTGCAACTAGTAGATAAGTAGCAAACGGATAAGGTTCTTATATATTTTTAATGGAATTGTGCTGAACAGTGACAGTCTGTCTCAAATAGCAGTACAGCGGATTCCATTTGCTACTAGGAATAAGTAGCTGAACAGTACCTGACTCCTATGAATTAGTCCGAGAGGCTAGTGATATAATTAAGCCATGTGGCCACTGATTTAGATGTGAGGCCAAGTGGCCATTGATTCAGTAGGCGGCAGAATTGATGGCAGCAATTGCACATGTCTCAGAATTAGGCACGGTTGGTCCAACACGTCGCATATAAACATGTCTACCGTTGAATAATGTTATTGAATGGCTTCATATCATCTTGCTTCTTTGGCAGGTTACCATCCCAGTCAAGATACCTTGCCTGTTCCCTAACAGCAAGTCTAAAAAGCTAAGGAGCTTCTGCTCCTTCTCGACTCCGTTATAAAGGTTAATTATGGGACAAAAAAAAATTGATGTCAACGACCTGTTTGCACTACTGAGTCCGCACCAACCTTGTAGTTAGGACATGCGCGGGGATGCGACAAGTGAGATACAAGCGACGCACTGAATCCCAGTTACAAAGATGAAACAAAACACCAAAGAAGCTAGTAACTCTAAGGTCACTGCACAATCTATACTGTTTGGATGTGATGTAGACATAGAGCCCACCCCCCACCCATCTAGTACAGAACATCGGTGTGGAGGCCTGAAAGGGCCGTGGCTCTCCCCGACCTGCTGCTGCGTCAGCAACAACCGTGCTGATGTAGGCCCAAGCGAAGCATGTGTGGTCCGTTTGTGCGTGGTCGTCTCTGTGGCGGGAGTGGCGGCTGCTGCTGCCTGACAGGACTTCGTGGCTCCCGGGACCTGAGGAGCGGTGGAGCTGCACCGGGTTGCGTCGGTGTTGTGCTTGACGTGCCTGACACCTCTCTTTGCGGGAGGGGCAGTGAAGAACAGAGAACAGAACAGGCAACCCTGGGGCATGCGAGTTTCGCACTAGCATCAGTGTCACGGACCTGCACTGACTTGGAAGATTTCTCTCGAATTCCTTGAGTAGAATGGCCTGAGAAACCGCAAGACTTCTCCGCTCCCATGGCGGCCACTGAAGGCTCTAGCTGATTGATACATTGCTGACCGCGACGAGTAGCATCCTTGCGTGCTTGTTTCACATTCTCTTTGTCCTCCGTGTCGAGTGCACATAACCTCAATAAATGTCTAGTCAACATATCATTCATGTAAATATACTGCCCTCCCTGGAGGGGCCAATAAAGTTGTTCGGCAAATACTAGAAATTTTCCACATCCTGCAAAATTGCTTAGATGTGGTGAACTTCTTAGAGTTCCATGGACTGCAAAGAGAACCAGCAGATCAATATTGGAGAAAATAAAACCAGATTTCTCCCTGGAAGGTCTAATGTTAAAACAAAAGCTCACCTACTTTGGACACACAATGCGAAGGCATGACTCGCTGAAAAAAACATTAATGCTGGGGAATATTGAAGAAACTAGAGAGAGAGAGAGAGAGAGAGAGAGAGAGAGAGAGGGAGGTGAATCGGTGTCAGTCACTTCTGAGTATCCTCCAACTGTTTTTTCTTGTTGGTAAATGTTACTTGTAAACCTTGATTTTCTTCTTATTAAGTTACGCTTTCCGCCTTCACTTCTTCACTTTTTGTTCATAGGTTCCAGGTTTGAATTCAAGGAACGATAAGCATTCATTACCCAGTTATCTTTGCAGTGCTGGAAACACTCACGTTCGGATGTAAATGCATGGGTGGTTTGCCTGTAATGCATGGCACTCCACCTCCGTTCACCAATTCAGGAGAAAGTGAAAACGTCGCAAAAAGTCTTCCCCCAGCAGTAGCTCATTGTCATCGGCAATGTCGGCTTCCCACGAGAAAGGTGTATGTAGACCCAGATCTGCTGTGCTAACGGTTGTGCCGTAAAGTTTGACAGTTGTGTCGTTTGCAGCTTGGAGCTGTTGGGAGAGACTCCAAAACTTCTAAATGAGTTGTTATTGTTGGGATGGTGCTCACCTTGCAGCCTGTGTCGGTGGGCAAATAGTAAATCAAATTTTTGTCAAGGACATATAATCTGCAGAAGGCATAATTAAACCAGATTGGCTCAATCGCTTAGAATGTGGTTGGGAGTTTTGGTGATAGCAAGGTGCAAGTGTAACTTCCGAAAAGTGAGTTAAATGAATACGAGTGTGACCGTTGTGAGTCGTAGCTTTGATCTGTCCTACTGGGAACAGCTGTCGGCTGGCTTTTCGTGAGCAGCCTGTTGCTTAAGCGCGGCATCTTTGCCGTGTCCGTCCGTCCATACATACTAGGCTTTCTTCAACAACTCGTTGCCGTGTCGTATAGGTCAAGGGCCGTAGCCATTGTAAGCTGTTGCCACGTCTATCGTAGTAACGACGCTGTTGCAGGAGTACCAAAATTCTATCAGCAATATGATACCTGGCTTCTCACGTATCGCCTTCACGAGAAATCGTGTTAGTCTGAATTTGTGGAGGCAGTTTGTGCAAGCATCTAGTCCAAAGTCTGCCGTCCAGCACAAGTGCTGCATATATTCACTCGCGTAAACGACTCCAGGGTTGGGAAGGTGTTCTTCCATTCAGAGACTATGAGTAAACAACCATCTTTATATGCTCTTCAGGCGTTTTGGATATTCTTGGAGCAAGGTAGCGTTTGTTTGTCGGTGTCCGGAGGTAACAGAATCGCATCATTAAGGGATGCGTAGTCACCAACACCGCTTAATAAGGCTGAAAACGTCGTTTCTAACATCGTTGCTAGGCAGAATAGTCTCCACAATAGCAAATCGTGTCCATGGATGGCCAATTTGAAATGGAGGCAGTTTAGGTGAAGGACGACATTTTGCAGGAATATCATAGGAATCGCGTCCTTACTGCACTAAGTCATGTAAACCGGCGGGCTTTGGCGCACGGAGCCCCATTCATCGTGCGCTGCACGACAGAGGAACAGGAATTGTTCTCGTGTAACCTAGCCGGCTGGCTCCACGTGGCGGGGGAAACGGATCCAGTTGCACTGTTCCCGGTCCTGTATCACAAAGAAATGGACGTGGGACATTGTCGTGATGCTGTGAAATCGTGCGAAAACAAGAATCAGTAAACGTGAGCACTGTTCTGTACCTGGGGAACGTGATTGGTACAGTTTTTGAAGTAAATGAGAGGAACAGGTTCTGCCACACTATTTCAGTATACTTGCTCCACGTGGTGTCAACGCGTGAAGGAGGTGAAAGATAGTGGTTTTCAGACTTCACTGTATACGTTGTCTGTTCAGTATCGTTCACAACACGCTGAGATCCACTAAGACCACTAAGAATGTCACTATGTTAGCAAAGTGGTCCAAGTAATATCTGTCCATTGAAATGATCCATTGCTCTAGCGGAGCTCTCCCTATCGTGTTCTCGAATGTAGATGAAAACATCAACTTGTTTGTCAGGTATCACCTCTATAGGAAATCCGCGTGAATGGGTATTCAGAATAACACTCACGGCATGTTAGAATCAAATTCTGGGACTTCATAATATAATCAGTGGTTACAAGTGCAGACACTTTGCAGAATTAAGATACAAGCAACAGACTGACTCTGCCACACAGCTAAGTTGAAGCAAAATACCAAAGTACCTAGTAACTCTAATGCCGCTGCACACAATAGTGCACGCAGAATTCCGTGGCCGATAGATGCGCCGGTTGCGGGGCACACGTGAGGAGAGCGGTAGCGGTGGGCGCTGCGTGCAGGTGCTGTAGGGGAAACGCCGAGCGCTGGAGGGGAAGTGCTGTTCTAAACTGAAGCCTACACTCACGTATTTTGTAATTATTAAGCGGAGCTCCTTCACGCCCGCACTAACACGGTGGCCATTCAAAAAGATCTGTCACCTCTGCATTGGTTAGTGTCTAAACAGAATTCCGCCGCAAATGCAGCGATTTGTTTTCGTCTCGCTGGTTAACCATTTGTAACTTTTAGAGAAGTATGACGAGTAACGATTTTTAAGCGAAACTTACTCATTTCTCTTGTTGTCATGGTAAAATTTGCCTCTTTTGCCGAAATTCAGCTAAGTTTAAACAGTCTCGCTTCATTAACGTGTTCTGCAGACGCAAGAGCAAGAGAATTCTGAAACAGTGGTTTGTTAAGTTCAGTACGTGAGGAACTGAGGAAAAGTATGGTCAGAAACTTATGAAAAAGTACATCCTCGGTAAAAATTAAACGTGTAATGACTTAACTTATTCTGTTCCAAAACCTATAACATTTATCGTTTCTCCAGCTATCGATGGCCCTTAAAAATTACACTCTTTCATCGAAAAAGCCTGCAGTTAGTGGAATAACACGGTAATAATGAAGTTTTGCATAATAAAAATACAACATAATATTCTCCTCTTTGTGAGCTTTCATTTTCGAAAGCCTCTTTTCGATGTTTCGAACCGTTTATGAAATATGAGGAATGTTGTGGATGTTTCATTCGGCTGCGTTGCTGGCGCGGTTCGATCGCAAATGAGCGTGCTATGTCAATTCAGTTTTCTCGAGATTGGTGATAGATACAGACCTCCGCCAAACTTTGAAGAAAAATTAAGTATGTTAGCTAAATTTCATTCGCAACAACGTATTTTTCATTGCAAACTTTTTCGAATTTCGCACAGCGTCTTACTTTCACCTAAATATTACACTATGACTATTAAAGAGATGATGAACACATCATAATGAACCTGACATATAAAGCTACAAGTAAAGCAAAAATGAAATATTTTTTACAGATTAGTTACTGGAAAATCGTTTGAGAAAGACTGGAAGGCATGCACTTCGATTCCGTCATCGCCGACTGTGCGAAAGTTGGCAAACGTTCGTCGGCCTCCCGAACGTACGAATGAACTCGCCCAGCATTTTGGACGAAAACTGGTCACTACACATCGGCACCGTATCCTCCTTGGACTCTACCTATGGACGTTGTCTCTCCTATGAATTTTTTGTTTATAATGTTATGCCAAAACTTTGGACAAACGAGTTGGGTTAAATAAAAATAAAACAGCTGTACTTTCTGAAAGTAAGAGGATTTTAAAATAGCCACCAGTTGTTTCTTGTCAAAATAGACTCTTCTCCCGAAGGTAATCGATGACACTTTATCACTCCCCCATCTAAAATGCCTTTCACATTCTCCTGACACACTTTTCATCACATTCATTACTTGTCTTTACTCTCTTCGCATTTTCCAATGACATTTACAGAGCCGTGTATCGTGATGCAGATATTTATCTGCTGGATGATCCCTTGTCTGCTGTTGACACACACGTTGGGAAACATCTGTTTGATGAATGCATCAACTCATACCTGAGTGGCAAGACAAGAATTTTGATCACTCATCAACTCCAGTATCTCCAGGGCGCCGATGATATAGTGATACTGAACAAGGTTTGTTGATCACATCTACAACATGTATAGAAGTTCTATTCCTGAGTTGATAGTCATCGCTAATGAGCATGTTGTTTCAGGGAAAGTTAGAACATAAAGGAACTTTCCACGAGATTCTACAAAGTGGAGTTAGCTTTTCCAAACTGATATCTAGTGAAGAAGAGAATGCAGAGTTGGAGGAATTTGGCATTTCACGAACGAAAAGCAGAAGAAATTCGCTTCAGGTATTTTTAGGCTTCAGTCAAAAAACTGTTGACTTTAGTTGCAGTCCCAGTTACTTTTGCAACAGATTTTTTTTGTAACAGGACGAACAGAACAAGCTAAGACGATCGAAGCGTGTGGGATCACCAAAGAGTAACGTGCACGTCCTCGAGAGGCAAATTTCCCAGTTGGCTGAAGTGGTGAGTATTCGTTTTGTGCACAAGCCATTAAATTCATCCCAACGCTTTTCGTGGGAGTGCGAAATATCTACCTATGTATAACAATGATTAAAACAGAAAACGAGATCGCCAGTATCATATCCCACATATTTTAAAAAGTAAAAAATATGTAAGAGGTTTAAAGTACAAGAGTCTATCCCACAAAGAGATTTTCCATCTACGAACACCGTGAGTGACCCGTTGATTAAAAGCGCAGTAAGACTGTCGTATACGGCTTAGATAAATGTTGCACAATTCGCCAAATCATACGTCTGTCACATATAACAGACAGAAGAAGCTTTCCCAAAGGCCGTCACTTGGTCACAGTGATTTTTCGTGATAGATTATAAAAATGTTTCGTTCCACAGGCTCTTGGTGAGGAAATATTGATATACTGAAAACTCGACATGAAAATCATTTACATAATGAACCATTATCTTGAGAACTGATAATATTACATTCGATGTTCGTTTCAAGTATGGGAAACATTCACACTTGTATACCAAATCAGACAATTTGAATAAGTTTCCTTTAAAATTTAAAAATTTCAGAAACATTATGATGGTTGGTTCTAGGAGGAGGAGGAAATTAGTTTTTAAGATCTCGTCGCAAAGAGGTCAGTAGAGACGGAGTACAAGCTCCAGTTATGGAAGGATTGGGAAAGAAAGTAGCAGTACCATTTCAAAGGAACCATCCCGACTTTTGCCTGAAGCGGTTTGGGGAAAGCATGGTAGGCTCTAAATATCTGATGTTTGATAATCATGTGACATATATTTACTGACTTTCAGGTCTGTAACTGACTAATTAGATACAGGGAATTAGGTGACAATTAACAATTGAACAGACAGCCACAATCGATTTTAAGGCACCTGAAATCGTTTGAAAAAGAAAGGGTAAGCGTCCCTTTGTGGAGTACAGTGTTCTCGGAGTCATTCCAGTGGGCCTCCACTGTATTTAAATCGGTTGTGATGGCCACTACAACACCTAAATGTAAACGTAGGAAAGTGAAACGAAACAATGCCCAAACATTAACAGCCAAGATTAATGAAAAGAAAAGTTTACAAAATCCACTTATGCCTGCTTCAGCATGACGACTCTGCAGATCACAGTTAAGTACCTGGTAGGGGGTTCGTCAAATCACCTTCAAGGTATTTTTCTACCACTCCACTCTCAAACAGCTCTCGGTAAAAACAAACTCATCAGTCTTTCTTTACGAGCTCTGATTTTCTTATTTTATTATGATGATCACTTATCCCTGTCTAGGTTGGCGCCAGCAAAATGTTTTCGTATTCGGATCAGAAAGCAGAGGATTGAAATTTCGGGAAAAGATCCTGCGACAAGGAAAAAAACGTCTTTGTTTTATAGATTGCCACCCCAACTCGTATATCATCTGTCACACTCTTTCCCCTATTTCGAGATACTACAAAACGAACTGCCCTTCGAACTTTTTCGGTGGCCTCTGTCAGTCCTAGATATGTTCCCATCCTGTCGTAGTGGCCCCTTATCAGTTACGGGGCCCGCACAACAGACAACCGAGGTGGGCTGCCGACCTCTCTTCAAGCGCTCAGATCAATACATCGCCAGTGGATGTAAACATGAACAAATCTTCCGCATAAACACGGCACTACTTCGTGAAAAGCCAATTGCAACTACTGTGACTACATGTAGCACTCCGCCGAATCGTTGTTATAAGCATGCCAGCAGAGTGAGACCGGCAGTGTGTACCTACAGGTAGGACCGCTCCAGCCAATAACTGCTCCAGCTCTAGCCTAGTAGACACTCGTCGTAGCCTTCAGTAGAAAGTTTTATCTAGCTGGACGCAACGCCACTTATAATTGTGTAGAGTAGTATTTTGGTTATTCTTTATTTTCATTGCCTTGTACTCTTCACTGAATTTTGTCATCACAAGAATTGTTGTGTTTGTTATTCTTACGTTTGGAAATTAGTAGACGCCAAGAAGGCGTTTCAGTTAAATATAGCGTACTCAGACTTGTTCGTTATTTCCTGCCGGCTGCAGGACACTACACACCCCGCACAGTAGTACTCCAGAAGAGTACGGACAAGTGTAAACTAGGCAGTGTCTCTAGTAGACCTGTTGTGTGTTCTAAGTGTTCCCAATAAATCGCAGTACTGCACTTAGACGAGCAGGCGTAGTTTGTTACGTAAAGGTCATTTTCTATGAAGATACTCGCAAGATAAGTTTGCTGGAAAGCTCGTTGATGTAGTAAGACACGGCCACTAATTATTTCTTCAATGTTCCCTAAAACTTAACATTGTTAGCAGGTATACTTTTTATGGTTGGTGGCAAATGTAAAATTGTATATACCAAAAAAATTGTCCAAGTAAGCGCCATTGTGAGTATGTTTCTTATTCCTGTTACTGATCTTCTGAAATAAGGAAAGTTACATAATATTTATTAAAAACTTCATTTGTAAGTAAATGTGTTGAAACGTATTTTCTTAGCATACGGATTTCTTTGAATAGGATTCTGCATGAATTTTTAAAATTGACAGCGCATTTAATTCATACAACACGCTTTTAGAGTCAAGCTCGGCTTGGGGATTTACTCAAAACCAGGACAAGGTATAATGTGTGATATGAAAAAGTCTCAGTATGCCAATTTGTTGTGTCTGAAAATATTAACTGTGAAAATCTAGTATTGTACAGGCGAGCAGTACACTCCTGCCAAGTTTCGAATCTCGCTCGGTACATTAATAGCTCCTAACTAGTCTTTAATTGGTATGTAATGTATCTACTGTTTTGTGGACACTTTACGCATTCGGTGCACTGTATGTCTCCAGCTTAATCACTGTATTTTGATTTTCAATCTTTCATTTAACACGAACTTACGGCAGTGCGCAATATGCAATCGACAAAATTTGTGATGTAATTTTACTATTCACATTTATTTTTGTAAAATTTTCAGAACTTGAGATGCAAGAATTCACTATAATCATCATTGTGAAAACTAGATAACTGGGCTTATGTACATAAAACTGTATACCTTTTGTAGCATTACGCACGCACCATTAGCTACGTTCCTCAAATTTCTTGCAATTTTTATTGTTTTCAGAAAGTAATTACGGACGAGACTGGAAAGGTACACAGAGATCCGGCAGAGCAGGACAACAGCGAGAAGGTGCTGGACACGGAGATCACGTGGTCGACTGTCTGGCTGTACTACAGGGCTGCCGGGGGCGTGGGCCCGCTGCTCTCTATGGGCGCGCTGCTGCTCATATCGCAGGCCATCACCAGCGGCTCAGATTATGTCGTAACCTACTGGTAAGGGATCACTCAACGCTACTTGTCAGCAAGTAGTTGTCAACATGTCGTACAAAAATTCATGCACTGTTTTGATTTCAATAACTATCTGCACGATTTAGACATTGGACTCACTTCTAAAAGGTTTGAGGTTGTTGTTCATCCATATTTAGATTTACCGAAGCTTACCTAAAATAATTCGATATTTCATATGAAAAATTCAGTGCCAATTCCCTTCCTCGTCCTTAACCAATCGGAGCTTACGTTCCATTTCTAATGAACTGGACGTTAAGGGTGACACTTCTTCCCTTTCTTTCAGGAAATTCAGAATAAATATGACCTACTAAACAGCTTGTGGTCGCCAGTGTAGCACATCACTTCAATTAAAAGACAACGAAGAAACAGCTGCTAGCTTACAAGATGCCCTGGTGGTATGTTGATGTGGAAATTACCTGAAGAATAGTCAGTGTTGTAGAATCCTCAGTATAATGTCGTTTATTGAAACTGAAGTACACTTCTCGAACAACCACTATACACACACAAAGAAAACAAGTAACATCTAGACGACCATTCATCGAGAGCGTCGGTGAGGTCCGTCGGAGTTGGTCCTAGCTCGGCGAGGAACTGGCTGTACTGCTCCTGCACTGGCCTTATAAAGCCGGCGGAGGTCGGCGGAGTACTGCAACTTTCGCTGTATCTGTGAGGCGACCTCTGCAGAAAAAGGTTCGCATTAGACTCTAGCAAGTTCTGTTTGTTTTGAAGAATTGGTTTCCTCTTGGTTGGGCCTGCAAGTGCTTGTGTATGTTATATGGTGCACAGGGTTGTCTTGAGTTTAGTCTGCATGGAAGGGGCCGTCTGTGGCAGACGTAGCATTACGTGTGATTAAATTGTGCACGGAATGACTCCTGACACAGAACCACCTTTAAGACACAGTACTAAAATCTGTGTGCAATGAACTGTGACAGAATCTAGAACAACAGGGGTCTGTCGTATTAGGACATGTACTGAAACTATGAAATAGTGCACCGATAATGGCTAGGCACTAGCCGCAATCTAGATTTGGTTTAATAAAACCTGAAAGGAAAGGAAGACTGATTACTGTTCGCCATCATTTTGAAATATTTAAACGCACATTAATACTACGTAGCCTTAGTAGTGAACGCCAAGATAGTAAGTTGTGACAAACCAATATATTATATGAAATACGCCACAAACAGGATTACAATTATTAAATGGACAAGGCATCTTCTCTACTGAAACAGGAAAGATCATTCATTGAAAAAATTAATTTATTGCAGTAGATACGCGTATGAAGTACGATGTTCCAACGTAATGCTGCAAAACAAACAGAGATCCAATTAAACACTTATAAATCACAATTACATCAATAATAACGGTTGGCTGACAATGTTGGCATGGAGCATTGGAATTATCAATGCGACACCTCCTGTGTGTATAAACATTAACACTATCTGACTATATTGTACATGACAATGATTGTGAATGGCTAAACCATAATGCTGTGTTACATGCATCAAGCGAACAAATGCTGCTGCAAGTCGAAAAAACACATCGCTGAGGTTGTAAGACAACACATAAACTTTCCTGCTTGCTGGAGCTGCAAAAATGCTCACCACAAATACCTCCCATAGTGGGCAAACCCCGTGCTCAGCACTACAAAAATCTCCAGTCCTCAGATTCGAACACTGGACTCTGCCTCGATCTCCACTTCCGGGACAACTCTGTGATGTGTCCACCATGCCATAATTGAACAAACTCTCATCTAGATTGGTATCCTCGCACTATCTCCCAAAAAATACTCCAACTGGAGTACCCAGAATTCAGCAGGCCACCCTCGGTCGCTTGGCGACTCTTCATCGCATTGCTCTTGTGCGCAAGCCTTGCTCTGTGAGTAGAAGCGACTACCAGGCCCTGCAGCTGACCGTTCCCACCTTCTTAGAACTGCAGCCCATTAAGGCGGCCCAGTGGTAGCACTGTGAGCAGCGTCTCTGTCCCCCACATGCCGCCACTACAAACGGATCAATAAATCTTAGTCAACAGAAGGAAAGACTCGTCCTCGCCGATTACCAGCGGAACTGGATGCTGAGGCACGCAACACTATCAATTTATTTCATTAAACTTCATAATATTAACAGAATTGAAAGCGAAGCACGCCTTTAGGACTTCTCATCTTTCAGGCAATGAAATAACTTATATGTGTGTTGTTATTTGGTAACACGTTCGATGTGTATTCTGTACTTCATATTTAGAAAATTTTCATGGCAACTTTTAATGTCAGCTCCAAATTACCCGATAAAATGGTACTAAAAACATTGAAAAAACGCAAATAAAAACAATTTGCCAGCTTCCATTGAACCGTTTCTGGAACTACTGTAACCTTATCACATTTACATACATTAAATATATAGTAATGTATTTACTTTCTAGTTTTACACATCATGTAGGCATACGTTTGAGCACCTCTATCATTATTTTGTGACCGAGTGAGGTGATGCAGCATTTAGCACAGTGGACTCACATTCGGGGGGATGACGGTTCAAATCCCCACCCGGCCAACAAGATTAACACTGCTCTGGTTTCTCCATACGACTTAAGATAAAGCCCAGAATGGTCCCTTAGAAGAGCCACGGACAATTTTCCATCCTTATCTAATCCGACTTTGTACACCATCCCTAATGACCCTGAGCCGGCCGTTGTGGCCGAGCGGTTCTAGGCACTTCAGTCTGGAACCGTGCGACCGCTACGGTCGAAGGTTCAAGTCCCGATTCGGGCATGGATGTGTGTGATGTCCTTACGTTAGTTAGGTTTAAGTAGTTCTAAGTTGTAGGGGACTGATGACCTCAGAAGTTAAGTCTCATAGTGCTCAGGGCCATTTAAACCATTAATGACCGTGACATCAACTCGAGGTTAAACACTTTTTCCTTTTCCTTCATTGTTTTCTGCTATGTAACATAGCTGGCAGACCAGCGTTGTTGAATGAGTTGAAGCCCTGTTGTGTACGACATACGGCTGCAAGTATTGCATTGGAGAAACTGTCGCATCTTCAGCACGTCTGCGTATGAGATATCTGTAACTGGTTTTTACCTTTGTGGCGAAAAAAAAAAGACTCGATAGTCACATTACAGGTAATTTGTAGCCAAACGTTCAGGTTATGACTATGTCGCAAATGTTTTATGAGCTTGATCGGTTAATCAGACCCACACATACGTATGTTATATGTCTATATTGAGTTGTACCCGATGTTTGAATAGTGGCTACCTGAGATGAATTGTGTGAGGAAAGTCTGCTGGCAGCATGGCACTTGTACGTTGCTAGCGGAGGAATTTGCTTTCACACCGCATCACCAACAACCACGCAGCTTTTTCAGTTCCCTAAGCTACAAAAGAAGTTCAGAATCATATTCATGTGGAAACGTTTCTCATAGATGAGAGATAATTTGCTATTTTATCATCATTGGATGAAATTTATTTTTTCAGTCCTTTTACACCCAGTTCTTGTGTAAACCTGTTGTACCAGCACAATGTGGCCTTGGCAAAATTTAAGCAGCCACACGCTACAGATACTACTGAAGGTTGAAAGGTCTCTGTTGGATTCCCTTCATGTTAAATTCTTAAATCTGTTGTCATTTACGTCATACATTCCACTTCTAAATTTACTGTGGTGTTTCTGATTATCTGGGAGGAGACTGAGCAGTGAAACGTCTTTCTTGCACACATAAAAAAGAACGATATGTCACACTACTACACTTTAAAACACATTGTATATGTAATTCATGTCACACAGTCTCATACGGAATCTACATCCGCTTTCTTTTATATACTGTATATGATAACACTGTCATCCCCCTTCCCTTCTGTGTGAAAGGATGAATGAGCATGCTTGATGGTAGCAGACAAACCTGTCTGCTAGAGAACAGTAGGACCAACGTCGGAACAGGTAGCTACCCTTTCTAAAAGCAGAGAGGTTTCTATTCTTAGTATGATGCTGTCCGTCCCTTGTCATGTTGGTATAGGGAGCTGCCTCTCTGGTCACTTCCGTTTGTATCTGTTAAGCACGGTCGGTAGGGGCCCAGGTCAGCCTGTCCGCAGCGAGCGTCTGAAGTAGTAAGATCTCCGGCTAAGCGCGTGTCTGCTAAGTCCGTGGGACAATGGATTTCTTAAGTTCAGCCTAACTGAAAATTTAATCACCTTTATTTCAGGTTTAGCTGTAAAACATCTAATGTTATCTTAAATTGCAACACAGTGTAATTCGAGTGTGAAGTTCAGAATATCTTTCGGTAGTTGCTTTATCACTACTTTGTGAGTAAAGTGGAACCAAGTGTTGATCAGAAACTCTAACTAAGATCATCAATCTTAAATGTGAATGTGCGTGAGATTATAACGTCTCGTCTTGACAATATTTTTCAATATAGTAACTTTTCTTTGTGTTCAACCCACGTGGGGTGTACTTTGTGAGACCAGTACCACGTGCTTATACAATTGTTTGACCCAACAGGTTAATAGTAAGACGATAGTAACCAGTTCGAGGTTTTTCTTTTGTAAATTGTGTTTCGATGTAATTTATTTTAATTATCAAAATTATTGTTGAGTTACACTCTTTGTGTAAACCAAGTTGACCACGTGAAGCATGTGGTGTAAGCATCAAAGTAGCGCTCAGCTATTCTTTTCGGGAAGATTTCACAGAGCGTTAGTATGAATTTAGTATACCAGTGTGTGGTAATTTCATGACGGACAGGATTGCGTTACGAATGTAACTTCTTTGGGTGAAAATTGAATCGGTTGGTTGTGGTTAATTTCCTCTTGCATATGTTTAAACGTTCTTCGTGTGTTATTTTATGAATGCAGTGTTGTATGCAGTCTCCCAATCTTGGCTCCATATTTGATGTGTTCCGTAAGATTACAAACTCACATTTTCACAGTCCTAAATAAGGCTCCAGTTTAGTCATCAATCAAGTTTAATATGCTGAAATTTTAACAGCACAATGATCAATGTTAAAATAAATGTCCAAATATAAACTGATTTGTTTCTTTTTATTTATATATATATATATAAAATCACCGGTTATCATAAGATGAGTACTAAAAGATTATAATTAATGTTAGTCTGGTTGGGAATTTGGTAAGCTAGACTGAATACCTGGTGAAACAGTTGCTCAGTAATACAAGGTTAATTTCTCCAGGTAGCTCACAACTTTTAACCCGCTTTTACTGTCTTGAATATCAGCACCGCTTTCAGAACAAATTATTGTAACGACATTACAAGGTTATGCCCTTTATACGCAGCCGCACCTAAGGAAAAGTGGCACGTTGCGCCGAAAAACTGCCTTGCAATAAGAAGTGGACAGTGACAGAGATGTAGACATTCCCTCATTGTTGAAAGTACCATGAAAGCAGTAATTTGAAAAACGGTGGTAAACGAATTTCTTGTTGGATGAATATCGGGAAAACGTTATGGGTTTCAGTACTACAGCGTGCAGACACCATAAGCCTCGAGAGGTATTAATGTTTTCCTGGTACTCGCTGTATAAGCTAGTGAATAAATGGGAACAATTAATTTTGTCAAGATTCATTTCTGCACCAATAGTCAAGAACAAGCAAGTTACCATCTACAAATTATTCTTTGAACTTAACTATTCGTACTGATCGTCATTATGTCTGACGTCTCGTTGCCACTGAGCAGCAAATGGACGGATGTTGTACTCTTCTTAAATTCTCATAAGTTGTATTCTTTATTTTATATTTTATGTGCGTTTGAAATCCTCTTAGTAAAGTTAATTCAGTAGTTGCACAAGTACGAGTATATTTCAGCTGTTTATTAAATTCGTAGTCTATTTCGCTACATAACTAGAATAATTTACTACAGTTTTAGTGCTGACATCCAGATTCTGGTAATGAAAAGAAATTTAAAAAATGATCGTACGGTTTCACTGCCGTGAGACCCCATCTGGAGCTGTTCAGTCGCTTGGTGCAGGTCTTCCTATGCCGTAAATCATCACTTTGATTGTTAATTTACTAAAAATCTGCAGTAAAAAAAATGTGGACCGCAGTAAACATCATGTGTCAGAAAATGCATTTTTCAAACATTAACATGTATTGATTTTTTCTGATAATTTCCTTCAAGAACTGACTGACACACATGGAGCAAATGGTCATGGACGCCTAAGGTCTCTCTGTAGTTTGAAAGCGTACCTGACGAATATAAGACCCAGACCATTTCCGTCTGTTGAAATCCAGAACTGTGAACACAGTCCGCGAAAAGCTGTCAGTGGTTTAATAGATAAAAAGACATTGTGCAGCTCACCTATTCGTCAGATCTTTGATAGTGAGTACGAATACTGAACGTATTTTGCCCTACAGCTATTCAGTAATGCTGTCTTTTGCTTGACATTTCCAGAGCTACTAATAAGAAGCACTGTATATGGAGCGTGATGATACTCTCATTACAAATCGCCAACAGCTTGCCACGTTGGTAACATCAGTTTCTACTCGATTACCTAAATTAAGCAACGTTCGGCTCAGCCACTACTTGGATGGGTGACCACCCGTTGGTTTCAAGTATGCACAAGTCACCGAGATGTCGTACAATTTAAAGACTTGTACCAGACTTTTTTTTTAAATTCACAAATGAGCTATTGTCCTAGTATCAGAAGCCAATTACCCCTCTAAGAAACTTTGATTGTTTTTCGTAAACAACCACTATCGCTTTCAAGTTTTATACATAGAAATATGGGAATTAAAAACTGCTTCATTGTTCTTGATATTGAATCTGTGACTGGAGATGCCCCATGCAGCCATAAATGGCAGTCCTGACACTCAACATGAACGTCCATCTTTCGTCTCACTATCTTGTAGTCGGTATGCCACAGCGTAGTTCACTGCCGACATTGTCCGCAGGTCTAACACGGAGGTGCTGAGGACGTCCCTGGAACAGGCCGGCGGCCGCAACCAGACGCTGTCTGGGGAGCTGGCGTCGCTGCCGCCCAGCGAGTTCTTCCTCGAGCTGTACGGCGGCCTCGTGCTGGGCTGCATCCTGCTCACACAGGTCCGCTCCGTGGCCTTCTTCAACATGTGCATGAGGGCGTCCCGAAACCTGCACGACGCCATGTTCAACACCATACTGAGGGCCCCAATGCGCTTCTTCGACACGAATCCCTCTGGCAGAATACTCAATAGATTTTCTAAGGATATGGGATCCATCGACGAAATGCTGCCACAGTTCAAAATGAGTATGATTCAGGTATGCCTCATTATTCCTTCTAAAACCACCTCTGCATCAGCTAACTAAGACTAGTGTGAACTTGTGCAACGGAGGGGCCATCCTCGTTCACTTTCTGTCGTGGCATAGATAAATATACAACAATTCATAAATAGTAGCCCCATAGGCTGTTACGTACTGTACATTTCTAAATATGGGTTTTGGTACGGGGTAAAGTAAGAATTTCCTCAAAGCTCATCTTGGCTCTTTCGGAGTGCTGGTACGAAGCATCAACAGCTGAGAGCTGCTTAATCCAAAATATAAATTTTAACTGTTTCAAGCAGAGACCGGTTTTGATTTATGTCGGTTTAGCAGGGATAATACGACGAGCATTCAATAAGTAATGAAACACTTTTTTTTCACAGCCAATTTCAGTTGAAAAAATACGGAATTTGCTGTGGGCATCGTGGAATATTCGTGTTGAAACTCCTATAGTTTCATGAAGTTCTGATTAGTGGTACCGTTACAACTCTGCCTGGACATGCTTCGGAAGGCTCAACGGTACCGACCGACCGCCGTGTCATCCTCAACCGGTAGACGTCACTGGATGCGGATATGGAGGGGCACGTGGTCACTACACCACTGTCCCAGCCATTGTCAGTATTCATGACCGGAGCCACTACTTCTCTAGCAATAATTTCATCAATTGGCATCACAGTGACTGAGTGCATTTCACTTGCCAACAGCGCTCAGTAGACTCGGACTCTCACCCTTCCAAGTGCTAGCCAAGCCGCACAGCGCTTTACTTCGGTGATCTAACACCAAACGCTGTTGCCACTGTGGCAAGACCGTTAGTGCCGCTATACCTAGGTTTCCAAACGACGTCTGTAGCAGAGTTGTGTTCCAAGCAGACTGTCATTGAGATTTTGGCGGAAAACAAAAGCATCGCAGATATCCGTTGGTGCTTGCACAATGTCTACAGAGACATGCGAGTGAACAAAAGCACGGCAAGTTGTTGCACGAAGTGTCTATCATAACCGCAACAAAGTCCTGGAAACCTGTCGGCTCTCATGTGCAAGCCGGTCGCACACAGCTGTGACGCGTGCGGAGTTGGAATGTGCGGACACTCCCAATCCAGGTGATCAACGAATCACAGTCCAACACCTCGCTCCTCCACTGTACGTCCTGTTGGCAGTGCTGACACACTCGTCCACCAGTTGGGGTAGACAAAAGTGTGTGCATTCTGAATTTCTCGCTGCGTAACAGAAGTCCTTAGACAGCAACGGAGGACCATTTGCACGGAATTCCTTGCCTGTTCCAAGTCTGATCGTAAATTTTTTGTCGAAAATCGGTCACAGGTGATAGTAGTAGGGAGATGTGGTTCTCACTCCTATTTTGATATCAAATTGATATGCAAATTAATAAATTGACCAAGCAATCAACCCTCACAACCAACCCCGTTCCCGACCGCGTCCACCCCCACCCCCAGATGACATCACGTGTTTTTTTCAGCCTGCACTCCCTGCACTAACCTACCCTATTGGCGGGAATTTTGAATTTTGGCGGGAATTTTGTCCCTGGGCTGTGCTGGCATTGCACTCCCAGCCTCACCAAGAAACTGGCAGGAAATTAAAATTGGCGGTACCCTTTCCGAGAGTCGAACCCTGGCCCTCCTGGATGGAAAGCCCAAATGCAGCCCTTAACACAATTATACCACCAGAGGCGCTTGGACTTGATGGGAAATTAAAAATGGTGATGCGATTTCTGGGACTCCAACCCTGACTCTACTGGATGGAAAGCTCAAGTGCAGCCCCCAACACATGGAAACTGTTGAGATGCAGGAGAGGAAAATTAGATTAGAGTACTTTATTTATTTTTGTCAGGAAAAGGAAGTAAAGACAAGTCGTAATTAAACGTAAAACAGCATGTGGGGTACCCGCGCGGTCTTGGCGCGTTGCCACAGTTAACGCGGCTGCCCTCGTCGGAGGTTCGAGTCTGCCCTCGGGCATGGATGCGTGTGTTGTCCATATTGTAAGTTAGTTTAAGTTAGATTAAATAGTGCGTAGGAACCGATGACCTCAGCAGATTGGTCCCATAGGAACTTAGCACAAATTTCCAATTTAGACATAAAGGTCGGGCCTAATTACACAACTATATGCATAGCGCTACACAAGGGCGCGTAACATTGCAATACACCCCAAAAAGAGACGATGCCATATAACTGGTGCTATCCAGCTGGAAAAAATTTCGCAAGACTACTCGAAACTAGCGACAGTCACACTGAAACCGCACCCTTCACCTACAAGCTGGCAAAAAAAAGGGCTAGGATGTGGGGTACTATCTTAATTCTTTTTGATGGGAGATACGTTCAACTGATGAGATGCTGGTGTTGGACACAGAGGAGTTTAAAAAGTGTATTACCTAAGACCATACAGTATCTATTGTTGTTTAACGTCAGAGTTCGCTACAGACGCCTACTCACAAAGCACCTTGCAGCCCAGGTAACCGAAGCCAATACACGATATCGTAACTCATGGAAAAAACTAGTAACTTTGAAATTGCTGTGAGAAAACCAGCACTCGTAATGAATGGGTCATTATGCAGCACATGTACTGGGGAAAATCGTTGTCCTAAAAGACTGCAAAGGTGGCAGTAGTTCAACGTGCCTTCTCCTCGGCGTAGCATCCCAAATTGCTGAAAATCGAGGCCCTCTTACACTCCCTCCCGCATCGCTCCCTCCATCCACCTCCGGGGAGGACACAGGGTTTTTCAAACGGCCAACTGCTCGGCCGCACGCATCGCAGTACGTGCTGGCCGCTGTCTGCAAAAGGCTTTCCCCTTTCTGCTGTTTTTGTGACACTCCTCTGCGGCCACTGCCCTTCCACCATCTGGCCGCCTTAAGGCGACGCTCCTACACCAGCAAAAAGCGTATATAGTCAACTAAACAATAGGAGATAAATGGATGACTGAGTCAGGTGCAATTTGTTAGTCTAAAATATTTCTCCAGTATTTGTAATGCATTCTTTTTAATGCCGCTTCAGAGGTTCTGCGATATATTTACTGGGTCATAGGTGAGGGTTGATTGAGAATGATCCCATGCAGTAGATAGTGTGTTGATTGAGGTTGTAAGAAATGTAGACTGGTCTTCCAGCTCTCTGGTGCTACGCTTTGTGGTGAAAATGCTGTCTGCAATTTGGAATCAAGTCTTTCCATTCAACCACTAACATGCGTTGGATCCTATGAAGATGTCTTTTGATGATTACAGATACTAGTGAAACACATTCGTGGCACTCTCATACCTTGAAACGAGTCACCTTTTTCGAAGCTATCTGTTAAAGTAAAATTCTAACGTGGTTTTAGATTGTCCCTATGCATCTTGTAACTGGTCCTCAGACTCTGCTCCGCCACTCATGCAGCTTTGCTCATGTGATCGTCCCTAGTTAAGTCAAAACTGAGAAGAGGCCAGAGAGAGCTATATCTACCACATTCTGCAACACATGTAGAAACAGAGTGAGGTGAGTTAATGCTATAGGGTCATGTTTAGACCTCTCATTGGAAACAGGGACATGTTGTTGTAGCTCCCCCAATGATGTACGACGTGTAAGGTCGGCGCCAAACGAAGCCTGCTCATGCAACTCGTGATAATATAAAAGACAGTACGAACAGTTACACTGGTGTTGGTCATTGGGAAAATTAAGAGGAGTCAACCTTGTACAGGTACTGCAGTCCAAAGCAGATCCGCACCCCTCAAATTCAACTCACGTCTGTAGCCCAAACATTCTATCGTCGTTATTCTGTACCATCCACCAGACAAAACTTACGAATTATAAAAGCTCCGCTGACTTCATCGAATAAATTTTCACTGCATCTCTCTCTTCTGATATATCGGAAAAAATACCATCTGCGTGCTAGCATCGAGCATATGAGGCGATGCTATTAAATATGCATGTATTGATCCATTGGAACAGGCAGCCAGCGATCGACGTCGCTTGCACAGACCAATGTAAAGTTTCAGCGCCTGTACTGCATGAGGACCATCTCCCACAGATTATCAGTCACAAAGGGGGGGGGGGGGTCCCTGTTTTGTTGTCTGATACAGTGCTGTTCCTGCTGCAACACGCTTTGTAAACTGCCATTTTTTTTCTCCATGACTTCGAGGTCTGACATTAACTCATTTTGATTCATAGGCTATCACAGAAAACTAGACATCGCACAGTGTAAATGATATTGTTGCTGCTGCTCCCAAAACACACACACACACACACACACACACACACACACACACACACACACATTTAGTGACTGAAAGTCACAACATAAGGCATTGTGGAGCGTTTCCAAACTGCTGTCTGAAGGTGATTGACGATCTCTACATTCGCAGTGACAGGATAGCTGATGATGCTGTGTTCCATTTGATTGATTTCACATATTGCTACCATGTACATGATCAATGTTTCAGTGTTAGCCATCCCCAGAAGGTGTTAGCCCGCTCCACCAAGACTCTTTCTCCATCTCAAACAAGCAATGTCAGTCAGTCATTATGTGGTAATCAACAGCATACCAATGGACTGATGCAAAAGACACCATCGACATACTGTAAGAATAAGCATCACAGTTGACAATGCAATCAATTTTAGCAATTTTACTGTAATTCCAACTCCGAGAATTTATGTGGCAGTGTAGTTCCCAATTAATGTATCATCACTAAACAGCCCCTCCACTACGTTGCGAGTACAATTGCGAGTGTAAATAGATGGTTGTGTAGAATGTTCATTCATTGTTAATTCTAAAACATATACACCAAAGTATACCAGACAGCCACTTACATATCTCTAACACTTCGATAATAGTGTGTAATTTACGATCCTTCTCTATGTGGATGTGAGTCACAGGGCATTCTCATATTCTTAGTGTAGAGTTAGAGACCTTCTGGAGATGACTAACAATGACACATTAATCGTGTACATGGTAACAATGTGAGGAATAAATCACAACGCCATCAGGTATCCCATCACTATGAATGCAGAGGTCATCAGTCACCTTCAGACAGCTGTTAGGAAACGCTCCACAATGTCCCAAAAATCTTACCGTTTCCTTATGTTGTGACTGTCTTTCAATCACTATGTGTGTGTGTGTGTGTGTGTGTGTGTGTGTGTGTGTGTGTGTGTGTGTGAGAGAGAGAGAGAGAGAGAGAGAGAGAGAGAGAGAGAGAGAGAGAGAGAGTTTTTTCTGGGAGCAGCAGCAACAATATCATTTACACTGTGTGATGTCTACTTTTCTGTGAGAGCCCATGTATCAAAATGAGTTAATGAAAGTTTAGAACCCGACACAGACCTCGAAGTCATGACGAAAAAAACAAAACATATGGCAGTTTACAAAGCGTGTTGCAGCAGGAACAGCACTGCATCAGTCAAAAAAACAGGGATCCCCTCTTGCGACTGACAATCTGTGGGAGATGGTCCTCATGCAGTACAGGCGCTGAAACTTTACATTGGTCTGTGCAAGCGACGTATATTTAATAGCATCGCCTCATATGCTCGATGCTAGCACGCAGATGGTATTTTTTCCGACATATCAGAAGAGAGAGAAGCAGTGAAAATTTATTCGATGAAGTCAGCGGAGCTTTTATAATTCGTAAGTTTTCTCTGGTGGATGGTACAGAATAACGATGATAGAAAGTTTGGGCTACAGATGTGAATAGACCCAGAGGAACACGCATTTGCTTTGGACTGGAGTACTTGTACGATGTTGACTCCTCCTAATTTTCCCACTAACAGACACCAGTGTAATTGTTCGTACTGTCTCTTATATTACCTCATGTTGCAGGAGAAGGCTTCGTTTGCCGTGACCTTGCACATCGCACGTTGTTGGTGGAGCTACAACAACATGTTTCTATTTCCATTGAGTGGTCAAAACATTGTCCTGTAGCATTAACTCAGATCACTCTGTTTCTACACAGGTTGAAGAATGTGGTAGAGGTAGCTCTCTCTGACCTCTGCTCAGTTTTGACTTAAATCGGATGAACTCACGACCAAAGCTGCATGGTTGGCGGGGCAGAGTTTGACGGCTAGTAACAAGATGGATAGGGACAATCTTAAACCCCGTTAAAATTTTACTTTAATAGACAGGTTCGAAAAAGGTGACTCGTTTCAAGGTTTGAGAGTGCCACGAATGTGATTCAGTAGTGGCTGCAAGCATTAAGACTTCTCACCATGATTCAATGCATGTAAGTGGTTGGATGGAAAGACTTGATTCCAAATCGCAGACAGCATTTTCACCAGAAAGCGTAATACTAGAGATACAAAAAACCACTTGTTCGCCGGCCGTTGTGGCCGAGTGGTTCTAGGCGCCTCAGTCTGGAACCGCGCGACCGCTACGGTCGCAGGTTCGAATCCTGCCTCGGGCATGGATGTGTGTGATGTCCTTGGGTTAGTTAGGTTTAATCAGTTCTAAGTTCTAGGGGACTGATGACCTCAGCTGCTAAGTCCCATAGTGCTCAGAGACATTTGAACCATTTTTGAACCACTTGTTCATTTCTTACAACCTTTTTTTGCACCATCTACTGCATGGGATCATTCTCTATCAATCATCGCCTATAATCCAGTGGATACATCGCAGAACCTCTGAAGCGGCATTGAAACAGAATGCGTCACAAATCCTGGAGAAATAACTAGCAGTGGCATGTGGGGGTTGCAAATACCTGTCTCTATACCAAGTTCCTTAGCTCAATCACTTTCTAAATTCCGTGATTTTATTACGGACTTACTCCATCAGTGACGTGTAACAGCATTGTCATTCGGTTAATACACAGTCCTGCGATCACCATCTGTGTTCAATGTCGAGGTATTTGTCTGGGAAAACCACTTCATTCGGAGGTAATGCCATACCTAAATTTATATGGGTTGTATAGCTTTTAACATGGATATCGTTAGTGATACTTGTGAGTATCTGTAGAACCAAGACCACATGTGACAGTAACGTGGCCGTTGGGATCGTGTTTTTAACACCTGGCGGCTTGTGTGACGGTTACATTTCCGTTTCTGAGACACTGTGTATTACTCCGAAGAAAAACTCATGCGATATGTCCACCTATCGCTGAGTTTTGCTCAGTATTGTTTCGTATCGCCAGCATTCAGTTATTGGTGAACTACACTCCTGGAAATTGAAATAAGAACACCGTGAATTCATTGTCCCAGGAAGGGGAAAATTTATTGACACATTCCTGGGGTCAGATACATCACACGATCACACTGACAGAACCACAGGCACATAGATACAGGCAACAGAGCATGCACAATGTCGGCACTACTACAGTGTATATCCACCTTTCGCAGCAATGCAGGCTGCTATTCTCCCATGGAGACGATCGTAGAGATGCTGGCTGTAGTCCTGTGGAACGGCTTGCCATGCCATTTCCACCTGGCGCCTCAGTTGGACCAGCGTTCGTGCTGGACGTGCAGACCGCGTGAGACAACGCTTCATCCAGTCCCAAACATGCTCAATGGGGGACAGATCCGGAGATCTTGCTGGCCACGGTAGTTGACTTACACCTTCTAGAGCACGTTGGGTGGCACGGGATACATGCGGACGTGCATTGTCCTGTTGGAACAGCAAGTTCCCTTGCCGGTCTAGGAATGGTAGAACGATGGGTTCGATGACGGTTTGGATGTACCGTGTACTATTCAGTGTCCCCTCGACGATCACCAGAGGTGTACGACCAGTGTAGGAGATCGCTCCCCACACCATGATGCCGGGTGTTGGCCCTGTGTGCCTCGGTCGTATGCAGTCCTGATTGTGGCGCTCACCTGCACGGCGCCAAACACGCATACGACCATCATTGGCACCAAGGCAGAAGCGACTCTCATCGCTGAAGACGACACGTCTCCATTCGTCCCTCCCTTCACGCCTGTCGCGACACCACTGGAGGCGGGCTGCACGATGTTGGGGCGTGAGCGGAAGACGGCCTAACGGTGTGCGGGACCGTTGCCCAGCTTCATGGAGACGGTTGCGAATGGTCATCGCTGATACCCCAGGAGCAACAGTGTCCCTAATTTGCTGGGAAGTGGCGGTGCGGTCCCCTACGGCACTGCGTAGGCTCCTACGGTCTTGGCGTGCATCCGTGCGTCGCTGCGGTCCGGTCCCAGGTCGACGGGCACGTGCACCTTCCGCCGACCACTGGCGACAACATCGATGTACTGTGGAGACCTCACGCCCCACGTGTTGAGCAATTCGTCGGTACGTCCACCCGGCCTCCCGCGTGCCCACTATACGCCCTCGCTCAAAGTCCGTCAACTGCACATACGGCTCACGTCCACGCTGTCGCGGCATGCTACCAGTGTTAGACTGCGATGGAGCTCCGTATGCCACGGCAAACTGGCTGACACTGACGGCGGCGGTGCACAAATGCTGCGCAGCTAGCGCCATTCGACGGCCAACACCGCGGTTCCTGGTGTGTCCGCTGTGCCGTGCGTGTGATCATTGCTTGTACAGCCCTCTCGCAGTGTCCGGAGCAAGTATGGTGGGTCTGACACACCGGTGTCAATGTGTTCTTTTTTCCATTTCCAGGAATGTATTATACTTCATAGTACTAGTAATAGTAGTAGTAGGGGATGTGTGATAGATTCGCCTTCAACAGGCTTATATTGTGAGTGTTCCGACATGTGCAAAGAAAATGACAAAGTCCTATTGAAACGGAGGGTATAGATTTGGCACGGAATATTTTACACTTCTTATGAGGGAGCAATACACGAGCCCCCTCGTATGATTAATAGTTTGCTGGATATAGTTTCCTCCAGTATAGACGACAAAATTTTGTGCAGATCAGTGCAAAGGACATCGAGCACTGACCTCCAGTGCCATTGGAGCGATATGGTATATGTAATATGCTTAATGACAACAAGCAAATGGTAATTGTTTCTCGATATATCGATAGAGAGGGACATAGTAAAGTCTTATAGGAGGTACTATTACAAGGAGTGCTATAAGGGGTTAAAGTTTTGAAGCAGATAGTCCTCTTAAAACTACACTGATTTTGCTCATAAAAGTAGGAGAAATCGTCTGTCTCTGTTCTTGTGGTCTCATGACAGTTTCTTTTATCATGAGGACTGCACGTTTATAAAAATAAGTGTTATTTCATACTTCGTAACTGATAATTATAAAGTAGACACAAGTTGAATTATAGCTCGTTGTGGAATCTAGAAATGATAGTGCTTTTTTCTCCTAACATGTGAATAGATTGCGTGGAACAGGTTGTGATGATCGAGTTTCTTACAAAACTAGAACGCAAGAATCTGCCGCTGTATGACAGAAACTTCACAGGCGTAACAGAAGAGGTGAGTCATGCATCAAAAATGTCAAATGTAAGCATGCAGATGGTAATTGGTTTCGATGTAATGGATGAGATTTATTGGAGGTTCTTTTACAAGACAGATTCTCATCGTCCGTTTCGTTAACGCCTCTATGATACAGCATCGCAATACTTAGTGAGACCTGCCATAGCGTGCAAAACATCTAAGTCGTCTTGAATCATAACTTCTTGTTGTCCAACGTCAAATGATTGCTTTTTTATGACATGTTTGCTAATAACATGAAAGGTTGTTATTCTCTAATGTTATTTCACGAGTCTGAAATATTTGTAATACACACATGATCATCTGTGATCAGCGGCGGTGCACTTCGCTGGATGTTGCAAAATAATGAGATACAAATTATATCGTTCTTTTGAACTTAAAAACTATAACGATTTTGTTGATAAAACTAAACAAAAATGGACTGTACCTGTTTTCGTGAAAGAGAACATTTATTATCATCACGATTGTGTTTTCAGTTTTTAATGGTTGCTTTATCGTGGGAGTCACATTGCTGTTAAATACAAATGCCCAATGCGCTGAAGGGCGTGGTGGCCGACTTCCCTAAGAGGTCATAGCTGTCCCTTTAGACAAACAAGCCGCGGTCGGGATAGCCATCATTTATCACGGTTTGTTCTGAGGATGCGGGCACTGCTTTCTGTTGTATTGTAAATGAACACGCCCGCGTTGTACTGAAGACAATGCAGTGTGAGCCTGCAGTCGCTTTAGGCGGAAGGCTTCCTGTTGCGCAAGCAGCCGACTTTTGAAAACGCCATCTGGATCATTCTCCGGAATTTTGTTGGGTTGGCGAGTGCGACGGGGAGGGGCGTGTCTACTGGGGTTGGTCGCCGGACGCAGATGCGCGCTGACTATTGCGACGAAGTGTGGGGGCTCTTCCGCTATATTTTAGACGAACAAATTGCACTTGACTCAGCCATCCTATTATCTCCTGTTGCTTAGTTGGCTATACACTCTTTTGTGTTGGTATAGGAGCGTCGCCTTGAGGCGGCCAGAAGGTGGAAGGCCAGCTGCTACAGACTGGTGCCAGAAAAACAGCAGAGGGCGGAAAGTCTTGTGCTGACAGTAGCCAGCACGTGTCGCTAGGCATTCAGTGGCAGTGGCAGCTGGCAATGTGAAACACTGTTTGCTCTCCATAGGTGAATTGTGGGAGGGAGGCTGGAAGGAGGGGGAGGCGTGAGAGACGGGGGATATGAGGGTCTCGATTTTCGGCAGTTTACGATTGTACATTGAGGAGAGTGGAAGTTCAACTACCGCCCCTTTGCAGTCTTTTAGGACAAGGATTTTCCCGGTACATGTGCTGCATTATTACAAGTGCTGGTTATTTCACTCCAATCTCGAAGTGTAATTAAAACTGTGATGCATTTTTTGCATCAGTTACAGTATCGTGTATTGGTTTCAATTACCTGGACTGCAGGATGGTTTGTGAGTAGGCGTCTGTAGTGAACTATGACGTCAAACAATGATAGATACAATGTGCTCACAGGTAATATACTTTTTAAACTCCTCTCTGTTCAATACCAGCATCAACGTCAGCTCAACATATCTCCCGCCAAAAACAATAAAGACAGTACCTTACATTCCAGCCATTTTTCCTGCCAGCTTGTAGATGAAGGGTAGAGTTTGAGTGTGTCTGTCACTTGTTTCGCGTGGTATTGCGAAATTTTTTCCAGCAGGATAACACCAGCTGTACAGCATCGTCAGTTTTTTAGTATATTGTAATTTTATGGGTCCTTGTGTAGCGCTATGCATATAGTTGTGTAATGAGGCCCGATCTTTAAGATAAATTACGTAACTAGAACCTATCTGTACTTTATCTTCGTGATCAAAATAATTATCTTACGCTAACCTTCCTATGCTGCTTCTGGACAGTTTCCAGGTGTTGGGGGCTGCACTTGGGCTTTCCATCCAGGAGGACCATGGTTCAAGTCCCGGAAAGGGTACTGCAAATTTTAATTTCCTACCAATTCCTGGGTGGGGGTGGGGTGCGATTCCAGTATAGCCCTGGGACAAAGAAATTCCCAGCAGAATTCAAATTTCCCACTAATAGGGTAGGTTAAGGGATGGGAAGGGGGCTGGAGCCCACGTGCAGGCTTGAAAAAAAAAGTGAATCAGTGAGAGTGAGGGTTGGCTTGTTTGGGGGCTGAGTTGGGCATGGAGGTTGACTAATAGTTCAATTTTATTAATTTACATATCAATTTGATATTTAAATTGGACTGAGAACTGCATCTCCCTACTACTATAGATAAAAAATATGCTCATCAGTTGAGACCATAAACAAAATGGCAATGCATGAAGCGGCGCTACGCTGCCTTTGCTCCAAAGGAAAAGTTAAAAGCGAAGGGGCACCTTCAGGCAGTGATGTCTTGGCGACGGTGTTCTGGGAATCTGAGTGGGTTATTCCGTTTAATGAACTGCTTCAAGGTGCAACCAACTTTGCGGTACATTGTGCTATTTTCAGAAAATTTAGGAAACAACTTCAGTGTGTTTGTCTCTACAAAAATACAAACGAGCTTCTCTTTCTCCAGGACAACGCAATGCCTTACACAAGTCTTCGAACCCGAAAGGAGCTCAGAAAACTTGTTTGGACTGTTCTTCCTCATCCACTGTACAGCCCAGATCTCGCACCCTCCCGACTTCCATCTATTTGGGCAATAAATGATGCACCCCAGTGAAAGCAGTACGTCGATGTTGGGGAGATTATTAATGCAGCAAGACGTGGGGTCCGACGGCAACCAGTAAAGTGGTAACATGCGGACGTAGACGAAGAGGAGATCAATGTTTAACAAACTGTCGGCATCCATGTCACTGGGGATGGAGCACACACTCGGATGAAGGAAGGGTGGAGAATGAAAGGAATCCTTCCGGCTTCGCATTATGCGATTTAGGCAAATCTCGTAAAACCTAAATAAGGACGACAAGACACGGGTTTGACCCATCGTCCTCTCAAATGTGAGTCCAGTGTGCTGACCTCTGCACCACCGTGCTCGGTCTGCGGGCATAGAGTCAGTCCGAGTAATGTTGCCCAAGGCCGTCGCATTGAACAGAGATAGGTAGAAAAATAGGGTTTTGTAGCCAAAGAGTGGGGTATTATATAGTGTACTGTAATGTTGAACGAAACCAACCTGCTTTCAAAAATGAAACGCAAATGTGTTGCATTATTTATTGAACGCCCGTCGTAATTCTGCTCTAACGAAAATCAACATTGTTGGAAAATATAATTCCCATGCAACTGCACAACTTTTCATCTCCTGTTAAGAAAGCAGATATTAGTATCAACGAATTTTATTTTAGAATGAACATTTTCTTCTCCTCAGTGCATTCTCTTTATACCCAGGTTAACTTTTGTTATTAGAAACAAATTTGTTGCTGTTGACTGGCAATCGCGTAGTTCGCTATCTAGCATTAAAATATTCGAATTGCGAAAGTGTCACCTCATATATCCTGCGAATGTTTTCATTAGACTATTATAATGAAAAATGAGCCCACAGATTTTTGTTAGAAACCGGCTATAATAATTAAGTCAATTTTGCAGTTGTTCCTAAGTGAAGATTGTAGTTTTGGTTACATGCAAACGTCTTATGACAAATGAGATACAATTATTTTCCACCCTGTACGCTAATTGAGAAATTCCACTCTTTATAACAAAAGATGTGTAAAATTATTTTGCTGTTGCAGATTTACCTGGTGCTCTGTGGAATTCTAGCCATGGTACTCGTTGTAAATTACATTCTAGTCGTTCCGATGGCCCTTATTGGAGCACTGTTCGTGTATGTGTCTAGACTTTTCATGACGACAGCGACAAGCATCAAGAGACTTGAGGGTATCCGTAAGTACACCTCCAGCAAGTGTATGAGAAAAACTTTTACCAACCTTTTGCGAAAATTCCTCAACCAAAATAAAAAAAGAAGTATGAAAAATTTTCGTTTTTCTGTTTTTAAGGGAATAAACTTTTGGGAAAGATTCAAGTCATAAAAGCCTAACAAGCGTTGAAAATATTCTCTGTTTGCTTCTACACGTGTATGCACTAGCTCGATCACCAAAACTAAACAAAAGTTTTGTTCTTTGGGGCCTAAAATGCGAAATGTCTTCTAATGACATGATTATTATGAATATCAGCAAGCTACACTGCTCGTCATATGGGTTTTATTTTATAAACCACTCACGATGAGTTCGTGAAAGCTTGAATGACAATGGATCAGTGATGTTACATGTTTACATAGTTATCGCTGTAGGTGATGTGCAGAAATATTTACCTTTATAGGTGTTTGTTCTAATTATGTTTTTGACTGGAATTTGTTTGTTTTATTTCAGATATTTATGTTATATTTATATTTTTTGTGATAATTTTGTTACTGTCCATGATTTGTAATGTTTTCTTGTTGTTACGTCTCTGTTGTGTACTCTTCATGTTGTTATCACTGTTGCTATGAATATCTATTACTTAGCGTCTTTGATTTATTACTTCACAGTTTTCGTACTTCATAATGTTTCCTATGTACTTTTTGTGCTTTAGCTCGTTTTGTTTCTCAAGGAAATAGAAATATATTCAACTGCATAAAGCAAACCCGCAAATTTACTGAATGAACAAACTACATAAAGCACATAAAGTACGTAGAAACTTTATTCACATTATAAAACAAGAAACTGGGTAAAGTAATACGTCAGAGGCATTTAATAATGCATATCCATATTAACAGGGATAACGCCTTGAAGAGTATACAACAAATACATAACACCAAGAACACATCACAAATCATAGACAACAACAAAATTATTATGAAAGAACAGAAATATAATATAAAAATCTCAAGCAAAACCGAAACAAATTCCAGGGAAAACCTGATTAGAACAAAACTTATAAAATTAAAAAAACAGAATTTCTACACATCACTTACTTATAATGGTAACTATGTAAATATGTAATATCGCTGATCCACTGTCATACAAGCCATCAAGAGAAAAACAGCACAAAAAAAACCGACTAAGTCAAATATACGCCTCCAGGGTACATCTAAGGAGAAATTAATAATTCTAAAAAGACAGGACATGGCAGTAACGATATTATCTGAAAGGTAAAAACACCAAACGAATTATTACAACTTTTCTGCTCATAGTTGCAGAACATTATATTAAGACAAACAACTACTTATGTATTTACAGAGCACCTGATGATGGCAGCATGCCGAAACAGGGTCATTGTGAGTGACGTATAAAATAAAAACCATTTGAAGAGCAGTGCAGCTGGATGATATACATAATAATAATGAACAAAAATTGGATGATTCGGCCATCTTATGCTTGGGCACGCGTTTTCATACACTAATGCACTATCCCGGCATCACAGTTTTCAGGGCACTACATGTAAATAATATCACGTAGTTTACGAATTAAATAACCTGCCAAGTTAAAATGTAACACTTATCATGAGCAAACTTAACTCTAACGAATATTAAATATAAATATTTTTCCAGAGCAACAAATTGCCATTCATGATACAGTAAGTGCATTAGCACATTAAGTTCTACAGGTAATATCATTCGATGATGTAATGAAACTTACTTTAATTAGTGTGTATAAACTATAGCTATTGAATTTTACCTCTAGAAATGTTGTACGAGAACTCTGACTATTATTTAAAAAAAGAGGGACTTCCAACTACACTCCTGGAAATGGAAAAAAGAACACATTGACACCGGTGTGTCAGACCCACCATACTTGCTATGGACACTGCGAGAGGGCTGTACAAGCAATGATCACACGCACGGCACAGCCGACACACCAGGAACCGCGGTGTTGGCCGTCGAATGGCGCTAGCTGTGCAGCATTTGTGCACCGCCGCCGTCCGTGTCAGCCAGTTTGCCGTGGAATAGGGAGCTCCATCGCAGCCTTTAACACTGGTAGCATGCCGCGACAGCGTAGACGTGAACCGTATGTGCAGTTGACGGACTTTGAGCGAGGGCGTATAGTGGGCATGCGGGAGGCCGGGTGGACGTACCGACGAATTGCTCAACACGTGGGGCGTGAGGTCTCCACAGTGCATCGATGTTGTCGCCAGTAGTCGGCGGAAGTTGCACGTGCCCGTCGACCTGGGACCGGACCGCAGCGACGCACGGATGCACGCCAAGACCGTAGGAGCCTACGCAGTGCCGTAGGGGACCGCAGCGCCACTTCCCAGCAAATTAGGGACACTGTTGCTCCTGGGGTATCGGCGATGACCATTCGCAACCGTCTCCATGAAGCTGGGCTACGGTCCCGCACACTGTTAGGCCGTCTTCCGCTCACGCCCCAACATCGTGCAGCCCGCCTCCAGTGGTGTCGCGACAGGCGTGAAGGGAGGGACGAATGGAGACGTGTCGTCTTCAGCGATGAGAGTCGCTTCTGCCTTGGTGCCAATGATGGTCGTATGCGTGTTTGGCGCCGTGCAGGTGAGCGCCACAATCAGGACTGCATACGACCGAGGCACACAGGGCCAACACCCGGCATCATGGTGTGGGGAGCGATCTCCTACACTGGCCGTACACCTCTGGTGATCGTCGAGGGGACACTGAATAGTACACGGTACATCCAAACCGTCATCGAACCCATCGTTCTACCATTCCTAGACCGGCAAGGGAACTTGCTGTTCCAACAGGACAATGCACGTCCGCATATATCCCGTTCCACCCAACGTGCTCTAGAAGGTGTAAGTCAACTACCCTGGCCAGCAAGATCTCCGGATCTGTCCCCCATTGAGCATGTTTGGGACTGGAAGAAGCGTCGTCTCACGCGGTCTGCACGTCCAGCACGAACGCTGGTCCAACTGAGGCGCCCGGTGGAAATGGCATGGCAAGCCGTTCCACAGGACTACATCCAGCATCTCTACGATCGTCTCCATGGGAGAATAGCAGCCTGCATTGCTGCGAAAGGTGGATATACACTGTAGTAGTGCCGACATTGTGCATGCTCTGTTGCCTGTGTCTATGTGCCTGTGGTTCTGTCAGTGTGATCATCTGATGTATCTGACCCCAGGAATGTGTCAATAAAGTTTCCCCTTCCTGGGACAATGAATTCACGGTGTTCTTATTTCATTTTCCAGGAGTGTATTTACTTGGGTTTGAAGAGAGCCCTCCCAAAATTAATGAATATATTTTTATAAACAAATATATTTCTGAGAAACAAAATACATTGAGACCTTAATATAAAATGTTTTTATTTATTCTTTCATCATAGACTACGCAGCCTGACGATAACAGTGAAGCAACAAAAGGGGGGGCGGGGGAGGGAGGAGAAAGCTAAATGAAACTTCAGGAACTCAGAGAAAGTGTGATGTTATTTCAGTGATTTTAAAATCGGGTCAAATGTAAAAAGAATTTCTCAGTATGAGCCCACTTATGGGTATGACGTTGCATTCCTTCTGGCCTGAACGAGAGCACTGATTCCATTTGGAATGGTGGAATTAAGCCATTGTTTCCTCTCCTGAGATAAGTTGGCCCCAACGGTTGTAACAAGCCCTTGATATACTGGATTCTGGCTCCTGAGCTAGTCTTGCACATGTTCTATCACTAACTGCTCTGGGGATCTTGCTGGCCACAGGACCAGGGTATCAGTGCGACTATAACCCCATATAAGGACTTAATCTCAAGGTCACATCTGGTGTCAGCTTACACTGCCAATCAATTAGGATTATTAATAAGAACCCCCACGTCCAACCCTCCCACACATGGTGAACCAACCCTATGCCCGTGCATCTTGAGCAATTATGCAACTAATAAATGTCGGGAAAATAAGGCCAGCAAGTGTAGAGGCCTCCCTTGCCTCTGGAGCTATTGTGGGTATTGGGCAAGAATTTTCTCCCCTCCCATTCTCTTGAAGGCTAATAAGAATCAAGCTCCCACCTCCCTCTTTTATAACTAGAGCAAATTCGTGAGCCTCATCATTCGAGATCTGTGCACCACAGAGAGAGGATCATCAACTGCACAGTTGTTTTACTTAAAAAATGGCACTAGATATTACCGTAAATTACGAGGTAAGACACTTCGACAGTACAGTGTGTGATTGTGACGGGGCTTAATTACTACAATTCAAACACATCTACATCCATACTCCGCAAGCCACCTGACAGTATGTGGCGGAGGGTGCCTTGAGTACCTCTGTCGGTTCTCCCTTCTATTCCAGTCTCGTATTGTTCGTGGAAAAAAGGATTGTCGATATTATTCTGTGTGGGCTCTAATCTCTCTGATTTTACGCTCATGGTCTCTTCGCGAGATACACGTAGGAGGGAGCAATATACTGCTTGACTCTTCGGTGAAGGTATGTTCTCGAAACTTTAACAAAAGCGCGTACCGAGCTACTGAGCGTCTCTCCTGCAGAGTCTTCCACTGGAATTTATCTATCATCTCCGTAACGCTTTCGCGATTACAAAATGATCCTGTAACGAAGCGCGCTGCTCTCCGTTGGATCTTCTCTCTCTCTTCTATCAACCCTATCTGGTACGGATCCCACACTGCTGAGCAGTATTCAAGCAGTGGGCGAACTTGCGTACTGTAACCTACTTCCTTTGTTTTCGGATTGCATTTCCTTAGGATTCTTCCAATGATTCTCAGTCTGGCATCTGCTTTACCGACGATCAACTTTATATGATCATTCCATTTTAAATCACTCCTAATGCCTACTCCCAGATAATTTATGGAATTAACTGCTTCCAGTTGCTGACCAGCTATTTTGTAGCTAAATGATAAGGGATCTATCTTTCTATGTATTCGCAGCACATTACACTTGTCTACATTGAGATTCAATTGCCATTCCCTGCGCCGTGCGTCAAATAGCTGCAGATCCTCCTGCATTTCAGTACAATTTTCTATTGTTACAACCTCTCGATACACCACAGCATCATCCGCAAAAAGCCTCAGTGAACTTCCGATGTCATCCACCAGGTCATTTATGTATATTGTGAATAGCAACGGTCCTATGACACTCCCCTGCGGCACACCTGAAATCACTATTACTTCGGAAGACTTCTCTCCATTGAGAATGACATGCTGCGTTCTGTTATCTAGGAACTCCCCAATCCAATCACACAATTGATCTGATAGTCCATATGCTCTTACTTTTTTCATTAAACGACTGTGGGCAACTGTATCGAACGCCTTGCGGAAGTCGAGAAACACGACATCTACCTGTGAACCCGTGTCTATGGCCCTCTGAGTCTCGTGGACGAATAGCGCGAGCTGGGTTTCACGCGACCGTCTTTTTCGAAACCCATGCTGATTCCTACAGACTAGATTTCTAGTCTCTAGAAAAGTCATTATACTCGAACATAATACGTGTTCCAAAATTCTACAACTGATCGACGTTAGAGATATAGGTCTATAGTTCTGCACATCTGTTCGACGTCCCTTCTTGAAAACGGGGATGACCTGTGCCCTTTTCCAATCCTTTGGAACGCTACGCTCTTCTAGAGACCTACGGTACACCGCTGCAAGAAAGGGGGCAAGTTCCTTCGCGTACTCTGTGTAAAATCGAACTGGTATCCCATCAGGTCCAGCGGCCTTTCCTCTTTTGAGCGATTTTAATTGTTTCTCTATCCCACTGTCGTCTATTTCGATGTCTACCATTTTGTCATCTGTGCGACAATCTAGAGAAGGAACTTCAGTGCAGTCTTCCTCTGTGAAACAGCTTTGGAAGAAGGCATTAAGTATTTCGGCCTTTAGTCTGTCATTCTCTGTTTCAGTACCATTTTGGTCACAGAGTGTCTGGACATTTTGTTTTGATCCACCTACCGCTTTGACAAAAGACCAAAATTTCTTAGGATTTTCTGCCAACTCAGTACATAGAACATTACTTTCGAATTCATTGAACGCCTCTCGCATAGCCCTCCTCACACTACATTTCGCTTCGCGTAATTTTTGTTTGTCTGCAGGGCTTTGGCTATGTATATTTTTGCTGTGAAGTTCCCTTTGCTTCCGCAGCAGTTTTCTAACTCGGTTGTTGTGCCACGGTGGCTCTTTTCCATCTCTTACGATCTTGCTTGGGACATACTCATCTAACGCATATTGTACGATGCTTTTGAACTTTGCCCACTGATCCTCAACACTATCTGTCCTTGAGACAAAACTTTTGTGTTGAGCCGTCAGGTACTGTGTAATACGCGTATTGTCACTTTTGCTAAACAGAAAAATCTTCCTACCTTTTTTAATATTTCTATTTACGGCTGAAATCATTGATGCAGTAACCGCTTTATGATCGCTGATTCCCTGTTCTGCATTAACTGTTTCAAACAGTTCGGGTCTGTTTGTCACCAGAAGGTCTAATATATTATCGCCACGAGTCGGTTCTCTGTTTAACTGCTCAAGGTAGTTTTCAGATAAAGCACTTAAAAAAATTTCACTGGATTCTTTGTCCCTGCCACCTGTTATGAATGTTTGAGTCTCCCAGTCAATATCCGGCAAATTATAATCTCCACTTAGAACTATAACATGGTGGGGAAATCTACTCGAAATATTTTCCAAATTATTCTTCAGGTGCTCAGCCACAACAGCTGCTGAGCCCGGGGGCCTATAGAGACATCCAATTACCATGTCTGAGCCTGCCTTAACCGTGACCTTCACCCAAATCATTTCACATTTCGGATCTCCGTCCATTTCCTTCGATGCTATTGCACTTCTTATCGCTATAAACACGCCTCCCCCTTCACTGTCCAGCCTGTCTCTGCGGTATACATTCCAATCTGAGTTTAGGATTTCATTACTGTTTACGTCTGGTTTCAGCCAACATTCTGTCCCTAGTACTATATGGGCGTTGTGACCGTTAATTAATGAGAGCAGTTCTGGGACCTTTCTATAGACACTCCTGCAGTTTACTATTAGCACATTAATATTGTTATTCCCTGTTGCATTTTGCCTACTCCTACCTTGCCGCGTCTCAGGAGGCGTCTTGTCGGGCCTAGGGAGGGAATTCTCTAACCTAAAAAACCCCCATGTGCACTCCACACGTACTCCGCTACCCTTGTAGCCGCTTCCGGCGTGTAGTGCACGCCTGACCTATTCAGGGGGACCCTACATTTCTCCACCCGATAGCGGAGGTCGAGAAATTTGCACCCCAGCTCTCTGCAGAATCGTCTGAGCCTCTGGTTTAAGCCTTTCACTCGGCTCCAAACCAGAGTACCACGATCGGTTCTGGGAACGATACTACAAATAGTTAGCTCTGACTCCACCCCGCGAGCGAGGCTTTCCGCCTTCACCATTCCGCCAGCCGCTTGTACGAACTGAGGATGACCTTTGAACCCAGACGGCAGGAGTCATTGGTGCCGACATGAGCAACAATTTGCAGTCGGGTGCACCCAGTGCTCTCTATCGCCGCCGGTAGGGCCTCCTCCACATCTCGGATGAGACCCCCCGGCAAGCAGACAGAGTGAACACTGGCCTTCTTCCCCGACCTTTCCGCTATTTCCCTAAGGGGCTCCATCACCCGCCTAACGTTGGAGCTCCCAATAACTAATAAACCCCTCCCCCCGTGTGCCTGCTCGGACCTTGCTGAAGGAGCAGCCACATGTCCACTCACAGGCAGAGCGGGCGATGCCGCACGGCCAGCCTCCACATTGACCCTCCGCCTCGTGCGCCGCGAACGCCGCTGAACCCGCCACTCCCCTTGGGGAGGGGGTGGCCCAACCGCGCCCGGTACCCGCGAAGATGTCTCGACAGCAGGGACAGTGGGTGAAGCATGTAACACCTGGGGTGTACCTTGCGACGCACCAGACTCCCCATTGCCGCTACACTCCGAGGCAGCAGCCCGAAGACGGCTGACTGCGGCCATCAACACGCTCAGCTGTTCGCGAAGAGTGGCCAGCTCCTCCTGCGTCCGTACACAGCAGTCACACATCCTATACATCCTAAGGAATCAACTTACTGAAGAGACTTAATCAACTTTTAACTAGACTGCTAATTCACTAAAGGCGGCTGATTATTGACTAAACTGTGATTGCTAGCCACTTCTAGTAGAAAACAATGAAAATAGCACTACCTGTCTCTGGACTGTATTGAAAACAAACACTAGCACTACTGGCACTATGGCTGACTAAAGGGACTCTCTCTGACTGCAACATGAAGGCATATCATGCAAAATAGCGGTTAATATTAACATAATTTATGACGTAAGACATTTTTCCACTAGCACGGCCGTGTTACTATAATCTAATGACCTCACAGCATGTTACACAAAATAGTGGTGACTACTAACATAATTCATAAAGCAAGACACTTTGACAGTACATTATGTGACTGAGGCGATACTGAATTACTGTAAATTAATGTCATGACATTTTCTATAAGCACTCCATCATATAACCACCTCCCAGTGCTGTTTACAACTAGTTGACCAATACTCTCCATATACCTATAGTTTCATTCTAACATACATGCAAATACGTTATTTTAAACCTTTAACAATTACTGAAGCAGATTATTTTAATAAAATACAGCAATATCCTGCATTAAAAATTTCCACAATGGATTGTTTAACAACAAATACATCCTGCTATCTACCTTCTGCAAGCACACCAATGTATGACTGCATCTCTCTATTGCTATTTACAATTCATTTTTCAAGAAGATACAATCATAAATACAAGACGGAGCAATCATCACAAAGCAATATTTAAACAAATTACATCTAAGTCCCTTCTAAACAGTTAGCACAGTGTGATATTCTAATAAATACAATGATATCTTATGTTAAACAGCTAGCACACTGCAACAAATAATCTCCTGTTACGAGGAATTTGAGCCACGATTATTTTAGTATTAAGAACGACAACGTCACTGAAAGATTGCCTGAGATGAGTGAGACACAACGGAATTATAAAAAAAAATGCCATGTGAAGGCGCAGCTAACATCACCACAAAGTCTACCACTGCCACGCTGCACAAGGAAGCACAACTGTTCACAGCCGCTCGACACCTTTGTGCCTCACATATAAGTATCATAACAGGTTGCAGTTGGAGAACCGCAGCTTGTAGGAGGCATCACAGTGGCAAGACGTAACTTCTTCCCGAAGAAGATGATCATCCCGTCCACACCCTGGTCGATCTCTTTTCCACATACCGGTAGTCACCAAGCATTCCAAACACTGCAGATAGGATTGTGGAAGTCACGTGTCCCAGCACCACCAACTGAGCGAGAGAGATTCCTTCACTGGATATTAAGTATAGTCCCACTCACGAAAGGTAGCAATCACTATATCGTTGCTGGCAGAACCGCAGAGTGGTGGCACTTTATCTCTGTGGGTCTTCCAGCTACGACCTCCCGAATGATATCTTTCATGTGTGGGATGATGATAAATAGCCGGCAAAGTCATTTCACTTGCTCAGCTGGTTGCAGCGACTCTGGAGCTTATGACTTCCGGTCTTGTCTCCAGAATGTGAAATGCTTGCTCGTTATTGATAGGTCCACAGAGAGTAGGGAGGACATGGATGGTTAGTCCCTCATGGCAGGAAGACTTCAGCGAGCTTTACATCTTGGTTTTGTATTGCCTGCAAGAAGCTGAGGTTCACAAAAAAAAAAAAAAAAAATTCAAATGTGTGTGAAATCTTATGGCACTTAACTGCTAAGATCATCAGTTCCTAAGCTTACACACTGCTTAACCTTAATTATCCTAAGGACAAACACACACACCGATGCCAGAGTGAAGACTCGAACTACCCCCGGGACCAGCCGCAGAGTCCATAACTGCAGCGCCCCAGACCGCTCGGCTAATCCCGCGCGGCGAGGTTCGCCAGATGGAAGCTGTTATGATACGCTAGAGCAGGGCCGGCCAGAAATCCTGCACGCGTGCGGTGCTCCTGCACATGTGCAACTTCCGGGTCACAGCGTGCACGCCGCAGCCGTCAGCGTTCATGTAGTGCATGTTTCTACGCACAGATGTCGCTTTATCCACTTGCTGTACCGGCGCATTCTAGTGCTCTTTCCACAGCTTGCAAGCCAACCACGGGAAGGTATTTCGCGTATTAATCATTTAAAATACTGTCACAGGCTACTCATTGAGACTTCTACTTTTATGTTAACAGTTTCACCCAGTAAGACATGTAATACAGTTAACAACCGTGGGTTTTTATTAAGGCAGCTTGGATGACGGCACGTAAATACGCGTAATGTTTTTGAGCTAGTATTTAAGAAAGAGAGCACTTAGCGACTTCCAACGAACCTTATTCATGATTTCAAATAACATTAAACTAATGCAAGGTTTCTTATAACTAATTCTCGGTGCCCTCAGTTACACCCTCAAACTAAGAGTTCAAGAAATATCAGTTACTTTGACTACAGTAAAATCGAGTTGATGTGTCTCATCAATTTTCTTAAGGACATTTCATTTTGCTTGCCGTTCTTCACTGTTGAGTAGACCACACTCGCCTTTGTGATATGTACTGTAGTGTCTTTCAATTGAAAACTTACGCTGGCCGACTATTATTCGGCGGCACAGTTAACACTGTGAGTCTTCGCCAACGGCTACAAAAAAGAATTGCACTTCCCTGTCATTTTTAAACGACTGAAACATAGATCTCCCGTCCTTTGCGTTTTGACACTACCTGTTAAGGTTACGGTTACCAGGGGTAAACGAGACTGGGTATGTTGCGCTATTGCTTGTACCAGATAAACAGGGAAGTGGAGCCGCCGCCGTTCATTTAGGACACATGCCTAATAACAGATGTCGCTGTCGCTCGCTGTCGCACACGTGCGCACATGTGCAGCACTTCCGCACGTCTGCACACTGTGCAGCGTTTGGCCGGCTCTGCAGTAGAGGAATATACTCCTCAGGCAGCTGCCCCAGGCAGTGGTAGGCTCTTGAGATTGTGATTCCTGCAGAGTTGCACAGATGCGTGTTACGTGCATTTCCAATTTGCATTTTTTAAATTCTATAGTGTCGCACCCCTCTAAAGTAACCAAGCAATAATGTCATTGTTTTTAACTTGCTAATATTACTGGATCAAGTGCCTTGCAGGGAGAGTTGGTTTTCTGCAGTGTGCTAACTGTTTAACCTACAATGTCAGTATATTATTTAAAATATCGCACTGTGCTAACTGCTTAATAAGTATAGTGAAGTAAATTGTTTAGATATTACACTCTGGCAAATCTCAGTTTCATATTAATGTTTGTGTTTTCTTGAATAGTGGGAGAAACCGACATAATTGTAATGAATTGTATACAAAAATGGAGGAATGTGGTCACACATCATTGTGCTTGCAGAAGATACGTAGCAAGCGTGTTTTCTTTGTTAAATAATGCATTGTAGTGAGAGTGGAAGAGTCATTCTCTCACTATTCTCAGATTCAAGGTTACAATTTAATGTTGATTTTTCACCCAAGACATAGTGTCTGTGAGATGACATAAACTTATCAGCATGAGCAGGTACTGATGGAAACATGTTCATTGCTGATGCATGTGGCGTCTTTATGGTGGCTCTCCTTCGACTATTATTTTTCTGGAGTTGAGAACAAGCAGGCAGTTTGAAAACTTAACAGCAAATCTTGCAGTGGAAATTTGGGGCTTAAACGCCAAGTGCGACTATTAGGGAAAGGAACATATCGAAAGACTTGCTGGTGACAGAATACTGGCCCAAGAATTTCTTCCATGGTTTGCAGGCGATGAGTTTGGTCAACGAGGGGGACAAATGGCCTACTTGGACCTAACTGTAGGTGCCTGTTGCCACATCAGAGGCCAGAGGCGCGAGTGAAACCTAGGTCGTCCAGCCGTCGCACTACAACAACATCTTAAACGTCTTTTGTGAATAGGAATGGTGCCCATAAAAATTCTCGAGTTTCAGTGTTCACCGTGGACAGGATGGTATCAGGAGAGCCATCAGGTGGTGGTGTCCTACGGCATGTAGAGTTTCCTGGGAAGGCTCAGGTCTTCAAAATAATTTTAGAAGGAACGCCACATTTATGGTCGCTCTGAAATGATCTGTGTTTGGACACAAAAACACTTCTCTTGGTTTAGCTGAGACTTCTGGTCGGATGTGCAGTAACATTCAGGCTGTCCAGATAATGAACTCAATGATAAACTGTGTTGTTCACTTTAGAGCTTCATAAAAATACTAAACTGCTCTCGAACAGGCCATGAAGGCCCAGTGGTTACGACCAGCCACCGTGTCATCCTCAGCTCACAGGTGTCACTGGACGCGGGTATGAAGGGGCATGTGGTCAGAACATCGTTCTACCAAAGTCATATGCTGCCTAAAGTGGCTGTGGGAGAAGAACAAGTCTGAAGCACAAGGTCTACTGTATGTGTGGGAATTCATGTGTAGGGGATTGGCTGCTTCTCCTGAAAAGGGAAGAATATTGTTAACGCTGATTAGGATTGGTTGATGAGCAGAGCAGACTAGTTAGAACTCGAGGAAGTTTTGATTGGTATGAAACCTCTGTGGGGCAGTTGTGGGAGTGCTTTTATGGGGTTTACCAAGGTTTGATGGAAAGTGCGGAAAGGGGATATTTGGTCTTGTGATTGAGACTCCAGGCCGGAGTATTTCTTCTGATTCTGACTACGGTCTGGAGAGGTTATTGGTCTTGCCTGTTTTTAGGAGTGGGGTGCACTTGAGATACTTCTCCTGAGCGTGACTTTGCACTCGCACATGTCTTTACCGGAGAGCCTGTGGTGCGGGCTTAGCTGTATCCACAGTTTAAACCTCAGTCATCGCAGACAACTCGTTGTGCTGAGGGCAACCTTATTTGCGACACGTCTGTTACTTTGACGTTCTATTTCCTTGCGCGCACTGCATTATACGTGTGTCAAAGTGATCCATGATATGACTGGCAAACGGGAGTATCACACGCTGGAATATGCCGAGATTACAGGACTCCGTTAGAGAGTAATTACAGTTCGTGTAACAGATCGCTAGCTGGGACTTTGCATATTCCTTGGCCATGATAGGAAATTACAAGCGTTGCACATCGCTACTCTGCAAACGCTTGAACCACGACGGTCACCCAGGACAGCGCCGCACATCGAGAAAAGTGGTATTGTATTGCTGCTCCAACTTGTCAGAGCAAACAGGATCACCATCACGCCTCATGTTCTCAGCTGCACCAACGTAGTTTAATTTCTGTGTGGAATAAATCCATAAAGGGCTATTCAGTGTTAGGTAATTTCACATTGCCTTGTCCATATTTTGAGTCAGAGTGAATAGTTCAATCCGTCTAACCTTGGTCGTTGGCAACTAGCCGCCCCTACAGAGTTGTCAGTTCTTCATTGCATATTTGTGCTATCATCAGTTCATGTTTACATTTTCACACCATGCTTAATACTTATTTTTGTCCAATTTGAAACAATAAACTTGTGTCATAACTTCCGTAAAAGATCAGTCCCATATTGATACATTAATCACCCATCAACAATTGACAAAAATAATGACAGGGCCACTATTTCATTAACACTATTCCAGCATTTAGGTTAATTTAGATTCTTATAACTGTGATAACCTCTAATGCAGGCTATCAATAACAAACACAGTTAAAGGGCAAAATCGATTTAGCACACACATGGGACAGGTAGTCAAGTGAAAGGTTTACTAGATAAAGTGACTGCTGTCAGGAGAGTAAGTCGGAGCCTACTGTCACCTCCCAAAATATACTGCAAGTCCGGTGAAGTCTTGCAACAGTGTTTGTTTAATGCAGGATATCAGTTTATTTTGGTAAATAATGTGCTGCAGTTACCTCATGATTTATGGTAAAATTCACCGCCATTCCTTAAGTAGAATAGCTCTGTCACTGATGGTCCTATCAGTGTGGTTATCGGATCTTCTATGGTGAGGCTTAAGCAATTTCAGTAGCAATAAAAGTGGGAGGGAGATGCTCTATTCCTGATGGACTGGAGATAGAAGGAGCAGATGTTGTCCGCCATTTTTACTTCACACAGTTGCCCCAGAGGCATTGGTGGGCACCAATCATCATGTGTGACCTCGAGACATAGCAGTTTCATTTTCCTGCCATTTCTAAGTTATACAATTCCTCAAGATGTGTGAGCAGAGGGATGTTGCCTGGGGGAAGGGTATAATTGTTCAGTAGGTGGTTCCTTGTGACTTTCAAGATAATAAGTCCAACTAGCTATTAGTGTAATCTGAAATCAGAAATTACCTTGAGATGAAATTGTTTATTTAAGGCTGAACCCAAAATGATACTCTACTTACGTGAATACGTCACCATCAAGCAGATGTTTCATAGAAACATGTGAAATGTGTGGACGAGCATTGTCTTGTTGAAAAATGGCACAATGATACTTCATATGAGAGGTAACACATGAAGATGCATGATATCCATGACACACCGATGTGAGATCAAAGTTTCCTCACTCACTACCAGCTGAGACCGACTGTTGTACTCGATGGCTTATGACACATTGACACTAGGGGTAACACCGCTGCAGCTCTCCAACACATTGGAAGACTGTGATCGCAAGCACACTCGTTGAATGTTATCATATGGGTCAGTGCTGTAGTGAGAGTCATCACGAAACACAATGAGACGCTATATATCAGAAGTTCAGCTTCTCGATCATAACAAACACATGTGTTTGTGTTGTGTTGTTAACAACAGCCTATGCATGGGACAGTAATTTTATAGTCCAGCTGCTGCTAGTGTGGTATGACACAGAAAGTTACAGGGTGTCCATTACTTGTTCTCACACGACAGATGAAGATGGTTTACAGTAATCCTAACTTGTGGTGGTCTGACATGGTCGACAAGAACCTTGATGATTTGTATGCCGGCCGCGGTGGTCTCGCGGTTCTAGGCGCGCAGTCCGGAACAGCGTGACTGCTACGGTCGCAGGTTCGAATCCTGCCTCAGGCATGGATGTGTGTGAAGTCCTTAGGTTAGTTAGGTTTAAGTAGTTCTAAATTCTAGGGGACTAATGACCACAGCAGTTGAGTCCCATAGTGCTCAGAGCCATTTGAACCATTTTGATTAGTATGCTTGCACCCACCTGCCAAGTATGCAGTTCAACATCAGGCAAGTTTGGGCTCATATGACTGTAGTTGTTTTTGTACCCTAAAGCAAAACAAACTCATCAGGCAACTTTCACATCCAAATGTCCCAAATATTTTTATTTGGCGTGATTCAACCAGCCAGCCAAATGAGGACCTACAACGAGGCCCCTTTTAAATTCTGTCAGTTGTTGATAACACTGTCTCACATGACTATGCACCATCTTTGTGTCCTTAATCTAACGCTGTCCATGCCCTTATACACCCTACCAGGCCTGATGACAAAACTAAATACGAATAAAACTAATACACTCTGGTGATAAAATTTTAAATATGGCTGAAACAGCAACTGTTGTGATTCTTCACAGCAAATGATGACAGCCAAAACAGTTGCAGGATAAAGATTTATTAAAATTCTTGACCACGGTTTCGGTATATATAAACATACCTTCATCAGAAGTAAAATACCTAAAATTACATTTACATTTATGTATTCCATTGCAGGACGTAATTTTAGATATTTTATTTCTGATGAAGGCATATTTATATATACCGAAACCATGGTCAAGAATTTTAATAAATCTTTATCCTGCAACTGGTTTGGCTATCATCATTTACCGTGGAAAAAACACTCTGGTGGCCATTCTACCTGTCACAGAGATGTGCAGCTCAAATAGTTTACATACCAGCCGAGGCGTGTACATGCACGAAGTGGCATTGATATCCGTCAAGTCATCTGTGTGCTTAACTTTTATTGTCAACCACTGTATTTTCATCAACATAAGTAGGCCTGTAATGTAATTAGTACCACAAATAACAATCTAAACACAGAGATAGTGGGAATGTACCATCAGTGAACAGATTCTGAACTTTATTTTGTTGACCTTGTGTTGTAAGACTACCTGTTATATGTTGTTCAATAATACAGGAAGGAGCCCCGTGTTCTCTCATCTGTCTGACACCCTCAATGGACTGACTACAATAAGAGCATCGGATATCCAGGATGTTGTTAGAAAGGAATTTGACGATCACCAGGTTAGTATCTATTGACATACATGGCAACAAATGTAATTAGGATAGTTATGTTGTTTCCTTCTCCGACCGGAGCCAAGACCTAGCGCGTGTGTGCGTACACACACACACACACACACACACACACACACACACACGCACACACACACAGACACCCGCTCGAGCGCGCGTGCGCGGAGGGAGAGGGAGAGAGAGAGAGAGAGAGAGAGAGAGAGAGAGAGAGAGAGAGAGAGAGAGAGAGAGAGAGGGGGGGGGGGGGGAGGGAGAGATACCGACATAGAAAGAAGCTAAGCAAATACTGAACTTACTGGTCTTTAGGAGTGGGTATCTTACCATTTTAATTAAAGCTTTCTGCACTTTTCCTAAATTACTTCGATACTTCAGGCAGCTTCTAGAGTTCATTCAGTTAACCGTAGTCTTTTCCTTGCCCCAGTTTGCTGGCGACGTTAACTGTAATTTGTCTTTCTTCTCTCACACTCTGGACCAGCCATAAGACTTTATGTGCTCTTATTTTTCCATGAGTGCACTAGTGAAATTACCGAGCTTTTGCCGTATGAGATTACTCGTTATGGGTTTCCTTTTGTCACTTCTTATTGAGAGATTCTGTCCAATACGAGTATGACATGCACAGGATGCCAAACAACGTAATAAATGGTTTCGCAAGAAAATTTCAAGGAATTTGTTTTCGCTCCTATAGAATACAAGGAAGCAGGATCTGGGTTTAACGTCCCGTAGACATTGAGGGCACTAGAGACGGTCTGTAGTATAAACTAGCACACAAATGCAGTGGACTGTGGGAACAAATGTGCCCGTCAGCCTTGATCAGTTAGAAGATATGTGTGAAAATGGACGGTACATTGCTACCTGGAATATAGTTTATAAAGATTTATTACATATTATGGGGATTACGGAGTTCAAAATTCAGGAGATACTGGGAGCAAAGATTGTGGAATCTTTTACACATTCTACCACATTACTGTAGCTGCAGTTACTCTCTGCATATTACTACAAATTGTTGAGTAGAGGGTGCACCTTATGTTTTCTGTATATTATGTTTTCTCCCCATCTCATTGAGAGAGAAACGATAAGGAATTAATTGAATTCAAGATAGTTTTCACAGCATTGTTTTAGCTAACTGATAAATAGAGTGTTTATTTTAGTTTCAGAATTTTACGAACTGTATCCTCGAATTGGTAAATTCCAATTTCGAACGGTAATATGACGCACTGGAGACAACCATAAAAAACCTGGCTTCGCCCACAGTCAGGTCATTAAATGCATCCGCTTCCTATGCCATCTAGTCACATTGTACGCATCCGTCATTCCTGGGAACTTCGAAGATGCAATCAGACCTCATAAAATCAAAGATGAAGTTGGATATTTCAATTATTTCTACTCGTTTCATTCAACATTGTTTTATATTGTTTTCTGTAGGTAATTTGGGTATGAGATTGATATCTGTCATTGAGGAAACTGCGGAAAATACTGCCACAGCTTTCACTTTGAGACTGAGATCAGCGATCCCATATATGGACAGCTCGTCGTCCGTTTGACAAAATTAAGGAGCGAACTGACGAAGGGATCTTCCTGACATTCTTCACAGATGATCAGTGTTACCATGGAAAGCCTACATGAGAAGATGGGACGGGGAATGGAATTTGACGACTTGACCTCCAATCGTGGTACCAAGCGAATGCAAATATTGGCCCAAATATGACGATATTACCTATGATATAAACGATTATAATGAAGGCAATAAGAAAGCGCTGTATCACCGTTGGACGTCGTGCTTAAACCAACTACTCTACCACAATCGTCTTCACTTCTTGTCTATTCTGCTTAGCGTCCTACAGTAGAGTCCCAGAACGAAGGTTCCTCAACTACGAAATGGAAATAAAATTCTAACACTTCACGTATTTCGCATATCTTCGTGGAGGAGCAAATTCCGCTTGAGATTTCCTGATCCAAAGTACTGATTAAGTAATTCCAAGTAGGAAACAATGCTATGTTTATGTCGTGATTACAGGTACTGGAACGTGGCTTCATTGCTGCTCATCTGCATCTACATGATTACTCTATAGTCCACAGTTAAGTGCCTGGCAGAGGTTTAATAGAGCCACCTGCAAAAAGTATTTCCCTACCTTTTCAGTCTCGAAGGGCGCACAGGAAAGACAAAGACTTGAATCATCCCGTGCGAGCTTTGATTTCTCTTATTTAGTTGTTATGATCATTCTAGCTGTGTAGGTGGGTGACAACAAAACATTTTCACATTTGGAGGAAAAAGTTGGTGAGTGAAATTCCTCGTTGATTCGAACAGTAATCCATGTAATGAGTACTAGAAGTTAAGGCTACATCTAGTGCATTACGAAAATACTGTTTTTGAACGATTGACCGCTTTTTGTTAGTCCGCCTATTTGGCCCATGGCTAAAATTTTGAACTGCTTGTTTAGGTGTAGCGAGATACTGATATTTTCACCTAATCCATATATCTTATAGTTCAAGAAGAGGCTATTTAAATAGATAATTGTTGTCATATTAACATTTTGTCTGCATAACGTTATATATTTATTTGGACACAAAAAATTGTAAACGACGAGTTACCTGGACTTTGTCTCGTCTTAGGACCGCCACACTTCAGCTTGGTTCCTGTACATTACAAATGGAAGCACTCTTGGCATATGGCTTGACCTTCTCAGCAGTATTTTCGTTACAATCGTCACATTCAGCTTCCTGGTGCTTTCTACAGGTGAGGTCTCTCGAAAAATTGCTGTTTTAAATGTCAGTTTACGTTCTTTCACCTGTACAGGTAAAAAGTTGTAGATTAACAGTAATGTCACGTGTGACAAGAAACAAAGTGTGCGTTGACTGACACTTGCTGTATTACTTTTTTCAAGCATCTGACACTTGCAAAAGATTCGTTGATATAACTTATGATGCACACTATTGTAGTGTAATTTGCGAATTGGTAAAAATTTTAATATAGCTGCATGAAAGAAATTTAAGAATACTTTATTAAGTTCCAGTCTGATATTTTTATTAACAAGTTATCAATTAGTAAGTGCTACAAATTTCCATAGCAACTTTATTTGTACACTTGAGATGAGAGAATGACATTAAGTTGTATTATTCGTTCAGTAAGCAGGTACTTTTGGTTTAGTTTAATTTGAAATGTGCATAATTCCTTTTAATTTCTTAAAATTATATTTTTCAGGCTCAGGTCACACCAACAGCATTATTAACTGGTTCAACTTCTTTCCAAGTCATCAGCAAATGACATGTCTGCAACAATGGCATTAGTCAGTTCTGCAAAATTATGATGAAGCACTCTTCAGTAACAGTTTGTTCTTCAAAGATGGTAGACCCATAAAGTTAAAAAGCATTGACCTTTGGAGAATCTCGCTCATATTTGGCTATGTTATGCAGGTTTCCTATTCCCAATTATTACAGTAATGTCTGATTACATCCCCATATCTATGAAATGTTGCCTCATCCAAAAAAAAAAAAAAAATTAAATTCACAAGACATTCATTTTCGACCTGCAATGCACAGCAAAACTCGAATCGTTGGTCTTCGTGTTTAGGATAGAAGTTTTGCAGTAACTGTAGTCTGTATAGTTCCATGTTTAATTTTTTAAGCAAAATACACAACTCAGTCATTGTTGACAATTCCATCTCCCATGAAGCTCTGCGCAGACATTTGGCCACACTTCATGTGAAAGCTTCTCTGCACGTTTATTAATGTCATTTGCACTTACACCTGATCGACCACTACTCTTCTTGTAACACAAACACTCACGTCCAACGAACTTTACATGTCAGTTGTAGATTTTCTGTTGGGTTTATGCTGCTTTCCCATTCTTCATCCTAAATTTTCTACACTACACTGTCTGTTTTGTTAAATTTAAGAATGCAGACAAACTTTCTCAAATCCAGAAAGCACTGTCTCGATTGTGATTTCAGCTACCTGCCGTCACGGAACAACCCATCACACCTTCAATGAGAAAAGAAAACTTTACTCTTACAAATTAAGTATATTGTAACTTTGTAATGCTATTCAATCAGTATATGTACGCCGTTTCTGGGCCAAAGAGCACATTTTTTAAAACTTCCTGTCTTAAAAAACAGGAATTTACTGTATCTCCTGTTTATAAAATTTATCTATTCCAACGAACGAAATTTTCATTTGATTAAAAAAAGAAAAAATATAATAAATTTATAAAGTTAAAATTTAATATTTGAAAATCAATTCAATTAAAAATTTAAATACAAAAAATTCTAAAATTTAGTCAAATTCAATAACATAAAATAAACGATCCTTTTTTCTTTTAAATCTTGATATATATATATTTATTTATTTATTTATGCATTTATTTTACCTGGCAAGATTAGGGCCTTCAGGCCCTCTCTTACACCTAACCAGGCATACTCAGATTGAACGAGTTACAGTTTCTACTTAACATTAAGGACATATAGCCTATTATGCAGTATTGATGTTAAAGAAAAAAAAATAGATATCATAACAGTAGTACAATGATAATTAAAACAATAAAAAATAAACAATCAATAATAATAGTAATAATAATAATAATAATAATAATAATAATAATAATAATAGTAATAATAATAATAATAATAGTAATAATGACTATGTATATGAAAGTAAACATACTTTTCTTTTCTGAATGTCAGTCACATTGTTAGTTGGGAATTTTCTTGTTATAAATTTAATCTGATAATATTCTCTATTTTTTTGTCTTTTTGAAAGATCATAGTATAGTGATCCAAAAGAGTAACTCTAAATTTTTCATCGATATGTAATAACAGCTTTTGGACATATTTTGTTACCAAAATTTCAGCTTTTTTCACATCTGATAATTTAGTGGACACCTCTGTGTAAGAATTACTATAACACTTGAGTTCACTTACTAGATTTTCAACACAGTCAATCATTCTCATTTTATATTCTGTATGTATATACAAAAATGTTAGATTTTGAAATTTTTTGACCTGAAAATTTCAAAAATTATAATTTTTCAGTTAATATTTTGTGTTGTGAATTGTAAGTGAAATTCTTTTTACCATATATAATTAAATATGCAAGTCTAATACTTGGTATGCTTTCATTAAAAAAGCAGGCAATTTCATTGTTATGTTCTGAGTAGTTAAAGCATTCATTCATCTAGTCATATTTATGACATAAAAAGGATAATTTCCAATAAAATTGAATTAACATCATTAATTGTGTTTTTGTTTTAAAATTTTGGAAGGCATCAAATGATTTTAAAAAGTTATTCTGGGGATCAAGAGTCCATAATTCGTGTGGATAAATTTCATTTCTTCTGTTCTTTATATAGATATTTTGCAATTTAATAAGATCGAATAAAGAGGAATCAATTAACTGATTATTTTTTCTATTTATTTGGTAAACAATGAAAGTATAATAAGGCATTTCAAACTCTGCAAATTATAGTTATTACTGATATCTAGTTCAGAATTTCTTTGCCATTTAATCCAGAAATTTCAATTGTTTATGGTTCAATGAAAGAAATGTGAATTCTTCAATTTTCATTCTTTCTTGTTCTAGTTCAAGTGAATATTCAAGTTCATATTTTATGACTGCTCACAGATTTATATCGATTCAACATCTATTTTTCCTTATTTCAGAATGTGTTTTTTATTTCAATTTAAGTTTCATTTATATCGACTCGCCTAGGAAGTGAATCTTTATAACTTTAATTGAAAGTGAAAATTACTGTTTACTTTCCTTCCCAAATTATTTTCTTAGCATTTTTAAAAAATTCACCAAATATTTCTAATGAGTAAAGTATTTCATTTTTTACTTTTTATTTTTCCATGACTAAGAATATGACTTTTCATAGTTAATTCATTTGATAGTGATGAGGTCAACCAAATAAGAACTGATGAAGAAGTCAAAGGATGTTCTGTTCTAGATAGAATATTCTTTCTTTTTTTAACTATGATAGCAGTTTAATCAAATAATTATCGATTAGCTTTTTATTATGTTTTCCATCATACATTGGATATTCTGTTCCACAGTTTCAATAATACTGAAAGTCATATAAGGTTGTGAATCATTGGGTTGAATCCATCTGACTCAAATATTAGTATTATTTTCTGTCTGTCTGTTTGGAATATTTAAATTATTCTTCGTTTTGGTATTAATTGGGAAAGAGTGAAATTGGCAACTGACCATTTTGTTCATGAATGGAAAAAATATTCATCAAGGAGAAAACATTGTCAAGTCAAGTCATTCGTAGTTATAATGTTGACGTCAATGATAGCCACAGTTTTGTCTGTTACAGTAATTAGAAAGTTCTGAGTAGTGTAAAATACTGGAATATTTAGAGCAATATTTGGTTCAGAAATTACTGGTCCTCCAAATTAAGATTTTAGTTTAAATGGAGGAGTAGTACTACTTTCTCTTAGAAAATGATCAGTATGTTTTACAAACATTACCCTATATGGATTAAAATTTATAAATAGTTCTTAGGTTATTACTAGCCAGTTTTTCACTGGGTTCAATAATTTGACCATTAAATCTAAAATTTGTCCAATACTGTCTTCTTTATCAATGAATAATTTAGTACCACTTTTTACAGTAATTCTGTTCAAAAATTTACCTTTTTTATAGGTATGTTAGGTTTTCTCGAATGAACAAATTTTTCCAAATGTTTGAGTCTATACTGAGCAACAGGAATTCCTATTATTTCTTAGCGTATAAGTTATTATTTTCAGTATAATATTTGGTGTTAGGAAAGTTGAATAAAAACTATCAATCTTTCTTTACAAACAGATGCTTTATCACTCAGTTTAAAAACATGATCCACTTATAGTTAATAAAAATTATGTAAATAAATTACAGATTGAGAACCAAAAATGAAAATCCTGAAAAGATAAAAAATAAACATGGTAACTTTTACCAACTTTTATTTGATATTCAATAATATCCCAAAGTGACTGGTGACAAACAATGTTAGTGCTTGATAATTACATTCTAGCTCTGTAATGCATGAACTGGAATAATATTAACCATATTCATGTTCATTCTAATAGTTATGTCCACCAAAATACCAACAATTAATGAAAGCACGTGAAAAAGTTGAAGACAAAATTAATGAAAAAAATACTCCTTTTATTCAAAATAGTGAGTAAACTATTCCATTAAAAGACAATCAAAATAATTCAGTTATTATATTTGATGATTCCGTTCTTGGAAGCCTCACTGCATTTAAATAACAAACCAGTTAGATAAAATCGTAATTTTTTAAATATATTTAGACAAGGTGACACAAATGTAAATTATGTTTATCATGGGCTTGTTGAAGGTGATTTTAAATTTGAGTCATTTAAGGAAATGTGTAGTAAGTATTGGAATAATGAATTTGGTTGTATGACAAGAAAAATTAGGTATGGTAAATACAGAGAAATGGTTAAGAGTTTTTTAAAGATTACACTTGAATATTGAACATCAACATTGAATATAAACATTTAACATAAACACTGACCATAAATATTGACCTTAAGAAAAGTAATTGATTATTGTTCCTTTATCATTCATAAATATTTACAAAATATGACCCAGAAGTTGTTAAAAATAAAGATGAAATAGAGAAATGAAAGAACAGTTGAGAGAAGAATTTAAAAAATGGAAAAAACAATCGAAGAATGAAATATGAAAAATTTAAAAAAGGGCATCAACCAGTTACCAATGCAATCAGAGGAACTACATGATAATATGTTAAGAGCAACTAGTGAGAATAGAGAAGTTAGAAAACAAATGGTTCCTTATCATCAACATAATTTGGAAAAATTTGACTTTATCTTGTCAGTTAAACAGAAACTGACCAACATGATTATATGTTGAGTGAATCAGAAATTAAGAAATTGAAAACAGAAAGAAGGTAAAAAGAAGAAGAATAATCGAATATTAAAAAATTATAATAACTAGAAGAATGCTACAATTTATCAACGATAGTGAAGGTAAAGATTTGGATTAAAACCTACTGGTAAATATAAAGGCTTACAAAACACTCGTTTGACCTATACTTGAGTATTGCTCATCAGTGTGGGATCCGTACCAGATCGGGTTGACAGAGGAGATAGAGAAGATCCAAAGAAGAGAGATGCATTTCGTCACAGGGTTATTTGGTAACCGTGATAGCATTACGGAGATGTTTAGCAAACTCAAGTGGCAGACTCTGCAAGAGTGGCGCTCTGCATCGCGGTGTAGCTTGCTCGCCAGGTTTCGAGAGAGTGCGTTTCTGGATGAGATATCGAATATATTGCTTCCTCCTACTAGTACCTCCTGAGGAGATCACTAATGTGAAATTAGAGAGATTCGAGCGCGCATGGATGCTTTCCGATGGTCATTCTTCCCGTGAACCATATGCGACTGGAACAGAAAAGGGAGGTAATTACAGTGGCACAAAAAGTGCCCTCCGCCACAGACCATTGGGTGGCTTGCGGAGTATAAATATAGATGTAGATGTAGGAAAGTATTAGTAAAATTTAATAGTGATAATTTAATAGTTGGAGAAAGTACACATGAAGGGACTTGCATATTGCTGGTTACAGTTGCTGTGGTCCTGAAACAATATTAGAAGAAGTTTATGTAGAGGAGATAAAGGAATTAAACCATTAGACAAAGCTTGTAAAAAACACGAAACTTTTTTAGGAGATGATAAAGATTTGAAAAAATTCTCAAAGCTGATACAGAACTATAATTAATTGCAAAACAACGAATTTTGTCTTGCTGAAATACTAGTTGCAACTGAAGCTGGATCAATAATGAATAGAAAAAGAAAGTTAGGTATGGGTATTCACATCAATCATTAACTGCATGATTTATAAAAATTCTTTATTAATATTTAGTCTATATAAATTAATGGCTTTAGTATTGTTTATACTTTACTTCCAAATAATAAAACAAAACCAAAATCAATTAATATTTAATTAAATAACAATGAGATGAATAATATTGTTAATTTTTAACTGACGCTCAAAAAAGAAGAGTTACGTTACATTAGGTAATTCTTTTGTAAAAAAGTTATTGAATTTCTAAAGAAAAGGAAAGAAGATTCTCAAATAACAGAACATATATCTAACAACTAGTGACTCACTCACAAGAGGATCTGCAGCCACTGCAAATGCAATAATGAACATGGAAATGGAAAATAAAGGAAAAGGACTGACAGAAGCAAAAATAAAATAAATATTAAAAATTGAATAATCCTTTATGTAAATTAGAGATAGAAGAATTAGTTAAACAATCGCCACATGCAATTAGCCGAGTGGTCTGAGGCGCTGCAGTCATGGACTGTGAGGCTGGTCCTGGTAGAGGTTTGAATCCTCCCTCGGGCATGGATGTGTGTGTTTGTCCTTAAGATAATTTAGGTTAAGTAGTACGTAAGCTTAGGGACTGATGACCTTAGCAGTTAAGTCCCATAAGATTTCACACACATTTTAGCATTTTTTTAGTTAAACAATTAAAAATTTAAAATTTGCACTGCATTCATGTATTTCAAATTCACCGATAATGTAAAAATTACTTAATGCAGAGTAGTTAAATTAGATACATCAGATCTTGTTGTCACTCTTTGGATTTCTTATTATAAATCAGAAATATGAAATTTGTTTTTCTTTTCTGGTAATACACCAAAATAATTGAGAAATCATTTGGGAAAAAATGATTTATATTACGATATTGAAGGAATACAGAATTTAAGGAATTTATTTTAGGTCATTTGTGTCTATTTGTTTTAAAACTTTGATCAGATGCTTAAAACTTTAATGAAACCTTTAATGTAATAAAAGTCCATTTCTGACCATAAGTCATACCCTAAATACAAAGGAAAATTAGAAAAAGTTAAAGATTATCAATTATTAGTGAAGCATTATCTAATCATAGTAAGGAGATAAAGATATTATATCAAAAGTCAATATATTTAGTCATTAGAACCAAAAATTGAAAAAGAATTAACTTCAAAATTTGAAGATTTTCAATCATAAATAAAAAATTACATACAGTATTCAACCATTAATATTTTTTAAGTACCAGTTACTCTGATGGAGTTAGGACTAAAATAGTTTGTTTGTTGTGGTTTTTGTCTAATTTTCTACATTTGTATGACCCTCTGTACATTAATGTGTACTGGCAGACATAATTACTGTAAGTTTAGTTGGAGACTTAAGAAATATTCACACTATGTCCCCTCTCTAGTTTATTTTTTGTGTTGTAGGGGATATCTACTTCCAGAAATTTTTATACAGTGAGGAATTACATTATGAATTGCACAATATTTATTAAACTGTATTTTGTTAAACCATACGGGAACGTAATGTGAGATAACTGAATCAAAGAAGTGGCATCCATATTCATAGTGAAAATACAATGTATGAACTTTGGTTATGATAATAAAGTATGGTTGCATTTTACCTATCAAAGAAGTTACCTTTCAAAAAAGTACTGATTTGAATCTATCAGTTGTTATGCATAGATTATGTTACAAACACTTCCTGTCACATTTGACTCTGGAATAGGACCCATTCTCAAATTCACAGAATTAATCGTATAAAAAATGCCAATTTCGGAATCTTCCTCTCACTGAACACATTTTGTACTGCCACCACTTCATATTTCAATGTCATGGCCAGTGCCCAAGTCTGGTATACATGTATAACTTTTAGGTTCATTCGGTGGTTCTGGTGTGGGCTTGGCCATATCACAGTCACTCATTCTTACGTGCATGCTGCAGCATGGGATTCTGCAGATGACTGAGGTGGTCAGCCAGATGACATCAGTGGAGAGAGTGCTTGAGTACACCAAAATACCACATGAAGCTGCTCTGGAATCTGCACCAGGTAAGGCACCAGCCTATGCCTCGCGACTGGGGAAGACCTAGAACAACGAGGACACTTGCAATAGACGAGGCAATTCTTCGTGCAGTTGACGATAATCCTAATGTCAGCGTCAGAGAAGTTGCTGCTGTACAAGGTAACGTTGACCACGTCACTGTATGGAGAGTGCTACGGGAGAACCAGATGTTTCCGTACCATGTACAGCGTGTGCAGGCACTATCAGCATCTGATTGGCCTCCACGGGTACACTTCTGCGAATGGTTCATCCAACAATGTGTCAATCCTCATTTCAGTGCAAATGTTCATTCCAACGTGATACAATACGCCATTCTCCAGGGCTGCATGGGCGCATCGGGGATTGCTTGCGACGGAGGGTGGATGCATGTATCCTCGCTAACGGAGGACATTTTGAACATTTCCTGAAACAAAGTGTTTGAACTCACGCTGGTACGTTCTGTTGCTATGTGTTTCCATTCTATGATTAATGTGATTTGAAAAGAAGTAATAAAATGAGCTCTAACATGGAAAGTAAGCTTTTCCGGACACATGTCCACATGACATATTTTCTTTCTTTGTGTGTGTGGGGAATGTTTCCTGAAAGTTTGGCCGTACCTTTTTGTAACACCCTGTGTATGTGTTCAAGAATAACAATGAATGCACAGTAATCCACCCACATTCGCAATCATACTCGCAAAGTGATGTAAAATGGGCTGTTTAGCTCTGATACGGAAACTGGGGGCCATGCTGTCGCATCAATGGCCGGTGCCGAACTTAGTGTAAAATTCTTCGAACTATCAAGTCTGTTGCTTAATATTACAGTATCTTAATTGGTTAGTATTACAGTGTCTTTTGAGCCGCATCCGCGCATCGGTTACCATATAATGATTGAGTGAGATAGCTTACTTTAGTTGGAGGAAAAGTTTTGTGGGTGGGAGACAACTTCTGGGGGTTGCCAGCAGCTAAACATCGATCGCTTACATGAGTGCAGAATTACGAATAACTCGAAATGGAACGCGGAGCGATCATCTGTTCCGTCACGGCCACATATGAACTTAAATGTAGTGGTCATGAAAGACTTTCGCACGGTGGTTTGCAAACTCTCCACAACGCTGCCAAACTCTTCTAGTTTCCTTATGTTGTAAATGTGTTTTATTTTGTGCTACCTGCAGTTATAATATGATTTTCATAGTGTGATGTCAAGTTTTCTGTGAGTGATCGTTGATCAGAGCGTCTTAATGCCAGTTTGGGATGTGACATAGAGGTCGAAGTCGTGGCAGAAAAAAGAAGTGTTTGTCGGTGTACAAAGCGCGTTAGAAAACAGTGTTTCAAACGAGTAAACAGGGCCACAGTGGACGTTTCTTGCGATTTACAATATAGTACGTGGGATACGATCATTCTCCTATAGTAGAGGTGATGAAACTTTAAACTACCCTCTGTAGTGTATCAATAAGCGTGTATTTAATAGGTTTATACGACCCAGAGAGCAGTAGCAGCAGCAGTTTGAAGGGTAAATTCAGTGAGAGGCGAAGTGTGCCCTCCTGTCAGCACGCTGTGCTATTCTGGGAAGCATTGCGAAATCTCTCTCTCTCCCTCTCTCTGACTCTCTCTCCGCGCTGAACCCCCAACGCAGCTTTGCGTCAAAGCGCGATAAATGGCGTCTATGTGAGTTCTATATCGGATGAAGTTATTTGAGCTTCTATAGTTGTTAATTTTTGCCTTCGGGGGGGGGGGGGGGGGGATAGAGAATAACGATGACAGGATGTTGGGCTTATAGATTTGAATGTACGTGGATCTGTAGCACTTGTATGTAGTTTGGGGACGCACCACAATGCGCGCATTTCTACCGAATGGTCAAAACATGATCCTGTCGCAGTGACTCAGTTCGCTCTCTTTCTAGACGGGCTGCGGAAGGTGGTGGATATGGCTTTGTCCGACTTCTGCTCAGTCCCGACTTAAAATTGTAGGATCACATGCGCAAATCTGTGTAAATGGCAGCAGTTGTAAGATGTGTAGGGACTGACTAAGATTATGTGGGATTTTTACTGTAGCAGATAGGTTCGAGAAAGGTGACTCGTTTCGAGATATGATTCACTTGTGATTGTGATCCTTCTCAATAAGTCATCGCCTTTAACTCAGTGGATACATAACGGAACATCTGACATGGTGTCCAGACAGAATACGTTACACATACTGGATAAATATCTAATGACGTGAGGGAGTTGCAAATACCGGTCACACTGCGTTTCTTAGCCGGATGACTTTCATAATTCATCGGGCGCGTGTGTGGTATGTCCGCATTTGAGAACCAGGTTTATAAAGTATATCTGTTTGTGTGAAGGAAATGTCTGTGTGCGGTTGTAGGGGGTGTGTTGATTTGGCTTGGGGTAGTGTGATAGCGAAGGGAAGAGTATGTCTAGTGCCAAGGAAGGTACAGGTATTTCCAGAGCCACAGCGTTCAACAGAGTGTATTTCCAATACTTCGTTCATTGTCTAATACCGTTCAGTCGAGGCCAAGATCACAAGATTTAATTGCAAGTATAATGATAGAAGAAATATGTGAGGGGTTTTCTAGAATGTGTTCCTGTATGCTGAATCTGTGGTGGTATTGATTCGCGTTCCCACGTTAATGGTAGCGGTCTTCCGAATGCCGAGGCCTGTTGGAGCGTAGGAATGTATGATAGTTAACTTTACCATGTTCTAGACGACCGAATAGCGAACTAAGTATGTCCTGGGCTGCTTTCGTGGTCAAGTGTAACATTGAGAAGAGGGCACGTTTGCGGTGGAGTGTTATTCCCTCCTATGTAACTTGTTCGGTAGACTGCTTCTGCACATTTGATTCCTTTATTTAGTTGAGGGAATATGGACGCGGGAACGACCATAGTTGGTTTGTAGAGAATATTGATGATCTCGGATCTGTTACACGACCGACTTCGGTATTCGAGAGTGCGAATATCAGTTTACTCTACTTGTTGCTAGTTAGTCAATGGTTTACAGCACGCTGCACACCGATAAAGTTTGGTGTTGTGGAGAAATAATTTACAGTGTACAGAGTGGTCCAATGATAGTGACCGGGCCAAATATCTCACGAAATAAGCGTCAAACGAAAAAACTACAAAGAACGAAACTTGTCTAGCTTGAAGGGGGAAACCATATGGCGCTATGGTTGCTCCGCTAGATCGCGCTGCCATAGATCAAACGGATACCAAGTGAGTTTTTTTAAAATAGGAACCCCCATTTTTATTACATAGTCGTGTAGTACGTAAAGAAACATGAATGTTTTAGTGGGACCACTTTTTTGCATTGTGATGGATGGCGCTGTAATAGTCACAAACGTTTAACGACGTAGTATCACGTAACATTCCGCCAGTGCGGACGGTATTTGCATCATGAAACACTGCCCGTGTTAAAATGGACGCTTTACCAATTGCGGAAAAGGTCAATATCGTGTTGATGTATGACTATTGTGACCAAAGTGCCCAACCGGCGTGTGCTATGTATGTTACCTGTAAAACATTTCAGCTCCTCAACACCAAATTAAAACGTTCCACTTCAATTTGTTTGCACTTATAGCGATCCCAGCTCCTCCACCAAATTATAACATCCCAGCTCCTCCACCAAATTATAACATTTCAGCTCCTCAACACCAAATTAAAACGTTCCACTTCAATTTCTTTGCACTTATAGATATCCCAGCTTCCTCAACCAAATTAAAACGTTGCATTAGGAGGTGTCTGCTTCGTGCAAAAGGTCTTGAGTTCATATTGACGACAACAAGTAATTCTTCATTACAGACATTTATTTACAAACCGAACTGACAGACTTCACAGACTCAACAACTGACTCTCAGAGCTAACCGCACTGCATATCCGAACTGGCAACTGATAACTCCTAGGTGTATTAATATCTTTCCAAACAATGAGAGTCTTTGACAATGTTTTGTATGCAATACGATAGCAATTCACGACTTAAAACTAAATTAGACATTACAGAATTTTAGTACAGATTAAAGTAAGTAAAAGGATCAGTACATATAAATTCTTACAAGCATAATTTCCAAATAGATTTTATAACATTTTTCTACCAGCTTCTGGAAAACCTTCACCAGATTTGTAACGATGTTTCCAGAAATATCTTGACATTTGATTCTGGATATTTCTTGAGTGATTTAGAACAACTATTTATATGTAAAATGATTTAAATCGTGTTTCAAAACGTAAATAAATCTTTTTAGCAATATTTCTTGATACAAATCGTCTTTCGAAATTAGGTTATGAAACAGTTTTCACAAGTTTTCGTATTTTTGCGATCATAATATAGAATTTCTCCATAGAAAGTTCCAGAAGTGTGCATTAAATGTTCATTTACAGACTTTCTCTTTAGCTGGTGAGTTTTTAAAAGTATCTTGTCCATATTATACGAAATAATTTAGCTCAAAACTGATAATTTATACAATTAATCAGAGCTACAGCAAACAGTGAGTCTTTCTTTTACAAAATGAAATATAATTAAAAAATTGAATGAAAATATGTTACTAACACTAATATATATATTTACATTAATTCTATTTTTGTTCTTTCTGTGCAAAATGTCCTGATATTGACACAGTACAATATTTAAACATCACCAAAGTTTCCCTTTACATTTTGCATATCTGTGTCGACATCCCCTAAAAGTCTACAGTATCGAATACTTCAATATGTCCCAATATGTCCTGTAATGTTACACAACCCCCCCATCAGCACTTCCACGTGAAACACGGAAGGGTTGATGTCCTTACATTACAAAACAGAAAAGTTTTACACATATCTTTGGTGTCTTCTTTCTTGAAGACCGGTGATCTTCTTTCTTGAAGATCGGTGATCTTCTTCCTTAAAGGTCGGTATACCTCAATGCCACACACTGTATTTCAGTCTCATCTTCACAGTCAGTATGGTTTCCATATACACTGCAGGCTATCACAGGCTGCAATAGCACAGTCCGCTATGAATATACAGCATACAGTGGTCAAACCCAGTTAAACATTAGCAAAAGCATTTAATAATCGGTGGACCGGTTTTTAAGGACACAGAAATTTGAATTCTCTAAAGTCTAATTACTCAAGAAAATTTACTCTAAATAATGTCTTAAAGCTAAGAGAGGATAGACTGACAGATGGAGAAAATTGATTATACAGGATCACAGAATAAGTGTAAGATGCAATGCCAGAATACGAAAATGAAATATGACAATTGCATAGCTAGGGGACCTAGTGCTCGCCAAATACTTAGCACACAAAGAATGTATGCTCCCCTGAGGAATCAGATAAATACAACATAACAAAGTATACAAAAATATCCTGGTAAGATTACATATAAAAGTCTATAAACATCTATTATCTAAAATACTTTTTTACATTTTTATACAATTTCAGTTCGGTCACGTTTCGTAGGCCAAACAGTCTGCCAGAATTTGGGTAGACTAGACGGTAAGCATTCGGATGAGGATTGTCCTGAATCTTGAAAGGTCCAATGTATATGTCAAAAAACTTTTTTAATTCACCACTGATGGCTTTAGACTTCTCTTGTGTTTTAACAAGGACCAAGTCTTCAATTTTAAATTGAGTAGGCTTCAATCTTTTGTCATGTCTACATTTCCTCTTATCACCTTGAGATTTCATGGTCTTTCTCACTATTTCCTCTCTCTCTTGAGTACTTAATGGTTTGCAGACTGGAAAATCAATGAAATCACTAATTGGATGTGGTGGTTTGCTATTATACTGTATTTCATAAGGCGAAAACCCTGTTGAGGAATTCTGTAGGCTGTTCACAACATCTTCGAATTTCTCAACATAGTCAATCCAACTAGCATGATCAGTATTGCAGTAGGTTCTAAAGAATCGCCCAATTTCCCTCATGTATCTCTCCGAAGGGTTTGCTGACGGATGATAAGCTGAAATAAGAATGTGACTTATATTTTCATCTTCAACAAAAGCTTTCCATACTCCAGAAGTAAATTGAGTCCCATTGTCTGATAAGATTTTCTGAGGTTTTCCAACCCTGCCAAAATAGTCTCATCTGATTTTTGAAATAATGCTCTTACTGTTTGCCTTGCGAAGAGGGTATAACTTAATGAATTTTGAAAAAACATCAACCATAACAAAAATGTAGCAATAGCCTCCTCTGGTCTTCGGTAATGGTCCATATAAGTCGACAGCGACTAACTCGTGTTGTTCTTTTGGTAAGATGTTTTGCATCAATCCTCGACAAGTTTGGTTGGATACTTTTACTCTTTGGCACCTGTCACAACCCGTCAAAATTTTTCTAACCCTCCTGGCTATGTTGTTAAAGTACACATTTTCTTGGATTTTCTGGATACACTTTTGAATCCCACAATGACCAAAACTTTCATGAATGTACTTGATGAGTACATTGATGTACTGTTCAGGCCAACATAATTTCCATACATCGCTATCTACACTGTTTCTCTTGAATAGAATCCCCTTGTAGATTTTGTAATAATCTCCCACTTTTTCATGTCCCTTTTTCCCTAAATAACTTTTGACCAGTTTACAGTTCTCATCGTGGTTCTGATTCCGTCGGATGTCATTACAAATGTCTCTGATTTCTTGTTCATTGTCCACCCCTCTTAAATACCTAATTTTGAATTCTTTTTCACATTCCCCACTGTCATCTTCAAATTCATCCCCCACAGGTAGTCTAGATAAAGCATCAGCAACTACATTATCGGGTCCTCTAAGATATTTTATTGAGTAATTAAATTGTTGTAACAAGAGTGCCTACCTGGTAATCCTTCCATGATGCAACCTACATTCTTGAACATAAATTAATGCCTTATGGTCTGTGTACACAACTACCTGGTTTCCCAATAAATAATTTCTAAAGTTAGAAAATGCCCAGTAAATGGCCAAAAGCTCTTTCTCGGTAACAGTGTATTGCCTCTCAAGGTTCGACTAGCAAAAGCAATAGACCTGTGTTCTATTTTCCCATTTATATTTACTTCTTGGAAAAGGTGAGCACCTAGGCCATAATCACTACTATCTGCCATAATGCAAAAAGGTAAACTTAAATCAGGACGGTACAAAATTTGACTGTTACATAACTGTGTTTTTATTTCTTCAAAAGCAGCTTCACATTCCTGATCCCAAACCCACATTGCGTTTTTCGTCAGCAATCTGTTAAGACCTGGAGCATTTATAGCTTGGGTACTAATGAACTTTCTGTAGTAACCGCACATCCCGAAAAATGACTTTAGTTGTTTCTTGCTTTTTGGAATTGGGAATTTTGCAATTGCCTCGAGTTTTTCAGGATCTGGCAAAATACCTTCCTCAGAAATACTGTGCCCCAGAAACTTCAACTTTTTCATACCAAACTTACATTTAGATAATTTAAGTGACATTCCCCCTTTCCTTAATCTATTGCAAACCTCCCTCAAAGTATTAACATGTTCTTCCCAAGTTTCTCCAGTGATCAAAATGTCGTCTACATACACAGTTAATTTTGATAAAAGATCTTTTCCCAAAACAAAGTCAAGTGCTCTAATGAATTCGGCTACTGAGACATTCAGCCCAAATGGTACCACACAATACTGGTAACATCTTCCCCCATACAAAAAGGCAGTATACTTTCTGGAATCATTTTCTAATTCTACTTGGTGAAATCCTGATGTGAGATCTAAACTGGTCATGTATTTCATTCTTTCAAATTTATGCAATAATTTGTCTATATTCTCGGGATGATCGGTCTCTCTTTCCAGATACTTATTTAGGTGTCTTGAATCTAGTACAAGCCTGACACTGCCATCATGTTTTGCAACCACTACCAAAGGATTATTGTATTGGCTCTTACTTCTCTCAATGATGCCCCACTCTTCCATCTTTTGAAGTTCCTTTTCTACATCTTTTCTCTTTGCAATGGGTACACTATAAGGTTTTATAAAGAGTGGCTCATGTGGTTTTAATCTGAGTTTACATTGATAATTCTTTACTCTGCCAGGTCTATCATCAAAAACATCACAGTAATTCCACAATAATCTTTCTAACTCTACCTTCTGTTCTGATTCCCGTAATTTTTCTTGAACTATATCCCCATATTCTCCATCATCATAATCCTCAGTAATTTCCTCTACACAATAACCACTGTCTTTAGAAAATGTAACGTCCCTAATTTCAATTCCCTTATCAGCACAGTTTTGAACCGACATGTCAGTACTGGAACATACTCTCGTCTTAGGATCAATAAAGGTAAACAAACTCTTTTCCCAATCAAATGCTGCATTAGCTTTTAATATCCAGTCCATACCCAACAGTACATTCTCATTTAGGTCACTTATTACAAGACATCCTTGAGTAAACTGTACATCATTTATACTGAAGGACAACAACACCTGTCTATTAACAATTTTGCTCAGTTTGCCGGTAATGCCTCTAATTTTTATTCCAACAATTGGTAATTCAACAAAGTCAGGATCATGCTTAATTATATCTCTTAATTTGCTTGAAATGGCACTAATTGGACTCCCTGTGTCAATCAAACAATACCCTTCCCAACCTGCAGCTTTAATTTTTATGTATGGACTACCAATAGTGGTGTTTTCCCTTTCTTCCTGTTCTTCATACAAAAGATCTTCTGCTATCTCATCATACCTTTGTTCCATATTTAGGTTTTCTTTATTAGGCAATATTTTCTTCAAACTTCTAGGTCTACTGGAATTTACTGGAATGTCTGGATTACTATTTACCTCACACACATCCTGACTAGTACCCCACTTGATGATTTCATTAGGCTTAAAAGCAGAAACTGGTTCACAAATTTCCCTTAATTTGATCTTAACATCATTGTCATCACTGTAATCTTTAAATTTGTCCCAAACAGATTTCAAAATAATCTCAGATGCATCAGCACAATCAACCCCCCTGTCTCCTGATGGATTACTAAGCTGAACTGGTACAATCTGATTCTCATGGGGAATGTACTTAGAGTTCCTGGCACAACTATTCTCAACACTATTGCTTATAACATCCTCCTTAACTTCAACATAAACTATTCCACCCAATTCACCATCAAAATCTTCTAGTACATAATCACCATTAGCCTTAACATCAACATTATCATCATCATTGCCTGAGCTTACACTACAAACACTACTAGTATCACCAACATTACTCATAATACCATCTTCACCAACCACATCCACATGAATATCAGACTTTCCAGAAACTTCAGTACGAACATCATTATGACAACTTACATCTGAAACATCACCACACATAAGTTTGTACAATTCAAAATTATCAAAGTTATCCTTAACTTTCATTTCAGCATTAGGTGCTTCTTCTTGATTATATAAATTTGCAATTATATCATCTTCTAAGCCTACTTCATCAAAGGTAGCCTGGTTCCTATTACAGTTGTTTCTAGTATTTTCTCTGATGACATTCCAAAATTTCCTGTCAAATTTAATTTTTTCATTACCTCTATCTACAGATCGATCATAAGCATACTGTCTATACTGGTTAGGTCTCTGATTATAGTGCTGTCTGTTCCGGGTGAAATTAGCCTGATTTTGAAAATTCCTTGCCCCAAACTGACAGACTCCCAGTGGAGCATTTAGTCGTTTAAAGGCCTATGTCTGTCGTTTCCCTGCCTCGGGTTACCTTCTCTCATGTCATTACCCCAGGACCTGTTTCGATTTTCCCATTCTCTGTTTGAATTAAAGTGCTGATCATTCCTACCAAAATTTCTTCTGTCATTGCTATTATAATTATCCCTGTTGTTGTTAAAGTTTCTTCGTTCACTATTATTGTTATTATTTCCACGGTTCGGTTCCCACCCTCTGTGTGATGAACCTACAAAGTCGTTAAATCTGTTGTTTTGTTCAAAGGCTCTATCAAGTTTGTCCACATATTTCAAGAATTGTTCTATGGACTCATCTGGACCATATACTAAACCCCATTGTACTCTTTTCGGAAGTCTCCGTTTTAGTGCATCAATTTGAGTTAGCTCATCAAATGGCTTATCCAGATGCACTAATTTTTGCAACTGTTTCTCACAATAGGCTTTCATTGACCCATCAGATTCTCTGTAACTAGGACCATTCAAGAATTCACTTTTGATTCGAGCTTGCTCAGTTTCAGACCAAAATTTGGTTAGAAAACATTTTTCGAAATCTTCAAAGGACATTTCTGCGGAACAATTCTGATTGGCCCACGAAAGCGCCTCACCATCAAGTAATTTCTTTACAAATTTTATCTTAACACTATCTGTCATTATGGACGTGAATTGCTCCTTGCAGAATTGCATGAAGTCTTTTGGGTGTATATTCTTGTCACCGGGATAAGTTTTAATGGGAAAATTTCCCAATACCCCATTACAACTATTACTAAAACCTTTTTGCAACATAGTTTCTTGTATTTCTACAAATTTTCTGTCTACAGTTTTTTCGACATTACCTACTCTACTACAAATTTCTGTGACCTTTTTGTCAGAATCAGATTTGAAAGAATCAATTTCGCTTTCAAAAAATCGTTTTGTCTGGTCAAATTCATTTCTCAATTGAGAATTTTCCTCATTTACAAAATCAACAACTTTTTTAAGTTTTGACTGGTTATATCAAATTTCGTTACTTAAATCAGTTTCAAGTACAGAAATTTTGCTCTCAACTGTGTCCACACGACAACTAAGTTCTTTTTGGTTTGACTCAAAAGTAATTCGCCATTCTTCGAGAACCTGATTAGTGTGAGCAATCTGTTTTGTATTTGAATTTATTTCTGATTTTAAATCACACACAGCCTTCGAAATCGACCTGTCCATTTGTTGTTGTGTCTGTTCAATTTGTTGACGTAATTCGGCACGAGAATCGTCCATCTTCGAGTTTAACTCTGAAAACATTTGTTTTAACATTTCCAACATTCCTACACTGTCAGTAGCACTTTCCCTAATAGGTGTACTCGCTACACCGCTGTCAATACTGAAATCTGCGTCTTTTGCCATTATTGTAGGAAGCAGGTACTTATCTTAGTGTCTGTCGGCGGTCGTTGGTGTCCGTGTTTTGCGAAATTTCTGCAATTCCAGGATGGTTTCGCTCGGTTGATTCACTCCTCTTCTTGTGACCCCAGAATCGACGTATTTACTTCTGAAGAATGACTGGTCCGTCGTATATCCTCTTCTTGTGGTCCCAAAACAGACGTATTTTCTTCTTGTGATCCCGGAAGAGACGTATTTTATTTTGAAGAATCACTGGGTGGTCGTCATATCCTCTGCTTCCTCCACCAAATTATAACATTTCAGCTCCTCAACACCAAATTAAAACGTTCCACTTCAATTTGTTTGCACTTATAGCGATCCCAGCTCCTCCACCAAATTATAACATCCTAGCTCCTCCACCAAATTATAACATTTCAGTTCCTCAACACCAAATTAAAACGTTCCACTTCAATTTCTTTGCACTTATAGATATCCCAGCTTCCTCAACCAAATTAAAACGTTGCATTAGGAGGTGTCTGCTTCGTGCAAAAGGTCTTGAGTTCATATTGACGACAACAAGTAAGTCTTCATTACAGACATTTATTTACAAACCGAACTGACAGACTTCACAGACTCAACAACTGACTCTCAGAGCTAACCGCACTGCTTATCCGAACTGGCAACGGACAACTCCCTGGTGCATTAATATTTTTCCAAACAATGAGAGTCTTTGACAATGTTTTGTTTACAATACGATAGCAATTCACGACTTAAAACTAAATTAGACATTACAGAATTTTAGTACAGATTAAAGTAAGTAAAAGGATCAGTACATATAAATTCTTACAAGCATAATTTCCAAATAGATTTTATAACATTTTTCTACCAGCTTCTGGAAAACCTTCACCAGATTTGTACCGATGTTTCCAGAAATATCTTGACATTTGATTCTGGATATTTCTTGAGTGATTTAGAACAACTATTTATATGTAAAATGATTTAAATCATGTTTCAAAACGTAAATAAATCTCTTTAGCAATATTTCTTGATACAAATCGTCTTTCGAAATTAGGTTATGAAACAGTTTTCACAAGTTTTCGTATTTTTGCGATCATAATGTAGAATTTCTCCATAGAAAGTTCCAGAAGTGTGCATTAAACGTTCATTTACAGACTTTCTCTTTAGCTGGTGAGTTTTTAAAAGTATCTCGTCCATATTATACGAAATAATTTAGCTCAAAACTGATAATTTATACAATTAATCAGAGCTACAGCAAACAGTGAGTCTTTCTTTTACAAAATGAAATATAATTACAAAATTGAATGAAAATATGTTACTAACACTAATATATATATTTACATTAATTCTATTTTTGTTCTTTCTGTGCAAAATGTCCTAATATTGACACAGTACAATATTTAAACATCACCAAAGTTTCCCTTTACATTTTGCATATCTGTATCGACATCCCCTAAAAGTCTACAGTATCGAATACTTCAATATGTCCCAATATGTCATGTAATGTTACACCTGGTATCCTGGACGACATCATCCAAGTGTCCGGACCATTTGCTGGATAGTTACGTTATTTAAGGAAACAGGAAGTGTTCAGCCACATGTGAAACGTCAGCCACGACTTGCAACAACTGATGATGCCCAAGTACGTGTTTTAGCTGCTGTCGCGGCTAATCCACACATCAGTAGCAAGCAAATTGCACGAGAATCGGGAATCTCAAAAATGTCAGTATTGAGAATGCTACATCAACATCGATTGCACCCGTTCCATGTTTCTATGCACTAGGAATTGCACGGCGACGACTTGGTACGTCGTGTACAGTTCTGCCACTGGGCACAAGCGAAATTACGTTACGATAACAAATTTTTTGCACGCGTTCTATTTAGCGACGAAGCGTCATTCACGAACAGCGATAACGTAAACCGGCATAATATGCCCTATTGGGCAACGGAAAATCCACGATGTCTGCGAAAAGTGGAAAATCAGCGACCTTGGCGGGTTAATGTATGGTGCGGCGTTATGGGAGGAAGGATAATTGGCCCCCATTTTAGCGATGGCAATCTAAATGGTGCAGTGTATGCTGATTTCCTACGTAATGTTCTACCGATGTTACTACAAGATGTTTCACTGCATGACAGAATGGCGATGTACTTCCAACATGATAGATGTCCGGCACATAGCTCGTGTGCGGTTGGACCGGTATTGAATACCATATTTCATGACAGGTAGATTGGTCGTTGAAGCACCATAAATGGCCCGCACTTTCACCGGATCTGACGTCCCCGGATTTCTGTCTGTGGGGAAAGTTGAAGGGTATTTGCTATCGTAATCCACCGACAACGCCTGACATCAATCGTCAGCGCATTGTCAATGCATGTGCGAACATTACGAAAGACGAACTACTCGTTGTTGAGAGGAAGGTCGTTACACGTTTTGCCAATTGCACTGAGGTTGACGGACAGCATTTTGATCATTTATTGCATTAATGTGGTATTTACAGGTAATCACGCTGTAACAGCATGCGTTCTCAGAAATGATAAGTTCACAAAGGTACAGGTCTCACATTGGAACAATCGAAATAAAATATTCAAACGTACCTACGTTCTGTACTTTAATTTAAAAACCTATCTGTTACCAACTGTTCGTCTAAAATTGTGAACCATATGTTTGTGACTATTACAGCGCCATCTATCACAGTGCGAAAAAAGTGGTCCAATTAAAACATTCATATTTCTTTACGTACTACACGAATATGTAATAAAAATGGGGGTTCCTGCTTAAAAAAACGCAGTTGTTAACCGTTTTACCTATAGCAGCGCCATCTAGCGAGCCAACCATAGCGCCATCTGGTTTCCCCCTTCAAGCTGGACAAGTTTCGTTCTTGTAGTTTGTTCGTTTGACGCTTATTTCGGTAGATATTTGGCTCAGTCACGATCAATAGACCACAGTGTATATGTTGTGCATTATGCTGCGTTAGCGATCGGGAGGCTAGTGCGGTGTTCTTTATATCGAGAAGTACAGCGAAAATTGACAGTACTCGGTGATATATTGCCTTGTTGGAGATCGATTTAACGGTGCAATATTCTTGAAAGTATCGTTTATATTTGATGACCTGTACACAACTTTGCGATGTTTAGTTGTCTGTGAAAAATGGTGATCAGAGTAAAATAGTTTATTACCATTGAGTGTAGCATCTGTAGAAAGAAAGAACAGGTTGGCGGTGTATAGATTGAGGGAACTGTCCATGCAAATTAGCGAAATTTGCAAAATAACGAGAGAGAGAGACCCAGAAAGGAAAGGTGGATGGTGCTTCGATAGCTACGGCGTTAGTAATTCGACTGGTAAATTCGATAGAGCTAATGGGAATGCTCGATTGATAGTGATGTGATATAGGTGCGATGAGAACATTTGCATGTGTTGCGAGCAGGAAGGCTATCACGTTATGTCCGGGAGGATAACTGGATTAGGTGATATTTTGGTAAACAGGTAAACAGAATTTCCGTGCATATAAGCTGAGGTATGCAGAAAGGAAGCGTTAACTATTTCTGGGACACTACAGTCCCCGAGAGGTCGACTTGGCTTTTATTTTTTGCAAAGAGATGTGACGTAAGAATAATGTTGAGAACGTTTTAGATGGCGCGATTCGTCACGCAGACGTTTCGCGGCGAGGCGAGAGTCGTACTGGGTAATTAAGCATGGATAATCGTGTGTGTGTGTGTGTGTGTGTGTGTGTGTGTGTGTGTGTGTGGGGCAAGCTGTTGCTGCCTCACTTCGCGGGGGTTGTGGCGCGCGCGGTGAAGCGTCAGTCAATCGTGACTTACGGTCCGTTAGAATCGCTAAAGGGGGAAAGCAGGTTGCAGGTTATGCTATTGTGGAATGGAATTCTGAAGCGTCTTTGCCGGACCGCAGGTAGAGTGAGGAAGGCCGAAAGCACGCGACTCTGCTTGGAGTGCGCGTTGTGTGTAAATAAACACCCAGTGGTTAACGGCGCCTACATACAAGTTTGGCCTGGGTTCGGCTGCAGCTCGTGGTGGCTCTCCCGCCCGATCACATCAGCACGTGTGTGTAGGTGAACACGTAGGAATTTCTCAGGCGTTGCGTATGAATGGGAGGTGCCGCCAGCTCATGCTTGCGGAAGCCGAGCACGGGGCCTTGAGTGGTTTGACATCTGAGATGCACGTCACTTATCGCTACCTCCTGTGCACTCAATTCACAGGGGGCTGTGGACTGTGCTTGCGCGTTGATTGAATTATTTCCGGAGCGGGTCTGTAGGCCTTCATATGCGCTATTTGAATAGTTTACAAGTACTTAGTGTGTCTACACATCATTGTGCAGTTTGCAGGTCTGCACTAAAATTATTTCGGAAAATTAGGATTTGTTTGGCTATTTGGACGTAAATGTTTTGCATTATTTATGAGCAGTTTGCATGTCTGTAGGCTGTGCAATGCATTATTTTTAACTGTTTACAATTAGCAAGTGTTTGTGTACAGCATTATATATGAGTTACGTAGTATTGGTTTGCAGGTCTGTATGGTGTGGGACCTGTCAGTGCGTGTGTTCTGTGATACATACACTCCATCCCTAAATAAAGTATATTCGTTCCTCCATCCATGGGCCTAGTGCAGGCTGAGTCCTTTTACCAAAAACCTGTAGGAAGAGGTTGCGCCCTGGAGGCTTAGGCTAGTGGTGATGAGCTTCGTTTGCAACAATTTTCTAAGGTTGGTAGCAGAAGCGCAAGTGACCTTTCTTTACTGGCAGACTGCAAACTTGGCACTGGTTTCTAGGGGGAAGTGACAGTCGGGGAGCTGAGGTTAGTACAGGTGTCCTTTCTTTCCAACAGTTTTCTTAGGTTGGTAGAGAAAGCACAAGTGACCTTTCTTTACTGCCAGAATTCAAACTCGGCACTGGTTCCTAGGTAAAGGTGGCCATTTGGACCTCGAAACTAGTTTAAATTAGATAACTGAACCACTTTTCATGCTGATATGAAACTGTAAATTGAATTATTTAACATTATTGAAGCTGAAATACAATTAAGTACCTAGGCAATTCATAGCTTAGATGTGTGATGTGGGTCTTAGCATATTTACAGAAGAAAATGTCCAGCATGTGTATGGAGTTGACGATCGAGGTTGTGTGACGTAAGTGGTTGGACGCCCGCAGGGCGTCGGCGCGGCTTATGTCCGGTTATAATACGCACTCAAGAGAGCAGACGATCTTGAGTCAGTTAACTTAGCAAGAGCGTTCTTTGTCGAGCACGCTACGTGATGGACGGGCGGTTGTGTGATCCAGGGCAGATTCCGCTCTCCAGCAAACAACTTTGTCGCCAAACGTGTTCTTTGTCTGCCACCAAACCACGTGGTGGATCGCTAACCGACCATTGTGAGATTGGGGGAAGATTCCATTCTCAGCAGAACAATTTTGGCGCGAAACGTGTGGGAGGGACGAATACGCTTGGTGAATAGACAACCTACCGTTGTGACGTCACAATTGGCAGGTTAAAATAAGCAAAACATGTTTATGCCACTGGGGCAGTGGTGGGCTACTGCTGACCGGTGGCGCCAGGGGTAGCCTCCTCTGCTGGCGAAGATTTGAACTAAGTCAGTTGGAGTCTGGACCTAGTGGAGAGTGCAATGGGTGTTGCCATCTCGAAGATGTGTACTAAGTCTGTTGGAGAACAAGTGATGACTTCAGTCCTTTTTCCTTGCAAAATCAGAGGATGTAAATTAGTTTAGTACAAGTGCAGTTTATTATTTGACGCGATTTTGATAGGTTAGCAGTGAAAAAATCATAAGTGACAGTCAAAGTTCGTGGGATGTAGACTATTTCATACATGTGATCGATTATAGTGTTGGAATTTGAACTTGTGAGAGATTCTTGTTATGGAGGTAATGCAAAGGACTCTCTTCCTGCCGAAAATCAGACATCTTGAATAAATAATAAATGATAATAATACATATAAGTAACGTTTTCGAGACATTACCAAACTGGAGTTTGAATTTGGCGATATTTTCTAGTGGAGGTAGGCCAATTATAATAATTAATGAACCATGGACCTTGCCGTTGGTGGGGAGGCTTGCGTGCCTCAGCGATACAGATGGCCGTACCGTAGGTGCAACCACAGTGGAGCGGTATCTGTTGAGAGGCCAGACAAACGTGTGGTTCCTGAAGAGGGGCAGCAGCCTTTTCAGTAGTAGCAGGGGCAACAGTCTGGATGATTGACTGATCTGGCCTTGCAACATTAACCAAAACGGCCTTGCTGTGCTGGTACTGCGAACGGCTGAAAGCAAGGGGAAACTACAGCCGTAATTTTTCCCGAGGACATGCAGCTTTACTGTATGATTAAATGATGATGGCATCCTCTTGGGTAAAATATTCCGGAGGTAAAATAGTCCCCCATTCGGATCTCCGAGCGGGGACTACTCAGGAGGATGTCGTTATCAGGAGAAAGAAAACTGGCGTTCTACGGATCGGAGCGTGGAATGTCAGATCCCTTAATCGGGCAGGTAGGTTAGAAAATTTAAAAAGGGAAATGGATAGGTTAAAGTTAGATATAGTGGGAATTAGTGAAGTTCGGTGGCAGGAGGAACAAGACTTCTGGTCAGGTGACTACAGGGTTATAAACACAAAATCAAATAGGGGTAATGCAGGAGTAGGTTTAATAATGAATAGGAAAATAGGAATGCGGGTAAGCTACTACAAACAGCACAGTGAACGCATTATTGTGGCCAAGATAGATACGAAGCCCACACCTACTACAGTAGTACAAGTTTATATGCCAACTAGCTCTGCAGATGATGAAGAAATTGAAGAAATGTACGATGAAATAAAAGAAATTATTCAGATAGTGAAGGGAGACGAAAATTTAATAGTAATGGGTGACTGGAATTCGAGTGTAGGAAAAGGGAGAGAAGGAAACATAGTAGGTGAATATGGATTAGGGCTAAGAAATGAAAGAGGAAGCCGCCTAGTAGAATTTTGCACAGAGCACAACTTAATCATAGCTAACACTTGGTTTAAGAATCATGAAAGAAGGTTGTATAGGTGGAAGAACCCTGGAGATACTAAAAGGTATCAGATAGATTATATAATGGTAAGACAGAGATTTAGGAACCAGGTTTTAAGTTGTAAGACATTTCCAGGGGCAGATGTGGACTCTGACCACAATCTATTGGTTATGACCTGTAGATTAAAACTGAAGAAACTGCAAAAATGTGGGAAATTAAGGAGATGGGACCTGGATAAACTGAAAGAACCAGAGGTTGTACAGAGTTTCAGAGAGAGCATAAGGGAACAATTGACAGGAATAGGGGAAAGAAATACAGTAGAAGAAGAATTGGTAGCTCTGAGGGATGTAGTAGTGAAGGCAGCAGAGGATAAAGTAGGTACAAAGACGAGGGCTGCTAGAAATCCTTGGGTAACAGAAGAAATATTGAATTTAATTGATGAAAGGAGAAAATATAAAAATGCAGTAAATGAAGCAGGCAAAAAGGAATACAAACGTCTCAAAAATGAGATCGACAGGAAGTGCAAAATGGCTAAACAGGGATGGCTAGAGGACAAATGTAAGGATGTAGAAGCTTATCTCACTAGGGGTAAGATAGATACTGCCTACAGGAAAATTAAAGAGACCTTTGGAGAGAAGAGAACCACGTGTATGAATATCAAGAGCTCAGATGGCAGCCCAGTTCTAAGCAAAGTAGGGAAGGCGGAAAGGTGGAAGGAGTATATAGAAGGTTTATACAAGGGCGATGTACTTGAGGACAATATTATGGAAATAGAAGAGGATGTAGATGAAGACGAAATGGGAGATACGATACTGCGTGAAGAGTTTGACAGAGCACTGAAAGACCTGAGTCGAAACAAGGCCCCCGGAGTAGATAACATTCCATTAGAACTACTAACGGCCTTGGGAGAGCCAGTCATGACAAAACTCTGCCATCTGGTGAGTAAGATGTATGAGACAGGCGAAATACCCTCAGACTTCAAGAAGAACATAATAATTCCAATTCCAAAGAAAGCAGGTGTTGACAGATTTGAAAATTACCGAACTATCAGTTTAATAAGCCACGGCTGCAAAATACTAACGCGAATTCTTTACAGACGAATGGAAAAACTGGTAGATGCAGACCTCGGGGAAGATCAACTTGGATTCCGTGGAAATGTTGGAACACGTGAGGCAATACTGACCTTACGACTTATCTTAGAAGAAAGATTAAGAAAAGGCAAACCTACGTTTCTAGCATTTGTAGACTTAGAGAAAGCTTTTGACAATGTTGACTGGAATACTCTTTTTCAAATTCTAAAGGTGGCAGGGGTAAAATACAGGGAGCGAAAGGCTATTTATAATTTGTACAGAAACCAGATGGCAGTAATAAGAGTCGAGGGGCATGAAAGGGAAGCAGTGGTTGGGAAAGGAGTGAGACAGGGTCGTAGCCTCTCCCCGATGTTATTCAATCTGTATATTGTGCAAGCAGTAAAGGAAACAAAAGAAAAATTTGGAGTAGGTATTAAAATTCATGGAGACGAAGTAAAAACTTTGAGGTTCGCCGATGACATTGTAATTCTGTCAGAGACGGCAAAGGACTTGGAAGAGCAGTTGAACGGAATGGACAGTGTCTTGAAAGGAGGATATAAGATGAACATTAACAAAAGCAAAACGAGGATAATGGAATGCAGTCAAATTAAATCGGGTGATGCTGAGGGAATTAGATTAGGAAATGAGACACTTAAAGTAGTAAAGGAGTTTTGCTATTTAGGAAGTAAAATAACTGATGATGGTCGAAGTAGAGAGGATATAACATGTAGACTGGCAATAGCAAGGAAAGCGTTTCTGAAGAAGAGAAATTTGTTAACATCGAATATAGATTTATGTATCAGGAAGTCGTTTCTGAAAGTATTTGTTTGGTGTGTAGCCATGTATGGAAGTGAAACATGGACGATAACTAGTTTGGACAAGAAGAGAATAGAAGCTTTCGAAATGTGGTGCTACAGAAGAATACTGAAGATAAGGTGGATAGATCACGTAACTAATGAGGAAGTATTGAATAGGATTGGGGAGAAGAGAAGTTTGTGGCACAACTTGACTAGAAGAAGGGATCGGTTGGTAGGACATGTTTTGAGGCATCAAGGGATCACAAATTTAGCATTGGAGGGCAGCGTGGAGGGTAAAAATCGTAGAGGGAGACCGAGAGATGAGTACACTAAGCAGATTCAGAAGGATGTAGGTTGCAGTAGGTACTGGGAGATGAAGCAACTTGCACAGGATAGAGTAGCATGGAGAGCTGCATCAAACCAGTCTCAGGACTGAAGACAACAACAACAACAACAACAACAATAACAATAAATGATAATGAATGATAATAAATGATAATGATTAATAATGAATAAAAATAAAGACAAGTACGGTTTTGCAGCCAATATCCTGTTGGAATTTGAATTTGGGGCAATTTTCTAGTGGAGGTAGGCCAATGATAATAAATGATCATAAATGATAATAAATGATAATGAATAATAATGAATAATATTTAAGACAAGTATGGTTTTTGCAGCCATTATCCTGTTGGAATTGGAATTTGGCGCCAATTTTTTTGTGCAGGGTTAGGTTTGTGTACATAGCGCAATTGACCTTTTTTCTCGCCAAAATTCAAATTTCGCGCCGTATTTCTGGTGGTTAGGTTAGTGGAGGTAGCCCGAATGGCCTATTTTTCCCGCCAAAATCTGTCATCTTGAATAACATCATGACAGCGCTCTCTGGTGGCAGCGGTATGAAATAATACAGTTGGAATCCGGACCTCGTAGCGAACACATGTGCATGGTATAAATAATAATCATAAATAATAATAAATGATAATAAATGGTAATGAGTAATAATAAATAATAGTAAATCATAATACTAAAGACAAGTACAGTTTTCAAGACATTATCCTGTTGGAATTTGAATTTGGTGCCAACTTTTTCTGGAGGGTCAGGTTAGTGGACATAGCCCAATTGGGCTATTTTCCCGCCAAAATTCAAACTTCCCTCCATTTTTCTGGCGGTTAGGTTAGTGGAGGTAGCACAATTGACCTATTTTCCTGACAAAAATCGCCACCTTGGATGACATCATGTGCTGTTGCCAAGTCTACACGCCGCCATCTTGGATGACGTCATCGCCACCATCTTGAATAAATTTGACAACAATGCAGGGTGCGCCTGTACATACCTTGTCCCACTACTTACACTCACTATGTTGCGTAACACCAAGCAGAGTTATCAGAATACCAGAAAGCAAACATCAGTATTTGAACCAGTTCCAGGAATGTTTTAAAATACCCTGATACTACTAGCCCAGATCTACACTACAAAGGATTAGCATTTGCAGTGTGATGCTACGGTCTCAGGTTCGAATCCTGCCTCGGGCATGGATGTGTGTGATGTCCTTAGGTTAGTTAGGTTTAAGTAGTTCTAAGTTCTAGGGGACTGATGACCAAAGATGTCTCATAGTGCTCAGAGCCATTTGAACCATTTGCAGTGTTATCACTGTATATGGCCGCCACACTACCCATGCAGTCAATACAATTAACAAGACCACTTCCAACCAGTGAAATGGAAATCAACTTCAGGTGCACAATAAAATAGAGTACTGAAACATGCCCTGTTGAGAACGCGGCGTGCTTAAATGATCGACACTGATCTTCAAAGAAATTCCTATTATAAATCCATTCCTTGCCATAGACACATGTGCAGCTAGTCCTTTCAAAAGTTATGCGCATTTTGTTCATTGTATCAGTTGTGGTGTTTATTCAAAGTAATTAATTGATACGCTGTGCATTACTAAATGGTTTGATATAAAATAAATGATGGATAAGAGGGTTAATTTTTCCATTTTGTGCAGCGAATTTTCAGTATTATTACAAAATACATAAGTTTTGTATCATTAGTTTAATGCATAAATTCGTTTCATTCGCACAACAGGAACGTATTAGTCCTTAATTGTTCAAGTATATAATAGCTAAAGTTTGTAAATACGTGAGCTACAAATCATTACCGGAATTGAAGTATGTGCGTAATTTGTTAGCTGAAACAGACAAAATGCACACATGTCAAAAATGTGTTACAGAATGTGTCATCTGACCTTGCGGGCAGCAACAGCTACTCCAAGAATGGTATTGATAAATTCTGAATTTTCACAGTTTTTTGCGTTTGCTTTTTGGTGCAGATAAGAAGCCACGAGCTGCTTGGCCACAGCAAGGGCAAATCGTCTTCCAGAACATATATCTCAAGTATAGCCCAACGGATCCTCCAGTACTCAAGAACCTCAATTTCACCATACAAGCGATGCATAAGGTTGTAGATAAATAATTTCTAAAGTCTTCGGTAGAAACATGACCTTCATTAAGTTTCTAACTCAAGAATTTTTAACGTCTATGTAGGTCGGCATCGTTGGCAGAACAGGTGCTGGCAAGTCATCACTAATTTCCGCTCTCTTCCGGCTTGCACCGGCAGAGGGTGCCATCGAGATTGACGGAGTCGATGCGAGTAGTCTGGGCCTCCACGACCTGAGGAGAAACATCTCCATCATCCCACAGGAGCCCGTCCTCTTCTCTGAGACTCTCCGCTTTAATCTCGACCCGTTCTCGGAATTTGATGATGAGAAACTCTGGGACGCACTTGAAGAGGTAAGAATTTGGTTGTACTGAACTAAAGATTTTACTTACTTTGTTGGTCGTATTCCTTGGATTTCTAATGCTGCCAGCACGGATGTTATTGTTCTCATAATCCATGAACCCCACACAAAGAAGTAGACGCAATTGGTTGCTTTTTCGTATGAGGCATGTCCGCCAAACAACACATAGCGTATTTTCTGTTATTTTTTACTTCTATGACATGAGGAAGATGTAACTCAATAAATATTGCAAGTAACTATTCTACTTTAGTTTCTACAAGTCAAGTTCCTTGTAGCCCTTTCGTGGGTAAAATTACTCAGTTGACTGTAAGAAAACTGAAAATGGGATTTCTCAAACCCTTGTCGCTAATTCTAGCTAACCCTGCTCCCAATATCGGCCACCTGACGAAATTAGGCGTATCTGTTATAGGAGTTTCCAGTTCAACATATGTACCACTCACAAAATCTAGTTTCGCATACCTTAAATGAGTTAATTGGATTAACAATCAACCTAAATATGCTTTAACAGTTGTACTGAAAATCAGTGAAGGAACATTCGAAAGAAATATATTTTGGATAAATACATGAACTGTAAAAAAACATAAACAATCTAATGTAACAAAATAGGTTCCTAGTCAATGTCTGTTATTCATTTCACTCATACTCTTCATAGCTATTTGTATAATGTTAGTCCCTATTGCACCCATTTACATCAGGCCAACTACAGTAGCACTCAAAAGTATTTTGTAGTTACGGTGTTATGTTGTCAGTATTCTGTGCATGCAGTTACAACAGAGCAACGCATATAACTGTGCCACCCCATCAAGAGATTCACGCCACTGTGGTTACATACCTAGTAAACAAGCTACGCCATACAGTTACATTCTAAGTGCATATACTTTCAACTCAAAAATTGTTTTTAACATGCTTGGTTGGCATGGTATTCATTAACTATTGTTATTTATGCATTCAAACAGTATTTGTTTATTTGTAGAACCAGCAAGAAGTATGTCAAAACCCAACGAATACTCGGTTGATGTAAGACATGCTATTTCCCATATTTTGAAGAAGGGAAAGTCTCAGCCTAGCGTTACTAGACATTATGGCATATCACAACAACTAATAAGTGTGTGAAGTCGGCTGCAAAAGCAGGAAAGAACAGTAGTCAATAAGTCAAGGTCAGGGCGTTCTCGAAAAACAACAGACAGGGAGGACAGAATGACTTGTAAGCAGTCGGCTGCCGATCCACGAAAACTTGCTCGACAGATCAGGGATGACCTGGAGCAAGATCGTGGACTGAACCTACATGTCTCTACTGTGAAACATCGACTCGTAGAAGGTGATTTAAATGGTTGACGACTCTCACCTAAACTACTCATACATTAAAAAAAAAAAAAAGGAAGTAATTTGGAAAGAAAAATCAAACCTGGAAAGCTACAGAATGGTCTAAGGTTTTATGGAGTGATGAAAGTAAATATAATCTATTTTCGCCTGATGGTGTGCTGTATTTATACATCCACCATAAAACCAAAGGAACAACAGAAAACACCAGGTACCGTCTATTAAGCACGATAGTGGCAGTGTCATGATGTGGGTACGTTTCTCTAGATGTGGGGTTCGTCATCTAGTCCACACAGGAGGCAAAAGGATCGTTTCCTGTACAGTTCAGAAAGAAATTTGACTCCGCTGGGGGGAAAGGATATGACAAGTAGAAGGATATAGAAGGATATGTCAACACGACACTGATTCAAAGTACACCTCCTGTCATTTACAAGTTATTTTCACATAAAAATTTGTAACCATTGCAGCTGCCAAAGCCAGAATTCGAATTAAATCCAACTGAACACATCTAGGATGTATTAGATCGGTGAGTGTTTCGTACAACGTACTCCGATGAAGATCAGTTTGCTGCTGCCTTACTGGAAGAATGGTCAAAACTCTCCTTTGACCTATTACTAAAACTTGAGGATTCACTGCCAAATAGATGTGTAGCTGTGATCAAAGCCTATGGATATGCAACGAAATACTGATTTTTTTCTTCGGATTCCAAAATGGTGTTGTTTTGTTCTCAAATACTTAGACCTGCAAAGTACTTTCGAGCCACAAAGATTGTTATTTATGTTCTGATGTAAGTGGTGGTGGTGGTTAGTGTTTAACGTCCCGTCGACAACGAGGTCATTAGAGACGGAGCTCAAGCTCGGGTCAGGGAAGGATTGCGAAGGAAATCGGCCGTGCCCTTTCAAAGGAACCATCCCGGCATTTGCCTGAAACGATTTAGGGAAATCACAGAAAATTCTGATGTAAGATAACTTTGTTTAAACGAAATGTAATTTTTTACTAGATGGATTATAATTACGTACATCTTTCGTATTCACTGACAGATTTTTCTTTTATACACTTATCTTTACGCAGTTGTAACTAATGCTTTCTACAAAATAATTTTGAGCGCTACTGTAATTAAAGAGACGTGAAATTAATTCAGTTTCTCAGACAAAAAGAACAAATATACTTCCTCGTTTCAGTAGAGACTGCTTCACAAAACATATGGTTTCAATTGAAGCAAGTGAAATAGTTAACCCATTCCTACCCACTATAGACGTCCTCGTATTTTTCTTGGCCAAATTCGCAGACGTGTCTGCATACACTCTGAGACCGCCATCTGATATGACAAGTGGAGGTTCCTCTTGTTTATTGTCGCTGCTTGATGAACCTGAAACATTGTAATTTCTTCCTCTAACTTGTTTCTGATATTTGGTGGCAGGTTTCTTGTTGTATTCGCCAATACAAGTTCACAAAAATAAAAATAAACTTTTTACCTCGTCAAATAATACCTTGTTCTCCGTTTCGAAACCTTTTTTATGTCCGAAAGCTATCCAGCCATTATTTTGAGTCATCATTCCTACTCGTAATAAATTTGCAACTCACGTAGTTCCAAAAGCGCTTCCATGCATTACACTGTACACTCTACAAAATCCTGCCTGCCGCACACCGCAGCTATCCACTACTAACTGTCAAAGGTTCTACGACTCCACAGTGCTGCCATCGCAGACACGGATGTTGTTGCCTAACAACCGTTTTTCTAACCACAATTCTTCAAATATATCATTTTTCTTTACAAATATTAACACCTCCAAAACCATCATCAAAAAATAGCCACTTTATACTGTGTTATGACCAGTATTTGCCTTGTTCTATACAAAATAGTAGTAGTAGTAGTAGTAGTAGTAGTAGTAGTAGTAGTAGTAGTAGTTTTATTCATCCGTAGATCTCTTTTTACAAGGATATAGGACATGTCAAAGTATTTACAAGCTTAGATCAATTTACAATAAGCTAATTCGTATACACATATATTTACAGACTTCTAGTTAGAGACAATCATTAGATTTTACTCCTGGTATACAATAATTTATTTACAAATAACTCATTAAATAATGTAATGCCACACTATTCACTCATATTTCACTATCAGTCACTGCACACACTATACACACATTGTTTCATAACACTTCACTCACTACATACACACACACACACACACACACACACACACACACACACACACACACACACACACAGGTGATCCTTGGGCCATCTTCTGTACTGCAAGTTCCCATTTGCTATCCTGAAAAACTGAGTCAGCATCCCTTCATAATGAGTGAGATGTTGAGCTCAGAAAGAGGAAGAGGTGTTAGTATTGTGCTATGCATAGCTTGAGGGGAGAGTGTCTCTAGAAAGGAAAAAAGAAGAAAAATAATAAAGTGGAGGTGTTATGTGGAATATTGGATGTTTTATAATCATCATTATTATTATTATTTGTTTGTATAACATTTTTTTATCAAACCCCTACTCTGCTTTATCTAAGTAATCCTTCAATGTATAAAATGTATTGCATAACAGGTACTTTTTAGCTGCCTTCTTAAATAAGTGTATTTTTGAAATTTCTTTAATCTCTTTTGGTAATTTATTGTACAGTTTTATTCCTTGGTAGTATGAAACGTACCTCGAGAATATGTAAAACTCCGCTCAAATGAAAGACATCATTTTCTTCTTCTGCTTTTTCGCGTAATTTTCTATCTTATATGCCACATAACACTTTTTCCATTTGAAACCATGAGTTGCATCCATTTTTTAGAACAGTGGTTCTATACCTAAGGACCAGCCTGTAGTACTATATTAGACATTAGCACTGGATCGATTTAGGGCAGGGTCACTGCATCAATGCATTAATGCGATCTGGAAGTCATCTGATTTATAATGAAATGGTTGTTGTGTGTGGATAGAAAAACTGCATAGTTGCTTCTTAATTTTCTGATAATGAACGTCACATTAAATAGTAATGGGGGCATTTGTGACCTACATTCTAGTTAAAAATAGGATGCGTTTTTGAGGAGTTAAAGCGAAAAGTCGTGACAGGTCCCTATTAATAATTGACACAATTTTTTTCGATAATTTCGCAGGTGGAGCTCAAGTCCAGTATACAGACACTGGACTTCCTGGTGACGGAGGGCGGCAGCAACTTCAGCGTGGGCCAGAGGCAGCTGCTGTGCCTGGCGAGGGCCATACTCAGGAACAACAGGATCCTGGTGCTTGACGAGGCCACCGCCAACGTCGATCCGGGGTAAAATACTCAAAATTACATTTGTTTTATCGTGAACTCTTGCGTACTATACAATGTCTGTTACAACGATGCGCTGTGTTTTAATTTTACAACCAGTAACTTACATGTGGATTACGGGTATATGCAAACACGCTAGCTGAGCAGGCTCCTGCGCATATGAGAGAATTCGACGTGATTTATGATTCTACCCCATTGTCCAGAACAATACATGATTTATTACCTCCCTCCCCTTACGAGACACAGTAGGAATGCATCTAGAATTCAGGATTATTCATTATCCTCCTTTCCCATACCCCTACCCCTCCACCCTCCAACCGCTCTCTGTTTTTAATAACAGTCTTAGTCCCACAATTTTGACGACGAGGAAAGGTCTTTAAAATTGTAGCAATTTTCGCCATTCAACAATCTCACGATGAAGAAAAGCAGTAAAAATTGTCCACAATTTTACGAAAAGAATCAACACTTTAGTGACGAGGAAAAAAACTTGAAAATTGCTGATCGATGCACACCCATAGAATTCCCGCCAGCATTAGGCGAGAGTAAAAAGAAACCATACTGGAGGGGAAGTAAACGGCTTTGACATCGCTCCCGACCCAATCAGCGCGTGCATGCAGGCCGGAAATGATGCAAAGCCATACAAATGAGCGGGCTCATAGTGGCAAGTTCTTAGTAAATTTTACTCTGTTTTGCAATTACTGAAATAACAACACAGAACCTCACAACGTACGAAATTTCACTTCGTTTACTTCTCTTCCTTTTGGCCGCTTCACTTCATTTTGAGGCAGTGTGTTAGCAGTATTAAGGTAGTCACTGCTCTCACATTATTTTCTGCTGACGCTGCTCCCTCCAAGACAATTTCGTTTCCGGTTGTTTGTACGGAAATGGAGAACGACTTAGAAGGTATTTGCATTTTGTTAATTGAACAACAGTGCTCTCAAATAAGCTTGCATGTGAAAGAATGCCGGCAACCAACATATAACAGAATAGTGATAAACTTCAGTAGCATTAGTGCCCTGTTTAAACATCCTGGGATAATACTATGAGTTGATATGAAGTGGGATGGATACTTGTAATCGGTGGTAGGGATCGGAGGAGAGGTCAGGAAATGTGCAGTGTATCTGTTGTCATGAATGGAACAGCCTGACGAACCGCTGCTGAGACGCGCCGACTCGACACAAAAGGAACCGTGTATGTATTTATTGGCGGGATCGAGTTGCTTCGGAAAGTGGTGTGAAGACTTAGCAGACGGACCGCGAAGAATGGCATATCCGCTAGGACCTGTCGTGAATGGCTCAAAAGTAGCAGAAAGGACTTACCGACTGTCGCCCTTTCGGAACGAGAATAGCACAACTGTTTCACCTCCGAAGATGCGATACCACCCCGAGTTTTCTCCTAAAAGTTGGAGAAAAGAAAATGGTTCAAATGGCTCTGAGCACTATGGGACTTAAAATCTGAGGTCATGAGTCCCCTAGAACTTAGAACTACATAAACCTAACTAACCTAAGGACATCACACACATCCATGCCCGAGGCAGGATTCGAACCTTCGATCGGAGCGGTCGCACATTTCCAGACTGAAGTGCCTAGAACCGCTCGGCTACACCGGCCGGCTCGAAAAGTTGAACTTGTTTATGAACAACCTACGTGCTGGCAGCCTGCGGAACTCTGGGAAGTATCCCCTGTACGCTTGCACAGCAACGGAAATTCAGCGTCCTGAACCTCGGAATCGAGAGGAGCACTATGGTTGAGGAGGTATCTTCTGCTCGCTGGTTTTAACATTTCGCCGGCAAATGAGAAGGCGTGGGTCGTAGCTCCAGCGCCCTGACAGCACAAGAGACGGGATACGACGAATAAAACCATGAACTTGGAGTTGGAGCAGTTTTATTCTCCTCATCTGCTGCTTCTTCTGGAGCGCTTAAACTATCTTGCCGCTGTTGGCTCTGATATTTCTTGCTGCTTGACAATGCGACTACGAGCCTTCACTTTGATTATTAACTGACTCGTGCTGGAACTTTGCCTCAACATTTGTTAGTCAAGATTTTCTCTGCGCCTGCCTTTGCTACCAATCTGATTCTTGTTAACTTTCACTTGGTACACGACATTCTGAGTCCCTTTCCAGTGACAGCCTGATTTCATATACAGTGCACTGCTGATGCCACGGACATTCGACTTTTTTATTCTGCGCCTTGTCTGAAGCCAGTCTTCCATTTCTCACATGATGCTGCTTTGACAGTGTAATTCCCAACAACTGTTCGAATTTTGACTCTAGTTACTTACATGCTGCCTGTGTTGTACGTCCACCCAACCCTCATCCAAGGTAGCGACTGCCACAAGACAGCCACTCTGATCGTCCCACACTAAGCAAAGGATTGGAGACCATTCACGGCCGGCCCCTGTCAGTATCACGCGCCCCTGGAGCCCCTCACAGAGAAGCAAGAGGGAGTCGCTGCTTCAAACATCCGCCGCTCAAGCCTGTCTGTCGTTGAAATCCACTTGCCGCAATCACCGACAGCTAACTTACGACTCTGGTAAAATCGACGATTCAAGGATAACCCACACGTGCAGTGTCTGCCCAGGCAGTCCACTCAAAATGACCCTGAGACCATTTACTAAGGATGTTCTTGTTTTCTGAATTATTCCGATTAATTTTCATCATAATTTTGGGTTCAACTCTCACAAGGAACCCCTTGAGTGCGAGGTCGCAAAAGGCCAATGGTAGTTACGGCATTGGACGTCCCGCATATTGTCTGTCATGCAGCCATAATACTAGCTGCTAACGGCAACAGGGGGCGTGAGAGGAGGTATCCAGTGGTGAGCACAGCATGAGGCCACGGAGCGTAGTTGAAATCCTTAGTCAACCACTAAGTCACGACAGGGCTACAGTACTATCGGTGTTGTTGATACAAAGCAGAGCAATGGCAACGATAAGCAAAGAAAACTTTATATTATATCTACAACTGTTGGCGAAACTGACATTTAGTCGGAAAGAAACCCAAGAAATTTTACAGAGTGAGAAAGAAGTGGCAGATGAAATATCAGCGTTTCCGCAAGATGAGTCAGTGGAACATATAGTGTGGTACTCGCTCGACTATGCGGTCAGTGTACTTGAGTGGTATAACAATGAAGATACAGTGTATGAGGTGAAAAATGGTACTGGAACAGGTAGTCCATTGTCCTTGCTGTACAGGCAGACACAAATCCCGTCTGCAGTGAAACGTACTAAAGGACACTTGCTGTCCAAGAAGCGGGTACTAAACATAATTACGTACATAGAATATCAGCTGCAGCGTAGTAATATATATATATATATATATATATATATATATATATATATATAGATAACGAAATTTCAAACAAAGCGTCAACCTGACGATGGAAACTGCGGAATCGGTCCTAAAATATGCAGATGACATAAACTTACCTTATCGATAAGTAAGGACTGTTTTCAACTCCGACCAAACCCGATTTGTAAAGAAAATGCAGATGAAAGGAACCTTGGAAATTAGAGGTACCTAGAGAGTAGTATCACGATCAACTAACTCAATGCTTTAAGGCATTCGTCTGCAATTATGCCGACTGTTAATCTGGATGGTAAATTGGCTGGAAAGTTATTTATTGTGCTGCATGAAGTTGGACGAGCTCTGCCCCTAAGATATTTTCTTGTGAGCGTGATCTTGTTAGGGCAGTAGGGAATATTTACGCCACAGCAAGCAAAATTGGGAAAATGGGCTTGTAAGAGAACTACAAATTAATATGGTATGAGCACTGCTTTTGGGAATACCTAGTCAAAATAATTTGATTCATGGTCTGCGCATAAAAATCATACTTCTTTAGAGTAAATTATCTCTCCTGAGAAGCGTGACAATGCAATTCATACTACCTGGAACCACTGGACAAATTCATCTTCTGAATGTTTGTTTTCTCCGTCCCTACAAAACAGATTATCGCACTATCTGCAGCTACACCTTAAAGGACAGCCAGTTTCACGATAAGCTCCACGACAGATTGTTTCGCATTCGGTCGCATGTAATCACATTCCATCACTTCTCATCACCCCTTTACACAAATATGATTGTGTGTGTGTCCTTTAGGAGTAGATACCTGGCTAACGTCCTTCTCGGTGTCTCACAAAGAGTTCGCCTTCGATCTTGATGATGCGAACCTTTGTGATCAGTGCGGCGTGCCATTTTTCATTCGGTGTTCACCGTACAAGTTAATCGTTTGTATTGAATATTTCTTGAATGTCGACGACGCCCGTTTTGTGAAGTGTAGCCCCATGGAAGGTGGATGCCTGCACCTATCGGACACTCATTTTCTGTCGCCCTCCAGTTGCACATGGTGAGTGGTTAGCAGCTAATAGTTTTCCTGTCGTGATTGTTAACACTGCAGTTTCTAATGAGCCTTACTAAAGACTGAATTATCGGCCTCGCATTCAAGGGGTTCCTTGTCAGGCAAGTCGACCCTCAGTGCGACTCCACATTAGACTTAACTTTTGGTTTGATCGACAGTGATTAGAAATGGCACCTGGTTAACGAAAATTCTATTGAATTTTACCAGTTTGAATGTCCCTTTCGAATTTAGCAACATTTTAACGCCAACATGACGCATATTTTAGATTTTACCACCTTTTGATGTCATTTGCAGGGTGTTGCAGTGTTCTAGCACACCGGTACGGTCTGGTCAAGATGGTACGACCGTGAACACTGAAAGAATTCAGAGACGCATTGCTCGGATCGAACCAGTACGCCATAGCCTGTGCCAAAGTGTAACAAATGTTCACGAAAATCAATGAGAATCTTAGAAAAAAAGACGACTTTCTTGTCGTGAAAACGTGTTAGGTAAATTTAGAGTACCCATAATTAGTACTTTTATACTATAAAGTGTATAGAAAACATTTTAACGTCTACCTTAACTTGTCCTTTTTGGAACTGAGGAAAGCTAGTAATATTGAGGCTTTTTAAAAATTTACAGTGATTTGAAGTATCATGTAGCTAATTATTGAAATCCGGAATTGATGAAATGCCTGTACTATCTATTGATAGTTGCTGAAGTTCTCAAAAGTTAATCTGTTACTGCCTCATAAAAGTGTGTTAACCGTGTAAATGGAACGTATCATCGAAACTGCTAAATAAACGAAATACAGAAATCCAAAAATTTTCCACAAAACTTTTTGTCTTCAAGCTTCTAAAACTGCCCACGTCGACTTTTGGTGATGTGATTGTGAACTCGAAACGAGAAGGAACAACAACAGCTACAACAAGACCAGCCAGACCTCACCTGCTGACGGCCAAGGACCGTCGCTCATGGCGGAGGGTGGTTTCAAAACATCGCATGAAATCAGCGGAAGGAATCATGTGTGAGTTCCAAGGCGCTACCAGCAATCCACCTGGCACAATGACTGAGCCCAGATGGCTAAAATGAGTGTGGCGCAGTCGCCGAGCAGCTCCTCACTAACCACGCCTTTCTGTAGCCAGTGATAAACGACACTTGACGCGTTGTGAACAACGACACTACTCGACAGTGGATGACTGGAAATGAGTAATGAATCAAGTTATACCTTGTGCCAATCCGATGGAAGGGTTTGTGTTTGGCGAATACCTGGAGAACGTTGCTGCTATCGTGTGCAGTGCCAATAGTGAAATACAGAGAAGGTGGTGTTCTGTGTTAGGTACCGGGGTGTTTTTCGTTATTACGGCGTGGTCACATTATAGCATTCAAGTAGGCTCTAAATGCACAAGGATGTTAATACACTTTGCAGTATTATGTACTGCGGACAGTAATGGAGCAGTTCGGAGACGATGACAGTTTGTATCAGTGCACCCTGCATCTGTGAGGCAATGAACTGTGGACAACAACATTCCTGTGATGGAGTGGCCTGCCCAGAGTATTGACCTGAATCGAATGAAACGTCTTCCCAGAATGCAGAGCCCAACTCCACTACCTCTTCAGGTTTTGGCTTTTGCCAAACACTGGACTGCCTTCCTCTACATGCATTCAGAAACCTCACTGAAAGTGTGCCCAGTAGCGTTCAAGCTATCATAAAGGCGCAGGATGGGCACAGCTTACATTAATGTTCACTTACATGCGTCCAGATACTTTTGGCCAGAAGTGCGTTATGGCTGAGTCACAGACGGAGACCAATGCGATGGGCTTTTGGGGATGACTGTTCAGTTGAAAGAGTTTGAGATATACAGCTGTTATGTGGTCTTTGACTACAATAAACTTCCGTGTCATTGCTCATTTTTGGCGATGTTTATTAAACACAAGTAGGTACTTCATTTTGAACCAGAAACCATATCCTTCATAAAGGTTTTGAAGTAATATATTAAGCAGTAAACAGTTTGACTCTAATACACTAAGCTCGCGATAATCCCGCTACTCGTTGCACATATGGGTGCCGTATTGGAAGAAGTGTTGGACTATTGAAAGTGTACGAAATTTTGTCAGCTGCCGCAAGGTATGCCGACTTTTCCAGTTTCGTAGACAACCCTTATTTATTGCAAACAAGTTACAAGTTGTTTAGAAAATTCAGTTGCTTTTCATTTTATTATTGGGCCACTGACTTGAATTCCTTTACCGCGTTCTTGTACGAACTAACGATAAAGACCTATGCACAATCCTACATGCTGTCTTTCACATTAACATCCGTTTTCTCATTTCGATCTCCGTTTGGGTTGGTTATAGTCGAGAAACTAGTTTCTTTCTGATGTTACGAATAGTTGTTGGCCGCGCGGGATTAGCCGAGAGGTCTCGGTGGCTCCAGTCATGACTGTGCGGCTGGTCCTGGCGGAGGTTCGAGTCCTTCCTCGGGCATGGGTTGTGTTTATTTGTCCTTAGGATAATTTAGGTTAAGTAGTGTGTAAGATTAGGGACTGACGACCTTAGCAGTTAAGTCCCATAAGATTTGACACACATTTGAACATTTGAATAGTTGTTGCTCGTCCAACATTGTACCCAACAGTTTCGATGAACTTCAATTCAGCTTCTCTAAAATTTCGAGTTTCTGCTGATATCTAGTTTAACGTGTTTCCTTCTAGAAGCCATGACACTGAACTTAGAGAAAGTAGCAATTTAAAATGCTTATTCTGTTGTTCAACATTGTAATTAACTAACAACATTGTTGCGCGCGATAGTCAAACGTTTTGTGTATCATTTCTGCTTGAGCGACCAGAGACTCTATTACTGAAAGGCCGGACTACTGAGGGCCAAATTAGCGAGAGTTTAGTGTGTTAAAATCTTAAACTGGCAGCTGTAACACGTGCCACGCTACAAAAATATTTCTTTAATTATAGTAAAATATTTAAATTCCTTTTGATATGCGGTAGCGTTCTCGCTTCCACGCCCGGGTTCCCGGGTTCGATTCCCGGCGGGGTCAGGGATTTTCTCTGCCTCGTGATGGCTGGGTGTTGTGTGATGTCCTTAGGTTAGTTAGGTTTAAGTGGTTCTAAGTTCTAGGGGACTGATGACCATAGATGTTAAGTCCCATAGTGCTCAGAGCCATTTGAACCATTTCAAACTTTCGATATAAACTGGCAAACATTCTTGAAAAAATTTAATTTGTCCAAATATCAGGTAAATATAGAAAGTAAATGTGTGTCGAAACACCATCGTGTGGACTTTATATTTCTGTATAACATGTTTTCAGAAAACAAGTCATGTTAACTATAATGTTTCAGGACGGACGCTCTGATTCAGGCAACAATTCGGCGAAAATTCAAAGACTGTACAGTGCTGACCATAGCTCACAGGCTGAATACCATTATGGACTCTGACAAGGTACTCGTTATGGATGCTGGAACTATGATGGTAAGATATGTTCATGTTATTATGGCAGTCACTACAGTCGCTACAAAACAGAAAAGTGTGTATGGAGAAAGTACAAAAAGTCGCAAGAAGTTTAGGGGTTTTCGAGTAGGGTACTTGTGAACATATGACACCAATACACACGTTGTGGAGTATCAACGAGGCTCTGGGAAGACAGAGTTCTCTAACAGCCCGTCTCAGAGAGATGGCAGCACATGTTGTACGAAATGAGTCAAGACAACAAGAAGAGGACAACGATGTCTTTTACGATGGAGTCTTTGAATAAAATACCCTCGGTAAACATGCTACCTCAAATCTGGATAAACCCTGAACCTCTAGATGACAAGATTTTTCGTTTTCGTCAGAGGCTATATTTGACTGTTGTGAAACAGGCGGGGTTCCCACTTCTATGCCCACAGGATGGCATCTGATTGGCTGGACTACGTTATGGTGACAATGTTTCAAGGTGGAGGTAGAGAAGGATAGACAATTACCTTTCTTAGATGGGTTGGTCGAGCGGAAAGCAGATGGACGTCTTGGCCATTCTGTATGCCGAAAGCCGATGCACACAAATCTATATCTCAATGGTGCGGCTTTCACCAAGTTATGCTGAACACCCTACTTCACCGAGACAAGACTATTTCGAACAAGCGGAACCTCATGTCTGAACTGAATCATCAGACTATTGTGTTCAGAAGGAATGGGTATTCAGACCGCTATGTCGCGGAAACCAAAACGCGACTTAGACCAACAAAGTCAGCAGGACCAATACACAGAGCGGTTTCCAATCTACAGCGCAACGACTACTAAGATAGTAGAGTCTTAAACAGGCAAGGAATCAGGCCAATGCTTCGCCCATCCAGTAAAGTCAAGGAAATGTTACGACCTGTTAAAGATAATACCGGCCTAAGAGTGCCAGGGCTTTATAATATCCCTTGTCTGTGTGACAGCAGTTACATGGATCAGTCTATACGGATTGTTGTCGATCGCTGTGTTGAATATTAGCGTTACATGAAGTACAGGAATTAAAAAAGATCAACGGCTGCAGCGCGCAGCGTGTTAAATAAACACGAGATTATGTTAGACATTTGGTAATTTCGGCTCACGCTTCGAACTATTGGGATTCTGTGATTGGAAGAAAGATGTAAATTAGATTCTGTGATAGAAACTTGAACAGAGACACCGGTAACACACTTAACAATGCATGGAAGAGTGTACTTGGTAAAGAAAGAGCTTGTACTTTTTGTAGCTCAGCTTTCGATAGGCGTGATGGCGCTGCAAGCGACGTTGGATAAAGTGCGCAGACATAATCAATGGGCACAGAGGACGCAATCTTGGGAGGCGCCATTTCCGTGATGTCACTATGGTGTCATCAAGCCAATCGTACGCCAACTTTTGGCGTAAAAGTAGGACTTTCGCCTGATTCCCGACAAATCAGACATAGCCGCTGACGACAATAATTCAGGTAGTCATCAAAAGCTTGCGATTTTATCTGAATTGGATACAGCAACTTTACCAAGAACCTTTTATCCAAGACAACAAGAATGTCTGTACGTGAATGAAAGAGTATAAATGAAGCAAAATTAACTTTTGGGTCGAGACAATAGAATTTAAGAAATAATGAATCAAGAGGGACATTACTTTTACATACAAACAAAAGTTGGCAGTGGAAGCAGTTCCACAATATGGTTTGTTATCAGTCCTAGCGATTATCAGACACAAGTAAAGTTATGAGATCAAAAGGAAACTGATCCATGTCAGTAATGTTTAAAGGCTTTCATTTCTCCCTAAGCCACTATATCTATAGTGAGTAGTGATTAGTCAGTAAAGGGTATATAACAGTATAATACAGTTACATATTACTTGCATTGAAAGTGTGTTTACAGTTGCTACATTTACCGACAATTTGTGATAGCACTAGTATTGCCATCAACATTGCTGCAATGTGGGTACAACACACAGGGATATTGCGGTATGCGCAGACAATGTTGCAGGTAATTGCTGAGTTATAGCTGAGGTGTTGCCACTATTGCCCACAAAGGGTGGAGAATACTTCATATGCTGGGTCATATCTGTCTCTGTCCTCATCTGTAATGCTTCCATCTCACACTGAGCCCCGCCTCAGTTTTTCCACGCCGACAGCGCTGCAGTGTCAGTTCGCGTGATATGAAAGGTGAACCAATGGAAGAAGTTAGCGACACTCCCGGCTTGCGCGGAACTCGGGAGTCGCCATATTGGATTTCGTCGTATTTCGCTGTTGTCATATTATAATTTGTATCTTTTAAGGCAACAGAACACTGAAAATTTATCACAAACACGTCACTCTTGGTAGGATTTGTTATAATAAAATTCCAGTTACCAAAACTTCGGCAGTAAGCCTTCGGTTCAAAAATGGCTCTAAGCACTATGGGCCTTAACATCTGAGGTCATCAGACCCCTAGACTCAGAACTACTTAAACCTAACTAACCGAAGGACACCACACACATCCTGCCCGAGGCAGGATTCGAACTTGCGACAGTAGCAGCAGCGCTGTACCGGGTTGAAGGGCCGCGAACCGTTCGGCCACAGCAGCCGGTTTAAGCCTTCTGGTGACCCTAACATGAACGATAACATTATTCTATGTTGCACGTGCTCACCGTGGTCCGGGGTTAGGGGCGGAGTTAGGAAGTGAAAAGAAGTAGGGTTGTCTCCTGCTATGAGCAAATATTTGTTTTCCTCTCCGCATTTGTAACATTCCGATACGTTTTATTAATGCAAGCCAAGTGCGTTCTGCAGCATTCAATATATAAGGGTATGTTTTCAAGAATCAGTTTCTTCGGTTTTGTTACTTCAAATGTGATGATGAGGAACGAACTGGACCGAACCTCCCGTGGCTCTCGGTTTCCCGTGTAAATTCGAATGCCTGAACAGTTTTAAGGACTTTGTCTGAGAACGCCGTGAAGCCTGGAAGCGTGCTTCCTTGTCAAGCGAAAAATGGGGAAGCAAGTCCTGAATCTACGAGACAGCATACGGTACTCGACATGGTTCTTTGGAACACACAAATGCACAACGACGACCAAGATGCCGACGGTCAGTGACCTTGTCACTGTAGGTGTCCGATGGTTGTTTATAACACCGGTGAAATTTAAATTCACCAAATACCACATGGCATTGACACCCATAATGATCCGACATCAGATTACGAAGTTCAACATTAGAAGAACTATCAGGATCTTTGGTGAGGGACAATTGACGGAGCAAACCCAACACACTATGCGAAGAACATGACAAAAAATGACGCTCACCATCTGAATCTCTTACTTTGCAGGCCGTGAACTGATAGTAGATCGTCGTAAGTATGTTTCCCAATCCTCAACGCCATTCAGAAGGGAGGGAAGTGGTGGATCTGCCAAAGCCATCTCAGTCCTGAGAGAAAACGCAGCAGTTGTATGTAGCTTCAGTAAGGCAATCTGCTGTTTCTATCGGTCCAGTAACTGCTGAACAAGAATTCATTGTTTCTTCTGTTGTTGGAGCCTGTGGTGTGTGTACTGTAAGACCTTCGGTACACAAACCATCAGATTATTTGACTTGTCGCTCTAACGAAGTAGGCGAGTGTCAGCAATATGTCTCGTGCTCTTATCGTAGCGTGTTTATCTTCTGCCGTTAGGTCAGACGATAGAAAAGCCACTTGCACGCTTAGAGTAGCAGCAGATTGACGGTGACCAACTATAAACAAAACTTGATTAATTTTCATACACATTTATTAAAATAATAAAAAGTATAGACATTATGTAATTTGATTCTGGCTGCTGTTTACAATTGACAGACTGAAGTTCCATTGGTCTTGGTACGTTAATCTTATTCTCACATATCTCTGATACTTGACAAAGTGTCTATTCATTTATCTTCATGGCTATGTACAGGAATAGGGTAATATTATTAGCCGCAGACTGAAACTTGACTATATACTGGTACAGACTAATGTAGACTGGTACAGATAGGTGCAGATAAATGCAGACTCGTACAGACTAATGCAGACTGACTAATTGGAGGTCTGTACACTCATTATAATACCTCGCGCGTTCATGTATCACAGCGCGAGTATGATCCGTGAGGAGAAAAGGTTCCACATTGGCAGCAATCTCATTGGCTGTGTTACATATTAATACGCGGATCGGCGAAAGCAGAATTTGGTCTGTCTCTAAGGCAGCGCCATTTCCTAGTGTGGAGACGGTTGAGCGCTGCGCCTGCGCTGTTGTGCTTAGCAGGGTGCGCTCTAGTGGGAAAGTTTTGTACACACTGACTACGCGGAACTATGTACACAACAGAGCCACTGTTTCAGAATTCTGCATCCACGTTGTCGATTGTATTGATGCACTGAGAATTTTAGTAGAGTTGTCGCCAGTATAGTAGTCTGCAAGTACAAGCACAGTTCGTTTGTCTTATTACACTGATATACATACACGTAACTAATTCCCCTTGGTGGGCTATGAATCTGACACTTTCAGTGCTAAGGCGCAATCACGTTCGACCTCCTGCAGGAATATCAAAGTAGCGAACAAGGGAGACATAGACAGGAACAGCAGATAGGTGGCACTAGGTGGGAATGTGGGTCGGCCGAGGGGCGTACCCAAATAGCGCAGCTGCGACTAAAACTGCGTCCAGGTGGCGCTGTGGTTAACGTAACTGCCTAGTAAGCAGGAAATCATGGGTTCGAATCCCGGTCCGGCACGCATTTTCACTTATAGCCGCTGACTCCACATAATCTCCTGATGCACCTGATATAATAAATTCCTTCCTTCTTGTCTTTCTTCTACACCTGCACCTCCAATTTATATAATACGTTATTACCTTCAAGAACACAGAATAAAGATAATAACGAATAAGTTAGATGTCACACGCGCGCACACACACACACACACACACACACACACACACACACACACACACACACACACACACACACAGAGAGAGAGAGAGAGAGAGAGAGAGAGAGAGAGAGAGAGAGAGAGAGAGAGAGAGAGAGAGAATAGCTGTCCAATGTTAAAGTCCATATGTAGACGGAAATTGAACCAAAAGTCGTCAACAGACAGTGTCCAGTACAGCGAACATTCCACTGAGAGAGTACACAAGAGAATGAGTAAACTATTCGGCAGGTACATGATTTACCTAGAGCTGTAAAACTACCGTAGACTACCATGAGTAAGAGTAGACTACGGCAGTTTTCCCAGTAGCTTTGGTCAGTTAAGGTAGTATCCGCATTACCTGTCCGTTATATGTATTGTACACCTACTGGTCATTGCCACATTTCGATTATTTTGTTGACGTACTAAAAACTGAGTGTGGATATACAAACTACTGGTAACCTATGGCGCATTTTGTTCTGCATAGTTATCCTTGCCAGCCGGGGTGGCCGAGCGGTTCTAGGCGCTACAGTCTGGGGCAAGTCCTCGGGCAAGGATGTGTGTGATGTCCTTAGGTTAGTTAGGTTTAAGTAGTTATAAGTTCTAGGGGACTGATGACCTCAGATGTTAAGTCCCATAGTGCTCAGAGCCATTTGAACCATGTAGTTATCCTTTTATCTGTTTCCCTAAAACAGTACCTACAGCAGAATTGAAACTGTCGTCGTCTAATTCAGTTTCATTCGAAAACTGTTGTTTTCTAACGTGGAACAAAGGGATATTGTAGTACAAATGAAAAAAAAACGCAATTTCCTCAAAAATGGTAAAATTTAAAAATGCAAAACAAAAACATATTAAAAATCGCTTTAATACTTCGTCTAGTTTATGTATAACACTTTTTTCTTATTACTAAACAACTTATGGACTTTTCAATTATAACAGGATACTCTTGGCTCTGATCATGATGAAGAACGTTTTCTTATGTACAAAATAAAAACACTAAACACACAGAATTTTTGTGTTCGTGGATACAAACTGTACTAGTGTCAAAAGTAATTGTCTGTTTATATGAAAGCGCAGAAGTTACATGAGTAGCCAGCTGTTTTTTACTTATAAAATGCAATCTATATTTTGTAAGAATGTTAAATACATTGGACTGACCATGAACGATGCGCGGTTCTAGTTATATGCAAAAGAAACTAACAAAAAATAAAGAGAAGTCGTTGGTTCCCAGTTTCTCTCTTACACATTCATTTACGTTTCTTTCCCCACCATTTCCTCTACCATTTAAGAAGTCGTTTATGTACTGCACAAAAACTACCAAATCATAGTTTTGCTAGGGACTCCATCTTTTCAAAATATTGTCTTTTAGCCAGTTACTTAATATTTTCAAATTCTGAAAAAGTATTTATTGTTTTTAAGTAATTCTTCTACCAGATTCCATAATGATTATACATTTTCAGTTAAACCTGACACAAAAATTTAAGTCTTGGTAGTAAATAACACTTTCCACAATGAATGACATATTGAATATTTTCAGTTTAGCACAATAGTTAAACAAAATATCTGCTTAAAAAGTTTTTTTATGAGTAAAAGTCAACAACACTTAACGAAATTTGCATCTTTACATTTTTTGTGGGTGTAGTACACGTTATTGAAAACGCGCTATTGCCAGTAGTATGTTAAAAGATATTTTCAGGTTTATACTTAGTAGCTCTCTACAAAGTAAATTGTTAATATGACAACAATTAACAGATTTTGTTTCTTGTAACATTTTTTGAGTGGTCACAGAGAAACCCCCCCGCTCTCCCAGTCCCTTCCAGTAATGTGCATTGTGGAAAATGCTTTGGTTTGCTAGAGCTCATCGCGTCTCCGTGTTCTTTCGAAGAATATGTTCACTCATGCCACAAATGGGACCTATAAATTTAATGCAAACAGTGTCAGTACTATATTTGCCTCTAGTACCCCATTTGCCGAACCGGTTCTCAGAAAACAGATGTGACTGTGTGCCAAAACTCTTATGCTTTACGTCACTGGCTATTTTGTTTGCTTTTTGTGCATACCCAGTTCTTCTCGACACGCTATGCATTTGGAAGTCAGCGTACATTGGTCTTTAAGCTGACTGACTGCGTAAATTAAATCGGTTTTTAATGCAACTAAGTATGTCTTTTTAAGACCAGTTGTCCCTACACTGAGGTGCTTCACGCTAGATCGAAAATCTAACCAACTAGTGATACCTAGAGGAAACCAGAAATGAGCAAAACGGCCCCGTCACACTTCGAGAGACTACCTTTAGAGTCTTCAGATTTAATAGTCTTGTTTCCTTTTTCTGTTGCTTTCACTTTGCCTTTTTGATTGGTTGAAAATATGTTTCCTGTGGCAAAAACAGTAAGATATGTACTGTATGTTTGTGTGTGAGACATGATTTTCGTGTCATTCACATGATTCTAATTTTGTTATTTCTGTATTGTTATCTAAGTATTGTGGAAATTGGAACACGAATTTGACACTGGAATATAGCTTATGTAAGGTAGTTACATGTATTAAGTGCAAAATCTGGTCGTTTCATTAGATTCGTTATTTACGTGTAGTCACAGCGTACCACCTTTCAGGATTACTCTTACCAGCAGCTTCTCAAAGCGTGGAAGGCAGCGATGTTTTTGGCAGTTCATACACGTATTTACTCTTCAGTTGTTACAGGTAGTGTACTATTTTTATGTGAATAGACAAGTATATATGTAAAGGATACCAACCATAAAACTAACAAGTAGTATCTCCAATGTCTTCGATCACGAATTCAACATAACACTAACAGGATCGTATATTTCGAATTAAAGAAAAGATGTAGTACCCGTGATGATATCAAATTTCCTAAACCTCAAGGAAGCACATTACTCCCAATCTTTCGACAAGTGTTAAATAACTGCAGGGAGTCCTCACAGTGTGCTTTACACGGCTCCAATCAGCGTCGAGTCTTTTTGAGTTAGGTTCCCGTGGTTTACCGAAACCATTTCAGGCAATTTCCCGGATCGCTTCCTTCAACGTGGCCGACTGCTCTCCTAGGCTTTTTACAAATGGGCCAGTGGTTCGTCTTCTCTGACCTCGGTATCCATCCTTTTTCCTGGCAGTTTAGCGGCAACCAGTAGTTTTATGTGGAATCTCCAACAAGGTGTAGCTTCCCCGTACACACCAAGCATTTTCAGGAGTGCAAGTCACACTAGTCACGCCAGTTGCCAGAGAAGACCGGAGAAACGACTAGGAATGAAGACAGATTTTACGATATATATGCGGGCATATACTGAGCAGTCAAGCAACACAATTAAAACTTGTAATTTTACAATTATATTTATGTATTTTTGTACATGGTCCAGTGGTACTCTTAGTGTATATTAGTTTTCATATGCGTCGTGTTAAGCAAAGTTCCTACATAAATATCCAGCAGTACAGCAACGGTTTCTTTTTCCAGGAAAATGATCATCCTCATATTCTGCTGACAAACCCTAATGGATTCCTGTCTAAACTTGTGGAGGAGACGGGTCAGGCAATGGCAGAACAATTAAGGAATGTAGCAAAACAGGTGTGTACTCTTTAAGCTAAATTTTCAAATTGTAACGCATAACGTTGATGAATTTAGAAGTAATAAATCACTTTCTCATTTTTCCAGAGCTATGAGGAGTTACATGGGTTAAAAAAAGAACAAATCACGAAGCTATGATCATTGAAGGACACACGTTCTACGTGCTTATCTGACAACTCCTTTTTAGTTGTTCTCTTTTATATTTTAATGCGTATGAAAGAATATAAATACCAGCCACTAAATATGTATTACTTTGCGTACTATCGTTATGGAAGCGCCTTGTGTTTCGAATACTTAGTTGGCAGCTGTGCTACATTTACAAGCAATTTTAGAACATAGTTGATAGGCAGAGAACTGCTTCCTGTATGTTTAGTAGAGATCCGCCAACAATTTCAAAATCCTTGTCAGCTCTCTCACATTGTTACATCTCAGTCAAAGAACTAGATTTCATGTACCTGTATCAGATTTAATTTTTGTTACTTTGTTTGGAGGAACCTTTCTAATAGACATGAGGATACCTTAAATAGGGCGAAGGTCATTCTCAGGTTTAAATTTTTTCTGAGAAATATATGCATTTCTGTTACCTTTAATTCTCCGGTTACCGTTCATTTATGTACTTTAGGAAAACAAGGGAGACAAATTTTGACACCATTACGTTCTAGCTGCTAGATCGATATGCCACGAAAAATAAAAGCAAATGAAATCAAGAACTGTAGAATGTTTTATGAACAATGAAGAATGCTTTGTATGACTATCGATCTTGAAGAGAAAACTGTTGAAATAAATTTTTTATGTAAGATGTTTCAATTTATTGAACATTCCTAACTCAAGATTTAAAGACCGGATATTTACTTACCTGATAGCGCTACCTAAAAGGTGATAAATACGTGAGCATGAGGTGGAATTACAGGATTATAATCTGTATTTTCTGAACTTATACACAATACCATTGCGTGCTTGAGCATCACTCTTTTATCTTACTTGATGAAGAAAGAAGACAAGACCTTCACAGCATAGCGTAGTAATTCTGTACACAAGAATTTTGGACATTAATCAGCTATCATGTCACTGCTTGATGTGAATCTTATCAGTTTAAATTCATAGTTTAAAAGAATCGAATAAAAATATATACCCTTATACAGTTGCAGGAGGGACATAATAATATAATACAATATAATCGCTTGGTCTTTATTTTCATTTGTTTTCTGAGAACATTCCAGATGAACATTAAAAAAAGCCTAAAAATTGTTAGTATTTCACGCTACAAAATAATCTCGAACCCTAAAAATTACTCTTAAGTATTCATGGATCAACGTAAGTATGCATCAGTACAGCTATTTGAAATACAGTATTCGGTCACTCAGTTATTCCTTTTTATAGAACATCAAGAAGATTCCAAAACATTCGAGGTCATTACAAAACAGTCATAAATATTCGAGAGAGTTAAAGAAAACTCTGAAACTTTCTAAACGTTCCCGAACATTCGAATACACAAGACTGAATCGATGTTCTTGAGTGATCATGAAAATAGCACCAAATGACGTCATTTGAAAGCAAGCATAGTACGCTCCCATAGTACGCAGAAACGTTTTCATTCCGGATTGTCTTTAATCATGTAATGAAAAAATTCATGGGGAGACGCTTTTGATGGTGCTAACCGAATTTTTACACTCGGCTAACTCATTCCTGGTGTTTCTCTAACGATTTCTTGGCGCTGTAAAACTACGACAGTTGATCCATTTTGCCACTGTCAATGTGTTTGTGTTCGTTGTATTCTTTAGTGGGATCATAACGGAATGCTTCACCTGCGATACTGTAATCTCTACTTCTGCTGCTTTGCCTTCCTCGTGTCCTAATTTTTCATTCATGCGACTGAGACAGCTGTCTTTCACTAATTTCACTCATTTAACTTATTTCATCTTGTTTCCTCATCAACTTCTATATATCCGCTTGCTGAGTGTCTTGCTCGATCCTCTCCCCAAATTTCATATTATTGCTCCATCTGTTAAGTCACCCCCCCCCCCCCCCCCCCACTGAACCATGGACCTTGCCGCTGGTGGGGAGGCTTGCGTGCCTCAGCGATACAGATAGCCGTACCGTAGGTGCAACCACAACGGAGGGGTATCTGTTGAGAGGCCAGACAAACGTGTGGTTCCTGAAGAGGGGCAGCAGCCTTTTCAGTAGTTGCAAGGGCAACAGTCTGGATGATTGACTGATCTGGCCTTGTAACAATAACCAAAACGGCCCTGCTGTGCTGGTACTGCGAACGGCTGAAAGCAAGGGGAAACTACGGCCGTAATTTTTCCCGAGGGTATGCAGCTTTACTGTATGATGAAATGATGATGGCGTCCTCTTGGGTAAAATATTCCGGAGGTAAAATAGTCCCCCATTCGGATCTCTGGGCGCGGACTACTCAAGAGGATGTCGTTATCATCAGAAAGAAAACTGATGTTATACGGATCGGAGCGTGGAATGTCAGATCCCTTAATCGGGCAGGTAGGTTAGAAAATTTAAAAAGGGAAATGGATAGGTTGAAGTTAGATATAGTGGGAATTAGTGAAGTTCGATGGCAGGAGGAACAAGACTTCTGGTCAGGTGACTACAGGGTTATAAACACAAAATCAAATAGGGGTAATGCAGGAGTAGGTTTAATAATGAATAGGAAAATAGGAATGCGGGTAAGCTACTACAAACAGCATAGTGAACGCATTATTGTGGGCAAGATAGACACAAAGCCCACACCTACTACAGCAGTACAAGTTTATATGCCAACTAGCTCTGCAGATGACGAAGTAATTGAAGAAATGTATGATGAAATAAAAGAAATTATTCAGATAGAGAAGGGTGGTGAAAATTTAATAGTCATGGGTGACTGGAATTCGAGTGTAGGGAAAGGGAGAGAAGGAAACGTAGTAGGTGAATATGGATTGGGGCTAAGAAATGAAAGAGGAACCCGCCTGGTAGAATTTCGCACAGAGCACAACTTAATCATAGCTAACACTTGGTTTAAGAATCATGAAAGAAGGTTGTATACATGGAAGAACCCTGGAGATACTAAAAGGTATCAGATAGATTATATAATGGTAAGACAGAGATTTAGGAACCAGGTTATAAATTGTAAGACATTTCCAGGGGCAGATGTGGACTCTGACACAATCTGTTGGTTATGACCTTTAGATTAAAACTGAAGAAACTGCAAAAAGGAGGGAACTTAAGGAGATATGATCTGGATAAACTGAAAGAACCAGAGGTTGTACAGAGTTTCAGGGAGAGCGTAAGGGAACAATTGACAGGAATGGGGGAAAAAATACAGTAGAAGAAGAATGGGTAGCTTTGAGGGATGAAGTAGTGAAGGCAGCAGATAATCAAGTAGGTAAAAAGACGAGGGCTAGTAGAAATCCTTGGGTAACAGAAGAAATATTGAATTTAATTGATGAAAGAAGAAAATATAAAAATGCAGTAAATGAAGCAGGCAAAAAGGAATACAAACGTCTCAAAAATGAGATCGACAGGAAGTGCAAAATGGCTAAGCAGGGATGGCTAGAGGACAAATGTAAGGATGTAGAGGCTTATCTCACTAGGGGTAAGATAGATACTGCCTACAGGAAAATTAAATAGGCCTTTGGAGAAAAGAGAACCACTTGTATGACCATCAAGAGCTCAGATGGAAACCCAGTTCTAAGCAAAGAAGGGAAAGCAGAAAGGTGGAAGGAGTATATAGAGGGGCTATACAAGGGCGATGTACTTGATGACAATATTATGGAAATGGAAGAGGATGTGGATGAAGATGAAATGGGAGATACGATACTGCGTGAAGAGTTTGACAGAGCACTGAAAGACATGAGTCGAAACAAGGCCCCCGGAGTAGAAAACATTCCATTGGAACTACTGACGGCCTTGGGAGAGCCAGTCCTGACAAAACTCTACCATTTGGTGAACAAGATGTATGAAAAAGGCGAAATACCAGCAGACTTCAAGAAGAATATAATAATTCCAATCCCAAAGAAAGCAGGTGTTGACAGATGTGAAAATTACCGAACAATCAGTTTAATAAGCCACAGCTGCAAAATACTAACACGAATTCTTTACAGACGAATGGAAAAACTAGTAGAAGCCGACCTCGGAAGATCAGTTTGGATTCCGTAGAAATGTTGGAACATGTGAGGCAATACTGACCCTACGACTTACCTTAGAAGATAGATCAAGGAAAGGCAAACCTACGTTTCTAGCATTCGTAGACTTAGGGAAAGCTTTTGACAATGTTGACTGGAATACTCTCTTCCAAATTCTAAAGGTGGCAGGGGTAAAATACAGGGAGCGAAAGGCTATTTACGATTTGTACAGAAACCAGATGGCAGTTATAAGAGTCGAGGGACATGAAAGGGAAGCAATTGTTGGGAAGGGAGTAAGACAAGTTTGTAGCCTCTCCCCGATGTTATTCAACCTCTATATAGAGCAAGCAGTAAAGGAAACAAAAGAAAAATTCGGGGTAGGTATTAAAATCCATGGAGAAGAAATAAAAACTTTGAGGTTCGCCGATGACATCGTAATTCTGTCAGAGACAGCAAAGGACTTGGAAGAGCAGTTGAATGGAATGGATAGTGTCTTGAAAGGAGGGTATAAGATGAACATCAACAAAAGCAAAACGAGGATAATGGAATGTAGTCGAATTAAGTCGGGTGATGCTGAGGAAATTAGATTAGGAAGTGAGACACTTAAAGTAGTAAAGGAGTTTTGCTATTTGGGGAGCAAAATAACTGATGATGGTCGAAGTAGAGAGGATATAAAACGTAGACTGGCAATGGCAAGGAAAGCGTTTCTGACGAAGAGAAATTTGTTAACATCGAGTATAGATTTAAGTGTCAGGAAGTCATTTCTGAAAGTATTTGTATGGAGTGTAGCCATGTACGGAAGTGAAACATGGACGATAAATAGTTTGGACAAGAAGAGAATAGAAACTTTCGAAATGTGGTGCTACAGAAGAGTGCTGAAGATTAGATGGGTAGATCACATATCTAATGAGGAGGTGTTGAATAGGATTGGGGAGAAGAGACGTTTGTGGCACAACTTGACCAGAAGAAGGGATCGGTTGGTAGGACATGTTCTGAGGCATCAAGGGATCACCAATTTAGTATTGGAGGGCAGTGTGAAGGGTAAAAATCGTAGAGGGAGACCAAGAGATGAATACACTAAGCAGATTCAGAAGGATGTAGGTTGCACTAGGTACTGGGAGATGAAGAAGCTTGCACAGGATAGAGCAGCATGGAGAGCTGCATGAAACCAGTCTCAGGACTGAAGACACAACAACAACAACAACAACAACAACAACATCTCTTAAGTTTTCTTTCAGTGTATTCATTCTATTCTGTTGTGAAGCTAAACATGTCCCTTGTTGCTCACCTGTGTAATTTCTTTGCTTTTCTTTCGACGACCTTCTTTTCAATTCACCACTGACAAGATCTCATCCCCTTTTACGTTTTGACATCGTGTTAATTTTACTTAACACTCTGATATCAATACATTGTTCATTACCTTAACCAAACCTAGCGATGTGGCGCAGTGGTTGGCACACTGGACTCGCATTCGGGAGGACGACGGTTCAAACCCACAGCCGACCATCCTGATTTACTTTTAAGCGATTTCACTAAATCGCTTCAGGCAAATGCCTGGAGGTTTCCTTTGGAAGGGCACGGCCGCCTTCCCTCTCCATCCTTCCCTTACCCGATGGGACCGACGATCTCGCTGTTTCGTCCCTGTAACATCCACGAGATAAATTTTAGCTACAGTGAGACGAGAGGAGATTTTGCCTCCAACAGTTATAAATATTTTCTATCCGACATATGAAAAACAATCAAATGAATATTAATTATTTATATAATATTTTATGATGTAATTGGACATATCGATGTGTATCATACAAAGACAATGATAACTGTAAACTCCTCTAATGATTTGCGTTCGTGTTCCTTTGTTTTTACCTTTATTTGGTTGGCTTTTGTAGGTTGCGGACGCAAGATGCATATCAAACTGACGTCTGTTCAGAATTTGTAATTATTTAGTAATTACTCACTGTAATAAAATGAGATAATCATTTTCATTTACAAATTAGTGAAATACCAAACCACTGAATATCACAGCGAACGCCACATCCCCTCGGCCAAATCAGCCAACAGGCCTTAAGCAATTCACTTTAATTACTTCACTTTCTATAACTTTCAGTTTTCCTTGATTCAGTCTAATCAATTTCTAAGGTATAATGAGAGATGGGTTTCGTCACTGTCCATGAACCAGAATATTATGACCACATACCTAATAGCCGGTATGTTTACCTTTGGGACTGATTACAGCTGGAAGCTGTGAAACCTGGATAGGTTGCTGGAGGGAGTTGGCACCACATCTGCCCGCCCAACTCCCCTCCGGGGAGGGAGTGACGAGCTCTGACGCCATGTTCAGTCACATCCCAGGTGTGTTCGATCGGGTGCAGATCTGGCGAGTTAGAGGGCCAGCATATCAATTGGAACTCGCCGCTGTGTTCCTCAAACCACTCCAACACACTTCCGGCCTAGTGACACGTCACATTATCTAGTTTAAAAATGCCGCTGCTGACGGGAAACATGATCACATGAAGGTGTGTGCGTGGTCTGCAACTAGTGTACGGTACTCCTTGCAAGGTGCAAGGTGCGTTGCACGTGCGCTGCTGGATACGCCGATGTCCACGGGAAAGTTCCCCTGAGCATACTGGAACTGCCGTCAGTTATTTTTCGTCCCGCAGTACATGTATCAAGGAGCTATTCCCGGATTCGTTCCCTCCCATCGGCATGCTAAAGGGATCGGGATTCATCAGACCACACAACACTCTGCCACTTCGCCAGCGTCCAGTCACGATGGTCATATGCCCATTTCAGTCATGGTTGGCGAGATTGTGGTGTTAATGTTGGCACATGCATGAGTCGTTGGCTGCTAAGGCCTATTGTTGGGAGTGTTCGGTGTACTGTGCGTACAGACACACTTGTACTCTGCCCTGAAGTAAAGTCTGATGTTAGTTGCGCCACAGTTCGCCGCCTGTCCTATTTTATCAGTGTGGCCAACCTTTGACGTTCGACATGTGTAGTGAGGGGTGGCCGCCCAACCCCACGACATCTGGACGTGGTTTCGCCTTGGTCTCGCCACGAGTTAAAGACACTCACTACAGCACTCTTCTAACATCCCACAAGTCGTGCAGTTTCCTAAATGCTCGTGCCGAGCCTCCGGTCGACTATAACCTCTCTTTGGCCAAACTCAGGCAGATGGCGCGTCTTCCCCAATGTACACGCGGACAGCGCGCTCACTGATACTATACACACCGTGCATGTGTCTCACCAGCAGTCGCTCCTCGCCAGGTGATGCTGCTATCGCCTGGATGGGCTTATATCAATTTTAGGTCGGTTGTTGTAATGTTCTGGCTTATCAGTGAGCTGGCCGCTGTGGCCGAGTGGTTCTAGGCGCTTCAGTCGCGAACCGCGCGACCACTACGGTCGCAGGTTAGAATCCTGCCTCGGGCTTGGATGTGTGTGATTTCCTTAAGTTAGTTAGGTTCAAGTAGTTCCAAGTTCTAGGGAATTGATGACTTCAGATGTTAAGTCCCAGAGTGCTCAGAGCCATTTGAACCAAATTAAAGCTTATCAGTGTCTACTCTTCCGACCTGGAAAGTGTCCCACCGTAGTAGGTTAATGGAACATCTGAGAAAATTATAGAACAACGTGGTATTCTCTGAAAAATTGTAGAACATTAATTCTAGAACATTGTGAGTTTATAATACGAACAGAATAAAGAGAGAAACAGTTTTAGGGACATTCAAAAATAAACGTGCTAGAGGCCACAAAATTGAAACTGTTGGATGGTTCATAATACCATTGCCTACGGAAGACAGTGTGGTTCCTGTAAGAGCACCGAACTCGCTGCTAGAAAGACTTAACAGCACACCCACGACCAAGGGAGGTTGTGCTCGCTTTGACCGTCCACTGCACTCAGTCGACCTGAAAACAGAGGAATGGAAGCTCCGAAACAAGAGCAAACGGCTGTAATAACTCCAGCGGAAAAAGTACGGGCAACGGAAATCCATCGAAGAATGGCACAAGTATACTGAGAAAACTGTTTTCTGGAAATCGTCTTAAGTGGTTAATTGAGTCATTTTATGCTCGTAACATACTTTTCCCCTCATGAATTTCAGTACCGAAAAAAAAAACTTACAAGAAACTCAAGTAATGTAGAAGCCAACTAAATCGGTCCATTTGAGTCGTACGATACTTTTGACGTCACTGCCTAACACGCTGCTCGTATAGATCATCCACAGTGATATCTTGTTTTGAAATTCACGTTTTGGATAATGGGTTACAAATGAAGTGTAGTACGACCTTCTACGAAAGCATGTATAAAAGCTCCTGAAGAATTGTTTCTGAGTGTTCCAAAGAATGAGAAGATGCGCAAAATGTGGTTGCAACTGCTCTTGGAGATCCAAACGAGATACTGGTCAGTACGTGTGTTTATTTCTGTAAGGATAATTCTGATGTAAGTAAAAATTCCAGCAATCAACATTCAGCACCACATATGATTACGTAGTATGTACTAAGAAGAAAATCATTTTGACATTGCAAATTTTCTAGTCTATGCAAGTTCGCTGAGGTTAGAAAAGCCATACCTTCTAATATTGTGTCACACATCCTTTTCCCCAGAGTAGTTCAACAACTCGACATAAGAATGAGATTTTCACTCTGCAGCGGAGTGTGCTAAAGTTTGGAAGGTGGGAGACGGATACTGGCAGAAGTAAAGCTGTGAGTACCGGACGTGAGTCGTGCTTCGGTAGCTCAGTTGGTAGAGCACTTGCCCGCGAAAGGCAAAGGTCCCGAGTTCGAGTCTCGGTCGGGCACACAGTTTTAATCTGCCAGGAAGTTTCAACTCGACATAACATGGACTCAAACAGTAGTTGGACGTTCCTTGCTGAAATACTGAGCCATGCTGCCTTATAGCCGTCTATAATTGCAAACGTGTTGCCGGTGCAGGAATTTGTACATGGACTGACGTCTCGCTTATGTCCCATAAAGATTGCATGGGATTCAAGTCGGGCGATCTGGGTGGCCAAATAATTCGCGTGAATTGTCCAGAGTATTCTTCAAACCAATGTTGAAGAATTGTTGCCCGGTGACATGGTGCACTGTCATGTATAAAATTCATTCTTTGTTTGCAAACATGAAGTCCATGAAAGGCTGCAAATGGTTTCTAAGTTGCTGAACATAACCAGAGGACCCATTCCATTCCATGTAAAAACAAAGCCCACAGCATTTTGGAGCTGTTAGCAAAGTACTCGGATTGGTCGTCTGCTGCCATAGCCCATTAAAGCCAGATTTCGCCTTACTATCCTAACGAATGCGTTCATCGTTGCATCCCCACATCGATTTATGGAGTTAATCCACGGAGTGTTCCTTGTCTGTTAGCACTGACAACTCTACACGAACGCCGCTGCTGTCAGTCGTTAAGAGTATCGGCCACTGCGTTGACCGTGGTGACAGGTAGTGCCTGAAATTCATCGTTCTCGGCAAACTCTTGACACTGTGGCTATCGGAATACTGAATTAGCCAAGGATTGCAGAAATGGAATGTCCAATGCGTCTAGTACCAACTACCGTTCCACTTTGAAACTCTGTTAATTCCCGTCGTGCTGCCTTAATCAAGTGGGACACCTTTGAGTAAATTGAGCACAAATTGCCATTTTATACCTTGTGTACGCTATATTACCGTCACCTGTATATATGCAAATCGTTACCCCAAGACTTTTGTCACCTCAAGGTAAATTAAGGACTACCGTTGATGTCCGAGTGGTCTAGTCGTTCCACCTCGTGCGCCGACTGAGCACGTAATTGTTTACTCGTCACATCCGCCGCAGCGTCGCCTGTGTTTGGGAGTTTATTACTTCAGCGACGTTTGAACCTTTGTTTGTGTGACATGGTCGTTGTCTCGTTTGACCTTCGTTGTGCGTGTGTGACAGCGGCCTAGTCAACTCCTGTTGTTTCTGATGTCGTCCAAGCGAGTTCCACTAAAGGTACTGTGAGTTTTTCATTTGATCAACGTGTAATGTGCAGTCCGGATCTTTAGGAATCCATGACTGGTTAGTTGATACTTGTCATGTTACCTTGGACCAGGTACATATCGCCTATTGTGACAATGAGATTTATGCGTTAGTTGTGCTATTCGTAGATGCCCTTCAAGTAGGCAAGTTCCTATTAAAATATGGAATAAGGTTCCGTTCAGACATAGAGATGTTTTGGTCAATATGGTGTTGCCGGCGAATGCAGACATTGAATGTACCAATGTTCGAATATTCATTGTTCCTCCTAAGGTGGAAGATATTTGATTTAAGGAATTTTTGACGTAACCGAGTGGTATCAGAGCTGCGTCTGACCTCGATCCGTCAGTTTATGCGAGTACAGAGTCTCCATAATTGTTCCAGTTTCAAAATGCAGTAGAAAGAGAACCATTGTTCAGAATGACGTTAAATTTGAACAAAAACTTTTAACGAAAATTTGACCGACAAATAGTGCTGTAAGCGTCAGAATATGCACACGAGCAGATGCGCGGCACACAGCTGTTCCTGTTTGCTTCCGAGACGCACAAAGTGACTGTCTCGATGAAGGATTATGCGGTGCTGGGAAAGCTCTTTTACAAGAACGATGACTTTAGTAGCCCTGCAGAAGTTCCAGATGCTCAACGATGTGAACGAAGGGCATTGGTTCAAAGTCTGCTACGGAATTGGAGAAAATGGTTACAAAATTCGAAAAGATAGTTTCTTCTCTAGTGCAGTGCAGTGTGGGAGAGGGACGAATGCAGTTGATCCGACGTCTGTCTCGCTCAAATTAGAAACTGATGTCACTTTGGTTTTTGTGCGGTTTTTGGCCCCAGGACGATTAAAAACGATGTTATTTTGCTTCTTATGTTGTTTGTTACCCTAGGATGATTAAAAACCGATTTCATTTTGATTTTTATGCTGTTTGTGGCCTCTTGACACCTAAAACCTAATTTTTTCCGTCCGATGCGGTACAGTCCTGTCGTGGGGAGTGAACTTACTCTTTAACAGTGCCATAACCGTTGACTGTCGAGCTTGTGCAGTGATGTGCGTTGAACAGTACGGATGGTGTAATGTGTAACTCAAATTGCAAGTCATCTGTCATTTATAGCCGACCCCATTATGTTATGTTGAGACACTTGCAGGGTTTTTTTTTCTGTCAAGTTTCCCCCGCGTCAATAATATGCCGTTCAAATTTGACGTCATTCTGAGCAGTGGTTCAGTGCTTCTCTTCTTACAGCATTTTTAAACTGAAACTTTAATTATTGACACCCTGTACATGACTGCTGTGCGTGTATAGTGTTCCCGAAGAACCTATATTTACCAGTTTCCTTCTCCATGGATTTCGAACTGTTTTTAATGTGGCGGACGAATTTTCGACGGGAACTGCCTTATTCTTTCAGGAAGGTATTCCCGTTGCTGATGTAGAGGTGCTTGAGTCTAACAGAGGAACTTCTTGGCCTTTCCTTGTTTCTCTCGTATGTTCCGTCTGGTTCTGGTCGCACAGTGGAGCGTTCACGTTCTTGTAAAGAGCAGGTTATTTACCTTTAGCGTCGGAATCTGTTGTTGGGCAGTGATTTTAACGGTATCAACTGGGCCCTTTTGATCAGTCTCCCCATTTAAATGAGCTGACAGGCTCGATGCACTTGAAAGATGTTTGGGAGTGTACACATGTGACACTGGTGCAGTTTGCCATTTTAGTACGACTTCCAGCATCGGGACTGACTGATTCTACTTATAGGATTGGACGCGGGATCGCATTCTTGTCAGTCGACGTTATACCTGCTAGATTTTCTGATCCACCGATTTCAACGGAAACCGGTGAAATTATTCCGTTCACCGAGGATGTTAAATGTCTTTCACTTGGCAGACCCTTCTCTCGATGGCGAGGTTCATGATGTGTGGGAGCGTAGTGTTTGATCCGCTGAGAGGTACTCTGCCACTCTGGAATGGTGGACTGCCCTGGCTCAATCAAAGATCCGAGTAAATTGGAACACTTATTGTCCACCTATAGCGAGAAATTTTCGAGGAACTCACGAATTTTATTATTCTCTCTTGGTCGACTTGAACGACGGTGCGGATCGCGCCTCCCAGCGGATGATCTATTAATGTGAAGTTGCTGCCAAAGCGGCGTCAGATGCAAGAGTTGCTGGTGTGATCGAAGCCACCATCACTAGCAGCGGAGGATCTGACTTCGTTATACCATCTGCTTAGGCATCAGTCTCGGCGTCGATGATGTGGATGTGTTCCCCAAGGATTTTTATGAGCGTTTTCGGCTTCTCTTGGGTGGCACATTTACGTCCATGTTGAACGATGTGGTATGGGGCGTGGAAGGGGGGGGGGGGGGGGGAGGGGCGTTGTGCCCGCTCCTTCGAGGCGGGGGTAATACTGTTCATAATTTTAGTCCCGGAACGTTGCTGAATTCTCATTACAGGACAAGGGCGGTAAATCGCGGGTTGTCTGTCTTTCTGAGGACTGTCGTCGGCGAGTATTACAGTTGCCTTCCAGGTCGCTCCATTCTTACCCACGTAGCCGAATACCGTGATGGATTTCAACTGCTGTCGTTACTTCTGCCCCATACGCCTTGGCTGTTTCCGGTTTTGATTAGGTTTTCGATCGTGTAAATCATGAATTCCTGCTTCTGATTTTGGATATGATCGGGTTTACCGTTGAAGCTCGCAGAGTACTGTTGATCTGGTTCATGGGTACTGCAGATTGGGTTGCTGTAAACGAGCAACTGACGCCACTTATTACCATCCGTCGGGGAGTACCACAAGGAAACCCGCTTTCGATGTCTTTATTTGTCCTACCTGAGGAGCCGCAGCTTCGTAAGATTGCGTCCCAGCTTCAGGGTTAGACAATTTCTGGAAGGACAATCGCTGTTCGCGCATGCGCTAATGATGTGATGGTTTGGTTCCATCGACGTGCAGAGATATTTCTGCTGCAAAAGATCATCGATGATGACTGCAGTGTCTCGGGAGTGTAACTTAACGAGAGCAAAAGTAAACCTCCATGATGGCTTAGAGATTTAAGCAGTTGTCCAGTCAAGCGTCATATCTTCAGGTTGCGTTACTACATTGTGACGATGCCTTTCTGACATTAGGAGGAACGCGGCTACCTAGTACGCTGGACGCACCTTACTAATGATCACTCATAAATTATATACCTGTACGTCTCGGATATTCATCTTAGTGTACCCAGCGAGTCTTGATCCCCCGTTGACGTTGATCATCTGAATTTTAAGCTAAGACACGTTTGAGAGTTTATCTAACTGTGAACTGTGAAAAGTGATCCTTAGTTCTTATATAATTAAATTTTCCTTGAGACATTTGACTCTCAAATTTATCTACAATAATGATCAAAACTGAAGAAATGAATCGAGATCTGTGAGACGACAGAACTTAAACCCATCTCTCTTTGCATACTGTACAGGTGTGCTGGCCATTGCACCACTGCAGCAGTATAGGTAACACAAGTGCACGGACTGCCCTAGCCCAGTGGCCTCCCTAACATAAACTTCAGTTCACGTCTTCAGCTCCCCTTCTTAAATCGTCACTATTTCCGAGGCTCTTCGGTACTACAAAAGCATCCCGTCATTGGATGTAATGGAGAAGTCCTGCCTGTATTTCAGGTGTAGGTGATGTGTAGATCTGATATAATTACGGAGGGCATTGGACTAGGGTAGTCGATGCAGCTCCTACGGTGGTATAACGGCTAATACCCCTGTACAGAAACCAAGGAGACACCGGTTCCCGTCACAACTGTGGCATAAATTTTAATGCAGTTTTCAGCTTCTGTCATTATTGCGAAAAGTGACAAGTGCGCATGAAGTATTTACGTGTACACACGATTAATCTGAATCCAAACTGTAACTGCAAAGGCGTGTGTTGTTTTCACCGTGACCACTCATTATAACGTTCACTTAAAAGAAAACAGCATTTGGTAGAAAAAGGACGACTAAATGCAAGTTGGAATCCTTATTTATGCACACATTTCTAATGTATGATAAAAGTCCTATAGGAATAATTAGCTTAAAAATGCCGGTATATTTTACTTTATTGTACGTATAGTGAAATAATTAGTCGGCGTGTGGATGTACATGCTCAGTCGTCACGTCGGTGAGCCCCCATATCTCTCTAGACGACAGCTTGGGGCCTCAGTACTCTTGTAGGGACCCCACCTTCTTCCGTAGGCGAAGGCGTTATGAATCCTTCAGTAGTTTTCATTTTACGGTCTCTGGTTCGTTTCTTTTTGAATGAACCTAGCACAACATGAAGGAAAATTGTAGAACATTCTCAAATCTTCTGGCAGATTGTGTATCATTCTGACAGTTGGCGACACTGCAGTAGGAACTATCTAGCTAGTGCTGACCAGAGTCCTGGTCGTTCCACCGACTCCACACCAAGGCCATCTGCAGTTCCAGACCGAAACTTCTCTGTGGATGGATGGTGGAGGAGGACTATCATCCCATATGAATCACCAAAGTGAAGTCAAAAGCGTTTTACTACGTTATTTGTGAAAAATACTTATTATAGTTACGTGTGCCTCACAACACCTTAGCATGATGCGGAGAATGGAAGTTTTTGCCGCACGAAAACGTAAGTAAAACGAATATAGGCGCGAAAACATCGAGACAAACTAAATTACATTCTAGAAGATAGTTAACTCCCAGCAAAAAACTTTCTCATCAACATCGTTTGTTTGCAGATGGAAAGTTGCCTGTAATAATTAACACACAAGTGATACAGAAAATTCATGCACACGAAATGTAAAAGTATTTCCAAAAGAAACGATCTATTGTTTGAATTAAAGATGCACATAGTTTTATGATCATTTAACAAAAATGTTAGCATTACAGAATAAATAAAAACGAAAACCCACTGATGATGGCACAGAGGTGTCGAAACATGTTTGGGCACTGAGAAAAAAAGGTGTTTTGCGTAACTGGCGGACCTCACATCCAACAGTTTTCACTGCAGACACGACCAACACAAGGAGTTGCAAATAAAAATGATGAAATATCATTGACTTTCAGCAGTTAGAGATATCTGCCCCCTCTATTTCCGCCAAGCTCAGGGTAGGGGCAAAGCTAGTGAGAGGACTGTTGGTGTGTAGCGTAAGCATTACCTTTTAGTTTGTGGCCAGTATGTTTCTCGTATCTTTCTTACGCGGCAGTGATAAATGTGATTTACTGCGGTACTTCGTCCTTCCAGCCACCTGCAGGCAAAAGACGGGCAGAATACTCACGTGGGGCTGTTTGGAGATAACGCCCTTGTCTCCTACTTCTTTTCTCTCTTTGCATAACGGTTACCTCATTGCATTGCGATTTATAACCACAGTTACATTTATTTGTGAAGAGGAACCTTCAGACTGACGCTTGTTGGTGCAGTGACTAAGGCACTCGATTTGCCGCACCTGCTTCACCCGCTGCCGACGCCTACTCTACACGAGACCGAGGCTCTGACCTGTGGCAGAAATATCACGACGCGCTGATGAGGCAACATTCCCTCATGGCTCGTGGCGGCTGCAGCTGCAGCTCAGAAAAAGCTAAAACCTGTGAAAACTTTGCTGACAATAAATGTACTGACATATGACACTGCCTCACTGAAGCCTCCGGGCGTGCATTGGACGACTAACTTTCGTACTTCACTCTGATTCGTCATTATAAAGCGACCCCAGGGCGGGGTCGCAACACTGATGTCAAGAAGTGGCTCTGACACGTAACGGTGGTGTCTGAGTGGCTCAAGAGTTTGATGGCAATGACAGTGCATCTACAGCGTCATCTAGCACTGTCAGCAAAGGCCTTCTTTGGAGCGTATTGCGTTACTGTGGCCTAATCAATTCATAGGGATAACAGCAGCACCCGTAAGGCTTCATTTGTTAAACCAGAGTAGCCTATTGATTTGTCACTGTTGAGATACAATATCGGAAAATTTATTTTGTATCAGTTCTATGTTAATCCTGTAACCTTTCTGGGCATCAGCTACAATGTACCATAAATTTACTGTTTACGTGTGACATTTGTAAAAGATTTGAGCGTGTGGCGCAGGATTGTTCTGAATTTCGTTATGCGATGATACGCCAGAAATATTGGTATGTAGTTATAACTGATGTGCTAAGGTATAGTATTTCTCATATTTTGTTTAGTTTTGTTGCTGTTAACGACAGTTACGCAAAACGTCAAACACTCGTTCTGCTACCACGGGTGAGATCGTTGCCACTTTGACGGAACAGGTGCAAATGCTATCAAGGTTAAACTCAAGAAATGGAAGAGTTACGTAGGGATGTAGGGGCGTTACAAGCTTAGTTCAATAATTACAATCACGGTCTGATGAAGCCAAGACATTAGTACTTGTACCCTCCCCTGCTTTTTTTTTATTTTTCGGCAGCTGAGGTAATAAAACCTTTATTTTGATAAACGTGCGGAAGACTACCTTCGTTTACTGATCACATTAGGACTACAGCCACAGAGAGCGGTTGATCAGACGTATTACTCTCCGTGTAGCTCATTTATGATTAACAGGTGGAAGGAAGACGCGGAAACATTTCAGCAGCTGTCTGATGGGTTGAGACAATGGCATCAAAAACAGAGCAACACAAAGTTTTTCTACATCTACATTTATACTCCGTAAGCCACCCAATGGTGTGTGGCGGAGGACACTTGACGTGCCACTGTCATTACCTCCCTTTCCTGTTCCAGTCGCGTATGGTTCGCGGGAAGAACGACTGCCGGAAAGCCTCCGTGCGCGCTCGAATCTTTCTAATTTTACAATAGTGATCTCCTCGGGAGGTATAAGTAGGGGGAAGCAATATATTCGATACCTCATCCAGAAACGCACCCTCTCGAAACACCGCGGTTCAGAGCGCCTCTCTTTCGAGAAAAATTGAGTACCTTGATGCAGAAACGTAAGAAGTTGGTGGAGATCTTTGTGCATAGACTCCCAAGGATCTATGCGCAATCTACCAGTTGGCACAAAATGTGGAATCAGATAGGGCAGTGTTACAGGAAGCTGCAAATATGGCGTTTTCTTAGTCGCTCTTAGGTTCGCGACGCAGCTACAGCGTATCTACATTGCAACAAAAGCATGTACAGGCCACCATGTTTTATCTACGGAAGTAAAATGTTATAGATGCGGGCGTGAAGGGTACATAGCTTGTAAAATAAGTAAACGTCGTGTGGCATAACGACCAGATGCAAGTCATTCAATTGGGTAGCGTTTCGGCGACTTACGTGTCCTCAAAACCAACAGTACCCAGTTTTCACCGAACGGTCACCCACTTGCTGGTCCCAACGTAGCATAAATTTGATGAGCGATCGGGAAGCGGTGTTACCAATGGTGAAGAGTGTTTGCTACGAAAGTGGTCTCAGCAACCTAAATACTGTAAATGTGGCCAAATGGGACACCTAGCACAGGATTGCAGGATTCATGGGAAAGGGAAGAAACAGCAACAGAAGCAGCCGTTAAAAGCAAATGAAAATGCTCCTCCTATCGGAGAGCATTCACAATAGGAAGTAACATTGCACAAGTATATGCACAGATGGAATGCTGCTTGTCAGGTTTTGCAAGATGCAAGTAATATGAAATTGTGGCGAGCACAGGAGCGCACGTGTCAGTCGTCAGTCTAGACCCCATAAGCAGGCGGCGGAGATTAGATTCCCCACGTTATCGGTTGCATGGCGTAGGTGATAACAAGATAGAGTCGTTGGGTACGACATTGCTCAAGTTCAGTACTGCAACCAATGATTTCCAAGAGTATATGGAAGTATCACCACATGTGGTGAAAGGGTAGTGAGCAATTCTCGGGACAGTTTTTCTCGACAAACATGGGTTCCCATGTTAAAATACCAGTAGGTACGTGAAAGATAGTGTGGCTTTCTGTTCATAACCATTTACTTCGTGAAGCATTACATGTGATAGAGCCACTAAAAGAAAATGTAGAATTGGGTAGAAAGCATTGTATGTGTGCAAACGTGTAATGTGTGCGAGCAATATTAATGATGAACTTAGGGTTTCTGTAAGTCTGAATAACTTCGGCAAGGACATTGTTAGCCAGTCCAAATGATAAATTGTAGCCTGATTAGTAGCATCAAATGTAGAAGAAATTGACAGGTCAGAGGACAACCAGAGTCAGCAAACAGTCCATGCATCAGAGTTATGGAATATAGTAGGTCAATGCAGTGATTAGCAGGCAACGAAAGTCTTATTACTACAGTCTGTGGATATACTTAATACGAAAGGTCCTTTACCAGCAACATTATGTACCCGGCACCATATACCTACCAGTGATTATGAGCCGATGAGTGGGAAGCTGTACCACATAGCAAGACCATTTTAAACTGTAATGCAACAATGAGATTTTCATTCTGCAGCGGAGTGTGCACTTATATGAAACTGTGCGCCCGTCCGATATTCGAACTTGGGAGTTTATCCTCTCATGACAAGTGCTCTACCGACTCAGCTACCCAAGCACGTCTCACGACCAGTCCTCACAGCTTTACTTCCGCCAGTACTTCGTCTTCCAAATTTCGCAGAAGCTCTCCTGCAAATCTTGCAGAACTAGCACTGTTAGTGCGGCACACAGTTTTGATCTGCCAGGAAGTTTCATATCAGCCCAAACTGCGCTTCAGAGTGAGTTTTGGAGGAGACCTTCTGTGAAGTTTGGAAGGTAGGAGACGAGGTGCTGGCGGAAGAAAGGCTGTGAGGAGGGGGCGTGAGTCGTGTCCAGGTAGCTCAGTAGGTAGGGCACGTGCCGGTACAGAGTTTTTATCTGCCAGGAAGTTTCATATCAAAGCACACACCGCTGCAGAGTGAGAATTTCATTCTGTAAACATCCCTCAGGCTGTGGCTAACCCATGTCTCCGCAATATCCTTCTTTCCAGAAATGCTCATTCTGCAAGTTTCGCAGGAGAGGTTTTGAAGTCTGGAAGCTAGGACATGAGGTACTGGCGGAATTATAGCTGTGAAGACAGGTAGCAAGTCGCGCTTGTGTAGACCAGTCGGTGGCTGAAAGAGACTTTTGAGTGCTTACAACTAAAATTTGACAGTCGAATAAATAAAAAGGAACTGCTATACTGATTTAAACTTGATAGTATAAGTCCTCGCAGCTCAAGCAGTCATATTAAGACAGTCCAGTTAGAATAACATGTTGTAAATCATACAGATAGCCGTACCGTAGGTGCAACCACAGCGGAGGGGTATCTGTTGAGAAGCCAGACAAACGTGTGGTTCCTGAAGAGGGGCAGCAGCCTTTTCAGTAGTTGCAGAGGCAACAGTCTGGATAATTGACTGATCTGGCCTTGTAACATTAACCAAAATGGCCTTGTTGTTCTGGTACTGCGAACGGCTGAAAGCAAGGGGAAACTACAGCCGTAATTTTTCCCGAGGGCATGCAGCTTTACTGTATGATTAAATGATGATGGCGTCCTCTTGGGTAAAATAGTCCCCCATTCGGATCTTCGGGCGGGGACTACTCAAGAGGATGTCGTTATCAGGAGAAAGAAAACTGGCTTTCTATGGATCGGAGCGTGGAATGTCAGATCCCTTAATCGGGCAGGTAGGTTAGAAAATTTAAAAAGGGAAATGGATAGGTTAAAGTTAGATACAGTGGGAAATAGTGGAGTTCGGTGGAAGGAGAAACAGGACTTCTGGTCAGGTGAGTACAGGGTTATAAATACAAAATCAAATAGGGGTAATGCAGGAGTAGTTTTAATAATGAATAAAAAATAGGTGTACGGGTAAGCTACTACAAACAGCATAGTGAACGCATTCTTGTCGCCAAGATACATACGAAGCCCACACCTACTACAGTAGTACAAGTTTATATGCCACCTAGCTCTGCAGATGACGAAGAAATTGATGAAATGTATGATGAGATAAAAGAAATTATTCAGGTTGTGAAGGGGGACGAAAATTTAATAGTCATGGGTGACTGGAATTCATCAGTAGGAAAAGGGAGAGAAGGAAACATAGGTGAATATGGATTGGGGCTAAGAAATGAAAGAGGAAGCCGCCTGGTAGAATTTTGCACAGGGCATAACTTAATCATAGCTAATACTTGGTTTAAGAATCATAAAAGTAGGCTGTATACATGGAAGAACCCTGGAGATACTAAAAGGTATCAGATAGATTATGTAATGGTAAGACAGAGATTTAGGAAACAGGTTTTAGATTGGAAGACATCTCTAGGGGTAGATGTGGACTCTGAGCACAATCTATTGGTTATGAAGTGTAGATTAAAACTGAAGAAACTGCAAAAAGGTGGGAATTTAAGGAGATGGGACCTGGATAAACTGAAAGAACCAGAGATTGTACAGAGTTTCAGGGAGAGCATAAGGGAACAATTGACAGGAATGGGGGAAACAAATACAGTAGAAGAAGAATGGGTAGCTTTGAGGGATGAAATAGTGAAGGCACCAGAGGATCAAATAGGTAAAAAGACGAGGACTAGTAGAAACCCTTGGGTAACAGAAGAAATATTGAATTTAATTGATGAAAGGAGAAAATATAAAAATGAAGTAAATGAAGCAGGCAAATAGGAATATAAACGTCTCAAATATGAAATTGACAGGAAGTCCAAAATGACTAAGCAGGGATGGCTAGAGGACAAATGTAAGGATGTAGAGGCTTATCTCACTAGGGGTAAGATAGGTACTGTCTACATGCAAATTAGAGAGACATTTGGAGAAACGAGAACCACTTGCATGAATATCAAGAGCTTTGATGGAAACCCAGTTCTAAGCAAAGAAGGGAAAGTAGAAAGGTGGAAGGAGTATATAGAGGGTCTATACAAGGGCGATGTACTTGAGGACAATATAATGGAAATGGAAGAGGATGTAGATGAATATGAAATGGAAGAAATGATATTGCGTGAAGAGTTTGAGAGAGTACTGAAAGAACTGAGTCGAAACAAGGCCCCCGCAGTAGACAACATTACATCAGAACTACTGACAACCTTGGGAGAGCCAGTCCTGACAAAGCTCTTCCATCTGGTGAGCAAGATATATGAGACAGGTGAAATACCCTCAGACTTCAAGAAGAATATAATAATCCCAATCTCAAAGAAAGCAGGTGTTGACAGATGTGAAAATTACCGAACTATCAGTTTAATAAGTCACAGCTCCAAAATACTAACATGAATTCTTTACAGATGGATGGAAAAATTGATAGAAGCCGACCTCGGGGAAGATCAGTTTGGATTCCGTAGAAATGTTAGAACACGTGAGGCAATACTGACCCTACGACTTACCTTAGAAGAAAGGAAAGGCAAACCTACGTTTCTAGCATTTGTAGACTTAGAGAAAGCTTTTGACAATGTTGATTGGAATACTCTCTTTCAAATTCTGAAGGTGGCAGGGATAAAATACAGAGAGCGAAAGGCTATTTACAATTTGTACAGAAAGCAGATGGTAGTTATAAGAGTCAATGGGTATGAAAGGGGAGCACCGGTTGGGAAGGGAGCGAGAGAGGGTTGTAGCCCATACACGATGTTATTCAATCTGTATATTGAGCAAGCAATAAAGGAAACAAAAGAAAAGTTCCGAGTAGGTGTTAAAATCCATGGAGAAGAAATAAAAACTTTGAGGTTAGCCGATGACATTGTAATTCTGTCAGAGATAGCAAAGGACTTTGAAGAGCAGTTGAACGGAATGGACAGTGTCTTAAAAGGAGGGTATAAGATGAACATCAACAAAAGGAAAACGAGGATAATGGAATCTAGTTGAATTAAGTCGGGTGATGCTGAGGGAATTAGATTAGGAAATGAATTACTTAAACTAGTAAACTAGTTTTTCTGTTTGGGGAGCAAAGTAACCGATGATGGCCCAAGTAGAGAGGATGTAAAATGTAGACTGGCAATGGCAAGGAAAGCGTTTCTTAAAAAGAGAAATTTGTTAACATTGAATATTGATTTATGTGTCAGGAAGTCATTTCTGAAAGTATTTGTATGGAGTGTAGCCATGTGTGGACGTGAAACGTGAACGATAAATAGCTTAGACAAGAAGAGAATAGAAGCTTTCGAAATGTGGTGCTACAGAAGAATGCTGAAGAGCAGATGGGTAGATCACATAACTAATGAGGAGGTATTGAATAAAATTGGGGAGAAGAGGAGCTTGTGGCACAACTTGACTATAAGAAGGGATTGGTTGGTAGGACATGTTCTGAGACATCGAGGGATGAACAATTTAGTATTGGAGGGCAGTTTGGAGGGTAAAAATCGTAGAGGAAGGTCATGAGATGAATACACTAAGCAGATTCAGAAAGATGTAGGTTGCAGTAGGTATTGGGAGATGAAGAAGCTTGCACAGGATAGAGTAGCATGGAGAGGTGCATCAAACCAGTCTCAGGACTGAAGACCACAACAACAACAAATCTGTATGTATAGTGCCAGAAAAAAAAGGATATGACACCTTAGTCGGCAATGTAATAGATCCAAGCAAGCCTAGAACACACGCAAAATATTAGAAAACGTTATTAAAACTTGAACAAACTTTAATACTTGACCTGGAAATAATCATTGTCCACATGAACGACATGTTGCATTTCTTACTGTTGCAGAACATTCTGAGTTATTACTTGTGAAACGGCCCATTTGAAAAATTGTTAAGAATGACTGTATTGGTAAACTTCTACGTCATTTGATTTTCAAATAGCTGAGCAAAACTGAACGTACTCAAGACATATCCCTCTTTACTTATCTGATCATCACTAAACTTACACACAATATTTTTACCGCAACGCAATCTGACTTTCAATAATCCCTACAAAAGAATGGCCCTCACTAACAATAACCTATACCTTTCATGAATCACTTACCTCACAAAAATCTTCGCTACTAGAACTACTGTAACAAAGCGAGCGCCAATACTGGCAGCTAAATAAAAGATTCTAACTACTGAAGGCACTAACTACTGATAGTCATAGTTCGCAAATGAAAGATTTTGATAGAGAACAAACAATGTATTTACTTTAATAGCGTTCAAAAATCATAATGTATAATTTTGTGACATCCAATTAAACAAATTTACTTTTTCTGATGGATACCCGTCCAGATCGTCCGCTCAGAACTGTGGCATCTCTATCCCCACATCCACCACTGCTGACGGCTCACCTCCAACTGCACAATGCTATGCGCTGTTCACATCCAACTGACCAACACTACACAAGCGAATATGCCAACAATGAGTCCAATCAGCCACAGACTGCACACAGCTCAGTCAGAGATTTTAATACAGAGCACTATGTGGCGATACCAACATAAAAACCTAAATAGCACACTTACATAGCCCCCATGCTCCGCACAAAAAAAATTACAAATGGTTTTGGGCAGTGGACAACACTGATTTGAAATTTTTTTCATAATTACAATAACAAAGATATCAAATGCACACACTGATTGATACACTGTTGGTCAAAAGCAAAAATTGTCCTCACAGTCCATAAAGACAGTCCTGATCATTCATGACAGTAGTACGAAGTATGAGCAGTTAAAGAAAATGCACTTGGAAGTAGTGGATTTCCATGCAGTCTTGAAGAAGTAGTGTTGTCCTTCCAATGGAAAGACAGTGCTGACTCTTGACATGCAGACAGGTAAGTGGCCACAACAGAGCAAACCCACAGCAGAGTCAGTCGAAGTTCTGAAGCATATTGGTAGGTAGGTCATTATAGTGCAGACCCACAGTATTTCTTGTAGAGATTATGGTATTGGTGGGCTACCAAATGTGCAGACCCAGTGTTGTGCATTGAGACTGTGTGGGTGCACAATCACCATCAAAGAATCTTGTGGATAATGTAGCAATTCCTTAAACCACCACTTGTGCACTCACAAATACTTTGGAATGTCCTTAGAACTAGCAATGCTGTTAAATAGTCCCTTGCTGAATTGTCAACACATGTGTAAGCACTAACAGTCCCTTTTTGTTTTAACTTCTCTCATATTGAGCATATACTATGACCAATAGAAACATGTGCAGTGAAATGAAACTTTATTTGAAGAACTAGGGTCTATACAATTACAAGTTTACGGCATAAGAATGCAATTATAAAAATACAGGAAACATCATTAAAGAACATAATAATACAGGCTTTGCGAAAGAATAGAAATAAACATATACACCAGGGTTACAGGAATTGTGACATAAGTAAATAAATGAGAATATTCAAACATTAATTTGACATATGATCATTAAAGGAAAACATAACACAGCAAAAAAATATCTAAACATTTTTCCAAAGTATTTGAGGATAACAGTATTCCTCATCATAGTGAATGTAGCTTAGTATTAGAAAAAATTCTACAACATTACCCTTATCAGATAAACACATAAAAACAGGAAGAACGCAAATACATAAGGGTACACAAACACATAACGCAATAACACAAAAGGAAAGGACAGGGTTTGTTTTCAGTATAACATTTCGTACTGCATTCCAACCCAAAACTTCATTCCACAGATCTTTCCTCTTATTTCAACATTTCTTCCCGCAAAAAAATCCTATCTAAGCATGCTTTCTGTATTTATATGTGCACATATTTCTTACCTCATTATTTATTTTCTATTATCTTACCTCATCATTCGATTCCAAGAAAATCCTACCTAAACCTGTTGTCCCTAAACCTTACTTTTTTGTTCACATCCTCCTTCAAAATAATTATTCTTCATTGTACACTACATTTTTGGCCAAACATTTTTCTTGTAGGTTCTCAATGCATTTATTCTAATTCATCACAATTCATCCTCTTATATAGCCTACCCCCTCTTAAGCTAATTTAAAGCTACTGAGCTCAGATATATATTCTAGAGAATGATGCAATGCAGCAGCACAAAATAATTAACACAAAAAAAACCAAACGGACAAATCAAGCATCAGTATATCTAAATTAGCAAGGCAAACGCAACATTGCAACTAATATAAGGCAATGTGCAGCAACAAAAAAATCAGTAGTAAAACTGGCTTAATACAATGTCAAATTCAGTAGGACAATGCCTGGCAAACAGCAGCAGCAAATGCAATAACTTATACCTAAACATGACAAAGCTCAAGCAGAAAAAAAATTACAGTAAAGATAAGAAATGTCTAATACCTATGTCACATCGTAACACTAGAGTGATGCATCACAATAACTTACTCTACCAAACAAGTTACCAAGTTGTTGAAAAAATTATGTATGCAATTCCTGTGAAGGGAAATGTCTACTTGTGCTCCCTTTTTTAAAGAAAGTAGATCATAAAATTTTTATTTACTGGGTCTGTATACAGAAAATATATACATTAGTACATGTAATAAATTTTATTTTAAGCAATGCTGCAGTGCAGCTAGGAACTAGATATTAAACAAAATGAGCAAATACACTGCTCGCCATTAAAATTGATACACCACTAAGATGACGTGCTACAGACGCGAAATTTAACAGACAGGAAGAATATGCTGTGATATGCAAATGATGAGCTTTTCACAGCATTCATACAAGGTTGGCGCCAGTGGCGACACCTACAACGTGCTGACATGAGGAAAATTTTCAACCGATTTCTCATACACAAACAGCAGTTGACCGGCGTTTCCTGGTGAAACGTTGTTGTGATGCCTCGTGTAAGAAAGAGAAACGCGTACCATCACGTTTCCGACTTTGATAAAGGACGTATTGTAGCTAATCGCGATTGCGGTTTATCGCATCGCGACATTGTTGCTCGCATTGGTCGTGATCCAATGACTGTTAGCAGAATATGGAATCGGTGGGTTCAGGAGGGTAATACGGAACGCCATGCTGGATCCCAACGGCCTCGTATCACTAGCAGTCCAGATGACAGGCATCTTATCCGCATGGCTGTAACGGATCGTGCAGCCACGGCTCGATCCCTGAGTCAAGAGATGGGGACGTTTGCAAGACATCAACCATCTGCACGAACAGTTCGATGACATTTGCAGAAGCATGGACTATCAGCTCAGAGACCATGGCTGCGGTCACGTTTGACACTGCATCACAGACAGGAGTGCCTGCGACGGTGTACTCAACGACGAAGCTGGGTGCACGAATGGCAAAACATTTTTTTCGGATGAATCCATGTTCTGTTTACAGCATCGTAATGGACGCATCCGTGTTTGGCGCCATTGCGCTGAACGCACATTGGTAGCGTGTATCCATCATCGCCATACTGGCGTATCACTGGGCGTGATGGTATGGGGTGCCATTGGTTACACGTCTTGGTCACCTCTTGTTCACACTTTGAACAGTGGACGTTTCATTTCACATGTGTACTACCCGTGGCTCTACCCCTCATTCGATCCCTGCGAAACCCTACATTTCAGCAGGATAATGCACGACCGCATGTTGCATGTCCTGTACAGGCCTTTCTGGATACAGAAAATGTTCGACTGCTGCCCTGCGCTGACCAGCACATTCTTCAGATCTCTCATCAATTGAAAACGTCTGGTCAATGGTGGCTGAGCAACTGGCTCGTCACAATACACCAGTCACTACTCTTGATGAAATGTGGCATCATGTTGAAGCTGCATGGGCAGCTGTACCTGTACACGCCATCTAAGCTCTGTTTGACTCAATGCCCATACATATAAAGGCCGTTATTACAGCCAGAGGTGGCTGTTCTGGGTACTGATTCCTCAGGATGTATGCACCGAAATTACGTGAAAATGTAATCATATGTCAGTTCTAGTGTAATATATTTGCCCAATGAATACCCATTTATCATCTGCATTTCTTCTTGGTGTAACAGTTTTAATGGCCAGTAGTGTATATACATAAAGCAAGGCATGAAACGTCATTCACTAGTCATATGGCATTTCATAAGGCAGTAAGAAAATCTTTCAGCTAGACAGACAGCAGTGACAGTCAGGTCTGTAGACAGAAAATATTTCTCATTATTTCATTAGCCATTTCAGTAAATATAAAAAATTACGAGCTCCAAAGTGTAATCATATATCTTCAAGTATGAGCATGTCGTATTTGCAATGCTTTGTACAATCAAATCTTCAAATGTCAATATCGAGGTTAATGGCTTCTTTGTTACTCCACCTGTGCCTCTGAAAGGCACACACAATGCCTTTTTCTTTTTTTTTTTTTTCAGGCGACTGTCCCGCAGCTGGGCACCCCAGAGTGCATTGCGTCAAGGTCACCTACCTTTTATACCAAAATATTTACGACAGCAATTTCCACAACAGTGACTTTTTGATACCAATAAAATTTCACAGGTCGAAAATTACAGTTGAAATGAGTAGCAACGAAATCTCATGAATAGCAGTGTTGTGATACATTCACGCATTTACACACATTCCATAACTCGTAAAGTATGATTCTTGGTTTCCAACATCCTTTCCACAAATCAGAGTCCCTAACCACTACTATTCCTTGCCTTATTACACATATACATATTCATTGACACATCTTCAATATATCATCATAATAAATACATAGCATAATCAAATTCCTCATATAGCATCATCTCATTGATCATAATATACCTCAACAGCATAATAAACATTTTTGTCGCAATAATATCATCATAGCATATCAGACAAATCTCAAAAATGTTATAGATTCTTTCAGTAATTTCAGAACCTAAGAAAAGTCTCTGCTCGTTTCAGTAGTGTTATCTACCTCAAACATACTTCAAAAATCGTGATCCTTACCAAATATATCATTCAAAGCTCTCATAGTATCACAATGATTCAAAAAAAAAAAAAAATGAACAGTTCACAAAGTACAGACAAAATAGAATTTCATAAGTGTGAATTAATTTAACTGTGTGATTATGTAAATATGTGTCACTGCCGTAAAAAAAATGGTTTGTCTCTCTTAAATGATCAGATAGCTGTGTTATTCCGTGTTAGAGAAATATGGTACTGATGTGTAAAGTTGTATAAGCAAATATCATATTAACTAGTGCTCCTAGCGCTTGCCACACGCTTAGCACACAAAGTAAATGTGTACCCCACTGAGGATCAATGTAATTATACCCTCAGGTGTTCCAGATTACAGCAACAGAATGAAATGTCTCACTAAAAACCTTCTTTGTACCTTTGTAATTCAAGAATCTTTCTAAAAATGTTCCTGGTACAAAAATTTAATCATTCAAATGCATTCACTGTAGTGCTAAACTGTGCGTTTTGTTATAAGATAATCTCTGTCATGATGGAAAATGTGCCAAGTGACGTAGTTGTTGTTGTCCATAAGCAAAGTTTTGCAGAAGTCATTGTACTTACCTCGTCATACAAAAAATGAAAATGCTATGCATATAGATATTGTAGTTATTATGTACATTACCATGACCAAAAAATTACTGTACTGTAATGTATTGTTGTGCTACAGAAAATGCTGTCTCGTTGTACCTATACCACAAAAGTTACTACTGAAACATGTTTTGCTTTTCATAAGAATTTTGAAAAAGTGTGCAGATATAAAACAGATACAGCCAAAAGTAATACTATAAATTGTGTCACTTATTAACAGTATTCTGATATAACTGTGTAGCTGGCAAACAAACCGAATACTAAGTCATCTGTAATTTCTCAGAAAGTATTTTAAATCTAGAATGTATTTCCAAGTAAACCAAATTGATGCATTAAAGTCTCATTAGCAGTGTATGTTCTAAGTATGTAAGCCTTATAGTTGTTACATATTTGTGTAACTAACAAGCAAGAATATACACAATAACACTGTTTTGTCTGTTCACTATAACAATGCTGTTCTAATTACTGTCTAAATAAGTTTCCTACGTTCTTGGCTGGATAGTTGACTGCCAAACATTGTTGCATATTAACAGTTTCTAAGTGTGACAAAGCATACTAGTAACGTGAAGTGTAAAATTTTATGTCGAAGACAAAGTTAAAAAGCAGACTATCTCTCAATAAACGGTTTTACATGTGAAATGTGGTGTAAACCTTTACTCTTCCTAGTATGCAGAGTTCTAACTTCGACGCAGTTATCTTGTAGTATATGCAGTAAAGAATACCGCAATTTTTCTCTAGGTTAGCTTCTATGTTATTTTCCTCAAGGCCGGCCGGCGCACATAGCTGCCTGTGGTGCGAGTAATTGTCTATTGTCTCTTTGTTGTTGTGCGTCGTTATTGGGGTTTGGATATCGAATTTCTACATATTCAACTTGCTGAGGGGGCCCTGCCCTGTTTGAATCACGCCAATTTTGTTTAAATTCTGGTCTGTTGTTGAGATTATATCGTCTGTCATCCTGTTGGTAGTTTCTGTTATTTCCTTTCTTGTTAGTCACGTGGTGGAGAATTTGTCCATGAGTCATAACTGTGCAGTGGGCTGTTGAGTCTGAAATTATTCTGTCTCCCTTGATAATAATAGTTCTGGTTCCCATATTATCTGTTTCAATGATTGTCTCTGTCATAGTCATTACTGCAGAGAGGTGATCTTTCCCTGTAATTATTATTACTCTGCCAGCGGTTGTCATACAGGTGCTGTCTGTTTTGGTGACGATTTGCATTGTAAGAATAGCGTTATCGTGTCCATATATTATTTCTGTCGTCACAGAATTGTGATATATGTGACCAATAATTGTTCTTCTCCTGGTTTCGTGTCCCGCGATTGTCAGTGTCAATTTCCAATTCTTGTAAGAGTCCCTGAAAAGCCTCAATATCATCTTTGCAACATCCTGCCCAAATAATATGTCGTAAATGTTGAGGCAATTTGATTAAGCAAATGCAGATGAGTTCTGAGGGGCTGTATGGGTTTGACAGGCACTGATTCTTGTGCAACATATCTTCAAAATATTAAACAAGAACGGAAAATCAAATTGTTCGAAATGTTTCATCATTATGATACTATGTTTTACGCGATCTTGAGACCAATATGCTCAGAGGAAGACACGATAAAACTCTCTTTCACTGTAACAATCGCGAATGACCGATCGCATTCTTACAGCTGGTTCATTCTCTAAGTAGCCACACATAAAATCTAATCTGTGCTCTAATGACCAGTTGGGAAGAAAACAATGGGAGAATTGAAAAAGCCACGCTTGTGGATGAATGTCGTTGCCAGAATTCTTAAATGTTTTGAATTTTCGTGCAGTAATGAACAGCTTATGGTCAAAGTCATTGTGTCGACGGGTCGCAAATCGGTCATTGTTACGTCGTATCGGCGGTTCCATCTCAAAATTCGGTGCACTTTGCCAATTTCTTTCATAATTTCCGAAATTTCCTGTGTTATTATTTTGTGGCTTTTCTGTATTTCTAAATATTGCATGACACTAATGCTTAAGTTAGTTTTTTTTCCCTCCCTTAATTTATATCTAAAAATTCAGCCAATGAGTGGAAGGAGTTGTCATCTAGAAATTCTTTTAATTTATTTTTAAATGTTGGTTGACTATCTGTCAGGCTTTTGATGCTGTTTGTTAGGTGACCAAAGACTTTTGTGGCAGCATAATTTACCCCCTTCTGTGCCAAAGTCAGATTTAACCCTGCATAGTGAAGATCATCCTTTCTCCTGGTGTTATAGCAATGCACACTGCTATTACTTTTGAACTAGGCTGGATTATTAACAACAAATTTCATAAGTGAATATATATACTGTGACGTTACTGTTAGGATCCCTAGATCCTTAAATAGATGTCTGCAAGATGACCGTGGGTGGGCTCCAGCAATTATTCTGATTACACGTTTTTGAGCAATGAATACTTTTCTACTCAACGATGAATTACCCCAGAATATGATACCATACGAAAGCAGTGAATGAAAGTAGGCATAGTAAGCTAATTTACTGAGATTCTTATCACCAAAATTTGCAATAACCCTAATAGCATATGCAGCCGAACTCAGACGTTTCAGCAGACCATCAATGTGTTGCTTCCAGTTTAACCTCTCATCAATGGACACACCTAAAAATTTTGAAAATTCTACCTTAGCTACAGACTTCTGTTCAAAGTCTATATTTATTACTGGAGTTGTGCCATTTACTGTACGGAACTGTATATACTGTGTTTTATCAAAATTTAAAGAGAACCACTTACTAATTTTGTGAAAAACATCATATACAATTACATCACTTAGTTCTGGGTTTTTGGATGTTATTGCTATACTTGTGTCATCAGAAAAAAGAACTAACTTTGCATCTTCATCAATATGGAATGGTAAGTCATTAATATATGTCAAGAACAGTAAAGGACCTAAGACCAAACCCTGTGGGACCCCATGCTTGATAGCCCCCCCCCCCCCAAGTTTGAGGAATCAGCTGTTGTATTAACATTACATGAATCACTTATTGCAACTTTCTGCATTCTTCCAGTTAAGTATGAATTAAACCATTTGTGCACTGCCTCCCTCAAACCATAATGACTTAGCTTATCTAAAAGAATTCCATGATTTACACAGTCAAAGGCCTTTGAGAGATCACAAAAAATACCAATGGGTGATGTCCGGTTATTCAGAGCATCTAATATTTGATCAGTGAAAGCGTATATAGCATTTTCTGTTGAAAAGCCTTTCTGAAAACCAAACTGACATATTGTTAGTACTTTAGTTTTACATATATGGGAGGCTACACTTGAATACATTACTTTCTCAAAAATTTTTGATAGAGCTGTCAGAAGAGAGATTGGGCGATAGTTAGGTGGTACTCCACTCTGACTCCTAACACAGTCATGAGATTCTTGCAGATGCAGAACATGTATCCTCTCAGGTGTCAGCTTAATCTGATGCTAAGTTAAAAACATTTACAAAATCGTTTGTCATAGTGACATAAATGTAATATTAGTTACATTGATATTATCATTGTGCAAGAAATTGATGTGAAAAATAATATACAACAAGTGTATACAGTGGACATTTGTTGCAAAATTTTTATATATCTTGACAGTATCAATAAGGTCACATGCACTGTACCAATAACAGTAGTTAGTTTTGTGGAATCTATGTACAATAAAAATTTGTAGTATACAATAATAATAACACTATTTGTTACAAAATAAATGTTTGTATGTATTTAAGGTGAATAGAATCTCATGTGGTCAGTACCAATGCTGTATTGAAATCGTCATTAAGACTTTATTTACAAATGATTCACAGTCATATATATAATGTTAATGGTTACAATAGCCTGCACAATTACAGTAGTCATTTTAGAATTTCACATACTCAGTAAAAACACTGTATCGAAATCATGGTGTAGACTATATTTACAAATGATTCATATATATAGTATTAATGATTGCAATAGATTGCACAATCACAGTATTCATTTTAGAACCGCACGTACTTGATGCTGTATTGAAATCGTCATAAAGACTCTGTTTGGAAGTGATTCATAGTCATGTATCTAATATTTATGATTAAAATAACCTGCACAATCGCAGTATTCATTTTAGTGTTAACTTTACATTAAGTATTGATATGTAATGCCATAACAAATTTTATACAACCTTCTTAAATAAGAGTTTTGATAAAGTCTGAATAAGTATTTTAACCTCACAGTATAAATATTATTTCTTTTGAGTACAGTTATTAAAAAAGTTGTTTACCTATCAGAGGACAGTCAAACAGATATCTTAGAAAAATAAGAGAAATATTTAGAATAGAAAGAAGAGTAGACTGAGAACTCAGAAAGGAAGAATGAGTTCTACAGAGCTCAAGGATATGGGGCACCAACGCCACATGGTGTGTCAGTTAAAGAATAACCAACCCTCTACCCCAATAGGTTTTTTTGTGTAGACCACAAGGATAAACTTTTATCAAGTGTTGAAATAAGTCAATAATGGAAATTATTTGTGAGAAAAAGAGTAAACAAATTTACTTAAGGGGGTAGGACGTCAAACTGGTCGACTTGGATTAGGAGAGGCACAAAAGCACATTTTAATTTACACTGTCTGTAATTTTACAATTAAGTTCATAAAACTTTGTCAGAATGACCAAGAAGGATTCAGGATTCACACTCGTAGCAGCAGAAGTTCAAAAACAACAAAATAATTTTTTTTTACATTTGAAATTTCATCGTTTTTTCACTTACTGTTGGCTGCATTTGTTGCTATAGGTACACTTATCTTCATAAGTAAGAAAGACTTTTCGATGAATTTTGCACAGCATACAAACCATACGTACTGGTGTCTGAAACTCTAGAATCTATTTAATTTATGAAAACATTAATGAGCTGTTACGTTTTAAATGTAATGTTTAGAAAAAATCTAACTTTGTAGTTAATTATCTCCATTTGTACCGCAGATTTCGAAAATTCTAGAGTTTCATACACCTGTAAGTATGGTTTGTATGCTGTGCAAAATTCATCAAAGAATCACTCTTACTTGTGAAGAAAAATGTACCTATAGAAAAAATGCAGCCAACAGTAAGTGAAAAAAATCATGAAATTTCACATTTTTTTCCCACTCCTATGAGTGTGAATTCTGAATCCTTTCTTGTCATGCTGACAAAGTTTTATGATTTTATTTGTAAAAGTATAGACAGTAGAAAACAAAATGACCTGTAGTGCCTCTCCTGCTCCAAGTCAGCCCATTTGACATCCTACCCTCCTTAAATGAATAATAGACAGAGACAATAAAGAGGATACTAACTACTGTAGCTGAAAATGATGGTAGTTATGGTATACCAGGAACATAATTGTCATGGAAACAAAACACAATAATGTTATATTAATGTAGAATGAAAATACTGTCACACTTAAGGAACAAGCATTAGGAATGGACAAAATGCTGAGCTCAGCCAAGGAGAGGTACTGTCATGTCTTGGAAAATAATAATGTGACAAATCAAAAGTGTGCATAAATAGAAAAATATACATATAGTAAGTGGCAACATAATTAACATCACAAAGTAGAAAGGCAAAGACATTGTTTAAAAGATCTGTAATCAGTCTAGCATTAAAAACAATTAACAAGGAATCAGAGAAAGTGCAGAAATAACTGTAACAAAAAGTAACATGTTAAAATCAGATAATAAAGCAAAAATAGCATGCCAACATGAAATAAAATATTTAACTGAAAGCATACACCAAAACATTATCTTAATCCTGAAATATGTAACATTACCAGATAATAAAAGTGTAGAGACACATGAAGCATAGCACAAGTGATAAACAATGAAATACTAACATATGATTATATCGTTACTTGAAAACACTTGAAAAGAGAAAAGGCAACATAGAAGGTAGCACACAGACATCATAAAAGGTAAGAATTATGTTACTTGTGGTGCTGTAGGTATAAAAAATGATTAAAGAATGCTTGTAGTATGTCATGATGTAAGTCCTGAGTGGATCCTCAACAATGAGTCCGAAAACAATCCCAAATGGACTCTAGTAATCCCAAGTCATCATATTATTTCATTAATGGCATCTGAAACATAGTTGGAAATTAATAAACAGTGTGCAATAGGAGACAAAGTGTTAAGTTTCCTGAGGAAAGTATTTGATTATTATAAAAAGGAAAGGGCCAGAAACGAAATTTACTTGTTACATTGTTAAATAGTTGATACTTGTTCATAAAAGCTGTGGAGAAAATTAATTGTTAAATAGTATTAAAGTTAATTATGAAACTCATTAGAAAATCACCATCAGCATTTCTGGAAAATGTAGAACAACATCGCTCACACTTCATGTTGCTATGGTCGTAACTTCAGCACACAGTATTTGCTAATCATCACTCGTAGTATCCACGATTCCGAAGTCTCAAAAAAGGAACTTAAATCTAACAATATCTCATTCTGCTCATAGGTTTCAAATATCGTATTAAAAACTCATTTGAATCTTAAAAACTCGTATGAACACACCCTTTCTTCAAATATCTTAAAAGCATCAAAATCATTATTCTTATCTTCTTATACACATTGTCAGTACTCATATTACATCCTTTAGCACGATAACCCTTAGTAAACTTCAGGAAAACGAGACCACCAGCTTAACATCAACATACAAAGTGGCCATCGTTACTACAAAATCTTGTTACAGTTAGTGTCATTATGTCATGTAACATAGTTCACTGTAGTCATCGCAAAGTAACAGAGGTGATCCTCCAACAAAAAGTAGGAGTAAAGATATCATGTAGAAAGTATCAACATCATGGCATCAAATAATCAGAGAACCTACAATCGACGGCAAAATTAATGAACTTGGTGATAAACTCACTGCCCTCTATGACAAACATGCACCTGTGCGCACAGTCCGTGTAAGAAAATCTCCTGCTCCATGGCTGACAGCTGAATTACGTCAAATGATGACTAATAGGGATGCTGCCCACAGGCGTTTCAAGGCAGATCCGAAACCCGAACGTTTTGAAGAATATAGAAAGCTACGGAACAGAGTGAAACAATGCATTCGCAATGCCAAAATCAGGCACGCTCGCTCCCTTGTATGCAGCGATCTGACACCCACGACTCTATGGAAGAATCTCCGTAGCTTGGGGGTCGGAAAGGCAAAATCGGAAACTACTTTTCATGTGTCAGCTAACGAATTAAATGAATTCTTCTCTGCACCTCTGAATACCAGCACGGCTGATAATTACCGTCCACAAGAATCTCCAAACAGGATAACTAACAACGATACCTTCCATCTAAAACATGTAACAACAAATACGGCAAGAAAAGCAATAATGAGAATCTCTTCTGATGCAATAGGCAACGACAGTATCGGTATAGCCATGATTAAGAATGTTGCCGATATCTTAGTACCTGTCTTAACTGACATATTTAATTTTTCCCTCGTGAACGGAATATACCCCACTGCATGGAAAAGAAGCATAATTCGACCCATCCCTAAGGTCGAAAACCCGCAACTGCCTAGTGATTACCGACCAATTAGCATACTGCCTGCTGTTTCCAAAGCACTGGAATATATTGTTCATGACCAAATCACTGAACACTTGCATGAATTCAGTCTATATGACAAATTTCAATCTGGTTTCCGTAAACATCACAGCACAAACACTGCTCTAATTAAAGTAACTGATGACCTGAAATATGCCATCGACAATCGAAAGGCAACAATATTGACGCTACTGGACTTCAGCAAAGCTTTTGACACTGTTAACTTTGACATATTACTCAGAAAAATGCAACAGCTTAATTTCTCTGATAGTGCAATGAGATGGTTTGAAAGCTACTTAAAAGACAGACAGCAATGTGTTGTCTGCGCAAATGAAAAATCTTCCTGGAAACATGTTTCTTCGGGAGTGCCACAAGGATCAGTCTTAGCACCACTTTTGTTTTCTTTATATGTCAACGATATTTCGTCGGTTTTGTCCTCCTGTAAACATCATTTCTATGCCGACGACCTCCAGCTCTACCTAAGCGTCAGACCTGAAGACGTAAACACTGCAATCGCTCTGATGAATGATGATCTGTCTTCAGTAGTGACATGGGCGAAAAATCTGGGGCTTAAATTAAATGCAAAAAAGACGCAAGTAATCTTAATAGCCCATCAGAAATTAATAAGTTCAGATTTCCGCCAACGGCTACCTCCTATTCTGCTCGAAGGTACTCCAATACCATATCAGAAAACAGTGAAGAACTTGGGTGTAACTTTGGACGAGCATCTCAACTGGGCGGAGAATACAGTCGCAGTGTGCCGAAAGACGTCTGCTTGTCTCTATGCTCTCAAAAAGTTTCGGAACATATTCCCACAGGACTTGAAACGCCAGCTCGTGCAAGCACTCGTTCTACCGAACCTCCACTATTGTGATGTGATTCAACAAGGCATGAGTAGTGAAAACAAAAGACGGCTAGAGCTAACCATGAATGCCTGTGTGCGTTACACCTGCAACATTCGCCGATATGATCATGTTAGTGCTTCATACTCCGAGCTAGGGTGGCTGCGGCCAGACAAACTGCGTGACTACCACACTCTATGTCTACTTCACCGACTCCTCATCGCGCAAGCACCCCAGTACCTAGCTTCAGAGATTAAAAACCTGTCATGCCATCATAATCGAAACACGAGGTCACTCTTATCTGGTATCCTAACTGTGCCCACTCACAAAACAAAAACTTTTGCAAACTCCTTCTCAGTTGCCGCTGTCCGCCTCTGGAACAAACTGCCTCTTACCTTGAGGAAAATTCAATCTCCTGTGGCTTTTAAGAAGAAGTTGAAGCATTTCCTACTATCATCCGCATAAAATTCTCCACAAAATTAATGTGCAAGGCCAATCCTCTCATCTGTCAAATAGCAAAGCTAGCGTCTCGTATCTTGCTGCTGAGATGCCTATCTCTATTAGCCACGCAGTCTCCTTTTCCTTTATATTTTCCTTAATTATGTTTCATCATGTCTCTCTATTCTTCTCCTCCCTTCACCATGAGTCTCCCTCATACTCCCTGGTGCCAGCACTCCTATCTTAAATCTTTCTCTTCAATAATGCATTTTTCGAGGTGTACCTTTCTAATTGTTTATCTCACTTTTTGTATTAGATGTAGTTTAACATGCCTACTGAAACATATGACTGTAAAATAAGTAGAATGCCTGGTTAGATGTAAGAGAGGGCCTGATGGCCCTAATCTTGCCAGGTTAAATAAATAAATAAATAAATAAATAAATAAATAAACATCAATTTGATGATCGAAATTTTCAACTGTAATGTCAACTTCAAATGCCAGTATGAAAAAAGTTTCACAGAAAACAATAATGTAGTTCATCAGCAATGTACTGAAATAATCCCAGGTTATTACAATAAGTAAGAAACCTATAATGCTCTTGAAAGAAAGCAGGTCACACTACTAAGCTGTTTCCAGAAAATGATGTCTCCGAATTCATGTCTTTATCTAATGCCAGAACAGAACACAGGTGGTGTTATATGGAGCTTTTACACGGGGAAATATTCTGAATGTTTGCATGCTGGAAAAGAAATGTGCGCGACCCAGGCCTAACGACGTGAAAACGGTCTAACCTGCCAGTGGTGCGTGTTCTTTCCATTGTGGCCTACCGACAGCTGTGACAGGAATTTGTGCCACCCAGGAAGCCCTAAGAGCTACATGTCCGCAAACCATGCCCGGGACAGGGAGAAATAATACAATTAAAATAGCTGGATATGCGTAGCTGGGATTTACTGTAATAAGCCGATGTAGTGAACCCTAAATGTTACCAACGAAAACTGTCTATTCAATGAAATGTGATATGAAGTACACCATATGATTTTTTGGAACGTAATGTTTGGATTTCAACAGCATTAGGATGTGCTATACCGACTACTCGATATGGACCATTATTTAACAGAAAGAATTTTTGATATATATTGTGGGCTTTATGGGATAGCCTGTGGGAGTGGACCAGAACTTTGTCTCCTACTTGAAAAGAAATATTCCTCTTTAGTGACTTCATTTGGCGCAGCGTTTGGTCAGCAGCTCGCTTAATATTGTGTAATGCAATTTGAATAATCTCGTGATGCCGTAGACAGCGAGACTTCGGGAAACATATGATTACTTTAATCTTGTCAGGCGGGTGCTGATTCTTTAACACAAGATGTGGTGCCAACTGTGTGGAAGTATTTGGTAATGAATTTATTATATCCTGAAACATGAGAAGGTATTTGTCCCATTCATTGTGTTCTGTATGACAAAAGATCTTAAATAATTTCACCAATTCCTTCATTAACCTTTCTGAGTGGTTCGATGAAGCATGGTATCTGGGGGAAATTTTGTGAGTCTGAAGAGTACGTCGCCAAGTGCGCGACGGAACTGCGACCCAGTGCCGGAGATTACTGATGCTGCATGACCCAATTCTTTCCGAAAACGTTTAGTGAAAGCGCGTGAAAGAGTGCAGGCCGTAGCTCGACGTAATGGAGTGAAAGTGACGAATTTTGAAGTTAATTCCACGCAGACAAAAACATAGGCGTAACCTCTCTTTGTAGTGGGAATTGGGCCAAATAAAACAGCGGCCGCTAGCTGACGAAGACGTAATGGGATGGTGGGGAATGTTTAAGCAACAAAGGATACTGTAGGTGGTTTTGCTTTTTGACAAAGTCTGAATCTTGAGAGGACTTGGCGAATACGTTTTTCCATGTTGAAAAAGTAAGATGTTTGTTTGAGCAACTGAAAACATTTGTGCGATCCATAATGCGCGTAGTTCAGGTGAATGTACCAAATGAGTCTGTTGATTAGGTCTTCTGGGATACAAACCAGCCAAATTATCATATCAGGCTTGATACTGCGGAAAAGAATATTGTTATGTATTAAGTAATACTGTCGCAGAGTGGTGTTATTAACATCGCGCCATTGTTGTTTCACATCATTTCAGATGGAATCCTTATCCTGTTCTGAAGCAATGTTGCGCAGGGCATCGGAAACGAAGTTTTCAAATGCGACCTGGCGCATATATAGCAAACTGAAGCTGTTATGGCAAAAGGTGTTGGCTGGATCACTATTGTCGGTGTCTAAAGTGCGTGACAAAGCGTTAGCAACGACATTTTGTAGTCCTGGTGTATGCATAATGGAAAAAGATAATTCTTGTAACAAGAGAGCCTATCTCGCTAAACGACCATGAGATAGTTTAGCTGGCATCAAAAATTCTAGTGCTCTATGATCTGTGTATACTGTGGTGTGTCTACCAAAAAGAAGAGGTCTACATTTGGAAAATACCCATTTAACAGCCAAAGCCTCTAATTCAGTGATGGAATAGTTTCTTTCTGAAGAAGATAACACTCGACTAGCAAATGCGATGTTTTTTTTGTTTTTACCTTAGTTTCACCTTCAATGAGCTCTTGAAAGAGATGAACTCCAAGGGCTGTGTTTGAGGAGACTGTTGAAAAGCAAAAATCAATACTAAGATCGGGGTGAGATAACAGGGGTGCATCTATAAGAGACTGTTTTAGTGTCTCAAATTCCTTTTGAGCAGTATTATCCCAAATCCAGGGAGAACTTTTTCCTGTTAATGTACATCAAGTTGGCGTATCTAGAGCTTTGCTGCTAATAAACCTGCGAAAAAAGTTTATCATTCCAAGAAAACTGCGAAGTTGCTTTTTAGTGCGAGGAAATTGGATGTTATGGATTGCTTTTAACTTTTCAGGGTCTGGTTGAATTCCAGATGATGAAATAAGATGTCCTAAAAGTTTCATTTGAGCTTGTCCAAAATGAGACTTTTCTAAATTTACTGTAACACCGAAGCTAGAGAACGAGTGATGAAGTTGAGACAATATTTCATTACGCTGTTGCCAGAAAGAAACGGCAACGATAATATCGTCCACGTAAGTGGTAATCCTGTCTTTCAAATGAGATGTCCACACAGTATTTACTCCACGGATAAAGGCTGCAGATGAGATTGTTAACCCAAAGGGGAGTCTGCAAAATTGGTAGCGCTGAGCAAAACAGAGAAAAGCTGTGTATTTGCGGCAGTTGGGGTGTAATTCTATTTGGTAAAAACTGGGCCAAAGATCTAAGGAGGAAAAAGTAGATACGCCGTGAAACTGTTGTAAGATTTCATCCAAAGTTAGTGGCTTATCCGTCTCTGGTATGATGATCGTATTGATCTGTCTTGAATCCAAAACAAGACGAATTGAACCATCCCGTTTAGCCACAACATGTATTGGGGAATTGTATGGACTGGTAGCAATTTCAATAATATTGTGAGCTACCATAGATTGGATTTTCTGTTTGACTTTGTCACGGTGAACTAGCGGTATTGGATAAGGTGTAATAGCAAAAGGGGTATGGGGTTTTACTTGAAATTCATATAAAAAATCTTTAATTGTGCCTGGAGATGTGTCAAAAACATGGGAAAACTCATTTAAAATGGCATGTAAATCTTCCTTTCCTTGAACTGAAGCTCAATCCACTACTTTGATTTTGTCCTGAATAATGTTACCAATGTCTGGTGTCTTGTCGTCATTGTCAATGTTTGGGGAAGGAACAAAAAATGACGTCAGTGTTACGTTCAACGGGAGCTGAGACTGAATGAAATTAATTTTGTTACGGTCTTGTTCTGCTTGCGACAAATGTTTGTGAAAGTCCAAAAAGAAACAAACACCATCATCACAGAGACGAATCCAATGATCTTTAAAATCTAAAATTGCTTTATATTTGTTCAAAAAATCGATCCCCAAAATGACATCTGTAGTGAGAAGCGGAACTATTATGAATGTAGCATATAAAAATGTGTATCGACTTGAGACTGGAGATAACATTGCTGTTTAATATCTATACTTTTGCCAAGAACAGCACCACTGACCTTAGTATGAGAAACCCGAAGTGTTGGAATGGTAGAAACAGTGGCGCATTTTTGGAAAGCGGCTTCACTAATAACAGAAATGGGAGAACCCGAATCAAGGACTTCAGAGAATTTGTGTGTGCCTATCGAAATATTAATGAGGGGATGATGAACAGTTGGTTGTAGTTCGATTTTTTCCAGCAGAAGGTCCTCTCGTATACGAGATTATGTGTGAAGTTAAATTTTCAGAAGAATCATGGCAGCGCCCGCGCTGCAGCGAGCACGCGGTAGGCAGAGCAGTTAGTTGCTATTGTTGATGTTCTGTTTCACGCTGATGATCTCCATTGTTTCGTGGATTTGGTGGACGAACTTCTACTAACTGTACTGTTCTACCTGATGAATTATTGAAACCATGTCTGGGGTGGAACCGGGAATCAGGTTGATGAAATGGTACTCATCTGACATTGCCGTAATTCTGTTGGCTGTCATTGGTTTGTCTCTGGTTATGACTTGGATATTCATCATTACGATTTGAAAAATTCTGTTGACTGTACTGATGAGTGGGTTGGCGATCAAAGGTTTTTCGTCGTTGGTAGTATTCATTGGTTCCGTATTGTTGATGGCGGTTCTGGTGCCACATTTGGTTGCTTTGTACAAAAGAAGTGTTGGAATTATTCCGCTGATTCTCCCAGTTTCTCTAGTTGTTACTGTACCGCCGATTATTTTGTGGGGTATTGCCATATTGAGCATTGCGGAACGACGTTGATGGAAGGGGATGATAATTTTGATTCCTGGACGGGTAGGCATTCTCGACATCCTGCTGATACTGGGGTTGTGGAACAAAGCATCCTGCATTTCCATATTGAGGTCTATTATTCGTAAACTGCCTGCCGTTAGTACGGAAACGGTAGTCTCTATTCTTTTGTCATTCTGGGAAAGAGTGTTGACTAGATCGTGGATTGTGTGTTTCATCCAGTTCAAGAAGCTGTAAACCATTACAAAAAGTGTTCAAGTTTTCTGTGCGATTTCCTGTCAGCAACGGAACTCTCAATGATCTATGTAATTTTGAAATACAAAGCTCAATGGGACCGAAAGGGCTGTAAGGTTCAGTTAAATGTTGATTCTGTTGAATCATGTGGTCAAAATATTGTCTCAAAGCGCCAAATTGTGAATTATAAAAGGGTGGTATATTTAGCAGCTGATCTTTCACAGCACGCTGTGAAGTAGGATTTCAGTAAGCATCAAGAAGTTGTTGGAATGACTGGAAAGACAAACATTGCTGTGCAATTTATCTCATTCCCATTGCAGGTTCGCCCTCCAAGAAACTGCAGACAAGTTCTAATTGATGTGCCACTGGCCAATTTGGAGAAAAGTGAATGTAAATTGCTGAATCCAGTTAAGAGGATGTAAATCATTAGGGTTACTCCGGAACGTCTTAAACTTCTTAATTGACAGGAAGTGTTTGTAATCTACATTGTCTTGGCGTGGAAAAGAAGGAGCATCATGGGGCAAAGGAAAATTGCCAGGGAAGGTACTACTTTGTACACAGTAATCTCGTGCAAATGGAGCCTGTGAAGTTAAGAATGGGGGCTGTTGTTGCTGGTATGCAAACGGATTTTCCTGCTGTTCTGGGACAAAATTACCAGGCGCACTGTCGTCCTGTAATCGTTGCTAAATATCGGAAAGTTTAATATAAATGGAGTTGTGTTCTCGATGTTGTTGTTTATTAATAGTAATTTGTTTACTCTTAAATTTAGCTAGAGCTTGGTATTCAGGTGTCACTGAAAAGGGAACTGGGGTTGTCTGATCTAATTCGTTTTCTGCGTTAGTTTCCAAAGCGGCTATTCTTTCCGTTATGTTTTCTAATTGTGAGTGGAATTGCTCGCCCTGTTCACGGATCTTTGTTTTAAATTGAGTGATATCAGATATCAGGGATTCGGTACATGATTCTAAGGCCTGTATGTGCTCAGAATGAGCAGCGGAAGTTTGTTGCAACTTTTCAATAGATTCTGGTGGAAGTACTGCATTGATTCTGTCCTTGAGGTCAGTAACGCCGCGCTTATGCGTTGGCTGATATCTTGTAATTTATTGTCAGTTATTTCTTTAAATGTGTCGATGGTTTGTGTTAATTTTTGAATGCTACTGGCGAGGTATTCGTCACGTTCGCTCAGTAGTCGAAGAAAACATCTAATTTATCTTCAGCTAGAGCTAGGGATGTCACCTCGGGATTTGGGTGTTGCAACTCATATTGCTAGGGAGGGTTGCTAACAACTGTTTGAGAATTCTCAGATGAAACAATTTCTCTGTCTGTGGAAGAAAACTGAAAGAGAAATTGGCTGTCGCAATCAACCACATGGCTTTGTGAAGGTTGAATTAACATGAACGAGTCATGGGAAACTGTTTCTAATTGGCTTACTGTGTTCTGAGAACCCGATAGCCGAAGAGGAACCGATGCGGAATTTTGTGCCTCTGTGGCGTCATTACTTGCCGCAGCATTGTTGTCAAATTCCTGATCTCTTTGTGAAATAGGAGGGTTAGCTGACAAAACTAGGGCTTTGTCTGGTTGTTGTTGCTTACGCGATTTTGAGGAACTGCATAATTGTACTTTATCACCCTCTCGATTTGTCTTGGACATCTTGAGGCAGACAATATGACGGACAGAATCTCAAAATGGTTGTAATTCACAAGACGATGATTTGTACACAAAAGGTAGAATATTTAGAATAGACACATAAAATCAGTATAATCAGAAGCGTAGCATCAATCTCAATATTACGCAACTAGCGATGCAGCGCACAGCTGAAACAGTGGTGTAGCAGTAAACGCAATATTACACAACTAGCTACGCAGCGCACAGCTAAAACAGTGGTGTAGTAGCAAACGCAATATTACGCAACTAGCAATGCAGCGCGCAACTGAAACTGTGGTGGCGAAAAGAATGCTTGAAAACAAAGTCCACAGTTGCAGGAAATATATCCAAGAACGTCACTACAGAGGATGTCGCCAAGTGAAAGTATCATTGATAAGATTTTTCTAAATTAATTATTCAGCAAACCTGCATCTGACTGTCTCTGTGAACTTGTTTCTTGCACTCCTCCATTTTGCCAAAAATGCAACATGTATTTGACTCAGCAATAAAATTTAAGAGAATAATGGCATTAATATGGTACTGGAAAATTAACTTTTGGCCTTGATGTTTACTTGGTTCTTTCGTTGGTGGGTAACTGTACTCTACTACTCATTTTCATATTCAATTTAAGCAAAGGATTTGGATTATGATTCAGGCTCTTAGATTGAAACACATTGTTGATCATGTTAAAATTTTAAGTCGTACACAAAACCTACGTTTCCAGCATTTTTGTAGCACGAAACTATCTTACAAATTATTTTACCAAATGCTTATTGTGTCAAACTTTGGACTGACAAATCCTAACTCTGAATATTATCTAACAAAACCAATTTGAAATCATTATATATCTCCTCTCATTTACGTGCTAAGGTTTGGTCTGGGGAAGCGAGCGCGACCTACCTTACAGATGTCTTCACACGTCTGCTTCCTCCGGGCACCTACCTGCGACTCCTCGGTTTTTTACTGCACGGGCCGGCTCTCTTAACCATCAAAAAACCTCCTAATCAAAGATATTATTCTCGTTCCACCTTGCGGTTGGCAACTACCGACTATTTTCTGGAGCTACCCTGATCAGACCTTAGTACATACCTTTCAGTTGTCTCATTTGTTGCATTGTTATGCACTAGTGTCTGAAACATTTTCCTCTGTACTTTTCAGCACAACATTTGCACCGGCAACATTGGCGTTTTGAAAAGTAGAAAATGTGTCTTGACTTGATTGAGAAATTGGTAATGATGCAAAATCTGAATCCACAGTACTTGCAAGATTGTGTCCTGTCTTTCTGCATTCCTGGAGTGAGCTGTTGCCGACCGATCGATCGACAAAGCTTCAATGTCCACTAATTGTTTCACTGTCTACACCATTATTTATTTCCTGGTCCATTTCCCTACGCATAATTACCGAATTACTATTCTAAATATTTGTTAATTCATTACATGGTGGCGCTATTACACTACTCTCGTCTTCACTGTCATTTCTCAATTTACTTTGCAGCCTAGTATTACGATATTCACACGCCATAATTGTCAAAATATTTCACACAAGAAAACAGAAAAGCACAATTTGAAGAGCAATATAAGAAAAAACATTAAGATAACACTGAAAAAATAGCAGCTGCGAAATACTTGGTGCAAAGTTACATGGGTGCCACAACTGCTTTATGGGACAACAATGAAGGACTACAACTGCAAAGGAAGTTCTCACTACAATTACACGCTAGCAATAAACAATAAATACACTAATTACGCAGACTACATGAAAAAAATCAGAAGATTCCAGTGAGGTATCCTGGCAGGGTCGACATATGAAACGTCCCCTCTGTATGTAACTAATGACAGTGCTGGTAAACTTCTACGTTACTTGATTTTCAAACAACTGAGCAAAACTGAACGTACTCACACATTTCTCTCTTTACTTGTTGTGATCATCACTAAACTGACACACAATATTTTTAGCACAACGCAATCTGACTTTCCATAATACCTGCAAAAGAGTGGCCCTGACAAACAATAATCTATACGTTTTGTGAATCACTTAACTCACAAAAATCTTCGTTACTCGAACAACTGCAATACTGAGAGCGCCAATACTGCCAGATAAATAAAAGATAGACATAGTTAACGAATTAATGTTTCTGATAGAGAACTAAGAATGTATTTACCATAATAGCGTTCAAAAGTCATTATATATACACTCCTGGAAATTGAAATAAGAACACCGTGAATTCATTGTCCCAGGAAGGGGAAACTTTATTGACACATTCCTGGGGTCAGATACATCACATGATCACACTGACAGAACTACAGGCACATAGACACAGGCAACAGAGCATGCACAATGTCGGCACTAGTACAGTGTATATCCACCTTTCGCAGCAATGCAGGCTGCTATTCTCCCATGGAGACGATCGTAGAGATGCTGGATGTAGTCCTGTGGAACGGCTTGCCATGCCATTTCCACCTGGCGCCTCAATTGGACCAGCGTTCGTGCTGGACGTGCAGACCGCGTGAGACGACGCTTCATCCAGTCCCAAATATGCTCAATGGGAGACAGATCTGGAGATCTTGCTGGCCAGGGTAGTTGACTTACACCTTCTAGAGCACATTGGGTGGCACGGGATACATGCGGACGTGCATTGTCCTGTTGGAACAGCAAGTTCCCTTGCCGGTCTAGGAATGGTAGAACGATGGGTTCGATGACGGTTTGGATGTACCGTGCACTATTCAGTGTCCCCTCGACGATCACCAGAGGTGTACGGCCAGTGTAGGAGATCGCTCCCCACACCATGATGCCGGGTGTTGGCCCTGTGTGCCTCGATCGTATGCAGTCCTGATTGTGGCGCTCACCTGCACGGCGCCAAACACGCATACGACCATGGTTGGCACCAAGGCAGAAGCGACTCTCATCGCTGAAGACGACACGTCTCCATTCGTCCCTCCATTCACGCCTGTCGCGACACCACTGGAGGCGGGCTGCATGATGATGGGGCGTGAGCGGAAGACGGCCTAACGGTGTGCGGGACCGTAGCCCAGCTTCATGGAGACGGTTGCGAATGGTCCTCGCCGATACCCCAGGAGCAACAGTGTCCCTAATTTGCTGGGAAGTGGCGGTGCGGTCCCCTACGGCACTGCGTAGGATCCTCCGGTCTTGGCGTGCATCCGTGCGTCACTGCGGTCCGGTCCCAGGTCGACGGGCACGTGCACCTTCCGCCGACCACTGGCGACAACATCGATGTACTGTGGAGACCTCACGCCCCACGTGTTGAGCAATTCGGCGGTACGTCCACCCGGCCTCCCACATGCCCACTATACGCCCTCGCTCAAAGTCCGTCAACTGCACCTACGGTTCACGTCCACGCTGTCGCGGCATGCTACCAGTGTTAAAGATAGCGATGGAGCTCCGTATGCCACGGCAAACTGGCTGACACTGACGGCGGCGGTGCACAAATGCTGCGTAGCTAGCGCCATTCGACGGCCAACACCGCGGTTCCTGGTGTGTCCGCTGTGCCTTGCGTGTGATCATTGCTTGTACAGCCCTCTCGCAGTGTCCTGAGGAAGTATGGTGGGTCTGACACACCGGTGTCAATGTGTTCTTTTTTTCATTTCCAGGAGTAATTTTGTGACATTCAACTAAACAAATTTCCTTTTTCTGACAAGATCGTCCGCTCAACACTCTGGCATCTCTCTACCTACATCCACCACTTCTGGCAGCTCACCTCCAACTGCACAATGCTACGCGCTGTTTACATCCAACTGCCCAACATTACACAAGTGAATATTCCAACAATGAGCCCAGCCAGCCACAGACTGCACACAGCGCAGTCAGCGATTTTCATACGAAGCACTACCTGGCGTTACCCGCATAAAAACCTAAACCGCCTACTTACACATGATACAATACTGTAGGATAGTAATATCTCAATGTACAACTAACTTATTTTCATATACAGTTCTCGTTTCTAATATAAGTCGCGCTGCTGGATCTGAAGTAAGACGATGCTGTCGTCGTAGGCGATGACTTGAGAGTGGGGCAGAGCAACGCTACGCGTTGACGTAAGTAATCTCCCGACAGTGGCAACGTATGATACCTCTTAAGGGCAGGTCTACGCTGACGTCTCTCACTCTTTGATGTGTCAGGCAAGGTCAGTCCTTACTCGTGATTCTGTCGTGAGGTACCAGCCTTGACAAGGTACTATGTTCTTTGGACGTCACCGCGGTATGCATACACTATGTGATCAAAAGTATCCGCACACCCCCAAAAACATACGTTTTCCATATTAGATGCATTGTGCTGCCACCTACTGCCAGGTACTCCATATCAGCGACGTCAGTAGTCATAAGACACCGTGAGAGAGCAGAATGGGGCGCTCCGCGGAACTCAAGGAATTCGAACGTGGTCAGGTGGTTGTGTAATACGTCTGTGCGCGATATTTCCACACTCCTAAACATCCCTAGGTCCACTGTTTTCGATGTGATAGGGAAGTGGAAATGTGAAGTGACACGTATAGCACAAAAGCGTATAGGCCGACCTCGTCTCTTGTCTAACAGAGACTGTCGACAATTGAAGAGGGCCGTAATGCGTAATAGGCAGAAATCTATCCAGATTCTGAAATGCATCAGGATCCACTGCCACAGTTAGGCGGGAGGTGAGAAAACTTGGCGCTTGTGTTATGGTGTGGTCGTGTTTTTCATGGAAGGGGCTTGCACCCCTTGGTGTTGTGCATGGCTCTATCACAGCACAGGCCTATATTGATGTTTTAAGCACCTTATTGTACCACTGTTGAAGAGCAGTTCGGGGATGATGGTAGCATCTTTCAACACGATCGACCACCTGTTCATAATGCACGGCCTGTGAAGGAGTGGTTACACATACCTGTAATGAACTGGCCTACACAGAGTTCTGACCTGAATCCTGTAGAACCTTTGGGGTGTTTTGCAACGCCGACTTCGTGCCAGGCCTCACCGACCGACATCGATACCACTTCTCAGTGCTGCAGCCGTGAAGAATGGGCTGTCATTCCCCATTTCAGCACCTGATTGAGCGTATGCCTGCGGGAGTGGGAGCTGTCATCAAGGCTAAGGGTGGGCCAACACCATATTGAATTCCAGCGTTACCGATGGAGGGCGCCACGAACTTTTCGGCCAGGTGTCCGGATACTTTTGATCAAATAGTGTATGTATATTTAATAAAGGACTTACATTTCTATATAAATACTCAGATAGCTATTCCTTTATATAGTGTAACCTCCCCACAAAATAAAATAATATTAATAATATTCTCACTTAGTGTAACCACCCTAAAAATAAATTGCTTAACCTATCAATAATAAAATATGACTAATCTCTCAATAAAAAATGCGACTCACTTATAATCTTCAATAACTGACTGTCAATTTAACCTGGTAAATTTTGGACTTCAGCAGTGCTGCGTCATGGCCCTGATACATCATTCTGAATAAACTGAAAAATCTTACCTTAATTAGGCCCACGGATAACGCGTATATATCTGCTAGTATAAGAAATTTTTCTGGCGCAGCTAAGTGCAATGCTGGCCGATAGATTTGTCTTATATAAAAGGAAAGAACTGATTTTTCTTTTCAATAATCGGGATAGCCAAGGATTGGAGAAATTAGTGAATTCTTTAAATTGAGATGAATGTCAAAAGTTACTTTTTATGAGAAAGATTATTATTAACAGATTTTTTTAAAACATTTTCATGGGACTTGATGTAACAATACTGCATATGCGCGAGGCTGCTTATATCATATCCTACAACGCTCAGGCTCCGCCATCGCTGCACACGACCGGCCCAGCCACTTACTGTTACTGCACACAGTTCCTACTGCAGTCAACACTACTCTCTGGTCTCAGATTCTCTTATAGCTTACATGTCGCAGGCAGCGCGTGAGCAATACATCGAAATTACATCTGCTCGAGTGCGCTAGCAACATATTCTTTAATCATGGACCTCTTACATAACCCTCCACTGGGGAGGGGGGGGGGGGGCAAAAATTTGGCAGCGATGGTGAGTCAATTGGACTTGCCATGAGCAACGAATTTTTCTATAATCTATTTAGTTTACTAAGGCTACAGTCACGGAGTATATACAATATTGATGAGTGCAGAATGTATTAAGAAATGAAATAGAGTGCACACGCACTGAGTTCAGAACATACTAAGAAATGACAAAATATATACGGAATGAGTAAAAAATATATTAACAAATGACATAAAGTGCACACATACTGCATAAGTCTTTAGCATTTTTACATGAACTGATCACATTAACAAATGAAATAAAGTGCACACGCACTATAAAAGTTTTTAACATTTTGTAAGTGCTGAATTCATTAAGAAAGGAAATAAAGTGCACACGCACTATAAAATTCTTTAGCATATTCAGGACAACTGATCATATTAACAAATGAAATGAAGTGCACACGCACTGTATATGTGTTTATCATTTTACAAGAATTTAAATGCACTGTATAAGTCTTTACCATTTGTTTACATGAACTGAAAACAATAAGAAATTAAATAAAGTGCACATGCACTGTAAAAATCTTTAGCATTTTTTTTACAAAAACTGAATACATTAACAAATCAAATAAAGTGCACACGCACTATAAAAGTTTTTAGCATTTTGTAACTACCGAATTCATTAAGAAAAGAAATAAAGTGCACACGCACTATAAAATTCTTTAGCATATTTAGGACAACTGATCATATTAACAAATGAAATGAAGTGCACACGCACTGTATATGTGTTTATCATTTTACAAGAATTTAAATGCACTGTATAAGTCTTTACCATTTTTTTACATGAACTGAAAACAATAAGAAATTAAATAAAGTGCACATGCACTGTAAAAATCTTTAGCATTTTTTACAAAAACTGAATACATTAACAAATCAAATAAAGTGCACACGCACTATAAAAGTTTTTAACATTTTGTAACTACTGAATTCATTAAGAAAAGAAATAAAGTGCACACGCACTATAAAATTCTTTAGCATATTTAGGACAACTGATCATATTAACAAATGAAAAGAAGTGCACAGGCACTGTATAAGTCTTAGCATTTTTTACAAAAAGTGAATACATTAACAAATGAAATAAAGTGGACACGCACTATAAAAGTTTTTAGCATTTTGTAACTACTGAATTCATTAAGGAAAGAAATAAAGTGCACAAGCACTATAAAAGTTTTTAGAATTTTGTAACTACTGAATTAATTAAGAAAAAAAATAAAGTGCACACGCACGATAAAAATCTTCAGCATATTTAGGACAACTGATCATATTAACAAATGAAATGAAGTGCACACGCACTGTATAAGTCTTTACCATTTTATAAGAACTAGGAAAGGAATGGGAAGGATTGCATCATGGTTGTAGCACAGTAGGTTGCACGTAGCTGCACTGAAAGTCCATATCTTTCTACAGAAGCACAACACCAAGTGAGACAATCTGAAGTTCTCTTCCCTGAAGTATTTATCAAAAACACATCATTGCAACTCCTATCGCAAGGCGCCGTATAGTAATGACTATCATGACAAACGTAAAAGTAATGAGCACAGTTTTCAGCGTAACAGTCGGTCTTACCAGCAGCAGAATCATCCACAACAACAGATTATTATGAATGAATTAGACAGTCGGTATTATCCCGACTCTAATATGTCAGGAAGAAATAACAGAACAGTACAAATAGTCGAGATGCCACAGCATCCTCCCGCAAATAACAGCACGTCAGAAAGAATTTGACTAGATACAGGTTGCATCTTCCAACAACGTAAGCACTACTTTTGACAAGCAGAATGTTATTCACGAAAATGTTATTACTTTTGACGACATCCGAGACACTCTTTTGCAGGAAAAACCAGTTATTCAAAAAACCATTTCCCACCCTGTCATTGAAGTAAAAGATTGGATCATCCACATTTTCAGCAGTAATCGACTCTGGATCACCTATGTCAGTTATAAATGAGGAAACTTTCAACGAATGTAACGAAGAGAATACTTATCCTACGTTACCATTAGGCAAAACTAAAGTAAAAGGAGCAGTATCTGGTAAAGGAGTAGATGTAAAATTACAGACACACTTATCATTTTGTATTGCAGGTCATACGTTCCACTCAAAATTTTTGGATTGTTCCCTTATTGACAACAGACGTTATTTTAGGTACGAATTTTTTGGTACAACACGACGCAATTAATGATTTTCAAAATTCCTATTTATTGTTAAAGGATGAAAATGTACAACTGGCATTAGAATTTCAGCACTCTTTATCTGCAGAAGAACAAACAATTAATCGGACAGAGGTCATTTCTGCATCACGTAACATAGACTGTCATTCCACATTGTTCACAGATACGTTCGTACACAACTACAATACACCAGACGAAGCCAACTACCACGTTATGCAAATGATTTCTGAGGAAGTAAAACCAAGTAGTGCAAATACAGACGTTGAACGTACTCAACTATGCAATATCCTTTTACAGCAAGCTCCAGTTTTTGACAACATCCCTGGTACTATGTCCGGTTTCATGTATGAATTTCAAGTTAAACACCACGACACGTTTAAAGCCAAACATTATCCCATTCCGTATATTCATAGAGAACAAGTTAAGAAAGAATTGCAAGCTATGCTTGACCAAGGTATTATTGAACCGGCAGTTAGTCCGTACATAAACCGGCTCCATATTGTTAAGAAAAAGGATGGATCACTTCGACTCGTACTTGATTCGCGTCATGTCAACAACATTATTATTAATGAAACAGATCGCCCACAGACACTAGAAGATCTTTTACAGAAATTTCATGGTACTGCTGTTTATTCCACATTAGATTTGAAATCGGGATTTTGGCAAATTCAGCTCCACCCGAACTGCAGAAAGTACACAGCATTTCTCTGTTTTGGTGACTGTTATCAATTTTGCAAACTAGCGTTCGGTTTAACATTTCTTCATCAGCATTTATTCACGATTTAAATACTACCTACAGAACTCAAAGACACAATCACTACATATGTAGACGACATCCTTATCGCAGAAGCTAACTGGTCTGAACACAATCTGAGCAACTGTTGCAAACTTTTCGTGCACAAGGACTCACAGTTAATCTTAACAAATCGCACTTTGGCAGAACTTCCATAAAATTTCTGGGACATGTAATTTCAGCAGAAGGCATTGCGCCTGACCCGGAAAAACTTCAAGCCTTACGTGACATTACTGTTCCAACGACGAAGAAACAACTACGCAGCTTTATGGGTTTAATTAACTTTTTCCGCAAATTTGTTCATTACTCTGCTTTACACACCCCTAGATTATGCCAACTGACGGGTAAAAACACTATTTGGTCCTGGGATAGCCAAGCACAGTCTGAATTTGTCAATCTGAAACAAGCTTTGTTGAACGCACCACTTTTATCACACCCAGATCTCACTAGAAATTTTTCCATTGCCACCGACAGTTCTAACACAGCTTTAGGCGTACAAATTTTTCAGGAAATTGAAGAAGACGGTAATACAGTAATTAAAAACATCGCCTTTGCAAGTCGCATTCTGTCACCTGCTGAACGCAATTATTCTGTTACAGAACTTGAAACATTATGTGTTGTATGCGCATTTACGAGATTTAGGCATTTTCTTTATGGAAGACATACGACCGTTTACACAGATCATAGAGCTATACAGTTTTTACTTTCCGCAAAGTTTACACACGACAGATTAAGCAGATGGAAAATTTATTTACAGGAATTTAATTTTACAATTGTTCACATTCCCGGTACACAAAATATTGTAGCAGACGCACTATCCCGTTCTCTCTGAAACAATCAGCAAGACATCGCAACCAACTTCTGCCAAGCAAATTCTAGCGTCATGTATATTCAACATGTCGCATTTGAAAATTTCATTTCATCGTCATTACGAGACATAGCACAAGATCAGAGTAAAGACAACGTATGGAAAGAAATTAAACACCTTTGGCAAGATAAGAACAACGTTACCATTAGAAACCATTACACGGTACGCAAAACATTCTGCTCCGCCGCTCTCTCCATGACGGCAACAACTGGTTATTATGCATTCCTGACGAACTTGTTAACAAATTAATTTGGTATACTCATTTGAGTTACGCACATTATGGAGCCAGAAAATGTTTTCTTATACCGAGACAGAACTGTTATTTTGCCAACATGGAGAAACGTATTCGACGAGTTTTAGCGTCATGTAAAATCTGCCAGAAAGCTAAATCAGACACGACTTCACTTATTCCTCCGTTACATCCCATTGTACCTGTTAAATTGAGACACATGGCCGCTGTAGACATTTTTGGGCCGATTCACAGAACTAATAGAGGTTTTTGCTACATCTTTGTCGCTGTTGAACTCACTTCGAAATTTGTTACCTTCACTCCGTTGCGCAAAGCTACTGCTAAATCTATTTCGAATGCATTTGTAAAACATTTTTTATTTAATGTAGGGCATGTATTGAAAGTAATTTCCGACAATGGACCACAATTTCGATCTGCGATATGGACACGTATATTACGAGCTAGAAACATTTCTCCAGTCTATATATCCAAGTATCACGCTTCTTCGATCCCTTGTGAACGACTGATGAAAGAAATTGGTAAACTGTGTAGAATGTACTGCCATAAAAGACATATTGATTGGGATACATACATACTCTCATTCCAGGATGTAATTAACTCCATACCAAATGAATCTACTATGCTATCTCCGACTGTTATATTGAAAAATGTTGAACCACCTAACAAAATTAAAGAATTAGTATCCTTTCCTACATCTCGTCGACTACGCCACCATGAAATAATTGAGATTGCGCTCAACAACATCAAACGTGCCGCAGAGCGCCGGAGATGACAGCAAAAACAGGTTTGTACAAGCTGTGACTTTTACATTGGACAGAATATATGAGTACGCACACACTATTTATCCAACAGAGGAAAGAGTAGATGCAGTAAATTTGAACTTCTATACACAGGTCCATACAGAATTCGCAGCATTCCTCATCCCAATGTGGTACATGTTGAAACTTTGAGAACCAGAAAAAGCAAAGGCAATCACCATGTCTCCAATATTAAACCCTTTATTGAATGAACATACTTTATTATTTATCACATTGTAATGCCATTTCTACTCTGTCATATTACTTTAAATCAAAGTTTTTTACGTTAACTCTCCGTTCTTATAAGTATTGCTGGCAATATGGACAATGTTGCCTAAAGCAAAAGTAAACAAAAAACAATGTACTGGGTGAACATTTTTTTATTTTATTTTATTTATTTATAGATTAGGTGACTCTCGATTCAGTCCAGATAGTGACAGCTGCAGGGGACGACGAATTGTTAGCGTAAGATCCAAAGGTATTACCCAAGCAGATGACTATTAATATTCTAGAGATTAACTGCCAAATTATTCGCTACGTTGTTCGAGAGTTTAGAGCACTCCTAAAAACAATGTAGTAAACCTAACATTAATTTCAGAAAGGTAGCTGAAACCATAAAATTCCTTGTGAAATTGTATGGACAAGACCCAATTTGAAGAATGGAGATAAACTTCAAATTGGAGCATTTTATCGGAGACAAGATCCATCCCGAAACAGAGCCGAAATTCTTAGAGAAAACTTCAGATACCTAGGACATATGTTCCCCAATCATTATATCGGCACTGGAGTAGACTTTAGACTTCTACAATCAGCTTGGGTAGTAACAAGACATCTTTCGACAGAATACAAAATACTTTTTTGAAAATTACTTAAAATGGGTAGTTTGAAAGCTCACTCCTGAGAGAAATATTTTAGACCTGATGGCACAATTATACCTACTTATTTGAGGATCTCCACATTCCGACTTGTATCAGTGCCTATGAGACAGCTGTAATAACAGTCGTTTCCAAAATCCAAAGGGCAACTAAAGCAAGTAGGAAGGTTTGTATGGTCGGTAAACGTGATGAGGAAAAAGTAGTACCACATCTCAAGGATGAATGCAGAACTTTTAGCTCTGGTCATGAGCATGTAGGAAGTTTAAAACAGTCGACCAAGCGCTCGTCGTGCAGGGTGATTCTTATTAACGTTTAAAACCCTCTGAAGCGACGTAGATGGCTCTGAGATAAGTAATTTGATGTAAGACATATGGGTCCGCAAGTGTCGGGTCACACCCAAAAAGTGGATGTGAAAGGTTGAACGTGTGATCTCAGCAGATGACCACTCCGGGCTCGTGTGCTCGACTTTAGCTCGCGGACCTCAGTGTTCGAGTCTTGCGTCTGGCAGGCAGTGTTTTTTCATTGGGTTTGACAATAATGTGTTTGCGCTGAGGTAAGATTTATTGCTTTATTTACCGTTCTGGCTGTCCCAACTGGTTTGTTGCAAAGTGCAGCACAACAAAAACGTATAAATGAGTATAAGCTTCCGAACTGCATTGTTACCAGTAAATGACCTACGATTCATTTATTAAATAATGTCAAAAAAAGAACAACCTTTCCTTGGTTACACCGAGGATAATTACGTCACCTACTGACGTCACATGTTCAACGTTTCTCTTTCATTCCCGACACTTGCAGCCCCATGTGTCTTATACTAAATTACTTGTCTCTTCGTAATCTACTTCGCTTCAGGGCTTTTTAAACGTTAAAGAGAATCGCCGATGAATGTTCCTTCTCAAACAAGGGACAGGTAAATACAAGGAACATGCATTATTGGTCTAGCGACAGCCCACGATGGCTTGACAGGTGGTACATTAGCGTCAATGAAGAGTTAACGTCTGGTGTGGGTTGTTTGGTACTACAATTATTGACCGTTATTTCATCAATGGTAGTCTAAACGGCACAGTGTATGCCAACTTCCTCAGACGAATTCTTCCTCCTCTTCTGGATGAAGTGCCGCTAAGAACCAGAATGCTTATGTGGAATCAATACGATGGATGTCCAGCACATAATGCCTTGCGTGGACGTCGTGTTCGGTACTGAAAGATCCTGCCAGATGGATTGGTCGAGGAGGAACAGTTACTTGGCCTGCTAAATCTCCTGATTTACATCCTCTGGACTTTTTTCTTTGGGAATGCATTACAGATGTTGTCTATCGCGATATTCCAACAACTCCAGACGACATGCAGGAGTGTATCGTGCTTGCTCGTAATTCCCTTCAGCAGGCAACGCTGGAAGCAGTAAATAATTCTTTCATTATTACCGAATAAAAAATACAGGGTGTCATTTATAAAAGTCATACCGCTGTTCATATCTTTGTAAAAAAAAAACAAAGCTACAACGAAGGCTATCATGCTGATTGATGTCCCCTTGATGGTTAAAGAACATTTGCTTGAAACATTTTGTAATTTGCATCTGGACAAACAGTTATTTGGGGTGGTCGAGGTAAATGTGTCAGCCTATATACATATACGCTTCAACTGAAAGACAATGTGGAGTCTTGAGATTCTGTACTGCAGAGAGAGATGGCACGCATGTGACGTAGGTGGAAACTTTCCTTCTCTTTCCTCTACGTTCAAGCGCACGTTCTAAATACTTGACATGCTAGATATTACTCTGCACGTTCGAAAAGACTCGCCAGCGCGTTTTTTCCACGCTATGACCTCAGAAACTCGACAAGATGAGCGCACAACAGTCAAATGCAAGGTCGGTGTGCCGACGGCTTAAGGTACAGAATGCTTGAAGTCGCTACTCGGAGTCATTCTGGAGTAATAAATATCGCCACGCAAGCAAATTAGTCGTCACGTGCCAGAAAGTAAGAAAGAAGTACACACAAACCAGTACGCCTCTGTTCTGCTTGACAGCTTGATAAAAGACGAAACACCTGGCCAGAGCTACTTTTGTTCTCTGATGGTGCGCTTCTGCTGCTTTAGTGAACGTGGTCTCCGTACGTTAGCGAGAACCTGGGTGCCCCGACAGTCATAAGCTGATAGTGATGAGAAGTACGTGAAGAGTGGAAGGAAACAAAGCCCGCAGCAATGGACGCTAAGGTTTACACATCAAAAGCCAACCCCAAGGCGACGGCAAACCCTGTCTCAAAGCTCTTCGTGTGGTAAGCAAGCATACAGTAATCTATTCTACTCTTAGCAAAATTTTAAAAATTGTACTTTAAAAATGTTGTGTACTGTTATCTCACATATCGTTTAATATTCTGTTTATGAATTTGTCACATCGAAAAAGAAAGAAGAATGCAATAATGTGAAATATCCGTGTTCCGTAGTCCAGTGCTAGTAACTCCACCGAATTTCTTATGATCCTTTCAGAGCGTTCACTATCATCACACAGGTGTACTTTCGTTCCGTTTATTTTCTGTTTGATATTTTTCTCGTGCGTGTGTTTCCTTTGAGTTACATGGAACTAGTGTTATTCTTATATAAATATCATGAATGCTTGGTGTTCCGGACCCTGTAAATGTTTGTTAAAGAACACCTTCTTAACACCACGAGCTGTATCTCAAACATTTATTCGAGTGAATAACCCATCGTCAGTGGCATGTTATATATATGTATATTCTGTATAACTGAGATCCGTATCATTTACAGTTTCTTTGTAACATTGAACTCGAAATTCGTTTCACAGTACACACTTTCTCGTATATGTTATTGCTGTCGGTTCTTGATATACATGATATTCCAGTGACGAAGGGTTAAGCACGTGAACAATGATTTGGCTAATAAACGTTGTATATTCTGCTTATGGCGTTTAGAAGTTGTCCTTTAACAACTGTTATCACTCTCACACAGATTACAAATATTTATCTACTGTATATTCACCACAATCCTACTTAATTCAGTTGTGTGTTGGCTCTATGCATTTTGCTCTCTTATTGCATACTCACAAATTTATACCTCACCACTAAATTTGTATGTTTGCCACTCGAGAGTGATACCACTAGCAGACCTAACGTGAGTGTATGTTCTTTATTTTAACTTGGCGACACGAAGTCGCGCGGGAGGCCTGCAGCTACCGTGCAAATAACTAGAAACAAGGGTCCACTCACTGATCGCGCTTTTGGACTCATGTTACTAGTAAACCAAATCGATAGTAAGTTAAGGCTATATAGTCAGAAACGCGTTTGACATTTTCATTAACTAAGTCATCTGTGATGATACGGCAGGTATAAACAGCACCGTATAAGAGAAAATATAATATAAAAATAAAATCAGACCGAGGGAGGTGGCGCAGTGGTTAGCACTCGGGAGGACGACGGTTCAAACCCACGTCTGGCCATCCTGAGTTAGGTTTTCCGCGATTTCCCTAAACAGCTTTAGGCAAATGCCAGGGTGGTTCCTTTGAAAGGGCACGGCCGAGTTCCTTCCCCATCCTTGCCTATTCCGATGGGACCGATGATCTCGCTGTTTGGTCCCCTTCCCCTAACCAACCAAATAAAAGTATGTAGGCTGAACAACAGCACAACAGACCAAACCAAATGGAATTTTGTCAGTGCATGAAAGCCCTGGTGCGCATTGTCTTACCGAAATGTAAGCTCAGGATGACTTGCCCTGAAGGACAACAAAACGGGAGTAGAATATCGATAAAGTACTGCTGTGATGTGGTTGACAACCAGCGGGGTCATGTTATGAAAAGAAATCACACCCCTATACCCTTACTCTTGGTTATCGGGGTGTATGGAGGGCAACAATCAGGTTGGTATCACATCACTGTCCAGGGCCTTCCCACACACGTCTTCAGCCTGGACTGTCATTGACGGCAGTGTAATTGTCTGCAGTGTTGAGTATAGCTTTGAATTTAGCCCCAGTGACCAGCAAGGTGTCCCTGCAGACGCCTCTGACAGTGAGAGTCAGATCACCAGCGAGTGTGATCTTTTTGCAGCTGTCAACACCTTTCACCCACACCGAGACAGATTCCGATTAATTTATTTTACGGCGATCCCTGGTCCTGAGAACCAAAGGCATAGTCGACATGTAATACGATGAACCCTTATCTCTGTTGTACACTTCACAAATGTGGACTGTCCGATAAGCGATGACGTCACGTGAATTAAAATTATCTAGCCCTTTTACTGTATCGACTTTTGGTCCACGTACAAGAACAACGGCGACTCAGCCGTTACCGTGTTCATTCGTTTCCTTGTTAGCGAGAGTGAAGTTGGTAGTTATACCGCGTCATTTTAGGAGGAGTAGGCGTTCGTGTCTTACAGTTTTTAAAGCAATAGACAACATTACTACCAAGGATTTCATAGGCGCACCAGTCATCTTGAATGGTCCAACGGTGTTTTGCGCTGGAGTTTTGAACTTCACTCGCGCCTACGAAATCCTTGGAAGTAATAAAAATGTTGTCCATTGGTTTAAAAACTGTAAAGCGCGAACGCCTACTCCTCCTAAAATAACGCGGCGTAACTAATCCATCTCGATGCTGGTGTACGTGCGGCAGCTCGACGACAGACGCTGTCTTCCCAGATTCACTACTTATGCAGCTGCCAGTTATCAAACCACAACTGCGGCGCAGCGGCAGCGGAAGAGGAGTGGCGTTGACGTGAAGTTTTGATTTTAGAGGTACGGTCGGCGTGTTAAAACTAGAGCCGGCCTGGCACGGCAGATAGGCAACCAGTTACAGCACTTTCGAGACGAGATTTTTGTTTTGTTTTTGTCACTCTCGCTAACAAGGACTCTCGCCTACTGTAGGCTCTGAAAATCTGGAGTGATGGTCTGAGCCATTTCATTTCATAGCAGGACCACATTGGTTCTCATTTGCGGCAACCTTACAACATAGCTGTACGTCGACGACATTCTATCCCCTTCTTTATTACCCTTCATCAGAAACCAACCTGGGCTTACATTTCGGTGAGATAATGCCCACCCACACACAGTAAGAGTTTCTACTGGCTTCTCAAACTCTACCTTAACCAACAAGTAAGTCTCCACAGTTAAGAATGTTTGGAGAAATATGGGCGGGGACCTCCAACTACATCGGATTTTGATGATCAAATCCCCAATTGGACAGAATTCAGCTTGATACCCAAAAACTCTATCAATCAATGCCAAGCCGAATAACTGCTTGTGCAACGGCCAGAGGTGGACCAACGCGTTATTTACTTGCTCAATTTGTGAAGCTCTTTCTCTTGAATAAACTCTCAAATTTTTCTAAAATTGTGATCAATTGTTTGTCTGTGATTGCATATCACACCAACCATTTTCCATCCCCATTGGGATAGTTTCTTCATGGTGCATAGTTTCTTTTTTTTTTCCTCAGAGCGTAAGTGTGTAGAGGACTAGAATGGCACAATGAGAGACAGCAGTGCTGAAAATTAGTTCTAAAATTGTTGATACAATGATTACAAAGATCTTTTAACATTCATATTGTTTTGTCAAAGTATTTGTGTCTCCAGTTCATGTCTACTTGTTGCCTAAGGGAAGACGCACAGGAATTGAGTTGGAAATGTAGCAGAAGATACTTATTTCATTTTCAAGACATCGTCATCTCTTTCCACTTCACATATGACAAATAATCTGCTTCATATCTTATGCATTTTGCTAACTAGAGCGTTATACATTTTTTTTATAACAAACGCTATATGCTAACTGACTAGATACTATTATCTTCAACATAAATTTTAAATTAAAAGTGACAAGTTTGAATGAAAATAATGCATCTGATGCACACTTAATTCACAGTAACCAGGCCAAACATACTGCTCAGTTCTAAAACAAAGACTGTCCTAACTCAAAGCTACACAAAGATTGTCTTTCTTTCGGCGCATAGCCCAGTGGCATATTACTGCTTGGAGATCCAGATTTTTGCAGAACTGGTAGCTAATCAAAATAATTTTGCAATATATTTTCCTGCATTTTTTAGTAAACCGTTACAAAGGAAAGATGACTCCTGAAATAAGCAAATGTATAAAAATTATATATCATTGAACATTATTTTGTAATAAAAATTTTGTGTAGTTAAAAAATTATCTCCCACCACTAAAATTACAAATATCCCTGATGTTCTTCCATGTGATTCGTTTTTTATAAAAAAAACGTTCCTCACAAAATGTTGCATAATGCTAAATATACATCACAATTAAGCAATTGGGCTTCTGGGATGATTAACTTCTTTAAAAACAAAAATAGAATCAGAGTTACAAAATATTACAGACTGCAAAAATGTACTTATTAGAACCCCTCCTCCAGACCAATGCATTCCAAAGTGGAGTTTCCCTAATCCCACATTTATTTACATTTTATAATATTCATTTTAGAAGAGGCTAAATAATACAAAAAACTCGTACTGAAAGAATACTGATTTCTAAACGTGGACTGCAATAAACCACTTTAGAGTTAAAAAAATTTATACAATCATTTTTGAAAAGAGTTCTCAGCACTGAAGGAATACATTATGCAGGTGAATATATGGAATGTAATAGTTTGGGCTACACATTGTTTAAAGAAAAGGATGAAATGAAAATTTCGTCGCTAATGCACTTGCAAAGTTTTGTAGTGTGTTAACAAAAAGGGTCCAAAATGTAGGAAAAAACTTTTTTTCTTGAGGAAATAATTAATACGTTTAGTCAACTTATGTTTTTAGTACTTTGTTGTTTCTGTTTTGCTCATTCATTTTCACAGTACTGTAAATCTGTCAAAGTACAAACAGTGTGGTTTCATTGATCACCATCGTCAGCAGCAGCAGCGGCTGCTTATATCATCATAGAAATACCTATATTCATGCAGAATGTAATCAACTAAACGTTGAATTACATTTTGTTCCTGTTAATAGTCGCTACTCCAGTGTGAGCCTTTTCAAAATTAGGAACAAAAGCCTCTTCTGGAAATGAAAGACTGAATGTATACTTCCATAATCCATGCATGTATTCAGAAACCACAACACCAGACTGTCACTTACTATATTCAAAAAGCATAAAGGAATATGGTTGACACCTTGCTTTCCTTTGTGGTAATATATTCATGGTCTTTCACTCTTGCTGTTTTAATAACATTCTTTTGTAATTTCCAACATTACCTTCTTCTCTCTTTATTCTTCTAGTACTTTCACTATGTTCCAGCTCAATACTTGATGCCACTTTACATCTCACAACACATGTTCAGAAAGAACAACAGTTAATCCACGAAAAGCGAAACATAATGCATGGTGCATGAGGTATTGCATGAGGTATCCGATATATGGCATGCGACGATGTTCACAAATGCAATGTCATTATTCCAGGAGTAAAGTACTTATAAAAATTATTTCGCTGTTACGAAAACACATACAAAATGTATGTAATAAAGCCCTTTTCATACAGGAATGTGTATCTATATGTATAGAATCTGATATTGTACTTAACCCATTTTGTCAAAATTTGGAGTAAGGTCCTTTGAAAAATAGCTGTATCAATTATTTTCTTTACTGATTACATACTGACAACTGATTCAAGGATTATTTGTAGATGACATAAGAAAAAACAATAAGAACACTGAAAGTGTGCATTGTGGAAAAGAATGAAAGATATGTCACGCACTTCATTCTCACTAACTATGCACACCTTTCAACACCCTCTTTCTCGTGTATTTACCAAGATGTATATGATCATCTTCACTAACCTTTATTTCCTGATTGCTGACAAATGAACGAGAAAGGTCTTACAAAGAGAAAAAAGTGAAAAGTATGATATGAGGATAACTATATTCTTCTCTCCCTCTCAAAATGCTCCTAAGTATTTATTTCATTACGTTTCTTCAACAATATTGACAAATAAGACATGAAATTTTTATAAAACAATCAGAAAGATATGTAAATATTATATGAATAGAAAAGACGAAAATTTTAGTTCAATCATAATAATGCAGTTTCTTCTAGAGCAAAACTTTTAAAACCATAGTTCGGCAGAGAGATTTTTTGTGAAATGACAGTTGTAATTTTGAAAAGCAAAAAAAAAAAAATTACGTAAGTTTAAATATTTTGTATAAAATCTTATGTTTATAAATATTTAATTCAGTGACATTACATAGATCAAAAACTTTTCTGTATTTGGGATTAATAAGCCTGTATGCATTTGGGTAAGGATTTTCGTTTACATCAAATTGTCCTATGCATATGTCAAAACAATTACATACATACCTCGTGAGTTTCGGTTTTCCTTATGTTTTCACCAAAACCAATAATCCTTCCTAAACTGAAAATAGCGTGGCGCCATCGAATATTTAACTGCAGAGAAAGGAAATGTTGGAAACATTCACAAACGTTTTTGTGCAGTTTGTGACCATCTGTAGCTGAGAGAAGTATGGTTAGTTACTGGGAAAGGAAGGTGAGCCCATTATGAGAAAGAATTATATGTTAACACATTAAACAAACTGAAAAATTTCTTCCAGAGACTTGCGTACAATAAAAACCCAGACGATTATTTGATTCAGAATGATAGCGCTTGGTCACACTGGAGTTTGAGAACTTCAGAAAGGATCAGTAAACATGGCTGGACAGTGTTAGCCCATCGATTCTACAGCCCTGGCCTAGCTACTCTGCAAATCACATTTAAGTGTCTGGCAGAGGGTTCACCGAACCACACTCACAATTCTCTATTATTCCAATCTTGTATAGCGCGCGGAAAGTACGAACAACTATATCTTTCCGTACCAGCTCTGATTTCCCTTACTTTATCGTGGTGATCGTTTCTACCTATGTAGGTCGGTGTCAACAATATGTTTTCGCATTCTGAGGAGAAAGATGTTGGCTGGAATTTCGTGAGAAAATTTCGTCGCAACGAAAAACGCCTTTCTTTGAACGATGCCCAGCCCAAAACCTGTATCATTTCTATTACACTCTCTCCCATATTTTGCGATAATACAAAACGTGCTGCTCTTCTTTGGACTTTTTCGATGTACTCCGTCAGTCGTATCTGGTAGGGATCCCACACCGCGCAGCACTATTCTAAAAGAGGACGGACAAGCGTAGTGTAGGCGGTCTCCTTAGTAGATCTGTTACATTTTCTAAGTGTCCTGTCAATAAAACTCAGTCTTCGGTTAGCCTTCCCCATAACATTTTCTATGTGTTCCTTCCAATTTCAACTGTTCGTAACTGTAATACCTAGGTATTTAGTTAAATTTACAGCTTAGATTAGACTGATGTATCGTGTAACCGAGGTTTAACGAATTCCTTTTAGCACTCATGTGGATGACCTCACACTTTTCGTTATTTAGGGTCAACTGCCAATTTTCGCGCCATTCAGATATCTTTTATAAATCTTTTGCAGATTGTTTTGATCTTCTGATGACTGTATTAGTCGACAAACGACAGCGTCATCTACAAAAAACCTAACACGTCTGCTCAGATTGTCTCCCAAATTGTTTATATAGATAAGGAACAGCAAAGGCCTGTAACACCACCTTGGAGAACGCCAGAAATCAGTTCTGTTTTACTCAATGACATTCCGTCAATCTCTCTGACAGAAAGTCACAAATCCAGTCACATAACTGAGACGATATTCCATAAGCACACATTTTCACTATAAGCCGCTTGTGTGGTACAGTGTCTAAAGCTTTCTGGAATCCAGGAATACGGAATCGATCTGTAACCCCTTGTCAATAGTACTCACCACTTCATGTGAATAAAGAGCTAGTTGCGTTTTACAAAAACGCTGTTTCCTAAACCCATGTTGACTGTGTGTCAATAGACCGTTTTTTTCGAGGTAATTCATAGTGTTTGAACACAATATATGTTCCAGAATCCTGCTGCACATCGACATTAACGATATTGGCACCTAACTTAGTGGATTACTCCTACTACCTTTCTTGAATATTGGTGTGACCTGTGCAACTTTCCAGTCTTTGGATACGGATTTCTCGAAATGGTTCAAATGACTCTGAGCACTATGCGACTTAACTTCAGAGGTCATCAGTCGCCTAGAACTTAGAACTACTTAAGCCTAACTAACCTAAGGACATCACACACACCCATGACCGAGGCAGGATTCGAACCTGCGACCGTAGTGGTCGCTCAGTTCCAGACTGTAGCGCCTAGAACCGTAAGGCCACTCCGGCCGGCTACGGATCTTTCGTCGAGCGAACAGTTGTATTTGATTGTCAAGTATGGAGCTTATGCATCAGCATACTCTGAAAGGAACCTAATTGGTATACAGTCTGGACCAGAAGACTTGCTTTTATTAAGTGATTTAAGTAGCTTCACTACTCCGGAATATTTACTTCTACGTTGCTCATGCTGGCAACTGTTCTCGATTCCAATTCGGGAATATTTACTTCATCTTCTTTTGTGAAGGCATTTCAGAAGTCTGTGCTTAGTAACTCTGCTTTGGCAGTACTGTCTTCGATAGTGTCTCCATTGCTATCGTGCAGAGAAGGCATTGATTGTTTCTTGCCGCAAACATACTTCACATACGGCCAGAATCTCTCTGGATTTTCTGCCAGGTTTAGAGACAAAGTTTCGTTGTGGAAACCGTTATACGTACCTCGCACTGAAGTCCACGCTAAATTTCGAGCTTTCGTAAAAGATTGCCAATCTTGGGGATTTTGCATCTGTTTAAATTTGGAATGTTTGTTTCGTTGGTTTTGCAACATTGTTCTGACCCGTTTTTTGTACCAAGGAGGATTAGCTTCGTCGTTTGTTAATTTATATGGTATAAATCTCTCAATTGCTGCCGATACTATTTCTCTGAATTTAAGCCACATGTGGTCTACACTTATATCATTAATTTGGAGGGATTGGATATTGTCTCTCAGGAAGGTATATTTTTCGTTTCTTTTTCGAGGATTTGGGGGTTACAATATTCAATCTCGCTACGACAACCCTGTGTTCACTAATCCCTGTAGCGGTATTAATGCTCGTTATTAACTCAGCATTATTTGTTGCTGAAAGGTCAAGTGTGTTTTCACAACCGTTTACTATTCGCGTGGGCTCATGAACTAACTGCTCGAAATAATTTTCAGAGAATGCGTATAGCACAATTTCGGATGATGTTTTATCTGTACTCAGAATGAGATTTTCACTCTGCAGCGGAGTGTGCGCTGATATGAAACTTCCTGGATGATGTAAACTGTGTGCTGGGCCGAGACTCGAACTCAGGACTTTTTCCTTTCGCGGGCAAGTGCTACCCAAGCACGACTCACGGCCCGTCCTCACAGCTTTACTTATGCCAGTACCTCTTACAGTTTTAATGTTCCAGGAAGCTTTTTATCCATACCTCCGGAAGTAAACGTGTATTTTCGCCAACATTTCGAGGGTAAATTAAAGTCACCACCAACTATAATCGTATGAGTCGGGTACGTGTTTGAAATCAAACTCAAGTTTGCTTGGAATCTTTCAGCAACTGTATTATCTGAATTGGGAGGTTGGTAAAAAGATCCATTTATAATTTTATTCCGGTTGCTAATACACTAAATTCATAATTACTAGTTTTTCCACAAAGTCTCCCAGGAACGACTTTATCGCTATGTTTTTCTGATATCCCTGAAATAGGGCTCCCTGCATTAGGGATTTGCCTCCCCCATGATCTGTTTTAACTTTAATGTGCGGGCAGCCAAAGTTATTAAAAATTTCTTTCCGCGTAGAAAATTCATACAGTTAGTTGTGTTCCAGTTGTCAGTAAATTAACAGAGGCACCAGAATCTTCATTACTCATATTAATTTTTAAAGTTGCTTAGACACAAAACAATTTATTATTAGTTATACATTCTTCACTTAGCCACGTTTTAATTTTCTCTCACCACCTGGATAGAGAGATATACTGATCTTTGCTAAATAATTCCAAAATGTTTCTCTATCAACATTGTTCACAAACTGATTCTACAACACCCTTAAAAATTTCTCTCCCTTACCTTCCAGGTTTGCATACAAATTTAAATGATGTACATTTTTTCATTCTCATCTCTGCATTCTTTAATAACTACAAACTGAAAAGTATGGACAGGCAACAACTCTTTTTGAGATGCAGTTTCATTAACCACCACATTTTTCCCTAATTTCATCAACAAAAACATTAACATCTAGCTTTAACATTTCATTTTCATTTACTTCAATACTCACAAAGTAATATATTTTGATTACCACAGTTCCAGTGGATTACATCATTGTCTTCTCAAGATGCATGAAATTGCATATATTGAGTTTCTTCAATATTTAGAGCTGATCTGTTCAACTTAAAACAGTGCAAGATCTTTTCAAGTACTACAGTATATAACACCTCTCTGCTTCCCAGGATTTGCGAAATTACAAGTTGACAATGACCCGCGTCGGGATAAGGCATCCGAATCCGAAGTAAATAATGATTATTCCGCGAGAAACAGGAGACGTTAAAACTTGATCTTTATTGAATAAGTAATTTCATTCAATAACGCTCGCTAAATGAAATAATGAAAATAAATTGGAAATACATTTTGCCAGTGGATATTTTGCCGAAAGAAATGATTAAGTTATAAAAGCAATTAAAACATCGGTCGCCAGTTCAACTGATCAGCGACATTACTGTTAAGTACGTGAATAATTGTGTCAAAAATAAAGTTTACCTGTTTGAAGCGCAGCAGGTGGAACGGGAACTTTTACGTAAGTGTTGTGTCAGGCTCACTAGCCATATAAAACAATGTCATAATAATCTAAGTACACTTATTTTGTCCATAATTTGTCAGCTAAGTGCAATGCTGACAACACAGATAATTACCTATCGAGATTTTGAACAATGGGCTGTTATACTGTCTTTAAAATTAGGTAATTTGCATAGTTATTGCTTCAGTCTATCATTAAGTTACTACGGTTGGCGTAAGCTTATTAAGTGCAACAATTAACAACAAGAACCAGTCTGAAATTTTCTCTTCACCGTCTATGCAAATAATTTGATAATTAACATATTTTCTCTTGATAATAGCCTGGCACACTCAGTTCAATAAGGTAAGGACTGGAAGGAATCTACTTGGTGTTATTGTCTGGTGGAATTTAACTGCAACCCTTCAATTATAAAGTGCTTGTTATTAATTGTTCAACTTCAGAGAAAAGCACAGTCACTGGGAAGCCTTCTACAGTTTTATCCTACGAAACTTACGTAGATCTTACTTCCCTCGTTGTCGGTGGATCGTCGGAAGTCCACGGCAGCGACTTGGGCCCAGAGTGCGCTTCACATGTAAGTCCTCATTTCTTCAGCACTATGCCCATTAATCCATAATAACTTGCCCGGCCATGCCTCCAGATACGCCGACCATAACTTTCCCGTCGTACTTAGATCCACGCGCTAGCCGTTAGGTGTAACACAGCTAGCACTAGCAGCACTCGACTGTACGTCTTACTCCGAGCACGGCGTCACTCCTACTACTGCCCGCTGGCGCGATCCCGCGCCCAGAGGCGAGACAAAACAATCTCTCTGACTTCAACGTTAACTCAATATGCCCTGACTTGCCACTGTTAAATATTACATAATTTAAACATAGTATTTACAATACATATTTACACTAGACAATACATCGTATACAAACAGTTTCATGTGTTAAGTAAGCGAAACAATCCATAGCAAGGACTGCGTTGTAGCGTCACAGGTACATTAATTTTCTTGTTCACTGGTTGTTTGGCTTTCAAGCAGAATAGTAAAGACATCAGCAAAAGGAGTAAATTTGCTCTCAGTGTTTGTACAATGTGGGAGATCGTTGATGTTGAACACAGTAAAGGTCCCAAAATGGTACATTACGACAAGTCACATTTTAATGTGCTCCAGTCAGATGACATAGGACAACCATCAGTACCATCAACTATCATATTCTGACTTATAATGTGTGGATGTGATTCAATCCGTCTCCCTGTGCTACCACTCAAATGATAAAAATGGGCCTTTCCTAAGAATATGATGTGGTCTACTTAATCAAAGACCTTTCATAAGTAACAGAAAACTCCAAGACGTGACATTTTGTTATTTATTTACACAAGAATTTCGTTTTTTTAGAGAGAAAATAGCCTTCTCTATTGATCTGTCTTTCTCGAAGTCAAATTAGTTTTTATTGAGGATGTTGTAAGTGTTGAGGTGATCTACAATTCTTTTATACATCCGTTTCTCTAATATTTCGGCAAGTAATTTAGCAGAGACATTGGATATTATTTGTATACGTTAGTTTTGTCATCCTTCTCATAAAGCAAAATTTAATCTCTCTCCTGCAACGCTTTGCTGCAAAGATTCATTGAAAATGTGACAGAGGAACTAAAATATATATCCACGAAAGTGATTTACAATTTAAGATGGATTGTTTTCAGTACCTGTGGAATCTTTTGTTTTAAGGTCTTGTTTGTATTTTTAATTTCACTGGTAGTGACTGCATCTATACAAATTACGTCATATAACTTCTGGTCACCTTGTTGTAATAAATTAATAGCCATGAGTAATGAGCCATGGTGGCCTACGTGTTCCGCTGCAGTTAAGAAGTGATTGTTAAATATGTTAGAAATAGTTACAGGACTGTGTATCACATTGTCATTATACACTCCTGGAAATTGAAATAAGAACACCGTGAATTCATTGTCCCAGGAAGGGGAAACTTTATGACACATTCCTGGGGTCAGATACATCACATGATCACACTGACAGAACCACAGGCACATAGACACAGGCAACAGAGCATGCACAATGTCGGCACTAGTACAGTGTATATCCACCTTTCGCAGCAATGCAGGCTGCTATTCTCCCATGGAGACGATAGTAGAGATGCTGGATGTAGTCCTGTGGAACGGCTTACCATGCCATTTCCACCTGGCGCCTCAGTTGGACCAGCGTTCGTGCTGGACGTGCAGACTGCGTGAGACGACGCTTCATCCAGTCCCAAACATGCTCAATGGGGGACAGATCCGGAGATCTTGCTGGCCAGGGTAGTTGACTTACATCTTCTAGAGCACGTTGGGTGGCACGGGATACGTGCGGACGTGCATTGTCCTGTTGGAACAGCAAGTTCCCTCGCCGGTCTAGGAATGGTAGAACGATGGGTTCGATGACGGTTTGGATGTACCGTGCACTATTCAGTGTCCCCTCGACGATCACCAGAGGTGTACGGCCAGTGTAGGAGATCGCTCCCCACACCATGATGCCGGGTGTTGGCCCTGTGTGCCTCCGTAGTATGCAGTCCTGATTGTGGCGCTCACCTGCACGGCGCCAAACACGCATACGACCATCATTGGCACCAAGGCAGAAGCTACTCTCATCGCTGAAGACGACACGTCTCCATTCGTCCCTCCATTCACGCCTGTCGCGACACCACTGGAGGCGGGCTGCACGATGTTGGGGCGTGAGCGGAAGACGGCCTAACGGTGTGCGGCACCGTAGCCCAGCTTCATGGAGACGGTTGCGAATGGTCCTCGCCGATACCCCAGGAGCAACAGTGTCCCTAATTTGCTGGGAAGTGGCGGTGCGGTCCCCTACGGCACTGCGTAGGATCCTACGGTCTTGGCGTGCATCCGTGCGTCGCTGCGGTCCGGTCCCAGGTCGACGGGCACGTGCACCTTCCGCCGACCACTGGCGACAACATCGATGTACTGTGGAGACCCCACGCCCCACGTGTTGAGCAATTCGGCGGTACGTCCACCCGGCCTCCCGCATGCCCACTATACGCCCTCGCTCAAAGTCCGTCAACTGCACAAACGGTTCACGTCCACGCTGTCGCGGCATGCTACCAGTGTTAAAGACTGCGCGTATGCCACGGCAAACTGGCTGACACTGACGGCGGCGGTGCACAAATGCTGCGCAGCTAGCGCCATTCGACGGCCAACACCGCGGTTCCTGGTGTGTCCGCTGTGCCGTGCGTGTGATCATTGCTTGTACAGCCCTCTCGCAGTGTCCGGAGCAAGTATGGTGGGTCTGACACACCGGTGTGAATATGTTCTTTTTTCCATTTCCAGGAGTGTAGGTTATTTTCTACACTATTTTCGTTGTTATTGATCTTGCTACACTTCCTCTTAATGGCATTCCAAATTTATTTTATAAGTTTCCTAGAGTTATCAACTTCAGATTTAATATACAAGTTTCTGGATTTATTTATTACACTTTTTAAAACATTACTTAAAAATCTATAATGTGATTCTATAAGAGAGTCGTTTGATGTTCTTAATGAGACATGCAATTCTCTGTTAGTCCTGAAAGAAATTTTAATTCCTTTGGTAATCCATGGTCTTCTGGAAGAAACTATAATGTTCTTCCTCAGAACTCTTATTGAAGAAGTCATTTCAAATACAGAGATGAATTCATTTAAGAAAATATTAAATTTGTTGCTTACATTATTTACTCTTTACACTGAACCCAATCAATCTTTGAAAAACTGTGACTAAAGGCTGAAAGAGTTTTAGTGTTTATACCCAAAGGACTGATATATGTGTGAAACTTTGTTACACACATTAATGTTGTCGACCTTTAGCACTTGGCCATCATGTTCAGAAAGACCTCTATAAATTTGTTTATACTTGCACTGTTTATTCTATTCTTATCAATAGAATACTGTCTGTAAGATTTTTGCAATCTTCTGTAGGAAGTTAACCATAGCAGCCAAATTGTAAGACTTCATTAATTACTCGAAGTCAGTCTTGCAGAAGTTAATATTTAAGTCCCCTGTAACTATTATATTTCTGGTATTGGAAAAAAGTTTAGCCAAAAGAGATTCTAATTTATTCATAAAGAAAGAAAACTTCCCAGCTGGAGCACTGTAATATGTAAGCACTGTGACACTCTGTCTTTTGCAGTGATTTCAGTTCCATAGACTTCAAAATGTTGATCTGTACAATATTTGTTTATATCTAGCGGTTTATTAATAATTGTGTTATCTATATAAATTACAGCATCAGCCTTCTTTCTACTTGATCTGCAAAAGTAGGTACTGTTATACGGTGTTCAGTAAGACATAAAGCATGTGTACGATATACAAGATCCGTATCATCTAGATTTACAGATAAAAATATCTAATTTATTTCTTTGACCGCTGACATTTTGGTGAAAAATAGCACGAAGGTATGAGCTATCTTCACTGTCCTGACGTTGCTCTTTTACTACATACGTACCATATTTCACTGTTTCACTTCGAGGTGGGTTGTTTCTGTTGTGGCCTACGTCGCAGCTGGAGGTTCGTTGACTTGCCGACGTTCCCGTGGTCGTGAAAGTGCCAGCCATAAAAAATCACTGCTTCCATTTTTTTTTTCTCAGAGTACATCATGGATAGTCAGAGATTCCCAAATCAAATACTGTCTTGTGTGGTGTACCCAGGAGCAAATATAGACTCAGATCACAATTTAGTAGTGAGAAGAATAGACAGAAGTTTAAGACACTAGTCAGGAAAATTCAATGCACATCGAAATGGGATATGGAAATACTAAAGAAAGGAGAGATAGCCTTGAAGTTCTCTGAGGTTATATATATTGCAGTCATGAATAGCTTAATAGGTAGGTCAGTTGAAGACGAACGGACAACTCTAAAAGTGGCAGATACAGAATTTGGGAAGAAACTCTTAGGTACAAGAAAGGTAACTGTGAAGATACAGAAGAAATACTTCAGTTGATCGACGGAAAAGGTAAGTACAAAAATGTTGAGGGAAATTCAGGAACACAGAAATACATGTCACTTAGGAATGGAATAAATAATAAGTGCAGGGTATCTAAGGCTAAATGCTGCATGGAAAATGTGAAGAAATAAAAAAATAAGTGATTGCCTGAAGGACTGACTCAACATACAGAAAAGTCAAAACAGCCTTTGATGAAATTAAAAACAAGGAGTTAACATTAAGAATGCAATAAGAATTACACTGTTATATGCAGAGGGGAGATGGGTAGATAGAAGGATTACAATGTTAGAAGAAGAACCAGGAAACGATAGAGGAGAGGTGGTGGATCCGGTATTAGAACAAGAATGTACGAGAACTTGAGAAGGCTTAAGATCAAATAAGGCAGAAGGGACAGGTAACATTCCATCGGAATTCCTAAAATCATTGGGGGAAGTAGCAGTAAAACGACTATTCACACTGGAGTGTACAGTAGCTGAGACGGGTGCTATATACTATCAAGATAGAAAGAGCCGACAAGTGCGACAATGAGCTTAAAAGCTCATGTTTCGAAGTTGCTCTAAAGAAAACTGAGGATCTATTAGATGACGATCAGTTTAGTTATACGAATGGTAAAGGCACCAGAGAGGCAATTTTAACGTTCCAGTTGATACTGAAAGCAAGACTGGAGACAAATAAAATTACGTCCATAGTACAGTGTAATATGGTGCAAGAAGTTCGAAATTCCGAGAAAAATAGGGGTAAGCTGTAGGGAAAGGCGGATAGTACACAATATGTGAAAGAACCGCGAGGATGCAGCAAGAATGGAAGAACAAGGACCAAGTGTTCGGATTAAAAAAGGAGTGAGACAGGAACGTAGTCTTTCGCCCCTACTAGTCAATCCATACATCAAAGAAATAACGGTGAAAATAAAAGGAAGTTTGAAGATTGCGATTAAAATTGAAGGTGAAAGGATATCAACGATAAGATCCAGTGCTGACATTGTCATCCTCAGAGGATCTGCTGAATGGAATGAACAATCTAATGAGTACAGAATATTGATTGAGAGTCCATCGGAGAAACACGAAAGTCATAGGAATTAGCAGAAATGAGAACAGTCAAAGACGTAACATCAATATTGGCGATCACGAAGTAGATGAAGTTAAAGAACTGGTATTCCCGGCATGAGAAGTCTACTACTATCAAATATATGTCTTAATTTGAGGACGAAGTTTCTGGGAATGTACGTCTGAAGCACAGCATTGTATGGTATTGAAACATGGACTGAGGGATACGGGAACAGAACAGAATCGACATTTTTGAGATGTGTTGTCACAGAAGAACGTTGAAAATTAGGTAGACTGATAAGGTATGGGATGGAAAGGTTCTCTGCAGAACGGAGAAGTAGAGGAATATATGGAAAATATTAGCTAGAAGGAGAGACAGGATAATAGGACATATGTTAAAACATCAGGGATTAGCTTCCATGGTACTAGAGAGAGCTGTAGAGGGTAAAAACAGTATGGGAAGACAGAGGCCGGAATACACCCAGCAGATAATTAAGCTCGTAGGTTGCAAGAGCTACTCTGAAATTAAAAGATTGGCACAGGAGAGAAATGGGTGGCGGTGTGCGACAAATTAGAAGATCAATGACTTAAAAATATAGAACTGTTTCATTTGTTCCTCCCAGTTGTTCTCGTAACAAGCTTAGCCCACAGTATTCACATCCAGGTTCAGTCCAAAATATTTGCATCCTCTTGCTGCGGATCTCTTTATTTTCACGTTTCAGAACAAATTACTTCCCTTTATCAGAACATAAGATGACATTAGTATCTTCACAATAAGAGAAGAATTCTGGTGAGCACTGCCGTTCACTAAGTCCAATTAAAAACCTTTGTTATGTCACCTGTTATTGACGTATTTGCATTTCTTCAGCAAGACGATCTGTTATGTAAATACATTGTGTATCGGTTTTCTTCAGAACTGCATATTCAATTATTTATCTTCAAACAAGACATTGACCATTATTTTGTAGTTAGTCTGCATCCCACATCACATCTACAGTTCTAAATTAATACTTATCTTGTTTGTTCGTTGGTGTCCTCCTTATCTTCGTTGGAGTATGTTGCTTGTCCCATGTCATTCTCGTAGGAAGAAACATTAAATAGTCAAAAGATTGTCTTCAGGTAACTTCCGACAATTATTCCAATAAAAGAAGTTTTTGAACATTGAAATAGACATACTCTTCAGTATTTCCACGTTGAGCACTAATACTATACAGTATAATACTGCAGAAGTGTATCAAGTTCCTTTGTAATAATTATTCTACCAAACGGATCCATTGCATTGTTCAAGGCTTCTAAACATTCAATTTTGCAATTCATCATTAAGACTGGGGGCACAGCTCATGTTTTTTGCGTCTTTGGGTCATACACTGGTGCGCGTGGAATGTGGGGAAAAATGCAGGAACAGTTAGTGGTTGCGAGCCATTACACAGCCTATCGAAAGTGGCGTGCTGCGGTTGTCAGTGTAGCGTCTTGTACTGTTACAGCGTGCATGGGCATAAAGAGGACGGTGTTTTTCAGTCATCATTTAAACATAGCAGGGTCTACAGCAATGGCCGCACAAGCTTAGACACTACGACTTAGAGGTGATATAACATCGATCTCACCTTGTTTTTTTATGCAAATGTGATGACAGATTTTTCATCTCTAATAATATTGTTCAAATGGTTCAAATTGCTCTGAGCACTATGGCACTTAACATCTGAGGTAATCAGTCCCCTACAACTTAGAACTACTTAAACCTAACTAACCTAAGGACATCACACACGTCCATGCCAGAGGCAGGATTCGAACCCGCGACCGTAGCGGTCGCGCGGTTCCAGACTGAAGCGCCTAGAACCACTCAGCCACCAGAGGCCGGCAATACTATTGTAATTTTTGTTGCATCCATAGTCCGACACCAGTCACAAGATAGCAGAAGAGATCAAATGCGTTACACGGATTTGTTGTGTTCCATTGAGTGTACTCCTCTCATCAGTAGTGAAGCTTAAAGATGGAAGGAATATATGTTTCCATACAAGGAAAATGTTCTCATAGGCGATTTTATGGAAAGGGAAGAGGAAATAGACGAAGATGGGAGCTTTGGTACTGCCAGAAGAATCTGATAGGGCAATGAAAAACGTAAGCCGAAACAAGGCCCCTGGAGTTGACCAAAGTCCCTCACATCTGCTGATATCCGTGCGAGAGCTAGCCATGACAAAACTATTGCAACAAATATGACAATAATGTTATCATTACAATTCAAAAGAAATCAGGCGCTGACAGGTGTGAATATTACCACACTATCAGTTTAATAAGTCGTGGTTGTAAAATACTAGTTTGAATTATTTACAGAAGAAGGAAAAGCTGGTAGAAGCTGATGTCGAGGAAGATCAGTTCGGGTATCGGAGAAATGTTGGAACACACGAGGCAATACTACCATACAGCTTCTCTCAGGAAACAGGTTAAAGAAAGGAAAACCTACGTTTATAGTATTTGTAAATGTGGGGAAAACTTTTGACAGTGTCGACCGGAATAAACTCTTTAAATTTCTGAAAGTAGAAGGGGTAAAATACAGGGGGCGAAAGCTTATTACAACAAAGCAGACGGCGGTTATAAAGAGTCGAAGCGCATGAAATGGAGGAGTGGTTGGGAAGGGAATGAGGGAGAGTTGTAGACAACCCCCTTCGCTATTCATTCGGTGCATTGACGAAGCTGTGAAGCAATACGGAGAGAAGCATCGAAAGGGAATTAAAGTCGAGGGACAAGAAGCAAAAGCTTGACGATCACATTGTAATTCTGTCAAGAAACAGCTATGGGCGGAGTGGACAGTGTCTTGAAACAAACGATATAGTATGAACATTAACAATAGCAAAACAAGGGTAATTGAATGTAGTCGAATGGAGTCAGACTGCGCTGAGAGATTATAAAGAAGTACATAAGTTTTGTTATTTTGGGAGCAAAACAGGTGGTGCTGGCGGAAGCAGGATATGAGATATGGAGAGGCAATGGCAAGAAAAGCGTCTCAGTAGAAGAGAAAATTGCTGACAATGAAAATCAATTTAAGTGTGTGGACCTATTTTCTGAAGGTATCTGTCTGGAGTGTAGCCTTGTATGGACGTTAATCGTCGGAGATAAGCAGTTTAGGCAAGAAGAGAATAGAAAATTGCGGTATGTGGTGCTACAGAAGAATGCTGAAGATTAGGTACGTAGATAGATCGTATAGCTATTAGGAGACTCTGAACACAATGAGCAAAGAAGTTCGTGCTATAACTTGGCTAAAAGAATGGATAGGTTGATAGGACACATTCCGAGACATCAAAGGAACCGTCACTTTATTATTGGAAGGAACCGCGGGAGTGTAGAAATAGCAGAGGGGGACCAAGTGATAATTACAGTAAGTAAGATCAAATGGCCCTGGGTTGTTATTCGGAGATGAAGAGGCTTGCACAGGATGGACTAGCGTGGCGAAGTGCATCAAACTAGGTCTTTGGACTGAAGACCACAAGGTATGGCTACAGAGACAGTCTCGCTGTGATCTGCGGGCAGAGACAGACACCTGGAGTATGGGGAGAGTGCTGAACCCAGCACACGTCCGCTGAAGACACGGCCAGGCCAATGCTTTGCCCCGTCACGCAAAGGCAGCAGAATGGAGTCGCACTGTCTGCACTCTGGCGGACACAGAAGCGCAGCGTCAAGTCACAGGCTGGCGGCCGGGACGCAGCTGATGGTCTACGTAGAAGTCGACCACGTTGCTTGCCGTAGTCATGAAGTTCATTGCAGGAAAAATCCGAGTTCGCGGACACGAGCCATGGGCCCCAGTTTAGGAACCAGAAGCAGTGGGCTGCAGTAGCAGAGTTCGTGTCTGCAGTGTGGGTGGCTGTTCGATAGCTATTCAGGTCGAGGCATGAAACGTGGAGGCTCAGGTAGGCACCTTGAAGTTGGCAAGCAGGTGGTTCTCCCGCTGGGCGGCATCAGTTCGACTTCTGGTGGCATAAGGCCAGTGCGCAGCCAAAAGTTAAGCAGCTGGTGAAGGTGGCGTCTGGTACCAGCCGCTAGATGACCCATTTCGGATCGGCGATTGTCGTGGGGCACCTCTCGAGACTGACTACAGGCTGCGATAGACAATGGGTAGCCGAAATGGGCAGTATTTATGGCTGTTCGATCCACCACTCTTTTGCCTCGTCACCTAGGCCAAGAAAGTGGCCGAGTACTGGGCCTGGTCGTGTAGTAATGGAGATCGTCGGTGCTTCAGTCTCCCTCCGTACTTTTGCTGTGTCAGCGCTGTTACAGTCCCGGCAGCGGTCTTTGGAGCTAGATATATGGCGATCTGGTTCAAATGGCTCTGACCACTATGGGACATAACATCTGAGGTCATCAGTCCCCTAGAACTTAGAATTACTTAAGCCTAACTAACCTAAGGACATCACACACATCAATGCCCGAGGCAGGATTCGAATCTGTGACCATAGCGTATGGCGATCTGTCCCACTGTCAGATCCGAGCAGTGCTTCCTACTGTATCAGCAGGCCATACTTATAGCTTCTTGCAAAATACACCCTTTCAGCTTCCGTCCAAAATAACCCTTTCAGCTTGCGTCCGCTTCACCCCTACAAGGCTTCCTGCATTAGCCTGTAGTGACATTTCCTACAAACCCAGCAACGCGCCTGTAGTGACATTTCCTGCAAACCTAGCAACGCGTTTTCAACCACATAGTAAAGACGCCATGTTGCAACACTGCGACGTATTGTGTTCTTTATTAGGCACTTTTCCTTGTCGATCCACCCGAGGATGTCGTCATTTCATACTCCATCAATACATCAGATCTGGAACAGTCTCGAGGAACACCAAATTTCAAAGGTTTCTCATTTTTTTTCCTGTCTTCCTCATCGTCCACACTTCATACTCGTTCTATTCCATGTGCCTCCCAGCCACCCTCCCAGTTCACTTATCTATAATTCAAGCTCCTAATAATTTGTGATTTCATGTGTACATTGACGCCACCGTGTTCGGTCACATGGACCCCATGTCCACAATTCCTTCCTCTCCTTAGTTTGATTCCACTTTGCATACTGGATACTTCGTTTTGAATTTACAGGGATTGATGTACTGCAATAAGTGTGACATTCCCTATTATTCCACAGGAACTCGGTTCAAATGCTCGTTCAGCCTTTAATATTTAATTTTTCTGTGTTTTCTCCTTTTCTATAATTAAAGCAATTAATATTATAATTTCCTACTTGTTCGTTGCCTAATCACATATTACTGTCTTTTTCTATGTTTTAAAGGCTTCGACATTGATGCAACTTAAAATAATATTCCTTGTCTTTCAGCAGTTACATTTTCTATTATTGTACATCAATAACAGATTCCCAAAGAATCTACGAAATAGGAAGCACAGAACATGATACAGCGAACATTTCTTAACATTTTGCTTTTCTTATTTTCTCTTCTCTAAAGCTGGAAGGACAAATATTCCAAATTATAGTTATACACACAATATTTATTGTAATTAGATTACGCAGAGTGTCTCCTGCTGGCTGATGTGAGACGAACAATCAAACTCTCTACCTCGCTACGTCACATATCTGCGGTATAGTTGGGTTAGCAGCTACCAATGTCTTACGGTTCCTCAGGGAAAACTGATTTTATAACACAATTCAGTCAAATTCCGCGTTCGATGTTAGTAGGGGTGGTTATGCAAGGAGTGCCTCTCGCTACGTCGTGTGCCTCGAATAGCCTCAGACTACTTTTTCGCTCATTGCTGTCGTGCATTTTTAAACTATTATTTACGTATTTATCTGACTGTTTAAGCTAATTGGCTCTCTAGTCCCAACGGCCTGCATTTTCTCATGCCATTTTAATTTCTCGCCCATTTTAGTTTTAGTAACTGTTGGTGTTCTGTTTCGAACACATACACAAGTGAACAAACTAAACAGTCAATTAAATGAACAATCAAACATTCTAACACTATTGATGCAAGAAATACGCTTATCATTAACGCTTATCATTAGCTCTCTACTGCTGCGGCTATTTGAACAATCGTGGAGGTAAGTACGCAGTTAAAGGACTTGCTGTTCAACTACACAAGAGGCTGCCATACATATTGACCTGGGTTTTAGTACTGAGCTGCGTTGAAGTGCAAGTTTGCGGATAACGAACACTGAACTACGTGTCCGTCCATGGCACTCAATACGCTGTACATTTAAGCGCGAACCAGGCTCGACTGAGGTACGATAAGACGACTCTGTCCTCTGGAGGTGGAAGCGGAACTTCGACTCACGTTTGCACTCGAAACGGAACTGTAGAGACAACTCACAGGCAGAACAGAAGTGGTCGCTATAGTTGTCGTCGTCGATCGCCCTCTCCAATGGACTGTTCAGCTGTCTGTTTGTTTGTAGGCACAGCACGCAGTGTTTCTTCTATTGTTGATGTGTTCTACAGTTTGTGAACTTGGCTGTGCGGTGTCTTGACTTTCGGACATTGTCCTCTGGTCAGCCTCGCTGCCTCTTGCCCCATGCGGCGGTATTTGAAGTGCATGACGCGCGGGCGGGAGACGTGGCCTTCTGCTTCTTCCTGATTGGCGCCGGATTATGCAGCATTGGTGTGCAGCATCTCTGCGGCGGTCGACTGTTGATGTGTCGCGGTTGACTATCGATGACACTGCACTGACTATCATGGGTCTCCTAAGTGTACCCATCTGTTACCAGCTATGCTTTTACTTGCCTGGGTTTTGTCTCACTTTCAACTGTTTGCTATAGATACTACTACACATATTTTCAACCATGATGACATGATTACACACCCTGGAGCTGACAATTCTCCTGTCCTCGTTTGATATCTTTTTATGATATTTTCGTGTGAGTTGAGGCACTGATAACCAAGTAGTTTAGTGCCTTTAAACCCATGCTCATCACCATCATAATCATCATCATCATCATCATCATCATCATCATCATCACTCTCACGCAAAAGGAAACACAAAAATTTTTATTCTATACTAAGAACATATTTTCATAATATTAATGTGATAATTAAACTTTAAAATTATGTTCTGAAATGACTAATTTCAACAAGTATGCAGTTAAATAATCTACAAGTTATAAAATATTAACATAGTCGGTTTTGTTCACCTAACATTGAAGTAAATATTAAAATTGTGGAACAGGAAAACAACTGCCGTAATCCCGATAAATATCAATAATGAAAACGAGTCAGAAAGTTCTCATTAAAAATGGAGACACCAGAAATAAATGATGCCCTCTATGAGGTGGTTGGAATCACTTTTACATGCTTTGGAGGAGTATTCCTCACTACGAAAACAGAGAAAAAGGTCAGAGAACATATGCCCTAAAGCACCCCATTTTGGGGTATAGTGATTGTTTAAGATCAATGCAGTCAAGATAAATTTTAAAAACCGAAATTTTCAGTCAACAATTAAAATTGATTTTCCGCTAATATCGGTATAAAACTGTCTCCTGAACCATCTATTGTATCCTGTATAGCAATATGTTGGCATGTCGACGCGTTTGTTTCTGACGCAGATAAAATTTGAAAGATTAATTTATTTGGAGGGTTTCAGGTGTGTAGTATAAGCGAGTATTCAATTTCATGGTCGTAGCCCCGTCATTAGGCGTGTCTGATCTAAAGTAATACAATATTTGTAGCCAACTCTTTTAAACAGTAAAATATTTAAAAGGTTAAAATTTATAAGTTAAAAATCAGGTGGACTGTCAAATACCATCCCAAGTTGTAGCTGGAACCAACTTTCAAGCGCGGCCTAGAAAAATGCCTCTGGTAATGCATGCAGTCTTCTGTTGTGTAAGACTTCGGTCAATATAAGCATTTTAAAGCAGTGGCCGATTTGTTTACCATGAACAATTGTGGATGTCCCACAAATTAAAATGTGTTCTAATAAGCGCGCTGTTGAGCCATGAAAAATTATTACTTTTGTGTGCAAACAAAAGTGATCATTATGGAAGGTCACACTAATGGTAAACGACGCGAGGCTGTATGTAAATAGAACCTAGACGATGCTGTTTTAGGTCGCATAGGTGAGACATGATCCACCGCAGCCCAAGTGATAGATTGCTTCTACGCCTGGTCACAGAGAACGAATTCTGTACGCCCTCCAAAGGAGATCCAAGTATTAGCACAGGATGTGTCATGATGCCTTGTCACACCTCTCATGGTACCAGATGGTGGGTAATTTACGAGCAAATCGTTTATTTGTATATCTTTCAATATTGTGCTGGGTCTCTCGCTTGTCAGTAACGGACCAACAGAGAACCTTTGCCAACGTTCCAGAAACTGCGAGCCCACTATCTTCATTCTTCTCACACGAATCAACATTTGCATGCGATAGCAAATTTTGACAAACGATTCTCGCGGGTGGTTGAAATACCTCCGCATAAAATTGAGGCTACACGCCGTAAGTTCACTATTAATGTATGGGTTGGAATTGTAGGTATCTGTATGGTAAGTCCGCATGTTCCAGTGTGTCTTACAGATGATATCTTCAGGGCGAGTCCCTAGAAAATAAGAGGAAGCGTGTTGTTTATGGATATGGGGCTGTAGCATATTTCAATTATATTATTGAAAATACAGAACCATAGAATCACAGAGGAAAAACAGAGACCGGGACGCAGATGGGCTTTACGGTTCTAGAATCTTATAGAATGGGTCGGCATCTAAAATATTGTCAAACTAGTAGAACAGCTGAGAAGACAGTAGACCATGAAGTGTACGAACGTTTTGTAAGAAGAGAACACTCAGGACTGAAGAGCTTCACACGGGCTCTGCCAAGATGGTTGCTGGAGCAAAGGGGAAGAAGGCTGAGGAAGCGTGTCGAACGCTGGTGAACACGTTCCCTAGACACTTCATGGACGTTTCAGGTGAAATTCGACTTCCGTCTCAAGAAATTCATACTTCCTTGAACGTCGCTTACAGTTCTGCCACTGGACACAAGAGAAATTACGGGACGATGACAGATTTTTTGCACGTGTTCTATTTAGCGGCGAAGCGTCATTCACCAACAGCGGTAACGTAACCTGACGTAATATGCACTATTGGGCAATGGAAAATCCACGATGGTTGCGACAAGTGGAACATCAGCGACCTTGGCGGGTTAATTTATGGTGCGGCGTTATGGGAGGAAGGATAATTGGCCCCCAATTTTAGCGATGGCAATCTAAATGGTGCAGTGTATGCTGATTTCCTACGTAATGTTCTACCGATATTACTACAAGATGTTTCACTGTATGACAGAATGGCGATGTACTTCAGGCACATAGCTCGAATGCGGTTGAAGCAATAGTGAATAGCATATTTCATGACAGGTGGATTGGTCGTCGAAGCACCACACCATGGCCCGCACGTTTAGCGGATCTCACGTCCCCGGATTTCTTTCTGTGGGGAAAGTTGAAGGATATTTGCCATCGTGATCCACCGGCAACGCCTGACAACATGCGTCAGAGCATTGTCAATGCATGTGCGAGCATTACGGAAGGCGAGCTACTCGCTGATGAGAGGAATATCGTTACACGTATTGCCAAATTCATTGAGGTTGACGGACATCGTTTTGAGCATTTATTGCATTGATGTAGTATTTACAGGTAACCACGCTGCAACAGCATGCGTTCTCTGAAATGATAAGTTCACATGTATCATATTGAAAAAAAAAACGAAATAAAATGTTCAAACGTACCTACGTTTTGTATTTGTATTTTTAAAAAACCTACCTGTTACCAACTGTTCGTGTAAAATTGTGAGCCATATGTTTGTGACTGTTGTTTTTGTTGTGGTCTTCATTCCTGAGACTGGATTGTTGCAGCTCTCCACGCTATTTTATCCTGTGCAAGCTTCTTCATCTCCCAGTACGTACTGCAGCCTACATCCTTCTGAATCTGCTTAGTGTATTCATCTCGTGGTCTCCCTCTACGATTTTTACCCTCCACACTGCCCTACAATACTAAATTTGTGATCTCTTGATGCCTCAGAACATGTCCTACCAACCGATCCCTTCTTCTAGTCAAGTTGTGCCACAAACTCCTCTTCTCCCAATTCTATTCTATACCTCCTCATTAGTTATGTGATCTACCTATCTAATATTCAGCATTCTTCTGTAGTACCACATTTCGAACACTTCTCTTCTCTTTCTGTCCAAACTAGTTATCGTCCATGTTTCATTCACTTCCATACATGGCTACGCTCCATACATATACACTCCTGGAAATTGAAATAAGAACACCGTGAATTCATTGTCCCAGGAAGGGGAAACTTTATTGACACATTCCTGGGGTCAGATACATCACATGATCACACTGACAGAACCACAGGCACATACACACAGGCAACAGAGCATGCACAATGTCGGCACTAGTACAGTATATATCCACCTTTCGCAGCAATGCAGGCTGCTATTCTTCCATGGAGACGATCGTAGAGATGCTGGATGTAGTCCTGTGGAACGGCTTGCCATGCCATTTCCACCTGGCGCCTCAGTTGGACCAGCGTTCGTGCTGGACGTGCAGACTGCGTGAGACGACGCTTCATCCAGTCCCAAACATGCTCAATGGGGGACAGATCCGGAGATCTTGCTGGCCAGGGTAGTTGACTTACACCTTCTAGAGCACGTTGGGTGGCACGGGATACATGCGGACGTGCATTGTCCTGTTGGAACAGCAAGTTCCCTTGCCGGTCTAGGAATGGTAGAACGATGGGTTCGATGACGGTTTGGATGTACCGTGCACTATTCAGTGTCCCCTCGACGATCACCAGAGGTGTACGGCCAGTGTAGGAGATCGCTCCCCACACCATGATGCAGGGTGTTGGCCCTGTGTGCCTCGGTCGTGTGCAGTCCTGATTGTGGCGCTCACCTGCACGGCGCCAAACACGCATACGACCATCATTGGCACCAAGGCAGAAGCGACTCTCATAGCTCAAAACGACACGTCTCCATTCGTCTCTCCATTCACGCCTGTCGCGACACCACTGGAGGCGGGCTGCACGATGTTGGGGCGTGAGCGGAAGACGGCCTAACGGTGTACGGGACCGTAGCCCAGCTTCATGGAGACGGTTGCGAATGGTCCTCGCCGATACCCTAGGAGCAACAGTGTCCCTAATTTGCTGGGAAGTGGCGGTGCGGTCCCCTACGGCACTGCGTAGGATCCTACGGTCTTGGCGTGCATCCGTGCGTCGCTGCGGTCCGGTCCCAGGTCGACGGCCACGTGCACCTTCCGCCGACCACTGGCGACAACATCGATGTACTGTGGAGACCTCACGTCCCACGTGTTGAGCAATTCGACCATACGTCCACCCGGCCTCCCGCATGCCCACTATACGGCCTCGCTCAAAGTCCGTCAACTGCACATACGATTCACGTCCACGATGTCGCGGCATGCTACCAGTGTTAAAGACTGCGATGGAGCTCCGTATGCCACGGCAAACAGGCTGACACTGACGGCGGCGGTGCACAAATGCTGCGCAGCTAGCGCCATTCGACGGCCAACACCGCGGTTCCTGGTGTGTCCGCTGTGCCGTGCGTGTGATCATTGCTTGTACAGCCCTCTCGCAGTGTCCGGAGCAAGTATGGTGGGTCTGACACACCGGTGTCAATGTGTTCTTTTTTCCATTTCCAGGAGTGTACTTTCAGAAACCACTTCCTGGCACTTACATCTATACTCGATGTTAACAAATTTCTCTTCTTCAAAAACGCTTTCCCTGCCATTGCCAGTCTACATTTTATATCCTCTCTACTTCGACTATCATCAGTTATTTTGCTTCCCAAATAGCAAAAGTCCTTTACTACTTTAAGTGTCTCATTTCCTAATCTAATTCCCTCAGCATCACCCGACTTAATTCGACTACATTCCATTATCCTCGTTTTGCTTTTCTTGATGTTCATCTTATATCCTCGTTTTAAGACACTGTCCATTCCGTACAACTGCTCTTCCAAGTTCTTTGTTGTCTCTGACAGAATTACAATGTCATCGGCGAACCTCATAATTTTATTTCTTCTCCGTGGCTTTTAATTACTATTCCAAATTTTCGTTTTGTTTCCTTTACTGCTTGCTCAATATACAGATCGAACAACATCGGGGAGAGGCTACAACCCTGTCTCACTCCCTTCCCAAACACTGCCTCCCTTTCATGTCCCTTGACTCCTATAACTGCCATCTGGTTTCTGTACAAGTTGTAAATAGCGTTTCGCTCCCTGCATTTTACCCCTGCCACCTTCAGAATTTGAAAGAGAGTATTCCAGTCAACATTGTCAAAAGCTTTCTCTAAGTCTACAAATGCTAGAAAAATAAGTCTGCCTTTTCTTAATGTAGCTTCTAAAATAAGTCGTAGGGTCAGTATTGCCTCACGTGTTCCCATATTTCTACGGAATCCAAACTGATCTTGCTCAAGGTCGGCTTCTACCAGTTTTTCCATTCGTCTGTAAAGAATTCGCGTTAGTATTTTGTAGCCGTGACTTATTAAACTGATAATTCGGTAATTTTCACATTTGTCAACACCTGATTTCTTTGGAATTGGTATTATTATATTCTTCTTGAAGTCTGAGGGTATGTCGCCTATCTAATTCATTTTTCTCACCAGATGGTAGAGTTTTGTCAGGACTGGCTCTCCCAAGGCTGTCAGTAGCTCTAATGGAATGTTGTCTACTCCGGGGGCCTTGTTTTGACTCAGGTCTTTCAGTGCTCTGTGAAACTCTTCACGTAGTATCATATTTTTTATTTCATCTTCATCTACATCCTCTTCCATTTCCATAATATTGTCCTTAAGTACATCGACCTTGTACAGACCCTCTATATACTCCTTCCACCTTTCTGCTTTCCCTTCTTTGCTTAGAACTGGGTTTCCATCTGAGCTCTTGATATCCATACAAGTCACTCTCTTTTCTCCAAAGGTCTCTTTAATTTTCCTGTAGGCAGTATCTATCTTACCTCTTGTGAGATAAGCTTCTACATCCTTACATTTGTCCTGTAGCCTTTGCCTGCTTAGCCATTTTGCACTTCCTGTCGATCTTATTTTTGAGTGGTTTGTATTCCTTTTTGGCTGCTTCATTTACTGCATTCTGATATTTTCTCCTTTCATCAATTAAGTTCAATATTTCTTCTGTCACCCAAGGATTTCTATTAGCCCTCGTATTTTTACCTACTTGATCCTCTGCTGCCTTAACTACTTCATCCCTCAAAGCTACCCATTCTTCTTCTACTGTATTTCTTTGCTCCATTCCTGTCAATTGTTCCCTTATGCTCTCCCTGAAACTCTGTACCACCTCTGGTTCTTTCAGTTTATCCAGGTCCCATCTCCTTAAATTCCCACCTTCTTGCAGTTTCTTCAGTTTTAATCTACAGTTCATAACCAATAAATTGTGCTCAGAGTCACATCTGCCCATGGAAATGTCTTACAATTTAAAATCTGGTTCCTAAATCTCTGTCTTGCCATTAAATAATCTATCTGAAACCTGTCAGTATCTCCAGGCTTCTTCCATGTATACAACCTTCTTTTATGATTCTTGAACCAAATGTTAGTTTGTGACTATTACAGCGAAAAAAGTGGTACAAATAAAACATTCATATTTCTTTACGTACTACACGAATATGTAATAAAAATGAGGGTTCCTATTTTAAAAAACGAAGTTGATATCCGTTTGACCTATGGCAGCGCCATTATCGGGCCAACCATAGCGCCATTTGGTTCCACCCTTCAAGCTAGACGAGTTTCGTTTTTTTTAGTTATTTCGTTTGACACTTATTTCGTGACATAATGGGATATTTGGCTCGGTCACTATCAATGAACCACCCTGTATAATATATAGAGGGAAACATTCCACTGGGAAATATATATCTAAAAACAAAGATGATGTACCTTACCAAACGAAAGCGTTGGTATGTTGATAGAGACACTAACAAACACAAACACACACACAGAATTCAAGCTTTCGCAAAACATGGTTGCTTCCTCAGGAAAGAGGGAAGGAGAGGGAAAGACGAAAGGATGTGGGTTTTAAGAGAGAGGGTGAGGAGTCATTCCAATTCGCGCGCCCACACACACACACACACACACACACACACACACACACACAAACACACACAGACATATCCATCCGCACATATACAGACACAAGCAGACATATAATGTTTTTCTTGAACTATCTAGCAATACTCCTGTACCCAAGTATCCCACTTGTTATGTTAGAATATAGAATATTTTTTGGTCTTTTCCTTACAGCAGACGACTCCAGAAGATATTTGTTGCTGAATGTTTTTCACGCAGTACTTTTTGGTACATTAGGAACGTCTGTCTGACTTCTGTAGTAGTGTGCCAAAGGGTACTGGTTGGATCAATCCATTGCGCAACTTGACAGAATGAAACCCATACACTCACAATGAAACATTACGAATTGAGAAGAATAGTAGAGTTCACAGTCAACTATGCTATAAGAATAAATGTTCTTCGTTACTTACAACGAAATCAGTGCCTCAGACAGGAGTTCAGTATACAGCCTTACAAATGAATAAAACGTTCTCGGTTTTCCAGCCGCGACAACTCGAATAAAATGCTCGAGCTTTCGATGGCCTTCTCCGCCATCGTCGTCAGGAGTTCACTGACTGCCGGGGCTGTTACGGTCTCTCGCTTATATAGGCATGATGACATCAGCGTCATCCAATCAGATCGATCCAATATCGCACGCGCGCGTAAGTCGATCCGGGCAGCTAGCGGAGCTATTGCCCGTGGCAGCACCCGTGACGTCAGGTGGCGCCAGGGGCAGGCGCCACGTTTGAAACTGCCGCTCCCGCGTCGCCCATCTGTCTCTGCTTTCTTTCGATGTCCAACGCCCGTCCCCATGCCCTGCTGAGTGTGTATCCCTGGTCTCTGTTGAAATTGTTGTTTAAGCGAATCTCGGCAGCTTCCTTTATAACGGAGTCCCAATATGTAGACGCATGTGCCAACACTTTTGTATTTTCGAACTGTATTTTATGTCCGTTTTCAAGGCAATGCTCCGCTATGCCCGACTCGTCAAGATTCCTTTGTTTTATATGGCGCTTGTTCTCAATACAACGCTTCGCACCCGTGCGAATTGTCTGTCCAATGTACTTGCTGCCACATTCACAGGGTACACCATACACACCGGACACTCGAAGAGCAATGTCGTCCGTAACAGGACGCAACATGTCTCGTATCGTGGGGGCGGGCCGGAACACTGGTCCTAGCCCATGTTTCTGCAGCAGACGCAACAAACTTACTGTTAGCTGCTCTACAGTATAGCAGGAATACAGTCCGTTTAGCCTCTTCTATTGATTCACCAGGTGTCTTTCGCGGCGGCCCTTGAAAGCCTTTGCGATGTCTCTTTTGCTGTATCCATTTTCCCCGAAAACACGTTTTAAGTTCTGCAGTTCAGACTGTAGGTGGTCGTCGTCAGAGATAATCTTGGCTCTGTGAACCATCGTGTTCAGCACAGCTTTGTTGTGTACAGGGTGGTGGAAACTATTGTGTTCAATTACCGATCAGTGTGTTGGTTTCCCGTACACTGAATGACCAAGCTGGCCTCCTGCCTTCCGCTCAACCAAAACATCCAAGTATGGTAGCTTGCCGTGCGTCTCCATCTCGATAGTAAATTTAATGTTTGGATGGACACCATTCATATGATCGACGAACTGCTGTAGTGTATCTTCACTCCGAGGACACATAGCCTTACAAATATTTGCACCTCTGCTCAGTTCATCGAAATCGTTATTTCCCGACAACATTTTCTGTTGTACATGCTAATATTAAATTAAAGATCGGCACACACGGAATATTTGAATTTCTTTTGCTGCTTGTGAGAATGAATATTACACTTATTTTATCATAAACAAAAACGAATCATGTATGCATAGGCAGCAATGTGGCTTGCTCACACCATTCCGACATAAATCGTATTATTTATCTATGGAATATATAATTATCTTGCTAACTAAATGACTAATAAAGCAAATTATAGTAAAAGGAATAATGCCTGTCGATAAAAGTGTGAATTATCTTGGCGGTAAATATACGTTATATTAAAACGTTAACGAAGCGGGCAGATAGCGTTTTAATTCAGAGTACAATGACGGTTACACTAGTATGAGGTTCCCAAGCTATGAATCGTAACGAGAGGTGGGGTTTTTGTGCCTCAGGTGGATGCGGGAGCTCGTGTGGAAGGGGGACCTTACAGAAGACGACCTGGTCGTCCGCCTCGACTGCGACGCCACGGAGCATCTGGGAGACAGGCTGCAGAAGTAAGTGTCCGCTAGCGTACCGCAGGAGTATATCGTAAGTTCAGTCATGAGACTAAGACATACACGCAGGTCGTATGTAATTCTTTATTTAGGAGAGTTTTGTTTCAGGTCATGGGATGAAGAACTTACACGGGCCAAAGAGAAGGGCAGCAGACCCAGTTTAGCGAGAGCTATTGTAAGGACATTCTGGTTGCGCTATTTTACCTACGGAGTCCTATACCTTTTCGACCAAGTCATCCTCAGGTAACATTTCACTCTTTTTCCCGACCTACAGAAATATGGTCAGAGATTTCTCGACAGTTAATGTGTATATTTTGAAGAGATTCTATAGGCAATTTTGACGAAGTTGTTCGCTTGGAAAACTGAATGTAACTGGAATTCGTATCAACGGCTCTGTGACTTATCGCCAATACTCCAAGCATGAACGGCACCAACCAACGAGCCAGTTCCTCAATACCGTTAATGCTGTGAGTCACCTTCTCGCGAACAACATAATGCATTGTCATGGTTTTTCCTCAGATTCGCCGTTTCGTTTGTCGTCGCAACTATCAATGATTTCCATTGGAACTACTTTGTTTTATTCTGTGTGTATGTGTGCGTGCGAGGGCGTTTGTATGTAATCGTGCATCTTTCTTTTGCTTTAATTCAATGATTTATTTTTGTAGATTGCTGCGTAGCTGGTGGAAATATTTGGATGGTGCCCAGCGTATCCTGAATGACGGCGTTGGGTATATCGAGATTCACTTAGTCAGTTATTGTGAGGGGGATTTCCGGTTGCACTTCAAACTTTTCCTGTTTCAGTTGTAAACTGGAAGATAGTGTAATTACTTTCTTTATGACACTGTACAACTCTTAATCTGCCTAACGTTCATTCTTACATTCCTTCTCAGAAATGGGAACTGTTGCTAGAAAAATCTGCAGTAGACCAGTCATATCGTTCAGCATTATTCAGCATTAGTGACTCTGAAAACGAGGTACGCTCGTCTGGACAGAGATGTACAGAGGTTTACAAAAATTTCTTGACGAGGTTAACACCTTTACTATTGCACAAGCTACACAAAAAGCTGTAGTTGTATTTGAACTGACTAAGTATTTTGGGATTCCTGCTTCTCCCAAACAGTAGTCTTATTTCAAAATTAAACATTATTTGCAATCTTTTCGGTCACATTATCATGCGTGTTTCAGAGCTATAGTTACACTATGTGATCAAAAGTGCCCGGACACCTGGTTCAAAATGACTTACAAGATCGTGGCGGCCTCCATCGGTAACGCTGTAATTTAATATGGTGTTGGCCCACCCTTAGCCTTGATGACAGCTTCCACTCTCGCAGGCGTACGTTCAGTCAGGTGCTGGAAGGTTTCTTGGTGAATGACAGCCCATTCTTCACGGAGTGCTGCACTGAGGAGAGGTATCGATGTTGGTGGATGAGGCATGGCACGAAGTCGGCGTTCAAAAACATCCCAAACGTTTCTACAGAATTCAGGTCAGGACTCTGTGCAGGCCAGTCCATTACAGGGATTGTCGTGTAACCACTCTGTCACTGGCCGTGCATTATGAACAGGTGCTCGATCGTGCTGAAAGATGCAATCGCCATCCCCGAATTGCACTTCAACAGTGGGAAGCAAGAAGGTGCTTAAAACATCAATGTAGGCCTCTGCTGTGATAGTGCCACGCAAAACAACAAGGAGTGCAAGCCCCCTCCATGAAAAACAGGACCACACCATAAAACCAAAGGCTCCGAATTTTACTGTTGGCACTTCACACATTGGCAGATGAGGTTAACCGGGCATTTGCCATACGCACACCCTGCCATCTGATCGCTACATTGTGTACTGTGATTCGTCACTCCACAGAACGTTTTTCCACTGTTCAATCGCCCAATGTTTACGCTCCTTACACCAAGCAAGGGGTCTTTAGGCATTTACCGGCGTGATGTGTGGCTTATGAGCAGCCGCTCGACCATGAAATCCAAGTTTTCTCACCTCTCGCCTAACTGTCATAGTACTTGCAGTGGATCGTGATGCAGTTTGGAATTCCTGTGTGATGGTCTGCATAGATTTCTGCCTATTACTCATTACGACCCTCTTCAACTTTCGCAGCTCTCTGTCAATCAAGAGACGATGTCGGCCTGTACGCTTTTGTGCTGTAAGTGTCCCTTAACGTTTCCATATCGGAAACAGTGGACCTAGGAATGTTTAGGAGTGTGGAAATCTGACGTACAGACGTATGACACAAATGACACCCAATCACCTGACCACGTTCGAAGTCCGGGAGCTACATGGAGTGCCCCAGAGTACCTGACAGTAGGTGGCAGCACAATGCACCTAATATGAGAAACATATGTTTTTGGAGGTGTCCCTAAAGCTTCGATCACAATAGTGTAACTGTTATTGTTTTGGTTATTTCGGTTTCTTTGTTTTAATAGTAACTGGCATCAATAAATTATCTACGCAACAAAGTGCACATCTCAAGCGTGCTATTTTACACTAGAAAGTGTGACATTTTCTACATGTACATCCATACTCCGCAAGCTACCTGACGGTGTGTGGCGGAGGGTACTTTGAGTACCTCTATCGGTTCTCCCTTCTATTCCAGTCTCGTAATGTTCGTGGAAAGAAGGATTGTCGGTATGCCTCTGTGTAGGCTCTAATCTCTCTGATTTTATCCTCATGGTCTCTTCGCGAGATACACGTGGGAGGGAGCAATATACTGCTTGACTCCTCTGTGAAGTTATGTTCTCGAAACTTCAACAAAAGCCCGTACCGAGCTACTGAGCGTCTCTCCTGCAGAGTCTTCCACTGGAGTTTACCTATCATCTCCGTATCGCTTTCACGATTACTTGATGATCCTGTAACGAAGCGCGCTGCTCTCCGTTGGATCTTCTCTATCTCCTCTATCAACCCGACCTGGTACGGGTCCCACACTGATGAGCAATATTCAAGCAGTGGGCGAACGAGTGTACTGTAACCTACTTCCTTTGTTTTCGGATTGCATTGCCTTAGGATTCTTCCAATGAATCTCAGTCTGGCATCTGCTTTACCGACGATCAACTTTATATGATCATTCCATTTTAAATCACTCCTAATGCGTACTCCCAGATAATTTATGGAATTAAGAGCTTCCAGTTGCTGACCTGCTATTTTGTTGCTACATGATAAATGATCTTTCTTTCTATGTATTCGCAGCACATTACACTTGTCTACATTGAGATTTAATTGCCATTCTCTGCACCGTGCGTCAATTCGTTGCAGATCCTCCTGCATTTCAGTACAATTTTCTATTGTTACAAGCTCTCGATATACTACAGCATCATCCGCAAAAAGCCTCAGTCAATTTCCGATGTTATCCACAAGGTCATTTATGTATATTGTGAATAGCAACGGTCCTACGACACTCCCCTGCGGCACACATGAAATCACCTGAACTGCTGACCGCCAGGTCCTGTGGCAGTTGTCTCTGGTTCCTGACTGGTGATCTCATTTCGTATAGAACAGGTGCGAAGAAATTTTGAAAGAAGGTGCAAAGAACCACCAGGTGCATTAAGACTGAACAACATTTATTCTCCAGCTAGCACTAAGGTGAAACAGAATTGCTAATCCATGCAGTTCATAGAAAAGAGTAAAAATGTTTAGTGATACGAATAACGTCCTACAATACTTTCCCCATGAATTACGTGAGTAAAAATTGCGTGATCTGTGAATTAGTTGAGAAGCGTGAAATGCAAGACAAAGTAACCATAACTAACATGCCCAATGTATGTTGTATGCAATACGTGTTTTAATCCACATGTGGAGGTAGACACTACAAGAGAAGCGTTGTACATCACTGTTAAAATTCTGAGAATGTAGTTTGCTAGAAGAGTTAGCCAGTGTATTGTTTCCTCCTACAAGTATCTCGTGAAAAGACCAAGAAATTATCGTCAGAGAAATCAGAGCTCACTCGGAGGCCTAACAACAGTCATTCTTCCCTCGAACCATTAGCGACTGGAAAAGGGCAGCGATGGGGAGGGGGTGAAGAGGGAGTGACAGTGGTGCAGGGGGTAGCCTCCACCACACATCATAAGGGGGTCTGAAGAGTGTAGAAGTAGCTGTAGATGAAGTGTCTGTTGTAAATTGTGAGTGGAGATGCCATTAATCTATTGACAAAATTTCGAAGGTGTCGCACACATTCAAACACAGTGATCGCTGACCTCCGCTGCCTGAGCGGGACTGCCGATCGGGATGCTCTCTCTCTCTCTCTCTCTCTCTCTCTCTCTGCTCTATGGTATGGACAGCCTGTCCTGAGGTGGTCTACAGTATCAGAGTCTTTTTCTGTTGACATTTACTCCACAAATATAAGATAATGTAATTGACTGGGATTAAAAGGATTAGCTAAAACTTATCTGAACTCGACAGGATAAAATACTGTGGGTGCTAGGAAACTAGCGGTGAGAGCAAGAGGAATGTTCGTTCTCCTTCTTCTGCTTAACTCTTGGAATAGCAGCGATTATGCGTTGACAGTCATACTCGGTATAGATAGGTAAGCGGTTTATAAGGTCCAAGTCCCTCGTAGGAACAACGGCGGCCAGATTTGCAATTGCCCAACCGTAGTCATAAGGCTTATGACGTAGAGGAGGTTAAGGAACATTGGAATCAGTAAATGGTATGGAGGTATTGTGATGCGCGTGTACGTCTTGTCACGCAATGATTTTGCGACCATCTTCAGTAGTACTGGCGCAATCATATCTGTCTCTGCTGGTGGCGTATTGACTACCTCTTCTGCGCCCTGTTCTTGGCTGGGCGCAGCAGTCGTGACTTCATTTCCCAGGAGAGGCTGTTCCGCCTAGTCCTTGGAAGGGCGGGTGGGCGGTTCGATGTTTTTGGCCACGTCATCCCGTGTTGCTGGTGGAGCTGGCTCAGAATCTTGTTTCCGTAGGCCCTCCCCTTCAGACGAGGGGGCAGATATCTCTAGCGCCACCTCCGTGGCACCCCCACAGCGCCCTGCGTTAGCGCAGGAGCCGGGAGAGCGTCCGTCTGCGTGGCGATGGTGGCAGTCGTAACGTCTCTCCCCTTCCGAAACTTGCAGGCCAGCAACTCACGGAGCTGCGCGAGCTGAAGGCGCACCTCGTCCACCCCAGCCAGAAGTGCAGCCCACTCCTCTGTCGTGGCAGATTTGACAGCGGCAACTGCGTTGGCGACAGCATCGTCGTGTCGGGATTATGCCGCTGCTCTCATCTATTACTTTCCTCTCTTTGGGGAAGTGTGAGGGGGAGTTTGTAGCCTTGCGGCTTTTACTCCCCTGTGTACTTGTGTGTGTGATTATGTCTGTACTATTTTGTATGTGTGAAATGTGATGATTGTTCTGTGTGTGTCTGGTACTTGCCTAAAAGGTTTGGCGAGATAATTGTGGTTATTTGGGTAGGAGCAGGATTTGGGAAAGGATATTGGAATTTTCTCTTCGACTTAGTCGTCGAAGATGGTCATGGGGCGATTGTGCTTAACGCAGGACATGTCATACCGATCCAGGGAGTGGATGAAGGCGCTTCCTGACCTGGAAGAACCTTCATAGAAGGCCCCTGCCAGGTCTTGAAAACGCTATTTCAGGAGTTCAGTAGCGGCATGCAAGTCGTCAATGGGGAATCTGAGAGGTAGACGCAGTGCCCTCCTGAGAGCGCGGTTCAGCAGCCTCTGGAGTTTGTCCAGGAGCTGCTTCGCCGCGTATCCCCAGACAGGACATGCGTATTCCATGACTGGCCGGATCAAGGCCTGGTATACGTTCACTCCTACTGAGTAGGGAAGGGAGCTGGATGAGGATTGGGTACAGGACGGACATTCTGGCGCAAACCTCCCTGTGGACCTCGTCTATGTGGGGTTTCCATGTAAGGCGAGAGTCCAAGGTTACGCCAAGATACTTGGCGGTTCTGCACCAGGGGAGTTGGGTTCCATTTATGTGGTGGGGAGGGGGGGGGGGGGGGGCGTTGAGGAGGTTCGCGCCTTCCGAGCCTACGGGTAATCAGCATAGCCTGCGTCTTTTCGGAGTTGATGGTGATTCGCCAGCGACGGGCCCAAGTTTCTGTGTCATCTAAAACCCTTTGTAGCCTACGGATGACCAGGTCCTTGTTCGCATTTCTTGTGTAGAAGGCTGTATCGTCATCGTACTCTGCGGTGTGCACCAGGGGGCCGTTGGTGTGTCCACAGTGTACAGACTGCACAAAACGCTTCTTGATGGAGGTGGCTGTTTCTACTTTGACAGAGAAAGTTCTATTCGAGAGATAGCTTTTGATCTGCTTAACTATGCTCCTGGGGAACCCTTGTATGTACAACTTGTAGAGTAGGCCTCTATGCCATAGTGAGTCAAAGGCTTTGGCTACGTCTAGTAGCACTATCCCGCAGTAGCCTCTGTTGTTGAAGCCCTCTGTGGCTGCTTCAACCACTCTCATGATCTGTTGTAGGGCAGAGTGGTTCTGCTGGAATCCGGATTGGAAATCCGGCAAAAGTTGCTCTCTGGTAATATGTTCCTGTATGGGTCTTAGCAGGAGGCGCTCATAGATCTTGCTGAGAATTGGCAAGAGGCTAATCGGCCTGTAGTGCTGCGGGAATAGAGGGTCTTTCCCTGGTTTGTGTATCGCGACCACTTCCGTGTGTTTCCAGCAAGCTGGGAACTCACAGGTACGAGTCATCTCGTTGAAGACGTTCGCGAGGTGTTCGATCGCCGTGGGTGGTTGGTTTTCGACCAACTGGTTGGTGACACTGACATGTTCTGGCGCCTTTCTGAAGGGGAGAGACCTAATTACTTTTGCCACGTCTTCAGGGGCAAAAACTGTGGGCTCATCTTCTGGTCCCTCCTCAGCATTGAGGAAGACAGCCAGTTGACGACGGACCACTCTTTCATGCTCATCATCCTGGGGTTCTGCGTTTGGAACTGCTTCTCGAAAGTGTCGGCGAGGGCGTTGTCCTTTTCAGCGTGGCTGTAGGCCAGACCCCGCTCGCCGTGCAGTGGCTGCATCCTAGCGCGTCTTTTTATGAATTGTTTGGTTGATTGCCAAAGTGTGTGATGGTCTACTTTGAGGGCTGTGAGGCGGTTTTGTCATTGCTGGTTTCTGTGCTCATTGAGTGCTACCTTCAACTCTCTCTGTAGACGATTGAGCAGCCTCCTTGTGGCCTCGTTTCTGGTTATCTTCCACTCTTTTGCCATTCTGTTCTTATGTCGAATTTGAGCTAGCAAGTGTTCCGGGAGCTTTATTTGCGGCAGCGGGGCATCCCTTTGTGGAGGGGTGGCCTCTTCTGCTGCATGGAGGATGGTACCTGTTAGGTCTTGCAGCGCTTGTTCTACTGTTTCGGCAGCAGGTGGCGGAGCGCGAGCGATATCCGAGGCGACACTCTGTTGATTGTCCTCGCGGCCACAAACCCCGCGATCCTCCTGGTGAGAGCTATGTCTAACACGTCGGGCCTGCCTCCATTTTTTGGAAAATGTGTGGGCTCGACTGGACCCCATGTTACGAAATGGTGGGTGCGCGCGAGTTGTTGCAAATCTGGCGCCTGTTCTGGAGGTTACTCTAGAATTCCAATCACGATGTTTGGCATTGAAGTCGCCCCCTATACGAGTTTGCCCTCGATCTGCCCTAGAGTAGCTATGTCTCCCTCATCTATCTGGTCTTGTGGGGGTCGGTAGATTGCAACGATTGTTTGGGGTCCAGTGGCAGTGGCTACTTCCACCGCCACTGCTTCGATTTTATTGGTAGCTGGTAAGAATACCTGGTGGTGCGGGATCCCTCTCTTTATGTATATGGTCACTCCTCCGCCTTGGGTTGGCCTGTCTATGCGGTAGCTAACGTAGTTGCGAACTGTCGCTTTTATTCCCGGTTTTAGTTGGGTTTCCCCATCATGCATATGTCGATGGAGAACTCCTTCATGAGTTCTCTGAACTCGACCTCTTGATTAACAATGCCGTCTGCGTTAAAGACGCACATTGTCAGGCCTTGTATGTTTGGTCATCTATCCATGGTGGGGTTTTGAAACTACTGAGGAAATCGCAGAGGGGAGCGAATGCTGGACTGCTGCCTGAAGGGCAACGAGGATCTGTGTGTTCTGCTTCTGGGCTTCCCTGAAATCCTTCATCATTTCCATGAGGAGGTTCATGGTCTGCACCATAACGCCTAACAAGTGATCCGTTGAGGGGGACTGTGTGTGGGGTTCCCTAGAGCTTCCTCTGTCTTGGTGGACCTGATCGTTGTTGTTGTGTGTATCCCGGTGTTGCTCTTGCGACTGTGTTGTGGTGACAGGGCCGCGCTTTCATGGTTTCTTGGGGGAGAAACCACTTCTGCGTATGTTGCCCTGGGTGTGTCCGGTCTTGGTTTTACCCAGGCCTTGTCTGTGTGTGTTGTTGTATTTTGTTTTCTTGTGTGACTGGCTGGGATTGTCGTGTTTTGTTTACGTGTGTGAGGGGCGGCCTTTGCGCCCTTTGCCTGCTGTGAGTGTCTTTTGTGGACCTCACAAAATGTTTTTGCCACACAGCGCGCACCTTATTTGTGGGTCCATGTGTTTTAGAGTGCATGTCCTAGTGTCAAGGGCCTCGGCGCACTTCCTGCATCTCACTGCCATTGTGCAGTGTGCAGCGATGTGGTTCAGGCCCTGACACCTGAATCACTGCACCGTCTTGTTTTTAGGGCGCAGCGGCTCCGTGGTGACAGGCACAGCCAGGATCATCTTAATCTCCCTCTTGTTCTGTGGTATGTCAGGGAGTGTTACCTGGTACAGCGGCCACTTGCTGTCGATGCTGCCCATCTGCTGAACCACCTTGACGACGTACCCCTGGGCAGTCAAGTCAGTTTTGATTGTATGGGGGGACAGTCCTCTTGGGAGGTCTCTGATAACTATGTTTCTGTTTGGTGTTTTTGTTGTAGGGAATATGTAGTGAGGTATGTTTTTTGTGTTGAATAGCGTTTTGACTGTTAGTAGTGTTCGAGTGTGCGTACTGTGACTTTTATTTTGTCTCCACCGGCGGGTTTTGCCTCCCCCGATTTCTGTCTTGAGTAACTCGAAGAGCTCCTCGTAGTTTTGAGGAAACTCTGCGACAATTGGGGGCAGGTGGTGGGTGGCTTGTTTTTGTGTGTCTGTTGTGTCACATGTTGTCTCCTGTTCATAAGCCACCGCCTGGAATCTGTTCGGGGTGGGTTCCACCCCCTGGGCCGCCGGTAGCCTCGGCTGGCGAAAGGTCGTTTTCGCCAGCACGAAACCGTCCGAGTCCTGTCCGGTTAAGCGGTTCCCGTCCAGGTCAGTTGATTCCTGGTCCCCTCCCAGAGCGACTACAGGTGCTGTCGGGGACGCAGATTCCTAAGAGGGTGAGGAAGTGGTTGGAGCAGGGGTGGTGGTGTGCTTCTTGCTCTTTATGTGCCTCTCCTTGCGGTCCTTCCTTACACGTCGCTGGATGAGGTGGACTTGTGTGTGTGTGTGTGGGGGGGGATTTTAGGTATTTGGTTCGGGTGGAGGGCTGGGTCGAGGTGGTGGGTTTGGGGAGGATTGTGATCGGCTGACGGGTCGTCTGCTTGCCTTTGTGCAGGGAAGCAATGGCGTTAGCAAGCAGGAGCGGACTTAGGAGAGGGGAGGGAGGGGTGGGATTACAAGTACTGACGATGTATGAGGTTGTTGGTGTTCTGTGTAGGATGGCATTATTTTCTGTATTATTTGCCATGTCCGGAGTGGAGAGGGGGGGGGGGGGGGGGGCGCTGCCAAGGAAGTGCCAGTTACAACCTTCGTTGACACCGTTAGGTTTCCCGGCTGTATTGCTGGCCCTACTGTATTCGTGGATGCGGAGGTCTGGACGGCGGCTGCGGAAACCTTTTCTGCGGTTCCGCGGCCGGCTTCCAGGTCCTGGCCCACAATTTCCCTACTCTTGGGGGGAGCAGAGCCTGGCTCTGTGGCAGCTGGGGTGCCCGAGACGGCCGACGACGTGGCCCGCGGCAACGACAAGACGCGCTTTTTGTCAACAGTGGTTGACCGCTTCGACCCCAAAGCACCACTGGAGCTCGACATCCCGCAAAACGAAATGAAACACGACAATTCTGCTGTTGGGCGTCGCAAAGTTATGAATCCTGCCCGCCGTTGCTTGCTGTAGATCTGTACGCGAGTTACCGCCAATGCTTTAATAAAAGCAGAGCCGAAAAACTTGTCACCCGTGCAAGCGGGGGCCTATGGCTGACAGTAAGAGAGTGAGAGGAGCCATGCTCAACCCTCGACTGCTACTCAGCGAGTGAGGGATTCTGTGTCCTGCGTATCTTTATAGTTGCATGGCCATCATTCGCTTCTGTAGGTCGGCCAATCACGTTCCTCTGACAGAGGGTACCGCATCCGTGGTGATGGGCGGCCGCGGCGCGGCCCGGCGTCGAGACCCGGTGGCTAAAACTGTCTGAGGACGCGTTCCGGACGTATTTTGTCAATAGCTGGATTCCACGTTGCACTGTGCTGAAAACCGCTATCCATGTTTACTAAACTGTTATTCAGACATATCTCCACTGCCTACTGCCTCTTTGAAGATTGGGTCCCAGAAACCAGCTGGGGTTGCAGACGATGGGCATTTACAGTATTGAGTGCGAATGTGGGATGGAATACATCGGGCAGACACAACGATGTTTCTCCCAGTGATGTACTGAGCACATCAGGAACGTAAGACTAGGACAGACAAACAAGTCCGCGGTAGCAGAACATGGCATTATCGAGGGACAAATCTTCGGAAAAAAGGAAGAAGCTGTGCAGCGCCAACGGTTTCTGGGACTCGATCTTCAAAGAGGCAGTAGGCAGTGGAGATATGGCTGCATAACAATTTAGTTAACAGGGATAGCGGTTTTCAGCCCAGTGCAGCGTGGAATCCCGCAATTGACAAAATACGTCAGGATCCCTCCGATCTGAAGGCAGCGGCGTCCGCAGACAGATTGGATAGCCACCGGATCGCGACGCCTAGCCACGCCGCGGCCAACCCCCCCCCCCCCTTCCCCCCTCCCCCACCATCGACGGGGTCTCCCTTTCCAGAGGAACGTGATTGACCAGCCTACAGAAGCGGACGACGGCCAAGCAGCTATATAGATATGCACAAAACAGCACCTCGCTGGAAAGCTCCAGGTCATGACCTCCTGACCAACTCCCAAAACACCTGCCCCAGCTAGCGACAGAAAAACTAACGGAAATATTGAACGAGATCACGCGAACACAGAAATTCCCGACGCAGTGGAAATACGAGGAAGTGGTCGCGATCGCTAAGCCTGGAAAAGACCCCCTCTTGCCCCAGCAGCACCACCCCATAAGTTTACTCCTCACTCTCAGTAAACTTTAGGAGCGCCTCCTATTGGTTCACATCGAACGATACATACGTAGAGAAGAAATGTGCCCCCAGTTCCAGTTCGGATTTCGCAACAAACACTCAGAAACACAACAACTTATGAGAATAGTCGAAGCCGCCACAGAAGCCTTCAAACGGAAAGGTTACTGTGGCCTAGTGCTACTCAGTGTTGCCAAGGCATTCGACACTGTGTGGCACACTGGACTACTCTACAAACTTTACACATTACGGTACCCCTGCCAAGTCCTTAAGCTACTGCGCAGCTACCTAGCTAATCACACCTTCCGTGTCAAAGTAGGCACTGCCAAGTCGACCACCCGCGGCATACGGGCTGATGTCCCACAGGGCTCGGTGTTACTCACTGTGTTGTAGAACCTGTACACAGCTGACATACCGACCGCCCCACAGACCCACACAGCCAATTATGCTGATGACACGGCCTTTTTTGCCACCAGCACCAACAGAACACTAGCAACATGCAGGCTACAAAACCTTCTGAACAACACAGAGACATGGGCCAAGAAATGGAGGGTAACATTTAACAGTGATAAGACACAAGCGATCATGATCACTCAGAGAAAAGGCAAACGATCCATTGCACACCGTCGCCGAGACAACATAACACTCATGCTCCATAGGCGCGAAATTCCATGGAAAAAAACCACGAAATACCTGGAGGTCACTTTAGACCAACGACTGACTCGGAGAACACACATAAACGATCTCGACAATAAAGCAAGAGCTAGGGTGAACGAACTATACCCATTGTTAAATAGCAGCAGCAGCCTCACAGCGACTACTGGAGTCAGGCTCTACTGCAGTCTAGTAAGACGAATCTTCGAGTATGCCTGTCTTGTGTGGGGATATGCAGCCAAGATCACATAGCGCGGCTGCAAAGAACACTAAATATGGCACTGCGACGGGCATTACACGTGCCCTCCAGATTCCCCACCGTAGATACGCATTAAGCTGTGGGGATGAAATTGATGACAGACAGATTTCGAGAACTCGCGGCCGCATTTTTCCCGACCGCGAGCAACTCGGAAAATCCACTTATAAACACACTAGGGAACTACCCAAACCACCCAACTAAATTCAGGGAGCCCAACGCAATCCCGGACTAAACAAAAAACTTCATTAAAACACCATTGCATAAAAAGTTAGACCATAGCAAAAAGTTAGGGGCATGCCCTGCATGCCACAATATTCCTCGATCAACTACAAGGAAATGTCACATGACAAAACCCTTCACCTTCGAGATTCTCATATATGTGAGAAAATATGCAAAGAGAGAGAGAGAGAGAGAGAGAAAGAGAGAGAGAGAGAGAGCACCTCGCTGAGTCGCAGTGAAGGGTTCAGCATCTGCTCCTCTTACTAGCGCACATTCAGCCATAGGACCCTGCATGCACGGGTGACAAACCAGGAGTATCTTTGGCTTTGCTTTTATTAAATCATCGGCGGGAACTCAGTTGAGGTCTGCAGTAAGCAATTACGCCAGGCAAGACATTTTGTTTGGCGACGCCCGACAGTAGAATTTTCGTGTTCCTTTTCGATTTGCGGGATGTCGAGCTCCAGTGGTGCCTTGGGGTCCAAGCAGTCTACTGCTGTCGACAATATGCGCGTCTTGTTGTTGTCGCCGGCCGTTTCGAGCACCCAAGCTGCCGCAGAGCCAGGCTCTGCTCCTCCCCCCCCCCCCCCCCCGCAAGGTTACGGAAAATTTGGGCCAGGACCTGGAAGCCGGTCGAGGAACCGCAGAGAAGGGTTCCGCCGCCGCTGTCCACCAGAAAAATAGGGCCAGCAATGCAGCCAAAATGGCTGTAACTGGCACTCCCTGGGAAGCAGCCCCCTTTTCCGCTCCCGACATGGCGAGAAAAACACCAAATGCCGTAATACACGATAAGCCAATATCAACATGCATAGTCAGTACTTGCGATCCAGCCCCACCTCCCCTCGTCCTAAGTCCGCTCCTGCTTGCCAACGCCACCAACAGCCTACCAGATTACATTGGATTCCTGAGTAAAGGCAAGCAGACGACCCGCCTGTCGATCGAAATCCTCCCCAAACCCACCACCTCGGCCCAACACTCTATCCGATACAAATACCATATATCCCTACCACACAAGTCCATCTCATCCAAACAGCGGTGTGCAGAGAAAAAACGCAAGGACAAGCACCCTAAGAGCAAGAAATTCTCTACCACCACTACCACAACCACTCCCTCACTCTCTGAGGAGCCTGCGCCCCCGACAGCACCTGTAGTCGCACTGGGAGAGAACCAGAAAACTGTCGCTCTGGAAGGGAACCATGTAACTGGGCAGGATTCGGATGGTTTCGTGCTGGCGAGGAAAAACTTTCACCAGCCGAGGCTTCCGCCGGCCCAGGGAGTGGAACCCACCCCAAACAGGTTTCAGGCGGTGGCTCATGAGCCAGAGACAACACAAAGCAACACAACAGAAACACAAACACAGAAACAAATCACCCACCAACTCCCTCCAACTGTCGCAGAGTTTCCTTGGAATTACTAGGAACTCTTCGAGCTGCTAAAATCGGGTGAGACAGTTTTAAGGCAAAACCTGCTGGTGATGACAAAATAAAAATAACACTACAACACAATCAAAACACTTCTCACAAATAAAAACATAAACCGCTACACGTTCCTCACAACAAAAACACGGAAAAAAACATTCTAATCACAGACCTCGCAAGACAACTGTCCCGCCAAGCAATCAAAACAGACTTGACTGTCCAGGGGTACGTCGTCAAGGCTGTCCAGCAGATGGGCAAAGTTGAAAGAAAGTGGCTCTTAGACCAGGCCACACTACCAGACAGCCCCCAAAACAAGGGGGAAATCAAAATGGTCTTGGCTGTGTCTGTCACCACTGAGCTACTACGCCGCAAAAACAAGATGGTGCAGGGCTTCAGGTGCCAACGCCTAAACCATATTGCAACACCCTGCACCATGACGATAAGATGCAGGAAGTGCGCCGAAGCCGATGACACGATGTCTTGCACACTAAAACACACGGACCCGCAAATAAGGTGCGCCCTGTGAGGCAAAAATCACACAATGGGTTACCAAGGTTGTGAGGTCCACAAAAGACATGTGCAGCAGGTAAAAGGCGAAAATACCGCCCCTGTTACACGGAATCAAAATACCACACCCAAAACTGTCACACAAAGAAACAATACACATAAACAATCATGGACAAGGCTTGGGTAAAACCAAGACCGGATACACTGAGGGCAACATAAGTGGAAGCGGTTTCTCCTTTGAGAGGCCATGAAAATGTGGTTCTATCACCACAACAACAAACATAGTCACAAGAACAACAGCGGGAAACACACAACAACAACGACCAGGTCCTCCAAGACAGAGGAAGCCCTAGGGAACCCCACACACATTCCACCCCTTGGATCAGGTACTAGACATTATGGTCCAGACCATGAACCTTGCCATGGCAATTATGAAGGAATTCAGGGAGGCCCAGAAGCATCCTCGTTGCCCTTCAGGCAGCAGTCCAGCAGTCGCTCCTCTCTGCGATTTCTTTGGTAGTTTCAAATCCCCATCATGAATAGACGACCAAATATCCAAGGAATGACAATGTGCATCTTTAATGCAGACAGCATTGTTAATCAAGAGGTTGAGTTCAGAAAACTCACGAAGGAGTTCTCCATCGACATTTGCATCAAGGGGAAAACCCACCTAAAACTGAGAATAAAAGCGACAGACCCCAACTACATTAGCTACTGTAAGGACAGGACAACCCAAGGCGGAGGAGTGGCCATTTAAATAAAAAGAGAGATCCCCCACAACCAGGTATTCTTACCAGCTACCAATGAAATCGAAGCTTTGGCGGTGGAAGTAACCACTGCCACTGGACTCCTAACAATCATTGCAGTCTACTGACCCCCGCAAGACCAGACAGATGCGGGAGACATAGCTGCTCTAGGGCAAACTGAAGGCAAACTCATAATAGAAGGCGACTTAATTGTCAAACACCCATTTTGGAATTCTAGAGCAGCCTCCAGAGCAGGCGCCAAACTGCAACGAATTGCGCGCGATCACCACTTCTTAACATGGGGTCCAGTTCAGCCCACACACTTTCCAAAAAAAAGTGTTAGACATAGCCCTCACAAGGAGGATCGCAGGGTTTATGGCCACAAGGACAGTCAACAGAATGTCCACCGACCACAACCCAGTGATATCGCTAGCGCTCCACCACGTATTGCTGAAACAGCAGAAATGGCTCAAATGGGTCTGAGCACTATGGGACGTAACTGCTGTGGTCATCAGCCGCCTAGAAGGTAGAACTACTTAAACCTAAGTAACCTAAGGACATCACACACATCCATACTCGAGGCAGAATTCCAACCTGCGACCGTAGCGATCACGCGGTTGCAGACTGTAGCGCCTAGAACCGCTCGGCCACTCCCGCCGGTCGAAACAGTAGAACACGCTAACAAGTTCCAACTTGCAAGAAGCGAAAGAGGCCACGCCCCCTCAAAAGGTCGCCCCCCCCCCCCCCCCCCCCCGCAAATACAGCTCCCGGAACATTTGCTAGCTCAAATTCGACATAAGAACAAAGTGGCAAAGAGTGGAAGATCACCAGAGATCAGGCCACCAGGTGGCTACTCAATCATCTACAGAGAGAGCTGGTGAAATCCCACTCCTAAAAGAGCGCTTCCAAGATCTGGCAAGGGCCTTCTATGAAAGGTCTTCCAGGTCTGGTAATGTCCTCCACCGCTCCTTAGGTCGGTATCACATGTCCTGTGATAGGCACAAACGCTCAATAACGAATTTCGACGACTAAGTAGAAAATCCCTACATCCAATTCCTGTTCCCCTTCCCTCCTCCGTAATACCAATCATATCGCCAACCGCAGGCAAGTACCAGACACATACAGAACAATCACCACATCACACAGACAACCAAAATCACAGAAATAAACACACACGCAAGCAGCAAGTGGAGTAAAAGCCGCAAGGCTACAAACTCGTCAAAACACTTCTCCAAAGAGGGGAAAGTATCAGATGAGAGTGAGTTAGTGAGTGAGGAGCACCGCGAAAAGCGACAGTTTCCAAGTTCGTTAGCTAAGCATCTATATACACTCCTGGAAATTGAAATAAGAACACCGTGAATTCATTGTCCCAGGAAGGGGAAACTTTATTGACACATTCCTGGGGTCAGATACATCACATGATCACACTGACAGAACCACAGGCGCATAGACACAGGCAACAGAGCATGCACAATGTCGGCACTAGTACAGTGTATATCTACCTTTCGCAGCAATGCAAGCTGCTATTCAACCATGGAGACGATCGTAGAGATGCTGGATGTAGTCCTGTGGAACGGCTTGCCATGCCATTTCCACCTGGCGCCTCAGTTGGACCAGCGTTCGTGCTGGACGTGCAGACCGCGTGAGACGACGCTTCATCCAGTCCCAAACATGCTCAATGGGGGACAGATCCGGAGATCTTGCTGGCCAGGGTAGTTGACTTACACCTTCTAGAGCACGTTGGGTGGCACGGGATACATGCGGACGTGCATTGTCCTGTTGGAACAGCAAGTTCCCTTGCCGGTCTAGGAATGGTAGAACGATGGCTTCGATGACGGTTTGGATTTACCATGCACTATTCAGTGTCCCCTCGACGATCACCAGAGGTGTACGGCCAGTGTAGGAGATCGCTCCCCACACCATGATGCCGGGTGTTGGCCCTGTGTGCCTCGGTCGTATGCAGTCCTGATTGTGGCGCTCACCTGCACGGCGCCAAACACGCATACGACCATCATTGGCACCAAGGCAGAAGCGACTCTCATCGCTGAAGACGACACGTCTCCATTCGTCCCTTCATTCACGCCTGTCGCGACACCACTGGAGGCGGGCTGCACGATGTCGGGGCGTGAGCGGAAGACGGCCTAACGATGTGCGGGACCGTAGCCCAGCTTCATGGAGATGGTTGCGAATGGTCCTCGCCGATACCCCAGGAGCAACAGTGTCCCTAATTTGCTGGGAAGTGGCGGTGGGGTCCCCTACGGCACTGCGTAGGATCCTACGGTCTTGGCGTGCATCCGTGCGTCGCTGCAGTCAGGTCCCAGGTCGACGGGCACGTGCACCTTCCGCCGACCACTGGCGACAACATCGATGTACTGTGGAGACCTTACGCCCCACGTGTTGAGCAATTCGGCGGTACGTCCACCCGGCCTCCCGCATGGCCACTATACGCCCTCGCTCAAAGTTCGTCAACTGCACATACGGTTCACGACCACGCTGTCGCGGCATGCTACCTGTGTTAAAGACTGCGATGGAGCTCCGTGTGCCACGGCAAACTGGCTGACACTGACGGCGGCGGTGCACAAATGCTGCGCAGCTAGCGCCATTCGACGGCCAACACCACGGTTCCTGGTGTGTCCGCTGTGCCGTGCGTGTGATTATTGCTTGTACAGCCCTCTCGCAGTGTCTGGAGCAAGTATGGTGGGTCTGACACACCGGTGTCAATGTGTTCTTTTTTCCATTTCCAGGAGTGTAGATATGTAGTACACTGCATGTCGAAAAGCGACAGTTCCCAACAACGTTAGCTAAGCAATTACGGCGGGCTGGATACTTTATTTGATGCCAGCCGACAGCATGATTGTCGTGTTCCCTGTTGTTTTGTCGGTATGTCGAGCTCCATTGGTACCTTGGGATCGAAGCGGTCTACCGCTGTTGACAGAAGGCGCGTCTTGTTGTTGCCACAGGCCGCGTCGCCGGCCATTTGTAGCCTCTCAGTTGCCGCTGAGCATGGTTCTGCTCCCCACAAGGTTGGGAAATTGTAGGCCAGCACCAGGAAGCCGGCCGCAGAACCAAAGAGAAGGTTTCCGCCGCCGCCATCCAGACCTCCGTCTCCATCAGCTCAATAGGGCCAGCAATGCAGCCAGAAGCCTAACGGTGACAGTGATGGCTGTAACTGGCACCTCCCTCTCAGCAGCCCCTTTTTCCACTTAGGACATTGCGAGATAAACACCTAACGCTATAACACACAAAACGCCGACATCGACATACATAGTCAGTACTTCCGATCCGCCTCTCCTCCCCTTGTCCTATGTCCGCTCCTGCTTTCCAATGCCACCAACAACCTGCCAAACTACATAGCATCCCTGAACAAAGGCAAGCAGATGATCTGTCAGTCGATCGAAATCCTCCCCAAACCTACCGCGTCGACCCAGAACTCCACCCGATCCAAATACCTAAAATCCCCCCCCCCCCCCACACACACACACATCCACTTCACCCAAACAGTGCTGTGCAAGGAAGGACCGCAAGGATATGCACTCCAAGAGTAAGACAACTCCCTCACCCTCTGAGGAGCCCATTCCCCCGACAGCACCTGTTGTCGCCCTGGGAGGGAACCAGGAAAACATCGCCCTGGACGGGAACTGAACCGCGCGACTGCTATGGTCGCAGGTTCGAATCCTGCTTCAGGCATGGACGTGTGTGATGTCCTTAGGTAAGTTAGGTTTAAGTAGTTCTAAGTTCTAGGGAACTGATGACCTCAGATGTTAAGTCCCATAGTGCTCAGAGCCAATTGCCTATAACTAATACGGACTCTTCCTTTCTCTCTCTCTCTGTCTCTCTCTCTCACTCACTATTTCTGAAGAAAACCTTTTGGCAGCCGAGGCTTGCGTGCGGCCCAGCGAGTAGAAGCAATTCGGAACAGGTTTCAGGCGGTGGCTGATGAGCCAGAGACAACACACAACACAACAGAAACACAAACACAGAAACACGTCACCCATCATCTTCCCTCCGACTGTCGCAGAGTTTACAGGAAGTCATGGAGATGTTAAAAACAGAAATCAGGCTAGGCAGTTTCAAGACAAAACCTGCCGGTGACGATAAAATAAAAATAACACTACACACACTAGAAGACTAATGCACAGTCAAAACACTTTTCACCTTAACACTTTCCCCACAACAAAAACACGGAACAAGAATATTGTTATCAGAGACCTCCCAAAACGACTGTCCTCACAGGCAATCAAAACTGACTTGAATGTCCAGGGGTTCGTTGTCAAGGCCGTCCAGCAGACGGGCAAAGTGGAAAGCAAGTGGCCCCTATTCCAGGTCACACTGCCAGATATCCTCCAGAACAAAAGGGAGATAAAAATGATCCTTTCTGTGGCTGTCACCACATAGCCAATGCATCGCAGAAACAAGACTGTGTAGTGCTTCAAGTGTCAGGGCCTAAATCACATCGCCACCCACTGCACCATGCCAAAAAAGGCAGAAAGTGCGCCGAGGCCCATGACATGAGGTCCTGTACACTAAAACCCACGGGCCCGCAAATAAGGTGCATGCTGAGTGGCAAAAACCACACAGCAGGTTACCAAGGCTGTGAGGACCACAAAAGACACCCACAGCAGGCGAAAGGCGCAAAGACACCACCACTCCATCCAGTCGCACAGAGAAACAAAACCTAACACACATGGATAAGGCTTGGGTAAAACAAAGACCAGACACACCAAAGGCAACATACGAGGAACTGGTTTCCCCACCGAGAATCCGTGGAAACGTAGCCCTATCACCACAACATCAAACACATTCACAAGAACAACACCGGGAAAGACACAACCAGGTCGATGAAGATGGAGGAAGGTTTAGGGAACCCCACACTTAGGGAAACCCACACTCAGTCCATCCCTCGAATCAATTATTACGCATTATGGCCCGGACCATGAACCTCGTCATGGAAATGACGACGGAATTCGGGAAGGACCAGGAATGGAACACTCAGATCCTCATTGCCCTTCAGGCAGCAGTCCAGCAGGCGCTATCCTCTTCGACTTCCTCAGTAGTTTCCAAACCCCATCATTGATAGACGACCAAATATCCAAGGCATGACAATGTGCGTCTTTAACGCAGACAACATTGTTAATCAAGAAGTCGAGTTCACCTAAGCGGAACCCAACTCCCCCAGCACAGAACTGCCAAGTACCTTGGTATAACCTTGGACTCTTGTCTTACGTGGGAACCCCAATAGACGAGGTCCTCAGGAAGGTCTGCGCCAAAATGCCCATCCTAAACCCAGTCCTCAACTCAACTGGCTTCCTTCCTTGCTCTGCAGGAATGAATGTCTATCAGGCCCAGATATGGCCAGTAATGGAATATACATACCCTGTCTGGGGATACGCGTTGAAGAAGCACCTGGACAAACTCCAGAGGCTGCATTACTGTGCTCTCAGGAGGGCACTGCAACTACCCTTCGGATTCCCTATCGATGATCTGTACAACGCAGCTGAAATACCACTCCTGAAAGTGCGTTTCCAAGATCTGGCAAGGGCCTTCTATGAAAGTTCTTCCAGATCAGGAAACGTCCTCATCACTTCCTAGGTCTGTATGACATGTCCGGCGACAAGCACAAATGCCCAATGACTATCTTCGACGAATAATTCGAAGAGAAAATTCCTATATCCAATTCCTAATCCTCCTCCACCCCCCACACTGTCAATCATCTCGCCAGCCTCAGGTAAGTACCAGACACACACAGAACAATCATCACATCTCGAAGACACCCAAAAATTACAAAAAATAACTACACACACAAGTACACAGTGGAGTAAAAGCCCATAGGTTAGACACCCCCCCCCCCCCCCCACACACACACACACTTCCCCAAAGAGGGTAAAGTATTAGATGAGAGTGAGTGAGCAGCATCTGACACTTCGCCAAAAGATGATGGGTACGAAACTCATCGAAACGTTGCGACAAGACTACGCCACCTTTCGGCCTATAAGCCGAGAAGAATTCTTCAGCATATCCATTTCCCTTTATAAACTCTCTAAGCCACCTATGTGATTTTACGTGCCACACTTCTGTTTCTGGAAATGACAGTTTTGGTTTTTCTGATTACTGCATACAGGGTGTTACAAAAAAGTACTGCCAAACTTTCAGGAAACATTCCTCACACACAAATAAAAAAGGAGTTATGTGGACATGTGACCGGAAACCCTTAATTCCCATGTTAGAGCTCATTTTAGTTTCGTCAGTATGTACTGTACTTCCTCGATTCACCGCCAGTTGGCCCAATTGATGAAGGTAATGGTGACTTCGGTGCTTTAGTTGACATGCGACTCATTGCTCTACAGTACTAGCATCAAGCACATCAGTACCTAGCATCAACAGGTACGTGGTTTTGCAGTCAGTGCAATGTTTACAAATGCGGAGTTGGCAGATGCCCATTTGATGTATGGATTAGCACTTGGTAATAGCGGTGGCGCGGTACGTTTGTATTGAGACAGATTTCTAGAAAGAAGGTGTCCCGACAGGAAGACGTTCGAAGCAATTGATAGGCGTCTTAGGGAGCACGGAATATTCCAGTCTATGACTCGCGACTGGGGAAGACCTAGATCGACGAGGACACCTGCAATGAACGAGGCAATTCTTCCTGCAGTTGACGATAACCCTAATGTCAGCGTCAGAGAAGTTGCTGCTGCACAAGGTAACGTTGACCACGTCACTGTATGGAGAGTGCTACGGGAGAACCAGTTGTTTCCGTACCATGTACAGCGTGTGCAGGCACTATCAGCAGCTGATTGGCCTCCACGTGTACACTTCTGCGAATGGTTCATCCAACAAAGTGTCAATCCTTGTTTCAGTGCAAATGTTCTCTTTATGGATGAGGCTTCTTTCCAACGTGATCAAATTGTAAATGTTCACAATCAACATGTGTGGGCTGACGAGAAACCGCACGCAGTTGTGCAATCACGTGATCAACACAGATTTTCTGTGAACGTTTGGGTAGGCATTGTTGGTGATTTCTTGATTTGGGCCCCATGCTCTTCCACCTACGCTCAATGGAGCACGTTATCATGATTTCATACGGGATACTCTACCTGTGCTGCTAGAACATGTGCCTTTACAAGTACGACACATGTGGTTCATGCACGATGGAGCTCCTGCACATTTCACTCGAAGTGTTCGAACGTTTCGCAACAACAGATTCGGTGACCGATGGATTGGTAGAGACGGTCCAATTCCGTGGCCTCCACGCTCTCCTGACCTCACCCCTCTTGACTTTCATTTATTGGGGCATTTGAAAGTTCTTGTCTACGCAACTCCGGTACCAAATGTAGAGACTCTTCGTGCTCGTATTGTGGACGGCTGTGATACAATACACCATTCTCCAGGGCTGCACCAGCGCATTAGGAATTCCATCCGACGAAGGGTGGATGCATTTATCTTCGCTAACGGAGGACATTTTGAACATTTCCTGTAACAAAGTGTTTGAGGTCACGCTGGTACGTCCTGTTGCTGTTTGTTTCCATTCCATGATTAATGTGATTTGAAGAGAAGTAATAAAATGAGCTCTACCATGGAAAGTAAGCATTTCCGGACACATGTCCACATAACATATTTTCTTTCTTTGTGTGTGAGGAATGTTTCCTGAAAGTTTGGCCGTACGTTTTTGTAACACCCTGTATACTAGACAGAAATACAAAAGGAAAAAAAAAGTACCTCATAAGGGATGTAGCCACTACTGTATCTAGAGTTACGTGGCCAACGTGCTGTGCAGTGCTTGGTGGTAGTTGTGTCTTTTCCTGTTTGATGAGGAAGGGAAAAGTGATTATTTAAAAGCCAACAATCCTTATTTCTATTACGATCACTAAATGAGGCACATGATGCTGGCATTATAACTGTGGCACGATCTTCCGTTGATAATTGTTCTCTAAACTTAGCGAAAAAGATTTCACAAGAAGGTCGTCTTTGCTGTAAAGTTCCTCTGATAGTTTCCACTGCATCTCTGTTATCCTTTAGTACAGGTTACACCAAACTGCTGCTATCCAGCGCCCCTCTGATTTTATCGATGGCTGCTGTCATGTCTAGATGATAAGAATTCAGAACGCTACAGCAGTACTCTAGATCACGTCCTACTGCAGTCTTGAAGGTATTGTCTTCACTAAAACCTTTTCAACTAAACCTAAGCCTTCCATTTGCCTGCCCTACTGTATATTTTACTTATTTGGTCCATTTCCTATTAATTGTTACTACTACTGCTGAACATTTGAGATATTTACGTAGTGGGGTGCTGCAAGGTTATTTCTTTTTGTTATGAGCAATGTATTGTATTTACTTACATTACAAGAGAATTTAATTCATTACTTTAATTAGAAATTGTGTTCCAGTTTTTCAGCGTCTTCTCATTAATGTCCAACGACGAATTTTCCCGTAGATAACAACCTCAACAGTAAGCAATTTGAAAATGATGCCGACCCAGTTTGATACACAGTTTATATATACATCTTTTGAACAAAAGTCGACTTACGACACTTCGTTTGGGCACGCGTCTTGTTAACTTCGTTTCGGTTGACCTTTCGCCGCCCAGTATAACATACTGGATTCTATTAGACAAGTATTCATCATGTTACTCTCTGAGTTGTAAGCTATCTGATGGTTTTTATAGTGGTTATGAGTCGACTATATGGAATTGTGTAGAACGACTTTCGGAAGTCTACATAGACAGAAACTACTTACTCGCCCCTATCTACTATTTGATGGGTATAGTATGTGAATAAACCGAGTTGTCTTGCAAGCGTTGGGTTTTTCTTTCTTTTAACTCGTTCTCCGTGTTTGAGAGACATCTTTTCATCCTGGAACGTCACGATTATCGATCTTCAAATATGCCCTAGGGCCCTCCAACAGATGAAGATTGAGAGGAGTTTTTGAACAGAATTTTTTTGTCTGTGTTACTTTAAGAGATTTTTTTTAAGTTTGTTCAGACAGTTTATTGCTAAGTGTACAGTTGTTTTCAAAATTATATACAAATTACAGACATTAGAGTTTAGTACATCAGAGGTTTATGTCCGTTTCTTCCAGGTAACGTGCTGATACAACGTTAATTTCCAGAATGTTCTCACTCATTGCGGTTCTTGCTTTTGTTGGTAGGGAAATTAGCATTTTTACCAAGTCTTCCAAAAGTTCCAATCAAAGACTTGGTGCAATATGTCTTGCCTGCAGCTCGTGGTCGTGCGGTAGCGTTCTCGCTTCCCACGACCGGGTTCCCGGGTTCGATTCCCGGCGGGATCAGGGATTTTCTCTGCCTCGTGATGGCTGGGTGTTGTGTGATGTCCTTAGGTTAGTTAGGTTTAAGTAGTTCTAGGGGACTGATGACCGTAGATGTTAAGTCCCGTACTGCTCAGAGCCATTTGAACCATTTTTTTGCAATATGTCTCCTCGGAAGAGGAGTGAAGAAAGGGTGTATATTAAGCCTTTTCTCTGTTGCGATACTTGCCACTGCTGTTATCAGTGCTATTTGGACTCTGCTCCAGACGCACGGGATATTTGATGAAAGAGATCGTCTATAATTTCACTACTGACCATTAAAATTGGAACGCCATGGACACAGCTTGCAACAATCGTCAGTTTGGCGTAAAGTGTACTACTCGTTTGCATATGCAAACGATAAGGAGTTCCGCAAAACCGCACAAAACAGATAGAGGTAACACCATCTACTTTCTGTCTATGAGGAAAAGTGACGCTATGTGTTTCTCAGACTCTCATATGAATGTTATTTGTCTGCGAGAAAAACGTTTCACACGAAACAGTCTACCAGCACGTGTAGGATCATGGTAATTTGGGACTTACTCCGTAATACTGCTGCTTATGTTGTTCAATTGGATCCTACGACTAGTATGCGAGTATGATATCATTGTGTTGGGGAGGATTATGCTATACGCGTTGCAGGATATCGACGGCCCCACGCAACTAGCACCCGAGAGGACAGATATATTGTTCGCTCGACCGTGCGGCATCATGCAACCACTTTACGTACCTTGAGTTGTGAAAAGACATTATTTGCGTCGAGGCAAGTATGCACACCGACAGCGCGTCTAAATTTGGAGCACGACGGACTGTCATGTCAGCACATCGACCATTGTTGCAGCTCCCTTGATACGGTAGCAGAGAGAGAGGCGCCCAACAACACTGCAGTGGCGTCACGTCATCTTTTCTGACGGTTCTGGCTCTGCGTACAACGTCACGATGGACGTCTGAATGTGTGGAGGCTCCGAGGAGAGCGAGCGTTGCCAAGTTATTTTCGTCATCGTCAGGCAGGCCCAACGCTCGACGCGATAGTACAGGGTGCCATTGGGTACACAGTACAACCACCCCGGCGTTTGCATTTCTAACGTGTCAAGCCGAGTGTTCGTGTCCTATCTTCAACATCTCCATATAATCTTCCAACAAGATAATCCAAGACTGCTGGTCACCCGTTCTGTTCCTACATTCACCTATACAGTGGGTGTTCAACTGTTCCCCTGATCAGAACTGATCTCCGACCCATTGAATACATCTGGCCACGGGCTGCCGTGACACTGGCTCTCCACCTCTCGCCAGCTGTTACGACTGATGAACCCTGACAAAGAAATGAAGCAATATGGAATGACAGATCCACATCTGTCGTATACGCTCCGTTAGGCTCTATGCCCAGCCGAGTTGAGGGACTGTTTATGCCAGAGATGCCATCTTTGTGTACTAAATATCACTGTCTGTCTACTATCAAATCATCCAGAAATTTGGTTATGTAAACTTACTATTATACTGTATGTGCACAGTAAGTGAAATGTCAGTATCTGGTATCCCTGTTAACGTTATCAGTTTAATGGTTATGACCTAGAAAAGGGCGCTAATCCCACAGAGTATTCTGTGTAAAATTTAATAGCAATTTCAGGATGTGATACCTTGTTCTCTCAACTGCTGTTCAGTAAGAAAGGTGTTTGTTTCGGCACCTTTCATTTGTGACAGTGTGCGCCGCTTGTACGCTTTCATTACGCAAATGCATTTTGAAATATGGAATTTGGTATATCGCCGTTCTGTCTGTTTTGCTCATTCTCAAAGTCAGACAGATCCACGAGAGATAGAACTGAATGCTGGATTCAATTTATTGACTTCAGGTATTGCCAGAATTTTCTAGTTTTTTGATAGATTTTTCACCGGGGGGTGAACTTGGATTATAATACACTTTGCACAAACCTGTTCAAACGGATGCGCAGTTTTCCATTGAACGTCCTCTACCAGTTCTCTGCATTATCGTTTGTAACGACAGAGTAGTAGTCTGTTTTCACACAATCCGAATGATACAATTAAACCAATGTGGCTATTCCTCGACTTCTCTTATTTTACTTTGGACGTTTTCATTTAGCTCGTGCTTTATGATGTCATCTGTAGCCTCTAATGGCGTTCCAGCAGTGACACTTAATATTGTGATAGAGTGATATATTGAGTCACCTTCGATTAAAAAGTGTACTGAAAATTTTTTCCTGTTGTATTTATCAGTCAGTGGCTAGATATAGGTAAGAAGCCGAAGCTTCGTTCCGCTCTTTACCTTTACCTTTATTTAATACAGAGTCGCGCAGCCGTTGCTCCTGGGGATGGTTATTCAATACTTCAGCCCAGACAGCGACATTTCGCAGCAGGAAGCCTACCTATACGCCAGCCTGATGGTGGTCATCAACTTCGTGATGATGTTCTGCCAGCACCACTACAACATGCTGACCACCTACGTCGGCATGAGAGTCAGGGTTGCCTGCTGCTCTCTCATTTACAGAAAGGTAAGTCTGAGAAAGGGCCGCTTGGGGTAATCGCGACTTCTATAGCGCCTTGCCACGGTTAGCGCGGCTCCCTCCGTCGGAGGTTCGAGTCCTCCTTCGGGCATTGGTATATGTGTTGTCCTTAGCGTAAGTTACTTTAAGTTAGATTAAGTGCTGTGTAAGCCTAGAAACGGATGACCCAACCAATTTGGTCCCACAGGAAATTACCTCAAATTTCCAATTTCTGAGACAGATTGGGACGATTTTTCGCCTATCGATTTCTTCCCTACTCTCACATTTCCGACGTTCAACAGATTATTTAGTTTATCTTTCTTTTTATCACGAATATACGACTTACTATTTTCGACAGTGAAAATGAAATAATTTTTAGTAACACTGAAGTACATTCTGTCAGTATACATTACATTCCCTTTACAGCACACACCGTAGTTGCCCGCACAAAATACTCTCTCTACAAGAAAATAATTCTCACGGTAGAATCCGCAGATCGTCATCGTGCGGCAGCGTTCTTGCTTCCCATGCCCGGGTTCCCGGGTTCGATTACCGGCGGCGTCAGGGATTTTCTCTGCCTCGTGATGTCTGGGTGTTGTGTGATGTCCTTAGGTTAGTTAGGTGTAAGTAGTTCTAAGTTCTAGGACACTGATTACCATAGATGTTAAGTCCCATAGTGCTCAGAGCCATTTGAACCATTTTTTTTTCACGGTAGAGTATATATTTAGACATTCATTTACGTCAACAGGGTGAAGCAGCGCATCCGACTCATCATCAACAGGTGCAAGTAAACCTCTGCAGATAACGTACAGTAGCTGTTGCCATCAGCCTTAGATAATGTTCGTTTTTGCGTGATATTGTCAAGGAATTACCGTGAATATTACTGTTTGCGTTATAATGTCACTTTGTGTGTCAAATGCCTTGGCCACTCACTCGTGGACAAGACGGGTAACAGGCCATCAGACCGTGAATCAAAGTGTTATTAAAACAACAGTGTCCCATAATCGTACGGGAAGTAGTGTTTGTAAAAAAAAAAAAAAAAAAAAAAAAAAAAAAAAAAAGGCGCTGTACACGTCCAGTATGTCTGAACGTAAGCATAGATTCGTCGACAAAGGTTAATACTCTGTGGTGTAGGCTGTCTTTCTGTTGATGTACATTGCTCATAACTAAATGGCTGTGCTTGTACCTAATACTCTGACTGTAACGTTTTCAGCACTTGATGCTAACGTTTATGTCATGAACAAATCCAAATAGTGAATGAAGCACTGAACAATCACCACCAAGTCAAAGTCCACAATTGGGTCACTATCAACATAGAAGCTAGGTGTGATTGGGAACAGCACATGCTGTATACTGTACAACACTGAGCCACAGTTGCTTGATTGCCTGTTTCTGTCAGTAGCTCAGCCCATGTGACTCACGTTCTGCATCTCTGGTGGTGCTCTGCAACCCTTGAGTTGTAGCACCTCCCACCCACTATATATTTCTATTGGTGGGTTTATTAAGACCATCCTCCCTGAAATTGGCACACAGGGACGAGAATGTCTTGGCCCACGCAAGTGTCAGTGGTGTGGGAGGGAGAGCAGACCAAGTACCATCAGTACCACCAGTTCAGGGTCGACTCAGTCAGGGAGCCACAGGTCAAATGCTGCAGTTGTGGTGGAAGTTGTGGCATCCCCTCTGCCATAAACTGGTGTGGGGCCACTGGAGTGAGAGGGACGGTCTCCATAGAGTTCACAAACCATGATCTCCTCATCCACCTGCTAGCGTGTGTGGGGGACAGGGACAGTGCTCATACCAAGGTCCAGGAGGCATGTGGAGATGGCGAGAATCCTAGCTGGTGGCAACCCTGGTGTCCAGTCTGGGCTGGTTGTGGTGATTGTTCGAGAGGGTATCTCCTGTCATGACATCAAACATCTATCGCCTCCTACATCCTATGTTGACCCCTTGGGTCAACCCTTGCTAAATGTACATGTCCAGACACAGGTGACCTGTGCATAGGCAAGCCTGTGGACAGGATGAGCGCAGTTTGTAGGACACAGGAAGTCTAACAGGGTCCGTTGTCGATCCCCCTTCAGGATTTAAGGTGGTATTATCCTGCTGACAGAGATGGATATATATTTCGCCAGCACATAGACATATTCGAATGTATCTTCAATGGTGCAGATTCTTTCAACGGGCGGATAGTACCAGAAGGGGTAGTGCACAGAACATGTGCCACAATGGGAAGTTCCAGAGGGTGTCCAAGAGGTCGTACATTACCAGCAGCCACATAGTTCCCTGAAAAGCCCCAGTGAATCGACATCGTCCCTTTCCCACTGGTGACCAGGGCAGGGCCATGGCGAGAAATTTGGTAATGGGAATGCCTGGTTGAGGGAGCAGGCACGAAAAAAGTTGCACACACTTTCAATGTCAATATCAATGTCAGACCGGTAACTACAGGCTGCGGGGCCAGAGCAGGGTCTGGGTGATCACCAGGGAATCGGACTCTTTGTGGCCAGCATTAAGAAATCCTCTGCGGTGAGAAACAATTACAAGAACTTGGGACGACCTGGCAGGAATTATTCTCCAGCCAGTCTCTCTAGGCTGCTGTCAAAAAATTTTGCAGGACTGGTCATGCAATTGCGCCAAGACTACCTAGCGTGCCATCTGTTGGAATTCGTTCAGGATTATGAAGCAAACACTTTCCTGGCAATGAAATTCCCTGTTATGGGGGTGGGACAGAGCATGTGCACTTGTGCGTTGGGCCGTGAGAGGAAATGGATTTCGTAAGGTTTTTTTTGGCGGGAGATCAGTCTTCTGACTAGTTTATGCGGCCGCCACGAATTCCTCTCCTGTGCCAACTTCTTCGACTCAGAGTAGCACTTGAAACCTACATCCTCAATTATTTGCTGGATGTGTTCTAATCTGTCTTCCTCTACGGGTTTTGCCATCTACAGGTCCCTCTAGTACCACGTAAGTCATTCCCTGAAATCTTAACAGCAGTCCTGTCATCCTGTCCCTTCTCCTTGTCAGTGTTTCCTAAATATCCCGTTCCTCTCCGATTCTGCGCGCAACCTCCTCATTCCCTACCTTACCAGTCCACCTAATTTTTAACATTCACCTGTAGCACCTCATCTGAAATGCTTCGATTCTCTTCTATTCCGGATTTCCCACAGTCCACATTTCACGACCATAAAATGCTGTGTTTCCTCCTCGAATTAAGGTCTATGTTTGATATTAGTAGACTTTTCTTGGCTAGGAATGACCTCTTTGCCAATGCTAATCTGCTTTTGATGTCCTCCTTGCTTCGACCTTCATTGGTTATTTTGTAGCCAAGGCAGCAGAATTCCTTAACTTCATCCACTTCTTGGCCATCAGTGCCGACGTTAAGTTTCTAATTGATCTCATTTTTCTTACTTCTCATTAGTTTCCTCTTTCTTCTATTTCTCTCAGTCCATATTGTGTACTTACTAGATTGTTCATTCCATTCAGCAGATCATATAATTCTTCTTTACTTTCATTTAGGACAGCAAAGCCATCAGCAAATCGTATCATTGGTATCCTTTCACCTAGAATTTTAATTCCTCTCATGAACCTATCTTTGATTTCCATCATTGCTTCTTCGATATTCAGATCGAACAGTAGGGGGGAAAGAAAACATCCTTGTCTCACACCCTCTTTAATCCGTGCGTTTCGTTCTTAGTCGTCCACTCTTATTATTCCCTCTTGGCTCTTGTACATGTTGTAGATATCGTAGCTATGCATTCCTGAAGTTCCCAGAACATTTTTATATTTTCTTCCTTCATCGATCAACTGAAACACTTCTTACGTTAAGTATGGTTTCTTCACACGTTCTTTCTTTATATTTATGTTTTTCTCTCCAACGTCTGTGACTGTCCTTTTCAGAGATGTCCATTCCTCTTCAACTGTAATGCCTACTGAGATATTCCTTATTGCTCTGTCTATAGTCTTAGAGATTTCAAGCGTGTCTCGTCATCCCTTAAAATTTCTGCATCTCACTTCTTCGCGTATCGATTCTCCCAGACTAATGTCTTAATCTGCAGCCTACTCTTCATCGCTACTGTATTGTGATCTGAATCTATATATGCTTGTGGGTACGCCCTACAATCCAGTTTCTGATTTCGGAATCTCTGTTTGACCATGATGTAATCTAAATGAAATCCTCCAGTGTCACCCGGTCTTTTCCAAGTATACTGCCTCCTCTTGTGATTTTTTTACAGAGTATTCGCTATTACTAGCTGAAATTTATGACAGAACTCAATTGGTCTTTTTCCTCTCTCATTCCTTGTTCCAAGCCCAAATTCTCCTATAACCTTTTCTTCTACTGTTTCCCGTACAACTGCATTCCAGCACCGCATGGATATTAGATTTTCATTTCCCTTTATTTACTGTACTATCCTTTCAATATCCGCATATACTTTACCTATCTCTTCATTTTCAGCTTGCGACATCGGCATGTATATCTGATCTATCGTTGTAAGTGTGGGTTTGATGTCGATTCTGTCAAGAACAACACTATCACTGAACTGTTCATTGTAACACGTTCTTTACCCTACCTTTTATTCATATCGAATCTTACTCCCGTTATATCATTTTCTGATGCTGTTGATATTACCCTATACTTATCTGCCCAGAAATCCTTTCCTGTCCATTTTACTTCACTGACCCCTACTATATCTAGTTTGAGCCTTTGCATTTCCCTTTTCAGATTCTCTACCTTCCCTACCACATTAAAGCTTCTGACATTCCACGCACCGAACGTTATCCTTTCGTTTCTTATTCACTCTTTCACTCACCCCTGGCAGTCCTCTTCCGGTGATCGGAATGGTGCACTATTCCAGAATCCTTTATCAGTGGACAGATCATCAAGACACTTTTTCAATTACAGGCCACGCATGCTGTGGATTCACCTTATGTGTGTTTAATGCGGTGGTTTCCATTTCCTTTTGCATCCTCATATCCTTAATCATTGTTGATTCTTCCTCCTTTATGGACAGTTTTCCACACCCAGGACAAGAGAGTGCCCTGAACTGCTGTCCGCTCCTCAGCCTTCTTTGACAAGGCCGTTGGCACATTGAGGGTGAGTTCTTATGCCGGAAGTTTTCCGACCGCCAATAGTTGATTATTAATCAAAATTTAAGACGTAGCGGGTTGAACACGGAACACATGACGGTTTGATTACTAATCAAAGAAGCTAGCTAGCCTTAGACCACGGGTGAGGGAGATTCGTAGTGGTATTCGCTTAAGAACAACACCCAACGGTGCAAGCGCTTTGTCGTCTCACCTGCGAATTTGCTGCCATTGAAATATATATAAAATGTCTTGAAGCCACAAACAATAATTGCTAAAGCCTCCATCTCTATTTGGCAATAAATAAGGTGCGTAGTGTTTAATATTTCGGTGGGACAGTCGATTATGCTCTCAGAGCGATCTGACAACTTGTGGGACAAAACTTCCGCAGCGCCATAGTGGGATACGTCTGTTGTGTGTAGGCGTGATATCGTTATGACTAAGAATGTGACGCAAGTGTTTGATGCTGGCGGCAAGGAAACTACACTTTTCCAACTGACAGCGTAAATCATTTTCCTGGAGCCGCTTAAAAAAGATTCCAGTTTCTTGTGATTTTCCATGTGGGGCGACCCCTTAGTGATAATCTCGTCCAAATAATTAACACAGTGCGGAATACATTGACTCAGTTGTTACAAGTACTTTCTAGAAATGGCGGATGCATCCTCAGCCCCAAAGGTAAGCGACCTTACCTGTATAACCTGCGTGGCATACTTAAAACTAGTACATTGTGTGAAGCATCATCAAGCAGCAGCTGGAGATACATATTCTTTCAATCAGTCTTCGAATTACACTGGCTCGTGGCCAATTTAGCCAACAACTCCTCCACAGAAGACAATGCGTAGAGATCAGCATTAGGCGAATTAATAGTGGGTTCAGATCACTACAAATACGTGATGAACTGTTCGGTTTCTTAATGACCACCTTAGGCGTTGCCCTTGACTGATGTAAACCGGGGAAATAACACATTGCTCGAGAAGACCTGCGAGTTTTGACTGAAGAGCCTCAGTAACTGCAAAAGAAGCAGGCGAGCTCGCAAAACTTTGCCACTTCAGAAGGCTTTAGGGAAATGTGAGAGGGTAAAAGCTGCGTGCAAACCCGAGTGTTAGTCCAAAACTCTTCCTACAAGAAGCGCTCAGGGCAAGAAGATCAACAAAAGGTATTTCACATTAAATTAACTTGCTCCTCTACTGTGAACCCAAGCAGGTAAAGCCGTAAATGTAAGTAGTTGGTTAGTATGTGTTCAATGTTTTTGTACTTAGCTGCTAGCGACATTTATCTGAGGAGGGGAATGGCCTACGGCAGTAGTGCAGGACAAGCGCTGGGCTTTTCGTAGTGGAGACACACCAAGCCATTGGTTGCCAAGCCACAGTGCGAAGTCCAAAGTGAGCTTACGCTCTGCCCTCCTGCTCCACAGTCATGGTGATAATAGACCACAGCAGTCTCCTCTAACTGCGGCTGACCATGCTGCTGGTGGGCTGATTGTTGATTGCATTCAGGAGGATGGCGGTTCCAATCTCTGTCTGGCCATCCAAATTCAGATTTTCTGTGGTTTCCCTGAATCACCACAGGAAAATTACAGGACAGGTCCTTTGAAAGGGCATTTCCTTCCACATCCTTGAAATAATCCGAGCTTATACTCTGACTGTAATGATCTCAGTGTTGACCAGACGTTAAACCCAAATGTTTCTTCCTTCCTTCTGATTGCTGTGCACAGTTTCTGGGTAACCATACTTGCTACAGGCCTAACATTGTCCCTCATTATGTGGGTGACAGCTTCTGTTGTGCCCGCGGGGCACGGTTATGGCCCGAGTGGACTGGAGTTTCTTCAGCGTGCAGCGTGCTAAGGAGGGCGAGTGTTTCTGACCCACCTGATTAACACACACAGACTGACCAAATAACAGACACCCTCTGCTGAGTGCATCTGTGGGCGACTTTACAGCATTTAGGTCCATGCTCGGCTCACTGGCAGACATCTACCTGCTTGCCTTACGGCTGCCTACCATCTAACCCGTCTTCACTGAAGGCAGGTAGCGCCTGTCACGTAGGCACAGTGTACCAAAACGCAGTCAGGTGGGTTGGCCACCTACTTAGTAGGGACTGGGGGGTCGACTGACAAGTCATGCTGTGAATAGGCGGTTTTAGAGGCAGAATTAGAGAATGATGTGTAGCAGTCATTAGTTAACCGCTGTTTGCGATGGTGACTGACAACTTGAAAAACTTGAATTCATTTTTAAAAGCAGGCTTAGCTGGCGAAGCAATCTCAAAAGATTTAGCAGTTGTAGGCACTTCACCTAGACTAGGATCAGACATACCCGAAGCTTTTGCAGTGAACTGTCTGTTAAGGACAAGACACATCACCATATCCAGAATCGACGACTCTTATACCACGCTTTACAGCTCTGACACGTGGCATTTTACTTGCATATGAGACACTGCGAGTCAGCCACTGATGTGGCGTCTGATTGTCCATATTATTTATGACACTGATACAACTGTAGCCTAACAGTAACGAGGTGCGTCTGTTGACCGTGGTGTTTATTTATGAAAGCACAGAGATCACTGAAACACAAATGACTATGGCCCTGCTTCATATAAACCACTAGCAGAGGACAGGAGCAATGCACTTTGCTGCCCAGAAATGCCATAAGCAAAAAGTACCGTTCAAAACGGCGCAGGGAGCCTTCCCAGCTGTCCGATGGAGGCATAGTGACAGCCACCGTCTAACGAGCCTCTGGTGGCGCTCTGTACTCACCAGTTACAACGCCTATGAAGCACTACCGATATCAGCCGCCGGCGTGGATATTAGACAGCAGCTCCACGTCTTTGCACATTTCTTTCAGCATCATCTTCTAGACGTCTTGACTCTCGCTCCTCCATACCTGGCATGTAAGTCCTGTTTCCCTGTTTGTGTTTCGAATGATCCAGTATCGGCTGGTTGCTGGAACAGCCTACTGAATATTTTTTTTCAAATGCAATGGTACGTTAAAGATGTCATTTAGTGTTCGTGCCTTATGATAACACCGTTGGAAGAACCAGATCTGTTCTTCCTCACGGGGAATTATAGGCCTCTATCCCGCTGTTTAAGTGTTCCCACTTCACAAAATCACTAATCTTCATTTCAATGTAAAATTAGATTAATTGGGGCGCGCACGGAGGCTTTCCGGCAGTCGTTCTTCCCGCGAACCATACGCGACTGGAACAGAAAAGGGAGGTAATGACAGTGGCACGTAAAGTGCCCTCCGCCACACACTGTTGGGTGGCTTTCGGAGTATAAATGTAGATACTTCCACAATCTGAATCGACACATACAGAATGACTGAGATGGTAAACAGTTGTAACTGATTTGTTTGTTACAGCAACACAGCCAGACAACTAAGTACAGGGACAAACACAACCAGTAAAAAGGTTGGTTGGTTGGTTTGGGGAAGGAGACCAGACAGCGAGGTCATCGGTCTCATCGGATTAGGGAAGGACGGGGAAGGATGTCGGCCGTGCCCTTTGAAAGGAACCATCCCGACATTTGCCTGGAGCGATTTAGGGAAATCACGGAAAACCTAAATCAGGATGGCCGGACGCGAGATTGAACCCAGTAAAAAGGAAAACAGGAATGAACGTCTCCAGGGCAGTAGTGGTGAGGGTTAGCGGCAGACGCTGTAGGGAAAATGCCGACCGCTGAAGGGGAAGTGACATATTAAAGTGAAATAATCACATTTTTTTCTAAATATTAAGTGCAGTCCCTCGACGCCCACATTTGCATGATGACCATTAAAAAAGTTCTGTCACCTCTGCTTTGGTTAGTATCTAAAAAAAAAACTGTGCTGCAAATACAGCAATATATTTTCACCTGCCTTGTTAAACATCTGTAACTTTCAGAGAAGCGTCATGATTGGCGAATTTTGAGCAAAACCTACACATTTCTCTCATTGTCGTGTTAAAATTGTTTCTGTTGCCATAACCCAGCGAAGTTTACAAACTGACACCTCAACAACACGCTGTGCAGACGCAATTGCGAGAGACGTCTGAAATAGTGGTTTATTAAGTACATTAAGTGAGGAATTGAGAAAGTAAGGTCAGTAGGTTATGAAAAAACAGAACGTTGGTACAAATTAAACGCGTATGTCTTCACTTACTTTGCTTCAAACCCATACCATATCTCGTTTCACCAGATATCGTTGGGCCTTAAGTTAAAAGTACATTCTTCCATCGAAAAAGTCAGTATTTGGTGGAGTGACAGGGCGGATAATTAACTTTTCAATAATAACCATATAGCTGTATACCCTCTGGCTATATCGATGGCGTGGCTCGATGGCAAAGCTACAACAGCTCAATTTTCTCAAGATTGGTGACAGATAGAGACCTCCATCCAGATCTAGAGAAAAATTAAATATGCCCGCTAAGTTTAATACACAGCAATGCGTCATGTAACATGCACCAAACGCAATATCATAGCGACCCCTATCTTTCATTGCCAACTTTTTCGAATTTCGCGCTTTGCCTCATACTTCCATGTTAATATCGCAACAAGTATGATCATTAACGAAATGATGGGCACGTCATCATGAACCTGACATATATAGGTATAAGTAGGACAAAAGTGATTTTTTTTTACCGAATAGTCTCTGCAAAATCGTTTGAGAAAGTTTACAGGGCGTGCGTCTCGATTCTGTCATCGCCGACGAGCCGAAAGCTGCAAAAACTGACGGCCTCCCCTTTCGAACAAACGAATGTATTCCCTCAGCAGTTTGGACTGAAATTGGTCACTGTGCATTGGCCAACGTATGCTGCGTGGTCTCTATATACCTATCGACGATTACAAAGGCTCTCACTTTGCTCTTTCTGCACAATATGATTCAGTATAATTGCAAATATCGGTTGCTGGTGTAGGTTGAATCTAATTCCACTAAAACGCGAGTAGACTGACTAACTTCCGTATCACCTAATTCAGTGCCTACATCGATTTTCTTTATATTCCTTCCTTTCATTCAATATCCGTCTGTACATTTTGACAGTGATAAGCTGGAGAAACTCAAAGAAAGACCACTTGCACTACGATCTTGCCATAGAGTTCAACTCGGAAAACACATATTGGTCGCCGGCCGGGGTGGCCAAACGGTTCTAGGCGCTACAGTCTGGAACCGCGCGTCCGCTACGGTCGCAGGTTCGAAGGCTACCTCGAGCATGGATGTGTGCGATGTCCATAGTTTAGTTAGCTTTAAGTAGTTCTAAGTTATAGGGGACTGATTACCTCAGAAGTTAAGTCCCATAGTGCTCAGAGCCATTTGAACCACATATTGTCCCCTGTGTTTATTGAGTAAGGATGTGGGTTTGGTTCAAACAACTAGTAGTGCAGATGAAGTGGTTAACCTGACTACTAGGCCCATTGTGAAGAAGTACTGACGTTTTCAAATTTTCTTCCAGGTGCTGCGCATCAACAAGCAGTCGATGGACGCCACTGCCACCGGCCAGGTGATCAACCTGATGTCCAACGACGTGGCGCGCTTCGACGTGGCGTCGATATACGGCAACTTCCTTTGGCTGAGCTTCCTGCAGCTGGCACTCGTCACTTACTGCTTGTACCGCTACGTGTCCTGGGCTGCCTTCGCCGGCGTCGTCTACGTCGTTCTCATGACAGTGCCGCCACAGAGTACGTCACTACAAAACTGTGTCTAGCGCGATTTTCTAAACGTTTCAGTAGCTAGTCGCTAATAACTTAATATATTCGTTTACTTGGGCCTGGACCAAGCGCTAGAGGTGGAACATGTAGCACAGATACAGATTGGGAAATAGAAAGTGAATTATGGAGGATGTTGAGAGTAGCAGATACGTATAAATGAAAAGATTAGCGTAAAACAGAAAGAAATTGAGGATGGCATCATACCAGTACAAAAACTGATTTATTTAGTTTTTTAATGCGTTTCTCTCATTTGTATTTTCTTTTTTTTAAAAAAAAAGTAAAAGAAAAGAAGCGAAAGAAACATATGGATCAGTCCTGTATGAAGGTGTAGATTAGGAAATGGAACAGTAAAAGTCATACACGAGTATGTAAACCTCAAACAGCTAAGTTTAAATGTGGAAGTTTTACAGCATTCCTCATGGGTGAAGTCTGATTCACTCACTAATCAGTAATTTTAATTTCAGACCGTAAACGATTGTTTGTAATGCTTCGAAAGAGACGCACTGACTCAGTCTAGAATGTAGTGCTTTTTAAAATGCCCAACTAAGGGAATAAAACAATTTTCCGACCTAGTATCGCGTCCCGATCGCTGTCGGGATGGTTGTTCCAAGCTGCTTATTTGCTGCCTACGATGGTGCAACAGAATGACACCTTTGTTAATGAACGCCTAATTATATTAAGTCAACAAATGTTATTTCTTTTATCTTTCAGTCTATGGCCAAATGGTCAGTATATGCAGTTCCACGCAGTAAATGGAATGACACTATTATTAATATAGACTTCGGTCAGAAATCGGTAGCTATGGTAGAATATTCAAAATTTCTAGGTGTATGCATTGATGAAGGGTTGAACTGGAAAAAACACACTGAAGATCTGCTGAAACGTTTGATTTCAACTACTTATGCTACTAAGGTCGTTGCAAATTTTGGAGATAAACATCTCAGTAAATTAGCTTACCACGCCTATTTTCATCCTCTGCTTTTCGTATGGCATCATATTCTGAGGTAACTCATCATTGAGTAAAAGAGTGTTCCTTGCGCAAAAGCGTGTAATCAGAATAACTGCTGGAGCTCATCCAAAATCATCCTGCAGACACATATTTAAAGAGCTAGGGATCTTCACTGTAGCTTCAAAATATACAAATGTTCACTTATGAAATTTGTTATTAACAATCCATACGAATTCAAAAGTAATAGCAGTGTACATGGCTACAACACTAGCAGAAAGGATGATCTTCACTACTCAAGATTAAATATACACTCCTGGAAATGGAAAAAAGAACACATTGACACCGGTGTGTCAGACCAACCATACTTGATCCGGACACTGCGAGAGGGCTGTACAAGCAATGATCACACGCACGGCACAGCGGACACACCAGGAACCGCGGTGTTGGCCGTCGAATGGCGCTAGCTGCGCAGCATTTGTGCACCGCCGCCGTCAGTGTCAGCCAGTTTGCCGTGGCATACGGAGCTCCATCGCAGTCTTTAACACTGGTAGCATGCCGCGACAGCGTGGACGTAAACCGTATGTGCAGTTGACGGACTTTGAGCGAGGGCGTATAGTGGGCATGCGGGAGGCCGGGTGGACGTACCGCCGAATTGCTCAACACGTGGGGCGTGAGGTCTCCACAGTACATCGATGTTGTCGCCAGTGGTCGGCGGAAGGTGCACGTGCCCGTCGACCTGGGACCGGACCGCAGCGACGCACGGATGCACGCCAAGACCGTAGGATCCTACGCAGTGCCGTAGGGGACCGCACCGCCACTTCCCAGCAAATTAGGGACACTGTTGCTCCTGGGGTATCGGCGAGGACCATTCGCAACCGTCTCCATGAAGCTGGGCTACGGTCCCGCACACCGTTAGGCCGTCTTCCGCTCACGCCCCAACATCGTGCAGCCCGCCTCCAGTGGTGTCGCGACAGGCGTGAATGGAGGGACGGATGGACATGTATCGTCTTCAGCGATGAGAGTCGCTTCTGCCTTGGTGACAATGATGGTCGTATGCGTGTTTGGCGCCGTGCAGGTGAGCGCCACAATCAGGACTGCATACGACCGAGGCACACAGGGCCAACACCCGGCATCATGGTGTGGGGAGCGATCTCCTACACTGGCTGTACACCTCTGGTGATCGTCGAGGGGACACTGAATAGTGCACGGTACATCCAAACCGTCATCGAACCCATCGTTCTACCATTCCTAGACCGGCAAGGGAAGTTGCTGTTCCAACAGGACAATGCACGTCCGCATGTGTCCCGTGCCACCCAACGTGCTCTAGAAGGTGTAAGTCAACTACCCTGGCCAGCAAGATCTCCGGATCTGTCCCCCATTGAGCATGTTTGGGACTGGATGAAGCGTCGTCTCACGCGGTCTGCACGTCCAGCACGAACGCTGGTCCAACTGAGGCGCCAGGTGGAAATGGCATGGCAAGCCGTTCCACAGTACTACATCCAGCATCTCTACGATCGTCTCCATGGGAGAATAGCAGCCTGCATTGCTGCGAAAGGTGGATATACACTGTACTAGTGCCGACATTGTGCATGCTCTGTTGCCTGTGTCTATGTGCCTGTGGTTCTGTCAGTGTGATCATGTGATGTATCTGACCCCAGGAATGTGTCAATAAAGTTTTCCCTTCCTGGGACAATGAATTTACGGTGTTCTTATTTCAATTTCCAGGAGTGTAGCTTTGGCTCAGAAGGGGGTAAATTATGCTTCCACAAAAGTCTTTGGTCACTTACCTAATAGCATGAAAAGTCTGACAGATAGCCATATAGCATTTAAAAGGAAATTAAAAGAATTTCTGAATGGCAACTCCTTCTACTCATTAAATGAATTTTTGGATGTAGTAAGTGGGTAAAAAATATTAAGTGTCATGTAATATTTTGTTTAATGTAATATCTTGTATAGACACCTTTTATTAAACTGACACGATCCACATCATTACGAAGTGTAGTGTTCATGATCTATCGAACAACATGATGTTTGAGATTCAGCTCATTGTATCGGTCGGTTCTTGCATAGACAGTTCTCAAACTACGATGGAATATTTGCCAAAAATGAATATTTGAGAAGGGATTTTCAGTTCCGCAATCAAGTTCCTGTAACAAAGAAAAACAGTCTGAAAACCTTGCTCGCTAGTGGGGCATTGGAGCTTTCTTAAATTTGGTTTTTGAACATATAGTCCAGAAAAAATAAATGCATGGAATGTGTATGTGACAGAATAACGTTAATGATTTGCATTGACCAGAATCACAATATACTTTTAATAATGTGTATCATTGTTTCACTTTTAATTCCCTAGCTGAATGAGGGCACGATATTTGAGATCTGCCCCGTTTATACAGCTTTTCAGCCTAATCCGAAAGCACTGGGAACGGAGCACAGGTGATCCCATTTGATAATACTTTGGAGGGGATTGTCATTTCTCGCATTTTCATCACAGCCTAGGAAATCTATCTAAAATTTCGTCTCAGTTAGGAGATTGGAGGTATTCGTAATTTATTTCTGAGACACTAAATCCTACACGGAAATGTGAAAACCTCGTGTCTGTTTGTGTGTGTGTGTGTAAGACAGTTACATTGTAGATGACCTGCAATCAAATCTTCTCAGATATCCGGCCGCTTTAGTGTACCTTCGCTGGTAGACGTAAGGAGAGGACATGCTTTCTGACACATCGATGAGAAACTTCCGACTGAAGGGCGAAGAAACCTGAGGGGTGGAACAGACTGCTGAAGATGTGACCCACGGTATACACGTACCTTGTCAGCCAAATAAGAGGGCGCAGGAAGTCCAGTGTGGGGGGAGGTTTCCAGTTAGTGTATTTTCTTTTCATCCGAAGAGTATCTCCCAAAACGGTGTACTGAGTTGTGGTGAGGAAGAGTAAAGAGATTTGAGCCATTTTTCATTTACTTACAATACAACCCAGGCAAGGAAATGTGAAGGTCTGGTTCAAGGGTTTTTTTTAGTAACTGGTTATTTGTGTAAGGGCGTTAAAGGGATGACTTCCCAAAAATTGCAGTATACCTAGTAACAAGTATGTGCTATTTTCTCTCTCAGAGGGATTGCTTTAGAACATGTGGTTCTTGTTAGCCAATTAGCCAACGAGCCGGCAGTGGCACGTAGGCGTTGATAACTGGGAATAAAAATAACTCAAAATTAAATCGTCTATACGGCAAATTCGCCTGTAACTTTGTTGAATTATATACAATCTTGAACCTGCACGTGTACTCAAGTCTGTAATGACTTCTGAAGTACTTCAGATAGCAGGCAGAATTACAGATTACATAGGAAACATCCGTTCCGTGATACCATTAGTTGTATAGAAAAAGACAAAATACAACTAAGAAATTTTATCATTGCTGCAAGTAATAAACATTAACACTCAACGTTGTTAATTTCACGATAGCAATTCAAATTGATTCATACGCAATTCAGATTGATTCCTAAGCACAAAACAAAGAATACACAGAAATAAAATATATCTTGATGCAGCACCGATTGTTTAATGTCTGCAATTCTAGAGAACTTAGTCGTAGCAAAATAGTTAACTTAAATGCGAGTGGTGATGCGCACACATTTCGAAAGTTTCAGTTCAGATATTCTGGTATCATCCGCTGTTTCTGTTTTCCCTCAGACTCCTACGAAACAATATGTATCACTTTAACAGCTACATTCTATAAATGTACTCGAGAAGAGGTTTCTCGTGCACGAATTTACAGGATGGTTCAGGAATTACTGATATGCTCTAGACACAAAGATATAAAATAACGTCACTGTCGGAACCAAGTGACGATTAAATCTCATTACTGAGGCAGTAAACACTGGAACAGCCAAATCATCCAGCTTATAACGTTAATTGTAGTGGTGGCGTCACGTGTGGCACAAATTTTTGTGCATTGTCTGTCTAAGTTATCAAGATCAAAATATACTGTGCCAAGATCAAATTAATTTACTTCCTACGTGTCTCTACTTGGTCACACGTTATTGACTTAATATGTGCATATCCAACCACAGAAACCGCCAGCCGTTTGCTCCTAATAATGGTGTGTCACTCCCAACTGCTGTCCGTCCCAGCTGTCTATGACGTCACATAGTACAATTGAAGATTTGTTAATCCTTTTTATATTATAGCAACTTACATCGATCGTTCCATAGGAGACAAATTCTAAATGATATTTGACACTATTTCTTCTCCTACTTATGATAATGCGTAATTTTATGATGGCCTAATTTTCCTCCGCCCTTCTAAGTTACATTCGACTCTTCCACCAGTTCTTAGGGAGGAGATGTCTGCTTCAACGTATTACGCAATACTTCTGCTTAGGGGGCCGTCAGTGTTGCTCTACCAACATTCAGCACTCCCAACGGCGTGGTCTGAGTCTCCATCACTGGATACTTAAGCTATCGTGGCCAACGTCGCCCTGCTACACAACACGCGCCTCTGCCTCGCATGAATTCATTTTAATAGCTCAACTAAAATTAGAATACCTCGTGATTCCCCTAATGGACCACGATACTATTTTCGCCAAAGTTATTCTAAATTTTATTTTAAATTGTAAGACGTTTCCAGGGGCAGATGTGGACTCTGACCACAATTTATTGGTTATGAACTGTAGATTAAAAATGAAGAAACTGCAAAAAGGTGGGAATTTAAGGAGATGGGACCTGGATAAACTGACTAACCCAGAGGTTGTACAGAGTTTCAGGAAGGACATAAGGGAACAATTGACAGGAAGGGGGGAAGAAGTACAGTTGAAGAAGAATGGGTAGCTCTGAGGGATAAAGTAGTGAAGGCAGCAGAGGATCAAGTAGTTAAAAGGACGATGGCTAGTAGAACTACTCGGGTAACAGAAGAAATATTGAACGTAATTGAAGAAAGAAGAAAATATAAAAATGCAGTAAATGAAGCAGGCAAAAAGGAATACAAACGTCTCAAAAATGAGATCGACAGGAATGGCTAAGCGGGCATGGCTAGAGGACAAATGTAAGGATGTAGAGGCTTATCTCACTAGGGGTAAGATAGATTCTGCCTACAGGAAGATTAAAGAGACCTTTGGAGAAAAGAGAACCACTTGTATGAATATCAAGAGCTCAGATGGCAACCCAGTTCTAAGCAAAGAAGGGAAAGCAGAAAGGTGGAAGGAGTATATAGAGGGTCTATACAAGGGCGATGTACTTGAGGACAATATTATGGAAATGGAAGAGGATTTAGATGAAGATGAAATGGGAGATACGATACTGCGTGAAGAGTTTGACAGAGCACTGAAATACCTGAGTCGAAACAACGCCCCGGGAGTAGACAATATTCCATTACAACTACTGACGGCCTTGGGAGAGCCAGTCCTGACAAAACTCTGCCATCTGGTGAGTAAGATGTATGAGACAGGCGAAATACCCTCAGACTTCAAGAAGAACATAATAATTCCAATTCCAAAGAAAGCAGGTGTTGACATATGTGAAAATTACCGAACTATCAGTTTAATAAGTCACGGCTGCAAAATACTAATGCGAATTCTTTACAGACGATTGGAAAAACTGGTAGAAGCCGACCTCGGGGAAGATCAGTTTGGATTCCGTTGAAATGTTGGCACTTGTAGACTTAAAGAAAGCTTTTGACAATGTCGACTGGAATACTCTCTTTCAAATTCTAAAGGTGGCAGGGGTAAAATACAGAGAGCGAAGTGCTATTTACAATTTGTACAGAAACCAGATGGTCGTTATAAGAGTCGAGGGACATGAAAGGGAAGCATTGGTTGGGAAGGGTGTAAGACAGGGTTGTAGCCTCTCCCCGATGTTATTCAATCTGTATATTGAGCAAGAAGTAAAGGAAACAAAAGAAAAATCGGAGTAGGTGTTAAAATCCATGGAGAAGATATAAAAATATGAGGTTCGCCGATGACACTGTAATTCTATGAGAAACAGCAAAGGACTTTTTAAGAGCAGCTGAAAGGAGGATATAAGATGAACATCAACAAAAGCAAAACGTGTCTTGAAAGGAGGATATAAGATGAACATTAACAAAAGCAAAACGAGGATAATTGAATGTAGTCGAATAAAGTAGGGTGATGCTGAGGGAATTAGATTAGGAAATGAGACACAAAGTAGTAAAGGAGTTTTGATATTTGGGGAGCAAAACAACTGATGATGGTCGAAGTAGAGAAGATATAAAATGTAGACTGGCAATGGGAAGGAAAGCGTTTCTGAAGAAGAGAAATTTGTTAACATCGAGTATAGATTTAAGCGTCAGGAAGTCGTTTCTGAAAGTATTTGTATGGAGCGTAGCCATGTATGGAAGTGAAACTCGGACGATAAATAGTTTGGACACGAAGCGAATAGAAGCTTTCGAAATATGGTGCTACAGAAGAATGCTGAAGATTAGATGGGTAGATCACATTACTAATGATGAAGTATTTAATAGAATTGGGGAGAAGAGGAGTATGTGGCACAACTTAACAAAAAGAAGAAACCGGTTAGTAGGACAACTTCTGAGACATCGAAAGACCACAAATTTAGCATTGGAGGGCAGCGTGGAGGGTAAAAGTCGTAGAGGGAGACCAAGAGATCAATACACTAAGCAGATTCAGAAGGATGTGGTTTGCAGTAAGGACTGGGAGATGAAGACGCTTGCACAGGATAGGATAGCATGGAGAGCTGCATCAAACCAGGATTGAAGACCACAACAACAACAACATTCTAATAAAATTTTCCATACATCTAGATATGACTATATCAAAATATTTATCTCTTTCGTTATTTTAATTTATTAATTTATTCACAAGGAGAACAATGTTCACTCGGAGTTGACAGACGTATCTGTGCTGTCTCTCAAATTGTCAATAAATATTTTCCAATGGGCCATTTACAACGGAATTTTTTCGTTTACTGTCACAATACTAGTACACGAATCAGTATTGAATGCCACTTAAGTTGATATGATGCACAGGATTAAACTATAACTCGGACAGAAAAATAACTTGGGCCCTACGTTGGAATTAAACATTGGAGTTTATAGTATGAAGTGTATAGCATGACCAGTTAATTCAAGAGTAGAGTAAGATATGTATACATTACATGACATGTATTATGTATGTATGTTGTATACATGGTGGAGCTTTAGCGTATTTTCTCACAATTGTAGAACTTACAAAAAACTCAAAAAACAACTAAACAACTTTACATTTCAGATACTTAGTATATACACTGATTGAAAACATATCGCACCTCAAAAAAATAATTAATGGAGAGTAATGTCAGTTTGGAGATATGCTTGTCTAGGTAACACATTTAAGCGATTAACTTCGTAATATCATGGGTTTCACGGGTTAATGTGAGTGCAATATAAGTCACTGAAAATGTGAAATGCTGGTACTTAAAAAGGGGTGTGTTGAATGCAATGTTGAATGCAAGCACGCAAATGTGCATTGGTTGTGTCGTACAGGAACCATATATCCATTTGTGGGATGAAAATCCGTGCCTCTTGCACTTTGTCGGTCAGCAGGAGGCTGATTAATGCTGTTTGTCGCTGACACTGGCGTTGTCGTCCAAGTATATCCCATATGTGCTCGACTGGAGACTGATCTATTGATCGAGCAGGCCAAGGCAACATGTCGAAACTCTATAGAGAACGTTGAGTTAGAATAGCGTTATGTGGGCGGGCATTTTCCTGTTGGTAAACACCCCTTGGAATGCTGTTCATGAATGGATACACAAGAGGCCGAATCACCAGATTGACGTACAGATTTGTACTCAGGGTGAGTGGGATAACCAAGTGAGTACTCCTGCTGTCGTACGAAATCACACCTCAAATGAGTGCACCTGGTGTAGGTCCAGTGTGTCTAGCAACCAGATAGGTTGGTTGCAGGCCCTCAACTAACCTCCTTCTAACCAACACATGGCCATCAGTGGACACGATGTAGAACTAGCTTTCATCAGAGAACACAATAGATCTTCACCATGCACTCCAATGAGATCTCGTTTGACGCCGCTGGTCACAAATGGCGGTTGTTTGGAGTCAGTGGAATGCACGCTACACGGCTTCGCTTCAGAGCATCTGGTTTGGAGCTGTGCTTGAAGTAACTGATTCGTAACAGTTGGTTGTATCACTGTGGGTCAGCTGCTGTTCAAATTGCTGCTATAGTCGAAGTAGGATGCGACAGAGTAATAAACAGAACGCGATATTCATCCATCTCGGTAGTTGGGTTGGGTTGTTTTGGGGAAGGAGACCCGACAGCGAGGTCATCGGTATCATCGGATTAGGGAAGAACGGGGAAGGACGCCGGCCGTGCCCTTTGAAAGGAACCATCCCGGCATTTGTCTGGAGTGATTTAGGGAAATTATGGAAAACGTAAATCAGGATGGCCGGACGTGGGATTGAACCGTCGTCCTCCCGAATGCGAGTCCAGTGTGCTAGCCACTGCGCCACCTCACTCGGTCCCTCTCGGTAGTGCCACGTGGCCGTCCAGAACTCGGTCTCCTCGTGACTGTACATTCTCGTGACCACCGCTGCCAGCAACCATGCACAGTGGCTATATTCTTGCCAAGTCTGTTTGCAGCATCGCAGATGGAACATCCAACTTATCGCAGTCCTTTTACACGACTTCGTTCAAGTTCAGTGAGGTGTTGATAATAGCGTCTTTGTCACTTTAAAGTCTTTCCTGACTAGCACCGAGTGATCACGTCCTGCCTCTAAGGTAAACTAATGATCACGATCGTTACAGCGTGTACTTAAAGAAAACCTGATTTGCGTCCCCATTTGCATCCTTTTACATATTTCGATCAAACCTTTCTCTTGTTGCACGGTCGATACATCCACAAAATTTTTAATTGCTCTGAAAATGTTGTCTCTTCTACAGCCATATACACTATGATTTCCTTACAAGCAATTTCTCGCTTTATTAAACAAAAGAATCTGCTTTTGTAAATGAACGTTACATTGATTAGAAGTCAATTTCAAGTTACACTGTACTACTATAATTTCCAAAGGTTTTCTTTTCAGGTTCGTGTCTAATAACACAAATATTTTCATTCGTTATTAATAGTAAGATTTGTAACTGTGTAACTTGCCTCAAAGCCTTATGTAAGTAACATGCCATGCTTGGCACCCATTAACTAGCGCGGTCCGTAGCACTTTCACTTGAAGGTTTTGTTGTTGTAAGTAATGTTTCAGGTAATACCCGCAGCACATTCCGTGATTTATGTTGGCAGCGTACATGGGGAGACTGTCAGCGCGGTTCCGCAAGCGAGTGGCCGTCCGCACTGACGAGAGGATGCGCATGATGAACGAGCTGGTGCAGGGCATACAGGTGGTCAAGATGTACGCCTGGGAGAGGCCCTTCGCCAAGCTAGTGGCCACGGCCAGGAAGTAAGTGATTGTATGTTAACAAACCACAGTACTTATGAAATTACAATGCACATAGACATGCTGAGCCCATGGACGTCAGTATGTAACACTGGATGTTACCAAGTGTTTCGTTAAATTTTATTGTTACATAACCAGTACCAGACTGAGCTCATCTGATGGCGTCTGTTTTTAAGTGTGCACGTCATACGATTCAAATTACTTCCTAGATAGAGCTTATTCTGCACCCTGTTGATGACATGGTGCTGCACAAAAATTCTAAATATTCCTTTCTGAATAGTGGGAAGGTGGAGATATTTCCATGACTATTACACCTGAATTATTTTAACTGTCTGTGCGTGTCAAAAAGAACTATCCTGCTGGGTATTCTGCAAGCTTGTCAAGCTCTTCATGAGACTATAACATTCTAATTGTGGATTAAAATGTTGCGGCATTCACGTTTTCCCCCATGGACGGATAGAGCCTTATCATCATAACTGGGACCAGACTGTCACATTAGCTAACTACACCAGAGGAATAAAAATTATCTCACGATGTGGTAACGTGAAATATTAAGTCGCACAAACTTCTCTTTTGAGTTCACTTTCGCTTATAACCTACAAAAATGATCAACACTTACTTTAAAAAACCATTCAAAACCTTCATAATTAGGCAGATTTATGCCTATTAATAAGACATGTGTGTCCTACGTGTGCGACTTTGGAGTAACCTGTGCCACCAGGGGTCACACGAGAGGAAGAGGATCCTGTGACCACTGGAGAAAGTCCCAGTTGTAACCTAATGGTCGTACAGATAATCCATACATGTCTTGTTAATAGACATAAATCCACCCCCTACTCAATGTTTACGCTTCTGAAACGCCTAGTTGAAACAAAATTAATTATCAAAATTAACAGTAAACGTGTAGTTTCAACTGAACTGCCGTTTTTGCTGCAGATGAAGTTTACTAATCAACATCATAAATACACCCGCATTCCAGCTGACAGTTGAAAGCATTGGGAGCAGAAATAAACATTAATATTGATAGACTACATGAAAAACTATGTATACTTCCGTGAGCGTTAAATCTCTTAACGAGACAAACTGAAGTCACCACATAGAAAAATTACTTGTCTGTCAGCGTTCAATGAACTGGTTTCAATGACAGTCTCACTGTACTAGCTTGCGTTGGTGTTTTTAATAACATGAGTACTACAAATTCTTGTCTGAAAGACCACAGGGTTCGCTTTTTGTTACCTATGATAGCTATTCTAGTTGAGTATTATGAAGAGGGCATCTGGGTGTTGTGTACAGAAGCACGAGAAGCTGTAATCGAGCCAGCGTAAGAAGATCCCTGAGAGCTGGCAAGACTGTTGCCAGATTTCATCTGTGAACAGCAAATGGCTGCAGGTGAAAGCAATAGCCATCTACAGAGATCCGTTAATACTTAAAAAATCGTATTACGTGATGGCAGAAGTGGGTATGAGAAACTGCGAGACCCAGCCTAATGAAACTATAGAGGATCTTTTTATACTGACTCGACTACAGCTACAGTTCGCTAACAGCTGAGGCGCTGTTGGCCACAGTCAGCCGTCTTCAGGCTGCTTCCTTGAGACACAATTTTGGTGGCGAAGCTGGTGCGTTGCATGGCACACCTCAAGTGTCGTTTGTTTCGCTCATGGGCTCTGCTGCCGAGGCACCTTCCACCAGAGACGATGTTGGGGAACTACAGTCACAGCAGGGTGAGTGGCATTTTGCAAGCTGTATGCATCCCTGGGGCATACAATAAATGTGGGGGATTGTCCCATTCTTTCTACAAGCCGACAAGTGGTATCTATTTCAGCAGCTTCAAAGCAGGCACGCAGGAGTACGGGCTTGATAGTTATCAAGAACTCGAGGATTGGAAAGAAATGCAAAGTGAGCTCGATATGTCTGCAGGGGGTCTCATCCCAGGTCTGGAAGAGACACTGCGTTCATCTATTGAGGTTTCAGGGTGCTGTCGTAAGAACGTCGGCGCTCATGTCAACACCAAAGACACCTGTCGGCTGGGTTCTGAAGCCATCCTCAGTTCACAAAGGAGGCTGCTGGAAATGATGAAGACCGATAATCACAAAAAGCACCCCCTTACGACAATCAGCCTCCTCCATACTTCTCTGTTGGTACTACACATGATGGTAGGTAACGTTCTCTAGACAACTGCCAAACCCAAGCACTTTCTTCGGATTGCTGATCGGTCCAAATCACTCGTATCTAGTTACCCACTGTTCAGTGTCGTCGCTCTTTACACCACCTCAAGTGTCATTTGGCATTAACACAGAGATACATAGTTTATGGGGAGCTGCTCGACCATCGACACCATTCCGTTTTAACTTCCTGAAAGTATTGTACTAACTCGACTGCTGGTAGCATTTTTGGACTGACATGTGATTCCTCCCGCTGATGTCATGTGATTTTTTACAGCCTCCCTCAGCACGGGAGGTCTGTCTAGTCTTGGTTTAGCTGAGTTCTGCCTTAACGTTTCTACTACACAATCACGTCATCAGCAGCGGACTTGGGCTATTTTAGAAGGTTACTCAAGTGACATCCAATAACCAGTCTAGTTGGAAGTCACAGAGCTCTCCTAACTGAGCCATTCTGCTGTTACTACTTCTACTTCTCTGCCGACAAGAATATACTCCTCACCTGTACTTATGCACTGAAGTGACAAAAGTCATGGGAGACCTCCTAATATCGTGTGGGACTCCCTTTTATCGGCATAGTGCAGCACCTCGATGAGGCATTGACTCAACAAGTCAGTGAGAAATCCCTGCAGAAATATTGAGCCATGCTGCCTCTATAGTCCTCCATAATTGAGGAACTGTTGCCGGTGCAGAACTTTGTGCATGAAGTGACCTCTCGATTATGTCTCAAAAATGTTCGATGGGACTCATGTCGGTCACTGTAGGTGCCAAATCATTCGTTCGAACTGCCCAGAATGTTCTTCAAACCAATCGGTGACATGCCGCATTGTCATCCATAAAAATTTCAACGTTGTTTGGGAACACCAAGTCCATGACTGAGTGCATGTGGTCTCCACGTAACCGAAGGTAGCTATTTCCTGTCAATGATTCGTTCAGTTGGACCAGAGCACCCAGTCCATTCCATGCAAACAGCTCTCACAATTATGGAGCAGCCACCAGCTTGCACAGCGCCTTGGGGCCACGTCTCCGTGTGGTCTGCGCCACACTCTGGCCCTGCCATGAGTTCTTACCAACTAAGGACTCCTCTGACCAAGCCACGGGTTGTCAGCCGTCTAGGGCCCAACCGGGCCCAGGAAAGCCACTGCAGGGGACGTCGTACCACTAAGAAAGGCACTCGTCTCATTCGTCTACTGCCATAGCTCTTTAAGGACAAATTTCGCTGCACTGCCCTAACGATACACTGGTCGTGCGTATCACGTTGATTTCTGCTGTTATTTAACGCAGTGTTGCTTGTCTATCAGCACTGACAACTCTACGCGAACTCAGCTGCTATCGGTCGTTGAGCAATGGCTGTCGGCCACTGCTTTGTTCTTGGTGAGAAGTAGTGCCTGAAATGTGGTATTCTCGACTCACTGTTGGCGCTGGATTGCGGAATACGGACTTCTTTTACTGTTTCCGAAATGAAATGTCTAATTATCCCAACTCCACCTGCCATTCCGCGATAAAAGTCTGCTACTGCCCGTCGTGCAGCCATAATCAAGACCGAAAGCTTCTCGCATGAATCACCTGTGTACAAATGACAGCTGAGCCAAGGCAGTGCCCTTTTGTATCTTGTGTACGAGACACTACTGCCATCTGTATATGCGCATATCGCTGTCCCTTGACTTCTGCCACCTCAGCGTAGTGACGGGTTCGCGTTGCAGCCGATACCGCTGTAGCTGATTTGAGTAGCTAGTTCAACAATCCACAATGCAATATTTTAGTCCTTGAAGCTACAAATAGTCTTGACCTTAAGGACCGACTCTGTATGGAGACAGGAATTTGTGATCACTGGTCATGATGCCATCATAGTTGCTATGGTTGCTATGCTTAATAAATCCACCAAGAAGGCTACGGGGGCTTTTGTCCTGGAAATAACACGCAAGCAGTTGTCAGCAACGTACTTAAACAGTGAATTGGTGTCATTCATTTTCAATATGATGGATGTAGTGGAACCATAGGCATAGTTTAAATTGAGTATCGACCTGTGGAGTAGTATGTACGGAGTGGTGATTTAAGGCCGAAAAAGACCAACCATGTATCAATAACAAAATTCGGAAAATACCGAGAATGCAGAGACTGTTGTACTCTCAGTTCAAAAAAGAAAGCAGAAATGTCGACGTTTTAATAACAAAATTCCGAAAACGGTGAGGTATAGAGACAGGTTTACTCTCGGTTCATAAAGGAACCTAGATAAATGTCGACAGGCGAAAGTCACTAGAAATTGCTGCACATATAAAAAGATCAGTACGTGAAGCGCACAGTTACTTCACCAACACGTTTTAGCGAAAAATCTTGAAGAGAATTTCTGGTCCTACGTAATTTTGTTAAGCGGGTCAAACGTTTCTGTTCAGTCTCTCGTCGAACATTCTGGTGCGGCAATAACAGATAGCAAAAGAGAACCCGGAGTCTTAAATTACGCGTTTAAAAATCATCCATGTAGAAGGATCCTACAGACATGCCATCGTTTAACCACCGCTCAAAATCCCGTATGTAGGACATAGAAATACATACCCCTTGAGATGAGGATCAAATGAAAAATTTGGAAACAAGTCACAAATAAGTCAATAAGCTGAAAACATATAAGTAATTCCAATTCGACTATGGTCCCTAACTGCTTACATTTATCTCGAACCTCTCACCCAGATCAAAGGCGCAAGCGATTGGACAGAAGAGAAAGTGATTGCTGTACATGAACGGGTAAAAGAATGGGGCCGCAGACTTATGGACCAATGTTTATTTATTTATTTCATTAACAGTACAGAGTAACCCACCGCTTTGAAATTTGAGGTGGATCGGATGCTTCTCAATCCAACACCAAACACTTCTCAGTATTACAATGTTATTGGTACACAGTTGTTAATGTTTTTTAAATAATATAAAGAATATAATATAAAAATTTCTCTAAGGTTACAGCGAACTGAATGCTTAACAGTTGTTAAAATGGTTCTGTACAATTTGTTTCTGTCTAGCTGATGAGAATATAATTTATACATGCAAATGTCGAAGAAAAAGAAAAGAAGTGTAATACAATGAGCGCTGTGGAAATAATTTGCAATCTGTAGAGGGAAATGATATACTGTATCTGAATGTCTAATATGGCCTATGTAGCATGTTGGTTGGTAATGGCCTATTTCTACCTATTTCAGGTGAGAAGGTAGAACCTCGAGCTATTCTCATCTGAAATGGTTTGTACCTATGTATGTTTACTGTGTTTGTGTGTATTGATATATTAATGGGAGTGTTGCAAGTCAGAACAGTACATGATATTCAGCAGCTGTTTGTTTAATCTATTGTCGGTAGTTGCGGTATATTCTATGTGATACCTTAGGTACACACAGCTGGTAATTATACAAATTAATTAGTGACTGAGCATTTGACACATGGAATACATGAATTTTAGCTTTACATGAGAAATACACTTATGCTTGTAAATTTGTTAGTAGAAAAAGAATGTAGTTCATTGCTACTTTAGTGCATTATTCCTTAAATAACTTAATACATTACTTTCACAGACCATTATCTTTAACGTCCCTCTACTGCAGATTTCTTGAGCATATTCTAAGTTGGAATGTAATAATTTTCCTTGAAACAGAAAAAGTTTTGGCCACAAAAAGTGCGGATTTAGAAAGGTCGTGGGAAGCAGCTTGCTGTTTTCTCTCATAATATCCTGAGAACCATTGGTGGATCGAGGAGATCAGGCAGGTTACACGTTCCTGGATTTGCTTAAAGCGTATGACGTGCTGCTTCACTGCAAAGTATTAAGGAAGTCCCAGTAAACAGAACTAGTTCTCAAATACGTAAGTGGCTCAAAGACTTCTGAAGTAATAGAACTCAGTACGGTCTCCTGGATGTCAGCCGTACAGCAGAAGAAGGGCATCGTCAAGAATGGCCCAGGGCAGTGTGACAGGGCCGCTCCTGTTCTTTATATACGTAATCGATCTAAAGAACAGGATGAGCAGTAATCTGTGACTGTTTTTTGATGACGCTGTAGTATACGAGAAAGTGTCGTGGTTGTGTGACTGCAGGAGGATACAGGATGACTTGGAATTCCCATTTGACATGATGAACGGCGGCTTGCTCTAAATGTAGGGAAATGCAAGATAACACAGATGAGCAGGAGAAACAATCCTGTAATGTCTAAATACAGTGCCAGAGTCGCGTCGATTAAAAATCTGGGTGTAACGTAGCAAACAGATATTTTAAGGAACGAGCAAAAAAGGTGGGTTGTAGGTGAGGCGAACCGTCGACTTCGACTATTCGGAGAATTCTAGGAAAGTACAGCGCGTCTATAAAGATCACGTATAAAAGAATTGTGTGACCCATTCTTGAGTAATGCTCGATTGTTTGGGATCACCACCAGATCACTTTAAGGGAAAATATTGGAGCAATTCACTGGCTTGGTACTAGATTCATTAGCATCCCGCCAGTAAGACAGAAACTAAAGTAGGAATCTCTGGAGGGCAGACGACGTTCTTTTCGTGACACGCTATTGAGAAAGTTTAGAGTACAGGCATATGCAACTGTTATACTGCCTCACTAATGTACATTTACCGTACGGACAGCGAAGGCGAGATATGAAATATTAGGGTACTCACGGGGGCATATATATACAGATGTGTTTCCCTCCCTTCATTTGCGAGTGGAATACGAAAGGAAATAACTAGCATTGGAATAAGATGCCCTACGCCACGGGCCATATGGTGGCAGAGAGAGTACGTATGTGTAAGTAGACGTAATCAGGAAGTTCAGTTCGACATATTTGTTAGGAAGTTCAGTTCGACATATTTGTTAGTTGCTAACGTGCTGGCTAATTTCAAGCTGTTTCTTGCCCTTTAGTCTTGCTTCGTTATCATCTACTTTATGCATTATCTGCTAATAACTAAAACTACTCTCAGTTCTTTTGTGGTGTAAAACTTCTATGTCAATGCAGATTTCCCTTGTGGAAAAAGGCATTCAAAACAGCGCTGTGGATTCTGATACAGAGCAAGAAATAGAAGATATATATTATTTCAGACGAAAACTGAAATCATGTTTCTCTAGTGACTCCTTCTGTAAATTATCTGATTACATTGAATCAAGGACTGACGATTCCTCTTAATTATATCGATAAAAACCTGTAGCAACAGGAGATGGTAGACACCTGAATATCAAAAATGAAGAGTCAGCAGATTTTTCCAAAGTGTCAGCTTTCTTGTTAGTGTTACTACGAGGCTGTTCTGAAAGGAAACGCCTCGTAGTTTTTCTGTGACAATCTTTCTAGTCTACAGATTTGGTTCTCAACATAGACAGTCTGGAGACGAACACGTTTCTCCGAACAAGAAACTAGTTTGTTGACTCAGTGACTGTAAAATGTTTGACATTGCTGACAAAGCCACAACCTCAGTTCTGCTTTCTCCGCTTCATAACTATCAAAGTGAAGTGTAGGAAGATGTAAGCGTAGGCTTCCGCGGCCGTTGTCACTGTCAATAAAATTCTCTGGGCTGTTGACCGAGTTGTCAGTCTACAAAATTGTCCGACAATTTGGCCAGTATTGTAAGTGACCTTCCTCAGGACTTTGTGCTGAGCTGATTGCTGAATGACAGTGTCTATAGATTTGTATAGTAACGAAGAAAGCTGTTTACGTAGTTTGATAGGGTACTTGATGATAGGAGGAGAGATGTTGGGCCTTCCTTAGTGGTCTTTGTATTATTCCTTGTCAATGATGGATAGAGACGTAGTTGATTGGTGTTTACGTTATTTCTTTCCATTGGTGGAAACAGGCGAGTAAGAAACGGGCGGTGACTGTGACGTAGCGCTGTTTACTTGTTCCCAGGTGTGATCTGTGTAGGTGCGACCACCGCGGTCTCCCGGCCTCTTTGTGAGATGCTTCTCGCGCTGTCTTCCCATTGCGTTGTCAGTGTTGGCAGCCATGGTGCCAGAAGCCTATACCCTTCCTCTCTGTTCATGTTGGCGGGTCACTTGGCTATTTCTGTGGCCTCTCTGATCTTCCTTCTCAATGTAAATGGCTGTTTCACCAGTACGTGGACTTTACAGAATATTATCTCTTTATCGCATTCATCTTGGTGTTCCGATACTGCTAACCTGGTGCGTCTGAAGTCTCTCTCTCAGTTCAGTACGAAGCCCTGGGGAAGGCCCCTTGCAATAGTAGCTAAAACATCGGACAATTTTATCTATTGACAACGTGGACTGCAGCTAATCCTGCATGACTATCAGTAGATATCACGAATAAAGATGTAGAATGTTAATAACGTTCGTTTTATAAGGAGGGATCAAAAAGTTTCTCTTCGAAGGCCGTACAGACCAGGAACAGTATGCCAGTCAGGCAACGTTGCAATAAGCGTAAAGGCAATCATCCCACAGACGCATCACGTTGAAGATTCTCCTTTTGTAAAGCAGCGTGGCCTGATGCGTGAAGTCCGTAAAACTGCTTGCTGCACATTCTCGTCCGACAGGAATCGCTGATCATTCAAGACGTCCTTCCAGTAACCGACACCATGATAATGCCACGGAGAAGATCAGGACTACAGGGCGAGTGCTCGAATGTCACCCACTTGAGATGGGGTAACTTCTGCGTTACGACATTTGCTATACTGGGACGTGCCTTCTCATGAAAGAACAGCACTCCTCGTCGCACACTACTCCCCAACGGTGATTTTCGACAGATATGTTGCCCCATATTCTCCGATGGCTACCAGCGTTGGGGTCAGCAGCCAATTGGTCCTATTTGAAAGCCTTTGTTAATAACGTTGCCATAGTCGCGTTACCGCATTTACTGCAGGCACGAATGCCACACTAATGCCTAGCTTACATGTCGCTGCTTATATGCCAGCATCAGAATCGCGCTACGTTGCATATACGCAGCAGCAAGCGGAAACTTTTAACATCGGCATTTGTATTTTAAAAGTCTTAAGATTTTTTAAATAAAAATTCGGAGACGATACTTTTCAGCACATCCTCATACGTTAACTGTGTCTCGGTAGCCACAAACAGCTAGCTGTTCAAAGATACTTAATCATTAATACAATTCATACATGGTGTTTCCCATTACTAATGTACATCTTGGTTCATTTCAATTCCCAGAACAACATCTTCCATAAAGGAATCCATAGAATATAATAATGAATGAATTAATTATGGAAGGAACAAATTAGCACATGAATGGACAATTAACTTGGCCTAGCGCGCACCCAAACTACTTAACAGCAACTTGAAAACTGGACTTGCCTGTTGACTGCTTTTAGGTCTGAAGTGCACAAGCTGTTACACGCAGCCTACCTCAGAAGCTTTCTTTTGGCATCGGCCGTCTTCATAGAGAGGTCCTCTCTCCTCGTCACATTACTGGCATACTTCTTGGGTGGCAAAATTGCAGGTCCTGATCAGGTATATATGCATGTGCCTTTGTTACAGATTCATCCCACAAGTAGCGCACCAATAACGCAACTGCTTTGTTCTTTTGTATTCTAGATATTCGCAATGGCTCGTTTCTACAATGTCCTCAACGCTTCCTTAGCCATTATGTTTCCCATGGGCATTGCAACAGTACAAGAGGCCCGAATTTCTGTCCGCCGTATCGAGGTAAGTACCCATTTTCCAGATACAATCGACTTTCAAGGTCTCTTGGTGTTAATGGGTCAATGTCTTGTGCTGACCGTAGGTGCCATGTCATTTAAAAGTACTAGGAATGCGTCCTGGACAATTTATCGCCGAATAGGAAGAAGCGTATTCGGAAACTGCCAAAAGACTATCGTTTTTAGAGACTTGGGCTCTTGGTCTGCCAGATAATTTATTCTTTGCATAGGCTGACAATTCTAGATAAAATATCAAAAAAGTCGAAACACCAAAACATAATTAATGTAGAATACAGATATTTCTGGAATAAATTTGCCTAGAAAACTTGTTTAAGTGATTAACATCGCAAAAACACAGGTTAATGTAAGCGCGAGATAAACCATTGAAGATGTGAAAGGGTGTTACATTAATAACTGTTGTAGCCGCCATAATGTTGAATGTAAGCATGCAAACGTGTATGCACTGTGTTCTACAGATGCCGGACCTCAGTTTGTGGGATGGAGTTTCATGCCTGTTGCACTTGGCCGGTAAGTACAGGGACGGTTAAAGCTGTTTGCCGATGACGCTGTAGTTGTCGTCCGATAATGTCCCATATGTGTACCATTGGGGACCTGGTAATCTAACAGGCCAAGGCAACACATCAACAACAGCGGTATGTGGGCGGGCGTTATCCTGTTTGGAAAACACCCGTGGATTGTTGATCATGTGGCAGCACAACAGGTCGAATCGGCAGACTGTTGTACCAATCTATATTCAGTGTGCCTGGGATAATCACGACAGTGCTGCTGCTGTCATATGAAATCCCATCCCAAACCTTAGCTCCAGGTGCAGGTCCGGTGTGCCTAGCACACAGACAAGTTGTTAGGCAGCCCATGTGGCTAATTCCTGGATCGCGGTACGACTGATTCAAGTTACCAAGGACCGGTACTCGGTACATACTATACTCAAATTTTTGTATCAATATTCACTTATACGCATTTAAAAACGTCTATTTTACTATCAATTACTCAAAAAAATTAATTACAGTGATATTTTTTCTTATCTCATTCACCTATTATAAAAAAAATATTTTTTATCGAACATTGAAAGTAAGAAAATGAGTTTAATATTTTTTTTATAAAAAGTGCATGTAAGAAAAAAATTTAATTAATTCTAACAAAGATTAATTCATATTAAAAATTTACTGGCTCTCTAGTGCAGCATATTTTATTATTTAACTAGGCAGTTAGCATTAATTTAAATAAAAAATTCATTCTCAGAAAGTCCTAAGACTTTCGGCACTATCTTAAGAAAAGCTGGAGGGCTTTTTCTTGTGTTTACTGCCTTTATTTCATTTGCATCCTCTGGTTGTTTTCGGAGTCCATCGCGAAGTCCAGGTAAATTGTCCTTTGTATCTGGTCCCGTCATCTCGAATTGAGGGTAAAGAGCTCGAACAGCAGTGACTTGTTGATCCATGATCCTAAATGTGTTGCGTGAACAGCCCACTCTGCTGGCATGGTACTCAGCGTGTTCGGTCAGAGGGCAGCTGCCCTCTGTAATAAAAAAAAATTGAGTTAATCGATCAACAACGAACTTAAACGGATGTCTTACGACGTCCGCCCCAAGCAGATGCAACGAACAGGAGCGAACAAAATGAGATTTTTTTTAAAAAAAAAGAACAAAATACTCTTGGCCTGGGACACTCCGGGAGTAAATGTATTTGATCGCAGTTTGTATGTATTGTTGGCACCTGAATCACAGCTTACATTCTAAAAATGTTATTTTCATCAGTTTATTTTGAGTGTAAATAAATTATTTTCTTCACATTTTTGTATTTAATTTGAAGTGATGAAATATACATAATTTGTAACATTCTCTTATAACACTCAAAATAAGATTTAAAAAGAATATTACACCTTAAAAACGAAGTATATTACTGTACTGTTGCAAATAGTAAGAGCTCCAGCACCATCTACGAATGAACCACTTGGCAAATAGCGAAGACAGAACGTCTAAACGAGACAGAGCAAAGAGGGAAAAGCCAGTACACATGGTGTCGTCTCATTTCCTCTGACGTCAACACTGTCGACACTGTTACACTAGGTCAGTATTACCTTATCTAGAGGCCACACATTGCCAGATAAACACAAGCTGTAAATTCCCAGAGCTGTCAGCGCTCTTAGAAGACTTACAATGACAAGACCTATGTTGTCGTATGGATATGTAAGGTTCAAACATCGATCTCATGCAAATATTAACCGACTTTGAAATTCAAAATGCTATTGCAAAAAAAAATAAAAAATAGTTCAAATGTCTCTGAGCACTATGGGACTTAACTTCTGAGGTCATCAGTCCCCTAGAACTACTTAAATCTATCTAACCTAAGGACATCACACACATCCATGCCCAAGGCAGGACTCGAACCTGCGACTGTAGCGGTCACGCGGTTCCAGACTGTAGCGCCTAGAACCGCTCGGCCACACCGGTCATGAAAATGCTGTTGTAATCTTCATAACAAGAGCTATCTGAAATATCATATTTAAACTGATATAGTAATTTTTTCAGTTTTTATTTCCTCTGTCTTTCTGGAAATACTTCCAAAAGAAATGTAAACATGACGTTAACACTGCTGTAACTATTTCTGATTTTTTATTTGTTTGTGTAGTTAAAAATTTTTAATAAGTATTGTGTACTGTGCATTGTAAGTTAAATTTTATTACCGTACATTGCTACATGTGCTAAACTAACTGAAGAAATTTTTTTTTAAAGTTGTGCAAAGTTTCATAGTTGCTTTCTTTGTAGTTACAATATTCTTTCTGCAAGCCATGTTAAACACATACATTGGAGAATCTGAAATGAAATCATATGGAGTTATCTCAGTGTCACATTTGAGTAGTGTAACTAGTTTACAATCGAGAAATACATCATACGCATTGAGAACATTATTTGGTGATTTAATATTCCACATGTCCTGTGGGAGAACTGAGATTCCTTCATTTTTCAAGTACATTTTCTGTACTTAACTTGGTCAAACAATGAACAGTCAAATAACTGATTATTCTTACATTTAGTCTGAAATGTAACAAATACAAAATATGGCATACCATCATATCAAATTCTGCAGAGGTATAGTAATTTGTGATATCAAGTTCAAAATTTCTCTTACCACTCAATCCTGCAACTTCTACAGTTTGTAGTTCATAAAAAGTAATCGAAATTTTTGGATTTTTCAGAATAATTTCTCATTGTTATTTGATTCATATTTAACTATTGGTACCCGAATATGCAGTGATTTCATTACAATTCCTCTTTCTTGAGGAAGTTTATGTTTAATTTCAACTCCATCGCCATTATAATCTGGCCACCTAAGTATTGCATCTCCAGCTCTAGAAGACCTAGTCAAAATCAGATTTAGACGATCTTCCCGCATAATTTCTTTACAATCTTTAAAAAATCCGCCAAGTAGTCCAAGTGGATAAAGTACCTCGTTTTATTACTCCTTATTTTACCATTATTAAGAATATGTCTAAGCGTATTTTATCAGTAACAGATGAAGGCAAATATAACATAGCTGTTGATGGAAATAAATGGCTGTTCAATTTTGGATAAAATGTTATTTTCTTTCTTTATGGTCACAAAATCGAAGTTTTTCCACACAATTAGCGATTAATTTTTAATTGGATTTTCTGTCATATGTTTGATGACTGATTATAACCCCTCACAATTAGCTATACCAATTCTAAAGTTGATGTAAATTGTGCATACATCTATCACCAATATTTATTTCAATCTCTGTATCCTTGTTGGGTGCATTTAAAGTATTTTTTGTTCTTTATTTCACAGGAAATGAGTAAAACAAATAACTCTCGATTTTTCTCATGATCTATTAAGGATAAAACTTATTAAGACCTTTTTAAACAATTTTACACAAACAACATTGAAGTCAATCACATTCTCATTTTCATCTGTTATACCAATTTTTAATTAGGTTCAACAACAGGAATGCCAACAGGATAACATGGTTCATAAATTATTGTTCCTCCCAATCCAGCATTTGGTTTAGATGAAGAAATAATACTAGTTTCTCTATTAAAATGATAAGTTTAACAAACATTTAATCAGCTTGATTAAAATTTATTTTTATTCATCCAAATGGAATAATTATGGGAAAATCATTTCCAACAGTTTTTTATTAGCTTCAATAATTTGATTATTAAAATCTAGCACACTTGCAATATAACTTCTATAATATCCATATATAATTTAACATCACTCTCAACACTAACCCTCTTTAAAATTTAAGCAGTTTTAATGTGGGCATTTGGGTTTTTCGAATGAATAAATTTTTCTAAATTTTTTAAACTACTCTGACCTATAGGAATTTCTGTTGTTTCTACTTCATAGTAAATTTTATTAGTTTTTGATGTAATTTTTGGAGCTAAAAGAGTTCTATAGAAACCAATCAATGATAAATTTTTATAAGTTTCTCATATTGGAACAGTTAATAATTTTATTAAGAACAGATCATTTATCCCTCAAATCAGATGGGCAAATGGAGTATATTAACAAAAATTTATTTAAATAGATGACAAATTGGGAACCAAAAATAAGAATTCCAGAAAAGAAATCAAAAACTTAACTTTTACCTAATTCTGTGTGATGTGCAATAATAATGACCAATTGGTTGTGGAAATATTATAATTAATGACTGATAATTATTTTCTAGCTCCTGGATAGTTGGATTAAAATTATTGTACATTTACTCCAAAATTTTAGATCAAGCAAAATACTCACAATTTACAAAAAGCTTTAAAAATTTGAAGACAATCATAATGAACGAAAATGCTACTTTTATTGAAAATAGTGATGAAATTTTCGCGTTAGATCAATGTCTAGATAACTCAATAGTAGCATTTGCAGAAGGTAAGTTCAGAAATGAAATTCAGATTTTCAAGACTGCATAAACACCAAATGTAAACTTCAAACATAACAAACGTTAAGCAGATCAATGTTTTTTTCATTTTGAATAAATGTTTGCAAAATTTGACACAGAAAAATATATATGAAAAATATAAAAAAGACGATCAACCAGTAATGGATAGTACTGCACTAGCAAAATAAGGAATTGAAGGTTTACATGATAATATTCTGAAAGCTATTGAAGAAAACACAGAGGATGAAAAACAAATGGTTCCTATCATCACAGAAGATATTGGAGATATACCAGAAATTAAATCTGATTGAAGTCCACAATGTGATACAACATTCAAGGAGTCAGAAACACAGGATGTATTGGAGAAGTATGAAGAACTGACTAAATGTAAAATCAGAACAGCCACTACAAAAAATAATGGATAGTAATGCTATAAAAAATAAATGTTAGTGAAATAATGTTATAGTATTTTAATCTTAGTAAAGATGGAGTTTTCAGATTGAGACATGTTGAAATACTTAAATAAATTTAAACTGATAAATTACCAGTTGAGTTCAATGGAGATTATTGTAGAAAGGATAAGATTACTACAGATGATATAAGTGAAAAATTTGACAGTGTTCATTTATCTTATTATGCAGATATGTTATACATAATTCGGGATCATTATATTCTGAGAGTAACCCAAATGAAATAAAATTGGATACAGGTAAGGACTATAAATACTTGAATAAAAGATTGTTGATGCGTATTTCCCAAACTTAAAAGATCAAACATAGATTTTTCTGATTATTCAGAAATATAATCACCTGAGATAAAACGTAAAGTTTTAATAACGAAATATTCAGAGAAAGCCTCAAATATGTTTGGATGAATGGTGTTGGAGATATAACCAACAGATTAACAGTAATTCATGGAGAAAAATTAGTTGGAAATAGAAATTATCACAATGAAAAAGTTGGAATAATGTGGAATTTTACTAATAAATTCGATGACTTTATTATCAATAATCCTACAGGAAGTCCATATTTAAGTAGATTTTTGAATAATTTTCCTGGCCCATTTTGAAAAAGTGAAAAATATGTAAACACCAAATGTAAACTTTAAACATAAAAAACGTTAAGCAGATCAATGTTTTTTTCATTTTGAATAAATTAATTAACAAATTTCCATTTGAAATACATCTTCCTGATTGTAATTAATGTTGTCCTGGGATCACATTAGATGGATGATCAGCTAGTGATGATGCAAGAACATATAAATTAGATGGAGCCTGCAAACAACATAAAACCACTTATTGTGATCATAGGCATTGAGACTCTAGTCATTAACCTGACAAAGAACTTCAATTAGCTGCAAAGGAAGGAATACATTCAAGTGATGCTTCATTATGAGAAAAAATAGTTGCAACTGCAGAAAGAGGTACAATCTATGGAAAATGAAAATTAGGAATTGGTTTAGATGTTGATGAAAATGTTTGGGTATTATAAAGTTATTAATCGTTATAATTTTTTTATCTGTGTTGATAAATAAGTTTAGTTGGATTATACTTTGCAACCAAGTGACAAAACTAAACCAAAATCTACAAAAATTAAATTAAATAATGATTAGTATTTATCAGTTTTTAACTGATGCACAAAAAGAAAGAAAGATAAAAAACTAGTGGAAATTTTCTTATTGCATTATGAATTCCAGTTGTGGAAAAATCACTGAATATCTAACACAAAAGAAACAGGCTCTGGATTAACAGAACATGAAGGTAGATTTTTACCATTACTAGCAGCAATATCACCATATCTAGCGACTAATGGTTCACTCGCTGGTGGTTCCACAGCAATCAAAAAAACAGTAATAAACAAGATAAAAGCTGATAAAGAATTAGAAAAAAAGATATAATGTAGCACTGGGAACTAAGAGAAGTGGAGTAAAAAAGAATTTTAAAAATAATCCATATGTATCGTGATCCATAAAGTAATTTTGATCTATAAAACTTGCTAAATAATTAAACCCTTTGATAGAGGATACATGTTTGATGAATTACCTAATGAACCAAAGAACTGAATCTGAACTACTAAATTTAGATACATCTGATCATCCTGGAGCTCATTACATTTGTTATTATAAGAATAAAGATATAAAAGTTGTTTTTGATTCATTTGGTGGTAATATACCAAAACCACTAATCAACTATTTGGGAAAAAATTATCTGTACTGCAGAATGGACAGAACTTTGATGGAGCAATTTGTGGTCATTTGTGTCTGTTTGTTTTAAAACTGTGTTTAGATAATGGGACATTTTTCGAAATGGGCTGCAGACTAAAATTAACACATTTAATGATCAAATAAATTCAGGAAACACAAAAAATTAATTACTTATTTTATTTATTTATTGATTTTCCTCTATACAAAGATTTTTCTCCAATATATCAGATACCCAAGTAATATTGCATCTTTTACACAAGATCTTAATTATCTACTCTAGATGTTCCACCAGGTGTTTTGCTCTTGTAGATCTTCCTTTGCACAAAGTCTTTTAATTGTTAATTGTATATTTAGGAGTCATGTGGTCATAGGATGTTCTCTTTTCTTCTTCCCCTCTAGTTCCAATTCCAGGATCATTTTCGAAGTTGTGGCTTTCTCCATTCTTCTTATATGCCCGATCCATTGTAACTTGCTTCTACCCATAGTGTCATGCACTCCTCTTCTTACTTCCTTTCTCTTTATCATTTCGGATTTCTTACTTTCTCTTTTCTAGAAGTTCTTGCTAATCATCTCCAGAAGTCCTTTTCTACTGCTTGCAGATTTTTAATGTGTTTCAGGTTTGTAGTCCAAGTCTCCACTCGATATATAACTATGCTCTCTAGTATCAATGTATAAATGATTATTTTGGTTCGGATTATTACATTTCTGCTGCATCAGATTGAGTTTAGCATCCCAATGACCTCCCCACAGCTGATTCCTTTATTGATTTCTACCTCTGATTTTCCTTACAACTCTAAAATAAATCCCAAATAACAGAAAGTGTTGACCTTCTTAATTTCCTTTCCCTCTATGTATAACTCATTTGGAGGATTTGCATCCTCACTGTCGTGTGCTACAACTGCTTGATCATCAGCAAGTGTAGTTGACGTAAATAAACTCCCTCTTTAATTTCTAACCCCATCCCACTGCATTTAAGAGAGCATTATTGAAGACTGATATCCACATAGATTTTAAATAACGTTGGTGACATGGGAGAGCCATGTAACAGTCCCTTGTTCTAAATTTCTATGAAAGTGTACTATCAATTTCCAATTGATTGATTTTAACACATTTCATGCATTATTTTAATTAAAGGACTATTTATGTTTTGCCATATGTAATGATCTCCAAACTAATTTTGTCAGTATGCTTTTTTGTATCTGTAATAATTTTATCTATTTCTTTTTTTATCAAAAACAGTAAAAACACAGGATACAAAACACTCAGAAAACTCAGGAGGAAACTCCAAAATTAAAACATTATTAATACTGAAGCAGACAAAGGAAATACAGTATTTCTTATTCCCAAACAACAATACACTGACAAATCACAAGAGTTCATTTTACAAAATAATATTAAAAAAACTGAAATCAAACTGAACAAACAGATTTCAGACCAAGGTAAAGAATATGTAAAACAATGTAGACTATGCACTGGATGACAGGGAAAAAGGTAAATTAATGCAGAACAGTCCTACAGCACCCACCCTCCAATTCCAACAAAAGAACTATAACCAAATATCCCAGTAAGACAAATAGCAACAAATAATTGGTACAATAGGGATCTAGTCACCAAATTATACAAAAATATTAAACAAGAAATACAGTCAGTGAAGACAGTACATAAACACCTACAAACAACTGTACAACAAAACACTACACAAACAGGCACAAACAGCGACAGAACAATAATGACACGAAGAATACAGGAAAACAAGAAAGAACAGTCAAGATGGTACCCAATGATATACAAGCACAAAGAAATACATAAAATGACAAACATTTTCAAAAGACAAGGGAATTAAATCCAACGTCACATTCAAAAAATAACTAAAAAAAACAGATATCTACCAAAAAGCAGGAATATGCCAACTACAGTGCAACACATGTGATGGTAGGTACTAGGACAAACGAGCAGAACATTTGACACCCAGTACAAACAACACATCAGAACATGGAAAGATGGAACGGGCCACTCAACATTTGTGGAACATTTGAGAGAAAATAACCACAAATCTACCACAAGAGAAAATGATATCAAAATAATTAGAATAAATAATGAAAGATATCTCCCAACATTACAGGAAAATTGTCATTTATACAAAACAACGGCTGAAAAGAAACAACTACTATATGACCAATAAATATGACTAACAACTCACTGTTTTCACTGACTGATCATATAATATGCAGAAATTCCAACAAATGATTACACATCTGATTCCTCACATAAATATATACAGGAAAATATAATAATAATTATTATTATTATCATTATTGAGAATAAATAAAGGAATAAAAACAGTAATAAAAATAATTACATACACACACACACACACACACACACACACACACACACAAACAAACAAACACACACACACACACACACACACACACACACACACACACACACACACACACACACACACACACACACACACAGGGTCACAAAATAGTTGAATGTAGAGAATTGAGAAAGTTGGAAACATATGGAAAAACAAATGTAACATTGTATTGAAAAGATGACAGTTATAGTGATCTCTAACGTAAACAGTGAACTGAAAGTGAACTGAAAGTGAACTGTATGATGTAAACCTGGTTGCCAGATGACGAAAAGCAGTTTGCATACATCCATTGAATTAGAAGTTGCTGTATGTACCTATGCATTTCATAAAAGAGTTAAGGAACTGTTTTAAATCTATAACCTACATGTGAAACCATAACCTATGTGTAAAAATGGACAAATCATGTAATATTTCAGGACACCCACTGAAGATGCCTTGTAAAAAAGGTGGAATTCAGCTGGATTCATAAATGAAAATAAAAATTTTGACGTGTAGCATGCATAAAAGACATTTTCTTTGAAACTACTGCAATTTAATAAAAACGATCTAACTAACTGATTTACAAAAAGTAAATGGAAAAAACTTTTACAGATTATTTCTCAAATATTATATATGTAATTCTTAAATTATTATATGATGCTACACCCACGTCAGTTAAGTAATTTTCAAAAAAGGAAGTGTGACAAGCAAAAAACTGAAATTTAATTCGGTAGAGGTGATGAAATATTGAATATACATTTCAGTACAATGTAAAAATCAACAGAATTACTTTATTTGGTGCCAATGTAGGTAGTGATTTGTCAATACCTGATTTTAAAACAGATGTAAAAATAAGTAATATCAATTAATTAGAAATTTTATATCCTATTCAGTTCAAAAATCCATTACTTGCAATGTAAATAAAAGATAAGATATTTATAACTCCACATAAACTAGTTAGAATCAAATGTTGATATTAACAGGAACAATAATTTAAATGTTATTAATTTTTTCATCTTTAGAAATGCAGAATCACATTTACTGTTTAAAGTCTAGTAACTTACTGAAACACCTCACAGAGTAACAACTAATAATGGGAGACAAGAATTGAAGGTCTTTATACAGTATGTAAAACTGAAATGTGTAACTATGTTGAAATATTTTTGTAAATGTACATGATGAAACTCTAAAGAGGATCCCCAAGAGCCCTTATGAACACTTTAACAGCTACTAAGATGAACAAATTGTTCATCCACGAAGAAATAATTAATCAAATACAAGATTGCAATGAGAAAAAATTTTAACAGAAGGAATGTAATTTCTCTTGGTATTCATGATTTATGGTAAGCAGATCTAATACAAATGAATTTATGTAATTTGAAAGGAATTTCAAAATTAAATACATGATATAAATATATATTACCTGTTACAGATGGTTTTTAAAAATTTGAGTTAACTATTCGTGTTAAATATTAATCAAGTAAGAATTTAATTAATGTCTTTAAAAAAAATAGTTAGAGACAGAAATGGTGAAGAATTTTAGGATAAAGATTTTCAAAAACTGATGAAAAAATTTAATATTTATCATTATTCAGCTTTATCAGAACTGAAAGAATCTGTTGAAAACTGTTACAGAACACTTAAAAGAAAAGATGTGGAAAAATTCAGACTTACAGAAGAAGAAGAATTTTGTAATAAACTCACTCACTGTGGAAATACATGAAGAAAATTATAAATATGCAAAATAAGCTGGGGAAAATTTAATATGAAAAAGCTTGGCGAATATCATGATCTGTGTCTAAAAAACTATTTTTATTGGCTTATATGTTTGAAAATTTTAGAAAAACCAGTACAAAAGATTATGATCTTGATCCATACTGATGTTTTACAGCCCCAGGATTATCTTGGGTTTCAGTGTTGAATATGACTTCTTGATTGGTTACATAATTATGAAATGATTTTAGTTGTTGCAAAGGGAATAACTCTGTTGTAAAATATATGTCAAGGCAAATAATAAATATATGTACAACTTTGATGAAGTAACTATATCAAATTATTTAGCATATTTATATGAGTACAGTTTATATGTTTATACTATGAGTCAACATTTACCATATGGTGGATTTCCATAGGGTGAACCAAATAACTTTGATTGTGGAAAAATAAGAGAAATTTCAGATACTGATAAATTGGAAACATCTTGAAAGTAGATATAGAATATCCAAAAGAATTGCATTACATAGAGATTTACCATTAACTCCTGAATGTGAAACTGTACAAGGAACTAAAGTGAGGACGTCGTTAACTACTCCAAATGAGAAACATATATATGTAGTTCATTATAGAAATCTTATACATTATCTATCTCTTGGAATGCAAATAACAAAAACACACAGGATTTTAAACTTTAATCAAATGCATAGGTTGAAGAAGCATATAGATTCAAATTTATCAATGAGAACTAAAACCAAAAATGATTTTGAAAAAGATTTCTATAAAGTGATGAATAATTCAGTGTTTGGAAAAACGATAAAAGACTAAGAAACAGAGTGGATATAAAATTAGTGTCAGATGTTGATAAATGTATAGCTAAACCCAACTTTAAGAGAAAAAATATATTTAATGAAAAACTTGCAGCTATTCATATGAACCAAACAAAAATTCCATTTAATAAATTCATCTGTGTTGTTATGAGTACACCTGATTTATCTAAAAACTGATGTTTAATTGTCAAAAGTAATGATGAAACCAAAATATGGAGAAAATATTTAGTTGTATTGTCAAGATATTGACATCACATTACACTATCAAAACTGACAATTTTTTATAAAGATACGAAATCAGACATAGATTACTTTCATACAGGTGATTATCCTGAAAATAATATAAAAATATTTATGGAATTCCACAAGTAAACAGGAGTTTTAAGAAATATCAAAAGTGAGTGCAATGGAAAAAAAATGGAAGAATTTTGTGGTTTAAGAGCAGAAATGCATGCTTATGAAATTGATGATAAAGTATAGGAAAAGTCTAAACGGATTAGGAAAGTATTATTAAAAATAGAATAATAGTAGAAGATTATAAAAATTGTTTGTTTAACAATAGGAAACACTACAGAAAATTTTATATGATTTGAAGTGAAAAACATGATGTTTATACACTTGAAACAAACTAAAAAGTGTTGAGTCTTCATGATGAGAAAAGAAATGTTTTGGAAAATGAAATAGATATATGACCATATAGGCATTACAAATTATTAAAAAATCTAATAAACTTTTTTCTATAGAAATGGATAGTCTAATCAAGAAGCTCAACAATGCGAGTGTCTCAAAAGAGATTAAAATATTAACTCAATGAGAAGTAAATGTTTTATTCAATATTACTATATGTGAATATTTAAATAATAGATATGGGGAAGAAATTTGTATGGTGCTTAACAATGAGTTTCAGATTTTTTTAGTAGTTAGAATTTTAAATTAATTACTGATTGGCATTTTCAATTAGTTGAAAAAGAGCAGCTGAAACTGAAATACAAACGAAAGACAAAGTTCAAAAATAGAAGTAGTGAAATTCATGATCTGGAATGCACTCTATGAAACTATCTAAAAATTTTATTTTTTCCTATTAATTTTTATTATCTTTAAATTTACAATACCAAAAGGCAAAAGCAGTGTGGAGACTGTCTAGAGAAAAAGATTATTATTGAACTTTATATAGCTAAATATTGAAAAGAGGGATATTGCTGGAATTGTACAGAGTGTAAAACTAAATACATGAAAACAAAACAATGCATATGGTAAAACTGTAAATTAGCCTTCTCTCAAAAACAGTTTACAATTGGCAGTTCATTAAAATCTTATGGCTGCCCAAGAAGATATAATTAGAAAAATTAATTGTAAAAAATTGAACAGTTTTTATTTATTTACTTATATTGACCGTCTACAATAAAATATACAGAACTGGAGAGCCAGTAAATTTTTTAATATGAATTATTGTTTGTGGGAATGAATTAATTTTTTTCCTATATGCACCTTTCATACAAAAATATTAAGTTTATTTTATTTGATTCACCTTTGTTTAGAAAAAATAATAATTTAAAAATAGGTGAATGTGGTAAGAAAAAATATTCCTTTTTATTACTCTTATAAGTATTTCGTACTAAAATAGGCATTCTTAAATGAAAATAAGTGAAAGTTTGACCTAAAAATCTATATATAGCAGATACAAGACACTGGTCTTGGGTAACTTGTGATGGTCTTGCTGTGAGCCAGGACTGAGCCGACTGAGTTAGGACCAGTATTTTGTATCTACTCATGTTGGTTGTAGGTCCTCAACTGGCCTTATAACCAACACAAATACTGGCGTTGAGGGAGAACCAGCTGTAATCAGAAAACACAACAGACCTCAAACCTGCTGTCCAATTAACTCCAGGCACTACTGAAGTCACAAAGGTCAGTGATTTGGAGTAAGATGAATTCACACTACAGGGCCTCTGGCTCAGAGCTGTTCTTGAAGTAACTGATTTATAACAATCTGTTGTTTCACTGTGGTCCATGCTCCTGCTCAAATCGCTGCTGAAGATGCAGTATGATGTGTCAGAGCTGCACACCAAATACTATAATCTTCGTTCCTGGTAGTATCATGTGGTTGTCCTGAGATTTGTCTTCTTGCATCTGCGGACCACTGCCATAAATAATGTACAGTGGCTACATTCTCGCCAAGTCTCTGTGCAATATTGCAGAAGGGAAATCCAGCTACTCGTAATTATATTACATGACCTCCTTCAAACTGAAAGAATAGTTGATAATGGCATTTTTGCCGCCTTAAAGGCATTGTAACATCAAATCACAACATCCAGTCTCAAAGGTAAATGGCGCCTGCGACCATTACAACGTGTATTTAAAGCAAACCTGATTTGTATCCACATAGTGGCGCCACAAGCCTCACTCTTATGCGACAGGTTCGAAATTTTAATGGACATCATCTTTCAGATGTAACAAAACACCAGGAACATTTGTTTATGTCGCACAAATCCTTCCTGGTGTCGCGACTTTTTTTTCCCATCTAGGTATAAGATGACAGAACATTGCATGGCAGACAGAGCTTTCAGAGCGTACTATTACAAACGTTAGTTTCTATGATCAATCATTATGAAATAGAATGAGTAACGTTACATTCATTTATAAGTATTGGCACATGCTGACAAATTTCGGTTTTTTTTTCTTTTTTTACGATACAGATGTGAATTTGTAATTCCTACATGTCATATTTTACATGTCAAATATATAGAAATTCTCCTGCCAAATACGAGTCACAACGAGAAACACTTTCAGTCCAATTTCAATTTTATTTTACAGACTACCTCACCTTTTCTATCATTTAGTAGATGACGAAAAGTTTTTGTGGCATCATTGCAAACCCTATGTTGTGCTAAAGACAACATTGTAATGGAGTAATTATTGTCATCTTCTTCTTACTGCACGTTTGTGAGCAATGAAAACTTATAATCTTAAAGATGAGGTACCCAATAAAATTATTCTTTATAACATTAGTCAATGAAAATATGGAAACTGTGTTAATGTACTGGTTCGTGTTTCTTTAATATTTGCAATGATCTGAATTTAAATGTGCCTGAACTGTATTGTTTTAGGAGGTCAAAAATGGTTTCGTCCTATATAAATTCTGATCAATATGCACATCTAAAACATTGAGCTTTCCACCCATGTTATTAATGAACTAAATACGTCGTGTCTTTTAAATTGGGAGTGAAATCATTTGCAGAAAATCTCCCAATAATACCTTTAAGAACACTGAGTACTGTTTCTTTTGTTAGTATATATGTATTTATTTTGATTAAAGTACTGTTGTCATCTGTAAATAAAAAACTAATCCTTCTTCTTCAATATGAGACAGAAGATCGTTTACATATTTGGGAAATATTAGTGGAGCTAAGATTGTGACTAGCAGAACCCCATAAGTGACTCCTTCTCTATAAAAGGAACCTCCCCTGGTAACATTGGTAGAGTTGTAAGACCACTTCTTGTATTATTTTGCTTAGAAATGGCATGACATTATCCAGTGATTGGCTACATCATTAGTTCAATAAAACCTCGGTTTACTAGGAGGATATTGCGATTCACTTAGTGAAATATCTTACATAGATCACTGAAACCATTACTATTTTGTTTATTTTATGCTTGCAAAACTTTAGTGAGTGAGTGTATGTATACCATTCTAATCTGAGCAACCTTTTTGATACCCAAACTGTAATTCAGTAAGGATATTATTGTTGCTCAGGTGAGTTGCTAGTCTAGACCTTCTCGAATTTTTTTTAAAATGTTGCCTACACTTAAATGGGACTGTAGCTATTGCCATTTTTCCTATTACTTTTATTGTAGATGTATTTCCAAACGCATTTTTCAGTCTCTCTGGAAAAATACCCCTACGTAGTGATGTTTAATATATTTCATAACAGACAGCATTTATATTACTGCAAGAACTCTTTAGTACTTCGTTGGAAACACCAGCAAATCACACTGGCTTTCTACGTTTCATACCTGCTACCTATGAGTGACCATTTATAGCTCTCCCATTTAAATTAGTAGTGATGCTACCCTATTCTATGGCCTACTGTCCTCTCTCTCATTTAACTACACTCTCTATAGACTTACGTCTGTGGTCAAATGTACTGATTTCTCACATAAAGTGCATGTTCCTCAGTTTTGTAGTATCTTTTCTTGGTGATATTGAGTAAATTCTTTATTTGTGTGGCTCTCTTGTCCATAGTCACTTTACAATTACTGAAGATATTTAATTCCATTTTTTAAACCATGAGGAAACGCGTGTTTCATCACCAAAAACATTACGTTTTATTGAAATAAAAAATCATTACTGGTCTGTAATGAAAGATATTGACAATTTGTCTTTATGTCTACATTTAAAAACATTTTGTTACAAAAGATGTTCAATTTACTTTCGTTGTTTTATGTCTGGTTTTCTCTCAAACCAGAAAACGCCGTCACCTTTCAAATTTCGAAGTATTCTTTCGTTTGAAACTGCTGACTGCTACACCCACGTTATTTTGCAGAACTAAGCATATCTTAATGTGAAATGCACCATGCTCGAGCACCACTGCTGTCTGTTGTGTCTCTGTGGCTATGTACGTCTCATGTGTTTTGTGTAGTGTTACCATCATTATCGTTAGTTTTTCTTTTATCTAATAATGTTCTCTGCGATTTGTCATATGAGTGTTATGCTCTTTAATTATGTTACTTTGTATTTATTTAATTTTTATGCGAAATTAAGATCTAGTAATGGAGTTGAAGCCCTAAATAGTTAGTGGTTTGGAGGGGGGCAAGGGGGGAAGTAGATAGGACTAACAGAGAATATTTAATAGACACAAGGAAGGACAGCACGAATGGTCATGGGTTTGTTTGACTCATGGGAGAGTTTCACCAACTTGCGGAAAGAGCTGAACTGGCAAACTCTTGAAGTTATCCCATGAAAACCTAGTTAGAAAGCTTTTAAGTATTGAATCTAGAAATCTACAAGTATTACAATCCACTTCATATCGCTCATAGAGTGATCAACAAAGCAAATTTAGTAATTACAGCATGCTCAGAGACATTTAAGCAGACATTTTTTCCACACTCCATATATTAATGGAAATGGAAAAAGCCCTAATAAGTGGTACAATGAGATGTGACTCTGCTACGCACTTCTAAGTTACTTGTAAAGTGCATATGTAGATGCAGATTTATCTTGAGGTTGAAACTCTTGTGCCCATGTTTACTTAGAAACAAACTGCTTTTTGGATGGACTTCGGCTTGAGTAAACACAATCTTTTCTGCTTTTACCCAGGCATGCTTCCCTTAAGTTATGGAATGGTCGATGTTCTTTTTCATTTTTTTATGTTAAACAACAAGAGAAATGCCCTTTAATATCTGCACATATATGAATTTGAGTTTTTAGGGAAGTCTTCACAAATTTGAAATCGAACAAGATTTTTGTATGTATACCTTGTTACACATGTTTGGATTTTTTTGGTTTTCTATGTTTTGAATTACAGCTGTTTTTTCTTTCACAGGTTGTCACTTGTCAACATAGATAACTTGTTGTAGAAAATTACTCGCATGGGAAATTACGACTGGAATATCATGGCTAACATTATTTTGTTATACGTGGTAGTTTCTGTGTGTGTCTGTGTGTGTTTATGGGGTAATGTCGTTTGACTGTTCCTTGAAGACAGAAAACAGAGCTTCGTTGTCCAGGGTTGTGTATTCATTCATTATTTCTTTTCCTGAAATTATCGCTTTCTGTGTTTGATAGTTTTCCTCAGTTATTATTTTTGAGGGGGCTGTTGCACTTGAGAATCTTTAAGTGTGTGTTGATGTCTGTTGGTCTGTGTTTCATTTCCATAAGGCATTCTGCGAATGTAGAACGACAGATGTTACATATTAGTGCTCCTCTATGTTCTGTGTACCAGCCAATGAATTTTCTGCTTGTCGTTCTAATATTAACTGAAGAGCAATACTCGCATATCAGCTGGTAAATACAGATATTTTATGTTTGACACTGTCGCTGCTGATTGTTTTCTCTGCACTGAGTTATCTGTTCTGTAGGCTATTTTAGTCTTAATTTTTTGAGTATGTTGCCTGTTCTGCGAGCTGCTTTCTCATTATAAGTTAGAGTTTATCATTTGGTTGTAGCTGTATGGGTTTCTTCTTCATGGAAGCTTGTGAATGTGTTCTGTGTGTTTACATTCTGTGCATCTGTATTTATATGTTGGTACAATCTATTTTTTGTTATGCGTTACATGCTTCTTTCATTCTTGTTTTAATTTTATGATTCAGTTTGTTTTTAATGAGTGTTTTATTCATTCCCCACATCTACTTTTGCGCTTGTCTGTAGCTCTTTTGGTAGTTATCACTGAATGAAGTTTCATTCAGCCTGTGCAGCATGTATTGGAAACCAGCTTGTTTGTGCATAATCGACTAGTTTGAGCCTTTGTACATGCTTCGGCTGGTGGTTGCAACATACCTGAGTACAGAGAACTGATGCGTATGTGCATTGTGAGGTCAAAGAAATTGAACTTTTTGTGATTTTCTGTTCCTATGGAGACTTTTACTTCTGGATATGAAGTGTTTACGTCACTGTGGAGTTGTTGGATGTCGCTAGGTGTTTTATCTAGAAGACATGAACTGTAACTGACATAGCGATGCACTGTGCTATTTAGGTCTTAATACGGTTTCAAATATTTTGTTCTCAATCTGAGTAAGGAAAATGTTGGCTGGGAGTCCACTGACAGGTGTCCCCATGGAAAATAGATCTTGTTGTGAATAGAATTGGTTATTAAATGAAAACAGTTTTCCTCTGTAATTAATTTTAGAATTTTTGCTATTTTTGTGTGGTATTTGGTAATGTCTTTCTGTTGTACTAATTGCAGTTTGATGATGTTGATGATTTCTATGGTGGAAATATAGGTATACATGAATTTGATATCGAAATATGTGAGTTACTGTTCCTTTATTTTTGTTTTGTTACATATTAACTTTCTGTGATGAGTTTCCCCACTGTTCTGTTCGTAATACATGCTGAGATTGTAAATATGTCTTTTTTTAGTACAATTATGTACAGTATTGCAACATTTCTTTCTATGTACAGTTGAAGTTTCGTTGAGCTACGTTACTTGCCAGTGAGACATCACGCGAAAGTTATATTCATCCTAAAGTTTTGCTCAGAAATATAGATGTAGATATTTGACGTATTATAAATGATCAGTGTAATGGATTTCCTGGTATTTGTAGAAGTAATCAAACATTCATTTATTACCATATATGTAATTTATTCAAATTCATAAATGAATCCAATACACATATACCAGCATGGATTTATTGATTTCTTTTGGTTAAAATGACCATGCATGTAAGTTGGGTGTTTCCACACATTTCTTGGATATAGCTTTCGCTTATGTAAGTAGAAGGTGTGGTAGAGTGAGTTACAGAGCCCTGGGTATGAAAAACAACACTTGCTGATAGAGATCTTTCCATATCTTTTCACATGTTCAGTGGCTGTGAAACCATTCCATTCAGTCGAAAAGACATAATTGTTTTGGCTATGGTGCCAGAACAAAACTGCCAGAGATATTACATATTTTTGTTATGCCCCTTCACACTCAAATGATGCACTTCTTTCCATATCAATTCTTGGTTTGCCTGCATTCACAGAGTTTCACCCCGCCTTGGCCACTAATTTTTATGGTCATTGTCATACATGCCCATATGTAATCACTCAGAATGAAAAGTTTAAGAAAATGGCTTCATATATTTTTTTCAGATCTAATTTACATCTGTTGTCAGATCATGTGGAATCTACGAGGCCTTATGTAGTGTTTAAGGTGCTTTTGTGATTGGTGCTTCTTGATATAACAGTTGCAGTTTCATAGGAGGTCATCAACTTTTTCCATTATTTCATCGACTTTTCCAGTGTTTTGTAGATCCTTCATGTCAAAATCTCCAGATACAAAATACTTTAATCACCTCTGTGCCCAAATCCACTGGTACCACACTATTTACAAAAATGTCACAAATTATCTTTATCTTTGCGAACTGCATTCATACTTTTTTCAAGCAAGTTTCAAAATACAGTGATCTCCTTCTGTGATTTCACTCAGACTCAATGTTCATAATTGTTTCATGGCCACACCAAGCTGAGGCAATGACAGATTGGAATAATACATCCAGAATTATCAGAAATAGCAGTCACCTACTGCAGAATAAGAACAAACTTAATCTCGAACTCTTTCTTTTAAGATCTTTTTCCTTATTAAATAGCAATAATACCAACTTGCATACATAAATTGTACTGCTATAAAATAATGTAAACATTTTTCCTCATTTACCCCACAAATTAAATTTTGATCAATCTTACTAGAGAAATAAATTTAATTTTAAATTATCATTTATTCAGATGCCTAAAACATAAAATTACAAAAAATATGTAGCCCACAAGATATTCATGTTTCGACAACGCGAGCTGTGGGCACTGAAATGTTGCCAGTCCCTGGTTAATTCTTGAAAATGACGAAACCTGGTGATGAGTTTCACTTATAGCATTCTTATATCCAGATCGCTCTTGTTTAAGATCAACTTCACATTGGTGAAAATTGCAAAACGTAGACAGATGAACTGATGTGACTGACATAAACTTTACACCATACACAACTGACTGGTATTACAGAATTTTAGTGTATATATGAGAGCCTGGTGTGGTATGAACCCTGAACATACTGCTATGAATGTTTCTAAACACTGTGGCTTGCCGGTATCATGAAACTCTACAAAATATCAACAGTGTTTGCCAGTGGACTGTGACGAACAAACTGCGGAATAACCATAGTCCAGGTAAACTCGATAGAGAATCGTGTATGCCAAAGAAATAGTGTTATTCGTTAGTGTTCGAGGAGGGTTTCTGCAGTCCATCCATGTTTGCCTCTTAGGATATGGCATGCGGAGTTCTCTGGAATAGAGTAAGCACTACCTGTCTCTAAAACCTAGTGACAGAACAAGCCGACTGGTTTCTAACAAGCGATTGGTCAGTGGACTGCCTTTCCATTCAATCGTTTACGGCAGTTATATGGATATTCTCACTCGGCCACCTGGTTTGAGTGATTTCATTTACACACTTTTTCAGACTTTCCGCTTATACGTGAACCACAAGGCACTGTCTCTCTCTTACCATTATTTTGCACTCATTAGTTATAATTCTACCTCGGTAAATGCCGAGGTGACATGAACAGCAACCATAAGAGATATAGTTTTTTTTTATATTTTTCGGTGACTTAATTAATTGCTTTTTAGGTTATAGTGTCGCTTGTCGGAAGCACTTACCTGCGAGAAATGTTTGCCATCGATTGGTAATGTTTCTTGAATTCCTTAAATGAATTCCATAACGTGAGCCATCGTTGCAGATACAGTATATCGCATTGAATTTAACTCGAGGACCACTTTTTACACCGTCGTAATTATGATTTCTTCCATTCCCACACCATAGAACGTTTCGGCATTCTGATTCTGAATCACATTTCACGATAAAGAAAAGGCCTTTTCATAAACGTGGACGAAAAACTGAACTGAACGCTACTTTTGGCACCCTGTAAAAGCGAAGATCGAAACGCCAGTAACAGTGGCGATAGGCGAAAATAATACGGTGCAAACAGTAAAACTGATTTAACAGTGGCAAATCGATACAATGTTTACGTTCAGAAATGAGTGCGCAGTACTGCATCGACTGTTTTCTTTCGGTTGCTCCCAGAGACTGGTTTCATTCAAAAGGCTGAATGAATATACCAGGCGATGTGTGAAGCTTCAACCAGCTGAATCGATTACTTCGCCCGCTTGTTGCCATAGATTGGTTTCACTGAAAATAAAGAATGAATAATCCAACCAATAAGCAGAACTACGACCGAATGAGACAATTGTTTCCCAGCAACCGATTAAATCGATTCTCTTCATTTGGTTGTTCCCATCACCACCAAGCCCACATTGATGTAGCCTTTGGTATTCATATACGCGGTAATTCCGATTACAAGTTGTCCAAGTGATCCCCAAAGCACATGACTTGGAAAATGCCAGCCATTGACGCTAGACATCGCTGGGTGAGATGTTATCACCACTATGTAGATTCTAACACGTTTGCGAACTTCATTGTGGGACGTGCTACAGCGGCAGCGCAACTACATAAACAGATTACAACAACGTCGTCTTTAATGAACGAATGTAGTGCGCCGTGTTTATACACTATGTGATCAAAAGTATCCGGACACCCCCAAAAGCATACGTTCTTCATATTAGGCGCATTGAGCTGCCATTCACTGCCAGGTACCCCATATCAGTGACCTCAGCAGTCATTAGACATCGTGAGAGAGCAGAATGGGGTGCTCCGTGGAAGTCACGGACTTCGAACGTGGTCATGAGATTCGGCGTCCCTTGTGTCGTACGTCTGTACGCGAGGTTTCCACACTCCTAAACATCCCTAGGTCCACTGAGTCCGATGTGATAGTGTAGTGGAAACGTGAAGGGACATGTACAGCACATATCGATCGAGAATCAACAAAGTTAACTTTACTAAGTGCTACCAGAGTCAAACTGCATTTTTTTTTCCACTTGGCAGCGGCAGCGCTGCCAAGCGGCCAGCACACTGAGAACAGATATGACGTGGAGAGCCTTGAAATGAACCTGGAATTATTATGGCGCTACAAATTAACGGAGTACTCATAAATATAGTCAGGAATTAGAGCTTTTACAGTTTCCAAAACATGCTAATAGGTAAGTAAATATTATGATGAATGAAAAATGCTCACGTCAGGACGTTTAGTTACACGTTTCAGACGACCAACATAATATTTCACGTTTCCATTCATTGTCTGTTCTTATTGCTAGTAAATTTTTAACCGATTTTCATCAAGTTAACCACTGTGTAAATGTCTGAACGTTTTCAGAATGCAAATAAGCGTACGCTATGTGATCAAAAGTATCCGTACACCCCTAAAAACATACGTTTTTCATATTAGGTGCGTTGTGCTGCCACCTATTGCCACGTACTCCACATCAGTGACCTCAGTAGTCATTAGACATCGTGAGAGAGCTGAATGGGGCGCTCCACGGAACGTGGTCAGGTGGGGGTCTCACTTGCCTCATACGTCTGTACGTGACATTTCCACACTGCAAATTCCCCTCGGTCCACTTGTAGCGTCGCGGGTTAATCCGCGACCGCCGTTTCTGCAGTAAGTTTTGTTACTTTAGGACATACTGTATTGGAAGCCTGTAGTGTAGTAGCATCCAGCGACGGCCGACTTGTGGCCTGCCGATTGCGTCATCAGCCACCAGCTCTTCTGGCCGAGCGTGGGAATGCTATTGTGTGCCACGTATAGAGCCCACTTATTCACCTCACCTAAGAAACTAAATAACTATGTTAAATATTATCTGTTTTATTCCAAAAGTGGTAAAGGAGCTTTTGTTATTTAGACGAACTGTGTGTCAAAATTAGATAAAGCTACCCATAACTGTTTCGGAGATATGAAAAACCCATTATAAAAGTACTTGACCGAAACTTAAGAAAGTAAATTCAGATTAGAACCATAACAGTTTATATTTATTTTGTTATTTGAAAACAGTAATAGCACTCTCAATGTGCCGATTAATTTTATGAAAATTTTCAGTTCTAAACTTTCGATAATTTTTCTTTCGTAATGAAAACAATAGTTTAAAAGTTAATATTTACATTTTGTGTTAGGGTGAGAGTAAATGAGAGTGAATGTGACTGCATATGGGAGACATACGTCAGATTTTAAATTTATAAGGTAATACACCTTACGTAACTAGCAACTGTTACGCCACCAGGGTGTCATAAAAATTGTAAATCCCCCTAACTGCAGGATGACGTATGTCTATGAGTGTTTGCTTATGTAATAAAGCAGCCAGAAAGTCGGTAACGATATAATCAGTTTTCTAAAGTTATTTCAAGTTTAATTTTCGTTTAGTGTCAATTCATAAACATAGTAATAATTTGCTTGTCAATGTGACGCCAATGAATCTGATGTGGTGAATGCCTCAGTTTTGGCGCGAGTAAGATCTAGAAGGTGTGATCGGATTGGCTTTTCGAAGAGCTAGTCGGTAGTCAGTATGGTTCCCGCGCACTGTGAGATACTTAGGTTGCATGAATAACTGGAAGGGGGAAGTCGTGGACTAGCTTTTCAAGCGCGAAGGTCACGTGAAATCTGTCCGTCTGTAAAATGTGTAAGATGGAATGTTCGGTTCTTCGCTTTCAGATGGGTTTTAAATGGTAGCTTTTGTTGCTACGAACATTTTCTAAAAGTTTGAGAGTCGTGGGATATTTTGTTCGGGAAATATACGCGTGTGACTTTTTGGACTTAGAAGATTTCGCGTGGCGTTGCCCTGTGTGCTGCTACAGAATATGTTCGGCGAGCAATCTTTGTGAAAGAAATCCACTGAATGACTTATGTAAGAAATCAACTTTATGGCAGAAAGTGACTGTATATTCGCGTGATTATTTTCAGAATGGACTTACGAGAATTCTGGCTGCTTTACGTGTGGCATAAACTTGGAAATTATAATAGGAGTTTTGCATATTAAATGGGGGCTGATGACACATGTTTAAGCAAAGAGAATAAAACCTAAATTTACCAGATTTTCGAACTTTATATGAAGATTAGGTCTCCGTTTTACCACCCAAAAAATTATTATGAATAATTACAGGAACAATCACAACGAGATATACGTGGCCTCAGAAATTGTAGATATTAGGTGCTGTTTTCATCAACGCTGCTTTACATCACATTGTAAGTATCTACGTTGCAGAGTGAAGGGACACTGAGCAGACGTCGATAGAGGTAACTGAATATCAATTTACAGCTTGCTTCAGTGACAATGGACTAAGAGACAGTTCCGTCGCACACTGTTTCCGATGTGAGAGGGAAGTGTAAACGTTCGACACTTGCATCACAAAAGTGTACAGGCCGACATCGTCTGTTGACTGACAGAGACCGCCGACAGTTGAAGAGTGTCGCAATGTGTAACGAACAGACACATATCCAGACCATCACACAGGCATTCCAAAGTGCATCAGGATCCACTGCTAGTACTAAGGCAGTTAGATGCGAGGTGAGAAAACACGGATTTCATTGTCATGCGGCTGCTTATAAGCCCACATCACGCTAGTAAATGCCATACGACGCCTCGCTTGGTGTAAGGAGCGTAAACATTGGACGATTGAACAGTGGAAAAACGTTGTGTGGAGTGACAAATCACGGTACACAATGTGGCCATCCGATGGCAGCGTGTGGGTATGGCGAATGCCCAGTGAACGTCATCTGCCAGCGTGTGTAGTGCCAAAAGTAAAATCGGAGGCGATGGTGTTATGGTGTGGTCGTGTTTTTCATGGAGGGGCTTGTACCCTTGTTGTTTTGCGTGGCACTATGACAGCATAGTCCTACAATGATGTTTTGCATTCTGTGGCGGAGCGGTTACACAACAATAACACCCCTATAATGGACTGGCCTGTACAGACTCCTTACCTGAATCCTATAGAACACATTTGGGATATTATGGAACGCGGAATTTGTGCGTGACTCACCGACCGACATCGATACTTCTCTTCAGTGCACTCAGTGAAAAATAGGCTGCCATTCCCCAAGGAACCTTCCAGCACCTGATTGAACGTATGCCTGGGAGAGTAAAAGTTAAGGGTGGGCCAACACCATGTTGAATTCCAACATTACCACGAACTTGTAAGTCATTTTCAGCCAAATGTCCGGATACTTTTGATCACGTAGTATATCTTTTGATAACTTCTTCGGTACTTTGTTTCGTATTTCAGTTTCACAAAGACGCAAATATATACACTCCTGGAAATGGAAAAAAGAACACATTGACACCGGTGTGTCAGACCCACCATACTTGCTCCGGACACTGTGAGAGGGCTGTACAAGCAATGATGACACGCACGGCACAGCGGACACACCAGGAACAGCGGTGTTGGCCGTCGAATGGCGCTGGCTGCGCAGCATTTGTACACCGCCGCCGTCAGTGTCAGCCAGTTTGCCGTGGCATACGGAGCTCCATCGCAGTCTTTAACACTGGTAGCATGCCGCGACAGCGTGGACGTGAACCGTATGTGCAGTTGACGGACTTTGAGCGAGGGCGTATAGTGGGCATGCGGGAGGCCGGGTGGACGTACCGCCGAATTGCTCAGCACGTGGGGCGTGAGGTCTCCACAGTACATCGATGTTGTCGCCAGTGGTCGGCGGAAGGTGCACGTGCCCGTCGACCTGGGACCGGACCGCAGCAACGCACGGATGCACGCCAAGACCGTAGGATCCTACGCAGTGCCCTAGGGGACCGTACCGCCACTTCCCAGCAAATTAGGGACACTGTTGCTCCTGGGGTATCGGCGAGGACCATTCGCAACCGTCTCCATGAAGCTGGGCTACGGTCCCGCACACCGTTAGGCCGTCTTCCGCTCACGCCCCAACATCGTGCAGCCCGAGTCCAGTGGTGTCGCGACAGGCGTGAATGGAGGGACGAATGGAGACGTGTCGTCTTCAGCGATGAGAGTCGCTTCTGCCTTGGTGCCAATGATGGTCGTATGCGTGTTTGGCGCCGTGCAGGTGAGCGCCACAATCAGGACTGCATACGACCGAGGCACACAGGGCCAACACCCGGCATCATGGTGTGGGGTGCGATCTCCTACACTGGCCGTACACCTCTGGTGATCGTCGAGTTGACACTGAATAGTGCAGGGTACATTCAAACCGTCATCGAACCCATCGTTCTACCATTCCTAGACCGGCAAGGGAACTTGCTGTTCCAACAGGACAATGCACGTCCGCATGTATCCCGTGCCACCCAACGTGCTCTAGAAGGTGTAAGTAAACTACCCTGGCCAGCAAGATCTCCGGATCTGTCCCCCATTGAGCATGTTTGGGACTGGATGAAGCGTCGTCTCACGCGGTCTGCACGTCCAGCACGAACGCTGGTCCAACTGAGGCGCCAGGTAGAAATGGCATGGCAAGCCGTTCCACAGGACTACATCCGGCATCTCTACGATCGTCTCCATGGGAGAATAGCAGCCTGCATTGTTGCGAAAGGTGGATATACACTGTACTAGTGCCGACATTGTGAATGCTCTGTTGCCTGTGTCTATGTGCCTGTGGTTCTGTCAGTGTGATCATGTGATGTATCTGACCCCAGGAATGTGTCAATAAAGTTTCCCCTTCCTGGGACAATGAATTCACGGTGTTCTTATTTCAATTTCCAGGAGTGTATTTTGTGGTTACCAACTAGATTTAATAAGGTACTGCATAGATAATTTTTCAGATAATTAATGTGCCCTGTACAAACAGTCAAGAAATTCTTAAAACTAGGGGGTCAAAAAAGCATTCATGAAAGCAGGGAAACATTTTGGATTCCATTGTATTATCCTCCCACAAAGGAAGACATGTTCATTGATAACGTACAGGTAGCATAGAATGTTTTGTGTGAACGGTAAACGGAAAACGAACTCCACTCGTGGCAAAGTATTAAAAAGTACGTATCACAAGTGTGTGGATATACAGTACTAGCGATCATTCTCTTTTAAACATAAAGATATTATTTGGCAATTAATGTCTCGTCTTGTACTCGTATGATTTTCGACGCTTGGAGCGGTATCAGCTGTCAAAGGTTGCGTTTTTTTGCCCTATAGGGTTTCGTGACAGTTCTTGTTCGATTGTGATGTTACTCTGGGACTCGGGGAGAGGTTGACACAAGGGAGAAATTCGTGTGGAGCGCACCACATCAGTCACAAAACTGATAACTCAGGAAGAAATCTATGATTTGGCTTTGCAGTATCTGGTAAGAATGTGCTAATAGTAGTTCACTTTCGTCATGTTTGGTTACAGCCGTTCACGCGAAAGCGGGTGTAAAAAAAAAATGAAAGAAGTAATTATCATATTCAGCAGTAATACTGTTTAAATGTGTATATAGACTGTATGGCAATGTCATCTCAGATATAGTCGACCCCGCTCCGTGTGCTCTGAAAAAGTGTTAACTTCCGAAAAATACAGACGGACAAATCCGGTTAAAATTCCTATAATTTCTGAGAATAGTCTTTTAGTAGAACAATTAAATATTATTTTCTTTTCATTTCTTCTACCCTAAACGACTTCAAGTAATTCAACAACTTTAGTTTCAGTTTTTTCTTAATTTTCATGAACGTGAAAATTTTCTGTTGGGTACTGTTTGGACTTCGAAAAATATCGGAGAACTGATTTTTTTGGCGTCATAACACAAACATAAATTTAATATTCCGATACTCATTATCAGTTTTTCGCATTACGATTTTTTAGACTTTACTGATTTTCACTGAAAGAACAAATCCTGGTAGCACACATTGATGGATAATGTCGTAAATAAAACAGTGAAAATAATAGGAATTAACTCTCCAATGAAATACCCAAAAATTAAATTTATTGAAGCTGAAAATTTATTTCACTGTAGACAGACTTTAATACATAGACTGTGCATCTTCACAGATGTAATGTGAATTTTGATACACACGACTACATTAAGGGGAAAATAATTCAGTCAAGTCCCTAAGTTCCCTTTTACAGAAATGTGAAGAACTTGCTAGTTTTTTAAAATGAGCTAAACCCTTTCATACCTTGTGTAAGAAATACAAACAAAGAAAAAAAAACTGTTGAAGAAATCTTGATAATATTCATCAAATATGGAACACTTATGGATTTCTGTTCATTAGTGTGAAGTAAATATTGTAGAAGCATTTGACGAGAAGGTGTCTCTCTTGTCGCGGCTGTCTTTTGGTTTGAAATCTCGCGTTCTCCAGCTAAATTACATGAAGAGCTACATATCCCTCCATCTGTTATTTAAGCCAAAAATTAGGCTGGTTTAACCCGGAGCCTGTAGTTGAAAGTACAATTTCCTTTTGTCGTCATCAGTGCCATAGCATTTACTAAAACCATGACACTAGAAAATAACAATTTCATCACCAATATTCTTATCAGTTACAAAATGCCTGAGAGCTAGGGGTGGGGGTGGGGGTGAGTGGTGGAGTGTCGCGACCCCATCTTGCTCCCGTGTATGGGAGATCTTGTAGTGGTCGATTTCGTATCTAGACATAACACTGCTAGAAGAGATGGACTCGGAATGAGTATGTTACGTCGGGTATAGGAATGCTGAATGGCCAACTGCAGCTTATGGGGAGCACTGGGAAAGTATGATGGTCCTATAAAGAAGAGTGCATACAGCAGGAGTGTCCGAACCATTCTTGAGCACTACTGGAATGTTTGAGATCTCTACCAGTCAGACTGAACAAAGACATCGAAGCATTTCGGATGCGTGCTGCTAAATTTGTTACCGATTTTTCGTTCAGTATGAGAGTTTTTAAAAAATGATCCATGCACTTAGATAGGAAGAAGTCTATATTCTCACGAAAAGCTATGGAGGAAATTTAGAGGATCAATATTCGCGACGGATTGCAGATCGATTCTCCTACTTCCTACGCGCGTCTCCTGTAAGGATTCTAAGAATAAAACAGGGAGAGTGGGGCTCGTGTAGCAACATAAAGGGCATCTTTTTTCATCTCGCTCCTTTTGCGAGTGGAACAGGAAATGGAATATCTAGCAAAGCATCCTCCTCTAGGCTTCGTGCAGTGACATGAAAAGCATGCGTGTAGACGAGGTTGTAGATAAGTAAATATACGAGTATATGTATGTGCATTTACATCTTCCATAAGAAACATGAAACATGGGCTACAAAAAAAATTTCCCTGCTCTATGTTTTTCTCCATCTGCAGTTCGTTTCCGAAACTGGTACTCCATCCCATATTGTAGTTTCAAGGAGGTGCCAAAAACGTTACAATCTTGTAACTTCGCACCATGATATTACATTACGAGTACCGCAGTTCAATAACTTTTCTTGGGTGAAATGAATTTTCCATCAGCTATTCAGGTGTTATAAATAGTAACTAGATTCGCTGAAAGTTGAAGTAAATTGCGCTACTCTGACTCTACGTTTGCCGATCATACAGTGGATGTGTGCGACGGTTTCCCAACACAATTCCATGTTCTCCACCTGGCAAACAAAGGACGAAAACTAACGCTGTTGTAAACTTATGAGATAAACAATCAGTTGGCACACTGGTCACACTTACTTTTAAACGATTAAATTTCGCTCAGCGGTTCCCACCACTGGTACTTTACATATTTTAATTTCCCTAGTCTTCTCACACTGCGGGCCGCATGTGACTCATCGATTTGATTTTGTATTTATTTTCTATTTTATTTTATTCCGTTTTTATCTTCAGTAGATTCTTATTATCTTATAATTCTGTTATTCTATCGTATCCATAGCTTCTCTATCATTGCGTGTAATTCGTTATATCTGTGTAGACTCACGAAATGTATTTATTTGTAACTTGGGGATAAATGCAACGTTACCGACAACATTAGTGAGCTCTGTGTAATGATGTCTTTTTAAGATGCAACTAGGTGTAATGATGTTTGTGGTTTGATTGTTTCCTTTAATATAACTAGAGATCTGAGAGCCTGGAGTCCTATTTGGGAGGTATTAGCGTGGCACTTCCTTCATTAAACAACAACAAAAAAAGAAATGAGAAAGAATTCGTGGAATAGGATTATAAAATCCTACTTCGCCGATCAATGCCGATCTTCTGGCAGCCAAGCTATGTGGTAATCATCATCGTGTGTCCCAGGAGTTCCTGTTGAAGCCCGAGTCCACAACCGAGGCCGCCAGCGTAGGAGGAGCACGCGGGGACGTCTCCTTGCAGCACGTGACCGCCACGTGGGACGCCGCGAGTCCCGCTCTGGCCGCCATAAACCTCAACGTCCCCGCCGGCAAGCTCTGTGCGATTGTGGGCCCCGTTGGTTGCGGAAAGGTAGTAGAAACTATTTTAGCTCAGATGCAAAACATTTGCACTATTTGAAAGATATTGAAGAATTCTGAATCAGTGTCCTCATGCTTAAAGCGAGCTATCGAACAGTCTGGTAATGATGAAGAGGAAACTCGTGAATTAAATTAATTTAAACTTATCTGAGCATTAGCGTATCGAGTTCGGAGAACTGCCTTCTAAATCAAAGAGATGAGATGCAAGAATTATCTGTTCCTGCCAGCCTCTGCGCTTGGTATCGGCACAACTTTTTGAAGAAACGGTAAGTTTTTAGAGTGCCACTATTTACCCATTCGTGTTTGTGTGTGTTTTTGGAAGTCGGTTTTGAGGCCAATAAGATGGGAGGCGGGTCATGGCGAAACGCAGTTGAGGATTTAGGACCAGTCCTCACTGATTTCTTTCTTCTCATATAATTTCGAGTTGAATGACAGTGGTTACGTTAGCACTTATTCCAATATTCAGTCTACAATGCAAATTTATTTAAGTACCTTATACAATTTTAAAATAAGCGTGGTCTAGAAATAACTAAGACGAAAGCATCCATGCTAGTAGGCATTTCTAATAACGGTTTAATCTGTGTTATTCAAGGTGGTACATGCACAACAGTTGCAGAAAGTAGCGTCCTCTAACTTCCGTGCAGCCACGGCATCGTGGCATGCGATTCTGTGGTATCGATTGTGTAACGAAGCATTTACCTGCCGCGACAGTTGCAGAGGTTTTCCGGCCGGCCGATGTGGCCCAGCGGTTCTAGGCGCTTCAGTCAGGAACCGCGCGACCGCTACGGTCGCAGGTTCGAACCCTGCTTCGGGCTTGGATGTGTGTGATGTCTTAGGTTAGTTAGGTTTAAGTAGTTCTAAGTTCAAGGGGACTAATGATGTCAGATGCCATTTTTCCAGTATCTGTTTCTCCAGCCTGACGGTAATGGGTTGTATCCCACTAATCCGACTGTAGGGCGCTGTCCTGACCTGACTGGGTGGTCCTCAAAGGCGAGTGTTTTCCGACAGAATGGCAAGCGTTGTGTGGTACTCTTTGTGAAACAAACTTCTGAAAGCGGCGGAAGGCAGCTGCACTTCACAGAAGAACTCTGAGTGTTAAGAGGGAATCGCCAACCGCAGCGACTATTTTCTTCTGTTGAGGCTGATTAATCAAAGTGTCGGCAGGTGAAACTAATGTCGTGGACCTGTGGACAGCTCGCAAAATCGAGAAATCGGTTAGTGGCAGTGGGAGGGTGCAGGAGGCGACTTGAACCCTATAGGGCAGAAGTAATGTGGAAGTGCATTTCGGAAGTGTAGTATTCAGAGAACCGTAAGGTTGTTTTCTAGCTGTGGAAAGTTCAGAAGTGCTCGGAAGTGCGTTCGCTTTCGTGCGCATAGGTTATCGAGGTGGGTCTTGATGTTAACGAACATAACGGACTGTTAAGTAAGAGGTTGCCTAGCAGAGTGTGGAACAACTACAGTAAGTACCTGGAGGCGGTGTGTAGCGGACGAATGGACCTCCCGACGGGTTTTAAAAGAAGAATAAATTCCGTTGTACTCCAACAGAAATTTAAAGTGTCGAGTTCTCGTGTATGTCCTTACCGTCATTGACTTTTACTATGCTCTTGTTTTGTTTACATAAGAGACGGAAGACACCGGTTGTTGACGATGTGGTAACAGTGTTAACTCTCACTCGCGTGTCTAAACGATGTGTCAACACTTATTTGGCTAGTTATCACATGTATATCAGAACACAGAAATTACTTAGGTCAGACACAAAACGGTTGGAAGGAAATCTACGGAACAGTAACGTCGCGTGATTGGTCTCGCGTACCGCAAGGCACCAAGAGTTCGTGGACTTTGGCAGCGGGCGCAAGGCGACTTCACCTGACTCTGCGTAAGCTCCGAGGAGACAGACGAGGAGAATCGTTTCACATCGAAGAACACCAGCGCCACTGTAACCAAAAACTGCAAATTAGTCTTATACGTTTCCGCAGTATTAAGATCATTACATAGAAATTAACGATGGACCATGCCGAGCGGAACTGGTTCACTTTTCTAAACGATACAGATAGCTGTACTGTAGGTACAACGACAACGGATGCGTATCTTTGGAGGGGCCAGACTCGCTCGTGGCTCCTGAAGGGGACCAGCAGCTGTTTCAGTCGTTGCAGAGGCATGTCGGTTGTATGTGGCCTCGCTGATATGGTACTGTGAACAGGTGTAAGCAATTGCAAGTTACAACCGTTATGATTTCGCCAGGAAAATGGCTTAATGATGATGGCATCAACTTGGGTAGAATATTCTGGAAGTAAATAAGCCTCCTATTTGGACCTTCCAGCGGTAAGTAATCAGAAGGATGTCGTCAATAGGGAAAACAAGACCGGTATATGTGATCGGAGGTTTTCCTGGCGTGTGTGTTGTTTCCAGGGCTCTCGGGTGTCCAGTCGGATGCGATCGTTGAAGTCCCACGCTATTTCGGTGAATAAAAAAAAATGGTTCAAATGGCTCTGAGCACTATGGAACTCAACTGCTGTGGTCATTAGTCCCCTAGAACTTAGAACTACTTATACCTAACTAACCTAAGGACATCACACACATCCATGCCCGAGGCAGGATTCGAACCTACGACCGTAGCAGTCGCACGGTTCCGGACTGCGCGCTTTGAACCGCGAGACCACCGCGGCCGGCTCGGTGAATAACCTTTCCGCCATCATCAGGTGGTTCTGATGGAATAGTCTGTCTGCCAAAGCCGAGAAAGACGAGTCTGTCCTTAGCTCGATGTGGTGCTTTTTAGACAGAAATTGTCATTCCTGCGGTTCATAAGGGGGAGAGAATAGACATTACCTTTCTTCTTGATTCGTCCTTGCTGGTGGGTACGTGTAAAAAAAAAAAGTAAACACATTCTGCTGTGGATTAGTAAAACTTAATCCCTCAACAGCTCAGGCCAACACGCGGTTGCCCTGAGGTGCGGTTGTTGGCCCAGTCCTCGTATGAGCCGGTTGCGGGAGTGACCCACTTTCCCGTAAAACTTCTTTGCGATGGCGCGGATATCATCTCGGAGCGGCGGGATCCCGGCGTCCTCGTGGAGTTGGCGCGTCGAGTAGTGCCTCGGAAGAACATCTGCGGCTTCCCCCAGACCACTGCCGCATAATCTACCTTCGGGCGCACCAATGTTAGGTATAGCGTGATGCCGTGTTGCGGTAGCAATGACGACTGCGGGTTTAGCAGCGGATACAGGACGCGAAGGCGTCCTATTGTTCTCCCTTTGACATTACGAATGTGATCCTTCCAGGTGAGCCTGCGGTCTAGGGTGAACCCTAGGTATTTTGCCGTCCTACTCCATGGGATAGGTTCTCCCAGAATTTCGACTGGCGTAAGCCCTGGCGGCAGGATTCTTTGGGTGAAGACAACTGCCTGGCTCTTCGTGGCATTGAATTTCAGTCGCCATTTTGTTGCCCATGAGAACAAGGCGTCGCACCCATGTAGGAGGCGGTTTCTCATCACTTGGGCGTTCATGCTGCGAGTCAACAGGGCCGTATCATCCTCGTACAGAGCCAGTTCAACTCCTGCCACTTTCGGGACGTCGTCAGTGTGCAGGGAGCACAGCAAAAGGGGCGCGTACCGACCTCCGTGGCACCCCTGCACGTGTCTGCCGGTCTGTGGACGTACCACCGTCAGCCCTCACGTGGAAGGTTCGTTCAGACAGGTACGACCGCAGTAGCATCATGTGGGACGTCGGTATCCCTTGTTCAAAGAGTTTGAACTCGGAACCGTCGTGCCACACCGAGTCAAACGCTAGGCGGACGTCGAGGAACACTGCCCCAAGCCATTCCCTTGCTTCCAGGGCTCTCCTCACCGGTTCTACCACCCGCAGGAGCTGGTGGGAAGTGGCACGTTCTTCCCGAAACCCGAACTGCTCGTCCGGGATTATGCCCCCCCCCCTCCCCCTGGGAAGATGTGTTACATCATTCTTCTCTGGAGCAGGCTGACGGGTCGGTAGCTGGATGCCTGGCGTGTGTCCTTGCCGGATTTCAAGATGGTTACAACCTCCGCATGTTTCTGCACAGAGGGGTGGACACCTAATCCGAGGATCTCGTTGCAAACATCGGCAACTTGCCGGTTTAATCCCGGCAGAAGGTTCTTCAGCAGGAGGTTTGTGACGCCATCGCTGCCTCCAGCCTTCCTGGGGTTCAGCGAGTGAAGCTGTACAGCAACGTCTTCCTCCGTTATCGGCTCGATAACGTCGTCGTACTCCCTTGCGGCGCGGAAGGTTGGTAGTTGCTCTTGGACCCGCCATATGTGCTCCACGTCGATGACGTTGGCCACCGGTGTGACGTTCGCTGCAAACGCGTCCGACAGAGCACTGGCTTTCGCATTCGGTTCGCTGGCGAAGTCATTCTCGACCTGTAATGGCGGCATTCGCTGTCGCCGGCGTAGGAAGGACTTTAGCACCACGCACTGCTCCAGTGTTGCTCGACTGCTGACTTAATTTCCCGTCTCCTGCGGTTTAAGCAGCACTTCGTGTCTGGTTGGCGAGTCTGCTTCCATTCACGAAACAGTCGGTTCTTTTAGGTAATCGCGACCAGAATAGGGCGCAGTAGTTGACGCGAGAAGTCTCGTGGCCCTTGGCGGTATCTCGGCATGGCTTCATCTGCTGCTCGTATTTTTCGGGTGAAGAATGCTAAGGCGGTGTCTGCCCTTACCTCTGTGGGGTTTGGCGTGTCCTCGAGGAGCATCCAGCCTGCGATAGCTCGGACGGCTCTCTGGAAGAGAAGCTCCGACCACGTCGAGGCCAAAAATAGCCTGAACGTGGTCAGAGGGCAGGACGTTTCGAGTCTCGGCGGTCGCAAATTGCCCTATTCCCATGATAAGACCAATATTGTGCACGTCCGGTTGTCCCCGTGCAGGGAAGATCGTGGGGTCAATCGGCCCCACGTGATCACGCCCTTACGGTGAACAGCTCGGTAGAGGCGGCGCCCGCTGCGGGTGAGAGTTCGTGAGTTCCACTCGGTGTGTTTCGCATTGAAATCCCTGGCAATGAAAGGTCGCCCTCCAACGACATCAGGGCGTCGAAGTCCGTTTCATCAGGCGTTCTACCAGGCTGCCGGTACATCGACACGAAAAGAATCTTCCTGGCGGTGGTGTTGACAGCCACTCCTGTGGCCTCCAGCTCATTAAGCCCCGGCAGTTGGACCCAGTGCTGGTAGATGGCAATGTCGCCCCGTGGGTGGCTCTGTCATCTCGCTAGCAGCAAAAATTTGCTGCTCGCACGTCGACCCCGGGTTTTGGGAAGGTTTCCTGCGCAAGGCAGATGTCGACCGTCTCGTCTCGTAGGAATTGGCGATATTCGCTCTGCTGGGGGAGGAGACCCCTAGCGTTGAAAGGGCAAGTGGTTAACCCATAAATATTGTCGTTATCCATTTAAAGGCTGGCTTCTCCTGGCGGTAGCCTGGAGATCCGCCATCACTGCTCCCGAGAGCACCGGTAGCACAGTCTTCAGCTGGTTGAGCGACCGCAGAAGCGCGGGCAGCTCGGTGGTGTCTTCCTTCGCTGTGTCATAAAGGTTTGACTCCATCGTGACGTTTCCCGTGGTCGGCAGCGGAGCGGCGTGCTGGGAACGCCCTGTGCGTGCGGCAACTCTCCTCGCAACCGCGGGCGCCGGCAAGCCGACTCCCTCGACCGTAGGTGGTGCCGCCAGCGAGGGCAGCTGCGACGGCTGCGGTGCGGGTGAGGCCTCCCCTGCGAGCGGCTCTGGCCTCTCGGAGGGGGCGGCCGGCTTCCCTTTAGCGGCGTCCGCGAAGCTGCGACTCGGGTTGGCGCGGCTGGTGCGCTTCCCGCGCTTGAATGCAGAGCATCCTCGGTAGCAGGCGACGTGGTCCCCGGTGCAGTTCCAGCTCTTCACCTGGTCTTCCTTTTCCTTCGGGCAGTCCCGCGACTGGTGCTCCTCGGCGCACCTGCAGCAGCTCTCAGGCATCCTGCAAAATTTTACCACGTGATCCATGCACTGGCAGTTCAAGCACTGAGCTCGCTTGCTTTCGCACGGAGTGATTCGACTTTTACATCGAAGTTGGCAATGTTGTCAACCTGACAAATTTTCCAGTTGTCAACCAATACCACTAGGAACAAGACCGTTTCCCTGTGGGTCCTGGGCGACCACAGCAGGCCGACGTGGTGGGACTGGAAGCCGCCCTCCTCCAGCTGCCGCTGTAGGAACGTCGGTTTGATCTTCATCAGTAGGTGGCGAAAGATGACCTTTAGCTGCTTCAGCTGTTCAGTACTCTGCGTGAAGCAGTGCCACTTCTCTGTTTCGCAGCCCTGCACGAGTTTCGCGCGGTCATTGATGCATTCTGCTCTAACCGTGTAGGTGTCGGTTCCCGCGATCATCTTTCGCTGTTTTACAACTGGGTAAAAGCCTCTCTCGCAGCTCACCATAGCCCTCGCGCCAATGCATGGTGATCGGCGACGGGCGGTGGGGTGGTTTCGGCGCCGTGGTCGGTGTGGTCCCGTCCGCGTCAGCCTCGGCTACTTCTGGCAGATCTGCATACAGGTTTGCGTCCTGTACCTGTTCTAACGTCACCAGTTCCAGCGCCCTGGCTCTCGGTGTGTGGCGCCGGGAGGGCGCGATGAAGCCTTCTTCATCGGGTTTCCTTGGCGATGCGGTCGTCCTGAGACGCACCCTCGTCTTCTTCCGTCTGGCGTGACCGGAACTTGCCTGGGGGGACGGAGTGTCCTCTACAGCCACGGCTGGCCTCATCCGCGAGGTTTGCTCTGCCTCTGCAGGCTTGTCTGGCGTTGCCAGATCGGACATTGGCGAGGGCGTGCCAGCTTCTGTTGCAGGCGTGGTTGCTTCTGGCGCGACTCCTGGGACGGCAGCTGTCGTGGCGGCTGCGACATCCGCTTGGATGTCGCCACCCACGGGTAGCAAGGACCGGAGTCTAGGAAGTACCTCCTCGCTATCCTCTTCTGTACCCATAGCCAAACGTTACATGTAGCTGCAACTGTCCTGAGGAGTCAGCCTGGCGATGGCGGCGGCAGTTTCCTCCTTTGTCAGGGGGACCGTCGGCTCTGTGCGTCGTCTCCATCATACGTGCGGTCGCGGCGCCGAACATTCGCGGCAATTTCCACATCCATCCGGCGGCCGCGCGTAGCACTCTCTCTCGTCGTCTTCGTCAGTGGTGGGGGTCAGACGCTGCCGCCGTCCGGGAAATCTCATTTGGACGGTCATATGCCACACCCTGCGTCTCGCCGAATCGATCTCCTCGTTTCGGCTCCTCCTCCATGTCGTGACCCCCAACACGACAACTTTGCTTTGTTTAGAAACCGACGACGATTTTGTTTTCTTTCATAGGGTGTCACGCCACGTGGATTTTGCCACCCGAGTCCCTAAAGGCCATGACAGGCTGATGTCAATTCCGGGAGAACGCTGGTAAGCGAGAACACACAAGGCGAGTAGCCAACTGTGTGAACCGGCGCAACGAAATCACAAGCAAAGGGTTTGCCTCCGCAGCGTTGGCATAGAGCGTCCGCGCGCTTCGGCAGCCACTTTGCGAGTGCCGTCGCATGCGTCTGCTCCTCTCTCTCACCTTTTACTTTCCCCTCCTTGGGAAAGTGTATGGAGGAGTTTATAGCCTGTTGGCTTTTACTCTACAATATGTGTTGTGTGTGTGTGTGTGTTTGTGTGTGTGTGTGTGTGTGTGTGTGTGTGTGTGTGTGTGTGTGTGTGTGATTTTTTTTGACTGTTTTGGCTGTCTGTGTATTGTGGTGGTGTTCTGGCGGTGTCTTGTACTTACCTGAGGTTGACGAGATGTTGGGTGTTTTAATGATTAAGTATTGGTACTAGGACCTGGAGTTTTTGGGATTTTTCTCTTCGACTTAGCCGTCGTCGAAGATCGTCATAGGGCGTTTGTGTTTATCACGGGACACGTCATATAGACCTAAGGAGTGGATGAGGTTATTTCCAGATCTGGGAAAGCTCGTTGGGAGTTCTTGCCAGATCTTGGAATCTTTCTTTGAGGAGGGGGATTTCGGCAGCGGGGTGCAGATCGTCGGTGGGGAATCCCTTGGGTAGGTGCAGTGTCCTCCTGAGGGCGCGGTTCTGCAGCCTCTGGAGTTTGTCCAGATACTGCTTCGCTGTGTATCAGCAGACAGGGCATACATACTCCATTACTGGCCGTATAAGGGCCAGATATGCATTTATTCCTATAGAGCAGGGAAGGGAGCTGGTTGTATTAAGGACAGGGTATAGGATGGACATCCTGGCACAGACCTTCCTGTGGACCTTGTCTGTGTGGGGTTTTCACGTTAGAGTCCAGGGTTACGCCGAAATACTTGGTGGATCTGCGCCAGGAGAGTCGGAATCTATGTAGATGGAAGTCTCCCAAGTCTCTGGGTGGTCAGCATAGCCTGTGTCTTTTCAGAATTGATGGTGGTGTGCCAGCGACGGGCCCAGGTTTCTGTGTTATCTAAATCTTTCGAATTGACGACACTTCGGCGCGTCGAAGTATGAGTGATGAGATGCTGTACCAAACCCGACGAGCTCATCCTGAACTGAGCATCGAATTCAGTAACGACCTCTTCAATGAAACACTCATTCGCCTAGAAGATAAATGTTTATCAATAAACAACCAGACCTTAGTACAACTTGTAATGCAAGCACCATGAAAAGATGCTATCAGTGTTCTAAACTTCGAAAGTACAAAGGAAAAAAGTACATCGACGAAATACTTAAACATACTTCTCACAACAAACCGCTTCTCAATAACAATCAAAAGGAAATTACAACGTTATCATGAACCGTATCGGCAACAACACTGGCGGAATCATTCACTTGGACGCACCAGGCAGTACCGGGAAAACGTTTACAATAAACCTGTCGCTGGCGGAAACACGTGCTAAGCAAGCCATCGCACTTGCACTGCCATCATCTGGCACTGCGGCCACACTTGTGGTAGGAGGACGGACTGCCCATTGCACCCTACAGCTACCGTTCAATGTAGCTGAAAAACAATTCCTGGTATGTTAAATCTCAATAGCATCTGGACAGTGTGAACTTCTAAAGCAAGCTAAAATTATCTTCTGGGACGAATGCGCAATGGCATATAAAACATGGCACATAAAAACATTACAAGGAAACTTAGAAGTGATGGGTGGAACTCTACTCATACTCGGAAGATTTTCAACAAACACTTCCAGTTACCCCAAGTCCATACTAGCAGACGAGATCAATTCCTACTTAAAACAAATCAAATCTCTGGCCATACATACAGAAACCACTATTAACAAAGAATGTGAGAGCTGAACTATCGAAAGACGAAACAAGAGCACATGTTGCTCAGCAACTTTTACAAACAGGCGAAGGCAAGAAAAAATAAGGGAAATCAGAGCTCGTACTGAAAGATACAGGTGTTCGTTCTTTCCGCGCGCTACACGAGATTTGAATAATAGAGATTTGTGAAGGTGGTTCGATAAACCCTCTGCCAGCCACTTAAATGTGATTTGCAGAGTATCCATTTAGATGTATATGTAGATGTAGATATACTACTGACCACACGACCAGCCTCATTAAACTCGACATGAATTTCTGCAGCATAGGCGCTGCTGAAACCGTACTCAAGAGACCAAATTTATCCAAATATTGTTCTCAACTATACCAATCCGTACTTTATATTTGAAAAAGGGATTTTTGGCAAATAAGAATAATACTGTCGACGACATCAACTTTAACATTCAAAAGAAAACTCCCTGTGAAGAGGGAATATACAAATCGAGCGACACGATACTAAACACTGAAGAAAGTGTGAACTTCCCTACAGAAGTTCTAAACTCTTCACAATACCAGGAATGCCGTTATTGGTATCTCCAATCACACTACTCATAAACATCATCTCACCTAAACTATGTAATGGAACAAGAATGATAGTCCAACAGCAGTCGGATAACAACGTCGAAGCCGACCTCACGACTGCTAAGTACACAGGACACACACTATTTATCCCCGGAATGCCACTGATATACGCTGAACTGCCATTCCAATTTAAAAGTCTGCAGTTTATAATCAAATTAGACTACAGTTTTACAATTAACAAAGAGCAAGGACAAATTTCAAAATATTGCGGCATCAAGACTCCTGCTTCTAAAAATGGTTCAAATGGCTCTAAGCACTATGGGACTTAACATCTGAGGTCATCATTCCCTTAGAACTTAGAACTACTTAAACCTAAGGACATCACACACATCCATGCCTGAGGCAGGATTCGAACCTTCGACCGTAGCGGTCGCGCGGTTCCAGACTGAAGCGCCTAGAACCGCTCGGCCCCACTGGCCGGCTCCTGCTTCTCTCACAGTCAACTTTACATAGCTTGCTCTCGAGTAGGAAATTCGAGAAATTTGTACATATGTACCCCAGATAACAAAATGAACTGCGCGACCGCTACGGTCGCAGGTTAGGATCCTGCCTCGGGAATGGATGTGTGTGATGTCCTTAAGTTAGTAAGCTTTAAGTAGTTCTAAGTTCTAGAGGACTGATGACCTCAACAGTTAAGTAACATAGTACTCAGAGCCATTTGAACCATTGAACAAAATGAAAAATGTAAACAAGTATGTCACATAGTTGTAACATCTTTTCAATACTTTTTTTTACCTCTTATACTTTAAAGTTTATCCTTCTATTGCAACTACCACACTATCTCATATCAACTCCCTTAGCGACGCCAGCTACACCAGCTAGTAATCAATTAGAAAATAGGACAGCGGGTAAGTTACTATGAACAGTGCAGTGAACGGATTATCGTGCCCAAGACAGGCACGAGGCCAACACCCATCATTTTAAAGCACATAGCTCTGTAGATGATAAAGAGATTGAAAGAATACATGATGAGACAAAAGAAATTATTCAGGTTAGCAAGGTGAAAACTCCATTCTGACGTGCGACTGGAATTCGACAGCATGAAAAAGTAGAGAAGAAAAAGTAGTAAGAAAGCATGGTGTGGCGGAAAGGAATGAAAGAAGAAGTCACCTCGTAGAATTTTCCACAGAGCATGATTTAATCGCTTGGTTTAAGTATAATAAAGGAAGGTTTATACAAAAAAGAAACTTGGGAACTCATTGACTGTATAATGGTAGATTGTAAGTTGTAAGAGCAGATGTGTACTCTGACCATAATTTATTGGTTTTGAACTGTTGATTCAAACTGATGGAATTGCAGAAAGGTAGGACATAAGCGTGATTGTCTGAAATAGGAGAAAGGAATACAACAGAAGACGAGTGAGTATCTTTGGGAGATGAAGTAGCGAAGGCAGCAGAGGATAACGTACGTAAAAACATAAGGCCTAGTACAAATCTCTGGCTAACACAGGAGGTATTGAATTTAACTGATGCAAGAAAAAAGTATAAAAAGGCAGAAAAAGAAGCACGTAAAAGATAATACAGACGCCTATAAAATGAGATTGACAAAAAGTGCAGAGTGGTCAAACCGAAATGGTTAGGGGACAAATGCAAGGCTGTAGAAGCATTCATAACTAGGGAAAAGTGGATGACATCTGTGGACAAATTAAAGAGACCCTTCGAAAATAGCGAAGCAGACGTATGAATATCGAAAACTTAGACATGAAACGAATACTAATCATAGAAGAGAACGCTGAAAGGTGACGTGGGAGGTATGATACACTATGTGATCAAAAGTGTCTGGACACCGCCAAAAGGATGCGTTCTTCTTATTACGTGAATTGAGATGCCACCAACTGCCAGGTACCCTATATCAGCGACCTCAGTAGTCATTAGACATCGTGAGAGAGCAGAATGGGGCTCTCCGTGGAACTCACGAACTTCGAACTTAGTGAGGTAATTTGGTGTCACTTGGGTCATACGTCTGTACGCGGGATTTCCACACTCGTAAACATCCCTAGGTCCACTGTGTCCGATGTGATAGTGTAGTTGAAACGCGAAGGGACATGTACAGCACAAAAGCGTACACGCCGACCTCGTCTGTTGACTAACAGAGACTGCCGACAGTTGAAGAGGGTCGAGGCAGACATCTACCCAGACCATCACACAGGAATTCCAAACTGCATCAGGATTCACTGCTAGTACTGCGACAGTTAGGCGCGAGCTGAGAGAACTTGTATTTCACGGTCGAGGGGCTGTTCATAAACCACACTTCGCGCCTGTAAATACCAAACGACGACTCGCTTAGTGTAAGGAGCGTAAACACTGGACGATTGAACAGTGAGAAAACGTTGTGTGGACTGACAAATCACGGTGCACAATGTGGCGATCCGATGGCAGGGTCTGGCTATGGCGAACGCCCGGTGAACATCATCTTCCAAGCGCGTGTAGTGCCATCAATAAAATTCGGAGGTGGTGGTGTTATGGTGTGGTCGTGTTTCTCATGGAGGGGACTTACACCTATCGTTGCTTGCGTGGCAGTATCACAGCACAGGCCTACACCCATGTTTTAAGTACCTTCTTGGCTCCTACTGTTGAAGAGCAATTCGGGGATGGTGATTGCATCTTTCAACGCGATCGAGCACCTGTTCATAATGCACGGCTTGTGGCGGAGTGGTTACACGACATTAGCACCTCTGCAATGGAATGACCTGCGCAGAGTCCTGACCTGAATCCTATAGAAACGTTTGTGATGTTTCGGAACGCCAACTTCGTGCCAGACCTCACCGACCGACATCGATACCTCTCCTCAGCAGCACTCCGTGAAGAATGAGCTGCTATTCCCCAAGAAACCTTCCAGCGCCTGACATACAGTATGCCTTCGAGGGTGGAAGCTGTCATCATGGCACCATACTGATTCCAGCATTACCGATGGAGCGCGCCACGAACTTTTTAGTCATTTTCAGCCAGGTGTCCGGATACTTTTGAACACATAGTGTACCGCGGGAAGAATGTGACAAAGCACAGAACGACCTACGTCGATTCAAGGCTTCTGGAATAGACGACAATCTATTATAATTATTGAGAGCCTTGGGAGAGCCAGCCATGACAAAACTGTATCGCCTGATTTGCAAGATGTGTGAGACAGGCAAAGTACCCACAGATTGCAAAGAAGACATGTGCCTGAAAGGATTTATATTTCGGAACTATCAGTTTATTAAGTCACGATTGAAAACTAATTTCACGAATTATTTACAGAAGAATGGAAAAAGTGGTAGGAGCCGACCGTGGGGAAGATCTATTTGGGTTCCAGTGAAATGTGGGAACACAGGTTGTACTGACACTACGGCTTATCTTAGAAAATAAGCTGAAGAAAGGAAAACATATTTTTATAGCGTTTTAGATTTAGAGAAAGTTTTTGAGTGTGTTGTCTGTTTCACAGGCTTTGAAATCTCGAGTTTAACAGGACTAAAATACAGGAAGCAAAAGTTTATTTACAACTTGTACAGAAACCAGACTGCAGTTGTAATATTCAAAGGACATGAAAGGAAAGCAGTAACTGAGAAGGGCGGTGAGACGGAGTTGTAGCTTTTCCGCAATGTTATTCAATGGACACACTGAGAAAGCTGTGAAATGAAGTGTTGTCATAGCCGGTCAGGAATTCGGAATAGCAGTTGAACGGAACGGATACTATCTTGAAAAGAGATTATAAGATGAATGCCAACGAAACTAAAACCAGGGCAACGGAATGTTGTCGAATTAAATCAGGCGATACTGAGCAAATAAGAGACATTTGAAGTAATAGCTGCGTTTTCATTTATGGGCAGCAAAATAAGTGATGACAGCCGATTTTTTAATATCTAATATCAATTTAAGTGTTAGGAGTGTTTTATAAAGGCGTCTATCTGGAGTATATCCTTTTATGAATGTGAAACATGGAGAGGAAGCAGTTTAGACAAAACGGGAACTGAAGCTTTTGAAATGTGGTTCTACAGAAGAATGCTGAAGATTACACTGGTAGATCTAATGCGGAGGTACTGAATCGAATTGCCGGCCGCGGTGGTCTCGCGGTTCTAGGCGCGCAGTTGGCAACCGTGCGACTGCTACGGTCGCAGGTTCGAATCCTGCCTCGGGCATGGATGTGTGTGATGTCCTTACGTTAGTTAGGTTTAAGTAGTTCTAAGTTCTAGAGGACTAATGACCACAGCAGTTGAGTGCCATAGTGCTCAGAGCCATTTGAACCATTTTTTGAATCGAATTCTGGAGAAAAAAAAATTGAGGCACAACCTGACTAGAAGAAGGGATCGGTTGGTAGGACATAACATGAGATATTATGAAACTGACAATTTGGTAAAGGAAGGAAGTGTGAGATGTAAAAACTGTAGAGGACCGCCAAGTGATGAATAGAGAAAGCAAGTTCAAATGGATGCAGGTGTGGTAGTTATTCAGAGATGTGGATTCTTTTGTAAGATAGACTAGCAGTGAGAGCTCCAATAAACCAGTTTTCAACAACGTATAATTATCACGAATGAAACTAGTAATTTTTTATTTATTTGTTCTTTTTTTTCGTAGAGTTCCCTGTTGTACCTGCTGATAAATGAGCTATCTCCGTCGTCTGGAAACCTAAGGATTGGTGGAAAAGTGTCGTACGCGAGCCAGGAGCCGTGGATATTCGTGGGCTCCGTACGGCAGAACATCCTGTTCGGACAGCCGTACGACCGAAAGAAGTACCAGCGCGTGGTGGAGGTGTGCGCCCTGTCCAGGGACTTTGAGCTGCTGCCGTACGGCGACCAGACGCTGGTGGGTGAGAAGGGCATCACCCTCAGCGGCGGACAGAGGGCCAGGGTCAGCCTCGCCAGGTACCTCAGCCAGTTACCATAAAACCACTATTTTTGTCAACCAGCTATATACAAATAGAGAGTCGTATAATTTTAATCGTGATCGTATTGATGTTGTTGTCTAACTTAACTGTTTTTAGAACAATCGCTTCACTATGCACATAGAATTAAATTTCCTGGATGAATTTGCAAAGTTGCCTCAGTTCTTTTGAAATATCGTAGCAGATTACAATCGTTTGCCGGACCAAGACACAATCCTGAAAACTTGCCTTTCGCTCATTGCGGCTGTTTTGTGGTATTCACCATTAGTTGATGTTCTTTGTAAGCCCAGAATAATTCAGTTGCGTCTGTTACCCGTGCATCAACATGGACTTTCTGTATGCTCGACTTACTTTCTTACTTAATCCTTCCAGTAGTCATTTTACTATGAGAATGTTGAAAATGCATAGTAAATGTTAAAATTTGTGATAAATAATCTATAAATTCCCGTGCAGCAGCTGTCATAGAGACGACAAAACTTGCCCATAGCTATGGCTGTTTGAGTAATAATAAGTAATTTAGTTCTGTTTTTCTAACGTATTTCTGCGTAGAAGTTAATTGTGCTAGTCCGTTTTACAGCATGGACTTCTGTTCACTAACTTACTCTTAGTTGCTTCCGAAAATTTACTGCGCTATCCTTGGTGTAAGGCGACTTTTCAGGGTAGTATAGAAAAGCAGTAGTGTAGCAGCAAATTTGGATTGCATTCACCGACTTCTCCGGTCATTGCCACTTTACTTACTATACAAAATAGTAAAAGTGATTGAAATGGGTACGGACTGCTCCTGTTGTTTTCTGATCCAGGGGGCGTGGTTCAAATGGCTCTGAGCACTATGGGACTTAACTTCTGAGGTCATCAGTCCCCTAGAACTTAGGACTACTTAAACCTAACTAACCTAAGGACTTCACACACATCCATGCCCGAGGCAGGATTCGAACCTGCGACCGTAGCGGTCCCGCGGTCCCGCTCGGTCACCCCGGCCGGCGATCCAGGGAGAACTCGTACTCCGGTATAAAGAATGCTACTAACGTGACTAAATAATTTATGAATTCTTGAGCAATCTTTTTAATGAAAATTTCGTTACAGGCTAGTTGTATACATCTAGACTGGAATAAAATAAAATCACTGCAGTAACGGAGATGTGTTAATGGACTTGTGCTTCATAGTGCGGGCGGCATTCCTAACTCCACAAGCTGCGACATTGTCGCGAATATAGAGTAAATTTCCTTTACTTTAGATCTATGGTCACAAACCTTTTGTCAACAGATTACCGGTTTCGGTCTATAATGATCATCTTCAGATCTGTTTTATAAAGACGACGCAGTGCATTAGGACATCGTTTTTATAAAACAGATTTGAAGACGGTCATTATAGACTGAAACGGTAATCTGTTGACAAAAAGTTTATGACCGTAGACGTAAAGTACAGAAATACATTCGTAACTGACGAAGAGACGGCACTCAACGTTTAATAGTCCTGTTGTTTCTAGTTCCATGTTTCATGTCAAAATCAGAACAGGGATAATTCCGATGACGGTGACAGAGAAAATATAGCATCCCCCTTTTCAACGACACCAGAGAAGTTTATGCGTTAAGGATAAAATAACTAAATGGATGACTACAGCTGTGCGTAATGATATCAACACTAGCAGCAAAATATAGTAACTAAGCTTCCTGGCAACACCTTAATTGCTAAAACTTGCAAGACTGCTTTATAATGTTCGATGTGCTTATAAATGCTCAATTAATTCGCTCGAGTGTGCCAGCCTTTATATTAATCGCATTGAGCCTTTCTAGATAAACTGATGTGTGTGTTTCTTTTTCTTATGACACTAAACATTTGAAGTTAAATTAACATAAAAGGAAGTAGCGTAAAATGTTTCAAGTTGTCAACCTTATTGTCTGATGGACAGTTGTAGTAAACATTTGTGAGCCTTTTGAATTCAGTATGCCAGTAAGAAAAAAGCTTTTACGTGAAGGTTTGGGCAACATCACAATTTTTATGTGATTTCGTACTACATAGCTTCCTGGGAGTTTTATATCCTCGTGACACATTACGGACTTCATCAGCGGCAGCGTAACTTTCTCTCTCGCAACTGTTGCGTTAGCAATAGATTGTCTTGTAGTGCAGCATATATTGGTTTCCTATTCATAAAATTGTCACACGAAGCAACACATGAGATCCTTCTTCTCCTACCTAGGGTTTTAAAATGAAATAAAGTTTACTTTATTAGTGTAGACCGTCTTACCCTGGAGAGGAACGTGATGCAGGGATAACAATTTGATTTTTATGACTCAATTGTGTCAAAGGAATTTCGGAGCAGCGTCGCATTCTATCCATCACAATACTGCTGTCAAAAACAAGTGTAGGTATTCCTAAAAATTATGATGTAGAGCTTAGTTCAATTTGCGATAGTCGACATACGTGAGAATTAAAGTTCAATAAATTGTTTGTAATCCTCATAAATATGCGCAGAAGACCAGTCGGACTTAACTGATGTAACAATGTTAAATTCTTCTAGGTCCCATCGAAGATATTGAAGCACTATCTAACTGTTCTAACAAGTTTCAATAAGTTGCAGCATACGGTATGGATCCCAGCAATGCTCTCAGTGCGAAGTCCCTTCAAAGGTGAAAAATATCCTAAATTGTTTATCACGTGCCAAACATCGAGTCCCTCTGAAGGAGCATGTAATGAATTTATTGCTTTTAAATAGAAGTACTTCACCAACGTGGCTAAACTGCCGCCAAACTGACAAAGATCTGTCACAAAAGCGCTTCGTACATCAACCTCCCAATACTCGCATCTCGTGATTCGTATTCTTTATTCCCTCTTTGGGTCTCTAATTGACGCAAGCCTTATTAGCCAGACTCGAGAAGTTCATATGTTTTGAACTAAACATGATATTTACAAATAAATTGTACCATGACGTACATGCTTAATTTCTCATCAAACTGGGCCGAAACACTAGACATCTAACATAAACACTCTACTGCGATTTTGCAGCATTACAGGGCGTCTCACTTGTGGGGAAAAATCCGCCTCTTTCCAGTTATGGACTAAGAAACGACGTAGCACTTCTGGATCTCGTGTACTTAAGGATATTAATAACACGCATTTACCTCATCTAATTTTGATCTTAATTTATATAAAATTACATAGATTTACGTTTATATCCATAGCTATATCTTGATACGAATGCATCCTGCTGTTTGTAAGATTCTGTTACTTTTGTAGTGTCTCAAAAGTAATAACACGTGGTAATTAGTTTCGTCCTGCCACCAGCTGAGTGAAAAGTGTGGATAATCTAATGAATTTCTTTATTGAATATATTTGTAGATACCTCTCAGCAAGACACACCTGTTGACACTTTGCTGAGTGTCGTGTCTGTTTTATTAACAGGATGAATTAATTTCAAAAATCCAATAATGAAATCTGCGCTTTCATCAACTGCAACTCTGGGAGCGCTGGTGGAAATAGAGAGCGTCGCAACGAGTATTTCCGTCTCAACTCTATTTTTTTATCTGCCGTTTTTGCCTATTGAATATATTTATTCTTGCGTAAGATATGAGGACTAATAAGAGCAATATAAAATGCCACTGTGCCACTTTTACTGTCTGTCTGCAGCTACCAGTTCTTCAGTTTTGTACAGCGACTCACCCTTCGTAAATGAACAAACCACCACGTGGCCGCTAGCTGTCATTCTGCTGTTGTATCGCTGTAATACTGCTCGTGTATAGCAACATATTGTTTGACGGAGATTTCACCTCGTTACGCCACACGCTGTTACTTTAGGCAGTAATTACTGGCGTCAGTGAATGATTGTAACTTATGACAATATTCTCTTCCAGTTTAAATCAAAATTGTACGTGGAATTCAGGTACCCATGACGGGACCAAGAAATTTATAATGTTGCGAAATTATTTCATCCCTAATACTGAAGCTTTAGTAGGTATCATATAAAAATAATGTATTAACATGTCCTTGGAATATTTTGCGGAGGCTTACCTGAATAAAATCTTCTCGGCACTAAGATGTTACACATAGAACTCCTAACAGCATCTGCTAACTATCATTTCTTCAAGTGTATCGATGCTGTAATTCTGGTACCATAATGCTGTATCTTCATGAACCTATAACACAGCTACATTACATAATCGCCAATGGAAATTTGTTTAGTTATGGTGTTTTGTTGTTCCCATCAACAAATATCTTCATAGTGGATCTCACATCAGATTAATCTGAAGCATAATTGCCTACTGAACGTACAAGTTACATCTTACACATAAATATCTTTCCAATGGGGAAAACGTTATGCTTGCCGTCGGCGTGAATACTGCATATGCATCCTATGGCTGGACACATTTTGCGTACACAATACGAAAGCTCAACTGAAAATATCTGCACCAGAGAGAAGGTGCCTGACGACTGTTACATCAAATGATATGCGACAAAATTGCATATTATTAACGTCGAGCCACTTAATGCTGTAATACTTCCTTTCTTCTCTTCACAGAGCAGTTTATCGTGAAGCGGATATTTACTTGCTTGATGATCCCTTATCTGCGGTCGATACTCATGTTGGGAAGCACCTCTTTGATGAATGCATCGCCTCCTACCTGGGAGGCAAGACCAGAATCCTGGTAACTCACCAGCTCCAGTACGTGCAGGGAGCTGACAACATCGTGGTGCTCAACAAGGTAGGCCAAAGTACTCCGTAACTGAGCTGTATGATGTTCCCAGGTTAACACGTGTGGTAAAAAGAACTATTTACTGCAGGGAAGGATAGAGCAGCAGGGCAGCTTCGGCGAGATCCTCCAGAGCGGAGTCAGCTTCTCAAAGCTGCTGAGCAGTTCGGAGGAGGACGGAGGCACGGATCCAGCGAGTATGAGGCGCACGGAGAGCACTCGAAGGTCATCGCTGGTAATCAACGGCACTTTCACTTTGTAAAGCTGACTTCGTCTGCTTCCTCTCATACTGATTTTGTTTACAGGCACACGAAAACAATTTTAATCGTTCGATGACTGTTGGATCTGAGAGGAGTAACATGATCACCTACGAGAGAAACACTTCAAATTCGTCTAAAGTGGTGAGCCCAGTTGATATATTAATGGTTATTTCCCATTCCTAAGTTTTAAATTGATTAATCTGCCTAATAACAGATCGGCACTTCTATGGTTATGTAAAATGTTTTCCATCTTCATACAGGTTTTTGGAAATATTGCGAATACGAAAGAAACGTAGAGTTATGAATATGATTTCTCGTAATCAAATATTTATTATGTTAGAATATGTTATAGACAGTTTTGAGGATGGTCACCACTGAGAGAAATCAATAAGCTAAGAGCAGGTTTTGTGATGATGGAGTAGACTAAAAGAAAAAAAAAATCTCTCCAGGATGAACTTTTAGTCTTCGATTGTATATCGGCTATATGACAAATTTATTGCCTACAAGGCTATCAGCACCCGAAGATACCTAAATCCAGAAAAGTCTGTTTGAAATGTTTAAACACACACACATGCAAAATAGCTGTGAAGTGCAACATTATGAGAGGAAATAAAATATATTTTAAAGGAGCCTTAGGCCTAATCCAAATTGTTGTGTAAAGTGTATGTGACTGGTCGCACACAATAAAACCTGGAGGTAGCCTGCATTAAAACCTGAGCCATACACAATTATGAGGAGATGGTCGATAAGAACACGGCATATTATCAGTACTTAGCCTGTGAACTAGCGTGAAGAGGGTGTGGAAGCTCTAGGGCAGACAGTTTCACCGAGGGAGGGCACTTGCGGTATGCGCGAGACACACGCGCACGTTAAAACCCAGGGATACATACTCATGCGCATCAAAATTTTAAGAGTTGTGCTAATTCAAACCCTCTGTCTTAATAATTTAATATGAACACCAATTTGCCTGTGTCCTAGTGTCAAGCAGGTGAAGCTTGCGCTGAGGAACACATCTAACGAGACAGGCCACTAGCGTTATACGAGAGGAGATGTTTGAAACTATCCAAAAAAATTTTGTTTCGAAGCTGCACCTGCTCCTTAAGAATAAATCCATTTTTCTGAGATAAATGTTTGAAAATTTCTAATTCTTCGGAACAGGTCCAGTTTGTAACCCTTACTCACTTCGTGTAGCAATTCTACATCATCAAGTTTACGTAGCATATACTGTAATAGATATTCATCAAACGTGGAACTGTACACGTTTTCCCCGTTTTTACCTAGCATGTGTTCTTTATATCTTACTTTAATGGATCTACTTGTCTGTCCAACGTAATACTTGGGGCAGTCACTTCAAGTAAATTTGTAAACTCCGGATTTAGTGCAAAGTTCTTCCCGTGCCCCAATAATATGAATTACTCTTTGTTTTAAGCTATTGTTTACGGAAAAGGCAACTCTGTAACCGTATTGCTTCTGTAGGAGTCTCCATATCTTGCGTGATACGTTCCCCAAAAATGGAATATAAATAAAGTTATTATCCTCACTTTTTATCGCCCTGTTATCTCCTAAGGTTGAACATTTTACTACTGTTTTGTTTCCTAACAATTTGGTCAGTTAAGATAAGGTTGTATCCATTGTTAATAGTTATGGATTTTACTAAAGGCATATTTAGATAAACCGAAACCATGGTCAAGGACTTCAATAAATCAGTACAGAAGTTCCATCTACCTCAGTAAGGCGTCAAATCACCAGCCCGTTTCTCTGCATACGTATATACTGTTCAGACGATGTTAAAAGCAGCGTTGAAGAGATACACCGTCAATACTTATGTTTGCAAAGTCCACGTAAACTCTGGCGGCAAGTTATCCTGTAATATAACACAGTTTTCGGGTGGAGAGCGATTGTTTCATCTCTTAAGAAAAATGGCAAAATTCTGCAATGAATTCTTTTATTTCCTTCGGTTCAAAATTAAACACTTGTTATCAGTCCGAATTTAATTAATGGTTCATGGTGTGGGTTCCTGTTATCATGTCCTACTTCATGAACCACGGACAACGTATGAGTGACCCAGTAAGTGATCCTGACACTTGGGATACCAGTTACTTTGGAATAAGGCTGGACATCTCAGACATATTCTGATCGTGGTCACCTTTGTGCTCAGACGGCAAAGACTACCAAATCCACCGGTTAGGTCCTCAACCGTTAGGGGTAAAACTCAATGGGACCCGGGGCAAGTAAGGCTAGCAACCTGCTTCCCTGGTACTTTAAATATGATGCTGGCAACAATCAGAGCAAAATGCCTCGGACCTTTGGAGGCGACGGAGCCTCACCTCTAATTGACAAACCCGGGACTCCTAAGACACAACACGGCAATCGAATGGTAACGAGATGGAGAGCTATTAATATCAATGGGGGCTACTCTGGGAAGAAGTTAGAGCTGGAAGAGGCTGCAAGTAAGGTGGGGCTGGACGTTTTAGCTGTTAGTGACATTCAGGTAAGGGGTGAGAAAGAAGAGGAAGTGGGAGAATGCAAGGTCTACCTGTCAGGAGTCAAAGCAAGAATAGCACAATGGGGTGTAGGGCTTTACATCAGGAAAGAAATGGAACCCAGCGTAGTTGCCATAATGTATGTAAACGAACGATTGATGTGCATAGGTTTGACAGTGTCTAGCAAGAAAATTAGGATAGTGTCAGTATATTCGCATTGTGAAGGGACAGATCAAGATAACATGGATAGTTTTTATGACGCATTCAGTGATGTAGTTGTTAAAGGTCAAGGACAGTGTTGTGCTCATGTGACTTTAATGCCAGGATTGGAAATCGAACAGTAGGGTATGAAAAGGTTATGGGTAAATTTGGAGAGGATATGGAGGCCCACAGGAACGTGAAACAACTCATGGATTTCTGTGCCAGTATGTGCTTAGTAATCATAAACTCCTTTTTTAAACATAATAATATTCACCGGTATGCTTGGGAAGGCAGGGGAACCAGATCTGTCATTGATTATATAATAACAGGTGAGGAAGGCCTTGAGGGACACACGTGTATTCAGGGGATTCTTTGATGACACTGATCACTATTTAATCTGCAGTGAAATTGGTATTTTGAGGCCGAAAGTGCAGGAGATCAGCTGCATATGTAGAAGAATAAGAGTGGAGAAACTTCAGGATAAGGAAATCAGACACAAGTGCATAACAGTGATCACAGAAAGGTACCAGTTAGTTGAATGAAGTCAGTTACAGTCGTTGGAAAAGGAATGGACAACGTACAGGGACACAGTACTAGAAGTGGCTAAAGAATGTCTTGGGACAGTAGTGTGTAATGGTAGGATGAAGCAAACAGCTTGGTGGAATGACACAGTCAAGGCAGCCTGTAAAAGGAAAAAGAAGGCGTATCAAAAATAGCTACATACTAGAACTCAGGTAGACAGAGAAAGTTATGTTGAAGAAAGAAACAAAGCCAAACAGATAATTGCAGCATCCAAGAAGAAATCTTGGAAACAGGTTGGAGACTTTGGGTCAAGCTGCTGGCAAACCATTCTGGAGTGTAATTAGCAGTCTTCGAAAGGGAGGTAAGAAGGAAATGACAAGTATTTTGGACAGGTCAGGAAAACTGCTGGTGAATCCTGTTGATACCTTTGGCAGATGGAGGGAATATTTTGAAGAGTTTCTCACTGTAGGTGAAAATACGATCAGTAATGTTTCAGATTTCGATGTACAATGGGATAGGAATGGTGATGAAAATAGGATCACTTTTCAGGAAGCGGAGAAAATGGTCAGTAGATTGCACTGCAATAAAGCAGCTGGGATGGATGAAATTAAGTCGGAACTCATCAAATACAGTGGAATGTCAGGTCTTAAATGGCTACACAGGACAATTGAAATGGCATGGGAGTCGGGACAGGTTCCATCAGACTGGACGAAAGCAGTAATCATGCCAATTTTTAAACATGGAAACAGAAAAGATTGTAACAACTACAGAGGTATCACTTTAATTAGCGTTGTGGGTAAAATCTTCTCAGGTATTGTTGAAAGGAAAGTGCGAGTATTAGTTGAGGACAAACTGGATAAAAATCAGTGTGGATTTAGGCCTCTTAGAGGTTGTCAGGACTAGGTCTTTAGTTCACAGCAAATAATGGAGAAGTGTTACGAGTGGAACAGGGAATTGTATCTATGCTTTATGGATCTAGAAAAGGCATATGACCGTGTTCCTAGGAGGAAGTTATTGTCTGTTATACGAGATTATGGAATCGGAGGCAAACTTTTGTAAGCAATAAAAAGTCTTTACATAGGTAGTCAGGCAGCAGTTAGAGTTGACGGTAAATTGAGTTCATGGTTCAGAGTAGTTTCAGGTGTAAGGCAAGGCTGCAACCTGTCTCCGCTGTTGTTCCTATTATTTATGGATCATATGCTGAAAACAATAGACTGGCTGGGTGGATTAACACAAAGTAAGCAGTCTCGCATATGCGGATGACCTAGTTGTGATGGAAGATTCGATTGAAAGTCTGCAAAGTAATATTTCAGAGCTAGATCAGAAATGTAAGGACAATGGTATGAAGATTAGCATCTCCAAAACGAAAATAATGTCAGTGTGGAAGAGATATAAACGGATTGAGTGCCGAATAGGAGGAACAAAGTTAGAACAGGTGGACGGTTTCAAGTACTTAGGATGCATATTTTCACAGGATGCCAACATAGTGAAAGAATGGAAGCGAGGTGTAGCGAAGCTGATGCAGTAAGAGCTCAGCTACTATCTACTCTCTTCTGGAAGAAGGAAGTCAGTACCAAGACTAAGTTATCTGTGCACCGTTCAATCTTTCGACCATCTTTGTTGTATGGGAGCGAAAGCTGGGTGGATTCAGGTTACCTTATCAGTAAGGTTGATGTTACGGATATGAAAGTAGCTAGGATGATTGCAGGTACTAGTAGATGGGAAAAATGGCACGAGAGTGCCCACAATGAGGAAATCAAAGAAAAACTGGGAAAGAACTCTACAGATGTAGCTGTCAGGGCGAACAGGCTTAGATGGTGGGGTCATGTTACACGCATGGGAGAAGCAAGGTTACCCAAGAGACTCATGGGTTCAGCAGTAGAGGGTAGGAAGAGTCGGGGTAGACCAAGGAGAAGGTACCTGGATTCGGTTAAGAATGATTTTGAAGTAATACGCTTAACATCAGAAGAGGCACCAATGTTAGCACTGAATAGGGGATCATGGAGGAATTTTATAAGGGGGATTATGCTCCAGACTGAACGCTGAAAGGCATAATCAGTTTTAAATGATGATGATGATAACATCACTTTCCTCATCTCACAGTTCATAGAACCTAGTACACACGCAAGGCAGCCAGAAATGTACTTAAGTCCAACCCGAATTGTTACGCGATCTACAGTCAATGGTTTGCTACAATATATGAGTTTCACTTTCAGTACTTCTAAGTGGATTTCTAATAAAGAAATTGCTCGCCAACTATTCCATAAACCGGTATGAAACATGCCACACGGAATTTTACAAAGGCCGAAAGTTCACACCCGTTTATCTCTCTAACAAATCACTTCACCAAGTTCAAATTTTCATAATCTGTCCGTAAATGCAACTTTTTTCATGGCCATACAATCTGGACACGAGAAACCAATAACTTCTTTATTCTACTCATAATGTAGACGGACACGTCCAACATGACGTGCACGTGCGATAGCTAGACAGCGACTGACTCACTGCCATTCCTTCCAGGGCATATAACTACTTACAATGCGCGGGAAATGCTTAACTATGATTGGTTGTTCAAAATGACCAGCCAGTCTTTTTCGCGTTTGAACTATCTTACGCCAATCAACATTCACAGATGCATTTACGTCACTTCATCATGCCAATATTAATAAAATGTTTAACAAAACCAAACGAAAAGAAAACTAATCTTGAAATAACTTTAGAAAATTATGATTTTGCAAATGACTATTCTGTCTTCCTTCTTACAAAAGCAAGTTCCCTTAGACATACGCCATCAGCAAGGTGGGGAAAACACAGCTTCCCCATGACACAGTTTCGTAATGCTGTACATCATATAATATTGAATCTTTACGTATGTTCCATATGCACACTCTCATTTACTCACACAACAACACATTAAATAAATACTGATCTTTTCTGAATTTTATATTACGAAAATTAAAAATAGTTAACGTTGTTAATTATGAAAAATCATACAGATTGACCTGACATTTTATGAACTTCAGTAATGATTCCAAATGATACTAATAGACAAACAGTTATGAGTCCTAACTGACTTTAATCTTACAACTGTCGGTTTGGGGTGTTTTAGGTGATTTACTCTACCTCTGAAACTATGACAGATAGAAAGCTGAGATTTTTAAACTATCACACAAAGGACAGTATATTGACTTTTAACCGAATTGAATAATATTTGATATAGTTTATTTAGATTCTTAGGGGCTTGAATATTCTGTCGCTTGAATTGACACAGGTACCGCTTCCCAAGGCTACGCTAGCGACAGGTGCCAATGAGTCACGCTAAGATATAAGCGGCTGTTTTTATCACTGGCAACGGCTCCAAAGTTACGAGCCGTACTGGAAAGTAGTGCAGTAAATGCTATTGCGTATTGACTCACGGCGTTACATGTGATGACGGGGAGGTCATTGATGCAGCAAGAGTTTGCCTTCGATGCCGAACAATAGAATGGTACCTGCAAGTATATAGGCCCTCACAGTAAGGTGGCGTAAGGTTGTCGCACTGGACAGAGGGTTTTGAAGCTAAAAGAGTGGGTAATGAGATAGTGTGTTGGAATCCTGCATAAAGCCTAATTGCTTTCAGAAGAGAAAATTTCCGTTACCTACCGAACGTCCCTCTTATGGGCAGCTTTTGGTCTGAAGATGATTCAGGCCGAATTCAGGGCATATAGAAAATAATTGTTTTGTCAATGCTGTAAAAGTTTGTGATTTTGTCGCTCTGAGGCATATTTTCTCATATGTTTAGGCAGATATTTGCAATTTCCTCTTTGCAATGTGTAGCTGGCGTCAGCCCAGACAATTATGACTCATCACGTCTTTCATATTACACCTAGTGTGGACGGAAAGAGTTTTTTTTCAGTTTTAAAGCGGAATTTTATCTGCCTATTAGGTTAGGCCGTTCCCAAATTAGTGAGATATTCGTTTTATCGAAATGTATTAACAGATAAACAGGAATAATACACCAGTACTCGTACAGTGACAACATCGCCCTGGCCCGCACTGACTGCTACCGCCACAGTCGCTTACTATCCTTCGTCTTACTGCGCTTGTTAATACGTACCACTAAAACAAATAGACTAATGTGGGACCGTTCCACCAACCGGGCTCATAAAACTTCGGTTTCAAAATCTTTTACTTCGTAACAGGAAAGAAACCGACCCTTTCTGTCGACACAGGGCTTCGCAGGAAAGAGTTATGAGCAGTATGTATTTGGGCTCACTTCCAGCTACGCACTGCATCAACTCAATTTCCAATACCTGCCGAAACATTAGAGCGAATGCGTCTGGCGACTCTTATGAAGGCCATCAGGTATATGTGTAAATAAATAAATGTTTCACAGAAGAAATTGTTCTTATTTGTTTTCACCCTGCAATAACTTTCTTGGCGAAAGGATTAGCGTCTTTTATGAAGAACAGCACTGATAAGACAAATTAACTTGGGATTTATTATCACTAACACTAATATTTCATAGTTATTTGCAATAGTTTTTAATAATCATTATTTTCTCTCAAAAAGAGATTGTTTACGTATAGAGCTAAGTTATACTAATAAAATTCGTTGTTTTATACGTGATATCAGCATTTGATGCTTACATGCAGATGTACATCGCTGTATCGTATTGTGTGGAACTGGGGACCTAGAAGCGAATGAGAGACTTCTACTCCATCGTAGCCTGCAGTGGTACGCAACCCCACAACAGGATACAGCAGTCCACTCACCCCACCGCCGTCCGACACCGAACCCAGGGTTATTGTGCGGTTCGGCCCCCAGTCGACGGCTCCAGGAACGTCTCACAACAAACAAGTGTAACCCTAATGTTCGCGTAATAGAGTAATTATGGTGTACGCATACGTGGAGAACGTGTTCGTGCAGCAATCACCGACATAATGTAACTGAGGTGGAATAAGGGGAACCAGCCCGCATTCGCCGAGGCAGATGTAAAACCGTCTTAAAAACCATCCACAGACTGGCCGTCACACCACGACACTAATCCGGCAGGCAGATTCGTGCCAGGACCGGCACACCTCCCTGCCCAGAAACCAGTGTGTTAGACTGCATGGCTAACTGGGCAGGCCAATGTACATCATACTAACACCAAGAGATGAGGAGAGTGATTTAACAGACAATTCATTGTTTTATACATGACTAGCAGAATCTGATTCCTTACATGCAGAGATACATCATACCAACACTACTCATTCTTTTATGCAATAGTTAAACAAATGAAAACGGCTGAGTATTAAGATATATCACACTATTTCCATAACTGCTATGGATTTTTGTAATCAATTTTTACGCTGTATGGAGTCTAGCAGCTGTAGGTGAAGAAAAAAGAACCACCCATATATGCATTCACATGTATGCATATATATAATATATGCAAACATACAAAATGTGTGATGAAAACCGTGCATATAGTAAAATGTACAATACACTCTGTTGTGTCTTAAACCCTGCACGGGAGACCTGAATATTCCAGTAAGTTATGGGTGACGTGGTCTGTCTTTTATGGTATATACCTAACATGGACGCCATCTTGAAGTAAAGCATCTTGAACCTAAGTAATTTTTTTAAAATGAAAATGGGCTCATGTGATATATCAGATTACATCAGCCTTTACTGACAAGTTAATTGCTGCAAACAGCAGTTACCGTTATGGTTCAAAAGTTGCAACACATTTTGCTTGGAATTACAGATTTGACTGTTCTCCATGAAGGCAGTCATTTAACATGTACAACGAGATGTCCATCTCAGTCAACGCACATTTGCAGGTGCTGAATCCGACTGCCATGCTCTTGCACAAGGATATCCACAGAAATTCTGGCAACCGCTTCTCCAGTGTTGTGTTCTAGATTGTGTCTAGATCTTATTCACTCTGCATATGTGAGTTCCTTTAAACGACCCCAGAGATGAAAGTAGGTGGTGTGAGATCAAGTGATCTGGGTGACTATTCCACATAACCATATTGGCCAATCCAATGACCAGGAAACTGGCCATTTAACCACTGAATAACAAGTGCTCCATATTGTGTGGAGCCTCATCCTGCTGCAAGTAGGAGGGGAAGCTCCCATCTTCTGTGAGAACTAAGGTAAAGACCACTTCTTACAGAATTTACAAGTAGCCTTGAGCATTTAGGTTCTGGTCAATGAATATGGGTATCCCATATTCCACACCATACCAATACCTTTACATAACCAACCACATTGAAATGTTCTATGCAGTGGGGATTTTGGTCACTCCAGAATCTGTGCTTGTGATGGTAGACTTCACCACTGACAAAAAAGTTTGTTTCATCACTGAACAACATACCTTGTGCAAAAGGAAGATCTCGTTACTCGCTCTGGGTCCCACTTGAAAAAACTGAATATGCCTGTCTGGGCCTCTGCCTGATGCTAGAGCAGTTGAATCTTGAATGCGTGCCCTTCACAAGTATGAAGGATCCATACGATCGATAACTGGCTGATTCTACAGTCCGCTGACAAATATAATGTGCTGCAGTGTGGGCTCTTCACAAAGGACGCCAAACCCATTGGTGAGGTTGTCTCATCAGTAGCACTCTTTGGATGGCCACTCCGGGCCTTGTCAACCACAATGGTCCCAGTTTCTCGGAATTTCGAAATTAAGCACCTATAGTGTTGTGTGAAACTGAAGATCGTCCTTGGTGCCGATTTTTAAAATCATCTGTGATGACAAGGAATCTCCGTTTTCCAGGCATCAAAATGACCTCATTTCTTTCCACCTTGGTCAACGAAATCATCAATTAACTGCAAAAAAAGTCTTGTAATTGTTGATTCGTAATTGCTACTTCGAATATGTTTACAGGAACGAACCTGCCAGAAAATGTGCCCTTCCCACTTAAAAAATTTACTTAGATTCAAGATAGTCGATTTTAAGATGGAGCTCATGTTTAGTACTTAATACTAAAGATAGACCACCTTGCCCATACCATACTGGAATATTCAGGTTTTCCCACTCCTGTAAGGTTTTTGACATAAATGGGTGTACTGCGATTTTTGACTCGATCTTTATTCCATACACACACACGCACACACACACACAAATGTAAACGGAAAAACAAACAACTAATTCACTCGAGCATCTGCATGGATGAAGCGTTTGTCGTTATAGCGCTACGAACCGCCTTTCAGTTGCAGTGCAGTACGTACCACATGGCTTCATGATCAAAAGACTACTTTGTACACGTATGTAGAGCAGTATCCATCACCGCTACGCAGGCACTCCTTGTAGTCTTCAAAAGTAAGTGTGTAAAGCCACAGGATGCATACCCTTAGCCTGTCTTTGGGTGGCACTTGCATTCATACCGCATGCAAACTGGTTGGTAGGTTCTCAGAGAGCGCACAGGATAAGGTTATGATTGTGGATGGGGCCACAAACTGTTATTGTAAGTTGCACAATCAAATACACAACTTTATTTTTCTGTGAACCACTTATTTTCAAATTGCTCTAAAATATCACAACCAAACAATACAGCTGAAGGGCCAGTTAAAGAAAAATTGAGATGCTTTCTGCGCTGAAGGCCCAAAGCCACACCAAAAACAAGAACGGCTGAAGGCCTCGCTTAGAAATCAAAAGCAATTAAAAATAGAAGGTAAAAATGTTTTTCCTTTTAAAAAACATGCAATTGAAAACAATTAGCGATTGAAGACCTAAACTACACGTCTGAAGGGCAACTATAATTAAAACATATTAATAAACAATTTTTACAATCAAGTAATTTCTTTTTAAACTTACAACAGAATGGTCGAAAACCTAATTAAAGAAACGTTAACTTATTGCATGGCTGAAGGCCATAACAAATTTGAAACAATGGCTGAAGGCCTGAACAACAAGTCAGACAACTTAAATAAGCCCCTTCCTTCACATAAAAAATATTCCTTTAAAGAATACACACGACTGATGGCCTTATTGAAAGGGGTTCACGTAAATACTCGGCTGAATGCCACATACAACACATCGTACAACTAACGGCCTAGGGCCTGGATTACAACAATTTCAGATAGAATAAATTTTAAGAATTTTTTTAAAAATAAAATCAATCTAAATTTTTTTTAATTTAACACAGCTGAAGGTCTTTATGTAAAATGTAAAAAGAACTGAATAATACATAGCCGAAGGCCTCACACAATACTTCAAACTAATATTAAAATCACAATCTAAAACAAACACAACAAATGGTGCTCAAGTGTCGCCCTGAGAAGGAAGCTCAAACGTAAGGTGAGGTGAGACAGGCAGCCAAGAGTTGAAGTTAAATAATCGGATGGCAGTCCAAACTAGGGACGGCCCAAGGACCGACCAACAATTTCACCAATTCCTTTCCGTCCGACCAACGGCACAACGATGGAAAATATCGGCCCAGGACGAGGATACGAACAGCACTACTTCTTCAGAAATTGGCGTCTAAAAACAGTCAAGGGAACAATAACCACTCTAAGCAAAATATGAACCAAACAACTTAAAAGGCTGTCGAACTACACGCCGTGCCGGACAGCATCAAGACGACGAGGAAAGGCACACTGCCGGAAAACTACGACCAGGGCAGGTAACTGGGGCGTTAACTTAATAATTAATCACAATATAGGAAGACGGCTGCAAGATTTAGCCGACCCCAACACATCATACGTTGCTGCTAGCCCAAACGGCCCAGGTAGCAACAATCCGGAAATGAACAAAGAGATGTCACAATAGTTGAGGTTTCATAACAGGTTAACTGATCATTCAGCTTCAGCGTTCAGGTTCGGTGGGCAACGAACTTTGTCTCTCTCGTAGCTAGCGCCTCACGATCCAATAGCGCATGCACGCTGCCAGCGGTCCCGGCCTGGCCTTGCGCCACGGAGGCTTCCTCGCTGCTCCATCCCAACCGACTGACTCAATGCAGCATGCACACAGCATTAAAATAACTACTCAGTAAAACCACACAAGCTACACACGGTTCCGCGGAACACTTCCACAAACAACTCGAACAATACTAAAACCAGTCACTGTGGAACAACTATGAGGAATCACAAGTCGACACACACTGAAAACCCGGAAGTGGTCGGCGACCAAACACACATCATCCGATGATACAACGACCGAACGACCAACCAAGGTCATCCCCACTGAAGAAATGTGTGCCAGCAACGGTCGGGTGAGTCATAGCTGTCTGGACCTCAAAAAAATGTTCAAATGTATGTGTAATCTTATGGAACTTAACTGCTAAGGTCGTCAGTCCCTAAGCTTATACGCACTACTTAACCTAAATTATCCAAAGGACAAACACACACACCCATGCCCGAGGAAGGACTCGAACCTCCGGCGCGACCAGCCGCACAGTCCATGACAGCAGCGCCTCAAACCGCTCGTCTGGACCTCACTACTGCCCTATCTCCACTGAAATGCCGACGCACGACGACCCGGAAATGCTAGCGGTCGCTCCAAAGATAGTACGACAGTGCTCTTATCGACAAGCGCTGCTGCTGCCACTCATAGGCAGGCAAGCCAGCAACTTAGTGACGCCAGTAAATCGAATACGAAATGGGACTGCAGTACTGCAAAGACAAGGAGTCAAGCAATAAACGACACGGCACGAGCTGCGCGCAGCTCACATACATTTTCGATTTGAGCCACGCAAACTCTTAAAGCTGCGAACCATTTATCTCGTCTTTCATCGGCTCGGTAACCTTCTTGTTCTGTGGTGTCATGCTGAAACGATTACTGGCCATAAATGTGGGCGTGTCGAATTCCTCGAGTTTGTACCTAATTACTTCACAAGGACTGCAGCCTTTGACACAATAGATGAAACTGTCTGTTTCCATATTAGGTAACTAGGAATCAGCGATGTTTGGTTTGCAAACTCATGGTGGAATTGGTACGTGTGGAGTTTGAAGAGATACAGAATACTCATACTGAAATCGATAGGCTTCATGAACTCCAACAGAACCTTAGCAATCACCTCAGCGACTAAATGAATTTCACAATGGTTTCTAAGATTCTCTATAGTTTTACCGAAAACTGATTTATTCACTAATCTATAAAGATCCTCTTTTCGACATTAACATAAAAGTACTCCTACAGCTAGGGATATTGCTTGAAATAGGTATTATTGGATAATCTAATAAGTGTCATCGCAAACCTGACAGCTTTGCTGGAGTTTCATATAATCTAGAATGTATCTCTGCTTGTTGACCAACATGATTATCAGCTTACGGACACAACCACTGCAGGGGGATAGGTGCTTCGTACAGAGCAGCAAGTCACTGTGCATGTCACACACGGATGGGGTGTTCCAGGTCTGCCTCCAGGACACATATCACCCCAGCATCCGCAGCCACATCTTGGTTCTCTTTTTTCAGTTTAACGATTTGATCTACAGACAACCACCAGAACTCTCCAAGCAGCATAGATCGTTGCATGGCTTACCCATCGATAATGCTTACATCCAAGTAAAGGATGTCACTTAAATAGTCAGATGGCATGTACTTCTCCCCACTCATTCATGGGTTGTTCATCATTGCATACCTGAGCATGCACTTGGGAAGTTCTTTGCGAATCCCGCATTCGGAAAAAAGCAACCTAGTAACATCGGTCAACAGTTTCACATTGATATCTGCCTGTTTGAACACTGGATCACACGGAAGTCCTGTGTAATAAAAGGTAGGATCCACAGAGTATGTGACCAGTCAAACAGTCGGAAATTTTGAAACTTTTTTTGTTTATTTATAGACGCAATCACATTCTTATGTGTCATAAGAATGTGATTGGTCTATAAATAAACAAAAAAATTCAAAATAATCAATTACTCAATCCATTGACAAAAATGTCGTTTTTTCCGAAGTCGGAAATTTCTCAGAAACATCTATGAGCTAACGCACATGTGTCTCCGTGTACAGTTTATCATATACCTCTCAATTAGAGATGTTGAACTCCTGCCGAACATTCACCATGTGCCTGTATTCCACATCCATTATGACAGTGCCAGCTAGTTTGGTGGTAACTTTATCGTATTGGGCAATGTGGTTTCACAGTGCCTCTCCATCGACGTATCCATCATCAGGATATGTGGTTCTAGTCACATGTACATTTTACCTATGCATTGTTTAAGCCAATTTCTGAAGAGGCCCGTATACGAATCGTAATGATTCTAGAAAAGGGGGCGCTATTCATACTGTGATTCACTTGTAGAATGAATTGCACTTTTCTACGTCATCAAATATGACACTGACTTTATCATTCTTTAACTAAAAATCACCCTAGTGCTCAACAAGAAAGTGAGCATTACATACACTCAAATCATGGCAGTTGGTACTTCAAGTTACATGCATGGTGAGCTGCACCACAGAACTCCAGCAGTATATGACATCAGTCTCTACATGGAGTTTTCGCTTTTCTATCCAGTGGCAACTGACAATTACGACAGTCAACTGTTTGCTCATATACATTGTCCTGCATCCTGGATATTGGATTTTTTTTTTTTGTCATAAACAACAACTCAAGTTTTTCGAGTTCACTGAGAAGCCATCTCTCAAACTCATCCCTAATGCATGATTCCAATTTGTTGAGACTAAAGTCATATGAGCACACAACTTGATACACTGCCCCCATAAGATGCATGTCATTCTGTGAAAGTGTTGTGAGAGACTGTGATCACCTTCACAACCCACCACAGGAACTAGTATGTATTCAAAGTCAGTATACACAGTGAACGGACAGCTTTCCTGGTGATGAGAATTTTAAACTATACATTTTTTTTATCCTCAGTGGACATTTCCACACATACTGGTTCCTGACTTAAGGCATCAGTCGGATGTCCTTCTACACACTCACATGGTAAAATAGTTTAGGCTTCCACGGCAGAAATGCCTTTCCCTATGATTGGAGAATAACAGTAAATCTACATATTTGGGATGCTGACTGACTGCTTTGCAAAAGCAGAGGGGTCCTATTACTTTCTGCTTCACAACTTGTATCCTGCGCTTTTTCTTATCTACATTCAGCCTGTAAACATGAACCGAATAATTAGAGTTCAGCGTCTCGAATTTTTCGATAAACTGGAAATTAATACGTGCTTTCTTTACTATCGGGCAACGGCCTTGCCGCAATGGATACAACGGTTCCCGTCAGCTCACTGAAGTTAAGCGCTGTCGAGCAAGGCCGGCACTTGGATGGGTGACCATCCGGGCCGCCATGCGCTGTTGCTATTTTTAGGGGTGCACTCAGCCTCATAATGCCAATTGAGGAGCTAGTCGACCGAATAGTAGCGGCTCCGGTCACACAAAACCATCATAACGACCGGGAGAGCGGAATGCTGACCACACGCCCCTCCTAATGACACGGCGGTCGGATGGTCCCAATGGGCCACTTGTTGCCTGAAGAGGGAGTGCTTCTTTAGCACTTTCTGGAAGAGGGATGAAGCTGGACTACCCATTAAATGGACCAAAAACATCTGAGTACATATGAAGGTGGCTTATTGGCTTATTGTCTTCCAGAATCCCTTGCCTGCATATCTAAAAAGCAGCTCATTATGATGCTCTCAGTAAAAGTTACATACCACTCTGCAATTGATTCATGCTTGTGGTGAAACAAACGTTGTATCATTTGAGAGATACAGAGGCGAGTGAGTGTGCCGGGCCTTACAACAGTTCACTGCTGCTGGCACCACATCACCGTACCGTGCCTGTGGGTGGAATAAAAAGTATGTAGCCGTAATCTAAGGATGAAATTAAAAATTAAAGTAGCTTTTTCAAACTTTGTCAACATATGCTTCAGTATATTAATGTTTAAATTGTTACGTCTCAGAGTGATCAGATGAATACGTTACATAAAAAACAGTGTTTTAAGAAAGAAACAAGAGGAACTAAATAATAACCTAGAAATCCAAAAACTGTTCAAGATGTGCTAATGTATGTCACAATCAACTGTTAAGAGTCTCAGCTTGATTGGAGCAATACTTTGGTCAAAGTCTGTGTTGTTACGAAAAATTGAAGGCGATAAATATCATACTCAGATAGATGAAAAGTGGAATGAAGCTTCAGTTTGATATAAACATATTAACAATGTGACCCCATTAAGCTACCTCTAATAGTTTTCAACTGAGTTACTAAAAACCAAATTTGGAACAAGACCTTTCTTGTTTGTAGTAGATTAAGTATGAGTTATATTAATGATAGAAAGTTCTAATTGTAACACCTGATTACATCCATTAAATGGTAAAGTTACAACAAGTTTTAAGATGTTAATGTAAATAACAATCATTACGAGGTCTCTTAAAGATGTAGCTTAGAGGATATGTTCTATGGTCGGTTCTGCTTAAAAAATTCTAGATGGCACAGTTTAAATACAGTCCAGCTAAAATACTTTTTCTGCAATTAAACTCAGTTTAACTCTATTCATATAACAATTACGAAGATTGTAAACTGATACATAAGTAAAAAATGGCTCTGAGCACTATGGGACTTAACATCTGTGGTCATCAGTCCCTTAGAACTTAGAACTACCTAAACCTAACTAACCTAAGGACATCACACAACACCCAGTCATCACGAGGCAGAGAAAATCCCTGAGCCCGCCGGGAATCGAACCCGGGAACCCGGTGGCGGGAAGCGAGAACGCTACCGCACGACCACGAGCTGCGGACACACGGACTTCGAACCCATCTATCCATCGATCCGAGTCTGTCAAGCGCTGGCTTATGCGCTGCCTCGGATGACGTCACAGCCAGGCTGCTGCTAAATGCATGTTTTCGGGAAATAGGAACTGAACTCGTGAGGACTGTACACTGTCCTGGATCGCTTAGATTTCACCGAAGTAACTGTTTCTGCGCCGCCCGTAATGTTAACCAAACCGCGTGGCAAGTGGTGAGATTATTTTCCACGTTTGTGGCGGAAATTAATTATGATTATTTAAAGTCCAGCCGAAAGAACCTTTGATGGGGACATACTTTACAGGTCGCCTATGAACTCCATATAGTGTTGCTTAAGATAGAGACATTATTATTATTATTATTATTTATTTAAATTGGTTAGACCCATAGAGGATCACACAAAGCAAACTACGATCTGTGGTTGCCATTTGTCTCGTCCTTCCAGAATTGTTTCATCCTATCGCTATGTTTAGCTCGAAATTCTTCCGTCCATTTTCCTGCAGATCTTTTAGGTTTTTCTTCTGGTGCAACCTCCCAGCAGTGGATCTGCTGTCTAAAGATTTTTCTATCTGCGATGTCTGCGGATGTGATGTTGGCATTTTTGAGATCAGCTTGAACTTGTTTGACCCATCCTCAGCGACGCAGATAGCCGTACGGTAGGTGCAACCACAACGGGGGGGGGGGGGGGGGTGGTATCTGTTGAGAGGCCAGTAAACGTATGGTACCTGAAGAGGGGCAGCAGCTTTTTCAGTAGTTGCAGGGGCAACAGTCTGGATGATTGACTGACCTGGCCTTGTAACACTAACCAAAACGGCCTTGCTGTGCTAGTACGGCGAACGGCTGAAAGCAAGGGGAAACTACAGCCGTAATTTTTCCCCACGACATGCACCTTTACTGTATGGTTAAACGATGATGGCTTCCTCTTGGATAAAATATTCCGGAGGAAAAATAGTCCCCCCTTCGAATCTCCGAGCGGGGACTACTCAGGAGGACGTTGTTATGAGGAGAAAGAAAACTGTCGTTCTACGGATCGGAGAATGGAACGTCAGATCCCTTAATCATGCAGGTAGGTTAGAAAATTTAAAAAGGGAAATGGATACGTTAATGTTAGATATAATGGGAATTGGTGAAGTTAGGTGGCAGTAGGAACAATACTTCTGGTCAGGTGAATACAGGATTATAAATACAAAATCAAATAGGGGTAATGCAGGAGTAGGTTTAATAATGAATAGGAAAATAGTAATGCGGGTAAGCTACTACAAACAGCATAGTGAACGCATTATTATGTCCAAGATAGATACGAGGCCCACGCCACCGCAGTAGTACAAGTTTATCTGCCAACTAGCTCCGCAGATAGCAAAGAGATTGATGAAATGTATGATGAGATAAAAGAAATTATTCAGATAGTGAAGGGAGACGAAAATTTAATAGTCATGAGTGACTGGAACTCGACAGCAGGAAAAGGAAGAGAAGGAAATGTAGTAGGTGAATATGGAATGGGAGTAAGGAATGAAAGAGGAAGCCGCCTGACAGAATTTTGCACAGAACACAACTTAATCATAGGTAACACTTGGTTCAAGAATCATGAAAGAAAGTTGTATACATGCAAGAAGCCTGGAGATACTAGAAGGTTCCAGATAGATTATATAATGGTAAGACAGAGATTCAGGAACCAGGTTTTCAAATGTAAGACATTTCCAGGGGCAGATGTGGACACTGACCACAATCTATTGGTTATGAACTGCAGATTAAAATTGAAGAATCTGTAAAAAGGTGTGAATTTAATGAGATGGGACCTGGATAAACTGACTAAACCAGAGGTTGTACAGAGTTTCAGGGAGAGCATTAGGGAACGATTGACAAGAATGGGGGAAAGAAATACAGTAGAAGAAGAATGGGTAGCTTTGAGAGATAAAATAGTGAAGGCAGCAGAGGATCACGCGGGTAAATAGATGAGGGCTAATAGAAATTCTTGGGTAACAGAAGAGATATTGTATTCAATTGATAAAACGAGAAAATACAAAAAATGCAGTAAATGAAGCAGGCAAAAACGAATACAAACATCTCAAAAATGAGATCGGAAGGAAGTGCAAAATGGCTAAACAGGGATGGCTAGAGCACAAATGTAGGGATGTAGAGGCTTAGGTCACTGTGGGGAAGATAGATACTGCGTACAGGAAAATTAAAGACACATTTGGAGAGAAGGGAACCACCTGCATAAATACCAAAGGCTCAGATGGAAACCCAGTTCTAAGCAAAGAAGGGAAAGCAGAAAGGTGGAAGGAGTATATAGAGGGTCTATACAAGGGCGATGTTCTTGAGGACAATATTATGGAAATGGAAGAGAATGTAGATGAAGATGAAATAGTAGATATGATACTGCGGGAAGAGTTTAACACAGTACTGAAAGACCTATCTCGAAACAAGGCTCCGGGAGTAGACAACATTCCATTAGAACTACTGAAAGCCTTGAGAGAGCCGGGCCTAATAAAACTCTATCATCTGGTGAGCAAGATGTACGAGACAGTCGAAATACCCTCAGACTTCAATAAGAATATAATAATTCCAATCACAAAGAAAGCAGGTGTTTGACAGATGCGAAAATTACCGAACTGTCAGTTTAATAAGTCACAGCTGCAAAATGCTAACACGAATTCTATACAGACGAATGGAAAAACTGGTAGAACCCGACATCGGGGAAGGTCAGTTTGGATTAAGTAGAAATGTTGGAACACGTCAGGCAATTCTGACTCATCTTAGAAAATAGATTGTGGAAAGGCAAACCTACGTTTCTAGCATTTGTAGACTTAGAGAAAGCATTTGACAATGTTGACTGGAATACTCTATTTCAAATTCTGAGGGTGGCAGGGGTGAAATACAGTGAGCGAAAGGCTATTTACAATTTGTACAGAAACCAGAAGGCAGTTATAAGAATCAAGGGGAATGAAAGGGAAGCAGTGGTTGGAAAGGGAGTGACACAGGATTGTAGCCTCTCCCCGATGTTATTCAATCTGTATATTGAGCAAGCAGTAAAGGAAATAAAACAAAAATTCGGAATAGGAATTAAAATCGATGGAGAAGAAATAAAAACTTTGAGGTTCGCCGATGACATTGAAATTCTGTCAGAGACAGCTAAGGACTTCGAAGAGCAGTTGAAAGGATTGAACAGTGTCTTAAAAGCAGGATATAAGATGAACATCAACAAAAGGAAAACGAGGATAATGGAATGTAGTCGAATTAATTCGGATGATGCTGCGGGATTTAGATTAGGAAATGAGACGCTTAAAGCAGTAAATGAGTTTTGCTATTTGATGAGCAAAGTAACTTATGATGGTCGAAGTAGCAAGGATATAAAATGTAGACTGGCAATGGCAAAGAAAGCGTTTCTGAAGAAGAGAAATTTGTGAACATCGAGTATAGATTTAAGTGCCAGGAAGTCGTTTCTGAAAGTATTTGTATGGAGTGTAGCTATGTATGGAAGTGAAACGTGGACGATAAATAGTTTGGACAAGAAGAGAACAGAAGATTCCGAAATGTGGTGCTACAGAAGAATGCTGAAGATTAGATGGGTAGATCACATAACTAATGAGGAGGTATTGAATAGCATTGAGGAGAAGTGGAGTTTGTGGCACAACTTGACAAGAAGAAGGGACCATTTGGTAGGACATGTCCTGAGGCATCAAGGGATCACAAATTTAGTATTGGAGGGCAACGTGGAGGGTGAAAAATCGTAGAGGGAGACCAAGAGATGAATACACTAAAAAGATTTAGATAGATATAGGTTGCAGTAGGTACCGGGAGACGGATAAGCTTGCACAGGATAGAGTAGCACAGAGAGCTGTATCAAACCAGTCTTTGGACTGAAAACCACAACCACAACAACATCACATCAGTTTCATCGCACGAAGTGTTACATTTCAAAAATTAGTCTATGTATGACAAATCTTGAACCAGGGAAAGACCCAAAGTGCTGTATTGCATCCCTTACATCACAACAGGTGAGGGGCTCAATACGTCAGAACAGAACTGAAACAAGGCAGGAAATCAGTAGTGCAACAGAAGCGGAAACTAAGTTTTGAAACGGAATGTAATTGCCATCTGGTGGCTGTAGTGCTAACTACAGTCTTCCGGCACAACTGCTAGATGCTTCATAGGTCAACCAAACTTCGAGTGTAATAAAATGGAGAAATACCAGGACGGGCGTAGCTGCTACAGCAGTCCATCGGCTGAGAAGCACAGGTAACTCACGACTTCTGCAGCAATTCCCCAGCTGAGTGGCATAGTTCTATCCTACTTCGACAGAAGTTCACCGATGCGAAAGGGGTGGCAGTTTGAGAGCGATACAGGTGCTAAAATTGGGATCTATCGATCCATCTAAGAACGACCCTGTCTTTTTTTATGCTTAGATGTCCGAAGTTGACGCAGCAACGCACGTTTTGAGAATCGATGTGATTCTAACATTTCTCGTGTGGTCAAGAACGATATCATTAACTTCATCTCTTATTTATTAAAACAGAAACGCGAATGTATTACACGTATGTTGGAATGTTACTGTTGGAATAGCTTAGCAACTTTCCTCATGGCTGTAAATTGTCCTTCCACGTATAGGTTCAAAAATGGCTCTCAGCACTATGGGACTTAACATCTGAAGTCATCAGTCCCCTAGAACTTAGAACTACTGAAACCTAACTAATCTAAGGACATCACACACATCCATGCCCGAGGCAGGATTCGAATCTGCGAACGTAACGGTCGTGTGGTTCCAGACTGAAGCGCCTAGAAACGCTCGGTCACACCGGCCGGCCCCGGGTATAGGAAACTGTTTCTGGGAGTATTAAGTCATCTTGATGTTGAATAAGCATTCCTGTTTTCTCATTATTATTAAAGGTTGTTGAAGCAAAAGGTTTGTGAGAGAAATATTCCTGATGAATGATCCGATCATCGTATGGAACTGGGGCTTTCATATTTAGTGACATCACAGTGAGGTTTCAGTCCTATCAGTATAAAAAAAACTTCTAGTTATCATGTGTTACTGTGTTCTACTTCCACAAAAAGTGATTTATCGACGGTTGTGTGTGTTGTATTTATACTTTATATCAGATGAAGATTTACAATAATGTCCCTACAACAAAAAATTTGACTGGGTTCCCATTCTCATGATATTCAACTCCAGATGGTATAATGTCTCACCAGTTACTGGAAAGTATATTGCATTGCTATGTATCTCCATGATTTTGTACCCTTGACCCATTTTCGAAAAAAACCATTTAGTGTGTCAATTAATCTGTCATTAAGGTATGAATTTGTTCTGTTACTACACACTACAAACTACATTGGTTGTGCTGACAGGTAGATTCGACTTGTAAATTTCATTAGTATTTTTAATCAACTCCGTGAGAAATCGAGTAGTGATCCTACTGAACTTTTGTCGCTAAAGTCAGTCGCCTGTTTGGTTGTATTTATTTCTGTTTTAAGCATAATGATGTGTGCACTTATTCCAAAGCCTTGTACAGGTAGCATTCAACTCATCAATACTACATGAACCAGGTGATATCACCACAACATCATTCCTTTGTAGATGTAGTTTACTGTTCGCCTTGGTGATGTCATGTATGATGTTATGTGTTTCCAGACCTATCAACACAAGACATCACTTCTCCTTGCTTAAATCTATTGGGGGAGAGACGTTTTCTCCTAATACTGATGAGCACTCTTTTAAAGTAAGACTGCGTGACATCACATATAAACCTCAACTGATGTAGTAATATGCATACTGCTTGTTTTTATGTAAACAGTCAGCAGAAATGCCCACAGACATATGAAGTCATGATAGTGTTGAAAATTGAAGAACGCCATGTTTTTGTCAGTAAAGTATAGGCGCAATTCTTCAGGCAGTCTCAAATCAGCTTATGGATGAAAGTAGTAGATTTTTTTTTTTTTGCATGTGCTACTAAGTGACTTTCATACTCCCACATAACATCTAGACTGACAATCTCACATTCCTTGAATATGCACATTATCCTTAGCAATGTATCCCACATAATTTTGAGATTATAGACGAATTTATCTGTATTGATAAGCCATCTGATTGGTAGTATAAATAGGGCTTTTTTAAATAAAACTTCTATGTCCATTCTTGTATGGTTTTAAATACAGTCCTTTACGATAACTTTTGCCTCCATCATTCTAGTATGTCTGTTACCTTCCTGTGGTTGCTCCTCTATGTTTCTGCAGTGTTTACTGTTTAGGCTATGGCAGCAGCTCCTCCAGCTAGAGAGCCGATAGACAAATGTCTAGCCAATGTTAGAATTACAAATGGAATGATTCTGGCAGATGTCTTGTTAACTATAGTAAGCAGTAAAGGTGTTTCCTTCTCTTCCATGTTCTTCTTCTTCTGTTCTTCCGCCTCCATCTGTAGTTTGTGAAAGTCTTTTCAGATTTCCTGTTACTGGTTTAAACGTTTCTGAGAGAGATTGTTCTCGTTGCAGCTGATCTGCTTTTAGCAATCGTAATTTCCAATGAACAGCTTTCCTTGCTTCAGTAAATTTACATTTTGTCACCAATAAAGGTTTTGATGATACATAACTTATATGTACTCTGAAACTTCTGATGGTGACAGTACACAACTTTTGTATGTATTCCGCTGATAAAATTAAGTGCATCCATCAGTACTGCGTAGACTTCCTCAGTTCTGTCATTCAACATCTCACCTCCTCAGGATACTCCCTCGATATGACTTTGTAATTTCATTATTTTTTAATTGACTGTCTCGACGTTTCTGCGCCACGCTCTTGGAATGAGTGTATGACACGTGAAAAATCGTCCATAATTTACAATATAGTGATACGTTTGTGTATTGGTGCACTTCATTTTAAGCAAAAATTCATGGAAGTTTCGTTTGTATCGAATGCTATTCAGTTTCCTCAGTTTATTAATTACCAGAAAGCCATCCTGTTTGTGATTCCAGGAATAATAACATTTGCTAACAAATTCATGGTGCTTCACATCGGTTTACATGTGTTTGGTTAATATGTTTTAAATCTATACAGCTCTCTTTGAATGCAACAATAAGGCTCACATGATTCCTCACCAACTGATTTAGGATCCTGGAATACGTCTGTCTCAAATGAAAGTCATCAGCTTTCATATGACAGCCGAATCAACTATATTTGTGTATCAAATCCTGGTTGTCTACTACATCATTGACGAAAATGATTACACTTTTAGTTTCACTTTCTCAGGAAGTGCAATACCACTACTTCCGTTGATTGTCTGGTACGTTACACCATCAATGCCATACGAACTTTCCTGTAGAGGTTGACGTTAGGCAAAAATAGGGTTTTTGAAAATACTTATTCTTGCTCGAAGCGAATCCCGTCTCACTGCTGACAACAACAGTACCAGAAAAGTCTTTCCCGCATCCAGAAGGGCCAACAGTCAAAGCGCTTACATTATCAGTGAATATTCAGTCCTTTTCCTCCCCCAACTTCTGGCATCAGTACAGGATTAGTTACTTACTAAAAGACCCTCGTGACAAGGTTGTTTCGTCCACTCCACTCGGTCATGGGGATGACTATTCATTTACATTAGTATATAGGAAGATTTATAAAGAAACAAACAATTTACATATTGTTAAATATTTTAAATGTTTGTGAGAAGCCCCTTGCAGAAATTGTATGTTCACACCGTATCACAAAGGGAGAGTGTCTGTTTCCATGGCAGCACCACATAGAAGCACTACATAGACGAATCCACTCATCTAGGGATAGTGTTACTTTGGCTCGCGAAATCATGGGCTTTAAAATACCACCACTGGACAGAATTCATGATCCAACTTCATACTCAGACTGACAGGTTTAGTACCATATTTGTTTAAACAGGGTTATGTAATATTATTTTCATGTCAGTCAGCTGTTGCTGCTGCTGTTATGGCAGCACCTCTTCTGTGAGGAGGAAGAAGAATAAATTGTTAGTTAAGTATATTACAAGCAAAATTTTGGAGTACAGGTATAAATGTTGTGATCATTGATACCATAATATGGACACATTTTTTGTGTGTCTACAAGCATTTTGGCAAACACATCACATTACTAACTACCTGATGTTTTCTGAGTGGTTATAATTGCAATACAATGTGGAATTCACCTGTCAACATAGATTTTCCATTTTCCACCCATGCATCCACACTTCAGTATCTGATGTGCTGTCCAAGAGAAAATAAACATTTATAGGTTACTTGTGCTATGCATACTTGGAGGTACTAACCAGCCTAAAAACGTACTGCTAGTAATGGATATAACTACTAGTCTTTCTATGATGTAAATGCTTATGAAATATTATGAAATACATTGTTTTCAGTTCTCAAGAAAAATATCTGCACTTATTACCCGAACACTGTGCATTACCAATGGCTTTCTTAAATTCATTATCTGTACAAATACTTACATGATGACAGTCTTGCTGTATATACTTCGAGAGGTTGACCATTTGAGAGTTCTCAGATAACTGATTGAATAGTTTATCGGTGGAAGAAAATTAATATGTTTCAGTGTAATGAATAATGTCAATGTGTCAAGCTTGTCATTGCCTTAGCTTTGAGTGTATGCTCGAATGGTTAAATTTTTTTATAGAAAATTATGCAATCCCTTTGGTACTACAGATTTCAAGTTTTCAGTATTCTATATGAAGTATTCTGTAAGACTTGTATGTGCTTTAAAGCACTGTGACTGCAGGCTAATACAGGATCCAGTGGACTGCACAGCTGTGTTTTTATTTAGAAGTGCATCACTTAGCGGCAAGCAGCACATAACTGACAAGTGCTCTCAAAGACCTTTGTGTCTCAAATGCTAAACGCAGAGCACTGTGCCCTCATAAAGTGTGGTGTGATATATGTTTAGTGTATGTATGGCGTAACTGAAGCATATGGGTGGTGTTATTTTATGTAGTTTAATTGTTTGTGGCGTAATTGTGGCGTACTTTGCTGCATTCATGTGGTGTATGTATGATATTGAGACAATGTGGCGTCATGTTGAAGTGAAATGTAAAAGAAGTTCACGTGGGAAAAGTACATACATCGTGGATACTCTGGTTACTTCAGCACTCATATCCTAAAATTAGAATGATCCAACATTTTCAGTACTCACATGATAACTGTATTACTTCAGTAGCATATAGAGATCTTCTACGGCTTCCATCCATATACATTAGAAACTTCAGAGTTATCTATGTATGAATGAGGATGGGTAAACACTGTGACACAGCTGACAGTTCCAAGACTCTGTCACTGCGAATTCAGCTGCTAGTACTTTATAAACAGCGATGTGTGCTGCTACTGGTAGACAAAGTTGAATATAAAACAATTTTTATGGGATATGTTTATTTACAACTAGCAGTTTGAAACACCCTAGTTATTGCCTTTATTGTGTTTTGTGTGATTTACCGAAGCCGCCAAACAGCTAATGATTATGAATATATGACCGTGTGCTTAATGGATGAAAGGTCATCGGTTTTTCTGCTGTGGTTTCTGGGGTATTTGAACAGAGTGCGGCTCTTTTGAGAAGGAGCAGTTAATGATTGAAAGTTTCTCTATTATTAAAGACCATAAAGGTTGCGATTACAAACTGATATGTATTAACACACAAATTCTGAGCCAGTTGCTACCTTCATATAACACGTTTAATTATGGTTATATCTGTTGTTGGTTGCTGATTTTAAGTACTTTGTCACACGCTATGATGATGGTTAACATTCACAACAATCCTCACTGCAATCCATGCTTGTTGCTGGCCGACGAGGTTGACGCGAAACACGTAATTCGGCACTTGTCACTTTTGGTTTAATATCACTCGCGAATCGGCATTGATGAGGGTCAACCCCACTACGATCAGGGGGACGCACCCATTTGTCACAGTCTAGTGAATTTACAACTTATTCCTCACTCGGCACATCCGCCATTGACACCGAACTCAGCTCGACCACTATTCTTGCCCGTCTTCCCAGTACTCCTTCCACTCGACAACTAGTCTCACTCCCTCCTGCAGCACTCGACAATCGACTCCTGTCTGTTGTCGACCTGGGTATCGCATGCTAATGTGTATGTTCGTGGGATCACGGATCCCTTACAAGTTACGGTAATTGCCACCCTATATTCCTCCTGATTGCTTGATGGTCTTAATAAACTTGATTGTAGAAGGCTGCATCTGCAGCGCAGGCAAATATAGTTCTGGTAGCGCTGCAGTAATGACAACAGAGCCCTAAGTATAATGATGTAATAATAATAACAGAAACAATATTTAGAGATGAGGGAAATACTGACTAACAGCTTACAACTGCTTCTTATGTAATGGGGAACTAGAAGGCGTATAAAAGGGTATACAATTCCAGAAAAAATTAGTACGTCGTGTTGGCGGACCGAATCAGATATGGCATCATTCTAAATCTTCTGTTGTTTTGCCATTATTTGTTGAACAGTGTTCCTCTTGTCTACAATAATATACTCCTCTATTATCACGCCTTTAGCCTCTTGATGCAGAAAGCGGTGAGCACAATTCTCTTATAGCTGTTTACAACAAATAGACTTGTTAAAAGTCTTCTTGGCTCAATGCAACAACGTAGTCGGTTTAACACAGTAGACCTAAAATGACAGCACTCGTGCAATCAAGTTATAAAAAGAAAAATTGTGCAAAAGATGGGGGGCTGAATTTGCAATTCATGGGCTGAAATATCAGCACACTTGCCCCCAACACATTTGGCTGAGAGGAAGATGACGTCAGTGGACATACATAAAATCATTGGTCACAGGGAAAGGGGCAGGATGGGATTCTCTCCACCACTGAATATGCAGAAAAGAAAAAGCAATTGTGACTATACTTACTACCTTACTACGGATGATTAACCCTCATAATACCAAGAGGGTGGGGTACTTTGTGCCCACCACTCGAAAATTCCAAAAATATTGTAATCTAGATAGTTATGTTATAATTTAAAATTTTGAAAAAATGTTTATTGTTTTTAATGAATTCTTTACGAAATTCATATGTTTTACGTTTTTCAGTTAAACTGAACCCAAAAATGTAAGGCTTAGTGGTATAAGTCACTTTTCCTAATGAAGGTTGTATTCAATATTTTAAGGCTACACTTACATGTCAGGCTACACTTACACATTACTATCTCCTTAAACAAAATGTTGTGAGTAAACGCATATACAGTTAACGAATTTTGCCTTTGATTTTTTTAAACTACCCGTAAATCACTCCTACCCCTTGGTATCACACATTACTGAAAGTCTGTTGATATTGCTAAGAGTGTTGTTTTTGATGTGGTCTTCAGTCCAGAGTCTGGTTTGATGCAGCTCTCCATGCTACTCTATCCTGTGCAAGCTTCTTCATCTCCCAATACCTACTGCAACCTACATCTTTCTGAATCTGCTAAGTGTATTCATCTCTTGGTCTCCTTCTACGACTTTTACCCTCCACGCTGCCCTCCAATACTAAATTGGTGATCCCTTGATGCCTCAGAACATGTCATACCAACCAGTCCCTTCTTCTTGTCAAGTTGTGCCACAAGCTCCTCTTCTCCCCAATTCTATTTAATACCTCCTCATCAGTTATGTGATCTACCCATCTAATCTTCAGCATTCTTCTGTAGCAATACATTTCGAAAGCTTCTATTATCTTCTTGTCCAAACTATTTATCGTCCATGTTTCACTTCCATACATGGCTACACTCCATACAAATACTTTCAGAAACGACTTCCTGGCACTTAAATCTATACTCGATGTTCACAAATATCTCTTCTTCAGAAACGGTTTCCTTGCCATTGCCAGTCTACATTTTATATCCTCGCTACTTCGACCATCATCAGTCATTTTGCTCCCCAAATAGCAAAACTCCTTTACTACTTTAAGTGTCTCATTTCCTAATTTAATTCCCTCTGCGTCACCCGACTTAATTCGACTACATTCCATTATCCTCGTTTTGCTTTTGTTGATGTTCATGTTATATCCTCGTTTCAAGACACTGTCCATTCCATTCAACTGCTCTTCCAAGTCCTTTCCTGTCTCTGACAGAATTACAATGTCATCGGCGAACCTCAAAGTTTTTATTTCTTCTCCATGGATTCTAATACCTACTCCGAATTTTTCTTTTATTTCCTTTACTGCTTGCTCAATATACAGATTGAATAACATCGGGGAGAGGCTACAATCCTGTGTCACTCCCTTCCCAACCACTGCTTCCCTTTCATTCCCCTCGACTCTTATGACTGTCATCTGGTTTCTGTACAAACTGTATACAAATGGTATACAAAGAGTATTCCTCATCATAGTGAGTGTAGCTTAGTATTAGAAGAGAAAAAAATTCTATGAAACAGTACACACAGACAGGAAGAAAACAAAAACACAAGGGTACATAAACACATAGTGGGATAACACAAAAGTAAAGGACAGGGGTTGTTTTAGTGTAACATTTGGTACTGCAGTCCAACCCAAAACTTCATTCCATAGATCGTCCCTATTATTTCAACATTTGCTCCAGCCAAAAAAAATCCTACCCAAGCACGCTTTCTGTATTCTGTTCACATTATCTTTCAAAAATTGTTTTTCTCTACTGTACACTACTTTTTTGGCCAAACCATTTTCTTATAGCTTCTCGATGCATTTCTTCCAATTCATCATAGTTAGTTTCTTATATAGTCTACCCCCTCTTAAGCTAACTTATATCTACTGAGCTCAGATGCTAAACTAAGGGACGATGTAATGCAGCAGCACAAAACAATTAACACAAGCAGCGATGACAAAAAAATGCAAATTTGCAAAGCAAGCAGCAATATATATAAGTTATATATAAGTTAGCAAAGCAAATGCAACATTATCACTAATATGAGCCAATGTGCAGCAAAAAGAAAAATGAAGCAGTAGTAAAGCTGGCTTAACAGAGTAATACAAAGTGAAATTCAGTAGCACTATGCCTGGCACACAGCAGCAGCAGCAAATGAAATAACTTATACCTAAATATGACAAAGCTCAAGTAGAAAAAAATATTACAGTAAAAATGGCTATGTTTAATACCTATGTCACAACTTAATACTAGAGCGATGCATCACCTTAACTTACACTACTAAAAAGTTACCAGTCATTGACAAAAATTATGTATACAATTCCTGTGAAGGGAAATATCTTTTTGTGCTCTCTCATTTTTTTGGAAGAAGATCATAAAATTACTGTTTACTGGACCTGTAAGCATAAAATATCTATATTAGTACATCTATTACATTTTATTTTAACCAATGCTGCAGTGTAGGTAAAAACTAGATATTAAACAAAATGAGCAATCTCTCAACTAGAAAGACAACAGATTTAAAATGTTTCTCATCATCTCATTAGGCATTTCAATAAATACCATAAATTAAGAGCTCCACAGTATAATAATATGTATTCAAGTTTGAGCGTGTCGTATTTGCGATGCTTTCTGCAAAGGAATGTCAATAGCGAGGATAATGGCCTCTTTTTTTTCTCCACCTATGCCTCTGAAAGGCACACACTAATGCTTTTTTCCAGGAGACTGTCATGCAGCTGGGTTCCCATGACGCATTACGTGCAGGTGGTCACTTAACTTTCTTACCGAAATATTTACGACACCAGTTTGCACTACAGTGACAGTCTCATATAAAAATTTCACAGGTCGAGAATTTGCGTTTCAATTCCGTAGAAACAAAATCCTGTAAATATAACAGTGTCCAAAAAATTTTCGCCAGCATAGTGATACATTCACGCATATACACACATTTCATAACTCTTAAAGTACCATTCTCGGTTTCCAACATCGTTTTTCACAAACCAGAGTCTCTAGCCACCACTCATTATTCCTTGCTTTATTATACATATACATACTCGTCGACACTTCTTCAATAGTTCACTATAAGAAATACGTAGCATAATCAAGTTGCTCATATATGGTAGCATCATCTTATAGATCATAAACATATCTCAACAGCATAATACACATCGTCGTCGTAATAATATCATAACATCTCAGTCAATTCTCAAAATCGTCGTACCTTCCTCCAATAATTTCAAAACCTAAAAAAATTCTCTACTCATTTCAATAGTGTCATCTACCTCAAATGTACTTTAAAAATCATGATCCCATACCAAATACATCATTCAAAGCTCTCATAGTACCACAATGGTTCCGAAAAAATATTAACAGTTCCTAAAGTACAGACAAAATACAATTTCATAAGTGTGAAGTTATCCAACTGTGTAATTACGTAAACATCTGTCACTGATGTAGTAAAATAAATATTTGTCTCTCTCAGTTAAATGAGCAGATAGCTGTGTAATTCTGTGTTAGAGAAATATGGTACCGATGTGTAAAGTTGTATAAGCAAATACCATATTAGCTAGGGCTCCTTGTGCTTGCCACAGACATGGTACACAAAGTAAGCGTGCACCCCCCTGACGATTAATGTAATTATACCCTCAGGTGTTACAGATTACAGCAATGGAATGAAATGTATCATGGAAAACTTTCTTTGTAATTCAAAAATCTTGAAAAATAAATGGCTCAAGTACAAAATTAATCTCTCAAATGCGTGTCCTGTAGCGCTAAATGTGCGTCTTGCTGTAAGATAATTCTGTGGAAGTGTCATAGTTATCGTCTTCTGTAAGTAAAGTTCTTCTGAAGTCAATGTACGTATCTCATCATAAACGAAAGTGAAATGCCTTGCGTATAGTTATCGTAGTTATTACGTACCTTACCTTGATCAAGAAAGTACTATAATGTAACGTATTGTTGTGCTACGAAAAAGGCTGTCTCATTGTAGCTATACCACAAAAGTTACTATTAAAACATGTTTTACTTTCCAGAATAATACAGAAAAACTGTGCAGATATAAAACAGATACACCGCAAAAGCAATAATATAAATTGTGTCACTCATTAGAAGCGTCGTGATATAATCGTGTAGCTCTCAAATAAACTAACCACTGTGTCATCTGATATCTCTCAGAAAATACTTTAAATCCAGAATATATTTTCAAGTAAACCAAAATGTTGCACTAAAATCTCATTAGCAGTACCGGTACATGTTCTAAGTATGTGAGCCTTATGGTCGTTACCTAATCGTGCCACTAACAAGCAAGAATGTACACACACAATAACACTGTGTCGTCTGTTCCCTATGACAATGCATTCGTAATTACTGTCTAAATATGTTCCCTATGTTATAGACTGTATAATTTATTTTAAAACATAGTTGCATGTTAACAGTTTCTAAGTCTGACAAAGCATACTAGTAACGTGAAGTGAAAAATTTTATGGCAAAGACTAAGTTAAAAAGCAAATTATCTCTCAATTAACGTTTTACATGTGAAATGCGGTGCAATCCTTTACTCTTTCCAGTGCGCAGAGTTTCAGCTTCAAAGCAATTATCATGTTGTACACGTCGGTAAAGAATACGGGAATTTTTCTCAAGGTTAGCTTCTGTTATATCTCTCTGAGCCAGCCGGCGCACGCGGCTGCCTGCGGTGCGAGTCATTGTCTCTTACGTTTGTTGTCGCGCGTCGTTATTGGGATTTGGAGACCTAACTTCTACAAATTCACACTGTCGAGAGGGCCCTGTCCTGTTAAAATCCCACCAGTTCTGACGCAATTCAGGTCTGTCGTTACGATCATATCGTCTGTCGTCTTGTCGGTAGTTCCTGTAGTTTCTTTCTTGTCGGTTCAGTGGTGGAGAATTTCTCCCTGAATTATCACTGCACGGTGGACCGTTGCGTCTGAAGATATTCTGTCTCCCGTGATAGTAATAGTTCTGGTTGCCGTATTGTCTGTTTCTATGGTTGTCTCTGTTATATTCATTACTACGGAAATGCGATCTTTCCCTGAAACTATTACTCTGCCAGTGGTTGTCATATGGGTGGCGTCTGTATTGGTCACGATTTGCGTTGTGAGAATAGCCTTGTCGTGTCCAGTTATTATTTCTTTCATCGCGGAATTGTGACGTATGTGACCTGTAATTGTTGTGTTTCTGTTTTCGCTTTCCGCTAATGTCATTGTCGATTTCCAATTCTTGTAACAATCCCTAAAAAGCTTCAATGTCGTCTTTGCAACGTCCTGCGAAAATAATATGTCGTAAATGTTCAGGAATTTGATTAAGCAAATGTGGATGAGTTCTGAGGGGCTGTAAGGGTTTGACAGATACTGATTGTTATGTAACATGTCTTAGAAATATTTGACAAGGCTAGAAAATTCTGATTGTACGAAATGTTTCATCATTATGATGCTATGTTTTACTCGGACTTGTGTAGCTTGAGACCAATATGCTGAGAGGAAGGCATGATAAAATTCTCCTTCACTGTGACAACCGTGAATTACCGATCGCATTCTTACAGCTGGTTCATTCTCTAAACAGTCACACATAAATTCTAATCTGTGCTCTAATGACCAGTTGGGAGGAAAGCAATGATAGAATTGATGAAGCCACGTTTGTGGATGAATGTCGTTGCCAGGATTCATAAATGTTTTGAAATTACGTGTAGTAATGAACAGCTTATAGTCAAAATCATCGTGTTGGCGAGTAGCATATCGGTCATTGTTACTTCGTTTCGGCGCTTCCATCTCAATATTCGGTGTACCTTGCCAATTTCTTTCATAATTTCCGAAGTGCCTCGTGTTATTATTTTGTGGCTGTTCCGTATTTCTTTGTCCTTCTTCGCGTATTGGAGCGCAAGTGTCCTCTGAAATATGTATTACCTGCGTCAACTGATCTTGTACTTCCCAGATATCTCTTTTGTACTGTGTATTGGTTTGATTTTGATTTTGTTTGAATTTGTTCATACTCTTCTATATCAGTGAAGGCTACAGGTCTCGTGTCACTCAGATCATCATCTACCTTTGTAGATAAGTTAGTGAACTGATCCGAAAGTTCGGCTACTTTCTCTGATAGTGAACACATTTCTTCAGTGTGTTTTTCTGAACCAATTTTTAGAGTGTCCATTTGTGTTGAAATCGAATCTGCTGTGTCCTTTACGTTTTCCTGAGTTTTTGCAAGTTGCGTAAGCGAATCGGTAGATGCAACTGAGTCCATTTTAGCTTGCAAAGTGTCGTGATTTTCATGAACAATAGTTTGCAGTTCTTATATTGCTGATTCGTGATTCTGTAATGCATTTTCATGCCGCGAAAAAATAGGTTGAAGATGCTCACAAATTTGTGTTTTTACGTCATTACAGACTTTTTGACATTTCGATTCAATGTTATGTAACTCAGTAGTTAAATCTTCACGTGTTTGTTCAAGTGTGGCGTCTAACTTCCGAAGATTTTGTTCCGTTGTTTCTAACTTTTGAAGATTTTGTTCCATTGTGTCTAACTTTTGAAGCTTTTGTCCCATTTGTTGCATTAATTGTAATAACAGTGCACTAGTGCCTGAAACATGTTCCTCAGTTCTTTTCGGCAGTGAAGTTGCACCGGCAACATTCAGATTTTGACAAGCAGAAAATGTGTCTTGATTTATTTGAGAAAACGGTGAGGACCCAAAACCTGAATCTGCACTATTTGCAAGATTGTGTCCTGTCATTCCCGATTCCTGAGGCGAGCTGTTGCCGAACGATCGATCGATAATGCTTCCCTGTTCACTAAAAGTTTCACTGTCTACACCATTCTTTGCCGCCCGCTCCATTTCCCTATGCACAATTACCAAATTACTATGTTGAACATTAGTTAATTCATTACATGGTGGCGCTAACGTACTGCTTTCGTCTTCACTGTCATTTCTCAGTTTACTTTGGAGCCTAGTATTACGTTTTTCACACGCCATTATTGTCACAATATTTCACACGACAACACAGAAAAACACAATTTGAAGAGCAAAATAAGAAAACACATTAACATAACATTGAAAATAATATCTCGTTAATTGCAAGCGCAGCTGCGAAATACATGGTGCAAATCTACATGTACGCCACAACTGTTTTACTGTACAAGAATGGAAAACTACCACTACAAAGGAAATTCTCTCTACAATTACGCGCTAGCAATAAACAAAGGCTGCACTAATTGCACAACCTACAAGAAAAAATCAGAAGATTCCAGTGAGGTATACTCGGCTCAGGGTCGACATATGAAACATCCCCTTAGAAATATTATAGATGACTGTGTTTAAACTGACACACAATGGTTTTAGCGCAACGCAATAATCCCTACAAAAGAATGGCCCAAACTAACATTACCCTATACCTTTCACAAGTCACTTACCTCACAAAAATCTTCGTTACTCGAACTACTGCAATACAGCGAGCGCCACTACTGCCAGCTAAATAAAAGATTCAAACTACGGGAGGCACTAACTACTGATAGGAATAGTTAGCAAATGAAGGATTTTAATAGAGAACAAACAATGTATTTACCTTAATAGTCATAATATATACAGCAGTTCATGACATCCATTCTTAGAAATGTACTGTTTCTGATGGACACACCTCCAGATTATCCATTCTCAAAAATCCGCCATCTCACTTTCCCTTATCCACCACTGCTGGCGGCTCACCTCCAACTGCAGAACTCTACGTGCTGTTAACATCCAGTTGCCCAACACTACAATGGCAGACAACAATGCAAACCAGCCACAGACTGCACACAGCACAGCCAGTGATTTTCATACAGAGCGCTACGTGGCGTCACCAATAAGAAAACCTAAACAGCCTACTTACAAGGTGTGCGACTGAAAGCTGAATACGTGAGATGAACTGCTTGGTCTTGTCCTGGGCACCGTTGCCCTCACAGTGGCACTCACACAAGCGACATAACATGTTCTCCCAAGAGTGCACAAATCTTTGAAATTCATGTAGGGATATTCGCATATTTATTATGCATTACACATCTGTAATTTGGTGTGTATCAAACGCTTATAGCTGAATATGTTTCAAAGTACAATATTTCTCAGCTGATACTTTGTAAAACACATGCTGTAATATTTACTAACAGTTGGAGGGGAAGGTTGCTCAAGTTGTATCCCTTAAAGGAGAATTACTGTATTTGGTAGAGAAATTTAAATAATAAATATGTTTCGTGTACACTGAATCTTTATTTCTTAAGCCATCAGCCAACTTCCACAAAAATACAAAATTATCTTCTCAAAATAAGTTTTTCTCCGTTCCATCTTTAGCTTCGTTTCGATTTAGGTGCTTGGATTCCTAGCCCATACCTCCTATAGCCTACGTCATACTTAGGATAAGAAATCAACAATGACATAATAAATCCATGGAATAACATAGCAAAAAGGTAGCAACAGCCAAGTACAAACTACAGACTAACGTTACTTCCGTAGTTACACGTAATGAAATTATGTGTAAGAAACAAAATATAAATTTTTAACAAATTAAATTTCTTAAATTGGTATACAGAAAATCAGTTAGTTTGAACAAAGATATCACAGTTATAATCCTTAATTTTACTTTCCTCGCCAGAGCATAGGCTATGTATCCAAATTTTATATTTCATACAGCGAAACATATCTTCTCGATCTCCCTCGTAAGGTTGACATATCCAGTTCACGCTGTCGTCTATGTTTTATTCTTGTTAAAATTTTCATCCATCTGTCTCCTTGTTATGGGTTTGTGCACAGATTTCGTCGTTTTACTGGACTTTTCTTTGACTTCTGTTTCCTTGCTGTAAGTATTTAAAGTTTGTTCCATTGTTGAATTAGGTCGTTCCGTAATTTTTTTGATAGCTTTTGTTGTAGACGGCACAGCATATAACTTGTTCAAGTAAGACTTAACCTGTTTATCTTTAATTTCGTCAGCTGTTGCAATGTTGTTTTTCTGGTCCACGTTCTTGACACACTGTAGAAGGACCAGACTGATCGTTGAGTGGTGTTGCAACGTTAGGCAAACCTCAAGATTTTCGCGTTAATGCTTCAGTTTCGCGAGCCAGTTCTTGGTCTGTTTGATCAACGACATATATAGTAGCAGTTACAAGATCCTCTCTTTGACGAGATTTCTGTCGTATGGTTTCAAGCTTGTTGCCTGAAAACCGTTTAGTCTACGTCCATACAAACAGATCTGGGGTATACATTTCCCAGAACTTCTGCAATGTTACTTTGTTTTATGAGGCTGTCAGGAAATGAACGTGGAAATGAAGATGCCACTTCTTCTTACCCGTTTTTAGTGTTTTTAAGGAAGTCCTGTCTAGTGCCTATAGACGAGGAGTCATGCGGGTATGAAATAATAGCATGATTATACCATAATCACAAGCCATATGAATGCTGTTGAAATTTCGACAGAACACCTTTCGGGAAGAGAGAGATATTATATTGCTTCCACCCACATACATCTTGCGAAACTACCGCGAAGACAAATCTCGAGAAATAAGAGCTAATTGAGAGGCTTATATGAAATCATTCTTTCCACGCGAGTGGGTTAGGGAGAGGGGAACAGTTAGTGGTACCAGAAGTACCCTCCGCGACGCACTGTTAGGTGATTTGTGGTGTGTCATGTAGATGTACTGAACTGCAGGACTATAGATAACAGAAGAAACGATACTTTAGAGAGTTTTGGCTATACCTGCTATTTAGTGAATTTATTGGAGTGGATCGAAGTTCTGAACAGCCAAAAAATTTTCACTTCTCACACTCAAACGCAGCGTATTCTTTGTAAAAAATCAAGAATAGTCACCCATTTTATGGCTTAGTGGTCAGTATGTTTACCATTTAAAATTTCACGCATGTAACGTGAGACGTGGAATGTCTGCTGCTGAACAATATGACTGTTTCCTCTTTCGTGCAGAACGTGATTGCTGAAGAGACTGGAAAGCTGCACAGAGATCCCGCAGAGCAGGACAACAGCGAGAAGGTGCTGGACGCGAAGTTCAGGTGGTCCACCATCTGGCAGTACTACGGCGCCGCCGGGGGCGTGGGCCCGCTGCTCTCTGTGGTCGCCCTGCTGCTCATAGCGCAGGTCATCACCAGCGGCTCCGATTACGTCGTAACCTACTGGTAAGGGAGCACCTGCGGCGCAAGCAAAGGAGGAGTTGTGACTGAAGTTTTAAACAGAATATTACCACTCAGGCAACAAGTAATAAAATGTAAATATCGTGTGGCTAGGGCCTCCCGTCGGGTAGACCGTTCGCCAGGTGCAAGTCCTTCGATTTGACGCCACTTCGGAGACTTGCATGTCGAGGGAGATGAAATGATGGTGACCAGAATAACACAACACCCAGTCCCTGAGCGGAAAAAATATCCGACCCAGCCGGGAATCGAACCCGGACCCTTAGGATTGACAGTCTGTCACACTGACCACTTTTTTTTAAATGTTATTTTTGTTAGCTTTTGTTAGTTGTATCTGGTCGGGGCGGACGTCGTAAGACGTCCACTAAAGATCTTTTTTGACCGATTAACTGAGTTTTTTTATTGCAGAGGGCAGCTAACCCTCTGACCGAACACGCTGAGCTACAGTGCCGGCATCACTCAGCTACCAGGGACGGACAGACAACAACTAAAATATTGTAAAACTAATGAAATTTTCTATACTCCGCTCTACTCTACGAATAATTCATCAATGAACATAGGTATTGTTACTTAACTGGTATGGTGTCATTCGTGGAACAAGTCAGCAATTAAAAAGTCTTGTCATATACTATATGGCCTTAATGTATGTTAACCTCCTTAAATTAGTGGGTTTACCTCAAATGTGAGCTGAAGATCATTTTTATCTTACTGCGTCTGTCCAAACTGAACAACAAGTGTTCATGTCTGGGGAGTTTGATAGCCAGCGGAAGTGTTTAAACTATGAAGAATGTTCCTGGAGCCACTCTGTAGCAATTCTGGACGTGTGGAGTGTCACATTCTCTTGTTGGAATTGCCCAAGTTCGTCGGAAGGCACAAGGGACACGCATGGATGCAGGTGATCAGACAAAATGCTTACGTACGTGTCACCTGTCAGGGTCGTATCTAGACGTATCAGGTGTCTCATATCACTCCAGCTGCACACTCCCACACCATCACAGAGCCTCCACTAGCTTGAACAGTCCCCTGCTTACATACAGGGTCCATGGATGCACGAGGTTGTCTCCATATCCATACACGTCCATCCGTTCGATACAATTTGAAACGAGACTCGTCCGACCAGGCAACATGTTTCCAGTCATCAACAGTCCAACGTAGGAGTTAACGGCCCCGGGCGGGGCGTAAAGCTATGTTATGCAGTCATCCAGGGTAAGCGATTGGGCCTTCAGTTCTGAAAGCCCATATCGATTACGTTTCATTGAATGGGTCGCGCGCTGACACTTATTGATGGCCCAGCACTGAAATCTTCAGCAGTCTGCGGAAGAGTTGCGCATCCGTCACGTTGAATTATTATCTTCAGTCGTTATTGCTCCCGTTCTTTCAGGATAATTTTCCGGCCGCAGCGACGTTTTACCGGATTCCTGATGTTAACGGTACACTCGTGAAATGGCCGTACCGGAAAATCCCCACTCCATCGCTACCTCTGATATGCTGTCTGCCATCGCTCGTGCGCCGACTATATCACCACGTTCACACTCACTTAAATCTTGATAATCTGCCATTGCAGCAGCAGCAGCAACCGAACAACTGCGGCAGACACTTATTGTCTTATATAGGCACTGCAGCCCGCTGCGCCATATTCTGCCTGTGCACGTATCTCTGTATTTGAATACGCATGCCTATACCAATTTCTTTGGCGATTCAGTCTAGTATCACTGCACAGTATGTCTCTTTGTTTTTCCAAAAATGTTTACCCACATTTTCAATGGCACATATGAGCGTCCTGAAATGGGTATTCTGCAAATAGCTCTTTCTCATATATGATAAATGTATCTGGTATAGTCCACTGAGATTACAGAATGTTATTGGCATTATTCACAGCTCTTACATGGGGAGTCAGTCCGTGCGCTGTAGCTCGAAAAGCTAAGTCTGTAAATTACAGATTCCATTCCCGTCATACACTCGCATTTCACTCTCTCACTGTTTGATTCATACCGATTTTAAACCAACCTGGTAATGCTCCAGTACAACATTTCCACTAATATGTCTTGATAATTTCATGTAAAAGCAACGGTGTCTTTTAGTATTCGTGTGACTTTCCCACGGAACAGCTTCCGTACATTTGTCTGTCACTAAGAATTGGCAAATACGTTCGTTCGAGCACAGGTGTAGAATAGTCTCTGTTTGCATTTTTGAGGAGACGAACACGCTGAAGTCGTTTCTTCGCATTCCTGAGGGTAGTGGAATACACTTTAGAGTTAATCATAGCCCATAAAGGGTGACATCAAACAGAATAACCCCTTCAGAGTCCCAGAAGACCACCGCCATGACATTACTGGCTGAGGGTGCGGCTTTGAAATTTTTCTTTGGAGGGAAGGTGGTGTCTCGCCACTCCAAGAATCTCTGTTTTGCTTCCGGTTGGAAGCGATGAAGCAATGTTTTATGGCGTGTGACGATGTTTGACAAGAAAGCGGCGACAGACCCATTGGGCACACACTTTTTAAGTACACCAACTGGTGGTCGAGTGGTCACCACTACCGACAGACACACCCAGTTATGCTGCGACGTATTTCATTCTGATCCGTCGATCACATCGAATGCGAGTGTCCGAAAGTTCCAAAATTGCAGGAGTCACAATTGTGTGCAGTCGGCCAGCACTGGGGAGCTCGAACAGGTTTGCGCGATGTTGTTTCGATGTTGATAGACCCCTCGGCCAAGGATTCGCAGTACTTTTGTTCAGTATCAGGTCTCTGCAGACATTCTGAAAGCGCCTATGAATATTTGCAGTTCTCTGGTTTTCCGCCAAGAGAAACTCAGTGACAGCTTTCTACTTCAGATGCACCTCCATTATAGACGCCATTTTGAAAGTTATGCATAGCGACGTCATCCTTTCAAAACTTCATGAGACCATAGGGTCTGAAAAGAGAAAATTTCACGTTTCCCGAAACCCATAAAACCTAAACTGTCCGAGGGAAAAATTTGTTGCGTTACTTACTGAAGGCCCCTCGTTCTGTTAGCCATGTATGGCAGTCATACATTGCCGACATGACGCACACAGGCTAGAAACGTGTTCAAGCATGCAGCTGTTTCCGCACATCACACTGAAGTTAACCCATTAGATTGCCATGTCCCCAATATTTATTTTGGATGGTAGTCAATTTCAGTTTTTTCAGTGACAAATGATCATTAGCTGTAGCAAAACAGTCTCTTATCGTCTATCTATTATCCTTTGCTCATTTATTATTGTATGCTAACGAATCCAGCACAATGGACAAAACAGCACGGAAGTGTATGATGGCAACAAAGCGACATAACACCACTGTTTCCTTCCCTTGTACAGACGTTCAGGATTCGATGGTTATCTTGAGAAGACGTGGAGGCTTTCCAATCCCCAGTCGCGCATCCTAACCTAACTACACTACATGAGTTCTATACGTTATCCTCCTCCTTTTACATGTCTCAGCGCTGCTCGAGTCTTCGTAAGCCCTTAAGTTATTATTTTTGTACTAAATATTACACACTACTTATATAACACTATAAATTACGTGCTGGTGATATTCAATATAAAGTAATATATATTGCTGCAAAGAGTCGAGCAAGGATTTCTGTTTTTAAAGCCCTGTGTAGCTGTGTTCAATAATGAACATAATTCTAGGTTTGTTATAATGTTATAGACATCTTGGAAGGAAGTTTCTCCCAAATATCTACCATAAGTGGACAAACTAATCCTACGTCTTCGGAAGTCCAAAACTGTCAACTGTCACATACTTCTGAGTTTCGTTTCCCTATTTTAAACGAGTATTGTGACTAGCGACGAGGGTCACTGATGAGATGTACCATACCCTGACTTGGATTAAGGTGTTTCAGTTCCTGGTGAATCGTCCGGGTGTATAGCGGTGGTCTATGAAACATTTTGTTCCTTCTTGGTTGCTGGTGCATCTTCCCGCATTTAACAGGCCGGTTGTGAAAGCATTTATTGTCTGCTCAATTTGTTTCAGTTTTAATGTTTCACCGATATCAGCAAAGATACCACGCACTCTTCTACATTTTGTATGGTCGTCCCCTCGCACTGCTGCTCGTTCGCCTTGCAGAGTTTTAGGATCTCTTTGTCCATTATTCTGCAACGTGTTATTTTATAAAACCTGTTTATGTCTTTTTGCTGTGGCAAACAAATTCCAAGAACACAAAAACGATTCCAGCAGATGTAATGCTGAAAGATCTCAGAGTCTTAGGAGTACACTTCGTTGTGCTCGAGTAACTATGGTCCAGCAACCTTTCAGTCGTAGCTTATGTGACCATACAGTCACTCCAGTGCTGATTACTGCAGTGAACATAGGGTTGTGATACACAAGAGCAGCGTCAAGCGTTATTTTGCTAAGAGGCAACCATGTGCATAATTTTGACTGCTTTCTGCGAAACTGTGGCTATATGCGTCGAAACTTTCTTTGTCGTGGTTGCATACGGTATTTCTTGTGGTTGAATTTCTATGCAACATAAGAGTAAGATTACCTTCTAACAGGGAGACTAACCTTAAACAGAAGATCGTACGTTTAATGTAGCAGTTTTTAATTTGTTGCCCCATACACTGTTCTATTCACGATAGTGCATTATTAACTACGTTAGCTTAGCTCTGGAGTCACCAGACGCCACAATGAAGAAGTCCACAGCGTAGGCAACTATTTCATCAACCGCACACGATCCTTCTAGCATTTCCGAAAAGGATACTGTCGTTAGTTTCCAGACGAGAGGACATCCTTTGGTGATTTTCTTCATCACCTGCCAAAAGCCTGAATAACCCACTTTTTGCAGTGCGGACGTGAAGGAAAAGAGTGAGTGATGTCTAACATTCAGCGTGGTGTCAGTTTGTTCTAAGTCGTGTCTCCCTACCACTTTCGCGCAGCGATGCCCTGAGCGTGTTTTTTAGGGAATTGACTAGTTTGAACCTGGGACCTGTTGCAGGTAAGGAGACGCCTGACCACACATGACATGTAGAGTTCAGAACAGTTCAATGAGACTAGCGATGATATAATCAAATACGTAATGATTTCAGCGTCAGCTCCACTGCACTCCCTGTAAAAGAATCTTAATACTAACTAAATTTAGTGGAAGGGGTTCAAGGCTTTCCTATTATTAGTTAGACGGTAAAATAACGTCGAAAAAGCAGTTACGTTTACCACTGGAATTTTTATTCTACTCAAAAAACATTGTTTATAAATTGCACTATTCATAAAAGGAAATATTTTAATACAGTATGATAAAAACCAACTGCATTCAACAAAAATGTGAACGAATATTCCCTGAATGGGTTTCCAAGTCTGATAATGGTTTGAAGGATGACCTATGCCATATCACATCTAAAATCTAGGTTTAAGTTAAGTTTCAAAAAAGAGAAAACTATCAAAATGGTCTACAGTGACCCTCAATTATCTTTAATTACTTATTTAACTTGTCATAAATTACAGTGGCTGATGTGGATTCTCAATAATTATATAACAGAAAAATCATCGCGTTTCAGATTTTAACTTCAAGTAGCAAATGTGAATACCACAAAGTTTAATTGACGATCGACACTAGTATTACGTATAAAGGGGATTAACAGATGAGACTTCTGCAGTTCTGAGTGAAGCCTTATGTGCTCTTATGTGGCACCGCGTCCGTTCATTACCTTGACAGTGATTAGGCAGCATCATGGCCGGTGGGTGTTGCAGCTCCACACACCTCGCCGTCTCAGTAGCAACTCTCTCGAACTTCTCCTTACTACAATTTACCGTAGTTTGTCTAAGAAAAAGGCATCTGGCTGTATTTTCAACTGACCAATCAGCGTCTCAATGTTAACCTTAAGCTCTGCCTACAAAAATTCTGTCTATCCAATGAGAAACGTTATACTTTTCATGGTGAGGCAATGTTTTTAATGTTAGCTACGTAACATAGATGCGTAAAGTCTCACGGTAAAACTTGCAGCTGGTGTGGCCCTTTTAGTGTTATCGTAAGGTCTATACAGCTCTTCCGGAGCGCTCTATCTTTTAACATAGGCTGGGGGCGGACCTCCCGGCGATTGGCCGGCGATGTGGGAGGTGTCCCTTATCGTAGGGACTTCTAGCCTACACGGCTCTGCTCTCGGCTTCTGTTCTCGTTTCTCCTCTCGGAACTGCGTCTGTTTCACGGTGGGAAGGTATGACATGCATTTAGGCGTTCTTGTGTTAGTCTGCGGTATTTCATTTGCTCACTCATTGGTCATATTACTTTGGTTAATTTAATGTCAGGATTAATTCAGAGCTATGTGACATACTGCCGTATTTGCTATCATGTCAGGGTTTTTATGGAAGGTGTTGGATTTGACTGACACCTTACAGATGTTCTGGGAGGTATCGGCAGGGATGTGGAGCCGCGCCGACCCCACTGCCGTGGCCAGCAGCGCGAGGTTTCACAGCTGAGGATCCAGGCTCCGCAGATTCTCGATTGGGTTTTAATCTGCGGAGAGGGGGTTTTGAGGGCCGGAAAGTACGGTAAACTCATCGTAGTGCTCTTCGAACCACGCACGCACACTGAGAGCTATGTGACACGTTACAGTTTCCAAAAGTAGATTTTAGAAAGATGATAAATTTCACTTCAGAGTGAACTTAATGTGGCGGGTTGTGTAGACCTGCAATACTTTTAATTTTTGTGAATGCCATCCAGATGTTGGTTGGCAAAAATTCCTAAGCGTGTCTAAGGAGAATTGTTGCTGTGGCTATCTTTTGTATACTGGTTACGAAATAAATACTGTACGAAACGTTTTGACTTATCAGTACTTACATGTCATATGTTCAAAAAATCTAATAGCAGAAGTGAGCTCTGGGGCCTGAAAGGTAGAACTGACTGAACCCATTAAAATTCATGACATCGCATTGATGAAAGCCACTAGTTTGATGACGGAAGGGGACTCTGACTTTCTTTTTCACTGACCGTAAGCGTAGCTAACCTCACAGTCACAGACTTTATGTGTCGCTGTGAGCAATGACCATTTGTGAGGTACTCGACTCGAAATGTCCACAGAATGCAACATTTGCCCTCAACTGGTTGATATTGACCTGAATTTACTGGCAGCAGCAGTTCCTTTCGTGTCTGAAACCGACTGACCATGACGGGGCATATACCTGTCACTTCCGACCTTTTTGCAACTGCTGCTCCGCTCCGTGCTACGATGCTGTCTGTGATACGGCAGTCCTCGGGTAGGTACTTCGAAGTTCACAGTGATGCGCCAACAAATCTGCCAACTTCATACACGGCGAGGTCATGACCGCTTCCAAACGTAATAGCCCTTTCCCACCATCTATTACACTGTCCCTCATTTCTGCAACGATTCCATACAACCGACTGGGGCACACGCATCGGTGCACTGCTATGACTTGCGTCAGCGGTGGGGAGCCATAGTGCCACTTGTCACCAGTTTTGCTCCATTTACATAGCTCCAAAGGAACCAGTGTTCTCTTCTAATGGAAAGACTGGCATTTTATGCAGTGAGTTTAAAATAGGTCAGGTCTGTAAGTTTATCTATTTGATGTTCCAAATAGTTGTAAGAATGGCTATTTCTTAACAGGTACTGGTGACTTATACTTACACGTACAAAAGGAACTGACAACACCGATGTTCGCAGGTCTAGTACGGAGGTACTGAGGACGTCCCTGCAGAAGCAGGTGGAAGCCGGCGGCGGCAGCAACCAGACGCTCTCTGAAGAACTGGCGTCGCTGCCGCCCAGCGAGTTCTTCCTGGCGCTGTACGGCGGCCTCGTGCTGGGCTGCATCCTGCTCAACCAGATCCGGTCCGTTGCATTTTTCATCCTGTCCATGCGAGCATCTCGCAGCCTGCACAACACCATGTTCAACTCCGTACTGAGAGGAGCTATGCGCTTCTTCGACACGAATCCTTCTGGCAGAATACTCAATAGGTTTTCTAAGGACATCGGATCCATCGATGAACTGTTACCACAGTTCGTTATCGTGATGATTCAGGTTCGTATTCAACTCTCTCAACATCAGTTTCCACTCTTAATTAAATAGTGACACCAGTACAGACATTATACAGGGTGGTCCATTGATAGTGACCGGGCCAAATATCTCACGAAATGAGCATCAGACGAAAAAACTAGAAAGAACTAAACTCGTCTAGCTTGAAGGGGGAAACTAGATGGCGCTGCCATAGGTCAAACGGATATCAACTGCATTTTTTAAAATAGGAACCCCAATTTCTTATTACATATTCGTGTAGTACGTAAAGAAATATGAATGTTTTAGTTGGACCACTTTCTTCGCTTTGTGACAGATGGCGCTGTAATAGCCACAAACGTATAACTACGTGGTATCACGTAACATTCCGCCAGTGCGGGCGGTATTTGCTTCGTGATACATTACCCGTGTTAAAATGGACCGTTTACCAATTGCGGAAAAGGTCGATATCGTGTTGCTGCATGGCCATTGTGATCAAAATGCCCAACATGCGTGTGCTATGTATGCTGCTCGGTATCTTGGACGACATCATCCAACTGTCGGGACCGTTCGCCGGATAGTTACGTTATTTAAGGAAACAGAAAGTGTTCAGCCACATGTGGAACGTCAACCATGACCTTCAACAAATGATGATGCCCAAGTAGGTGTTTTAGCTGCTGTCGCTGCTAATCCGCACGTCAGTAGCAGACAAATTGAGCGAGACTCGGGAATCTCAAAAACGTCGGTGTTGAGAATGCTACATCAACATCGATTGCACCCGTACCATATTTCTATGGATCAGGAATTGCATGGCGACTAATTTGAACGTCGTGTACAGTTCTGCCACTGGACACTAGAGAAATTACGGGACAATGTCAGGCCGGCCGTTATGGCCGATCGCTTCTAGGCGGTTCAGTCTCGAACCGCGCGACCGCTACTGCCGCAGGTTCGAATCCTGCCTCGGGCATGGATGTGTGTGATTTCCTTAGGTTAGTTAGGTTTAAGTAGTTCTAAGTCAGGGGACTGATGGCCTCAGATGTTAAGTCCCATAGTACTCAGAGACTTTGGAACCATTCTATTTAGCGACGTAGCGTCATTCACCAACAGCGGTAATGTAAACCGGCATAATATGCGCTATTGGGTAACAGAAAATCCACGATGGCTGCGACAAGTGAAACATCAGCGACCTTGGCGGGTTAATGTATGGTGCGGCATTATGGGAGGAAGGATAATTGGCCCTCATTTCATCGATGGCAGTCTCAATGGTGCAATATATGCTGATTTCCTACGTAATGTTCTACCGATGTGACAACAAGAAGTTTCACTGCATGACAGAATGGCGATGTACTTACAACATGATGGATGTCCGGCACATAGCTATCGTGCGGTTGAAGCGGTATTGAATAGCATATTTCATGACAGGTGGATTGGTCATCGAAGCACCATACCATGGCCCGCACGTTCACCGGATCTGACGTTCCCTTGGATTTCTTTTTGTAGGGAAAGTTGAAGGATATTTGCTATCGTGATCCACCGACAACGCCTGACAACATGCGTCAGCGCATTGTCAATGCATGTGCGAACATTACGGAAGGAGAACTACTCGCTGTTGAGAGGAATGTCGTTACACGTATTGCCAAATGGATTGAGGTTGACGGACATCATTTTGAGCATTTATTGCATTAATGTGGTATTTACAGGTAATAACGCTGTAACAGCATGCGTTCTCAGAAATGATAAGTTCACAAAGGTACATGTATCACATTGGAACAACCGAAATAAAATGTTCAAACGTACCTACGTTCTGTATTTTATTTTAAAATATCTACCTGTTACCAACTGTTCGTCTAAATTTGTGAGCCATATGTTTGTGACAATTACAGCGCCATCTATCACAAAGTGAAAAATGTGGTCCAACTAAAAAATTCATATTTATTTACGTACCACAGGAATATCTAATAAAAAATGGGGGTTCCTATTTTAAAAAACGCAGTTGGTATCCGTTTGACCTATGGCAGCGCCATCTAGCGGGCCAACCATAGCGCCATCTGGTTTCCCCCTTCAAGCTAGACGAGTTTCGTTCTTTGTAGTTTTTTCGTTTGACGCTTATTTCGTGAGATATTTGGCCCGGTAACTATAAATGGACCACCCTGTATACCTGGTCTGGTCTGACAAGCGAAGCACGCACCAATCGGGTCACCGATTCTGCTTATCTTTCGTTCGGTTGTAGCACGTACTAAGGTCTAACAATACTGTTACAATACGCTGCACCACTTAACGTTTTCGAAAAATCAAGTTTCAAAGTTTAACGAGCCTGTTAAATACCGTACGACAGCGCTAGCCTTTTAGTAACGGCAGAAGTCTGGAACAATGCCCGTATAGCGAGTCTCGTCACTCTTTTGTTGTATTCCGCAAAACGCTTGTATCGCTCAAAAGAAACATATTTTCTCGAAAATGAATAATGGTAATAATAATCAGAATGGCACAATCGTGACGAGGTTTAATCGAGTTATAGTAAGGACTCGTGACGCTGGAGTGTCCGCCTTCCTATATACTTTCGCAGCCAAGTCAAAAGTTTCGTAAAAGCGTTGCGGGATGCAGTATTGTGGGGCAAGAGAGAAAAATCATCTCGTGAAGACTGCATTGCTCTTCACTCGCTGGTACTCATCAGTTAACAGCACCGGTACTGGTACCTATTTGCCAATACGCTTCGTCTGCGTCAAAAATTGAGTCTAAACGGCCATGCTTTTTAAATGTTAATGAGGCGTATTTTCTCCTATCAGTATTAAAAAGATCAACTTTGATTGTTACGAAGGATGTGCTAGGTACATGTCTATATGTTACTCACGTTTTTGTTATGGATCCCATTGCAAATGTTGTCGGCTTATCAATAATGGTGAACAATCAAAAGTATAAAGATTTCTCTGCAAGAACTTTTTAATACCTACATGAATGTGTCGTCAAATAAATGTTCATTTCATCACAGTTCTTTGCTACAAGAGTGTTCCACTATAACAGCCGTCATCATCATTATTATTGTTTCTTTTACAATAAAAATAATTCATTGTACTAATGCGAATATTTGCTGAAAGATTAAGAAAAGAACGGTACTACATTCGAAAGCAGGACAGGCGGACTTGAAGCGCTTCGTCGGCTAATGGTCAACAGTTTTGTTAAAGTTTGAACCACGATTTCTCGAAATCACCTGTTAAGAGCATCGTAATAAAATCCGTTCTCTTAATCCAAATACGTATTACAATCATGCGAAAGATGAGTAAAATCCGAGAGCCATTGCGATTATGCTTTCCTTGCGAGATGAAATCTCATTTTTCTTGTTTTCTGGTCGGAAAGAGTAAACATTCGTTCTGTTTCTGTGCTTTGTTGTAGTAATAAATTTATATGGATGCTCTTAATCTTTCTACATCTTTTAACTCTAACTGATCTTCGTTTTTACGTTAAAACCGGATTCGTGTAAGATTGTTCTGAATATTTTGAGCACATTGTCAGAGGATGCCATCGTGGAGGAAACGCCTTAGACCACCTACTAAGTAACAGACAAGTGCGTTACGAATCAGTTAACGTAGAGGTAGGCCTCAGAGGACAGAAAGCTGTTACAGCATGGTTCAAATGGCTCTGAGCACTATGGGACTTAACTTCTGAGGTCATCAGTCCCCTAGAACTTAGAACTAAGTAAACCTAACTGACCTAAAGACTTCACACACATCCATTCCCGAGGCAGGATTCGAACCTGCGAATGTAGCGGTCGCGCATTTCCAACTGTAGCGCCGGCCGGAGTGGCCGTACGGTTCTAGGCGCTACATTCTGGAACCGAGAGGCCGCCACGATCGCAGGTTCGAATCCTGCCTTGGACATGAGTGTGTGTGATGTCCTTAGGTTAGTTAGGTTTAATTAGTTCTAAGTTCTAGGCTACTGACGACCTCAGAAATTAAGTAGCATAGTGCTCTGAGCCATTTGAATCATTTGAGCCAGACTGTAGCGCCTAGAACCGGTCGGCCACTCCGGCCGGCTGTTACAGCATCAATGGGTATATTAAGAAAGGCCAATATTTTGGCGTAGCTAGAGTGACAGGAATAAAATACATAGTACGAATGGCATTAAATAAGTAATGCAACGCATTTTTTCCGAAAGAAGGTCGTTTTTATTCAGGATTCCATTACACTATTACTTCCCACCCTTTTGGCTACAGACCCTATTTTCAACATAATCTGCATTCAATACGACGCCCTTACGAAAGCTCACTGGGAGGGCGTGTATGCTTGCACAATACTATTCTACTGGTCGATGTGGAAGACAAAGTGTCGCTGCAGCAATAACCTCCCCATCATCCAGGTATTGCTTCCCATGAAGTACCTCTATCAGTGGGCCAAACGGATGGAAGTCAGACAGAGCGATATATTGGCTGTAGGAGCTGCTGTCACGTGCAACAGACTTGTGTGAAAGAAGGAGGAGTTCGTTTACATTTTCGAGGTCACAAACACTCTGAAATCGTTTCTTCAACTTCAGAGTTTATCGTTGCTCCATGGCGAGGGACATCAAACAGGATAACCCCTTCAGAGCCCCTAAAATCGCCATAACTTTACCGGCTGAGGGTGCTGCTTTGAACTTCGTAACGGATAAGCAACTCAACACAGATGGTCCTTAGTTGCTCTTTATGATCTTATTTTAGGCGACGACGAACTAAGCGGGCACACATCATTCAAGACCCAAACTGTTGGACGAGTGTGTCACCACTACCAACAGAGACATCCAGTTGAGCAGCGATGTGTTTGTGATCCTTCGATCACCGCTAATGGAATTGTCCACACGATCCAAAATTGCAGGAGTCACAGCTGTGTGTTGTCTGCCGGCACGTGGAAGATCAGACACGTTTGGACGACCTTATTGCGATGATTACAGACGCGTCGCCCAACAACTCACCGTGGTTTTATTTACCACCAGGTCTCCGTAGACATTCTGCAATCGCCTATGAATATTTTTGATTCTCTTGTTGTCCGACAAAAGAAACTCAATGACAGCCCTCTGCTTGAACCGCACCTCTTTTACGGATTCCATTTTGAAGGCTGTGTATAGCGTCGCCACCTATGGAACGTCGTGAATGTATATGTATAGCGGTTGAAACGGGAGTAATCCACCATGTGCCGCAGCCAATTCCGCAGGTTCTCAACCGAACCTGGCCGACAAAAAATGTGTTGCATTACTTACTGAACTCTCTTCGTATCTGAGTCGTCAACATCAACTATTCAGCTTGTAAATGTTGCCTAATAAAGATGAACTACTAACATGAGTAGGAAGGTAAAGCTTCGAACTATCAAACTGTGCTGTAATGTATTAGTATTTATTCCCCAAAAAACAAATTATAACGCAAACTGACCAAAAATGTTGACGAAATACCGATAGACACACACTCGCGTAATGCAACATGGATGAATTTCGGAAAACTCACCATTCAAACGGAAACTAATTATCCACAAGGACTGATCAAAAACTGTACTGTGTTTGCTTTCAATTTTACCTCAAAGCAGTGCAAAAGAGGATATTCCCTCTTATCTGTAACCACTGAATTTATACCTGAAGTAGTAATTAACTTTCTTCAACCACTACGAGCAAAATACAACGTCAAAACAAAATCCGTGCCTGCTGTTACCATCAGGGTTGTCCTCGCTATCATGTAGTCTACAAAATATCTCACTAAGGTACCAGGTCACTGTGCACTGCATTCAGTAATCATCAGCCATTCACGACAGCAACCGCGACTCACCATTATCCATCTGCAACCTACATCCGTGCAAGAAAGGTAGTATTTATTGCTAATGGTTTGCAGTAGTGGAATGTAATTAATTCAGTAATTTTACGCGCCAGGTCAGCGGCAACAACTGTGCACAATCTTGCGGCACTGCAGACTGTAATTAAGTTATGTAAGATTATAAATGATTTGAATAAAGCTAAATAATATAAAGAAAAGATTATGAATATACGTGTATATGTTGTTATACAGGTAGCCCTATTGACTCACAGAGCCCACATGGGTTCTTAAAGCACTAAATACAAAATAAGTTCTCGCTATGGGCAACGCAATTACGTGCTCTCAATAAACGACTTCTAGCAAGAAAATAAATTATTTATAATGCAATAGATAATGGTAAACCTGAACCCATAAAACAGTGGATTGAAAAAAGTAGTATTTGATCCTATAATCAGGTTCCATTTAACGAAAAGTGAGCCGACTGTGAACTTACGTTTGACCACGCGGAAGGATACCGTCACGAGTCTCACGATAACTGTCCTAATATATGGAATGCACTCTGAAGTAACCTATACATTGGTCCAGTAGTCACCACAAATGACTGAAAAGATGTCAGCCATATTCTTCCTCATTTTAGAACCTCAGATGCAGCTGCATCAACACCAGACAAAAATCAGAACCAACCAGATCACTTCTCAAACATAAAACCAGGAACGTATGGAAGAAATCTCGTCCGAACAATATCACCTCTGTTGTTGTTGTTGTTGTCTTCAGTCCTGAGACTGGTTTGATGCAGCTCTCCATGCTACTCTATCCTGTGCAAGCTTCTTCATCTCCCAGTACCTACTGCAACCTACATCCTTCTGAATCTAATATCACCTCATGATTCCAAAATCATGAAGCCGTCCCATTGGCTGATGACCAAAATGCAACAGTGGAGACAGAGAGACTCGTCAAACAGTTTTTTTGACTACTCGAAATTGATATTAGTATAAACAAGCAAAGAATCCAAATATAAACTCGTCATTGAAGAAAAGCAAAAACATTGAGAGCAAATATGAAATTGCAAATGAACAGTCAAGACCTTTGTTCTGAGGACGAAGATATGGAGCAAAATAGATGAAAGTCAGAAGCATTGTACAATGCGCCTTCGGCCTGTATGTGCCGAGTATGGTTGTCAGGGGTGGGAAAACCCACTGTGGTTCAATAGCTGTGTCAGAAAGTTGCTACAAAAGGAAAGAAAACTTCATCAGAGATTTAAGTGAAGTCAAAGTCTAATTGAAAAACAAAAGCAGATCAAATAAAACTGAGCATAAGGAGAGTAATGCAAGAAGTATTCTATAATTTCGAAAAGAAAATTTTACCGTCCAATTTGACAAAAACCTTTAAGAAGTTTTGGTCGTACATGAAGTGAGTAATCGGATGGAAATTATCCATTCAGTAACTGAGTCATCATACTGGCATAAAAACAGAACATGATAAGGGAAATAGAGCAATATTGAATTAAGTTTGTCAAAATTGGTTCAATGTGGAAGACTGTAACACGCCTCCACCTTCCAAACATTGCATAGTGCAAAAAAGACAGATACTAACGTAGTTCCTAGGTAATTAAAAGTCTAGAATCACAATATACAATTTTATTCACCGGCAACCTGTTTTGGTGGTTTAAGCACCAATGTGTGCTGCCAGTATGGACTTGAGGTAAATTGATACATAGGTAGGTACATGACGCTTGCCAGGAGCTACCTCGCAAGGTTTAACGTTGTGCTGCACCTCCTGGAAGGCGCTTTCCCAATTAGATATGAGTGTATGGTGCACCACAAGGTAAGCGACGTATACCTACCTAGGTACCTTCATTCCATACAAGCAGCATGCTGATGATTGAATAACGAAAACAGCCTACCAGTGAATAAATCTGAAAATTGTGATTGTGGACTTTTAATTACCTGGTACACCGTACTAGGCTGTTCCACTGGTAGTATATCAGAGTTTATACTGACATGATGAAATTGGAAATAAACTACAATTGTCAAGTTTTGTTCCCGTTAGATGTTATCCGAATGATATGTAATCAATTGGTCCTCTTCTAGTACCAGGCCATCGGAAAGTACCAATCGACTGGAGAAAAGCGCACAACTGTTTTCAAGAACCGCCGTCGGACAGATACACATAATTGCAGACAAGTATCGATGACATCAACTTCTTGTAGGATTATGGAACATGTCAGATAGTCTAGCATTATGACGTTTCCGGAGTTCACATTCGGTTTATGATCAAGAAAATATTTACAACAACTTTAAAAAAATGAAAATGATAGCAAACAACATTACAAAATATTGGGGGAGTTCTTGCGAAAGTAGAACAAAAACCAAACAATGGTTCTTCAGTTTCTTTTCAAGGATGAGGTGACACTGCTCATCTGCTCCACCAGCATTTCCTGTGAGTAAATCAATTATTCCCAATAGCAAGGACGCAAGCGATGAGCAACTTTAAAGAATGGTGCCAAAGAGTGACGACAGGTGCAGTGGCAGAGTCGTCAAGGGAAGCACAGATGACACTGAGTCTGCCGGTCACTCAGCCGGATGCGTGTGGCAAACTGTTTCGATGAGGGACAGATTCCTATTGAAGACGTCCAGTACGATGGCGTGTGTCAAGTGGAAACTCTGAGCACGATGGCGGAAATGGCAGAGATAGAATATGCTGAGGGTACAGTATGTACATCTTTCGATATTGTTCCAACTGGAAACTAATAAGAAATGTACTTGATAAGGACCAAATGTTACAAAAAGTAAATTGGGCTTTATGCCAGGCGCGCCTAGCAGTCCATCCATTGGAAAAAAAACCACTGCACAGGACTTTGCCTCCGACTTGCCTCTGCGCTCATTGCCTCACAGGACACTATCACCTTGGACTTCCTCCATACACGATTATCCCTGTGCGATGTCACTGATCACCTGCTAGAACATTCCAGTGTGTCAATGAATAACAATCAGACTGAACTGAGCAGTTCAGACTCGCATTTCAAGAAGATGTTTTGTATTTTGCTTATTAGACTCAAAAAAGTTCCAATGTTAATGGCTACCTGGGTACACCAAGCAGATTTTCAATGTAAATATAGCGCAATGGGCCATTGGCAGAACGTGAATGACGTTACGGGACGGAATAATGAAAATGAACTATCACTGCACATGGAATTCATAGAATTCGAGATAACTATTGACTCCTGTTCAACAAAATTTGTATGAACAATTCTTACGAAACAAGGCATTAATCCAGTATTTGTTGGTATACTGAAGAATACGGTATATGCCAGAGATACATTATTCTCAATCCTTAACCTATGAAAACGAACAAGGAGTACGTATTAATGACACAGACCTAGACCACCTTAGTTTTGCTGATGACATTGTACTGTATGCCTCTAGTGTAGATATTAACTACAACAATTAATGTAGAAACTTGCTGAAATGTGGAGACTACGTCCTAATAATTAGCTAAAATTAAATTAAATTAATGTGTATTTAACACATAAAAAATTGTAGATTAACATTAAACTCATAGAACCAGTTAATAATTTCTCTTTTGTTTACGCCAGTTAAAAAAAAGTAATCGAAGAACAGCAAAAGAAATGAAAGAAAAGTAAAATTTTCTGAAGTTATTTAGTTACGCTAAAGCGAAACAAAGATTTCAATGTGTCTGAAACGATAAGTTTACAAGCACTGTGTTTCGACCGTATGAGATATGGCCTTTTAATGGCAGATCCATACAGAAAGCCTTCAAGAGTTAAAGGAATGGATTTTGAGAATTAATAGGGTGGACTGCTATAGAAATAAAGTTATAATGGAACAGACTGGAGTGGAAAAACTAATTATGATCGTTATGTAAGTATAACGTGCGGAACATGTGTCCAGACGAGAAACATGGTCTTTGCCTCATTCCAAGTCCTAAGGAAAGATTGGAATGACATCTGAATCGAAGGTGAATAGATAACATCATATAACATCCACGTGCAAGCTGAATATCGTAACACAAGAAAAATTCTAAGAAGCGAACTTTACGCAGCACTGGAGGGTAACTGATTGATGATGATGCTGACGAATTTTTCACGAATGTCTAATATGTTTATAGCAAATTACGAGGATATCAGAAATATGCATCTTACACACCCGCTTCTAAAATTACCATGGACAAATTTTCACCACCACTCCATGTGGGCTCGTCGTCATTGTGATGCTGTCCAACCTGACACTGACAGTTAAATGTACGAACGTATAGAGGTATGTGTAACACTAAATTCTGTCATCATGCTGATGGTTCTGCGTGTACAACTTATGCAGCCAAAAAAGCGATATGAGATTCTAATTTTGTATTTCTGTAACTAATTTTGAAATCATAATATCTTATCATTAGTCAGGCACTCACCGCCCTTCAATAAACGTAATTTAAGACCTCTACTGTGTGTAACAACAACAGTTCCGTCAGATCTGTCCATTTCCCACCATGTAAGGAACAAATTAATCAGTAATCTAGGTAGCGTCTAAAAGCGAACCTCATCTACACTGACGAGCCAAAACATTATGAGCACCTGCTTAATAGCTTGTTTGTCCGTCTTTGGAATGAAATACATAACTGATTCTGCGTATTAGGGATCCGACACTTGTTGGCAGGTTTGTGGATGTATGCAGCATAAGATGTCTACTCACAGTAACTCGTGTAAATAACGGGCTGCTGATTTGCGAAAGCCGTGATGGCGCCCGATACCGACCCAGATGGGTTCCATAGGATATACATCAGGCGAAGTTGGTCGCCGAGATTCAACATGAGTTCACTACAATGCTACTCAAATTACTGTAGAACGGTTCTGGTTCCGAGACACGGACAGTTATACTGCTGACAGATGACATGCCGTCGGGGAAAATGTCAGGCATGAAGGGATGCAGGTGGTTCGCAGCTGTCAGCTTGTCTTCGATTACTACCACAGGTCCAATGCAAGGGCAGGGGAACGTCTCCCATAGCATAATACTGATCCCACCAGTCTGCGTCCGTGCCGCGGTGAACGTTTCGAGCCGCAGTTCACCTCGATGACGGCGTTTGGGCACACGACCGTCGACCTAGTGTAGCAAAAATGTGATTCACCCGAAGAGCCGACACGTCCACATTGACCAACGGTCGAATCTCGATGGTTCCGTGCCCACTGCAACCATAATTGATGATGTGGTTGGGTCAACTTGTGAACACGAAGGGGTGATCTGCTGCGGAGCTCCATGTTCAAAAACGTACGGTGTAAGCTGAAACACTTGTGCGGGTGCCAGCATTGTCTCTTTCGGCAGAGGTGCCGCAGATCACCATCTATTCTATTTTATAGAGCATACAAGTCTCTGAACCCCACGTTCTGTGAAGAGCCGTGGACGTCTTACCATCAAGCGCCTAGTGATAGTTTCACTGCCATTCTACCACTCTCCGTAGATGCTCATGACAGTAGCACGTGAACATTCGACTAGTTTCGCCGTTTCCGAGATACTGGTGTACAGCCTCTGCGTAATAGTAAGTTGGTCTCTGTCAAAGTCGCTTATGTCAGTGGATTTCCCCATTTTCCGCCCATGTCTTAGCTAAGGTGATCCTCTGTCCGTGTCTGCTTCGTCTACATACTTTTGTTATCCCTTCAGGTGCCCGCAACTCCACCAGGTGGCGTCCAACGTCGCCCTGGGCGATGGTCATAATATTCTGATTTATCGGTGTAAGAGAGACATTTTTCGTAACTGGAACGTTTCATATTGTATATCTGAGCATTAATATATCTTTTCTCCTCTCATCATCGTTCCCTATTTTCTCAGAATTTCTTCCAGAACTTCTATATAATCATTTGGTGGCGTTATAACACCCCCCTGGTTCCCGGTATTTCCGAAATTACTAGTTGACAATGACCGTGAATTATGATTTTTGACCCGCTTCGGGATAAGGCATCCGAATCCGAAATAAATAATGATTATTCCGCGGGAAACAGGAGACGTTATAACTTGGTCGTTATTGAATGAGTAAATGAAATAATGTAAATAATTTGGAAATAAATTTTGCCAGTCGAAATTTTGCGAAATAAATGATTAAGTTGTAAAAGCAATTAAAAAATCGGTCGCCAGCTCAACTGACGAGCGACAGTACTGTTAAGTAAGTGCAAAATTGCGTCAAAAATGAAGTTTACCTGTTTGTAGCGCAGCAGGTGGAACGGGGACTTTTACGTAAATGCTGTGTCAGGCTCTGTAGTCATATAAAATCTAACTACACTTAAACATTAATGGTTAACTTTTAATAAGTCTTTTGGTACTAATTTTGTTCATAATTTGTCAGCTAAGTGCAATGCTGACAACACAGATAATTATCTATCGAGATTTTGAACAATGCACTGTCATTCTGTCTTTAAAATTAGGTACTTTGCACAGTTGAATCTACTGACAATGAAATATATTGCAATAATTGATTAACTATGTTTTGAATGATAATAATTCACTAATTGGGGGTTTGTAAGGTGGAATAAGCTTTATAGTTTCGTGCAATATCCCTGAACTAACTTCAGCTGAATATGCATTGAAATAAATCTTAATAATCAAATTTATCAATTCACTCTATTATTAAGTTACTACGGTTGGCGTAAGCTTATTAAGTGCAACAATTAACTACGATAACCAGTCTGAAATTTACTCTTCACCGTCTATGCAAATAATTTGATAATTAACATATTTTCTCTTGATAGTGGCGTGACACACTCGGTTCAATAAGGTAAGGACTGGAAGGAACCTACTTGGTGTTATTGTCGGGTGGAATGTATCTGCAACACTTCGATTATAAAGTGCTTGTTATTAATTGTTGAACTTCAGAGAAAAGCACAGTCACTGGCAAGCCTTCTACAATTTTATACTACGAAAATTACGTAGATCTTACTTCCCTCGTTGTCAGTGGATCGTCGGAAGTCCACGGCAGCGACACAACGTCGAAGTGGGCTTTTACTGTTGCGAATTGGGCCCAGAGTGCGCTTCACATGTAAGTCCTCGTTTCTTCAGCACTATGCCCATTAATCCATAATAACTTGCCCGGCCATGCCTCCAGATACGCCGACCATCACTTTCCCGTCGTACTTAGATCCACGCGCTAGCCGTTAGACGTAACACAGCTAGTACCAGCAGCACTCGACTGTACGTCTTACTCCGAGCACGGCGTCACTGCTACTACTGCCCGCTGGCGCGATCCCGCGCCCAGAGGCGAGACAAAACAATCTCTCTGACTTCGACGTTAACTCAATATGCCCTGACTTGCCAGTGTTAAATATTACATAATTTAAACATAGTATTTACAATACATATTTACACTAGACAATACATCGCATACAAACAGTTTCATGTGTTAAGTAAGCGAAAAAAATTCATAGCGAGGACTGCGTTGTAGCATCACAGCGTTCTTAATTCTTGATTTTGTCTGAAGGTGACTTTTATTTTCACATCTGATCTTTCGCTGACTTTGCAATCAATTAAGCAATTGCCTTCCACTGTCATGGCTACAGTGGTACAATGATATTTTTACTTAACATACATGTTTTGTTAAACTATAGACCTACAGTTAAATATTTTATTGTAGCTGACTTTACTGTAGCTGGTATTAGTATTAGAACTGGTTTAGTATTATGACTATTCTCAATACTGCAGATCTACCTTGTGCTCTGCGGAATTTTGGCCATGGTCCTAGTGGTGAACTACGTCCTCATCATACCCATGGTCATAGTGGGTGGAGTATTCATTTTTGTGGCTAGACTTTTCATGTCTACTGGGAGAAGTGTGAAGAGACTTGAAGGCATCCGTAAGTATACATGGGTGTTTATACGCAATCAACGATACTGAAATTTATATTGTTCGAAGCAACCACAAGAAATTGTCTTATGAGTTTATTTATTTATATTCATTTATTGTTAAGTATATTAGGACTGAAGGATAATTACAGCAAATAAAATTTGCGACATGTATTACCTAAGCTAAAGACTGGGTGGTATGTTTTGTCCCTGCCATTTTTCTCTTCCACGTTGTTTCAGGTAGAAGTCCCGTATTTTCTCATCTCTCCGACACGCTCAACGGATTGGCAACAATAAGAGCATCAAGTATCCAAGATGTAGTTAGGAAGGAATTCGATGGGCACCAGGTGGGTGGCTGTTGTGGTAGGTAAAGTCATATCAGTTTATTTCTGGTGTTAGGTATAGTGTCTTTCAGTAAATAAGATCCCACAATTTCTTTTCAGTACGTATTTACTCTTAAGAGACAGATTTTGGTGAAAATATCGATCAACATTTCTCCATCCTATTCTGGAGGTCCGAGTACGCGTAATGTGTTATGTACTGCGAATGTTCAAAAATGGTTCAAATGGCTCTGAGCACTATGGGACTTAACACCTGAGGTCATCAGTCTCCTAGAACTTAGAACTACTTAAACCTAACTAACCTAAGGACATCACACACATCCATGCCCGAGGCAGGATTCGAACCTGCGACCGTAGCGGTCGTGCGGTTCCAGACTGAAGTGCCTAGAACCGCTCGACCACATCGAGCGGCCACTGCGAATGTCATATTGAGTGTAGTGGCCTAGATCGAGAGGACGGTAGCCGACTGAGTTTCTCTTTGCACTAGGTATCATTACCTCATTTGCTGAAGTGAAAAAGTCAACCATATTTTCACTGGGGCATTTACCCTTTCTACATTTGACGAATACGCCATAGTATGCTCACTTCCCGTTCTAATCGTTTTAGTGAAAAATTACAATTAATCGAAGCTGTTAGTGACCGTATTGCCAAGAACGGGTAAACAAGTCACAGATGATACCAGCGAACTGCACACCTTTACTGATAAGAAGTACTTCTTCGAAAACAACTGCAGATCGCTAGTGAAAACTGCGCGCCTAACCATGAACATCACACATCTTGTGGCTAACTTACGAAATGTAAAATAATTACGTAGCGATTGCCAATTCCGTAAGGTACAAATTCTCTACTAAAAAAGATCCAAATAAATGGATTATTAAGGTACTGAAAGCGAGGCTACTGTTTATGAGTAAATCAATGTCTTACCTTGTTTCGTTGTAGTCCATAGTACCGTAATTTTAACAATTTTATTTATTCTTTATTTTACGAGTTTCTTGCATTTAAGGGTTTTATTTAATTGTGTCTTGATTATTGTGACAAAGTTTCCTTTTCCATTCAGACTTATCTCAACTTAGTATTCTCGTACATGTCGTATCGTTACGTGAAAAAGGTAAACAGTCTTGGTATATACATATTTTTGAATAACATAACATATAGCATAATACTTCTACAATTACAGTCCTGGACACAGCTGCCATTGTAATTTAATTGTTAAGTGGACGGCCCAGATCAAATGTTAAATGAATGACACGGAATATTGTGTTTTGGAAGTAGCTGGCTGTGTTAATTATTCTACGACCTTGAATTTCTAATATTTCAAGTACACCAATCTTGTTCGCACTCTATCATAGGACTTGTAGGTTCTATATAATTACTATAATTAATAGTTGTCTCAGTTAGACAGGCGTAATGCCGGCTAAAGAGATAACGTCCAATCAGCGCAATTCTGATCATGAAACGAAGTTACGTACGCTTCCAAAGAATGAACTGGTAAAATAAAAATTATCATTAGGGTCAAGGACGTGAATAAACACAATGCAATGTGTCTATTTGATCGTATTTATTATTCTACGAAATGACAGTTTACATAATTAGACACATCGGTACAGATAGAGGCTACGAGCAAAACAGATAAGAAAGCGACAAGAGAGTGTTGCAGAACAAAAGAAGTTATTTCCAGAGTTATCAACATTCGAGGCTTACACACATGCGAACGTCTGTTTTTTCATAACGGGAAATATTAACTGTCCTGGTGGAAATATGTCGCAAAAGGAAATCGTGTCTCTACACATCCTTTCAGCAACCTAGCGTCACCGTAACTCCTGCTAATAAAAAAAAAATTGTTATGCTTGACGAGCATAGATCACGTTAAAAGTATCAAATTAATATATTAGCTGGCAATTAGCAAAGCGTTTACAGCACATCGAAGAAACATAGGCTGTTGTCCGACTTCTTTGTTCCATTTTGTTACGCATGAAGATCACTATTGCTGCTATATAACAACACGATTTCCGCAAGCGTTGCTGTATGTGTTGGTTCATGGCGTGTGGCTGAACATTGTCAGTGACGGTTACACTACTGTCGACACCTGTAACATGTATATTTTAAATTACTGTACGTTACGGATTATAACTATGACTTCTTACAGGACCGCCACACGTCAGCGTGGTTTCTGTATGTAACGAACGCATCTGCACTCGGCATATGGTTGGACTTACTTAGTAGCATTTTCGCTACTATCGTCACCTTCAGCTTCTTCCTCCTGTCAGAAGGTAAGACTACTGTAACAGGAAGTGCTTGTTTTATAATATTGTTCATTTTTTCAGTTTTCTATGCTTTATCTGTTTTCGCAATGTACACACTAGCAAACGAAAACCTGATCAAATACGAAATAAAACTGGATGCTGTGGCAAACGTTTTCCCCACACGTACCCAGTAACTATTAAGTCCTAAGTTCATATCCTCGTGATGTTTTCTGTTGTTTCTTTTATTTCACAGCTTTCAGTTTTCCTTACGCTCCTCGTAACTATTTCTTCAGTATACATCTTCCTAATTATGGTGGTATTTTGCTTGGGAGACTAGAAAGGTAAGATTAACATTTTGTGGTCTGCAAGCGTTCATTTTTGCTATTTCAGTCTGTTCAATATTATTTCTTTGCAAATCTTTTTCGACATAATTTATCTAAAGTATTATTTATTTCTTTTATCTAACATATCTCAAAATTATCATATTTTTTCTTGTCATCTGGTCTGTAGCGTAAATGTGTACAAATAACTTAAGATGCTTTAATGTTGTAGTTGTCAATGTGTAGAAAGCAATTTCCTTTTTTAAAAATTGTAAAAAAGAATGAGTGTTTATAACTTCAGATACTTGTCAACGGCAGATGGAGTAGCATTGGCAGTTTTATTTAAACACGAGTCACTTTTACAAGGATGTTGCTCACGTCGTGGCATTACAGTTTAAGAATAAAAAGTAGTCTGTATTTCTTGGCCATATTTCGTACAAAACAACTGTAACATGCCATATCTCACGAACAGAATCCATGTTCAATTATCTATGCTTCAATTCTGCCAGATTTCCCGTTGTAAGTTTTCTGGCCAGGTGTATCATCCTGATAATAAAGGTTTTAATTTTTAAATTTTTTTAACCCTTTCACTGCTCCAGACGTGTACATACGCTAGCCGTTTCACGGCTCCAGACGTATATATAGGACTTGCTTTGAGAAATATTTACAATTGTTCTCTACTACAGTCGTATAGGTGTGTATAACTTCTACTACCCGGCCAGTAAGTCGGAGATAATCGTTGTAAAAGTATGCTATCTAATTGTTGGAATACCGGGAATTACCGAAACGACTTGCTGAATGCTAAATCCTCTTTATAGATCACTATCGTTATAATATCACTTAGTATTTGGGCTGGACATCATTAAAAGAAAGGCGATCGTTGCGGTGGAATCTTCTTACGAAATTCCAATCACCAACTTTCTCCTCCGTATGCGGAAATATTTTGTTGTCACCGACCTACAAAGGGAGGAACGATCACCAAGATAAAATAAGGGATATTACAGCTCGTACGGGAAGATATAGGTGTTCATTCTTTCCGCCCGCTATACGAGATTGGAATAATAGAGAACTGTGAAGGTGGTTAGATGAACCCTCTACAAGACACTTAAATGTGATTTGCACAGTATCCATGTAGATGTAGGTGTAGATGTGCACTGCGGCTTCCATGGTATCGAATAAAATGACACGACGTTAATGTCCATTTACAGAAGATGACCTACTCAGTCTTCTAAATCAAAATGATGATGGACACTTCATCATGCACAAGCCAGAAGATTATGGTTGAACAGATAATGACGTTGATGAGCCTGAAGGTAAATCCGTCACCACACATATTCTTAATATTAGTGAACCAGCAAACGCAGAACCAGTAAATCCAGATCCATTGTTCGATGTTCCCAGTGTTTCTTTATCCGACTCCGAAGACGAGCCTGAGCATATGCCCGTCAAACAAGCCAAAAACAAAAAACAAATAACTCTAGATGGACTTAGACTCTGATTTGGACCTCGAAGTGTAAGTTCGGTAACAGTCATTCAGGTTGAAAAATGATCAGTTTAGATGATTAGCTACTGCATACGACTGCTTCCAAGTTTGTTTGTTTTTTTTTTTTTTCAGCGAAGAAATTGTAAACTACATAGCTGAGCAATGTAATTTACATTACGAGCACCTTTGCAACGACGTCAGTCAAAACTCGAGAAGACGAATTTTGAAAAACATGGTGATGAAATTTATTGTTTCCTTGCCATAAATTTTCTGATGGCACAAGTAAGAAGAAATGAAATAAAAAGTTACTGCACCAACTGCCTCTTACTGTATACCCCAATGTTTGCGCAAATCACACCAATAGATAGCTACCTTTTGTTTCTAACTTTGTTGGTGACACTGAGGGTCCGTAGGACGACAAAATCGGGAAAATTAGACGGATTTTGGATCATATCAGAAAATCGTTTCCAGATGTTATCCGTCCATTTCAAAATTTTTGCACTGACGAAGTGTATTCCTCTACAAAAGTCGTGTCTTCGTCAAACAGTACATACCAACCAACCGCAGTAGATTTGGTGGCTTAAAGATTTGTGTGTTGTGTGGTCGTCAAATTTGACTTTATTATTTATGTGGGTGCAGCAACTGACATAAGAATCTAATTTCGGTGTAAATGGTGGCATACCTGGAAGGACTGACCTTAGTTTCCTAGAACGCTACCTTAGTGAAGTTCATACAGTGTGTGTTGACGTTTGGTACACCAGCCAAGCGTTACTTTCTTATCTGCACGACGCAGTGACTGCTGCTTGTGGAACTGTAACGAAAAACCGTAAAGGCATGCCTGCTCACTTAACAAACAAGCTTAAAACAAGTGAGATCGATTCAAGTCAACAGATGAGCTTCTTGCTCTCAAGTGGTAGGACAAGCGGGAAACGAGTAATGCTTTTGAGCTCTTCTTAAAAACGGAATTATAGCGAATGACAGAACTGACAGAAGCACAAATGAAGCAAGAAGAGAACACGCTTGCATGGCAAGCTACACTAAAAATATGTGCGCTGTCGACTAAAGTGACACGATGGCAGTTTGAGTAAAATGTGTACCAATAACCGTAAGTCTTAGTCTGATAACAACGAGTGGCTATTATTACCACGCGTTGATCACTTAGGCTGACGTGAGGATCAATGAATTATACTTGACGGGATGTATCTGGAACATCTTAGGTGATTAGAAAGTTAATAGACGGGAATACAATTAAATACTTATCTTTAATTCAGCATCAGCGGTGAACTTCGATCTTGAGTTTGTACAATAACATTTAAGGCCGGCCTGAGTGGCCGAGCGGTTCTAGGCGCTACAGTATGGACACGCACGACCGCTATGATCGCAGGTTCGAATCCTGCCTCGGGCATAGATGTGTGTGATGTCCTTAGGTTAGTTAGATTTAAGTAGTTCTAAGTTCTAGGGGACTGATGACCTCAGATGTTAAGTCCCATAGTGCTCAGAGCCATTTGAACCATTTGAATAATATTTACAAGTGCAGTTATAGACTGAACTACGAATACTTCTTTACAATTCTGATTGCTTCACACATGTAGATCAAGAGTCAATGCATAAACTGTATGTGGCGCCTGGCTAGGTCGTAGCTACTGACTTAGTTGAAGGCTATGCTAAATAGCGTCTCTGCAGATGCGATCTCTGAAGTTATAACAAGTGAACCATTCCTATTCAAGTCGGCTGTAGAACTGGGCAGTGCGCTAGCATGTCTCGGTAAGACTAACCGAGTGGCGGCGCTCGGTCTGCTAGCGTCGAAGTGGCGAATCGCGGTTCCGATGTGTACAGACGGACCGCAGCCGATTTCAGGCCTACAACGTAGCCAGTGTGGTGCCTTGCGGCGACACCACATAAAACATGACGAACGATGTGGCACTACATACACGTGTATAAAATGTAATGCACCTTTATGGCTGAGTTTTGGTTCGAAACAGACCAAACATTGTTGTTTACGCATTTTTTTCGTAATAAACTGTCTATGCGAAAAAATAATTATTTCTCTTTAAAGATTAAGAAGGAATAATTTAATATGATAATACTGCATTTTTCTTCTTAATTGTTTCTCAGCAATAACGGTAGACTGCTACAGTCGTATGTGTACACACGACGTGAAAATTATTCGCACATGGTAGGCGGCCTCTCAGATCAAATACGTAGTGAAAGGGTTAATTTTATAGTCCAAGGCTCCAGGAACTAGTGTCTGAGACAGCAGACATTGTTTTTCCACTCAAAACTGTGCATCCACGTGAGGTACCTTGACTGACGAAACTGGCTTGTCTGCAGCAAGACAAGTATAGACAGTGCAACAGAGTGACATCTGTGTGACCAGCGGCAACATTGCTCTCAGGAGTGGTACCAGGGCGTCATTCGATACAAGTCTCACTTCATCGCGTGTACCATCGCCATGGAAGTGTCCGTGGACGAGAACTCGTAGTACGTGTCCAGCACGTGACTCATATAATGGAACACCACTTGCTCAACTACACAGTAACTTTTGGTTCGCGTATCCGGTAATTTGAACAGGAGCCATTACATTTCTGACGTGTTGAGGGCTGCGGCTTTGTCCTGTCTTGAGGCTCCCCGACCTTATCTTTCTACACGATAACAGAAGGTCGTGTACTGTCCGTGCTGCCCTGACCATTCTTATACAGAGGGTACCACCTCTGACCCACTGAAGACATCTGGTCATGGGTTGTCGAGAGACTGGCCCTCCACCACTCGCCAGACACTGTGAGTAATGAACTGCGGCAGAGAGCCGAAGCAGCACGGAACTCCAGTTGTAGCCCTCTTTGCTAAATTTCCCACTTTGTATAACCCCAAAATCAACTAAAAATTTAACTATGTGACCTTCCCACTATACGGTATATACAAAGTACAATTCTACTATTTGCTATCTTTCTTGGTGTTGTAATTTTAACGGCCAGCAGAGCAAGTTTGAACGGTGAGAGCACTCGTCGGGCTGCGGCATGTCTTGCAGGGTCCTTTGGCGGCTCCGGCGTGGGACTGGCTATTTCGCAGTCTCTCGTTCTGACCAGCATGCTCCAGCACGGCATACTCCAGATGACTGAGGTTGTCAGCCAGATCACGTCAGTGGAGAGGGTGCTCGAGTACACCAGAATTCCGCCTGAAGCTGCTCTGGAGTCTCCACCAGGTGAACTATTACTTTTATTTTTGTTGCTCACAATTTCACTTTTCGAAGGTGATTCAGAACTTGAATCTTGATGTTTCGCTGTGCGTAATGTAATATATATATTTCAATAAACTCAAGGCACTTCATGTTACCATATGTTCTTACAACTTTAATTACTGGATCACATTGTCATTGCGTGCTCCGGAACTTAACTATATTTCATGGAATTCTTAACAAAAAAAATTTTAAAACATTGAAAGTTTATTAAAAAGTAGATAAACAATTTCTAGGAACTAAGGCTGTGCTACACAAACGATAGCTTTCTTTAGCTGTCAGATCAAAATTCGTCAAAAATTTTATTTTGTGATACGTTGCCTTGGCGAAAAAAGTAAGATCCAAGTACGAACTGATGTGTATTATTTTTGTATAGCCTTTTTATTGATTTTAGGGACCTTATGTTGTTGTTTTATTGTTGTTTTCTCTTTTCTAAATCTTAGTATGTATTTATCATTGGATTTGTGAGCCACGTAAACTTGTGCGCCACCATGGCATCTTTCGTATGTTAACGTGTTAGAGGTTTGTACAGCTTTCGGTATGGCAAGCATGATCATATAAGAAGTTTTATGAAATGAAGTTTTATGAAATCAATACAATGAGTTTAACTGATTCTTTTCTTTTTGTCTATTCTATCATCAGGCCTAAATATGACAGCATACAGTTTCTTGTAATAATTGTAGTGTTCTAGACGTATTACAACGTTTTATGCGTTTTCGTGAAGAGTTCCTCTGCAATTTTTATTTCAGACAAGAAACCACCTGCAACATGGCCACAGCGAGGGCAGGTCATCTTCCAAAACATTTATCTCAAGTACAGCCAGACGGATCCTCCAGTTCTCAAGAACCTTAATTTCACCATTGAAGCTACACATAAGGTCCCACTGTGCAGAATGTTTTATATCTGCCTATGAAGCATCATAATTATGTTGTTACAACTTTCGTAACGTTAAAATCTGTGTTATGTATCTAGGTTGGCATTGTTGGCCGCACGGGCGCAGGGAAGTCGTCGCTTATATCCGCCCTGTTCCGGCTGGCCCCACTAGAGGGGGCGATCCTGGTCGACGGCGTGGACACCGGCACGCTGGGCCTTCACGACCTGCGGAAGCGCATCTCCATCATCCCGCAGGAGCCCGTGCTCTTCTCGGAGACTCTCCGCTTCAACCTGGACCCGTTCTCGGAGTTTGACGATGCGATGTTGTGGAACGCCCTTGAGGAGGTGAGGTTAGACGTGTTTCTGCCGAAGGTAGCGTTCCGTATTTGTATACGAATTGTTTTTCAAGTACAGGAGGAGTCACTACTGTGACACCTACAGCGCCTCTCGGGGTTGTAAAAACAGAAATAGCTCCCAAATTAGCTCCCACGTCCTTAAAATATCAATTCACAAAATGACCCAAGTCCCTCCACAAGTAGTAATTACGAAAAATAAATAAAAAACAAATAGAGGTAAATATCTAGTATAGAAAGCAAAAGAAAGTAACAGGAAAATTTAATTATAAATTTTAGAAACATGAGAAAGGGGTAAAACAGTACAAAATATTAATATATTAGTTATTCAGATACGTAAGAAAATCAATATTATAGTCATAGAATGTAGGTCTGGGACACCAAAGATAGTGTTTATTGAAGTATAAATAGCCATATGTTGTAATTACGATACTCCAGTCTCTAGTCTGTTCTAGTTCGGAAGTTATTTAGGACATACAGCTTTAGAGAACAACAATTGGGACTTTATTAAATGGGGATCAAGAATAGATCATGACGAGATTGTTTTTGAGGATTGTCCATTCAAGACTTTAATTTGGACATTTATCAGATTAGATTATCGGAAAGGTGAATAGTAATCTCTTTGGCTTTAATGTCAATTCGTGTGAATTTTTAAACGCATTACTGAATTGAGAAATTTAACCGGATTCGGACTTTGAATTGTGATAGTGGGAAACTTTAACTTCACGCGACTAGTGATCATAGTTAATGACAGTTTGACGACATTAAATAGGAATAACGTATTTACCGAAAGTGACAGGATATTATCTAACATTTCTGATGCTAGCGGGAATCCTACTTAGACAAATATTTAAAGAACTTCTTTGAATGAGATCGTATGAGTGAACCTATTTATTAATAATTCTTGTCAATAAACTGACGTTGTTAATTTAAAACATAATACAAGTTTTGAACATTAATTTAAATTAGATTAATAAACGTTAAGGTTACGTGATCTATGCCAAGAACAAGTTAGCGATTCGTAACTAAAACAATTGAACGAAAGGTTAAAGCATTGTCGTCTGTAAACATTGGTAGTAAAGCTACTAAAGATTTTTTCTCTGAGTTGGGAAGACTATACGTGTAGTGACCCACGTTTAACATTGGGTTTTAAAAGTAATCAAACTGATACTTATTTGGGACAATATTAAGTAATAGTAAAACCCTTCAATGACAGTCAATGTGTAAAAACTAAAATCAAACTTTCACCTATTAGACGAAAAAGCGAAAACAGAAAAAGGGCTGCTACACTACGGAAAGCTATTTAAAACAGTTAATCCCTAGACACACGAAATCCACTTATTCTGTATACAAGTTGGTGTATCGTATCTTGCCTGCAAAGAAAAAAATACGTAGTGATTAAATATCAATTTAAAACTGAAGGGGATCACTGTCAGGTGTAGGACATTATGCGTAATCAGCGGCGACGAGCGAAAACGTGTACCAGACCGGGATTCCAACCCGGGATCTCCTGCTTACTAGACATGTACTTTAACCACTCGCTATCCGGGACACAGCGTTAGTTCAACTGCGCCGACTATCTCGGCACCCCTCAAGGCCGATCCACATTCCTACCGAGCGCCACCTATCTACAGTCCCTCTCCATTTCACTCCGGTTCGCTACTCTGAAATTCCCACAAGAGTTCGGACGTATTTGTGCATCGCCACTGAAGAAGGTGGATCCATTGGCCAACTAGGCATATCAGTTACATGTCTGTTCTTTCAGACATGTCCTTTCGACATCCAAAGCCCGTCCCCACGACATACTCAGGGTGTACTCCTGGTCTCTGTTAAAATTGCTGCTGTTCGTTCTTATCCAAGCCGCCTCTTTTATAACGGAATCCCCGTCGTCAGAAATAAGGATGGCAAACTACCATTCTCTGATGTTTTAGCTGACCGGAAGGCAGGAGGCCGACGCACATAGATCGATATTTCAACGCCGATAGTTTACGCAAGACAGCGGTCCTGAACTCTTTAATACACAGAGAAAAAGTTGTTTCTGACGGCGACCACCTATAGTGTGAATTGCAGCACTTGACGCAGGTGTTCAGAGAGAATGATTATAGCAAGAGATACATTGCAAATGCTTTCAGATTTAACCAAAGACGGACGCCTTCTGAGTCGGCAGAATAAACCAAGCCGGTGGCCTTCGTGCCACAGCGTGGTGCAGCGAGCAGCAAGTTAGGGCGTGTACTGCAGTCATGGACCGACACCAGTGTTCCGGCACACCCCTAAGATACGAGGTATACTGCGCCCTGTTAAAGACGACACAGCTCTTCTTGTGCCCAGTGTGCCTCTCTGATTGGTAGTTACATGAATGGAAAATCGTGCCAGCCCCGGCTTTGTACTTCCACCGTCGGAGGGTGGTTCGGAACCTCAAGTCCCAAGATCACACATTCAAGGTGCACTCCAATGCTGTCAATGTAAGATAGAACAGTTTTACCCCTACACCATGACAGAAAGACCGTTCTCCACTGGTGACGCTCTATCACATCCTAACACAAGAAAGGAAAAAAAAAACAACTTCAGCAGTTACTAGTTTTACTCCTGACGATTATGGCGGGGACAGCCAGCGAAAGCTCGACAATGTTATTCGAAATGTCAAGGCCTGGAAACCGGGATGATTCTCTAAACATTCATGGTGGTGTCTGTTTGTTCTATATCGTGTCTCTCTACAACTTTCGCGCAACGACGCTCTGAGCGTGTTTTTTAGAGAATTGACTAGTTTGAACCTGGGACCTGTTGCTGGTAAGGAGACGCCAGACCACACATGACATGTAGAATTCAGAAGAGTTCAGTGAGACTAGCGATGATATAACCAAATACTAAATGATCTCAGCGTCAGCTCCACTACACTCCCTGTAAAAGAATCTTAATACTAACTAAATATAGTGGAAAGGGTTCAAGGCTTTCCTATTTTTAGTTAGCTGATAAAATAACGTCGAAAAAGCAGTTAAGTTTACCATTGGAAATTTTATTCTACTCACAAAACATCATTTATAAATTGCACTATTGATAAAAGGAAATGTTTTAATACAGGATGGTAAAAACCAATTGCGTTCAACAAAAATGTGAACGAATATTCCCTGAATGGGTTTCCAAGTTCTACAATCGATCGAAGGATGACCTATGCCATATCACATCTATAATCTAGGTTTAAGTTAAGTTTCAAAAAAGAGAAAACTATCAAAATTGTCTACAGTGACCTGCAGTTATCTTTAATTACTTATTTAACTTGTCGTAAATTACAGTGGCTGATGTGGCTTCTCAATAACTATATAAAAGAAAAATCATCGAGTTTCAGATCTTTTCTTCAAGTGGCAAATGTGAACACCATGAGTTTTAATTAACGATCGACACTAGTATTACGCAAAAAAGGGGTGTAACAGATAAGTCTTCTGCAGTTCTGAGTGAAGCCTTATGCGCTCAAAAATGCGGCATCGCTTGCGTTCATTACCTTGTCGGTGTTTAGGCAGCGTCAGGGCGACAGCGGCCGGCGCACCAGCCATCCAGCTCGCCGTCTCGGAACTAACTCTCTCCTAACTTCTCCTTACTACAATTTACCGAAGTTGATTTAAAAAAAACTATCTGGCTGTGTTTTCATCTGACCAATCAGGGTCTCAATGTTAACCTTAAGCTCCGCCTACAAAAATTCTGTCTATCCAATGAGAAACGTTATACTTTTCGTGGTGGGGCAATGTTTTTAAAGTTTGCAACGTAACAGAGATGCTAAAAAGTCTCACGCTAAAACCTGCAGCTGGTGTGGTCCTTTTAACGTTATCGTAAGATCTATACTGTTCTTCTGGAGGGCTCTATCTTTTAACATGGGCTGGGGGGTGGTCCTTGACGTACCTGAGACGCGAAAAAGTCTCACGCTAAAACTTGCGGGTGGTAGTGGCCCTTTTTGTGTTATCGTAAGATCTATACTGGTTTTCTGGAGGGCTCTAGCTTTTAACTTGGGCTGGGTGGGTGGCCCTTGACGTACCTGAGACGCGAAAAAGTCTCACACTAAAACGTGCAGGTGGTAGTCTTAGAGGTAGGCTGCCGACGTGGGTGTCCAGTCCGGCCCTCATCGTAGGGCCTTTTAGCTTAACACGGTTCTGCTCTCGGCTTCTGTTCTCGTTTCTCCCCTCGGAACTGCGTCGGTCTCACGGTAGGAAGGTACGACATGCATTTAGGCATTCTTGTGTTAGTCTGTGGTATTTCATTTGCTCACTCGTTACTCGTATTACTTTGGTTAATGTCACGATTTATTCGGAGCTATATGACATACTACTGGATTTGCTTATCATGTCAGGGTTTTCATGGAAGGTGTTAGATTTGCCTGACACCTTACAATTCTATTTACATCATCTTGTATTCACTTTCAGTATTTGTTATTATATTTATCAAACTACACAAGTTTCACAAACAAAACTATCAAAAAGTTATTTCCATGAGATCGAAATGAAGAAGAACTTTCTGAGGGTGTACATCTGGAGTATAGCAAAGTACACTACTGGCCATCAAAATTGCTACACAAAGAAGAAATAGAGAGGATAAACGGGTATTCGTTGGACAAATATATTGTACTAGAACTGACATGTGATTACATTTTCACGCAATTTGGGTGCATAGATCCTGAGAAATCAGTACCCAGAACAACCACCTCTGGCCGTAATAACGACCTTGATACGCCTGGACATTGAGTCAAACAGAGCTTGCATGGCGTGTACAGGTACAGCTGCCCATGCAGCTTAAACACGACACCACAGTTCATCAAGAGTAGTGACTGGCGTATTGTGACGAGCCAGTTGCTCGGCCACCATTAACCAGACGTTTTCAATTGGTCAGAGATCTGGAGAATGCGCTGGTCAGGGCAGCACTCGCACATTTTATGTATCCAGAAAGGCCCGTACAGGACGTCCAACACGCGCTCGTGCTGAAATGTAAGGTTCCACAAGGATCGAATGAAGCGTAGAGCCATGGGTCGTAACACATCTGAAATGTAGCGTCCACTGTTCAAAGTGCTGTCAATGCGAACAAGAGGTGACCGAGATATGTAACCGATGGCACCCCATACCATCACGGCTGGTGATACGCCAGTATGCCGATGACGAATACAAGCTTCCAATGTGCGTTAACCGCGATGTCGCCAAACACGGATGCGACCATCATAATGCAGAACTTGGATTCATCCGAAAAAATGACGTCTTGCCATTCGTGCACCCAGGTTCGTCATTGAGTACACCATCGCAGGCGCTCCTGTCGGTGATACAGCGTCAAGGGTAACCGCAGCCATGGTCTCCGAGCTGATAGTCCATGCTGCTACAAACGTCGTCGAACTGTTCGTGCAGATGGTTGTTGTCTTGCAAACGTCCCCATCTGTTGACTCAGGGATCGAGACGTGGTTGCACGATCCGTTACAGCCATGCGGATAAGATGTCTGTCATCTCGACTGCTTGTGATACGAGGCCGTTGGGATCCAGCACGGTGTTCCGTATTACCCTCTTGAACCCACCGATTCCATATTCTGCTAACAGTCATTGGATCTCGACCAACGCGATCAGCAATGTCGCGATACGATAAACCGCAATCGCGATAGGCTACAATTCGACCTTTATCAAAGTCGGAAACGTGATGGTAAGCATTTCTCCTCCTTACACGAGGAATCACAACAACGTTTCACCAGGCAACGCCGGCCAACTGCTGTTTGTGTTTGAGAAAACGGTTGTAAACTTTACTCACGTCAGCACGTTGTAGGTGTCGCCACCATCGCTAACCATGTGTGAATGCTCTGAAAAGCTAATCATTTGCATATCACAGCATCTTCTTCCTGTCGGTTAAATTTCGCGTCTGTAGCACGTCATTTTCGTGGTGTAGTCGTTTTAATGGCCAGTAGTTTATTTACCATCGTATAACTCAAGAGGAAGGACCTGAAAGCTTTTGAGATGTGAATTTTAACAGTTAACTGGACAAAGAAAATACGAAATGAGGACTTGCTAGAAAGAAGAGACTGCTTACAGAAAGAAGGAAAGGTTCATGTGACATCTGCTGTGGCGCCAAGATATAGTTCAATTTTGCTTGAAGAAGGAGTTGTAAAGAGAAAAATCATGCAAAGAATAAAGGACCACCGGCCGTTCAAGCCATCTGAAGTAACTTGTAGTGATGCCTACCAGAGCATGACTTACAATACGTGACAGCAGTTTTTTCCTGTCGAATAGGCCAGCTGAGGGTACACATAGACTGTCTATGTTTCATGCAGCTGAACTAATGCTTGCGAACCATCCAACATTTATTAGTCTCATACAGGACAATTCAAAATTAATATAGCGATTACAAACGGCTAGAACTATTTAATACGTAGCCAACATTGATAAGAATTATAGAGAATGTAAAAGAGCATTTTTATATACTTTATAGATATTCCATATGACTCCCCTTTGTCACTCGGACTACGTCTAAGCGATAACCAGTTTCGCACTGTACATTCTGAAGCATATGTGGAGTCACCTAGGTGTGTGCATTTTGAGTTCCAGAGTTATGTTCAGCAAAGTAGACAAATACATAATGTATTTCACATAACCCTATAAAAAGAACTCCAGGGGCGTCGGGTCGGAGAACTAGATGGTCAAAGGCAGACAACTTGATAATAAATTCAGTTGGGAAGGGCATACCACAGAATTGCTAAAGCACCTAAGCAAGTCTGTATGATGTCTGATGTAGGAGACTTAAATATAAAAAAACTTGCATACTTTGCTTACTTTCATTCTATTATGTCGTATGGGATCATATTCTGGGGCAACTCATCAAACCGAGCATCAGTTTTTAAAGTGCAAAAGCGTGTGATAATCATTTGTGGTGTAAATTCGAGAGCATCTCGTAGAAACCTCTTCAAGGAACTTTGTATTGTAACCACTGCTTCTCAGTATATTTATTCCTGAATGAAATTTGTTGCAAGTAATACATCTTTATTTCCAACCAATAGCTCAGTACGCAGTATCATTAGTAGGAATAAGAACAATCTAGATAAATGCGTAAAATCACTTAGCTTGGTCCAGAAAGGTTCCAAAATTCAGGAACACGCATTTTTAATAAATTGCCAGCAACCATTGAAAACTTGGTTTCAGATAAAGCAAAGTTTAAACAGAGTTTGAAAGACTTTTTGATAGGCATCTCCTCCTACTCCATAGATGAATATCTTAACAGAGATATTAAGTCAACTTAAGTAAAAATATCTGTTAGATTTCAGTTTTGACAACACTTGGTCACAACAGTCAAGATTAGGTATTTTGCGTAAGATAAATTTATTAATAGTGCATAACAATATTTCATTCTGAAGAATGTGTTAATTCTGTAAATATTAGCTGTCCCAGTTTACTGCATTGCATCAACTATTTTCGACTATCTCCTGACAAATTGTGAGTGTAGTAATTATTATATTTAAATGTTTTATGTTTTTATGTCTTACTTTCAGACATCTTCCACACCCACGTGAATCATCTCATTTTTTGGGTCTATGGGTCGAAAACTGAATCTAATGTAATCTAAAAAAATGGTTCAAATGGCTCTGAGCACTATGGGACTTAACATCTATGGTCATCAGTCCCCTAGAACTTAGAGCTACTTAAACCTGACTAACCTAAGGACAGCACACAACACCCAGTCATCACGAGGCAGAGAAAATCCCTGACTCCGCCAGGAATCGAACCCGGGAACAAGGGAGTGGGAAGCGAGAACGCTACCGCACGTAATGTAATCTAAGTTCGTCATATCCAATATGATCGATCGAACAGTTTGGAAGAACCCTCTGATTCTCTTAGTCCGCGCAACGTTCGAAATTTTTAACTTTCTTTCATGTTCCCTGTAACTCTTCTTGATGTATCGCTACGCACAGAATAGTTTTAGCCGTTTTTCACCGCCATGTTAACTTTGAATGGCCTTGTATAATATCTTTCCTATTATTTTACATCTCGTCGAATCTGGAGACACATGCGAGACATGTCACCTGATCTGTTGCCAAGTATTCTATTATTCAAGCATTAGATACGAAAGTCGATTCAGAATGCATTACGTTGGCTAGAGAGGACGTGGGCGCATAGAATCCATGAATTGCATCGTAACAACACAGGAGGAGTGGTAAGGTCTCGCAGTACTTTTGAGGCTGTAGAATTTGATGGAACTATGGCTGGATATTGGTATTAGCCTGTTTCTACATCCAACTTCGTAGCTGCATCTGTAACATCTGAAGGTGGTGATGTTTGCCTGCGATTTATTTGTAAGTAAATAGCTCTGATGCCGGCTATGTGAGACTTTGTCGGTGCCAGTGGTTAGCCAGCTATGTGCTGGGGTAAATGGTTGACCTTTTCTTAGTATTTAATGGAGTGAACGACAATGAAATTGTTGATCTTGATTTGCCCTTGGCATCCTGCTGGGTGTCATTCGATAGGTGTAGACTATATGCTGGCATCCTTCAGTGTTCCTTCTCTCCCTTACTCAGCTTCAATAACACAAATACAAAGGTACACCGAAAAGGCTCTTGTCTTTGTCGTTGACAGCATGCTGCCATTGAACTCAGCACAATGAGCTTTCTATTGAATGTTTGCCAAGTGTCATTCCGGGGACAACTTTGCCCTGCGCCAAGACCAAAGATATTTCAGTGTTTTACATATTAGAAGTCGCAGCTCGTGGTCTCGCGCTAGCGTTCTCGCTTCCTGAGCACGGGGTTCCGGGTTCGATTCCCGGAGGGGTCATGGATTTTCACCTTCACCGAGATAACTGGGTGTTCTTGTGTGGTCTTCATCCCCACTACGGTCGGAGGAAGACAACGGCAAACCACCTCCATTAGGATCTTGCCTAGTACAACGGTGCGGTCTGCCGCATCGTTCCTCTACGCTTTGTCACAAAGCATGGGACTTCATTTCCATTTCCACACATTAGTAAAGCGGACGACTAAGTACACAGGAGTTGTGAGGCTACAATGGATAAATAGGATAGTGTTGACTGTTTTTCAGTCCAGAAGGGTTTTGTTCAAGTGACTAGCGCGGGACTCGAGATGGTATCTCTGTCTTCAGCGGACAGTGTGCCACCGATTCATACATCTGAGGACGTCAAACAGACTGCTCCACTATTTGCTCCTCCTCAGTCACGTGAAACTGCACGGAGACTACAATGATGAAGGATTATTACCACTGATATAGTAGATAAAGAAAGTTTGCCTTAGCTAAAACATAAGACCTGTAAGTAGGGCTGAATTTCTGCTGCTGTTTCTTGAATATTCTCTTCGTAGATTTGAAGAAATACAATGGGCCAAAGGAGAATTGAACCTTTGAGGATGTCTTTTGCTATTCCCCGACTTTTATCTGTGTAATTTTGACAAAATAGAACCAAACCAAGGGAAGCAATCTTATAATCCATCCAGAGCCCTGTGGCCCTTCGATAGCGGAAGAGCGCTTCCTGAAAAAGGAAGGCGTCCTGGATAATCCTATTCTTCACACATGATCGACATAGTCAAGTTTTATCAAGGCAAAAATAATTTATTTCTTACTTTTAGTTTGGATAAATCGTTTCTATGATGAAAATGAAATATAACTGAATGTGTTTAACTTTAATATAGCAGAGGCAATGTCACACGGAAGAAACTACCAGTCCGAAGCATTTAATTAAAGCGCATAGCTTTGTTAATTGGTACATCTGTATCAATAAATTTTGAACTTTCTTACAACTACATCTCACAAGTATACTTTAGGTCATTGGGAAGATAGGAAAGGCATGCGGTTTCGAAGCTTGGGAGCGACTCTGGGTATTGGGAAGTTACAAGTTGCAAATCTATATGGGTGCGGATATGTTATGTTGTATAAAAATGGCCTTGCGAAATACGTTGAAGACAGACTATAAGCTGTGGAGTGGGGAACACGAATTTTTGTTTGAGAAATGAGGGAATCTTGCACGAACTCTGTGACTGAGAGTACAAGGTACGTGCAAACTTCGTTATTTCTTGAAACTACTTGTAAGCCTCTTTACACAAATTGTAGTGTCAATTGGTGAGTGACACCTTGCACAGCGCCAAACAGTCCATTTGAAAATCGATGACATGTCACAAGGTAATTGCACTGTGTAGTAACTTATTTCAAGTAAGAGACAAGCGTTGATCCACTTCGAATTCAAACAATGAGCAAACCATTTCCATCAAAGACCGCTAGGTCTGATATTGAAATATTGTGCGAAACAAGATAATCTTAGCACCAATTACATTTCTGACATCTTGAATTTGCACAGGTACTGCTTGAAAATGAGCTTAGTTTGAAATTAGTAATGAAAATGCAGAGAGAACAATTTGAGAACAGATGGATCATAGAGAGGAATACATAATCATGATGTAATACAAATGGAACGCGGGTGGGTGTGGAGTTAGGGAGATGTTATCGGCGGGATGAGTGGAAAATGGAGTGAGGAAATACTTTATAGGATTCCAAAAGATAAGAAAAGACTGTGGTGATTATATGTTGGAAGATGGGCGGGTAATATTAGAAAAGTTACCCAGCGCTAGAGTCCTTTCCTGTCGAACTTTGGTAATAAACGTTGACGGTCTCCCTACAGATTCTCCTGTTACACCTTTTTATAAATGTTAGTAACTCTACTGAAGTACCAGTGCAACAATTTGTGGATAAAACACTGCTTAATCTTCACTCTTTATAGGACTCACTCTCAGCGTTGCAAATACCGTCCTAGCTCTTAACAGGCACATGCAAAGAAGCCCTAATGCTGTTGACATTCTTGCCCGTCGCTCGTCCGGGTCATCGGTATTCCTTGGAGCACCGTGCGGCGCAGACGTCTCTTTGGCGCACTTGTGGGTGACGTATGTCACAGCTCAACCCAATTCGTGGCCGCTTGAAACTCTAAGGGAATACCTCAGATAAACAAACCACAACAACAATAGCAACAACAAAACGTAATCTAAAGAAACTATGATCCCATCTAGGGATAACATTAATTCTTGAGTAAATAATATTTGCCCTTTTCCCACTAATGAGAAATTTGTCATTCTTGTTCATTTATATACAACTACAGTACGTAATTTTGCAACCAGTGCACATTAGCCATCAGAATTATAACTTATAACATCGTGGAGAGTCTCGTGCCCTCACATCAATTACATGTTCGGTAGATCATCTGAACGATCCTTTTACCTAAAAGATGTGAAACGAGTCAATTTACCGGAAATGTATACGTGATTTGTCGTCAATGGAACAGAAGACGTTGTCCAGGAAAAATAATTTTAAGTTACACTTGCAACTTCCATCTGAGCAATTAACACGTCGCCGAGTGGTTCTAGACTCTTCAGTCCTGAACCTCGCTGCTGCTACGGTCACAGGTTCGAATCCTGCCTCGGGCATCGATGTGTGTGATGCCCTTAGGTTAGTTAGGTTTAATTAGTTCTAACTCTAGGGGACTGTTGACCTCAGATGTTAAGTCCCATAGTGGTTAGAGCTATTTTTTTAGTAATTACCACGTGCAATAACGTGTAATAAAGGTCATTGTTTCAACTTTTGGCGGCAATCAAAAGTATCCGGGCACCCCCAAAAACAAACGTTTTTCATATTAGGTGCATTGTGCTGCCATCTACTGCCACGTCCTCCATATGGGTGATCTCAGTGGACATTAGACATAGTGAGTGAGCAGAATGGGTTCACTGTGGAACCCACGGACTTCGAACGTGGTCACGTGATTGCGTGTCACTTGTGTCATGCGTCTGTACGCGAGATTTCCACAGTCCTAAATATCAGGCCGACTTCGTTTGTTGACTGACAGAGACCGCCGACAGTCAAACAGGGTCGTAATGTGTAATAGACAAACGTCGATCCAGACTGTTGTGATTGGCAGGAGAGCCAACACCGTGTTATTAAAGGAGACCGAAACGCACGCGTTTTAGCTCACACAGGCTGGCGTGAGGTCTGGAACAAGACAAGAGAATTAGAATTGAGAAAAACGGACGTAGCTGGTGGAATACTTAACTTTAGTCCATTAGTGATGAACGTCGCTCTTGACGTTACATATTTCACAATATCTATAGTACTGATAATGGCGCCTTGCTGGGTCGTAGCAAATAACGTAGCTGAAGGCTGTGCTAACTATCGTCTCGGCAAATGAGAGCGAATTTATTCAGTGAATCATCGCTAGCAAAGTCGGCGGTACAACTGGGGTGAGTGCTAGGAAGTCTCTCTAGACCTGCCGTGTGGCGGCGCTCGGTCTGCAATCGCTGATAGTGGCGACACGCGGGTCCGACATATACTAACGGACCGCGGCCGATTTAAAGGCTACCACCTAGCAAGTGTGGTGTCTGGCGGTGACACCACATTCCTCCCCCGCAAATCGGCGTACGGATGTGGCATAAGGCTTCCACCCGCCGTGGAGAGGACCCCATGCTGACGTGTACGACGAGGTGGGGAGCCTAACAACAGGCGAGGCTGTGTCACCCGCACCCTGCCATTTGGACCGCGGGGAGCTAGGAAACGCCTGAAAACCTGCTCCAGGGTGCACGCCAACATGCGGTGTATGCGCCCGTAGAGAGACAGGAGGGGCCGAAGGGTCGACCTCCATCGGGCCGGGGCACCCGACGGGCGAAGACGACACATGGTCCGGAGCGGTCAAGAGTTTCATGTCGGAGGACAGCTGCTCACGGGAAGCGATCGGCGGCGCGTGACCCAAGGAGGCGCCCGGCGGTTGCAGCGACGCGTCCACTGCGGTCGTCACAGGCAGGAGAGCAGGAGGCGGCGGCGGCAGCGGCGGTGGCGGCGGCGCGTCGCCATGGGGCAAAATGGAAGGCAGCGTCTGTAACACCTGGGGCTGAGGCGAGCCAGTAGATGGGTACTCGGGGCGATGACCCGACGGCACCGTCGCTGAAAGCAGACGGCGAGCGGCAGATCCCGTGCGACGACAGAGGCGCAACTGATTGAGATGCCGACGCACCTCACCAGAGGCCCCCAAAACCAGATACATAGCGCGTCCGAGGCAGCGAAGTATGCGACCTTCGAGCCAAAGCCGTGAACCTAGATAGTGGCGATAGTAGACAACGTCGCCTGGAGCAAAAGCAGGTGTCTGCCGCTGCACAGGAACCTGATGCGGCGGATATAGCAAAGACATCAAGGTTCGATGACGACGACCGTGGAGCAACTCAGCCGGCGAGCGACCATCTCGGGGCTGAGAGCGATACGAGGACAAAAAGAGCAATAACGCGTCCTCCCGAGAATGCGACTCTTTTAACTTCAACATCTGTGACTTGAAAGTCCTGACCAATCGTTCAGCGGCACCGTTTGACTGTGGCGAAAACGGCGCGGACGTCAGATGTTGTCTACCATTGGCCTTACAGAATGATGACTGAAATTCTGCGGACATGAATTGTGGGCCATTGTCGGAAACAATAGTCTGTGGAAGACCTTCAATGCAATAGATAGCAGACAAGGCTTGGATGATGGCAGACGATGTCGTGGAAGACATCCAGACAACAAAAAGAAAATTACTGAATGAATCTACCACAACCAACTATCGAGCATTCCAGAATGGACCAGCAAAATCGATGTGTAAGCGTTGCCAAGGGGAAGTGGCTTGTGGCCATGCAAAGAATTTCCGCGGTGGTGCTGATTGTTGTTCCGCACAAACCATGCAAGAAGAGCAAATATTCGTAATCGCGGCATCGATTCCGAACCAAGTACAGTGCTGACGAGCAAGTTGTTTCGTTCTCACTATACCCCAGTGTCCTTGGTGGAGAAGCTGTAAGACAGACGAATGTAACGAACGCGGTACCACGACCCTGGACTGATCATTATCAGAACGCAACAGCAAAACACCACGTCGTACAAAACGTCTCTCCTTGTGAGCAAAAAATCGGCGAACTGACGGGTCCCCGATCCGTGACTTTGACAAGGGCCATTGCGTAGCAACATAACGCAGAATGGGAGCAAGGACAGGGTCGGCAGCTGTGGCTGTAGCTACACGACGAAAATCAATCGGAAACGATTCGACCATGTCATCGGTTTCCGCATCAATGAACATGCAAGCAAGTTCGGAGGAATCGAATGACCAATCCTTAGCAACAGGCAAGCGGGACAACGCATCGGCGTTTCCGTGCTTAGCAGTGGACCGATACAAGATATCGTAGCGGTACTGCGAGAGGAAAACAGAGCAGCGAATGAATTTCTGTGCTGTACGTGGAGGTACAGGCTTGGTCGGATGAAAAAGCGATGTCAAAGGTTTGTGGCCTGTAGTTATGGTAAAGTGACGACCATAAAAGAAAACATCAAAGTTTGTAACACCAAATACGAGAGCCAATGCTTCTTTCTCGATCTGTAAATAATTTATTTGAGCAGACGAGAGCAATTTGGACGCAAAGGCAACAGGGCGATCGTGCGATCCATCTTTGTGCGCAAGCACAGAACCGATCCCGAAATCCGATGCATCCACCATCAACAAAAGGGGCTTCTGGGGATCGAATGGCGTAAGGCAAGTATTGGAAAGCAACGCCGATTTCAACTGGCGAAAGGCGCGTTCGCATTCCGTCGTCCAGACTAACTGAACACCTTTACGGCGAAGCGATGGAGCGGAGCTGAAATGGAAGAGGCGTATGGTATATAACGGTGATAATAATTAATTTTCCCCAGCACACTCTGTAGCTGCTTCAAATTCTACGGCGACGGCAAGTCTTGTATGGCACGAAGGTGCTTGGGACTGGGATGTATGCCTTGGGCATTGAGTACATGTCCCAAGTATGGCAAGTCCCGAGCAAAAAACCACACATTTGTCCTTCCGCAAGCGAAGACCATTTTGTCGCAAGACCTGAAATAATGTTCTGAGATTGGCCAAATGTTCTTCTTCCGTCTTTCCGGAGCATCATAATATCGTCCAGATAATTTGCTGCAGTAGGGACCGACGCACAAACAGTTTGTAGATATTGCTGAAACAATGCAGGGGCAGATGCACACCCGAATGGCAGTCGTTTGAATCGAAACAAACCAAGATTCGTGTCAACCACCAAAACGCGCTGGGATTCTTCGTCCACCGGAATTTGCAAGTACGCATCTGCTAGGTCCAACTTCGAAAAATATTTACCCGGCCACAGCTTGTCAAGAAGATCTTCCGTTCTGCGTAAAGGAAGAGTTGATATCACGAACTGTGGATTCAATGTTGCCTTGAAGTCCACACAAAGTCTCAATTGGCCAGAAGGTTGTCGCAAAATTACTAAGGGTGATGCCCAGAGAGAAGCCTGCACACTTCAATTACACCTTGTGATTCCAAATCGTGTAATGTTTTTGCGACCTCATCACGCAGTGAGTGGGGAACATTGCGCACTATGAAAAATTTTGGTTGCGAGTTTACTTTCAGTTCCAAATCTGCTTCATAGTTCTTAGCGCAACCGAGGCCCGGTGCAAAAAAGTCGGCAAATTCTTCACATATACGAGAAACACTGTCTGAAGGCACAGTCTGGTTCACTGATAGGACCTGATTTACGATAGACAAGTTAAACAAATGAAATAAATCGAAACCAAACAAGTTCACTGAAGAAGAAGAACGAATGACGTAAAATGACACAAGTTTTGTTTGTCCTTTGTATGTTGCAAGAAGGGTGCACTGTCCTAACACAGGGATGTCTTGACCTGAATAGCTAGTTAACTTAACATTTGCGGCACGCAACAGAGGTGTGCCCAGCAGTTTGTAAGTGTCTTGATTGATCAGTGAAACTGCAGCTTCTGTATCGAGCTGGAATGGTATCACTTTGCCGTTAATGTCCAAGTCTACAAAAAGTTTATTGTCCTGCTGACGACAAGAGCGACTGTCTCGTGCAACGTGAACTGACACTGGTACATAATCACTTGCGACTTGACGGTAGTTCCGGCGATGTCGACGCACACTATTTTTGGGACGAACACAATCACTGTTAGAGACAGTGGCACTGCGCGGAGTGGAATGAACTACATGAATTTCCATGGGCGAAGTTTCGCGAGCCTGAGTATCCCTTGTTCGATTCCGATTTCAGCGCGAAGCAAAGGGCCTGGAACGGTTTTGAGCTTCCGATCTGAGCTTTTTCTGGCAAACACTCTGACCATCTCCTTTTTTATTAGAATAAAGGCAAATAGCTTGACGTGACGGGCAATTCTCACGCGAATGTTTAGCAACCCACCGCGGGCATGGTTTGATCACTGCAATTGCGTGCCGGCGCGGCACACGTGGCTGAGAGCCTGGCGGCAGCGGCGCGGCCGGTCGCGAGGGCTGTTTACTGCTCCTGACACACTGCTGGCGAAGTTTCAAATGATTCCTGAGCAAAGTCGAGTGTGTCCTGCCGATCCAATATGTCCATCACTTGTTGAAGTGAGGGATTTACTAGTTTCAAAATCTGTTCCCTTATACGAACATCAGAAACGTTCTTTGCAATTGCATCACGTACCATAGTATCTGAATAAGGGAGTCCACGTAGACACTCAAAAGCACAATCCTTAGTAAGGCCTTGCAAGGTTGCAACCCACTCCCGATTAGACTGACCTGCCGTACGTTTTGTACGAAAGAAGGTATACCGTTTGGCAACTACATTGACTGATTCTTTGAAATATGCATCTAATGCAGACAAAATATCTTCGTAGGACAGAGTTGCTACGTCGCGGCGGGGAAATAATTTGACTATCACACGGTACGTGTTCACGCCGACGGAAGACAACAAAAAAGACTGCCGCTCGTTACCTTGAATTCTGTAGGCGGCGAGATGGAATCCAAATTGGCGTGACCACTCCGTCCAGCTTTCCAGTGCAGCATCAAAAGGTCGAAAAGTGGGTGCAACAAAGTATTGTGGCTGCGTTAGCGGTGGAGCGGCTGCTGCCGCCTCGTATTGCATCGCACGTTGACCCTGGACGAGCTGTCCAAGGGCATCCAGTAAGGCCTGCGTCTGCTGATTCTGTAAGCGACAAAATTCGGACAGTACATCTGGAGATTGTGGCGAAGCCATTACACAAGTAAATCAGGGCAATTTAGATAAGAACACTTTTACTCTCGTCGCCAATGTTGTGGTTGGCAGAAGAGCCAACACCGTGTTATTAAAGGAGGCCGAAACGCACGCATTTTAGCTCACGCAGGCTGGCGTGAGGTCTGGAACAAGACAAGGGAATCAGAATTGAGAAAAACGGACGTAGCTGGTGGAGTACTTAACTTTAATCCATTAATGATGAACGTCGCTCTTGACGTTACGTATTTCACAATATCTATAGTACTGATAATGGCGCCTTGCTAGGTCGTAGCAAATAACGTAGCTGAAGGCTATGCTAACTATCGTCTCGGCAAATGAGAGCGTATTTATTCAGTGAATCATCGCTAGCAAAGTCGGCGGTACAACTGGGGCGAGTGCTTGGAAGTCTCTCTAGACCTGCCGTGTGGCGGCGCTCGGTCTGCATTCACTGATAGTGGCGACACGCGGGACCGACGTATACTACCGGACCGCGGCCGATTTAAAGGCTACCACCTAGCAAGTGTGGTGTCTGGCGGTGACACCACACAGACCATCACACAGGAATTCCAAACTGCATCGGGATCCACTTCAGGTATTATGACAATCAGGCAGGAGGTTAGAAAATTTGATTTCATGGTCGAGCGGCTGCTCAGAAGCCACACATCACGGCGGTAAATGCCAAACGACGCCTCGCTTGGTGTAATGAGCGTAAACATTGGACGATTGAACAGTGAAAAACGTTGTGCCGAGTGACGAATCACGGTACACAATGTGGCGATCCGATGGCAGGATATGGGTATGGCGAATGGCCGGTGAACGTCATCTGCCAGCGTGTGTAGTTCCAACAGTAAAATTCAGAGGCCTTGGTGTGGTCGTGTTTTTCATGGAGGGGGCTTGCACCGCTTGTTGTTTTGCGTGTCACTATCACAGCACAGCCCTACATTAATGGTTTAAAGACCTTTTATTTCCCACTGTTGAATAGCAATTCGGGGATGGCGATTGCATCTTTCAACACGATCGAGCATCTGCTCTTATTGTACGGCCTATGACGAGTTGTTACACGAAATCCCTGTAATGGACTGGCCTGCACAGAGTCCTGACCTGCATCCTATAGAACACCTTTGGGCTGTTTCGGGACGCCGACTTCGTGCCAGGCCTCACAGACCGACATAGATACCTCTCCTCAGCGCAGCACTCCTTCCAGCACCTGACTGATTGTAGGCCTGCGAGAGTGGAAGCTAACATCAAGGCTAAGGGTGGGCCGACAACATACTGAATTCCAGCATTACCAATGGAGGGTGCCACTAACTTGCAAGTCATTTTCAGCCATGTGTCCGGATACTTTTGATCATAAAGTGTATATGCTCTGACGGTGCACTTAAAGTGCCACACCTCTGGCCGTGGGTGAATACCACATATTATTCTTATTGCTCGCTTATTTGCAGCCAATGCTTCCTTTCTAAGTGATGATTTACTCCACATAATCATTCCATAAGACATTACTGAGTGGAGATATGCGCACAACATTAGGAGATTGATTCGTTTGTTTCTATGACTAGCAGTTAATAAAAGAGCAGACGTATCTGAATCTAATTGTTTGAGCAGCTCAGTAAAGTGGTTCTTCTAATTGAAGTTCCAAGGTATGTACATCCAAAAATTTAGAGCGTTCTACCCTGTTTGATGAGTCCTGTACATTTTCTACGTTATTTATTTGTACGAATCTATTTGCTGTGCGTTTTCTCAAAATTAAGAGAGAGTTCTTTCTCAGAGAACCACTATGATTCTTTGAGAAACACAATGAAGTATTTCCTCTGTTTCCTTCTCTCTCATGGTAGGAATTATTATAGCACTATTATCCTCTGCAAAAAGTACCAATTCTGCTTGAAGAATATTAAGTGGAATGTCTTTCACATACATAAGGAATAGGAGTGGACCCAAAGTAGTACGTTCTGGGAGTCCCTTCGTGATTCTTTCCTAGACACTGAAATGTTCTCTCCTTTCAAATTTTTTTGCGTTACTCAGCACGAGGTTTTGCATTTTCTTTGTTAAATATGATTCAAATCAGTTGTGTGTAAAGCCATCAGTTCTGTAAAACTGTAGTTTTTCTAAGAAAGTAACGTGGTCTAGACGATAAAGGCATAGTACGAGATCACAAAAAAACAGGCGATACTTTGTTATTTATGTCGTGTAACATTTGATGAGGAAATATATAAATAGTATTCTTTGTCGAGCAACACTTCTGGTGACCAAACTGTGATGTGATGTGCTTAGTACGTTGTTTCTACTTATATGTGAGCCTACGATTGAGTACATTACTTTTTTGAATATAGAGGAAAAATACATCAGGAAGGATATGGAAGGTAATTATTAAAGTCTCTCATGTCACCTTTCTCATAGATAAGCTTGACAATTGCATATTTTATTCTACCTGGAAAAATTGCCTATGCCGGTGATGTGTTATACATATCACAACTTATTAAGAATTGTTTGAAATTCCATGAACATGATACGAGTTATCGGTTTATCCGTGTGCTGATTCGTCAAATGTTTCTTGATTTAAAGAAAAACGGCTCTAGTTGCTGTTGAGAACTTTATTGAGTTCACTACCACTTTCGGCCTTTACGCTAGGCCATTTCCAAGTGGTTCTGGAAAGTTTCATACTATGATAGACGTATAAACATTGTATTTCACAGAAAATGAGAAAACAAGGCTTACTTATGCATGATATAAGTACACACAGAGTATAAAACATACACTGTGGTGTAGACAAACAACTTCCAAATGATAAAAGTACAAGCCAGATGGATTTAAAGTGTTATGTACCCAATGATAACGTGAGAGACAGGGGTGTGGGAACATTAAGCCTCTAATGACTTTGTTATTTACTACATTATAAATATTCTTTGGGCTTAAGACGTTTATGTCTTGACATCTTAGGAAATTCCAAAGTGCATGTATTACAAATAAAAGACTATAATAGCTTTCCGATTTAACATAAACGTAAAATAGTTGCTGTGGTTCGGCCATCCCAGTCAATTACCTCCTCTGACGTACAAAAGTGGAACCACATGGAACTGCAGCAGTCCTCTGCTTTTATACATGACATTTCAAAACTATTTGAAAATGGCCTAAGACAAATGCAGAAACTAGTAATGGGCTGAAAGAAGTTCTCTAAAGCAACTGGAGCAGTTTTTTCGCGAATGCCGTGTGACCATTTGTTGTTTAGAATTTTTATTATTCTATTACTTCCAGTGAATGATATTGGTGCTACTTTTAGTTGCCTAAAATGCCTCTAAGCGCTACGGGAGTTTACATACGAGGTCATCAGTCCCCTAGACTTAGAACTACTTAAACCTAACTAACCTAAGGACATCACACACATCCATGCCCGAGGCAGGACTCGAACCTGCGACCATAGCATTTAGTTGCCCAAAGCGTGGACTTACGTTTTTAAAAATTCACTCGTATTTTCAACGGAACCATTTAATCTCATTTTTGCCATTACATTTATACAGTTTTTGTCAAAAATACTTGCAAATTGTGAATTGGTAGTTATAAAATTGTCAGTTAATTTAATCGTTGTGGTATCTTGTACACTGACTAATTGTCTTGCCCCCGCTTCACAATACCCCAGGCAGTTTTAGTATCTGAATTATTAATTTCGGCTAGAATGTACTAATTTTTGGCCTTTTTAATCTCTTTACTTAAAATATTAAAGTATTTTTTGTAGACTGCAAGTAACGTAGGATCTTGTCTAATTCTGACCACTACATAAATTTCCCTTTGCCTCTTTCATGAAATTTCAATCACTTTAAATAGCCATGGCTTAATTGTTTTCTTGATAGAATTAATGGAGAATTGTTAGGAAAACTACTTATAAATATTGACACAAATTTATTATGAAATGTATTGAATCCCATTTTGTCATTTCGTTCTATGCATGCCTCAACCCATACTGATACTACAGCTCTTACTTTGTTCTTCAAACACTGTACTCTGGTCTCATTCAAAAGCCTCAGGGTTTTGTGTGAACAAGCCTCAGAGCTGTAAGGTGCTACATTGTTTACTACCTTTAATTGAGCAATATGATTAGAGAGTCCATTAACAATGGGTAAAATTTGTTTCGGCCGTAACATTGTCCATAAAAATGCTATCAGTATAGGTCCTGCTGTTTTGCTGCACACGACTTGGGATTTTACCACTGAAATCCGACAGAAACAGCCAAATAACGCTTCCAGTTCAGTTTTCTTATCAGAATCTTTTGTAGCGGTCACACCTCAGGTCAGGATTTGTAGTCGATGTGGGAGCTGAGCGGGTCAGGTGGTGACTGATGCTGCTGTGCGCGAGACAGAGATTGGGAGCTGGTGTGCATGACACATGCCGTAAGGCGTCAGTGAAACACCGTTCTCTGGAATTACATTTATTCCTTGTAATTTACAGTACGGCGTGGCGGAAGGCGTGCTGATTCGCACATTAGCGTGCGGCAAGGAAGGCGAACACAGCGCTTCGTCGGCTACGGCTATTGTGCAGGTCAGGACCCAGCGGCGGTGTCGTGCCGGTGGCCGGGAAAGGAGTCTATAGGCGCAAGGCTACCGAGGTTCAGCGGCAGCTAATGCGGCCCGCCCGACGCTTTTCAAGATGGTTGTGTACTTACGCAGATACCAAACGGGCGGCAGCTGTTGTGAAGGTGGAAGCCCAGGACTCACATCAGCAACACATTGTACAGCTAGTGGGGCAGTACTACATACTGCCAGGAAGGCGGTACTCAGATGTCTCATCCCACAATCTGAAAACGGTAGCTTGCAGTCGATTGGTAAGGTCCTTCACCAGAGTGAGGCACCGACTCTCCCATATCTTCTTCAAGACTGGCAGTGGCCAAACAGCAGTGGCAGCCTGCAGTGATTATGTCCCACTACAGCCTACTGGCTGTGGTCTTGGAGGCGAGAACCTCTCTCGGCAGCTGGCAGCACGTAATGAGTCCTCAGTCAAGTTATCCTGTAACTAGCGAGACTGTCATTCGGTCAGAACTAGAGATGATAGAATGACCAGACTCTGAATCTGGGGCTTCGCAAACGGTCGTATTTACGGTGGACTTAATGTTCCTGCGGCCAGTGATGCGGCCATTAGTCGTCATATCTGTACGTGTCAGCGTACTTGTCCCCAGTGCGGCGTCTAAATTATTGTCAGTTCCCGTTGTCTTCACACTTCCTGTCAGTTCTAGGAAGCCATGGAGCGGCTGAGCTCGGCGGTTGCTTATCATGGCTCCATAGTGCAAGGCTCGCTGAATGACACGTGATGTGCGGCCACACTGTGCCGTTTGCGCTTCTTGATTACAGGTCACCTCGCTGTGGAAATGTATTTTACAGGTCACCTCGCTGTGGAAATGTAATACGAGGGGCAGCTTACCTTCTGCAACGCTGCACTCTACGAGTGTGCCAGATACCGGTTGCAAGACGACGATTGAGCCGGATTCGATTCTAGGCAGTCTGCCGCACGTAACATTTAAATGCGTACCCGGAAATTGAATTTGCTGTGCACTGTGATGTACGGAATTAAAAAAAAAAGGGGGAGGATGGTAATTTTTTTTGTTTTCCTTTGTTGAAAGCGAAGAAAGAAAAAAGGGTGAATAAAGGTGAAGGGAAGTGGTTCTAATTTTACTGGAATGAACTTATTGATGGACATCACAAAAATTTATTTTACCTATATTTTTTTTTACTCATCGAAGAAGACAACACAACACATATAAAAGAAATCATCACACTAATATTATCCACAGAATGATCGTTTCACAAGACACTTTCTAGCTCGACTGACTCTTAAGACTGAACAAGACTCGACTGACTCTACTCTCTCTCTCTGGACCACAGCCTCTTCACGTCCCTCTGGACCAGAGATTTTAACTGTGATTAGCACGCCGATTATTTAATTAATCGTACAGCCGCTGGGCGCGCGCTTGGCGCGTCATTTAAATGGGGTTAAACGCACACCGCGAGAGGCGTGGGCTAGCGGTGTCTTACAGGTATCGCCACACGGCCCCCTCTACTGGTGCGTAAGTTTTTCAAACTTCGCGGCAGTACCAGATTTGAGTTGACGTACAAGGTCGTGCAGTGTTTGCACCAGCATTATACAACATTTTCAAACATATGACAAGTACATACATATATAAAGAATTATAGCCTAAAGTACAAGGTTTAAGTAAATATACATAAATTGTTGCACATTACAAAATAGCCACTTTGAAATTGATCAATGGATGATTCATTTTTTTTAGAGAGATGCCTGCACCGTTGGCAGTCCTGTTATTAAAACAATAGCTGCTACCCTGTATTCACAGTTCTTATTGTGTCGACCAGTGAGCACTATGCTTTGCCTCAGTTCAGTGTGGTGCGTCGTGCGAAGCACAGTAAAAGTCACAGCACCACAACTTTGTTTACTTTACAGTTTGCACATCAGGACAATAGGTAATGAATCTGCTTACGACAAAAGAACACAAAATGTCATACAATTTGGTTTTAAGTTGTCGATGACAACAAAGTTCATGTCAGTATTGTTGGTGTTTAAGAGTGGCTGTGCGTGCACGAGTGCAGTAATTTTGATAAAGTGGTCCATCCACCACGCACCGCGGCACTGCGTACAGCCTCGCGCTCGGGTCCGCTGTTGAGGTATAATAGGCGGTGACACGTCTGGCGGCGCCACCCCTTACGACGGACGCGACAGTACTGGTAGCCGCATCCGAAGACCGTACAACGCAGACTTCCAAGCACTTTCCAAGGTAGGGATCACTGTGATACGCATCATTGCACTTTATCGTAGAATTTGAGATTAAACTTATCACTTTGTACGGAAAACACTTTTCTATCATATTTTTACTCTTGACTGGTTGATTTCTCTTTATCAACACTATTTGATTTTTTTTACACTGTTCAGAAGGGAGGTTCGACGTCCTGTTCCTTCTGAGAACACATTTTCACAGACACTTCACTTTTGAGCAAAATTACACTTTGCATCTTTTCTCCTTTTATATTAGGTGCACATACTAAGACTGTTTTGTGTGTAGCCTTCACAAGAGGACATTTAAGTTTTGAATAGACAAGTTCAAAATTACATAGAAAAAATGGACATGTACATATACATAAAATGATTACCTACTATAGACATGAAATTCAATATACATAATACAAATGAACTTCTTCGTAGCTAAGTTGCTACATAGCCATTGAAATACTTTGCTAGTCGTGACCTGTGAAACTCTCCCAAAATTCATATTTATATAGAGAATACTAGTTGTTTACATCTTCAAAAACTTACAATTAGACATGTTTTGCTAGTCGTGTCCTGTGAAACTTTACAAAATTCAGATTTATATTGAGATTGCTAGCTGTTTACATTTACAAAATTTTACAATTAGACACGACATGACATATTTATGTACACGAAATTCAGGTTGTGCCATCTATTTCTTGCTGTGCATGTGCACTAACGGAGTACTATATACTTCATTACAGAAAATTGAAATCTATGGCATCTGCCATCAAGAATTCTGCAAAACTCGACGAGAGACCCTAAGTGCTGCAAATTATGAATGAACAAAATATACAAAAGAATAGTGCAAAAACCTCACTACCCCACTATCCATCGTCCAGCAGTGGGCAAGGAGGTGGGAGTAGGATCAAGATAGAAGGATTGGGTTATATTCATATTTACAAAATCTTCATCAATACAGTAGTGTTTTCACACATGTGTGCGACGAATAGTGTATCTGTTTGCGTAACGTATGCATCATAAACTTTGCCATTGCGCAAGTGTCACTGACTTTAAGCCAATTCATGTTGTATTCAGTTTCATCCTTTAAAGTTGATCCGAATTGCTGTTTAAGCAAAAAGAAATTCAATGATCATTGTCAATCACTTCCTGTAAATCAGTCAAAGATTTTTGCAAGAATCAATGTGAGTACCGTATATGGTTTAATTCACTCGTTGAATCAGTCATGTTTAGGTAAATACGCGCTTAATGACACGGTAGTTTATATTCCTGAAAAAAATTCGGTCAGTAAACGTACTAATAAATGACTATAGGATCCTTCCATAAGAGGTGTACTTTAGTGAGTATCACGTAGTAAAATAAATATATGAATTTCCTGTAGGTGAAGGAAAATGAATGCGCTTTAGTTTCCATAAAGACAAGAAAATCGCTGTGTCCACGAAGACAGCTGCGTCGTACTGCTTCACACACAAATCTTCAAAAACTTATCCACTTCGCTGAAAGAGAAAGAAAAATCTCATACACTAAAGTATGTTTTCTTGTAATCGTGAATTGTACGTCGTACCGGTAGTCGTGTAGTTTTTGTTTCCTGGTCGAGAACATGAGCAGAGAGCGGGAGACTTCGTATCCTAGCAATTGTTTTATGAGAGTCGCATTTTCTTAACTCTGGTCCAGACAGAACGACATAAAATTGCATAACTTATATGCTATCCCACTTACACAAATACATATGTCCATGTCCTCACAGTATCAAGTAATGAGTGCTAGATTTCACCTAAATTACTTCACAGGATAAAAACATTTTTTTTTAAATAGTGTTAATGTTAGTGAGTTCATAAGTTCGTAACCATTAAACACGACCTTCGTAAATGTAGAATACGAATCTTACGAAGGCAGCCTGCATGCATGGTACTACACAATTAGCCTGTGTAAAGAATGAGATTCTATAACGACAGCAATTTTTATTCGCTACGTAAGCAGATTATTTATTTCGCTGTGGCTGATAAACATTTTTCCTCCACAATGACCTATGTACAAAATTTACGTTTGTTACGATGGAGAGCACACAAACTCTTTATGCCAAGCGTGAGATAATGGTTTTTTAAATAGGGCACATACCAAATAAGTTTTTCTTTCTCCTTTTTTATTGCCTACACGGCGAATCATTTCTCATTAACATCTATCAGTATTCATACACACGTATCGTTTTCATTCATGCAGCTTCATATAATTAATATTCACCTTTCTTCTCATAGAACAGCTTCAATATAAATAACAAATCATCAAATAATACTACGTGGTGGCATCATTGGCTCACACACAACGAAATCCTCATCATCATCATAAAAACTACCTTATAAACTAAAATTCACATTCATTCTTTCACACTCATTTCAGCACAATCATTCACTCATGCTGGCGTATAGTATAGCATTCTGGTAGCTCTCAAATTCATCACAGTTATTAACATAATAAAATCTTTTTTTTGTACATAGTTTCCTGTTCTAGAAAATGCCTGTTTGAGGAGTAAGTTTGGTCGCTAACTTCGTTGTCCTTGGCTAGTAGTCAAATTATTCGTAGCATAGTAAATATAACGTAGATTAAATAGTTCTTGGATTGCATGTAATGTTTAACGTAGATTTGCTATAGTTTAATGCGTTATGATTCTTTGCATTGACTAACAATTAACGCTAACATTTTAGCTGTAACTAGCACATCCTTTCTCTTTCTCTTACTTTACATACTGCTTTAAGTGGTGGTGGGCGTAAAGTCCTTTAACTTTCTGTGTTGTAGGGTATGCTAATAAATAACATCCAGGGTGAGGAATATAGACGATCCGGTATGGACCTGAGTAAACTAATTGCCATTTCTTAAGCAAACGTTTTAGCCTCGTAGATTTGGGATGGGTTGTGAGCAATACCAAATCATCAATTTCGAACACACGTGTCGGTCTGACCCGTTTATCAAATTTTTTCTTCCGGAGCTCCGCAGTGTGTGCCAGGGTAATGGCAGCTTGCCTTACCTTTTCCTGCAAAGAAATATCGTTCGAAGACAACTTAGGCAGGGGACTTGACCATGAGTTTTTTTCTGGTTCGTCTGATAATAACTCGGCAGGTGAGAATCCGGTTGAACTATGTGGCAAATTGTTCACAATGTACTCGAACCGAGCGAGGTATTCTATCCATTTGGAATGTTTTGTAGAAGAATGGATGCGCATAAATTGATTAAATTCTTTAAAAATTCGCTCAACGGGGTTACCCTGTGGGTGAAATCGGGAAGTAAGAACATGTTTAATATCGAAATCTTGCAGAAATGATTTCCACTTTGCACTCGTAAAGTACGATGCATTGTCCGTTAGGACAGCGACAGGTTTTCCGACGCGGGCTAGGTAGTCGGCCGAAAAGCGTCGAATGATAGCCGCAACAGTGGCTGTGCGCAGGGCGTACAATTTCACATACTTAGTAAAAACGTCCAGTATAGCCAAAATGTATTTAGCACCACCGCGGGATTGTGGATAGGGTCCGCCAATGTCTACGGAAATCAAATCAAGCGGTTGCTTTGGAAGAATGGGATGCAATTCAATTGATGCATGTTTGTTCAAATATTTTGCCTTCTGGCAAATGATACATTTGCGAATGACCTGCAGGACTCTACGTCGCATGTTAGGAAAATAGCAGAAGCGTAGGATCTTGGCGGCACATTTATTAATGCCATAATGTCCCCAGGTTTTGTGGGTGAACAAAATGAAGTCGTCAACATCAGCTTCCGGTAAACATACCAACCAACGCTCTGACACGAGATGGGAACGATGAAACAGTACACCATTGTTGATCTTGTAGTAATTTTGAAGATTAGAATTTGAATTCTGACATAATTTTGTTTTTACTGTAGACCACCTAGGATCGGCATCTTGTAACTGTGCAAAATCCCTGCAGATTCGGTGATAGTAGCGGTTGTAGGATTCGTCATACATTAACATAACCTGAAAGTCGGAAGTTTGCTCATGCAAATCTGAAAGATTTTTCGCATCGTGCGGAAGACGAGAAAGAGCGTCCGCAACAATATTGGTTTCGCCGGAGATGTAAATAATTTCGAAATCGTATTCTTGTAACGACAAACACCAACGAGTGAGCCGGGAATGAAGTAATTTGCAAGACAGTAAAAATGATAAAGCTTGGTGGTCTGTATAGATGCGTATATGTTTTCCCCAGAGAAAATATTGAAATTTTCGCATAGACCCAATAATTGCAAGGGTCTCGCGTTCCGTAACTGAATACGATCTCTCGCATTCAGTTAAGGTGCGACTGGCAAAACTGATAGGTTTTACTATTGTTCGATCATGTTCAACAGACAGTTGAAACAAAAAGGCCCCAAGTCCATAAGATGACGCATCGGTCGATAGGCAGAAGTCTTTTGACATGTCCGGATGACAGAGGAGTGGTGCGTGGATTAATGATTGTTTGATTTTTTCAAAATCGGCTTGACATTCTGTAGTCCATCGCCAAAGGGAATTTTTCTTTAGAAGATTTATAAGATGTGGGCTGTTAAGAGCTTGCTGTGTCACGAACTTTCTGAAAAATGACGAAAGACCCAAAAATGCTTTAAGTTGTTTTTTGGTTCGGGGTGCAGGAAAGTTGCGAATTGCTTCAGTCTTTTTAGAGTCCGGCCTGATGCCTTCCGGCGTGATGATGTGGCCAAGGAACTTAATCTGTTGTCGGGCGAACCTTGATTTTTCCAAATTGATTGTCACGCCTGCATCGGCGAATTTAATCAAAATTTGTCTTAGAAGATCGACATGTTCTTCCCAGGTGGCAGTCGCCACAACTAAATCATCCACATAGGGAGTGATTTGTGAAAGTAAATCTGGCCCGAGGACGTCGTCAGGCGCCTCGATAAAGATTCCTGCACTTATTCGTAACCCGAATGGCAAAACACGGAATTGGTACGATCGTCCTTCGCACAAAAATGCGGTATATTTACGTGATTCAGGATGTAGAAGAACCTGGTAGTAGGACGATCGTAGGTCGATATTAGTCAGAAATTTGGCGTTGTGAAATTTCAGGAGTTGTTCGTCCAGATTTACAGGGCGAGTATTTACCGGTATAATAATTTTGTTGATTTCGCGTGCATCGAGAACAAGACGCACGCTTCCATCGGGTTTCGAAACTGACAACAAAGGGTTGCAATACGGCGAGTGCGAATTTTCTATGATTTTCCAACGTAGCATTCTGTTAATTTCCTGCATAACCGCTGGTTTTTTAGACCACGGTATATTGTAGTGTGTACGACAAAATGTTAGGTGGGGTTTGACATCCATCTTGTACACATACCCACGTATGATACCAGGTTTATCTTGAAAGACTACTGAAAATTGTTGAAGAAGGTGAAACAGATTCTGTTTTTGCAAATCAGTTAGATGGTAGGCTTCGGCACACTTTTCCCACAGAGTTTTACTATCAGCATTGTAAGAAGAATTGCAATTGTTTGTCATAGAAAAATTAGTGATGGGCACAGATTGTACTTTCAAGTGACGTACGTCCCGATAAGAATTGTTGTTATTAATTGTTTTAGATAAAGGTATCAAAATTCTTTGCTTTTCAACCGTCAATTGACAGATACCATTCCCTAAGTCAATCACTGCTCGATACTGATTTCAGAAATCGATACCGAAAAGACATGGAACTGTTAAATTATCCACAACAAGGAAATGATAACGAACATGCACGTTGGAAACAACAAAAGTTAGAAGAGCTTGTAATTTGACATTTTTTGATTTGTTTCCAGTGGCACCGATGATTCGGCAGTTCTGCACTGGAAACGTCGGAAGTTTAGAACCTTTATCTAGATCCAAGTACAGGGAACTAGAAATCACGCTTGCTGACGCTCCAGTGTCGAATAACACTTCAACAATGGATTTCTCTAACGATAAAACAGCAGTTGCCTGAACCGTTACCTTTACTTTGTCGTTATTACTAGACTTATTATTCTCGGCAAGAAGGTCATGTTCCATAGTGTGTCCGTCTTGGAATCTCAAAAAACAATTTGCAAGATTATTTGCGCCCGTGCTCACGTTCTCGACCGGGGGTTGGGCGCTTACGCCGGTCTGCTCATGTTTTCCGTCGCGTTATTAGGCGACGCATTTTGGTCATCACTTACCTCAATAATATTTATCCTTTGTTCATGGACATGTTTGGTATTCGGTGGAGTTTGATTACCGCAGTCCTGATTATTAGCATTGTTTGTTGGTACAAAGTGTCGTGCATTCGGAAACATATAATTGTAGTTGTGTGGTGTATAGTTCGGGTTTCCCCACTGCGGGGGTGGATAACTGACTCTAGAATTTTGACAATTTGAATTATTCTGCTGATATGGCGAATTTCTCTCAAAATAACCAGGGTTGTATCTTCCATCCTGACGTCTGTTTTGATTGTTGTTGTTTCGGTTACGGTTGTTGTTGCCTCTGGAGTACTGATTGTTGTTGAAACTACCATTGCGTCTGTTGCCATTACTATTACTTTTTCGGTAAAATTGACCATTACCAAAACTGTTGTAATTGTTGGAATTTTGGAATCGGGGATCGCAAGATTGCTGCGAATATTGTGTGAAGTTGGGCTGTTGTGATTTTTGCCCCTGATTTTGAGGAAGCGGGTTTGCATTCCACATGCTGCCGCTGTTGTCATTTTGATTGAAATTATGGCAATTGTTTTGGCGAGAGTTGGAATTAGCATTATAAATATGTGGAGTGTTCTCTGAATCTCCTCTAAACACAAGGTCTACTTCATTCAAATAATCTAGAAATTTCTTGATGTTAGTTTCCGGAACACCAATTAATTGTGTCCGGTAATGCAGGGGTAAATGACTTTTTAAGGTGTTAATCACATCGGCAAGATCGGCCGGTTTTGACCAATAAAGTGTTTTGTCCAGGTATCTTTCAAAATATTGACGCAAAGTTTCTTTACGAGGGTTGTATGGTTCGGGATTGTGAACTTCACGTCGAAGTTGTTTTTGCTCATGTTCTGACCAGAATTCCTGCAGAAAAGCCTCTTCAAATTGCTTGAAAGTTCAATTTTGCCTTTTTATTTCAGCTCCCCATCTGGATGCTCGCCCCCTCAACAGATTACCTACAAAAAAAATCTTTTCCGCATCTGACCAGTTGTGCGGAAACATTCCGTCAAAAGACCTAATAAAAACAATCGGGTGCACCGCTTGGGTATCATCGGAACTGAACGTTGGAAAATAGGCATGTTTAATCATGTTACCGTCAACAATACCGGCAGGCACTATAGGGCCTGAACTATTGTTCCCTGGTGAAACTTCATGGCACAAGGGTGGTTGAGAATTACTGTTTTGTGCGATCACTGAGAGCGGCTCTGTTTGATGTTTTTCGCTCGCAAGTGATTCGCTGTTAGACTGTGGAACAAACTGCACAGTGAAATTAGGCGGTGAACTCGTTGTGAGTGGGGTTGTAGGCGGAACAGTAACTACGTTAGAATCGGGAGTTAATAACTGAGAAATTAGGTTTTTTAAAGTGTTGGTCTCGGTTTGCACCTGCGACATGGCCTGGTGTAAAATCTCTTTTGTAGCGGTTTCTACCCTTTGCTCAATGAGCTTGTTGCAAATACCACATTCGTGCACTAATTTTTCTGCAATGTTTGCGTTACACTCTAAAGAAAGCGATTCTGTTTTTTCCTCCAAATGGGAAATTTTTTCTTTCATTTCTAATTGTTGTAAGCATACTACGCTAACTTGTTGAGTAATACCTTCGATATCCATCGAAATTTTATTTTGTGAGGTGGTTTGATTTTGCACGAAATTCTGAACTAGATCATTGATCTGAGCCTGAGCGTTCGTGACCTGATCCAACTTGGTTTTACATGACTGCATTTCGGAATTTGTCACTGTTTGATATTTAACAAATGAATTTTCGTGAGTGTTTACACGACATGACAATTCGTTGAAACTTTCGGTCAATTGTGTCGTTTTTGAATTAAGTTCTGAGCCTGTTTTTCCAGAGTAGATGTTACCTCAGAAGACAATTGATCGATTTTGCTGTTTAATTCTTTTGTACTCTGCTCCTGTTTATCAAATCTAGTGTCTAGTTTATCAAACCTTTCATTAAGGATGCTATCCATACTTCGCGTAAGAAGTTGTATTAAAATTCCGTACTGATTCGGATCAATGTTTGGATCATTGTTCCTTTCACTAGAGTTGTGCAAATTAGGGTCGGAGTGGGAAATCCCTAGTTGGACACGTCTACTATCGTTTTCCATAGGGTCAGGATTATTGGGTGTGTCACCTGATGAATTACTTTCGTTACTTAGTATTATTTTATGTGATACACCTGCAGTAAATTCCATAGATTCTGGGCTGGAAAAGCCTAGGAAAGGGGATGCTGATGATACAGTAGCATCACCGTTATCAGTTTGCTGTTGCTGTTGTTCCATTTTTGCCAATAATTAACAAACGTGAAATATACAAATAGTACACCCAGAATGGCGATGGCTTGCAAAGTACAAAAGATAAACAAAATTTAAATAGTTAGACGGTAATAACTATTACTTGATAGAATTTCCAAAAATGTCTGAATTATTATTGTGGTTGTAACCGTATTCGCGTAGCTAATCTGAAAGTGGTGACATGACGTAACAAACAGGATTGACTCATAACAATGACTTCTGCATATCTTACTGTTGAATTTCAATGTTACAATAATAGAAATTCCATTGACAAAGGGTATGATTCTTGTTTAGGGAAAGGCATGGGAAATGGGAATAAAAGTTAGCATAGGCGGGAGGCGCACGCTGGACAATGGCATAGCAGAACAAATGCTTTTGCACTACTCACCGCGCTGCGTTGAAGCTTGCAGAAATCTTGTTAATCTTGAAACAACGTTAGCTCTCGTTTTCATATTGGGCATGAAAGAGAAAATTACAGTTTTTTAGCCAATGTACAAGACAATAAATATTACTACACGTATGATTTTACTTTAATTTGCCCTTGTTAAGTTCATTCCAGTAAAATCCGAAGATTGGCGTCCTGTAAACGGTCGCCAGTGTGATGTCCGGAATTAAAAAAAAAGGGGGGTGGTAATTTTTTGTTTTTTGTTTTGTTGAAAGGAAAGAAAGAAAAAAGGGTGAATAAAGGTGAAGGGAAGTGGTTCTAATTTTACTGGAATGAACTTATTGATGGACATCACAAAAATTTATTTTACCTATATTTTTTTTTACTCATCGAAGAAGACAACACAACACATATAAAAGAAATCATCACACTAATATTATCCACAGAATGATCGTTTCACAAGACACTTTCTAGCTCGACTGACTCTTAAGACTGAACAAGACTCGACTGACTCTACTCTCTCTTGGACCACAGCCTCTTCACGTCCCTCTGGACCAGAGATTTTAACTGTGATTAGCACGCCGATTATTTAATTAATCGTACAGCCGCTGGGCGCGCGCTTGGCGCGTCATTTAAATGGGGTTAAACGCACACCGCGAGAGGCGTGGGCTAGCGGTGTCTTACAGGTATCGCCACAGCACGCTTTAAGAAATCTACATTTAAGTCTCCTCAAATCACTATTTCTTCTTGCCTGACAGCTCAATGACAAATCTGGTGCGCACTCAAGTAGCTTGAAGTTTCTTAGAGGGGGATCTGTAGACTGTTACAATTACAGGAAAAGTATTCTGCAGTAACAGCACACAAGCACTTGCGCTAGCTTCCGATCAACACAAAAACTGCATCTGAATTGGTCTTGGAAGGTCCAACGCTACCGATCGACCGACTTATCAGCCAAGACCGATAGGCGTCACAGGATGAGAACACGGAGGAGATCAGATCAGCTCACCGCTCTCCCAGCCGCTGTCACTTTTCGTGTTCAGAGCCTGTAGGTACTTCTCAGTCAAATGGTTTCTCTAAAATTTCTAGGATTTTCGCTGCGATTCGTCGTCATCTCATAGAATCGGGTGTACTGCCAGTTGTCCGCTTATTCCAGACACGATATTTTGACGCTATCACTCAGCGTCTTCATCAGGTGTTTCCTGAGACTGGAAACACCTGATGAAGACAACGACTCAATTCGTTAAAATACCGTGTTGGGAAGAAATGGACCATTGGCATTATGCCTGATTCTAAGAGACGACAAGTAGTTCCTCAATTAGAATGAAATTTTCACTCTACATCGGAGTGTGCGCTGATATGAAACTTCCTGGCAGATTAAAACTGTGTGCCGAACCGAGACTCGAACTCAGTAGGAGACGAGGTACTGACGGGATTAGAGCTGTGAGGACGGGTTGTGAGTCGTGCTTGGGTATCTCAGTTGGTAGAGCACTTGCCCGCAAAAGGCAAAGGTCCCGAGTTCGAGTCGAGCACACAGTTTTAATCTGCCAGGAAGTTTCAGATCAGCGCACACTCCGCTGTAGAATGAAAATTTCATTCTAGAAACATCAACCAGGCTGTGGCTAAGCCATGACTCAGCAGTAGCCTTTCTTTCAGGAGAGCTAGTTCTGCAAGGTTCGCAGGAGTGCTTCTGTAAAGTTTGGAAGGTAGCAGACGAGATACTGGCAGAAGTAAAGCTGTGAGGACGGGTTGTGAGTCGTGCTTGGGTAGCTCAGTTGGTAGAGCACTTGCCCGCAAAAGGCAAAGGTCCCGAGTTCGAGTCTCGGTCCAGCACACAGTTTTAATCTGCCAGGAAGTTTCAGCTCCTCAATTGGTATTACAAGGTCTGAGTGCACCCCACTTGCCAATGGCGCTCGGCACACCCGGGAAGACACCCATACAAGTGCCCAGCAGTGCTTAATTCCGGTGTTTTGCCGGCTCACGTGTTACCACTGCGGCAATGCAGTTGGCTACGTAACGACTGCTTGTATCAATATTTTTCAATTTGTGTCCAACATTCACGTATGTTACGATGCCTCCTTACTCTCTACTCACTCTACCCGAAAATGACTCTAGAGAGGCACCGAAAATTTATCACCTCAGAATTTCCCACATTTTCTAGACACGCAAGAAACTCATCCCCCTTGTTACTCAGCTCTCTAATGTTCTGATGAAAGATACTAAACTTATTTTTGTTAACTGTTACATATATTATGGTCTTGTTCTGTTCTTAAATCTTTCAAGGCTGTCTATCACCTGATTCTAATCTAAAAAAAATTGTGCCCCTCTGTCGCTAGGAGTCACAGGGATTTTGCCCTGTGTGCTTCCACTCCCCCTTACACTTTGTAAAAATGCCCAGCTAACCTGTCCTTCCCCTGACATTGAGATACAGTCCATGTTTACGTAATCCTGTCTCCCAATTGCAGCAATAGGTACAGCAGATGTATGAGACTTTGTTTCATTCAAAAGCAAGCACGTAGATTTTTCTTTACATGGCTGTCAGCTGTTTTAGCTCAGGGCTGGTCATGGCGGTGCAAAACGTCCTAAAACCCCACATGATGTGTGCTGCTGCTTCTTCTGTTGCTCATATGCCCTACATGTCATCTTTAATAGCATACTAATGTTGCTAGGCAGAGTATATCCTGCACCTCCTACTACACTACTGGAAATTGAAATAAGAACACCGCGAATTCATTGTCCCAGGAAGGGGAAACTTTATTGACACATTCCTGGGGTCAGATATATCACATGATCACACTGACAGAACCACAGGCACATAGACACAGGCAACAGAGCATGCACAATGTCGGCACTAGTACAGTGTATATCCACCTTTCGCAGCAATGCACGTTGCTGTTCTCCCATGGAGACGATCGTGGAGATGCTGGATGTAGTCCTGTGGAACGGCTTGCCATGCCATTTCCACCTGTCGCCTCAGTTGGGCCAGCGTTCGTGCTGGACGTGCAGACCGCGTGAGACGACGCTTCATCCAGTCCCAAACATGCTCAATGGGGGACAGATCCGGAGATCTTGCTGGCCAGGGTAGTTGACTTACACCTTGTAGAGCACGTTGGGTGGCACGGGATACATGCGAACGTGCATTGTCCTGTTGGAACAGCAAGTTCCCTTGCCGGTCTAGGAATGGTAGAACGATGGGTTCGATGACGGTTTGGATGTACCGTGCACTATTCAGTGTCCCCTCGACGATCACCAGAGGTGTACGGCCAGTGTAGGAGATCGCTCCCCACACCATGATGCCGGTGTTGGCCCTGTGTGCCTTGGTCGTATGCAGTCCTGATTGTGGCGCTCACCTGCACGGCGGCCAACACGCATACGACCATCATTGGCACCAAGGCAGAAGCGACTCTCATCGCTGAAGACGACACGTCTCTTTTCGTTCCTCCGTTCATGCCTGTCGCGACACCACTGGAGGCGGGCTGCACGATGTTGGGGCGCGAGCGGAAGACGGCCTAACGGTGTGCGGGACCGTAGCCCAGCTTCATGGAGACGGTTGCGAATGGTCCTCGCCGATACCCCAGGAGCAACAGTGTCCCTAATTTGCTGGGAAGTGGCGGTGCGGTCCCCTACGGCACTGCGTAGGATCCTACGGTCTTGGCGTGCATCCGTGCGTCGCTGAAGTCCGGTCCCAGGTCGACGGGCACGTGCACCTTCCGCCGACCACTGGCGACAACATCGATGTACTGTGGAGACCTCACGCCCCACGTGTTGAGCAATTCGGCGGTACGTCCACCCGGCCTCCCGCATGCCCACTATACGCCCTCGCTCAAAGTCCGTCAACTGCACATACGGTTCACGCCCACGCTGTCGCGGCATGCTACCAGTGTTAAAGACTGCGATGGAGCTCCGTATGCGACGGCAAACCAGCTGAAATTGACGGCGGCGGTGCACAAATGCTGCGCAGCTAGCGCCATTCGACGGCCAACACCGCGGTTCCTGGTGTGTCCGCTGTGCCGTGCGTGTGATGATTGCTTGTACAGCCCTCTCGCAGTGTCCGGAGCAAGTATGGTGGGTCTGACACACCGGTGTCAATGTGTTCTTTTTTCCATTTCCCGGAGTGTATTTATGCCTGAACTTCTGTGTCACCTGACTAAGCTTCTACACTAAGCTCTTCTAGTAGAATTCAGCCAGAAGCCCTTCAGTGAAACTACCAAACAGCAGAACCCTTTCCTTTCTACCGACCTAGCATTGGAGTTGTTCCTACGAGTCTGTTGCTCTTCACTTTCCTCAGAAACTGATTGAGGCTGTTGTCTGTTTCAGGTAACAAGTCAAACTGGTTTTCTAACCCGAATTTGAAATATGATTTCTGAGGCTTTCTCCTTTTGTTTATTACTTATTACCTAGTCCAGTTCCCATTTTCTCCTTCCTCCTTCAACCTATCCTAGTGAGAAAAACACCATCTTTAATTCTGCCTGGGGAACAAAAATCCCTGTTCCACGACTGTCTTGTCTCGGTTTCATAATCTACAACTCCACAGTTGATACTCATCTGATACTGTACTGGTCTCTTCACCCCAGTGAAACACCTACCCACCTGAAATGTTTCTCACATACTAAACTACTACAACATCCACAATTTTTCCACATGATGGTAATCTATTGTAAAAAGCGGAACGTAAGTTTTAGATCACAGGAGAACTCGATACGAATGAAAACTAAAACCGAATGATGTTTTTGACAACAATATTAAACGAACACTATCCAGAAGTACTGAAAAACAAGTGTGTAGTTGTCTATACAAAAGTAGCAACGCCAGAAGATAGTAATTTACAGAACGACCTGCAGAGAATTGAATGTTGCAGGCTCTGACAGTTGACTCTGAAAGTAAATAAATGTAACAAATTGCCCATACATAGCAAAACAAATCCACTACTATACAGCCACACTGTTGATGACAAACAGCTGGAGACGGCGTCTGCGTAAAACATCTAAGCATATCCATCCAACGCGACCTTAACTGGAATGACCACATAAAATACATAGTGGGAAAAGCAGAGACCATACTCAGATTCATCGGAAGAATCTTAAGGAAATGTAACTCATCCGTGAAAGAAGTGGCTTATAAGGCGCTTTTTCGCCCGATTCTTGAGTATTGTTCATCTGTCTGGGGTCCTCATCAGATAGGACTGATAGAGGAGATAGAGAAGATTCAACGAGAATCGGCGCGTTTCGTTACGGGATTGTTTAACTGGCGAGAGAGCGTTACAGAGATGCTAAACAAACTCCACTGGCAGAAGTTACAAGAGAGGTGCTGTACATCACGGAGAGATTTACTATTGAAATTTCGTCTCAGCTCTTTTCAGGAGGAGATGGACAACATATTACCTTCCCCCGCACATACATCTTCCGTATTGACGATGAGGAGAAAATTCGAGAAATTAGAGCCAATACAGAGGCTTACCGACAATCATTCTTCCCACCCACTCTTCGCGAGTGGAACAGAGTTGGAGGGATCTGATAATGATACTGAAAGTACCCTCCGCCACACACGATTAGGTGGCTTGCGGAGTATGAGGTAGATGTAATGTGTTTTCTAAATAACTCGTTGCGTTCCGCACTGATGATGCTGACAAACGTAGTAACGAAGAATATGCATATATCCGAAGATCATCATGCGTGAGGAAGTTGATACAACAGCTGATCGCAAGTGGCTGATCTGATGTCGATGATTCATCGTTTACTTACTTAATGGATTATCAAAGCTATATTTCCAGAATTCTGTTCCGCGTTTACTAAGGAATATGCGTAGTTTTGTAGCCTGTAAACTGTGTTCTTGTAAGTTCACTTGAGAAATTTAAGATATTCGTATAACGTGACTCGCTAAAGCTGGGGTCACGGGTGACTCATATCTTGTGCTGCTGTGGTTGTGGTCTTGAGTCCGATGTATGAACTAAAGCAGCATCCCTCTTTATCTCTGCATAAACGTTGCACTGCATTCATCTGAACCTGCTTACCCTCAATTCCCTTCATTACCACATTAATTATTCACTCATTCTTGGTGGGTTCTATCAATTTATCCTTTGTTTTAATCCAACTCTTTTACCCGATTTCGACAAACTACCTCTTCAAACCTACTCGATATAGCCATTCTATCTTAAAAATCGTTCAGTAATACTACAGTTGAAAAGATATTCGCTTCTTGTCGGTACTATTTATCATCCACGTTTCACTTTGGTTACAACTGCACCCTAAATAATTTCATAAAATACTTTCACAACATTTTATACTAATGTCGAACCTTTATTTTTTTTCATTTTCATAAACGCTTTTCTTGTTATTGCAAATCTACTTCGGCAATTATCAATCATTTTGATAACAAAATAGCAGTACCTTTACTGTCTTATTTCATAATTTAATCCCTTCAACATCACCTATTGTGGTCCATTACCTCCGTTTTTAGCTTTGTTGACGTTAATTTTATAACCTGTTTTTATGGCAGCATGTGTTTCATTCAACTGATCTGCGAGGTCCTTTGTCGTGTGACACTACTACAATGTGATCTGCGAATCTTAAAGGTTTTATTTCTTCTCCCTGAACATCCTGTCTTTTTTCAAAAAAGACTATCACTTTCTTCTATGATTCAACCATGTAGAAATCTAGTGACAAGCAGGATTGGTTGTAATCCTGTCTCACTCAACTCTCAGTTACTGTCTCCGTTTCATATCCTTGAACTCATAAGTGCATTCTGTACAAGTTGTTGATCGGCTTTCGCTCCCCGTATTTTACCCCTGACAAGATCATAGTTTCAAAGAGTGTATTCCAGTAAACATAGGCAAAAGCTGTTTGTCAATCTGCACAACAGTTGACCTGCCTTTCTTAATCCTGCGTCCAAGGTGGGTCGTAGTGTCTGTCGCCTGGCGTGTTCAGTCATTTTTGCGGAACAAAGACTCATCTTGCCCCACGACAACCTCTGGCCGTCGTTTGAGCCTTCTATAGCCATGTTTAAAACTTCTGTAGATAATCTGTTTTTGTGTTTTCTAACTATGAATTTTTAAACTGGTAGTTCGGTAATACTGAAATCTGTCGGCCCCTGCCTTGTTCAGTATTGGGATTGTTGTATTCTTCTGTAAGTACGAGGGTATTTCACATGCCTCATGTAGACTATATACCACATGGAACAGCTTTGCCATTGTGGGTTCTCCCAAGGATATTATTAATTCTGAAGAAATGTCTTACAGCCGATGTGCCTTCTTCCGATTTACGTCATTCGGATCTCTGTCTTATTCTTCTCACGATATCAGTCCCCTGTCTCATTTTCAGCCACTTCCTTTTATTTTTCCGCAGAACTGTCGTCAAGCTCCTTTTCACTGTAAAACCATTCTGTATATTTCTTTCACCTTTCTGCCTTTTCTTGTTTGACTGACACTTGCCTTCTATCAGAACTCTTGAAGTTCGTGTGGAAATCGAAATGGTTTGATATTATTTAGCATGTGACCTAATATAATGGTTGAAAAATACCTGGAAGCTGCTAGTTTCGATCCAAATTCATCTCTAACTCTAGACGAAACTGCATAGAGAAAGCCCCCACATTTTATCCTTTTTAAAAGAATTCCATTAAAATTTGATTATTTGAAAGACATTATTTACACCTTTTTTGTTTCAATAAATGAATGAGATTCGATACAAGTCCAACACTAACTCACACCTTATAGCTGACGCGTTTATGTGCTCCTACACCGTAACTTCACAGGTGGAGCTCAAGTCCGGCATACAGACGCTGGACTTCCAGGTGACGGAGGGCGGCAGCAACTTCAGCGTGGGCCAGAGGCAGCTGCTGTGCCTGGCGAGGGCCATACTCAGGAACAACAGGATCCTGGTGCTCGACGAGGCCACCGCCAACGTCGACCCAGAGTGAGTATGTCCGTAAGTTCAACAAGGTAACATAATGTGAGACTCCTGAACACCTTTTCATTCGTTACCAACGTGGATAAAATCTTGATGGCTAAGTAATGTATAAGAGTGTGCTGTAAAGTAATCTTTCCGAATTTTTTTATTCTGTACTCATTATAGATTAACGTATGATATGTCACACATATTACGAGGTCGACTTTCCCGCTTCACTGACGCTCTGTCACTAGTGGTTTCCAAATTGGAGCGTGTAACATGGCGCTGTGTTACGGAACTATACCGGGGCAAGAGAAACAGCGTGCTGTAATCGAGTTTCGAATTCGGCAAGTTTTTCTACATATGTAGCGCCCTCTTCTTCAGCATGACAATGCCAGATCACACACGAGCTCTGCGATATCTGCAACAATCCGACGCCTTGGGTTCACTGGCATCGATCATCCTGCATACAGTCCCAACTTCGCTCCATCCTATTTTCAACTGTTTCCAAAACTGAAATAATCTCTTTGATGACTTCACTTTGATTATTGCAAAGCGGTGATAGTAGGTTGCGGCTCCGTCAGAAATACGGAATTGTGGGTCCGCCTTGATGCAAAACACTTGATTTTTATTAATTTATTCCCAAACTAGTTTCAGCGACACTATTGTCATCATCATGCAAAAAATGGCATACTTGTAAACATTTAAAACACTATTACCTGTGTACGGTTTGGTTCCAAAACACTGTGTTCTGTGAATCGTTTCATAACGCCTTATTTAATTTACGTCACAGCATCGATTTTACGTTTGTTGCCGCAGTTTCCGGCGTGTTTTTCGTGGTTTTGTTGCCGTTTCTTCCGCGTACAGCACGTTATCTGCAAGTGTATCAGTGGCTGTTACTAAACAAATGTGAAAAAGTGAACTTACGTGTGTCAGCATTATTTTATTGGGTTTGTGGATATATTTTTGGTGTGTACTAGGTTGTTACGTAGTTTGTCATGTACTCACATTTGTTGGACGACTTTCAGCTGCTTTTAAACGTAGAAAAACATAACTTCTGCATCTTGTTCGTAGTCCAAAACATTACGCCATGTTGCTGTTCGCGTGTGTGGCAAGAATGTAACACATATTGCGAAAAGGTTTTGAAAATTGTAGCGGGAGTTCAGACGACTTGGTCCCTTATTTATGGTTCTGTGTAGTGGGGTAGTGGTTTTGTTTGTGGTGTGTGCGGGCATGTGCGTGTGTGTGCGCGCGCGCATGTGTGTGTGTGTGTGTGTGTGTGTGTGTGTGTGTGTGTGTGTGTGTGTGTGTTTGTCAGTCCTCTTAGAGTGCTAAACAATGTGTTGCTGCGAAGTGTTGAGTTTCCGTTTATTAAAGTTTTTCACTTCCATTATAGCCTTTTGCACGTAGTAATTTTATTGTATTATCATATTTCGGTATAGACTGTTGGCGTGTTTCAGAATGTGTAGATCAGTTTAGATATTAGTGGGGTTGTGGTTTTCATTCTTTATGTGTTCTGCGAAAGCGGAAAATATGCTTTCACTCGACAGAGATCTCATATACTCTGTGTACCTTGTTCGGAACTTTCTGCTTGATTGTCCAATGTATTGGGCATTATTTGTTTGCAAACAGCCACTCATACAGTTGCAGGTGACTTGCTGTGTGCCGAAGAAACGGCAACAAAAACACAGAAAATATGCCGGAAACTGTGGCAACAAGTGTAAAAATCATGCTGTGTCGTTACAATAAGCTAATATGGTCGCGCGTAGTGGCCGCGCAGTTTGAGGCGCCATGTCACGGATTGCGCGCCCCTCCCGCCGGAGGTTCGAGTCCTCCGTCGGGCATGTGTGTGTGTGTTGTTCTTAGCGTAAGTTAATTTAAGTTAGTTTAAATAGTGTGTAAGTCTAGTGACCGATGACATTAGCAGTTTGGTCCCTTAGGAATACACACACAATTGAACATTTGAAGGTATTATGAAACTATTCAGGGAAGCCAATATTTTGGAACCAAAAGTGCAATGCAATAATGTTTTGCAATTTTTAGAAGTATGGTATTTTTTTAACGTTTCAAAATTAAAGAACCTAGTGATGATGGCGATACTGTCGTTGAAACTACTTTGGGAATAAGTAAAAAAAAAAAAGGAAGGGTGTTTTGCATCAAGGCGCGCCGACAATCCCATTTTGTCATTTTTACGTGAACGCTGACCAGTGGAAGAGTTTTAAGATAAGATGATTGTCCGTCAACGAAGTCAAACATTCTCTCGCTCGTCGCCAGGGTGACTAAGTTGAGAAATAAATATGTAGACATGTATAATAAAGATGTAGAATGCTAATAAAGTTTGTTTATTTGACAGTCTTTAAGAGTTGTAACATAAAAAATTCGACGCCATTCCATGTCAGTACGCCTACGTAAATCTGAACGTAAAATCCAAGTTTCGCTTACTGTGTATGTTATCACTGTCAACCGCTGGCCACAGCAGTTCTTGTATATAGGTAAAGAGCGAGAAAATTTCACAGGTCAGAAATGTGCTGCGTGTAAAAATCATCACGTGAAAGACAGCTTTGTTCTATGGCAGGTAGAAGCCCAGGAAATCCCACGATAACACGATGCCAACTACATTGGCTACGCCTTCCGAACCGTGGCTTAACACTGAGCAGGAACTATACGCCATTTAAAACAGGGACAAGTAGATATGGACAATGACAGGAGATAGCTTGGAGATAAGGCACGGAATGAATTTCTAAGAACCTGAAACCTGTCACGCATAGCTTTGTACCGATAGTTGTAATAACGGTAGCGGCGGAAATTCAAATTAGTGACAGCAGTTGGCTAGCTGAGAGCGGAGTTGTGGCGGATACCGTATAGGGACGAGCAAGTTGGCTTGTTTAAAACTGATTCAGAGATAGATGTTTCGCTCCTCTTCTGACTAGTAATACCATAAGCAAATCCGACGAAAAGAGAAGATAGGTGGTGTTGGTTTCACCTTTGTTGCAAATAACGTAGATCGTGCGTCATCTTGATCTGCCGAGTAATATTATTTATGTGGCTTTTGAAAGGGTCATGTTACAATAACTGCATTGGAATACCTTGCTGACAATGTCCTTAATTTATTTATCCAAGTTTGGCGAAGTTTGATAAGTTGCTTCTTCAGTTTTAAAAAGTTAAGAAATAGGTAGCGGAAATCACAAGTAGCCTCACTTATCTTTAAGATATTCTGCACTGTACACTTCCTGAAACTGAAGGAAGTTTGCAGTGTAGAACTGGACGATCGGAAAGTTTATCGAGTATTTCAGTACCAGCTGTTCCTAGCTGGCTTTTACGATAGAAAACCCACTCAAAATTACTAAAAGAATAAGCGCAGATGCGTCAATATCAACTGAACACCATCTGTTAACGCTTTGCATTACCTACAATGTGTATCTCTTCGCTTTTTTATGTTTGTGAGATACACATTGTAGGTAATGCGAAGCGTTAACAGGTGGTGTTAAGTTGATATTGACGCATCTGCGCTTATTGTTTTAGTAATTTTGAGTGGGTTTTCCCACAAACATAAAAAAGTGAATAATACACACTGTTACCATCCAAACTAATATAGATTATTAACTGGATATGAAGATGTGTCTACAGCTTCCATCAGGCAGAACGTCAGTGACTCAATAAATCTGTAACACATAAATTATGCTAACTTATGTTGCAGGACTGATGCTCTCATTCAGGCTACAATCCGCAGGAAGTTCAAACACTGTACAGTGCTGACGATAGCCCACAGACTTAACACCATTATGGATTCTGACAAAGTCCTCGTAATGGAGGCAGGGACTATGGTGGTAAGCTCTACTTTTTAGAAAAAATAACATTTTAACTAACATATGTTCCACGTAAAACAATACTGAAAGTACCTGTTACTTTACTTCATTTAGGGTAAACTTGCTCTGTAGCACAAGAATTATTCATAAGCCTAACATTAACGAAAACACAAAAGATAGTTCATTTTCGTTTTGAAAGACCATAGACCACACACTCTCAAGATATGTATTAAATTTCCTTTCTATTTCCAATATGAAATTCTGGATAACTGCATACGGAGGCAAACGTAGGCGTGATTTTTTAATGTGAAAAATTGCCAGCGTCAACATCACAGCATATCCAAGTTAAAAGAGTTTTTGGTACTTTAATTCATCTAAACGACAAGTTCCCCAGTACGGCTTCAAAGTACTGATTACGAAATGGACTCACGCTCGGATGGTCGGCGGCTCGTAATGGAAAGTTGTGACAACAGACTAGGTTCTAGCCTGTTGCTGTTGCGCGCTTTCTTTGAAAGTGCATCAGTAGACCAGAATCCAATATTTATCTGAACTAGAAGACTTATGCTGATATCGCTTATGTTGAATTTAAAAACGTCGGATCCCATCGGCACAGCTATCCCTTTGAAAATCTGACTAGTGTGGACCAAACGCAAACAACCAACCATTTACGAGAGAATGAAAGTAGGACATTTGCAAACTGATGAGGCCCGATGCCTTAATGTGAATCGTTCTTTTGTTTCTCGGATGTGTCGACATTTAATAGAGACCGAAACAGATCCCGAAGACCAGGCCAGAGTTGACCGACGTGTGATATCAGAAAGAGAGGAGTGTTATTTGGCTTCAAGGGGACGACGGTACCGACTTGGTACTGCACGACAACTGGCATTTGACCTAGCAGCATCCACTGGACGTTTGTTGTACCGAGGCAAACGGTCTACAGAACGCTTCGGCAGGGTGGCCTTTATTGTTGGAGACTTGCTGTATGTGTACCCTTTACAGAAGGGAACGTCTAGAGTGGAGTCGTCGACGCACCACCTGGACACTGGTCTTTGGATCGGTGTTCTTCCCACAGAAAGGCCCGATTTGGTCTGGTAGTGATTTTCCAAGCATTCGCATCTGTTAGGAATGAGGAACTGGATTTCACTCAAGCACTGTGGAAAGACACAGATATCAAGAAGGACCCCTAATGGTGTGAGCAGGGATTATGTGGACCACTCGAACACCTCTTCGTGAAACTGTACGCATGAATCGGCAAGGTTTAACTACTGTCAAGTATCGTGACGAAATCTTAGGACTCTCATGTGCAGTTGTTGCGAGGAGAGGCGGATGCAGAATTCGTATTGATGGACGATAACGCTCGATCTCATAGAGGTTGCACTCATGGCGTAGACTGCTCGCTCTCCCGACTTGAATCCCATAGCACATTTGGGATGCACTAGGGAGACAGGTTGCATCTCATCAGCATACATCAACCACTCTTTAAGACTTGTGAGCAGCTCTCGAGGAAGAATGGACGTTATAGCCTCAACATGAGAATGACGACATCATTGGCGGTCGCGGTGGTCTCGCGGTTCTAGGCGCGCAGTCCGGAACCGTGCGACTGCTACGATCGCAGGTTCGAATCCTGCCTCGGGCATGGATGTGTGTGATGTCCTTAGGTTAGTTAGGTTTAAGTAGTTCTAAGTTCTAAAGGACTGATAACCACAGCAGTTGAGTCCCATAGTGCTCAGAGCCATTTGAACCATTTTTTTGACGACATCATTCACAGCCTGCCCTGTCGTCGTTGGGCTTGTATTGTTGCCAGAGGTGGTCGCATCCCGTACTAAGCACATTAACCAGTTGTCTGAATGTGTGAGCAAATCCATTAATTTGGAAAAAACGAAGAAGATTTTTGTTTAACGTTTTGTTTATAGCAGTTATTTATATTCTGTATTATTTACGTTGCTTCTACTTTACTATGATCTGTTTATACTGTTTAGTGGTAAAATAAACCCATCCTCGCATAATATCCATTTGTTGCTTTAATTGTGGACACTAGTGTATTTTTCAGTCAGTTGTGTTTTTGACGACCGTATGACCATTGTGAAACATATAGTCGTTATGGAACATGAGTTTCCTCCGGTGTATGAAATATTCAGATGACTTAAGGAAATGCAGCTGGCGACGTCTTCAACAACCTCCGATATTTCGACAGGTGCACAACCTGTAATTTTCAAGTTACAAATGCAGCAAGCAAGCGCAATGCAAGAGTATTTACAAGCTCGGTTTGTAGAGCATACCGGGAAATAGCGAAAGATAAAACACACACACACACACACACACTCACTCACTCACTGTAAACACTATTGCCACCACAGAAGCAAAGATGACTGACGTCAGAAGTTACCGATAACGAATATTAATAAACAGCAGGTGAGGTAGCATTGACTTCGTCTCTCTGTTTTTTGAAAAGGGGAAGACAAGGATTCCACGCAGAATTTAAACTAAAACCACCGTCTATATTTATAAGGTCACTAATTAATTTAATTTGAACTGCTTACATAACGACACTATCCAAAAATCTGAAAGTTAATGCCCGAATCTCCGTAGGAATAGCGGTGCCAAGACAATGTTCTACAGTAGGAAGATTTGTTGTTCTGTTGTAAAAGTGTGTGACACTTGCGCTCTGTACACCTGTCTTCCACAGTCCTGATGGTCTACTAATGTATGACATACCTCAACTACAAGGAAAACGATGCACAGTCGCCTTACGCAAACCAATATCATCCTTTACAGATTCTATAAGAGATCTAATCTTAGATGTGCTAAAAGACGCCTTTTACAAGTGATTTCCACAAAGGACGATCGTCCCAGTTGGAAACATTTCCTGCGTAAGGCACAAAGTCCGTAGACTTTGGTGCAACCTTGGCATTACCATTACTCACCCAAGGCCCAGTTGGTCAATAGCGCAATTCACATCTGATCTCTTACTGCAGCCATTCTGACGAGAGAAGTCTAACTCACCTGACAAACTCTCAGCGTCAGAGATGACAACGGACCTATGAACCAAGATACGAGGTACCCCTTCACGTTGAGCATGATGGTGACACATATCGGCCTATAGACACAAATCGTTGTAATCTGGCTTCCTATAAACTGCTTATCCCAACCTACCATCCACCATCCTCCTGATCGACACGTCAAGGAGGGAAAGGTTTTCTTTTCCACCTATCTCGTGAAACAAATATTTGCGTGATTTGAATTCAGAAGATCTAAAAAGCTGTTTAAGTGCTCGATAGCATGAAGCCAAACAAGAAACGTATACAGAATGAGATTTTCACTCTGCAGCGGAGTGTGCGCTGATATGAAACTTCCTGGCAGATTAAAACTGTGTGCCCGACCGAGACTCGAACTCGGGACCTTTGCCTTTCGCGGGCAAGTGCTCTACCAACTGAGCTACCGAAGCACGACTCACGCCCGGTACTCACAGCTTTACTTCTGCCAGTACCTCGTCTCCTACCTCCCAAACTTTACAGAAGCTCTCCTGCGAAACATGCAGAACTAGCACTTCTGAAAGAAAGGATATTGCGGAGACATGGCTTAGCCACAGCCTGGGGGATGTTTCCAGAATGAGATTTTCACTCTGCAGCGGAGTGTGCGCTGTATGAAACTTCCTGGCAGATTAAAGCTGTGAGTACCGGGCGTGAGTCGTGCTTCGGTAGCTCAGATGGTAGAGCACTCGCCCGCGAAAGGCAAAGGTCCCGAGTTCGAGTCTCGGTCGGGCACACAGTTTTAATCTGCCAGGAAGTTTCAAGAAACGTATACTTCTAGATAACCGAAAAAAATGCAGGTCTCAATGCTGCAGACTCCAAAGGACATTTCTCGATGTCTTCCATAAACAAATTCGCAATAATAAGTGACAAAGAGCTTCCCATCACAACTGCATCCGTCTGTTCAAAGTACTCGTGAGTGAATAGAAAGTAAGTGGAAGCCAACACATATCGTCAATTCAACACCGAACCTAAGCTCAATTAATAATAACAAATCAGACAGTGGAACGAGAGCCAGGAGTCATTCCATTGCAATCCCTCTAATCGACGTAAGAAATCCACAGTGTGCTGTATGTGATGCTTACAGCGACGAAACTAGCTGACTGAACAGAGTAGTAAGGTGTTTTACTAAACGATAAGTCGAAGCACCAATGTTGCAATTGGCCTAAGAGGTTTTCTCATGGATTATCAGAGGCCACCACAATAAAAAACTTGTGATACAATCTCCTGCGACAAGGAACTTTCCTTCAGTAGACTGTTGGTCTTTCTACACTTTTTGTACGATTAGCGCCGATTCTGCGATAACGCTAAACCAGACAGTAGATACTCCATTCTTTGAACGCAATCCTCCTTGTCCAACACCACTATAGTGTTGCCCTAGCCCGCACGTAAAATAAACTGGATCCGCTCTAAGTGAAAATAATGCAGCCTTCTCGCCTATCGATACATTGCAGCGCCATAGAAACAGGTATAGGCATCCTTATTCAAATACGGGGATATGTAAGCAAGCAGAATACGGCGCTGCCGTCAGCAACACCTCTATAAGACGACAAGTGTCTGGCGCAGTTGTTAGATCGATAACCGCTGCTGCAATGGCAGGTTATCAAAATGGAAGTGAGTTTCAACATGGCGTTATAGTCGGCGCACGCGGGACACCGCAACTCAGAGGTAACGATGAAGTGGGGGTTTTCCCGTAAGACAATTTCACGAATGTACCATGAATATCAGGCATCCGGTAAAGTATCAAACCTCCGACATCGCTGCGGCCGGAAAAAGATCCTGCAAGAACGGGACAAACGACGACTGAAGAGAATCGTTCAGCGTGACAGAAGAGCAACCCTTCCTCTAATTGCTGCAGATTTCAATGCTGGGCAATCAACAACTGTCAGCGTACGAACCACTCAACGAAAAATCATCGGTATGGGCTTACGGAGTCGAAGGCCCACTCGTGTAACCTTGATGACTTCATGACACAAAGCTTTACGAGTAAGGAGACAACCTCATGAATCCATGGACCCTGCATGCCAGCAGGGGAGTTTTCAAGTTGGTGGAGGCTGTGTAATGGTGTGGGGCGTGTGCAGTTGGAGTCATAAGGGACCCCCCATACTTCTACATACGACTCAGACAGGTGACACGTACGTAAACACCCTGTCTGATCACCTGCATTAATTCATGTCCATTGTGCATTCCGATCCGACGGACTCGAGCAATTCCGACAGGAAAATGCGACACCCCACACATCCAGAATTGCTACAGATTGGCTCCAGGAACGTTCCTCTGAGTTTAAACACTTCCGCTGGCCGCCAAAATCCCCAGACATGAACATTATTGAGCATATCTGCTATGCCTTGCAACATGCTGTTCAGAAGAGATCTCCACCCCCTCGTACTCTTACCTGATTTATGGACAGCCCTGCAGGATCCACGGTGTCATTTCCCTCCAGCACTACTTCAGACATTAGTCGAGTCCACTCCACGCCGTTCTGCGGCCCTGCTGTGTGTTTGCAGAGCCCTACACGATATTAAGTAGGTGAACCAGTTTCTTTCGTTCTTTACTGCATTAGTCTTGGATGAACATGTCCCAGTCAACAAACGAAGAGCTAACCTCCTCTGCACAACCACAACGTTTCGTTGTTGCGTTTGTGCTTTGTACAGCTGTCTAATTTTGGGCGATTGTCAAAGACGTTACGTGGCTGAATTTCCGTTAGATGTCTGAATATAGGTTCTTGAATCATTTGCACCCAGAGAAATGTCATAGGTATACTTGATATTGAATCATATTTCTAGGATAACGCTTTTCAAATATCGCTTCTGTCACTATAGAACCCCAATTTCTTTCTTCAGGAATACGATCACCCTCACATTTTGTTGCAAAATCCAAGTGGTTTTCTGTCAAAGCTTGTAGAAGAGACGGGCACTGCAATGGCGGAACAGTTAAAAAATGTTGCTAAAGAGGTGAGCATTTTCTGCTGTAGATTGATATTTGTGTCTGTACATGTAAGTAACTTGATACAAACTTCTGCTGTGTTTCCAGAGCTACGCTGAGTTAACTGCTACAACAGAAGAAACAAAGAATGAGCAGATTACAAAACTTTGAAGTTCCGTCAGCGTGCCTCATCGTAACTACAGTGCCTTGCTGGGGGAGCTGAAGCAAAAGCATTTCTCAGTGTAAATGTTCTTGTAAGCAACTGTGATATTAGTGAATGAGAAACAATACTAGTTATTACTTGTTACAGACAGTGAGTCATGCCGATAACGTCCTAACCAATAACCAACGTTTGCATGAAAGAAAGTAATAAATAAAGAATTCTCAGAAATGGCTGTGACATATGTTGTTTTCATGCAACTTATAAAATGTGCTTTCTGTAAGCGATGCGTCTATGTGTGGATTGACACTGCGACCAAAAGTTCTATAATTGTAACTGAGTTCTGACAATGGGTTCACCTATTTCACGTGTTAAACACACAAACTTCCGTCTGAGAATTATTTCTTTCTTCGCTATTTAGTAACTAATTGCATTATCTTTCTTGTTTCACAAAAAAAGTTACCAAGAACGTACACACATACTGCACACCCGCTTAAATTTACAGTGTTCTTAACTATTTATTTTTCAACACTATAAATGCTTTGTTATTGTTATCACTTCAGCCACTACTAATCGTGTCACAGAGAATGGTAGGAATGGAGAGTGGCTGGAGTTTGTGTGTGTGTGTGTGTGTGTGTGTAACCCTTAACAAATTTTAAACATATTACTAACAAAACAGAATTGAATAAATCAGATTGCATGAGTAAAGGTAAAGCACAAGGAAACTGATCATTACTTAATCTACAAGTACATATTAATTTAATTTCTAGTACACGTAGACAGCGTAAGTGGGCTGCTCCTGTGTTGGCAGCGCTGTGTAGCACTTTGCATTGGACCTCTGACGGCGCTTTCTTTGTAAGAGACTCTGTGGCTGGTCGGACTCGTTGTTGGAAGTTAATCGCCAGTAGTGTTGGGTAGTTGGAAGTTAGTCGCCAGAAGTGATGGAAGTACTGTTGGGCAGTTGAAGGTGAACAGCCAGCAGTGATGGATGTTAAATGTGAGATGTTAGCATTGAGGGAGGGTAGAGGTCTGAAGTGTTAGCGCAGGCTAACGATCTGGAAGTATCCGACTTGGAGATTGGAAATTATTCATGGTTCTGTATCCTTGTACTGGATGTCAATGACGATTTATATTCGTGTTTGGACTGGATGTCACATTATTAAAGTAAAAAATACATTATTTGGTTTGTAACAAATTCTTTCCTTTTCTAACCACATGCCTATTAGCAGTTAGTGGCTTTAGTAGTTAGAATCTTAGTGCTTAATGAAATGTATAGGTTATTGTTAGGATTTTGTATTAATGATTTGAAGTCAGGTTGTAATTTTTTTGAGCAGTCAGATTGCGTTCCGATAGAATATTGTGGGTCACTGTTGGCATGATAAGAAAAAGTAAAGAGAAAGTAGGCTCAGTACGTTCAGATTTACTCAGCTGTTTCAGAATCAAATAACGTAGAAGTTTCATCTTCTCAGTCATTCAGCAATTTAAGTACAGATTCACACATTTAAATGAAGAAGTTTCAACAGTGGGAAAAATCCTGTACTTCAAAACAAGTTTAGCTTTACAGTGACAAGGGGGGCACTAAAAGCAGATTAGCGTACCACCAGAAACTCCACAAACTTGAAGGGACGACAATAAAGCAAGGTTCTCGCCCAGCACACATTATTCAAAATTAAACCCACTTGAGGTAACACGCCAAGTCCCAAAACTAATTTAAATACAACTAATCACCAAGAGAAAGAGGAAATAGATTATTAAGACTCACTGTACTAGGCTATGCAATGGTGGCCATAGGACAAAATAAGTGACACCAGTAATTCAAACAAGCCCAGAAAACTCGAAGTCAGGAAGGTAAAGAAGTTAATACAGAATCTTTTCTTACTAAAACTTATTTCAGAAAACAACACTAGGTACGCAGTGGCTACGCCACTGTGGCAACATAATAACTACCACAGTTTAAGCTAAAACACAGCTAGACACAGGCATCTGCAGAGACATAGTTTTCTGCCGAGCGCAACTGATGTGACATCCCTCCTGTACACCACCGTCCAAGAGTACAGAAAATTTTTAGTATCTCCTTGAATCTAATCATCACGCCCTTCCCTGGAGCCAAGACGCCAGGCACCATCTATTCGCTGGGAACATGAACCGATGCTTCACGTTGACAACAAGCCACTTCTAGCTCAGACCCAGATTCCTCCAGGCTCCCTCCACTGCTGTCTGCCCCTTACTGTCCAGCTGACTCCAGTCTCAGTTACTCGCTTGTTCTTGTGCTTCCTCACTGACTTTTTGCACGGTTCGTCTCACACTGAGGCTCTGTCAGCTTCCAGTTCCCACGGTAGCAGCAGCTGCCCCATCCTCGATACACACAGGGCCACTACCATCGGGTGCCAGCAGCAGGTGATCCTATTGACTGTCCAACTCCCTGAGCCGGCCCAGGTGGCCGAGAGGTTCTAGGCGCTACAGTCTGGAACAGTGCGACAGCTACGGTCGCAAGTTCGAATCCTGTCTCGGGCATGGATGTGTGTGATGTCCTTAGGTTAGTTAGGTTTAAGTAGTTCTAAGTTCTAGGGGACTGATCACCTCACTAGGTAAGTCTCATAGTGCTCAGAGCCATTTGAACCAACTCCCTGACCCATCCACGCCAGGATGTAAAGAAGACCAGCCGGCGATGGCTTGATGTAACGAGCAAATGATCGTCTTGCTGCTCTTACTCACGACTCCTGGTGCTGGCTCCAAGTTATGCTCTGTGCTGTCACACATAGCCACTCGTATAGATAAGTCGGCGTAAACTGATCCATGACAACTGCAGTCAACTGGGCGCGGCAGGATTGTGGGCCTACCACAATGAATAACGTAATGCGATTTTGTAAACTTCTCTATGGCAGCACTGTAGACGGCTATCGTTTTCACCTGTAGCCATTGGCACTTAAGACCTGAAAGCAAGCAACAGTGCTTCAAGCTGTCAGGGATTCTCTTACGCCATCGCCCTACTGTGGTGCTGCACTCAGCTATCTTGCAGCTTTTGTGTGCGCTCTGCTATGGCCAGAATGCACCACCAGTGCTGGCGCCAACTGCTAAGCGGAGCACGAGCTCATCCGTGCCGTGGATCACTAACTGTAGTGTCCTATAGTAACCTCTGAAACTAGGTCGACAATGCATGTAGTGATCATGGCTAGGCTGGCAAGCCCAAAACTTGTAAACCTGCAGATGTTCCTCAGTTATCCATGGTTTATATTATTACTGAGTTTGTTAGTGTGCAAAGCCCACTTTCCTCTCTTGACACAGTGCTAGACAAAGGAGGACGAAGTTTCAGATTATATGCGTGATGGGTATTGACTACTCTGTATTGATTTTGACATTCAAGGTAGATGAGTCTATCAACATTTTCGCTAGAGTTTGGACTCTGTACTGAATCACATTATTTTTCTTTCTTTTCTTTTCTTACACATAAGTTATATGTAAACTGAATGAGTTATCGATGACGCCGAAAGTAAATTAACGAGTTGTTTTGTGGCAAGGATAACGTTTTGATACATCGTTAAATATCTGTATGAAACAAAGTAAGAGAAAAGCTCTTCCATTTATTAGTTCCTATATCTTCACCCTTTTGTTTCGAGAAGTGATAACGTATGGACGTATGCTTGGATCCGTCGTACCAGCATTGTTAAAAATGTGTATTTCAACCATTTATTAAAAGTGTTATAAAAAGTTATTGGAGAAGCAATATTTATTCACTCCTCTCTGTTCAACATTACACTCGCCGCCGAGATCCTGCATAAAGAGGTTCCGTGCAGACAAGAAGAATTTACGCGATATCGGGAGGAGCGTTGTTGCATCATCGACATTTCCACACTCAAGATTAAACACAATGGAATTAATGTGAAGCAGTACGGAAAGCAAATATGTTTATTAACCTATTTTCTATACCATTGTCGACATAGCAGCGATAAACAGTTATACACTATTTTTGTTGAACTTCCCGGTCTAGAATAAGAAAAAGCCTAATAAGCAACGGCTTTTTCTTCAAGAACTGGGACTGCAGCTCGCGAAACCATACATTGAAGAAAGAGCTACAAATATTGCAGGACTGCCAAAGCCTGTAATTTCAAGTACGGAGGGTATTCTCGGACGGAAGATCAAGCAGAACGTCGGTGCGAGGGAAGCTCACGGAAGTAAAGACAGATATCATTTGTGCGTTAATGAAAGCAGTTCAAAAGCAGAAAAGTACAACAAAGTGAACAAAACAATAATAATCTGCAAAAATTGTAAGAGATACACATGTGGCAAACACAGCATAAAAACTGTTGTATGTTCCAAGTGTGCAGTAGAAACTGTGTACTTTTCAGGTACCCTTTTTGAATTGTGTGGAGTTGTTGCTTCCTTACAAGCAGTTGCTTCACCTATCGTTTAATTACTTTTCTTTGTTTCCAGGAACAAAAAAGTGATACTAACAGCCGCATTGTTTCACTCAGTGTAGACTTGTATTTATTTTTTGGTACAACAAACCAACAAACCCTTGATCACAGATAGATTTCTCAGCATATTACGTTATAAAAATTTTATGTAGGGTCATTGTGGAGGGGGAGGAAGAAATTAAAAAGCAAAAAGGAAAAGCAAGAAACTATTGATGTCAGCTGCACCGGGACTACACGCGGAATAAGCGGCGATGCGTGAAAAAGTGTGCGGGACTAGCATCAAAGCTGGGAACGCATGCTTATTAAGCAGTTGCGTTAACCACTGCGCCACCTGAAGGCAGTATTTAGTGGAATGGCGTCGACTGCACACGCCTATCGGCAGACCTACCTCCACACCTGGTCCCACCCCACCCCACCTACAGTTCACAGAAAATGGATCGCAGCTACGGATTCCACGTGCGGCCTGTTATTTCGGGCATGAACGAAATAACAAACTCCACATATTCATATAATGGAAACGTAATGATTACATCCGTCTATAGCTCTATGCAGAATTCATACTTTTTGTTCGAGGAAAAAGGACCGATTATCGGCACACAAAAATAAAACATTTTCTCAATTCTACTTTGTTCTTCCTGTGCCAATGTGTACCAGTAGCAGGTTTCCCATTTTCAGTCCACTTAAGTATCAAATATCTTAGAAAGCAGCATTTTATGTATTAATTTTATACTGAGTGAAACCTTGAAAAAATTTTCTCACACAATGAAAAGAAATTATATAAAAACAAAACTGCATGGTTGTATAAAAAGGTAACCGCTTATCGAGTCTGATCCTCCTGCTGGTTGGTTGGTTGGTTGATTTGGGGGAACGGACCAAACAGGCAGCTCAGCGGTCCCATCACATTAGGGGAGGATGGGGAAGGAAGTCGGCCTTGCCCTTTCAAAGGAACCATCCCGGCCTTTGCCTGAAGCGATCTAGGGAAATCAAGGAAAACGTAAATCAGGATGGTCGGATGAGGGTTTCAAACCGTCGTCGCTCCGGAATCGAGGCCTGTGTGCTAACCACTGCGCCACCTCTCTCAGTGATCCCCGTGCAACACTTACCATTCCCACATTATTTCACATGTTGAAAGGTGGTAATCTCATTAGATACTATGGTATTATTCACAGCTTCAGATGCACTTCTATTACCAGCCTTTTTTAATATACTTTCCAACGGAATTTCAGGTCTCATTGCGACCAGTAATGGCTTTAGCCTACGTTCTGTTCGTAGTACTATTTAAATGTTAGTATAATTTGTAAGCGAGCCTAGATAGCGGCGCTGGGTAGCCGCGTGGTCTAGGGCGCCATGCTCCAGTTCGCGCGGCTCCTCCTGTCGGCGTTTCGAGTCCTCCCTCGGGCATGAATGTATGTATTGTCCGTACCGTAAGTTAGTATAAGTTACATCAAATAGTGTGTAAGCCTAGGGACCGATGACCTCAGTAGCTTGGTCTCTTAGGAATTTACCACCACCATCAGAGACTGGATATGGTATCTTTCTTTGGATGCTCGTGCCGTTAATTAACACTGTGTTAACATTTTATGTCTTTCTACGAACAACATTCCTTTCCTATTCCATTCGAGGATCGTACGTGGATTTCTGTACTCCTATGTATCAGCAAAAGTTTTTCTGCTTTTGCGACATGGTCATCACTCGAGATGACGTCTCCTGTCTCGCTTTGGAGTGGGAACTTTTTTATTTCTGCGAGTAAAGATTTCCACGACTCGCAAGGTCTTCCTTGTAACGTCTTCCACCACAGTTCTTTGGGTTACTCTGCGACACTTTCACGCCTTTTAAACTGGTCCACGACATCACTTCTTCCAATATCTTCTCTCTCTTCTGTTAATCCAACTTGGTAACCGAATAATACTCCAGATGAAATGGAGTGACTGCTTCGTACGGGACCTGTTTCGTAGGTGAACAGCACTTCCTTCAGGGCTACATTTACGCATTCGTTCCACCTTAAACCACTCCCTGGTATCTGGACTGATTCCAGTCAGTGGTCCCCGTTAGCGTAGTGAAATGACGTCGGACCATTTCGTCTGTTTACACATCACGTTAAATTTTTCGTTTTATTTTCAGAGTAAGGTGCCAAACTTACCACCAGGCACTGTTCATCGGAAAGTCTCTATTCATTTAGAAACAACGAAACAAGTTTCTAACGCAAATGCATCGCATGAGGACTGACGCACACGGATACAAACGGTATCCACCTACTCATTTATATGCAACAAGAGAGATGGGCTTCCCAGGTAAGTCAGCCTGTAATAAATATTTAGCAGGCTTCGACAAAAATAGAAACATAAACTTTCAGTTCACCGGAACTCACTGTAAATTTTACCGAGGAGATTAAACGTTGAAACAGTGTAGGAGAGAAAGACGCTACTGTTACCCTCTGAGAGAATTTTAAAATTGGACCGCGAGTGTGTCTAATGACCAAAGATATCTGACTATAATATCGAAATTGGTGAAACTAACAGAAAAACAAACGGACTTTAACCTTGGGAGTTAATGAAAGTGGCAAAATTATAAATGAATGAAAAGAAATGAACGGTCGCCAGTCCAATTAGGCACATTAATTTGGAACTATCTGTTTGAGAAAATTGAATATTAGTCACTGAAATTACTTTGGTGAGATTTCCCTTTGTATAGGAAACAGGATACAAACTGACACTGTGCACCCTCTAGTATGTATAGCAGCAGTTACCGATAACATACACACACACATACACACACACTAGTAAATTATGGGGATCAAATTTGCACCAAGTTCATACTAATGACAGCCACAAGCAAGAGCATTACTTCATCAAATACTGAAATGTGACTGCATGAAGTGCAAAAACAAATTTGGACATGAGGGGCTTCTATCTTGACTGACATGAAAATCACAAGTAAAAATGAATAACATCATAAATACACTGTTTACGTTCCTCTAAATGTATCATTTTTACTTAGTAATAGTAATAGTTCAGGTTTTTCTTAGTAGGTGGAGGATATGACGGGGGTACCTATAAACTAGTATAATTTCACTATTAAAAGCTTATTGATTATTACAGTAGTAAAGACTAACTCTAAAAGCTAATCATCAACTTCTATTGGAGTAGTTCATAAACTACTTTGCAAGACAATAAAATACAACACTGTCTTTAATTAACTTAAACAAAGGAACCTTTCATGATGGGTACCAAAAATACACCTTCTTTAAAATTGTGCGTAATTTCTTTCTAACAACGCTATAGAAATCTTTTAATGAAATATTTATATGTGCTTGAACTGTAATTACCCTTGAAATAGGTATTCTTGGTAATAATAGTAACACAATCTTCCACTGTAATCTTCTAAAACTATGTTTTGTAATAAACTAAGGATACTTCAACAAAAGTCTATCCAACTTCACTTTTGTGGTTTTAGCATTAACTTTTACTATTGCTTTTACTTTAGACAAAAATTACTTTTAAACATATGAATGCAATAATAGTTCATTTAAATCAGGATACTCGGTTTTAATAGCACTTAGGTAAGGACCCTGCGTAGGTTCGTGATCAGGACTGAAAATATGATTCCGGTAGAAATCTATGTCTAATGAATTATTATTGAAACAACACACAAATTAACTGGTCCACGCCCATATACAGCAAAGATTGGTGGCAGACGACATGGCAGCTAACTGTACGCACAGCTCTTGGTGTACGAATGGTCTATAAAATTTCATCTTGGCGTCGGAATTTCAACACATTAGAGCCATTCCATTATGGCGTGAATAACAAATAGTAGCCAGCTTGACATCCGAGGCAAATCCCTTACAATGCAGCTTCCAATTGCCTCTCATAACACCGTCGATGTGCGCCGCATACTAGCCACATACTGCGTGTCGTTCACACAAAGGAGCCGCTCAGTTCGACCGCCAAACCTACCTTATTACATCGCAACATGCCACTTCCGTAGCGGAGGCGTTTACATATTACAAATACAAGTGTCCCAAGCATGAACCAGCTTTTAACAAACATTTCCTTTGTATAAACATATTTATAATACAATAATTTACCATTTCAACATATTCTTTGGCTATTTTCATACATACATTACAAAACTCTAATTTTCTTGCCATAGATCAAGGAGTTTAAACAACACAGAATACACACTACATACACTGCAAATCCACAGTTACATAAAATAAACCTACTCCCAATCGATATAAGTGTTAAAAGACCACTAATTTACATTTACCCAAGCGTTATACTATTTGTATAACGTTAACAGTGTGACAGTAAATTACAGTCAATTACAGGCAGGGTTCGTTCTTATAGACAAATTTGATATATATAGAAAGTCGAAATACTACTGAGTTATACGGAGTACGCCTATACCGGTGGTGGAAGGTGGAAGCAACCAGGTGGGGGGGGGGGGGGGGGGGGGGACAACACCAACGTTGAAGGACTCTAGGATCGTGTTTTGAGGTACCTCATCTTAACCTTTGTTCGAATGTATCCAAGCCACGTACTATATGACGTGTTGTACCATTTCAAAAAACTGTCACTTACCCTATGTGTAGGCAACGTTCTCACTAATAGCATAATCAAGCTTTAAGAACGGTTATGATGTGAACTCAATTCTGATTTAACAATACCAGATGATAGTTACGGATTTAGTGTAAAATGTTAGTGTCAACTGTTACCTCGCCGCTGATCTAGGGCGGGACACACATTTCTTCGATATCGGTAACATATTGTCGCTATTCCAGCGTGAGCTGTACTGTTTACTAAAATGACGCATTGCGTCTGGTCAGTTTAGATATTATGATAAATATGGAGTGAATTGTACACTCTGCGTCCTAGGTTACAGCCATTCACACTCCTTTTATATAAAAGTTATGATACATAGGAGGTTTCTGCATGTACATATTTTTACTACTGAATTAGCTGCTTTGTGCAAATAATTGATGTTACATCAATCACAACCTAGACCTGCTGCTACAAACCATGTAGTGCGGTATGATACGTTGGTTTTGAAATGTAGCCTCATCATTATAAGATTTATATGGTTATGACATTCCTTCATGTGCTATGGCTAGGTAAAATAGCTACTGGATTTACTTAGAACTACATGTCAATCTTACCATGAGGTTTAATCAGCGTGAGCCAGTGTCAAGCTAAAACCTGTTCCATGCAGTAGATAACAGTGTCAACCTAACATTGCAACGTGACGCGAGTGGCATAAAACCCCCATTTACGTTGCAGCTATCAATAAACAACACTATCGTGACCTAGACGTCGAGCTAGGTTTTATACGACTTTGAAACCAACATAGCACAACTACATAATATGACCATTGCCGCTTCTTCTGGTAAACTCTTCTGGTATATAACATTATGCATTGTATCTTCCACGACTTAGATGTAATCGAGTACGTGAAATGCTTCTTCATCTTTCTTCAAAACAGCTCACATGCATAAATTAGAGTTATGTAGATATATCATTTACCTTAAATAGAACAGAGTCTATATCTGCATAAATACTGTATTGGCATACATACAGCTCTCATCATGACCAGCTAGGGCAGTACCTGTAAATCGTTTTCAGTTAAATTGTTTTAATCTAGGTTTGGGATTCCATTTCACGCAAAATCCATTCTGCGATTATGGCTAGGTTGAATGACATGGTATATCTACATAACATACAGCACATAGTCCAGTTGTGTATTAAGCATCTGGTAATAGAATTGGTTTCATATAGACGTTCTCAGAGCTTGACTATACTAATGACGAGAACGCTGCTACACACAGCATGAATGATGATTTCTTTTAAATGATACACCATGTTGTATAGGATGGCTCTTGGATACTTTCACCGAAGCTCGAGATGAGCTGCCTCAAAACACGGTCCTAGATTCCAGTGGCATTTTCCCTCCTCTCCCTGTCCGGTTCCTTCTCTCTCATCTTCCCATCCCCTTCGTTCCTTTCCCTGCTGATTATATTCTTTAATAATGTAGATGGTTTGACCTGTTGCATGGTACCTAGATATTGTAATCTGAATAACTGTACATCTTTCACTTGGTTATAACAGCATATTACGGCTTGTGTTAACTGGTGTAGACGGACTCTGTATAATTCTGGATTTTCTGTGTACATCAAACTTGTCAATAAACAGGAACCTTGTCTGTCGTCCTGTTAATGTAATTCAGACGTTATAAAGGTAGCGTGAATGAAACGTAACGCCTATTTAAATCCATCGCCAACTGACAGAAGTGTATGGTGAGTCGTGCACGGATGTCAAAAATGTTCCCAAGTGGTGTAGAGAGTTTGCAACTGTTCGGACCGAGATCCACGACGAACAAAGGAACGGGAGACCGTCAATTTCTGAGGAGACAGTGTTGAAAGTTGAGCAAAGCATACGTGAAGACCGGCGGATCACCCTGGATGATCTCTGCACGTTGGTTCCTGAGGTTTCCCGAAGCACCGCTCACAGAATTTTAACGGAAACTTTGAACTACCGGAAGGGGTGTGCAAGATGGGTGCCACTCATGTTAACTGAGGACAACATGCGGCAACGCGTTGATGCTTCCCGCGCATTTCTTCACCGCCTTGCAGCCGAACAGGAGAACTTTCTGGACTCAATTGTCACGGGTGACGAAACCTGGGCATACCACTTTACACCTGAGACCAAACAACAATCACGCCAGTGGCGGCAACCGTCTTCGCCCAAGCCGCGGAAATTCAAACACACAGTCTGCCGGTAAAGTCATGAGAACCGTTTTTTGGGATCGGAAAGGGATATTGTTGTACGACTTTGTGCTCACTGTGACCACAACTAACGCTGACAGGTGCTGTGAGACGCTGAAAGATCTCAAACGGGCAATTCTGCACCGGAGAAGAGGAATGTTGAGCAAGGGCGTACACATTCTCCATGACGACGCTCGTCCACACATCTCTCGGCTAACCGTTGCTCTCCTGCAACAGTTTCAGTGGAAAATAATCACTGACCCACCCTATAGTTCTGACCGGGCACTATCACTTTGTTCCGTAAGTTAAAAGAACATTTGGCCGGAAAGCGATTCAGCTCCGACGACGAGGTGAAAGAAGAGGTTCACAACTTTCTGAACAGAATGGCGGCGAGCTGGTATGACATGGCATACAAAACTGGCATAGCGTCTACAAAAAGGCATCGACAGAAATTGTGACTATGTCGAAAAATAGCTAAATGTACAACCTGTAAACTGATGTAAAGCATTGTAGAAATAAACAGGTCTATGCACTTCTAAAAAAAATGCCTTATTTTTGGGATTACCCTCGAATCATACAAACATGGAAAATATGTATTAGGTTTTCCAAGCTATTAAATAGGAGACTGCTGCCGTCTGGTGGTCTCCATAACACGATACAATCCAGTTGCCTATTGCTGGGCAGTGTGCCGTCAGCTGTCAGAATGGACGGATTTTGTATACAAAATGTACTTTAACACCAAGTTTTATGAATGTGACCCACATGTACGGGTTCATCATTTTATGTATGAAGCGACAACAGTGAATCTGCTCTAGTGAGGTATGTGCGCCTCTGAAACGCTTTCTTGTACTTTTTACATTGGATATTCTGTAATTATTTATATTGCAGTTACGTTCCTACGTATTCAGGACCAGATGACAGTGCACCACATGCAATGGAACTAAATTGATGTACGTTACGGGTATATACCGCACATATTTAGAAACATGTTCTTCTAAATGTAAGTTGACCATTAGAATGAAAAAAAAAAACAGTTTAAATACAGGCTTTCAGAATTCTAGTTCGTTGCCGAAACAATACGTCCGCATATGTATTTCATGCGAACTGAGCTAAATAAAACTTCTGTCGACGAGCTCAGGTAACCACAGCCACATACAATATGCGCTTTATTACGTAATCTACACAGGACGAATTCACATCTACGTCCACGGCGGGTATGAAGCGCAGTTAATCATATACGCTCAGATACTTTACATTATGCCGCTGCCTCTAGCCAGAGAGTTTCCTCTCTGCGGCAGCTACTGTCGCTCGCGGAGTCACCATATACATATAAACACATCAAAAAAGGTTTGCATCACGTCGGTTCTGATAGTTCCGGAACCTGTACAGAAAATTGGCATAAATATCAATATAAAAATCATTTCCGCCCTTTTTATCGCTCACGAAAATCACACATTGCATGTTGTAGCACCACGCAGCGAGACCTTCAGAGGTGGTGGTCCAGTCTGAGGTACACACCGGTACCTCTAATGGCCAGTAACACGTCCTCTTGCATTGATCCATGCTTGTATTCGTTGTGGCATACTATCCACAAGTTCATCCAGGCACTGTTGGTCCAGATTGTCCCACTCCTCAAGGGCGATTCGGCGTAGATCCCTCAGAGTGGTTGCTGGGTAACCTCGTCCATAGGCCACTCTAGTCGAGCGATGTCGTTATCCAGAAGATAATCATTCACAAGATATGTACGATGGGAAGGAGGGGGTGGGGGGTTCGAATTGTCGACCATGAAGACGAATACGAATGCCTCGCCAATATGCTGCCGATATGGCTGCACTATCGGTCGGAGGATGGCATCGCACAGCCGGTACGGCACCTTCCATGACCACCAGCGGCGTACGTCAGCCCCACATAATGCGACCAAAAACATCAGGTAACCTCCACCTTGCTGCACTCGCTGACGGGGTTGCCTCGAAACACGTCTCCGACGATTGTCTGCTTGAAGGCATATGCGACGCTCATCGGTGAAGTTAATGTGATGCCAATCCTAAGCGGTCCATTCGGCTTGTTGTTGGGCCCATCTGTACCGTGCTGCGTGGTGTCACGGTTACAAAGATGGACCTCTCCATGGACATCGGGACTGAAGTTCCGCATCATGCAGCCTATTGTGCACAGTTTGAGTCGTAATACGACGTCCTGTGGCTGCACGAAAAGCATTATTAAACGTAGTTACGTTGCTGTCAGGGTTCCTCCGAGCCATAATTCGTAGGTAGCTGTCGTCCAGTGTAGCAGTAGCACTTCGGTGGCCTGAGCGAGTCATGTCACCGATAGTTCCTATCTCTCTGTATCTTCTCCACGTCCGGACAACCTCTCTTTGGTTCACTCCTAGACGCCTGGACACTTCCCTTTTTGAGGCCCCTTCCTGGCACAAAGTAAGAATGCGGATGCGATATAACCGCGGTATTGACCGTCTAGGAACGGTTAAACTACAGACAACACGAGCCGTGTGCCTCCTTCCTGGTGGGATGGCTGGAACTGATCGGCTGTCGGACCCCCCTCCGTCTAAGAGCCGCTGCTCATGCATGGTTGTTGACATCTTTGGGAGGGTTTAGTGACATGTCTGAACAACCAAAGGGACTGTGTCTGTGATACAATATCCACAGTCAACGTTATCTTCAGGAGTTCTGGGAACCGGGCTGAGCCGGCCGCGATGGTCTAGCGGTTCCAGGCGCTGAGTCCGGAACCGCGTGACTAGTACGGTCGTAGGTTCGAATCCTGCCTCGGGCATGGATGTAAGTGATGTCCTTAGGTTAGTTAGGTTTAAGTAGTTCTAAGTTCTAGGGGACTGATGACCACAGATGTTAAGTCCCATAGTGCTCAGAGCCATTTGAACCGCTCTTTTTTTTCTTTTTTCTTTTTTTTTTTTTTTACCGGTCTGCCGCAAAACTTTTTTGATGTGTGTATTTATACTTTGGCCAAAGCTGCAGATCAATCTGTCACTATAGGTTAGTATTTTAGTATTTTTGCTTTCAAATTCGTTAGCTCCGCCGACTAATAACAAAATTGTAAAAATACGCACGAAAAAGTAACTTCATAGCAGTGATCAACATTGCAACACTGGTCAAAGCCAACGACTCCTATCGAATGCTCATCTTGACGCGAGAACCTTAAGACATTACTCGCTGTAAATAGCATTGCTTTATAAAACTCAAGTTGTAAAATATTGTTCTCTTGAAGGAGAAGTGTTAAATCATTTAGTACTAACGAGGAGAATACGGCAAGTGCCAAAATCCGATTTGCCAGAAAATTCGCTCGGTTGGAAGAGGAATCAAAATAGCCGAACACGTGTATCGACTTATACACAGATACTAGATCGTTTCTGAGAAATGGAGGGTCAAATTTTTTGAGGTACTTCATGTGTCTTTCAGGTTGCGATGACCTCAGCAGAAATGGTGGCTAGCATCGCGACATGACAGATCTGCCCCCTGTGTTCGAAATCCGATTATTGTTTTTAAAGTTGCTCTAAGCACTATGGGATTTGAGGTCATCAGTCCTGTAGACTTAAAACTACTTGAACCTAACTAAACTAAAGACATAACACACATCCATGCCCGAGGCAGAATTCGAACCTGCGACCGTAGCAGCACTGCTGTTCCGCCTAGGTCCGCTCGGCCACATCGGACATCCATTGTTTTTACTTATTTATTTAGTTTGTCATTTATCTATCCACGTACGTAGAAGCTTACTGCACGAATGTTGTTTACCTTGTTGAGGGGAAAAAAGGATGTTATATTAATTGTAAAATTAGAACTCGGTTTCACAATAACTATCATACGTTTATAACCTGTGTTTATAACCTGTGTTATAACCAGTGTTGTCAGAGGTTAAAATCTTTTTAAGTTCTCATATTCTTAAATTTGATTCTTATATCAATTCTTATATAAATTTTTATATTTTATACTCATGTTTAATCTTCAGGAAGGTTTGGTGTACTCCCTTGGGTGACACCAATCGTAGAAACATTCGAAACATAGAAATTCTGAACATTATGAGCATCGTGCGAAAGCAGGTTTGCCACAGTATAGTTTCTTCGTATGATTCTAACTCGGGAAAGAAACTTCGTTAACACTGCTGAACATTTCACGCATTTGCAATAATTTCGCAGCAAACCACTTTACCGAAAGCTTGCGTTTGGAATTTATTATGAGTAAAGAGACACTATAGAAATGCCACCGAATATAATTTCAAATAATTTTATTTTTTTTTTAAATCCATCCATTAGACATACAATTGGTAGATGAATAAGAACAACGTTATTGAAAAATGCTTGGGAAAACGTTCATGTAGTATTTTTCTATGGACGTAGGTAAGGAAATGGAAAACAAAAATAAAAAATGAGAATCTGGTTTCGAACACGGGGCGCAAAAGCGTGAAGCCGCTGCAGCACCGCTTCCGTTGAGCTATTTACCCGCTAAAAGACACATAGAGTACCTCGAAAATTCTGCCCGTCGTTTTCTCAGAAACGGTCGAACATCTACAGATAAGCTGAAAAGTGAGACACTTGTTCAGTTATTTTCACTTCTCATCAATTGAGCGAATTTTTTGAGAAGTTGGTTTACGGCACTCGCCGTGTCCTTGTCGTGAGTTGAGTTTCCTCAGTAACATAACTTTGTTTAAAAAATTTGGTAAGTTGTAGCATTACGTTGTCATATTTAATGAAATACAGCACTTGTCTTATATGACTATGTACACATCGTTGGAACTTTGGTATAGCCACGCAGCTTCACTTCCGTCACAATTAACTATGCACAGATAGTTAATAGAGTTTTAATTGATCACACAATAGGTCCGACGTTTATAGCGTCACAAAGAAATATTTTGCAGCAGCGATATTCACACTCGGTTACTGTCTGAGTAGACGTGTAACCCATTATTGTTACTTAAATACGAGGGTCGGTCAAAAAGTAATGCCTCCCATTTTTTTTCTACTTAAAAAAATTAAGTTAAGTGAAAAATTTGAATTTGGCGCCATTCCTCAAACCTTCTGCAATCCACTGCAGTAGTAACTTTCTGTGTCAACAGGTGGCAGCACAGCAGAAGTTTGTAAAATGGCCGACATCGATGTTCGTTTGAGACAGCGTTGTGTGATTGAATTCTTGAATGCAGAAGGTGAAACGCCCATACGCATTCATGAAAGACTGAAGAAGGTGTATGGTGTTGTGACAGTGGATGTCAGCACTGTTAGACGATGGGTTCGTCGTTGTAAGGAAGCAGAAGGGCAAACACCGTTGACTGACGAAAACCGGAGCGGCAGGCCGGTGAGTGCAGTGACTCCACACAACATTCAGCAAGTTGATGACATCATTCGTGGTGACCGTCGGGTGACTGCAGATGAAGTGTGTCGCATTATTTCTCTTAGTAAAGGCAGTGTGATCACGATTATTAAACAATTGGGGTACTCAAAAGTTTGTGCACGGTGGGTTCCAAGAATGTTAACTGATCAGAATAAAGAGGCAAGGAAAACAATAGCCTCCCAACACTTGCAGCGCTTCCGTTTGGAGGGAGATGAGTTTCTGAAAAAAATTGTGACCGGGGACGAAACATGGGTGCATTTTTTTGAACCCGAATCAAAGAGGCAGTCAATGGAGTGGCGTCACACAAGCTCGCCGAGGAAGAAAAAATTCAAAACTGTGCGATCGGCAGGGAAAGTTATGGCAACAGTTTTCCTGGATACAGAGGGTGTGATTGAATTCTCACAACCCTCAAAAAACTTAAAGCACGTCTTCAGCGAGTTCGCCCAACAAAATCAATGGCAGATGTTCTTCTTTTGCATGACAATGCAAGACCACACACCAGTCGTCACACCTCTGACGAGATTGTCAAAATTGGATGGGAAGTTTTGCCTCATCCCCCATACAGCCCTGACCTGGCACCATCAGACTTCCATCTGTTCGGGCCACTAAAAGAAGCTCATCGTGGGATTCATTTTGAAGATGAGGAGGCCGTCAAAACATCCGTGCGTCAATGGCTTAGGAAGCAGAGCTGTGATTCTTACCGTGCTGGGATACATGCCCTTGTTCAAAGATGGACCAAAACTGTAGAGATGGGCGGAGATTACATTGAAAAATGACAAAATGATCCTCAATGTTGTGGTTTTCAACCTATGTAATTGCATTTAAATTTCCTGACAATTAAACGTAGAAAAAAAATAGGAGGCATTACTTTTTGACTGACCCTCGTACATAAACGCTACTTCATTGTTGTCTTTGGAACTGTACTTCATTGTTGTATTTGCAACTGTTTATATATGAGTATTTGGGTTTAGCTTTCAATAGCAAATGAAGACGTGAGACTTGGTCACAAATAAGTTTAGAGCAAACAGTTGTTAAATTCTGCCTTACACCTATAGAACAATAGCCAGTGAAGAGTTAGTCATCCTTGTTTTGGCCAAGAACAGTGACACAGATAGTGAAAAACCAGTATTTCAGTGTTAGTCGGTCAGGCATCTCACCAATATTAAGCGTTGTAAGCTGAACTTCGTTTGGTAAAGAAACGTGCCTGCATTCCTCCCGGATAGTTATTATGTGTACGTACCAAACAAATGAAAGAAAAAGTCACATGTTCTCTTTGCTAACTGCCTTATTCTGCATTCATTTATGACTTATGCAGATAAAAATACCCACTTCCTGCAGAGGTACTGAGAAGTAGATACTGAAACCTCGTAACGAGTTGTGCTTAAGCACTTGCTGTCGCGTTTCGCAAGTTAAGCTAATTTGGTCTAAGAGGAGGAGGTGTTGATATTGTAATGCTTATTTGTCGGCTGCCCTTGACAGGTAATTTCAGAGTGTCGAGTGTAAGAATGCTGTTGTCCACTGATAGCTGAACTCTTGATACCTACGAGGTCGGAGCGTCGAGCGTCGTTTGCGGCTGCTCACTAAACATAGCACATCTTCAGTGGCCGACGGCCTGTGTGAGTCCACGTGTCGCCCTCTGAACCTGCTGCCGCAGCTGCTGCATACAATTACGGGTTGCGGAAGCTAATGGGACATACTCTCCAATCACAGTGGACTGGCGATTAAAAGCACCGAGTGACTTGTAATCCAAGCGTCTCATTATAATACACGGATCATCCTGTTCAAGGTAAAGAATCAAATTGTATGTAACAATAGTCAGCGACTTGCACACTTTTAGTGACTCAACTCATTGTACGGTGCACACTGAGGTGACTAAAATCATGGCATAGCGATACGCACTTTTACTGATAGCAGTAGTATCGGGTAGACAAGGCATAAAAGAACAATGCCATGGCAGAGCTTCCGTTTGTACTAAGGTGATTCATGTGAAGAGGTGTCCAATATTTTTATGCCCGCACGACGGGAATTAACAGACATTGAACGCGGAGTGTTAGTTGGAGCTAGAAGCAAGGGACATTCCATTTCAGAAATCGTTAGTGAATCCACTATTCCGAGATTCAAAATATCAAGAGCGCGCCGAGAATACCAAATTTCAGACGTTACCTCTCACGACGGACAATGCAGTGGCCGACAGCGTTCACTTAATGACCGAAAGCAGCGGCGTTTGCGTAGCGTGGTCACTCCTGAGAGACATAACAAGCAAGCAACACCGTGTGGGATATACGACGAACGTATCCTTTAGATCCATGTGTCGAAATTTGGCGTTAATGGGCTGCGGCAGCAGACGATCGACACGAGTGCCTTTGCTAACAGCACGACAGCGCCTGCTGCACCTCTCCTGTGCTCGTCACCTCATCTGTTGGATCCTAGACGATTGTGAAAACCGTGGGCTGGTCAGACGAGTTCCGATTTCAGTTGTTAAGAGCTGATTGTAGGTTGGAGTGTGGTGCAAGCCCCACGAACTCATGGACCTGAGTTCTCAATAAAGCACTGTCCAAGCTGGTGGTATCTCCGTAACAGTGTGGATTGTGGTTACATGGAATAAAGGGGGTTCGCTGGTCCAGCTGAACCGATCAATGACTGGAAAGAGTTATGTTCGGCTATTTGGAAACTATTTGCAGCCAAACAACGATGGAATTATTATGGTTGACAATACACCATGTCACTGAGCTACAACTGGTTTGAACAATATTCTGAACAATTCGAGGTAATGATTTGGCCATCCAATCGCTCGAAAAGAACCGAATCAAATGTTTATGACACATGACAGAGAGATCGGTTTGTACACAAAACCCTGCACCGGCAACACTTTCTCAACTATGCACGGCTATAGAGGTAGCATTGCTCAATATTTCTGCAGGGAACTTCAAAAGACTTGCTGAGTGCATCCCAAGTCGAGTAGCCGCACTAAGCCAGGCAAAAGCCGGTCGAATACGATATTAGGAGCTCTGTCCTGATTTTTGTCACCTCAGTGTAATGTTTTGATGAACAATTAAAACGTATTGCATTAATCACCAGTGCATAGTAGTAAAATTGATTCTATTCGCTCTTGTAGGCATTCTGTTTTACTCAATATATTTCAGAGATGCTAAACATACCTTTACACTTAAAGTTTGCACTGTATGTCTAGTCAATGTAGAACTCGGATTTGAGGCGAATTAGACTCACGGTGTACAATATATCAGGCTTCAAAAATATCAGAAAATATTTATGATATTCACAATGTTAGAAAACATATTTCAGTAGCACAGATGCTTATTCTGATTGCCAAGCCACAGTTGCAGTTAAGTATGAATTCCGTCCTGTCCCGTGTATGGTAATCACATAAATATTGAATTAAAAAAATGGTTCATATGGCTCTGAGCACTATGCGACTCAACGTCATAGGTTATCAGTCGCCTAGGACTTAGAACTAATTAAACCTTATTAACCTAAGGACATCACACACATCCATGCCCGAGGCAGGATTCGAACCTGAGACCGTAGCGGTCGCTCGGTTCAGGACTGTAGCGCCTAGAACCGCACGGCCATTCCTGCCGGCTGTTGAATTAATATTAGCGTTTGGATATTGTAATAAAACGTACTACGCCATTTTTAGTCGTAATATTCTTAATTTATTCCACTACTGGTTTCGAAGCTTAAAGTTTCAGCTTCAGGTAGCATCAAATAATCAAGAGAACACAAATGTGTGGCGGGCGAGCCAGTCAGTCATAGAGGATCAGACCCACGTCGAACAAAAGTCACTTCCGTGTCGTAATGTACAGGCGGGCACTATGGTCCTACGCTCCCATGCGTTTTATTTGACGTGGGTGTGATCCCCAGGGGCTGACCTCGACACGCACGTGTTCTCTTTGTTATTTGATGACACATTAAGATGAAGCTTTAAGGTTCGAAACCGGTCGTGGAATAAATTAAGAAAATTACTGAAAAAAACGGGTTTATATTCTGTAAACATTTTATAAATAGGCTGTAGCGTGGTGGGCCCATCTGACACTGTCAGGTGGTCTCATTGGCGAATACATAAGTATCACGATTACAGTGCAGCTCCCAAAGGCCCTTCTTCTTAGTCACTACGAATTTCCATAGGCATACCTATGTTCCGTCTTGATATGGGAGCAGAAAGCCTGAAATGTCCACAATTGTCCTTCAGGCGAGACGAGGAGAGAGGTACGCTGAAACCGTTTGCCAACCCCACTACCCCACTTCTGCCGCGTCCTCTGAGTCGATTTCGACGTTGTTAGTGTCATGTTTGGAGCTGACCAGCTGTCTCAGATATCCGAAGCTCAGCAGTATCTTAACGTCTTTGTAGAACAAGGTTCGAGTAATCCAGAAGTAACGGGGGCCTCATACGTCCTCTACTGTGATAGTGGGCATAGTAGCCCGGAGTAGAGCAAACTATGCATGCCTGCTGCTGATGGTGGTGCGAGAGATATCGGCGATGATGCGCTGCGTAAGCGTGGCTGCATTGGCGAGGTCATAGATGACGGCGACCATGGCAGCACCGCTGCTGAGAGCGTAGCAGCTTCCAGAAGCACTTTGTGCTGATCGCTGCATGCATTACACCGCTGTCTCGTGACTTCCACTGTGAGGGCGATCCAACCTAAGATATATCGAAAGTCGTGAACCAGAATGCAACGCCAGGACGAAGCTGACGTATCTGTTGCTGACGTAGGTGTTGCGTCTGTGAGAGCTAGCAGTGTAGAACCTGTTATGGACTACTGATCGTTGGTGTGCTTCTGTAACTGCTCAGGAAATGACTGAATGATGACCACATGACATACTTTGGCAGCGTCCTCCGCATCGATGTCTATGGGTCCTTCTGCGTCACTTTCGGTCTCCAGAGATATACCACAAATCTCACAGAACATCCCTGGGAGGCAAAATTCTGAAAGTCATGAGCTGTCAATATTAGTGCGTACAGAGGAGCTGGTGCACGCTTCATATACACAGAATAGCCAAAGAAATTGGTGCCCCTGCCTAATATCGTGTAGGGCCCTCACGAGCGCGGCAACATCTACTGGACTAATGTCTGAAACAGTTCTCGAGGAAAGTGACACCATGAATCCTGCAGGACTGCCCATAGCTTCGTACGAGTACGAGGGGCTGAAGATCTCTTCTGAGCAGCACGTTGCAAGGCATCCCAGATATGCGCAATAATGTTCATATCTATGGAGTTTGGTGCCCAGTGCAAGTGTTTAAACTCAGAAGAGCATTCATTGAGCCACTCTGTAGCAATTCTGGACGTGTGGGGCGTCGCATTGTCCTGCTGGAATTGCCCAAGTCCGTCGGAATGCATAATGGATGTGAATGGATACAGGTGATCAGACAGGATGTTTACAATACGTTTCACCTGTCAGAGTCGCATCTAGACGTATCATGGGTCCATTGTCACTCCAACTGCACACGCCCCACACCATTACAGAGCCTCCACCAGCTTGAACACTCCCCTACTGACAAGCTTTGTCCATGGAGTCATGAGGCTATCTCTATACCTGTACAGTCCATCCGTTCGATACAATTTCAAACGAGACTCGTCCCACCACGCAACATGATTCTGGTCAACAAATGTCCAATGTCGGTGTTGACGGGTCCAGACGAGGTGTAAAGCTTTGTGTCGTGCATGCATCAAGGGTAAACAACTGGGCCTTCGGCTCCGGAGCCCATATCGTTGACGTTTCGTTGAATGGTTCGCATGCTGACAGTTGCTGATGGCCCAGCTTTCAAATATGCAGCAATTTGCGGAATGGCTGCGCTTCTGTCAAGTGGAACGATTCTCTGCTACCGTCTTTGGTCCCGTTCTTGTAGGATCTTTTTCCAGACGCAGCAATGTCGGAGATTTGATGTTTCACCAGATTCCTGATAACCACGATACACTCGCGACATGTTCATACGGGAAAATTCCCAATTCGTCGCTACCTCGCAGATGTTGTGTCCCATTGGTCGCGAGCCTATTGTAACACCACGTCCAAACCCACTTGCATCCTGATAACCTCCCACTGTAGAAGCAGTGACCGAGCTAACAACTCCGGCAGACACTTGTTTATATATATAGGCGTTGCCGACCGTAGCGCCATATTCCGTCTGTTTACATATCTCTGTATTTGAATATGCATGCCTATAGTAGTTTTTTTGGCTCTTCAGTGTAACTTTCACTAATGTGGATGTAGGTCGAATTGTTAAGTCAGACAGCAAATTAGGAGCTACCGTACTTGTATTATGTCTAATGAAATTGCTACTGAACGGAACTTTACTACCAAGGTTTATCAGCCAGGGAATAAGTCGTAAGAGATAGTCTCCACAATCAACCAAGAGCACTAATAATAATCGTCGATCCGTTCAATTACATTTTAGATACGTTTTTCAGAGTTGATCACGCGTAAGTAGAGACATACACAAAAAAATATCAGCATGTACCCAGACAGAGGCTACGGAGTGTGACCAATAACACCCGCGTACAAAATTTCAGTAAGGCTTACCGAATCACTGAAATATGTGCAATGACACATCTCATTCTGCCAAGGGTAAGCTTCCTCATTACCAGATAGTCTTCCTTCAAGAATCACACTTTACACTTGACGCATTATAATTACTATCACAGTCGATGTATTACAACGACAAATATCGAGGACACTTATATTAACGATTTTGATATTATGTCTATGACCAACTGAATAAATGGTATTTATATTTGGCCAGAGACATCTTTAGTAACCAGAAATACATTCACGTTTTCACTTAATTCCAGAAGGATAGAGTTCTACGTGGAGAATAGTGGACCTAAAGACACACAACGTAATTTTCTTCAGTACTTCAGTCTAGTGACTGATTTGAGAATCATCACTCTACAGACCACCAAAAGCAGTTTCCGCTGTTTTATTGTTCTCACACATGAGGCTATGTTTTCGCATCATTTATAAATATTTCACCTTCTACACGTTTAATTTCTGTGAAATAGACTGAAACTGTTTGCAGTATGTTGTTAATCCTTCAGGAACATGATTTCATGTTACATGTTTTTAAAATTATTTGCTTAACGTGGGCACAGTTAAGCCATACTTCGTCCGTCGTGCACCACTTTGTACCTCGATACAGAAGAAGGCCTTTTGCTCTGGAACATGCGATACTTATCAGTGAACTGAGTTTCTTCAATATCTTCACAATTCTACCTACCTAGGAAATGAATATTTGTGTTGGTTTACAATAGCTTATACTTCAAAATATATTTAACTTGTAACTGATTTTTGACAGTTATTCTGTTTACTTTCCTTTCATTTGGTAATTATTGGTGTGTAATAGAGTAATAATGTATCAGATTGTTAAATACGGTATTGACTATAGTTTCTCGACTGCAGCACATTTTAATTTCCTAGCTAAATGAACATGTTGTACCTTTTAACATAAGGAAAAAACCTTAATTTTCAGCATATGAACCTTATATGTGAGTGTAAATGACTCAAACACGGTCACAAAGAGTGTCTGGGCGTAGTTTAAAGCGACGTCCACGTTATTTCAGGATCGGTTTACAATTCGATAATCTATTCGCCAGGGACTTGTTAAAATCTGTGAGGCATTTTTGTTATCAGAGACACATTTCACAGGTCACAACCCAGTAAGGAGAGACATGCAGCCACGTTAACACCCCGCCTTCTCTGCACGCTCCTCAAATGCCACAAATCTCAAACTCCAGTCTCTAGCACAACAGAACCTAGTGGAGATAGAAAGTTCGATGGAGAGCCTGAAAAGGCACATGCAGGTTTCGCCGAGTGACCTATGGGTGATAAAGACGGCAGAATGAGAACTGCAAGTGAGGGAACATGAACCATTTTTCGTACCGCCATACGTGATCCTGAAGTCAAAACGTGAAGCAGCGGGGAGGAAATCCAGCGTGTGTTGAGTGTGAAAATCGTCAAATGGTCGATCAGTGTGCGTGCTTGGTGAGCAAAATAAGACTACAATTTGATAGACCCGAAAATTTAGAAGAATTACTCCAGAAATTTCATGCGGCGAAAGTGATTAGCAGATTCGATTTGATGTGAGGCTATTGGCAGGTCCCATTGCACAAGGACTCCAGACGATACACAACATTCCTATCTGGAGGAAGGCGCTACCAGTAATGTGTACTACCTTTTGGTGTGACTATTTCCATCTCAGACTTTGTAAGGTCATTGGACAAGGTTCTTGGTGACAAGTGGCTTGCCGGCCGGAGTGGCCGAGCGGTTCTAGGCGCTGCAGTCTGGAACAGAGCGACCGCTACTGTCGCAGGTTCGAATCCTGCCTCGGGCATGGATGTGTATGATGTCCTTAGGTTAGGTAGGTTTAAGTAGTTCTACGTTCTAGGGGACTGATGACCTCAGAAGTTAAGTCGAATAGTGCTCAGAGCTATTTGACAAATTGCTTAAGATGACCGTGTATGTAGACGGTAAATTGCGGCGACCCCAAATTCGGAGGACCATGTGAAAGTAATTGAAGATGTGCTTATGGCCTTCGAACAGGCGGGTGTCACGGCAAATTAAGAGAAATCAGAATCTGGAAAGGATCATATCAAATTTTCGGGACATGTTATCAGCGAAGAAGCAATCAAACCTGATGATACTAAATTACAAGCAGTTAAGGATTTCCCTGCACCGCGTTATAAAAAACAGCTTGGACGTTTTCTTGTATTACGCAGATGGTACAGAAAATTCATTAGCGGTCAGTCACTCAACAACCCACATCTGGTGAACTTGCTAAAAAACAAAGTATTGTGGGAATTGACTGAGGAAATCCGACGACTAATTTGAGCTCTCATCAAACGCTGTCTTCGCAAATCAGGCGTCAGTCAATGATTTATTGGTTTTCTAAATCAGTTTTGCTTTCTGCTTTGACAAAATTATCTTTACTCGTTATAATTACTAACGAAGGGAAGAAAAACATAGTGTGAATTTCTGTACCAGCGCTAACGAGCTGAAAGATAAGATAGCACAGTCTTTCGTTTCAAGGTGGAGGGACGCCAGAAGGCGACATGAAACATTTTAAAACTGGCTTTCCAGGGTACAAGTCTCAGGCTTGTTTGGTAACCACGGACTTTTTGTTGCATCGCACACTGTGTATTCAGGGGCTTGACTTTCCATATGCGTGGTCAGTAGATCATGTGCGCCGGTTGGCACACAGCGCGAGTTCACACCGTGGGAAGTTGCTCGCTGAATGGGCACTCACTACAGCGACGTCATTCAGTTGCTATCTTGAGACACGGCCATTACAGACCTGTCACATTTTCTGGTTTGGATTTTGGCCTCCCCTGTAGGAAGATGACGCAGTGAATGTCTAGACCACAGTTTTGTGGAACTACAAATAGAGAGCAACAGAGGCCTGTGCTAGAGACAGTCCGTTTGTGCAAATGATGAAATATCGTATTTGGCCCTGATGTAATTTTCTTGCAAAGTTTCGCGAAGTACCTATGGATTCCATTCATCGAAAAATATCATGAATTCTCTATGAAAATCTGAAAATATCTGCAAAATAACTTTCTTTTCTCTGATATCGGTGGCAACTCTGATGTGGTTTAAAAACTCCTGCTGCTTGGAAAAGCATCCATTACTCTCCCTGGAAGTTATACGCGTAGCTATGTGAATGGTGACGGTCACTTCATAGGAAATCTGTTTTTGTAATTTCTGTTTCAAATATAGCGTTCAGCTCAAATCTTTCTAAAACTTTCTTGTTTGCATAAAAGTAACAAAAAACGTAATGGTATGATTTGTCCCCAAGGCTGTATCGATAATCAGACCAAGAAAACGACACTAGGATATAACTGTTTACCATTAATTTCAGATTAGTTACACTTTCAGGTGGATTTACATGGACTGCACATGTTGGCAATCAAAGAGAGTTCAAAACCTGAAATGTAACGTTTCATCACTTAATATATGAAAATATATCCATCGTACTATAATCGTAAATCACTGTCAGTCACACAGAATACATGCTCCAGCATCTTAAATCTAGAATAAAGTGAAACTGTCCTCAGACCAAAATTTGAACACTGTACTGTTTTACTAGGTCTTGATCTAATGGAAGTGCTACGTCTTTGCCTTCCTCCAACTTTTGAGCTGACTTATCATGAATTTAGAGGGAACTCACTGTTTAATGTGGACTCCGAATCACTAAACCTCGCTGGCGCTCTTTCATTTTTTTCTGTTGTAAAATCGTCTCTAGAGGTGAAATAAGAGGTAACTGAGAGAAACATCGCGTTTTGAAGGTTATATCAGCATTTTCCTAGTGCCTAAATTGTTGAATATACTCGACTCGAGATCGTGAGGGACAGGCCAATGATGAAGTGCTTAGAGTCCATTGTAACAGATGAAGGTTTGTCAAGCATTCAATAATTATAGTGGAGAGGGAAAGTTGCAAAGCGAAAATTACTGTGAAACATGCCAGAGCCATACCATGGGTATAATGGAACGTTCGCAACTGCTTGCGTATAATGGAATGTAATGCAATGCAATGCAGTGTAATGACATGAGCAGTCTATAAAGAACCGTTATACATTATTTGCTTCACTGTACTCAGTGCTTCAAGTAAGTAAAATAATTCAGGCAATATCTGTGTGGAAATCCTCGATAGTTGTGAAGCTTTATCTCTCTAACATCCATTGTTTTCAGATCTGCCTCAAGGTCAACTTCACCCTCACCCATTCCTCCATCTTTTTTCCGCTCCCTCTCCGTACTTCCAATCTCTTCTAGGCCAACTGGGTAATACATAAACAACAAAAATTTAAAAAGAAAATGAGACGAAGCACTGCCCCTTTGCCTGGGATACATCGACAACCTGGTTGCCAGATTTTCAGGTCCCTTACGATATCATTTATTATCCAATTCGTATAGCTTATGACCGTTATCACTATAATATGTTGCACTGTTATTTACGACCCAATTTAGCATTCTCATAATTTATTTAAGAAGTAGTATAAATTATGACTCAAAAATGGCTGAAGGTAGCCAAGCATTGGAAACGTAAATTGTTGTATGACATCACACTTAAAAATTTAAAAAATTAAACTAAAAAGTTAAAGATACCATAATCTGTTTCTCTAGGAACGCCGGCCGGTGTGGCCGAGCGGTTCTAGGCTCTTCAGTCTGGACCCGCGCGACCGCTACGGCCGCAGGTTCGAATCCTACCTCGGACACGGATCTGTGTGTGTGATGTCCTTAGGTTAGTTAGGTTTGAGTAGTTCTAAGTTCTAGCAGACTGATGACCTCCGATGTTAAGTCCAATAGCGCTCAGAGCCATCTGAACCATTTCTCTAGGAACGTTTGTGATATCTCTGTAGCACGATTATGGTGAAAACCACACTGCACACATCTCCAGTATTACACTAACTGGGGACTTTTTTTAAACAAGCGTATTTGTGTAGGAAAGTAGCTGACATGTATGCAGCAGTATTATGTAGCGCAACGTGTGGTTCGTAATCAAAATAGCTATTTTAATAAATAGTAACACAGACAATTTTTATTTTGAGGCAAGATCGTTTCTTTTTCGTTTTTAGCAAATGTCTGTCATCATACTTGCGTCCTACTATAAGCAATCCATGACTGTTTTGTACACATACCATTACCCAGTACCCAAAAACACCAACTTAGGTTGTAGATTTAGTGGTCTGAATGGAGTGACACTCTTATTCTAGCTTGGGACATGTATTTCATCTTCGCACACTAAGCCCAAAATTATTTGGAACCTATTTATGGATTGTGTTCCATTATCAGAAATCTGCAATTATAATTGTTTATTATGATAAGTAACCTGCTCAAATACAAGTAACATTGTACATACTGGGGGAGAGAGTCTCTTGGGATGACAATCAGTAAAACAATGCGAAAATGTGTTAGTGGCCCCCTCCCATACAGGGAGAAATAATCGCCAGAGTAGGGTAAGAGGAACCAGAGCTCGCATTGAAAAACTTAGGTGTTTAATACGCTCTTTGTCCATTTTTTTCTCATTGTGATTCGAGGCTGGAAAAGTCGCATAGTCTGTGAATTCTAAGGCAAGTACTTGAATGTGAACTGCAGAGTAGTTTGCTACAGTTGTTTTGCTGTAGTGCAGCGATTATGGCTTAAGTTGTCACAGTTTTATTTACTTACCTGCAGTCGAGAATAGTATCTGACATCCTAAAAAATCTATTATGCGAATAGTTTGATATCATTGCTTTGATTACAGAATCACTGATTTCAACACAGAATTTGTGGATTTTTCATACAATTTCAAACAGTTGTGGTTTTAGAAATGCTTCCGTATGATCTAAATTTGGTGAACCAGCAGTAGCACCGACTTCTAAGAACCATGTGTCCCACCCAGTGTGCATTGGTCAGAACTGCTTCATGTGGTGGGACACCCTCTGCTGGGGGCTGGAGTACTCGGACAGTGAACGCAATTTATGGAGGAACGGATGCCATGTGATGGCTCTGCATGTCGTGTCTGCTGGTGTTGCAACGGTGTAGGCATCATACAAGCAATTGTATACGTTAGCGTGATTGCAGTGGGTGATCGAAATAAATCAGACAATACGTCAATAATAATAAAAAACGCTAGCCTACAGTCCCATCCCACTACACACAGGGTTGTTAACACCGTATCTAAATGTTTAAATAGAAACGACATGACATATACACATACGATTAGGTAACCATCTTACTGACCTTATGAAAAATTGTCTGATATGCAGGTATTAACGTACAATTTATAAATTCATGGTGGTTCTACTCATTTATCATACTAACAAGCCATATATTCTGTTCTGTTCTCTGAAATGTACACAGTGGAGTTATTGTAATACAACAGTATGCATGTAGAATCTGGAAACCAATTTACCGAATCTTGGAAACGATGGAATCACTACATTTCACTACCATTTGTTTGTTTAAGTGGATAGGTTTGCACGTAAAATACATGGGGCTCGATTAAAGAGACTCCAACACTATTATCATTTGGTAACGGTCTTGCATGTCTTACAAATAGAGGTTAAACAAACGCCAATACATGGGGAACCATTGAAATGCTTAACAAAAGCAAGGCTAAATAAAAATCGAACTACAACGTGTCACAAAATGTGTCCCTCCCATAAAGGAATCGTTGACCGGTAGGAAAAACCTTCCTGGACAGTTTAACTTCCCTCCCCATTAAATTGAAGTTAAATTATTATGACCGAATAGAATCTGGTTACTTGAATGGAAACATTCGGCCTGGAGTAGTTGCTTCTATAATATTTTAACACATATATGAAGAGCACTCCCAGGCATTAATTTAATTGCTAATTAAATTCTCAGGTCTGTAAAGCAAAATGATTAATGGTATGTAGAAAGCAGTTATAGTTCGTAGCCATACTCTATTTGCCTCTCGACGTCGAAACCAACAGCTGAAATAAAATTTATTTCGTTCTGCGGAATTCCGGCGATCGTCGACTCTGAAAATTGTCGGAGGTACAATCGTACGCCGCGGGGATGCCGTCTTGGGTGCTATGACATACTGATTCTGTAGCATGGAAGTCAGTGTCCAAGTTGTGTATTAATTTCGATAAAAGTCCAGCAATTAATCTCTCAAAATAGAGCATAAACGACCTTGGTGCACGCTTTACTGATTTCTCAGGATACAAAGTTCCCTAAGAGTTACGATTCATGAAATAATGTCCCGAGCCACGGACAAGCGAGAAGGTAAAATAATCAAAGAATTAAACGTACCTTTTCCATTCATGAAATTATACTTTTCCATAAATGACCTTCATAGCTACTTTGTAGGATACACGACCCTCTTGCATGAGATGAAAAGTTATAATAGTTAAACGAGTTACATTCCATATTAAAAATGGCAGCTTTCAATAATGACGCCAATTATAGTTTAGCTGCGATCATACCATCTGATTCCCCTCCACAGTTGCTAAATCAGAAGTAAATAAGTACACAGTACCAGCCTGTTCCACGTAATATTCACAGAGTTTTTATAACACGAGTCAGAGCTAATAAGTATAATAATATACAATAATAATAAATATGTAATAATAATAAATATAGTAATAATAGAGTGACAGGAAAAGGGTCATACTCAACAGAACAGTCATTAAAAATGTGTACTGTGTTGGCTTTTGGATCTCAGATCTGTGTATCAGACATTTAAAACGTGTGCTGTAAAATGCGTTTTCCAGGTTAATTACAGGAACAGACGTAAAGCATTCCCACTCCATTATTTGCGGATCTTTACGCCACTACAAAAACAGTAATGACTTCGTTTTCTACAGAAGTATAATGAATGCCTGTTATCATTATTAACAACATTATGAATTTACCATTTCATCCAGCATACCGCGAAGAAATTGAAACTTACAGATCCACAACACAGCAGAAATGTGATGTTAAAATCCGAATTAAAAGTATATCCTTTAGTGATTATTGGCTGCAGGATGGCAGAACATAACGGCAGTGAGTTTGAACGTGGTGTTATAGTCGATGCACGAGCGATCGGACACAGCATCTCCGAGGTAGCGATGAAGTGGGGATTTTCCTCTACGACCATTTCACGAGTGTACCTGACTACCAAGAATCCGGTAAAACATCAAATCTCCGACATCGCTGCGGCCGGAAAAAGATCCTAGAAGGACAACACCAACGACGGCTGAAGAGAATTTTCCAAGGCGACAAGCACAACCCCTCCGCATATTGCTTTAGATTTCAGTGCTGGGCCATCAGCAACTGTCAGCGTGCGAACCACTCAACGAAACATCATCGATACGGGTTTTACAAGCCGAAGATCCACTCGTGTACCCATGATAATGCATGACACAAAGCTTTTCGCCTCGTCTGGGCCCGTCAATAACGACATTGGACTGTTGATGACTGGAAACATGTTGCCTGGTCGGACGAGTCTCGTTTCAAATTGTACCGAGCGGATGGACTTTACAGGTATGGAGACAACATCATGAATCCATGGAGACAGCATGTCAGCAGGAGAGTGTTCTAGCTGGGGAAGGCTATGTAACGGTCTGGGGCGTGTGCAGTTGGAGTGATATGGGACCCATGATATGTCTAAATGCGACTCTGACAGGTGACACGGACGTAAGCATCCCCTCGGATCACCTGCATCCATTCACGTCCATTGTGCATCCCTACGGACTTAGCAATTCCAACAGGAGAATGCGACACCACACACGTCCAGAATTGCTACAGAGTTGCTCCAGGAGCACTCTTATGAGTTTAAACACTTCCGCTGGCCATCAAACTCCCCAGATATGAACATATTTCGGAAGTCTTGCAACGTACTGTTTAGAAGAGATTTCCTCCTCCTCATACTCTTACGGATTTATGGACAGCCCTGCAGGATTAGTGGCGTCAGTTCCCTCCACCACAACTTCACAGATTAGTCAAGTCTATACCACATCATGTTACGGCATTTCTGAGTCTCGCGGGAGCCCTTCACGATATTAAACAGGTCTACCAGTTTCTTTGGCTCCTTAGTGTAAAAGTACGCGTATTTCGTATCATCTCCCTCTTATATCTAGTGTTTACGTTAATGCAACACATAGAGACTAAGGAACTTTAATTACAGTTGTTATGTTACGGACGGTTTGTGTGGTAACAGACTATTCCCATGCTATTTATCCTACTGAAGCCGCAAGTCGGTAGTAGATTGGTAGCGTATGCAAGTGGCCTCTGGCCTGCTATTAGCACACCGACAACCATTTCTTACCAGACGGGACAGGTCTAAATGTCTTAACTATAGTAATCCACATGGAACGATTTTTTTAGTTTCTTGCTGGCCGGTGTGGCCGAGCGGTTCTAGGAACTTCAGTCTGGAACCGCGCGACCACTACGGTCGCAGGTTCGAATCCTGCCTCGGGCATGTATGTGTGTGATGTCCTTAGGTTTAGTTAGGTTGAAGTAGTTCTAAGTTCTAGGGGCTGATGACCTCTGATGTTAAGTCCCATAGTGCTCAGAACCATTTTTTTTTTTTTAGTTTCTTAATCCTCTGGTAGACAGTTTACTTCGACAAACAGTGGTATTGCGGAGACGCATGTGTGACAGTTTTATTGGTTTCACAACAAAATCAGGACTCTTATTTTATGTTAATGATCATTTCTGCCTATGTATGTCGATGTCAAACTATTATGGAATTTGGAGAAAAAAATTGGAGGGTGAATTTGGTGAAATGATCTCGCCGCAACGAAAACGTCTTTCTACATCTACATCTACATGATACTCTGCAAATAAAATTCAAGTGCCTGCAGAGGGTTCATCGAACCACCTTCACAATTCGCTATTATTCCAATCTCGTATCTTTCCGTACGAGCTCAGATTTCCCTTATTTAATATTGATGATCGTTCCTCCCTATGTGAGTCGGTGTCAACAAAATATTTTCGCATTCGGAGGAGAAAGTTGGTGATTGGAATTTCGTAAGAAGATTCCGTCATAACGAAAAACGCCTTTCTTTTAATGACGTCGATCGCAAATCCTGTATCATTTCTGTGACACTATCTCCCGTATTTCGCGATAATACAAAACGTGCTGCTTTTCTTTGAACTTTTTCGATGTACTCCGTCAGTCCTATCTGGTAAGGATCCCACACTGGTCAGCAGCATTCTAAAAGACGACGGACAAGCGTAGTGTAGGCAGTCTACTTAGTAGGTCTGTTACATTTTCTAAGCGTCCTGCCAACAAAACGCAGTCCTTGGTTAGCCTTCTCCACAACATTTTCTATGTTGTTCGTTATTATAATACCTACGTATTTAGTTGAATTTACGGCTTTTAGATTAGACTGATTTATCGTGTAACCGAAGTTTAACGAGTTCCTTTTAGCACTCATGTGGATGACCTCACACTTTTCGTTATTCAAGGTTAACTGCCACTTTTTGTACCGTTCGTATATTTCTTCTAAATCATTTTGCAGTTAATTTTTATCTTCTTATGACTTTATTAGTCGATAAACAACCGAAGACTAATGCTCAGATTGTCTCCCAAATCGTTTATATAGATAAGGAGCAGCAAAGGCTTATAACACTACCTTGCGGAACGCCAGAAATCACTTCTGTTTTACTCGATGACTTTCCGTCAATTACTACGAACTGTGACCTCTCTTACAGGAAATCACAGATCCAGTCACATAACTGAGACGATTTTCCATAACCACGCAATTTCACTACGAGCCGCTTGTATGGTACAGTGTCAAAAGCCTTCCGGAAATCCAGAAATACGGAATCGATCTGAAATCCCTTGTCAATAGCACTCAGCACTTCATGTGAATGAAGAGCTAGTTATGTTTCACAAGAACGATGTTTTCTAAACCCATATTGACTGTGTGTCAATAGACCGTTTTCTTATAGGTAAGTCATAATGTTCGAACACAATGTATGTTCCAAAATCCTGCTGCACATCGACGTTGACGATATGGGCCTGTAATTTAGTGGATTACTCCTACTACCTTTCTTGAATGTTGGTGTGACCTGTGCAACTTTCCAGTTTTTGGGTACGGATCTTTCGTCGAGCGAACAGTTGTATATCATTGTTAAGTATAGAACTAGTGCATCAGCAAACTCCGAAGGAAACCTAATTGGTATACAGTTTGAACCAGAAGACTTGGTTTTTGTTAAGTGATTTAAGTTGCTTCACTACTCCGAGGATATTTGCTTCTACGTTACTCATGTTGGCAGCTGTTCTTGATTCGAATTCTGGAATATTTATTTCGTCTTCTTTCTTTGTGAAGGCATTTAGGAAGGCTGTGTTTAGTAACTCTGCTTTGGCAGCACTGTCTTTGATAATATCTCCATTGCTGTCGTGCAGAGAAGGCATTGATTGTTTCTTGCCGCTAACATACTTCACATACGACCTGAATCTCTCTCGAATTTCTGCCAGGTTTTGAGACAAAGTTTTGTTGTGGAAACTGTTATAAGCATCTCGCATTGAAGTTCGCGCTAAATTTCGAGTTTCTGCAAAATATTGCCAATCTTGGGGATTTCGCGCCTGCTTAAATTTGGCATGTTTGTTTCATTGTTTCTGGAACAGTGTTCTAACCCGTTTTGTGTACCAAGGAGGATTAGCTTCGTCGTTTGTTAATGTATTTGGTATAAATCTCTCAATTGCTGCCGATACTATTACTTTGAATCCAAAACACATCTGGTCTACATTTATATTATTTATTTGGAATGAGTGGAGATTGTGTCTCAGGAAGACGTCAAGTGAATTTTTATCTGCTTTTTTGAATAGGTATATTTTTCGCTTATTTTTCGAGAATTTGGGGATTACAATATTCAGTCTTGTTACAACAGCCCTGTGTTCACTAATCCCTGTATCGGTTTTGATGCTCGTTAGTAACTCAGGATTATTTGTTGCTAAGAGGTCAAGTGTGTTTTCACAACCGTTTATTATTCTCGTGGGCTCATGAACTAACTACTCGAAATAATTTTCAGAGAATGCGTTTGGCACAATTTCTGATGATATTTCATGCTTACCTCCGGAATTAAACATGTATTTTCGCCAATATATCGAGGGTAAATTAAAGTCATCACCAACTACTATCATATGAGTAGGGGTACGTGTTTGAAATCAAACTCAAGTTTGTTTTAATGGCTGCCACTGCAGCTCGCTTATCGTATCTTTGACACTCTGTCCCCCCTTATTTGAACTTTTCTGTCTGTCAGTTGTATCTGGTTAGGGTCCCATACTGCACAACGATACTCCAGAAGACGACGGAGAAGCGTAGTGTTGCCAGTCCCTTTAGTAGACCTGTTGCATCTTTTAGGTATGTGGGCAGTAAAGTATACTCTTTGGTTCTCCTTCCTGACAACATTATGCGATGAAGTTGTTTGACAATGTAATCCCAAAGTTTTGAGTTGGACTGACAACCTTCATAATCCTGTGATTGACAGTGTAGCCGAAATTTAGAGGATTCCTTTTACTACTCGTGTGGATCATTTCACACTTTTCATTACTTAGAGCCAATTGCCACTGTTTCCACCAGGCAGATATGTTGCCTAATTATATTGCAATCGGTTTTAATCTTCTGGGCACCTCACTGTAGTAAAAGAAAGCATCACCTGCAAATAATCTAGGAAAGATGCTCAGAGTGCCTCCTAAATCCTGTACGCATGTAGAACAGGAACAGCAGAGGGTCTATAACACTTCCTTGGGGAACAACAGATATTACTTCTATTTTAATTATTATTATCCGTCAGTTACTGCAAGCTGTGGCCTATGCGACAGGACATCACGAATCCAGCCTCATAAGTGTCATGATACTACATATCTACGCAATTTAAAGATCGCTTGTGAGGACACGTGTCAAAAACCTCTTGAAAATCAAGAAAAACGGACTCCGTTTCAGATCTCTTATTAACAGCGCTCAATACTTCATTTGAACTGAGAGCTAGTTGCGTTTCACAAGGACAATAGCTTTTGAATTGGTGTTATGTCTCAATAGATCATTTTCTTTGAGGTAGTTTGCAATGTTCGAACAGTATACATTCCAAAATCCTTCTGCAAATCTTCATCTAGGATATGGACCTCTAATTTAGCGGATATTAGAGTAATCCGCTGAATTAGAGGTCCATATCCCAGATGAAGATTTGCAGTAGGATTTTGGAAATGAAATTGTTAATTTCTTGAATACTGGTGCGAACTGTGCAACTTTTCAGTCTTTACGTATGGATCATTTCTTGATCTATAAGTTGCATATGTTTGCTACATGTGGAACTGTTATATATGTGTACTCTGAAAGGAAACCAAACATGTGACGTATAGCAATGCACAATAGTTTACATGATACTTCAGACGTGAGAGACATGGATGATAAGTAGATGTTTTGGATATTCTGTATAATTTATATTGCATTAGGGGTACACAGCAACAAATCCTATAGTACTCGTAGACTTCATAAAACAATATAGTTACTGTATGCACCCAAAGGATGTAGCTGCCTCCTTTGTAGTTTTTGTCAGAGTGGGATATCGCACGTCAACATTCTCTGTCGAGACAGATAATTCCTAGATAGAGCAACTATTAATATGATGTTTTTGATTACACTATAGTCTTAACTTTTCATAACAAAAATTGACTAGCATTAGATATCATGAGTTCAGAGTCAAAATGTGATTTGGCAGATATAAGTCAGCATACCACAAACATTTGCCGTTGTAGACAGCCTTACACAAAGAAAATATCATTTTATATCCAGAACAGCTCTATTGTTGAGACATTCAGACCTGTACTGCACAGTTCTATATCATTTGGTAACAGGTGTTTTGCACTGTGGAAATAGCAACCCTGAGACTACCTATTCACTGCCCATTGACCTAGTAATGATTTGAGTGTGAGTGTGATGTATAGCATGGGAAATATACGATTCTATAAACACATAAACCCTCCATAACATTGTAATTATAACTCCACACCCATTTATCTGAATCTGTTACAATATCCCATTTAGTAATATTACACTGAATTAGAGATATACTTATAAAACGTGGTACACAGGGAAAGTAATAGGAATTTGCAATAGAATATGTGGAGCTTTAATGTAAACACTAGATATAAGAGCAAGATGATATCATATATGTATACTTTAACAAATGTATGACACTAAAAAATTATCTCCATATGTGGAGCTTTAATGTAAGCACTAGATATAAGAGGAAGATGATATCATATATGTATACTTTAACACATATATGACATTAAAAAATAATCTCCATACATGGAGCTTTAATGTAAACACTAGATAAAAGAGGAAGGTGACATCACATTTGTATACTTTAACAAATGTATGACACTAAAAAATAATCTCCATATTACGCAAAAATGTACAGTGCAACATGATAGCGAAAAAAGAGATATATTTTTAATACGTTTAACGTTACATTCGTGCAAGACTGTCGATTTGCACATTTCTTTTATGGCACTGTATGTTGCACAGAAACAACATAGCAATGGTAAATGCACGGTTTAAAAAAATTCACTGTCACCCAGTTTCTTTACAAAATATAGTCCTTATTGTCTGTATAAGCAAAGGAATCAATGGCATGGTTGCAAAGCTCGATAATAATAAAGCAACAGTGATTTACATTGGTTCCTGTAACTACTATGGAAAAGTTGCATAGTTCGCAACACTGATCTCTGACCTAAAACTTGACAAAGTGCATGTTCTGTAATGTCAACACACTCTGTGGATGCTCTGCTCACCAGTCAAAGATTCCTGTATGGGAAACTTACGTTTTCTAATAATTTGTAAGTAGATTTGCTTCTGTTAAGAGTTACCCAAGGTTCTGGAAATATTGGCTTTTATTTAGTCGCTATTGATAAGATCGCTTGGATGGTTGCCAAATCTCAAATATTACTGGAGTATGTAACATTAAAGTTATCAATTTTAGCAAACGAATAGTCGTTAAATGCCTACCAGCATCATAAAGTTATAAATACCAGCTCTAATACATTTTTTTTAGTCAGGAAGGCGTATATCAAGACATCTTTATTATACCAATTACGTGGTTACCTAATAGTAAGTGTCTAAGTGGTGTTAGTGTCACTATGTATTTTAGGATGGGAGGGTAGGCTAGCGTTTTACTCAAGGATTGGGGTACCGCTTTTTCATATCGATGTTTTATTTCAATTATACGAACATCTGCAGTACACTGATGATCGTATCATTGACTGCCATGCCAGGAGGCACGTCACGCAGTCATGATGTTGCGTCTTATTGTTCCACCAGCGGCGCTCACTGTCTAACTACTCTATCGCTGAGTGCGCCATCCTGTGCTACGAGCGTACTCACCTGAAGCAAACACAGGCATGAGATGCACACTCAGTAGAACGCATAGCTATTAGAAAGCGATGCCATTTTTGGTTCGCTAAATTTTGATCTAAGTTAAGGCTTCCAGTTAGAACGCTGAATCATTGCTAAAGGCAGAATTGCTTCAAAATCTAAAAGAAAAATCTGTGAATGCTTTGTTGAAATTAGTCACTTTGCAACGAATACAATGAAATTTGTGTCAACATCGATTCATATACCAGATTCTTTAAGGATTTCTCACATTATTCTATACATCTATACATCAGGATGTTACAGCAAAACAGCCATAGCAAACTACACTGCGGCTCACATCCAAGTGCCTACCGTAGAATTTCTCAACCATTCGACTCTCGAATACCACATGGGAGGAGATGAACAAAGAACATAGCAAACACCTAAATCTTTCGCATGAGCTCTGCGCCAAGTGCAAGTCTTGTTGCAGTCGACGCCAAATCTGGCGATTTGCGTGCCCGTGATGAGGATGAAATTATGATGAGGACAACACAACACCCAGTCCACGAGCGGAGAAAATCTCCCACTCGCCCGCGTATCGAACCCGGGCTCGCTTGCATGGGAGGCAAGCACCTTACCGCCTTTTCTTCCATTTTGTTCGATGGCGATCATTACATTTGTTCGGGGTGGACGTTCCATAACACCCGTTCAAGTTCATTGTTGATTCGTTCACTCAGTTTTTTTTTTCTTACAGAGGGCAGCTAACCCTCTTACCGGACAGGCTGAGCTACCGTGCCGGCAAGCACCGAGCTAAGCGGGCAGACATTGTTTACATTATAAATTATCAGAATACATAATATTCCGGGTAAAAAGCACACACAACGCTGGTGTCTTCACTTATTCTGTAGCAGTTAAAAAGCCATGGGATTTGAACTACAGTTGAAAGTGCTTACTGTTGACGAAGTGACTGATCAGTTGTGGCTGACATGCAAAGATGACGTGACAACACTAATGATCCAGTGGACAATGTCAGAAGTTAAGTGAAGATGATTGCACTTGATTCTGTTGGCTATAACATGAAAGTGGCAATGCCACGTAAAAGAAGAAGATAGCAGTACCAGAAGACTGAGTCAAATTGCAAGGGATTGATGACTGGACCATAGAATTTAAATGATGCTTCTTTCTGTGAAATGTCCAGCAAAATTAGACACTTGAAATTATTACAAGTCCTCTAAAATATTAAGGTCATGTCACTGTGCCTCTGAGTGATACGTATGTAGACTCCAGAATGGTCCTACGATGCCTATGGAGCCTAAGTGACGGAGACGACGGAGGAACACTGCAGCCTGTAGACTCGACAGTAACTGAAGAATGTTCACGACTCGGTGAACTGATGAGAACTGTCAACCGAAGCTCAGTGCTTCGGTATTTAACGAGGTATAGATCAATCGCTATCCATACACGTGAAGCCCATGGGCTGGCAGCCGCGGCTCCTGGTGGACCTCGGTACAGCCAACCCACACGGTTGCTGTGCTACAAGTGTTCTGAGAGTGGCTTATCGATTGTGGTGCGATACTCTCTGGAGGCGTGAGTACCGTCACCACATTCTTAGTCCTAATGTTATAATCAAGTGAAATCATTAGGTTCCAAAGGTCATTCCAAGTCTCCTGCTGACTAGGCAGCTGTGCTATAGCACCCTGGCACAGTGGCTCTGCATGACTACACGTGCTCTCTTGGGAGGGAGGTCCACAAATTTTCATTTGTCACTTCCATCCGCAGATACATATCTAATGTTTTAGTTACGTGAGTAAAAATACATCAATATTGTTATGTAAGAGTTTCTATTTTTCTATATTAAAATAATTTTTGAAATAATTTCATATCATTGGATGTCTCAGGATTGTTATTCTTTCTTGATTTATTGTTATGCAGCGTTCACCTGAAGATATGTGGCTCTTAATGCTATAAAACGAGTAGTTATCTAAAAATAATTGCATTAATACAACTGAAGCGGTGTATTAATACCCAAAATATAGACATCAACGATATCACCGATTCAGCAGGGACTGGTGTTAAATTATGGAATTATTCTGCACCACACAGTCTAAGGTGGCATGCGGATACCACGCATCTAATGGCATCTGTCGGAGAAAGGGAATTTGCTGTGCATTTAACAGTTATCTATTTGGTAATTCTCCAGCTCCATCTCTGTGAGACAGGGTGTCAAGGCGAAGCTACTATTTCTCCTACGTGGGTACAACAATGTCTCAGCAAGATTCACATAATACTGTGTTAGTAACGTTTAAAATGCAGAGACGAGAAACTAGTCTCGGAATTCCATATGGCGATGTCCAAACAACTCTCGGGATTATCTGCGCAGACAGGCAAACAGCCGAAAATCCTGTACACGTGTTACCTAAAATCTGTAAGCTACAATTCTTTCACTATGGCCGAGGAATAATATATGGCGGCCATTCCAGTAATAAACTGAATAATAAATCAGTGAGTCTCTACTGCAGACATTCTCTTCCTAATTACCTTTATAAGATATCTCCATAAAAACCGCACATTCGGTTTATCACACCAGTTGTATTAATAACAGTATTGAGAGGGCTCTCACTCTTTAACTGCACAGAGTTTTAGATCACTTCCTTAACCTGAATTAACAGTGCTCTTTGTTAAAACTATGTACAGTGCAAGATGGATAGAGTGACGAGTTTTAGTAAATTGTACAGCTGATGTAAAAATTGCATTTATTACACAACGAAACCGTCTTATAGGAGTTCTAATTTCTCCTAAAGTATCTCTAAATTGTGCTGCCATTTGACGGCGGGATGTGGAACGAACTATATGCCGTTTCTGCGCGCATCTGGACATGAGCTGAGTGATGTAATCTGGACACATCTGCATGCAAGGGTTGTGGGTGTTACAAGGAGGTGGGGCTACTTGATACGGTGTGGTCACACGTGGCTGGGAACATCTCACGAGAAGATATCAGGTGTCTGTTGCAACAGACTGGCTCCTAGATACGTGATGGTGCTCACAGCAAGTGGTACACAGCCGACCCGTGTGGCATGAATTACTTTGCAGGGTCAGGGGTGAGGCCTATGTTTGTGCAGGGCCTGTGAGGGGAGACAAGTGGCACACTGCACTGTGCAGTGTGAATCTTACTCGGGGTGAACTTTGTTACACACGCTTAAGAGATTCTCCTCACTTTCTTGTAGTTTAAGTACAGACACTAGTCCATACCTCTCACTGTCCTATCTTAGTTCTGGAAACTTTTCTAAATAAATAAACCATACTACCTTATTCAAATTTCTTGTTTTATTTTTGCCTTTTGTGTCATTTTAAACTTGATACATTGCTGGTTATCTCTGCATCTTGTTTTTTCAATAAAATACTGCTATATACACGACAGAAATCTTTCTACATAAATTGACTTGGATTTTGTTTAACATTCCAGCTTTGCATAATGCTCACGCAGTGCCAGCATTCTTTTTGACATAATAGTGCTACACATGTTACAAACATTCCTAAGTAAATAGACCATGCTGTCGTACCAATTTTTTTAAATTTTTAAATGTGATGTTATACAACGCAATATACACTCCTGGAAATGGAAAAAAGAACACATTGACACCGGTGTGTCAACCAACCATACTTGCTCCGGACACTGCGAGAGGGCTGTACAAGCAATGATCACACGCACGGCACAGCCGACACACCAGGAACCGCGGTGTTGGCCGTCGAATGGCGCTAGCTGCGCAGCATTTGTGCACCGCCGCCGTCAGTGTCAGCCTGTTTGCCGTGGCATAAGGAGCTCCATCGCAGTCTTTAACACTGGTAGCATGTCGCGACAGCGTGGACGTGAACCGTATGTGCAGTTGACGGACTTTGAGCGAGGGCGTATAGTGGGCATGCGGGAGGCCGGGTGGACGTACCGCCGAATTGCTCAACACGTGGGGCGTGAGGTCTCCACAGTACATCGATGTTGTCGCCAGTGGTCGGCGGAAGGTGCACGTGCCCGTCGTCCTGGGACCGAACCGCAGCGACGCACGGATGCACGCCAAGACCGTAGGATCCTACGCAGTGCCGTAGGGGACCGCACCGCCACTTCCCAGCAAATTAGGGACACTGTTGCTCCTGGAGTATCGACGAGGACCATTCGCTACCGTCTCCATGAAGCTGGGCTACGGTCCCGCACACCGTTAGGCCGTCTTCCGCTCACGCCCCAACATCGTGCAGCCCGCCTCCAGTGGTGTCGCGACAGGCGTGAATGGAGGGACGAATGGAGACGTGTCGTCTTCAGCGATGAGAGTCGCTTCTGCCTTGGTGCCAATGATGGTCGTATGCGTGTTTGGCGCCGTGCAGGTGAGCGCCACAATCAGGACTGCATACGACCGAGGCACACAGAGCCAACATCCGGCATCATGGTGTGGGGAGCGATCTCCTACACTGGCCGTACACCTCTGGTGATCGTCGAGCGGACACTGAATAGTGCACGGTTCATCCAAACCGTCGTCGAACCCATCGTTCTACCATTCCTAGACCGGCAAGGGAACTTGCTGTTCCAACAGGCCATTGCACGTCCGCGTGTATCCCGTGCCACCCAACGTGCTCTAGAAGGTGTAAGTCAACTACCCTGGCCAGCAAGATCTCCAGATCTGTCCCCCATTGAGCATGTTTGGGACTGGATGAAGCGTCGTCTCACGCGGTCTGCACGTCCAGCACGAACGCTGGTCCAACTGAGGCGCCAGGTGGAAATGGCATGGCAAGCCGTTCCACAGGACTACATCCAGCATCTCTACGATCGTCTCCATGGGAGAATAGCAGCCTGCATTGCTGCGAAAGGTGGATATACACTGTACTAGTGCCGACATTGTGCATGCTCTGTTGCCTGTGTCTATGTGCCTGTGGTTCTGTCAGTGTGATCATGTGATGTATCTGACCCCAGGAATGTGTCAATAAAGTTTCCCCTTCCTGGGACAATGAATTCATGGTGTTCTTATTTCAATTTCCAGGAGTGTATATCGGACATCATTATGACCTTCAGCCATATTTGAGTCGCATGTTATACTAACTGGGTAATAAATTATAGTGATAAGGTCAATAAATTATACACGATTGGAAAATTAATTATAGTGGTGAGGGTCCAAGAAATCTGCCAATCATGAAAGCTGTCCTCTTACTCCAGCCAATAGAACAATGCCCCATCTCACATTTTTTTAAATTTTCTATAGATAACCAGTTGGTCTAGACTCGAGGGAGAACCAGGTGAAAGGGATGGTAGGTTGGAGTGTAGCCTTCACCTAGAGCTTGTAGGAGATCTGAAATGGTCTTTGGACTGGTATAGATGCACTACTGTCGATTGATTCATTTTCCTCTCACTCCCTAAGTAACATTTCTGTTACGCAGAATGAATAATGGCCCATGTTTTTGTTTTTTAATTGTATTTGCCCTTTTGCACAACTGAAACTCAGTGAAAAATATGGCGGAAACTTCCTTGAAAGTAATTTCTTACTATAAAGTTTTCAGTTTACTCCCAGAGGAAATTTAATTGTTGAATATACTATGAATTTTCACATATACTGTGTTCTACCATAATATTTAACCAGAAACAGTACTCATAACATCGTATTACACGTTCATAAGACGACAGGCTTATCCATAAAGACAAATGTTAAATAGTAGAGCACAGGTAAAAGTTGTCCTAGATTATGACTTACGATTTCATTATCAGTGAAACCAACGAGATATGTTTACAACCGAAAGGAGCGTTCTGTAGGGCACTACGATTCAGGCTGCGGGCTCGGGAAATGTGCATTTTTTTTCAAAAGAGAAGCAGATGTTCAATCGTATAAGTTCGTCTCAATGAGACCTTTTTTTTGCTCTCACTTCGTACTTTTATATATACTAATTAAAATCATATATGAATTCAAGGTTCTGAATGTTATTTCAGATCGAATGCAAGGAATCTCTGCAACGTGACTGGAGTGATACGGGGTGACTGAAGACTGACGTCATGGACTCAAAGGTATACATATCCAACCCCAACCCGAAAGCTACTGCGAACCCGGTCTCAAAGCTCTTCGTGTGGTAAGCAAACTTAATGTTTTGTATACTTCTGCATAATAATGGATTAAGATGCTGAAATGCTTGAATGGAGAAGTTTCTATGTTTTCCTAATGCAAATTCTTTACTTTTGCATCCAGTATTTGCTTAACACTACCAGAAGATAGAAATATATTTGTCTGAGATATTTCTTATATCATGATTGCCTTATTCCAACCAAAGGCAGTTCAGTATAGGTTTCTATTGCGTCATCTTATGGTCCTGCGACATAATCACTCCGTTTTCCAGTGGATTGTTTGGATATCCTAGGCAGTATACCTTGTATAAAGTCACTGTTTGATTCTTACGTGCTGTGAGAGCTGACTTTGAAAACTAATTTCTCAGCGTACTTTCGCGTTAAGGACGCTTTAGTTGGTAAATTAACAATGCGCTGATAATGCATGAACGGTTGTTCACCTTAGCATCTAAAGATATAGTTGTGTAATTAGCCCCTATCTCCCCGATCTTTGTGATTAATTACATAATTAGGATCGATCTTTGCGTCAGTTTCGCGATCAGAATTAATAAAGTACACTAACCTAACCTTCCTCTCGCGCATCTGGACAGTTTCCATGTGTTCGGCGAGAGAACTTGGGCTTTCCATCCAGTAGAATCATTGTTCGAGTCACAGAAAGGTCACCGCCATTTTTAATCTCCCGTCGATTCCAAACGCTTCTGGTGGTCTACTTGTGTTAGGGAGGTGCAATTGGGCTTTCTGCCCAGGAACACCAGGGTTCGAGTTCTGGAAATCGTACTGCCAATTTTAACTTTCCGCCGATTCCAGGGTGGTGGATTGAGCGGTGTGTCAGCACAGTCCTGGGACAAAGAAATTCCCGCCAGAATTCCGAATCGCTGCCAAAATTCGAAATTCCCGCCCGTAGGGTATGTTGTTGGAGGAGGAGGGGTGAGGGAGGGAAGACGGAGGGGCTGGGGCACACGTGCAGGCTGAGGAAAACACGTGACATCATCTGGGGCCGAGGGTGGGAATGATCTGGGCTGGGGTTGGGTACGGGTGGAGGTGATTAACTGAGCAGTTTAATTAATTTGCATATCAATTTGATATCAAAATTGCACCGAGAACCCCACTACTACTTACGCACATAGCACATACAATTCTACGAAAAAATATTTATATTAAACTAAACCTATTGCCCAAATCAGATGACCACAAATAATTTATCATACTGAATTGATTGAAATTGTTTTATCCTAGAAACGTGTATCATCTTCTAACCTCCATGCACCAAAGTTGTGCCTTCATTTCTCGACCCCAACACACCAAAACATTTATCTCCTTTTCTCTTTGTTTATTATGCGATCATTTGTTCCCACAAATTTCATAATAACATACGACTAACTTCACAATAAATCGTATAAACAACACCTAAGGGTACATACATTTAAGTCTAAACCTATACCACAATTCTTATTTCCCTACATGCAGTCGTGGCATCATTACATTTCACAATATATTGTTGTTCAGTGAGACTATCTTTTAAATTTCACTTGCCGCCCCTTTCTCTCCTGCTCGAAATTGAGTCATTTTTCTTCGCAGCTCAGTTATTAATCATTCCTACTTGCAAAATTCTTATTTCTCATCATAAGCATTAGCCTTTGTAATAGGCTTCTAATTTTCAATTATTTTCCTTTCCGAACATATTTCCTTTAATAATTCTTTTTTTTAATGGCTCTGAGCACTATGAGACTTTACATCTGACGTCATCAGTCACGTAGAACTCAGAACTACCTAAACCTAACTATCCCAAGGTCCTCACACACATCCATGCCCGAGGCACTATTCGAACCTGCGACCGTAGCAGTCGCGCGGTTCCGGACTGAAGTGCCTGGAACCGCTCGGCCACAGCGACCGGCTCGTTTTCAAAGTTCCTACTTTTATCTATAGTATTCATGTACACACATCTACCACAGAAAAACCTTCAACTTCACAGTCCCCCTTTAATAAATCATCAAAAGTCCTTTTCCCCACCTTTACCTTTTCTTCTCTCAAGTTTTCTTAACACTTTATGTTTATTATCCTCCCACTAAAAATGAATAAAGGCTTAGCGCATTAAGCAGCATGACTTCCCGACTACCACATTATATTCACATTCATTTGAGGACATTTAATCAGAATTAGTGTCTTCATAAAGAGCTGTCGGATCACCTCCCCTATAGAAATAAAAACACAGATTCGCTCCTTCGAAATATTTCTCTCAAAATCCTCATACATAACCTCATTACCTGATTATCACCTTCAACTGCCGCTAGCAGTAATTCAACTACTTTCACAGATGCGACATTAATTTCGTCTTCAGTTGAAGGGCCTATCGCATTGCCACTTTCTTTGACAACAAACACCAGTCTGTTTTCAGTGACATTCTATCGTAAGACGCAACTTCGTCATACTCAATTGGAATTTCCCTGACACTCGATTTCTAACAATTTGGGGTGCACCTCTGCCTCTGTTTCCGATACAAAAATTTCCACCCAACATAAATCATTGCCATCATTTAGTTCCCGCGAACTGAATAAAATGTCTAGCTCCACTGCCTCAAAATCTAAATTTAAATTAGTTCCTTGGTCTGTAGTGCGCTGTTTTTTCTTTTTTTGTACTGCTTCCAGCTGCTTCAGAATTCCTAGTCACTTTTAACGACATCCATCTGCGATAATAAGGCCCCTCATCCCCACACCCGCGTACCCTTTAACCGATTTGACGTCCTTTGCATCTGTTTCATCAGAAATTTATTTTTACATTTGGATCGGAATCGTGGCACATCTTAGTTACCGGAATTCCTATTTTGAATTTGCGGTCTGTGAATCCAGGGTATCTAGAACCTTTGATTTTAATCATGATCTCTAAGTTGAAAATTGTTATGGTTATTGCCTCACAGAAATTATAATTATGATAGTGATGAGAATTATTATTATTATTCTGGTTGTAATTTAGGAAATCATTTTGATGAATGTGTTGGATTCTGTTTCTCAGCCTGTTATAAAATTTCTAAGGCTTGTATCTTAGTCCGCCGAGTTTGTTCAACTATGCATAAGATCCCATGGTAAATGATCTGGAAATCGTCTTTTAAGCTTTGTAATCTGTCAAAAAACCCGACAGCAAATTTATGAGCATTAATTTTAAATGTTTTTGCACATAAAATTCCCTCAAAGAGGAGCATTCCAGTAATTTGGTTTGTCTATAAATTAATTTTAAAGCTGTGTTTTGTTCGCCTCTCCCCAGAATCAGAAAATACAATTTTGTCATATGATGACATGGATGGAGGCCGTGGCTGTTATTTGAAGACAAATTTTGATGGTGTTGGGACAGCAACCAGCCACAAATTCACTTTCTGTTCCTTTATTCAAAGGGTACCGTTACTGATTTCGAATCGTTATGATTCATTTTCAGACGGTTTACATGCTTTCCTTATTACGTGCGGTGGTTTTTCTACAGATTGTTATAAAATATAAATAACACATAATTATAAGCACGCCTCATACAGATGGTTGCGTTACAGATTTTCATTGGATGTGACTTACGTGAAATGTCGGCTTGGCGTGTTTGTTTTCTTAACATTCGTCTAACAGATACGAATACATTCCCACTGCATTCTCACTGTAGTACGCATAAATTTTTCTCACTAAACACTTTAGATTTGTCACTGAAAAGATTTCTACCACGCACCACATGTTTTGATATATACAAAGAGCTTACAAACATATGAGTATCAAAGATGCTATGATATATCGTAACATTTGAAGATGTACTATGTTTGGAAAAAGATCATATATTCACTTATGCAACTGAAACTCCTTTTACACTAGTTCAGAGAGACATTGACTTTTTTTAGTTGTTAAGCGGACACTGTTACAATAATTATAAAGGTTTTAAATGTTTTTGTACTGTACAAGTAAAACAGTACATTATTTAATTACATTTAGCATCATGAGAATTATAGTAACATATAAATTTGCTACTTGATCTGCAGATAGGTGTAGGAATATTATTTGCTTTGGAAGTTGGAAAATAATTTTTGGAAATTTTTCAGGACAGGGGTGTTAGTTAACTCTGTTTGTTCATTAAGGATATAGTCTGAGGCGCTGTTTTTGCGTGTATGTATTTCTATTTCCTCTAATATATTCATAGTGGCTCCTTTCTCTGCTAGATTTAAAATTTTTAAATTGTTCTCAATGTTTCTCACTGAATGATTCTCTTCAGAAATATGGGGTGCAAATGAAGATTTGTTCAAGTTTCCAAGCCTTAGAGCATCAATCTAATTTCAGAAGTTTGGCCTGTCTGTCCAATGTAGAATTGTGGGCATGTATCGCATTTGAGTTTGTATATTCCTTATTTACGGTAGATAAATTCACAGTTGAACCTGAAACTAATAAAAGCATTAAGTTTCTTGACTTTAAGATTTGCAATAGTAACATTAAACAACAATTTAGTTGAAACTGGATCGAATTTTAGGTTCATCTCACTTGTGAACACAATCCCATACGAAAAACTCCAATTGCCACGTAACATATGCGGTCGCAACTGGTAGTCCTGGACGAGACAAATCAATTGAAACGTAAGAGCTGTTATCTCACATTGCATCCCAGATGAGATTGACATTTGTGAGATACCTTGCCTCGTGTCGAAACACTCAACTCAAGCATGCTTGGCTAATCCTTTAAAGTGGCGTGTCTATCGACAAAGGTACAGAATACCTTTGTGAGGAGGGTGGGATAATGTACAATACAATGAAAAAAGTTGCTCGCCACATGTCCTAGAGTCGGGCTACACACCATCTGCTATATGCCCAACAGCTAAACTTGCTCGTGAACATTGGCTTAAGAAGTGATCCTGTAGCCGAAAATTTTATACGGCTGGCCATTACTGCTTACTGCCCATGAAATTCGAGTTGGAAAATTAACTAATAAACGTAAGAAATGAATAAATCTTTCGGGTAAACGAAGGTAAACTACGACGATTGTTTCAGTTTTAACGAATTAATGATTTATTCAGCTAATTAACACAAAATAAATTGAAATGGTAGCACTAGGAAAACATGGAAATGACACATAAAATTAAGAACAAGGTTAGAAAACGAATGTAGCAAAACATAGCGTGAATGCGTTACATGTGCTACCACGTTCACAGAATTCAACTATTCTTCTCAAATCCACGTATTTCAAAGTCCCACAGCACAAATACATTAACAGGTCATAAATCAATTACTAACTCACTGGGCGCTGATGACCACGCTGTTTAGGGCCCGTAAACCTCAAACACAACACACTAACTCACATATACCTCCATTTCGTTGGTGTGATAAGAATCTATAAATTCCCTCAACCATCCATGTAGCGTGTCAGGCAAACCAGTGGCAAAGCTTAATAGCATTGTGATCATCATGACATTCTTGGATCTTTGAACATATGTTTCTGTAATTTCCTACGTAAATTCGTAGTATTCTGCAATAGCCACGGCTTTCCATATTGCAAAATCGACTATTTTTCACAATAACCTCTCTGCCTCCTAACACAACCGCCGCCTCCCCACGTCAAGTCTTCCAGGACTTCCAGCCGACTTGTTGCTGGATCGCGGCTTGGCCGTTTTTCCTGTTCCGCAACACCTCAAGCGCTCGCAGTCGGTCCGCTAACAGCTCACCAAAGTGTGTGTTATCCTACAACTTATTGATAACTGAAGCTGCAAACTACCTCAGATATTTCCGTCCAGCTGTTATCATAGTGCCTATTGTACTGTATATTGCTATTGTTAACGACAGAGTGCTACAGTCTCTTTTCAATGGATGCATGTTGTTAACCATAAACACTATGTGGGTATACGTGGCTGTACTTGCATGGGAAGGAAGAGTTAAAGTTTTGTCATGCCTGAAAAAATGGCCTGCACTAAATTTCTTCACTGACACATCAGATGGTCCTGGACGCCATCTGTTGATGAATGCACAGAGTTCTCACAAAGTATGAGACAATAGAAAATAACAGGTCAAAAGTAAGCTACGTGAAGTTAGTGGTAAGTGACGTACTTCGTATCGTAGCATTCACAATCAGTTTCTATACAAGGTACTTCCAAGAAAGCATTCTTCTATCGTAGTAAAATGTCTGCTTTACAAATGTCTGTATAAGAAATAGTCTGCACTAGGTTCTGTTCCTATTAAGAGGCAAAAGAATTTCTGCAAGCCACTTTCTAATATTACCCAATAAATTATTTGAAAGAACATTTTCATTAAATTCCACTTCTTTCATCTGATAAAGGAAAAAAATGAATCGCGTATCATATTTAACGGCAGATCATTCAGGTACATATCATGCAAATCTTTTTGCCAGGAACAGAACCCTGTCCCTCCCATTGTCCACATCTATATTTCTGCAGTTTTCTAGCTACGCAAAGAACCACTGCGAAGTTTTTCCCCTAATTCCACAACGCTCGATATTTAGTTAAGTAACTAAGTCATATATTACATGGTAAGTTGCCAAAGCCGTCTTTCATGATAAAAAGTCATCAACGTAGCAAGTTCAGCGGGAACGTGTTGTTAACCTGTAAGTTCAAGAGCCTCTAATGACAGACAGCAGCGGGAATGTGTGTTCTCCGTGTTTTGAAGCAAATTCCGTGTTTCAGGTGGTTGCGGAAACTCGTGTGGAAGGCGAATCTGACAGAGTGCGATCTGTACGACAGGCTAGACTGCGACGCAACGGAGAAGCTGGCAGACGGGCTGCAGAAGTGAGTCTCCTCTGGCAGCTGAGCCGCGGCTTTTTCTCATGCTCCCAGATAACATTTCAGTACTCACCAAGCATTTATAAACCTTCACTTCCTTATATTTTTTCAGGTCATGGGACAAAGAAGTAATGAGATCCAAACAGAAGGGTACAAAACCAAGTTTCGGAAGAGCAATTGTTAGGACTTTCGGCCTACGCTATTTCATGTACGGCGTAATTCATCTTTTTGACCAGTTAGTGCTCAGGTACGTTCAACAAATTATCAAGCAGAAGAAACCACACATTTCATACCTAAAAAAAGCATTTACTTCTTCGATAATGAGAGAACTGTACTGTTATGGTTTTGGAATAAAGAACAATAAAACGTTTGCCAAAGGTTGATACATTCGTCGAACCTTCCGACGAATGAACACTTTTAAGAATAAGGAAAAAAAATTAGAGACGACTTTGCCTCCGAAATGTATTTTATGTCTTCACTGTGTGTCAGAACAATGTTTTGTGCCACTGACATAGCAATTTGTTTGAGCTGTCCTATCGTAGGTCATCATGGCAGACCGGTATGTACAGTCCATTAATACCGACTTCTTACGGACGTAACTTGGTTAGTCGATAGGTAACTCTTCCGTAGTCGCATTTTAATTGGGACATGTGCGACCATCTGTCACACAAGTGAAGAAACGATACATGCATCGAAAAGTATCAAACATTTAACTTTTCATATGACTGGATATATATATATATATATATATATATATATATATATATATATATATATATATATATATATATATATATATATTTGGGAGTCAATTCTAAAATCATCCTGATGCTGTAGTTGCTGTTGAGAAGAAGGTAGAGAGGAAAATTGCAGTTTAGCGTCCGGTCTACGACAGAGTCTTTATAGACATGTATCACACAGTGAAAGAAGTAGATCGGTTATATCGAGGAAAATCATCTGAAGTAATTTAAGGAAACCACAGAAACTTTCAGTCTTGAATCACTGACATCGAGTGCAGGCTCGATGTTCATACACTCCTGGAAATGGAAAAAAGAACACATTGACACCGGTGTGTCAGACCCACCATACTTGCTCCGGACACTGCGAGAGGGCTGTACAAGCAATGATCACACGCACGGCACAGCCGACACACCAGGAACCGCGGTGTTGGCCGTCGAATGGCGCTAGCTGCGCAGCATTTGTGCACCGCCGCCGTCAGTGTCAGCCTGTTTGCCGTGGCATAAGGAGCTCCATCGCAGTCTTTAACACTGGTAGCATGCCGCGACAGCGTGGACGTGAACCGTATGTGCAGTTGACGGACTTTGAACGAGGGCGTATAGTGGGCATGCGGGAGGCCGGGTGGACGTACCGCCGAATTGCTCAACACGTGGGGCGTGAGGTCTCCACAGTACATCGATGTTGTCGCCAGTGGTCGGCGGAAGGTGCACGTGCCCGTCGACCTGGAACCGGACCGCAGCGACGCACGGATGCACGCCAAGACCGTAGGATCCTACGCAGTGCCGTAGGGGACCGCACCGCCACTGCTCCTGGGGTATCGGCGAGGACCATTCGCAACCGTCTCCATGAAGCTGGGCTACGGTCTTGCACACCGTTAGGCCATCTTCCGCTCACGCCCCAACATCGTGCAGCCTGCCTCCAGTGGTGTCGCGACAGGCGTGAATGGAGGGACGAATGGAGACGTGTCGTCTTCAGCGATGAGAGTCGCTTCTGCCTTGGTGCCAATGATGATTGTATGCGCCGTGCAGGTGAGCGCCACAATCAGGACTGCATACGACCGAGGCACACAGGGCCAACACCCGGCATCATGGTGTGGGTAGCGATCTCCTACACTGGTCGTACACCTCTGGTGATCGTCGAGGGGACAATGAATAGTGCACGGTACATCCAAACCATCATCGAACCCTTCGTTCTACCATTCCTAGACCGGCAAGGGAACTTGCTGTTCCAACAGGACAATGCACGTCCGCATGTAGCCCGTGCCACCCAACGTGCTCTAGAAGGTGTAAGTCAACTACCCTGGCCAGCAAGATCTCCGGATCTGTCCCCCATTGAGCATGTTTGGGACTGGATGAAGCGTCGTCTCACGCGGTCTGCACGTCCAGCACGAACGCTGGTCCAACTGAGGCGCCAGGTGGAAATGGCATGGCAAGCCGTTCCACAGGACTACATCCAGCATCTCTACGATCGTCTCCATGGGAGAATAGCAGCCTGCATTGCTGAGAAAGGTGGATATACACTGTACTAGTGCCGACATTGTGCATGCTCTGTTGCCTGTGTCTATGTGCCTGTGGTTCTGTCAGTGTGATCATGTGATGTATCTGACCCCAGGAATGTGTCAATAAGGTTTCCCCTTCCTGGAACAATGAATTCATGGTGTTCTTATTTCAATTTCCAGGAGTGTAATTGCTGGTGGGGTGTCGAAACAATAACGACCTTGCTGCCTTGCTGAGAGTCTGCACCATTTGCCACAATGTCAAGAAACATTTCACAGCTATGCCTGCCATCCGTCTCGCTCGACACATATTCAGACACACGCAGACCAATCACCGAATTCGTATGCAATCATCATTCCAAGGACATACGTTGTCCAGAACATGAATATGACCGCTTGTCAGGAGCCTGAACAACGATCTTTTGTAGCATGGAGTGGAGCAGAAAGGCAGTAAATGAGGTTCTGGGAGATTCCGACAGGGATGTGGAGCGATGCCCACTCCAGCACCGTGACCAGCTGCGCTAGTTCTTCCGGTTGAGAATCCACTGCACGATCAGCCCGATTGAGTTGATTCCACACATTCTCCACTGTGTGTAAATCCAGGGAATTTGGTGTCCAGAGAGTACAGTAAATGGATCCTGGTGCTATTCCAACAAAACACATATGCGGGAAGTGTACCACGTTTTATTATCCTGTTGGTAGATGCCATCGTGCTGAGGAAAGTGCATGTAGAGTTGGACTTGGTCCCCAAGGATAGATGCATACTTTAGTTCATCCATTGTAGCTTCCAAAATGACGGGATTACCCGAATGTCTTGAAAATATGCCCAAGAGCATAACCCTCGCTCCTGTGGTCTGGACCCTTCCAACGATTGTTGCAAGGTGTCTACTTCCAGGAGATAAACAACGTCCATCTGTCCGATGAGACATTAAAAATGACTCATCTAAAAAGGCCTACTGTAACCAATAGCGCGCAAGTTAAGCCTTCGTCGCCAATGAATAGCACAGCGTTCGCTGAGGAGAGGCACTATTAGTAGTTCATCGGTTCACGCGGGCAGTCATCTGCTGAACAGTTGTACGTCTGTTCGCCCGTAAACACCTCCGCAGCCGTCGTTCACCTCTGCCATCTGTGGCATCACAGTTACCTCGACACCGGTTCGAGTAACGCCATGCCATGCACGGTATACTTTAACCACGGCGGCATGCGAACGGTTTACAAATTTAGCCGTTTCGGGTGTGCTTCCATCCTTGGTCCGAAAACCAATGATGATGTCCGTTGGGGCACTATTCCTCCCCCCCCCCCCCCCCCAAACACCCTCCAGCGTTAGTGCTACCCCCTGCTGTCTGTGAGTGGTTACTGCACTTTGCCGTCGAACGTAGGCGCTGGTCACACTAATGAGACTGGACTGTGTATAAACAGGCGTTGTCTGGCAACACGACAAATTTACCACTGGTAAATCACTGAATTTCGCCTCCCATTGCATGCTGAGGCAGCAACGGCTCAGAGTTCCATAGAGTTGCTGAAGTATTATTTTGGGCGAACAACAGGTACGTTCAAGCTGCTATTTTGTGCAACAGGTATAATGCTTGCTGGTCCCTGTTAACTACAACGTGCTACTCAGGAAGTCTGTAGAACAATTACATGCCATCTGAAAGCTATTCATCGTACTTATCGGCGGTTACGTTAGCTCCGTTAGTGTCGCATCTGTTTCTTTGGCGTTCAAGCGGTGGTGCTTGGATCGTGTAGGGAAACATACCCTCTCGTTGGAGCATGGAGCGGAAGGTGAAGCTAGAAAGTTTATTTCACCGATAAAAAAAGTTATTGATGGCGTGTGTACGCATATCCCACGTAATACTGCAGATGATATGTTTAATACACAATCTAACCGAATCATGCGTGATAGAAACATAGAGGGTGACTCAGTAGTGATGTTAAAAACTTTCAAGGATCATGCGGAACGACAAATTTATCAAGCTGTGGTAATGAAGTAAGACACCTTAGTCCAGAAACGACCGAGTCTAAAGGTATGAGCATCTATTCAAGTTCCGCTTTAGCCTAAAGGATCTCCAGTACTCTCAGATAATTTCTCATGCTGCTGGACTAGCAACGGCGCACACAACTTTGTGTCAGAGAGACTGAAAATCCTAAATGCACAAAAGATTAAGAAAAAATACCATAAGTTGCTAAATTTAGACAAGTTGTTCAAAATGGCGTCCCCCAGCGTCGATGTAGGCATGTAATCGTGGCACAAAGTTCTGTCGTACCCTTTCTAATATCTCCAGTGTCGTCTGAACAGTGTCGCATGCAGTCAGAATTCTTGCCAGGACAGCACTTCACTCTCGACGGACGTCTGGTACAGGCGGTCCCATGAGACGAAATCAAGTGCGTTGTAATCAGGTGAACGTGAACCAACCCGTATATCTGTACACATCTGTAGCATGGCAAGTCCGTAACTACGCTCACGAGTAGGCGATCTGCAGACTTGAGTGATCTAATGACCAGTTTGCCATCCAAGTCCGACCATAAATAATTAGTGCTACCGGTACGAAACCGGATTGGGTCACTAGTTTTGGTATATCCGGGCAGACCGAATGGTGCGACGGGGAAAGGAGCAGCCTGTGCTGGAGTTTAAGGTAGGTGGTGTGAGCGACGATTGTGAAGAATAAACTTCGCTCCCCTACCAACATATTCGAGCCAGGTTGGTCACATGATGACTGTGATAGGATATGAGGACGTGCTTTCTAGAACTTGCAATTTTCTGATACGAATGAGATCCCATTTGTTAATAAATGAAGAACAGGGTTCCTGTGACATAGCAAAATGCAATAAATTTACAGACAAAGAACTTGGGTGCATGATGATATCACTGCATAACAGGGCAATCATATGACAAGACCCTGATGTCGAGGAAGTGACAGTGAAACATTCACAGCCATCCATCCCACCAACAACGTCTAGATCGGATGTGACAATAGACGCTGGAATTACTTCGGCAGAGAATCCGTGGTGCAACAGGAGAGCTGACATGAAGACTGTGGAATATCATCCCCGTTCCCAATGTATGGAGCACATGCTACATGAGATAATTAGAACAATTCGACTGTGACTGAAACGCGCCCTCACAGGAGTGATGACGTTAGGAGTAAACAACACACACAGATTGAGCGCAATAAATGTGCAGACGTAAGTGTTACCAAAGATGCGTAGCAAAATATAATAAAAATAGCACGCTCCGTAGCTTCAATAACATTTTGAAACTAACTTTTGTTAGTGTTTTATCAGTTTACTCGACGAAACAAGTAGGCAGCCATGGTTACTCCACAGGAGAGCTGAATGTACCTGTATGTAACATAGCTTTTGGTAACCAGTGACCGCTAAGGACTGCTACTAGTCCACACTGTGTGTATGTTTTTCGCTGTTGAAGAGTTCTCTGGCATTGAATTTCGGTGATGTCAGTGTTACTGAAGCTCATTTGTTATTGTTGTATATATCACTGGTGGATTGTGTGTGTGAATTTTATTGCAATGTACAAGGTAGTAAACTTTATCACGGCAACTACAAACATGAGCACAGATATTACTGGTAGATCAGTATCATCAAAATATGAATTGAGCAGTAGAGCTAGAGAAAACACAGACGGAAGTGGTTGACAATGAGGTGTCAAATGATTATGGCATGATAGTCGCATGCGACATGGGAAGTTCAAGTGCAACTGTTGGAACTATTAAACAAGAAGATTATGAGCAATTGTGGACTTAGTTCCAATGGTGAAGCAGCACACTAAATATTAACAAGTGTAGGGAAAATATTAAACTGACTAGGAAAGATAATGAACAGCCTAGGAAAGGTATTAGACGAAGTAGGAGAGCTCAACATCAGTTGATGAGTAAAAGTTTTTGTCTTACTCTATTGTGAGATGTGAAAGCAAATCAGTGTGTTGTGCTGTCGATCTGAATATAATTTCATACTCATAATTCGACAGAAAAAGTACCAACGTTCCAAATGTTGAGCTGTCCGTGTAGGAACAGTATTATTCCGTGCACAGACAGGCAGTAAAGTTTTGTGATCTGTGAAGAGGATGAATTTTCATCCGTAAATGTAATCTAGTAAGTACTTAACTGCTGATATAAACAATCACAAGAGCTTCCTTGTCGATCTGACTGCAATTTCTTTGTACCATTGTTGGATTCCATGTGAACGCAGTTGAACGTTCAAAACTATGATGTCGGTGGGACAGAATGGCGCCTTTACCGTAGTCTGAAGCATCCCCAGCAATCGTGGGCCTTTTGTCATACGACATTTGGTGTCAAGCAAACATTGTTTTAATTTGCTAAATACGAGTTGGCATTCACTGTTCCAGTTCAATTTGGTACAGCGATTCACTGATGGAAGCTGCATGTTGGAGAAATTTTCGGCATTAATTTATTGGTCCTAATAGGGACATAATTGCTTAACATCCTTGGGAGCTGAAAGGTTTTTAATGGCGTCAGTATGTTGCGGCGTCGACTTGGTGCCGTGTGCCCCATGTATTGTACTTCACGTTGAAAAAAAGTTGCCTTTGTCACTTTTGGATATCAGATTTCTTTCTTGTCGAATTTTGAAAACAAATTTCAAATTATGGAAATTCCTGTGGGGTTGTTGCAGCCTCACTTCGGTCGTCCAACTAGTTCACAATGTTAGGAATTTGCTGAATTGATTGTTTTAAATACCGCTGGAACAAACTAAAAGCACTGGCAATTCCAAAAGGTAATGTTTTGTAGTGATAGAGACCAAATGTAGTATGCATCAACATAAATCTCTGTGTGCCTTCGTCCAAAGGGATTTGCAAACATTCCTGGCAATGGCAAACATCACCAGCTAATTCTGACATCAGTTCTTCCGGCTTGTGGACAAAATGTGTCAACAACAGACTGAGCACTAGTCGTCGCTTTGAAATCTCCGCAGTTTCGCTGTGAACCGCTGGGATTCGTTACATCGACGATCCGTATCATCCCTTGGCTACTGGTCACTGATTCGACTCGAATAAACTCATCCTGATCAAGACTACGAAGTCCCCACTTTGTTTTATCTTTTAACACAGGAGAAATGTGCTTGGCAAAATTTCGCCACCACATTCAGCTGCAGCGTAGTGTGTGACGCGTAACCTATGATGCGTCATATTTTCCTAACCGGTGTTTTAACTTTCCATTTAGAATTTCACTTCCTCGTGAAAACTGAAACAAAAAGACCCAGTCGTTGTAAACTGAATTTTCAAGTACGAATGTTGCCTGTTTCGTAAATTCTGTTGAAAAATTGCCCTTTTACTGGTTTCTCCTGACTGCTGTAACAGAACAGTGAACTTATTAATGACTGAAACTGACGACCCTGTGACAATTAGAAAATGTATTGGGATTTTGTGAACTAGAAGAGTCTCAGATAATGACTTGTTACTGACGGAAAACATATTTGCTTGAGCATCAGGTTTTTTTTTTTTTTCGTATTGCATCTCAGTCCTGTGTCTGGTCTTTCTACAGAAATTACAAAGTACATTATAGCAGAAACAAGTATCCTTTTTGGTTTATGCCACAGCGTGAAAAAGATTGTAATTTAGCATTTATAAACTTGTTTCCTGACTTTAAAAAAAAATGGCTCTGAGCACTATGGGACTTAACATCTGAGGTCAGCAGTCCCCTAGAACTTAGAACTACTTAAACCTAACTAACCTAAGAACGTCACACACATCCATGCCCGAGGAGGATTCGTACCTGCGACCGTAGCGGTCACGCGGTTCCAGACTGAAGCGCCTACAACCGCTCGGCCACTCCGGCCGGCCGGACTGTTTCATTCGAGTAGTGTGTCCGCCCTGTGTTTTCCGGGGCTGGTCGTGCTGGTAGCATGGCCATGCGAGATGCTATCAGGCACTGAATGCATCAGCGTCCTCGCACTGTAATGCTTGAACAAATACATGCCTTTGTTCGTATGACCGAATCAACGGCAGACAGTCTTATAAAGACGTTAGGGGAGTGTATAACAAGCATATCGTATATTGCTGAATCTGCAGAAGATTTATTGTACTGATCTGTTTCACAATGAAATTTACAGTCCCTAGTCAGACCTTGTAACTGAGTAATTCACGCTTTATGGTTCTGATTTGACTTCTTGAAACATTGAAAAAAATTCTGTGTGGCAGCAGCGAGACGGACTTTCGAGTCAAAATATCTCTCGAGCTTCACAAGCGGGTGACAGTTTCTGAGGAGGCTGAAATAGAGTGCAGCCTGCACATGCTAATAAAAATAGTTTTTATTCCACATCGTCTGGTATCTGATGCATGATGCAGTGCTGCACCACACGCTATATACAGGATGAAGAAAAATTGCCGCACTTGGAGGTCGGTATGCAATTCTTCATCCATTTTCAAGACAAAAGTTTAACTAGAACAAGCAGATCGGGAGCGCCTTGAAAAATATGCTAAAACGAAGAACTAGTATACTGTTATATCGTGCAGGGCATCGAAATGTGCGGAAGAATGTGTAGCACTATGCACTACGCTGCTGGCCGTCGTAGCTCGCTTAGTACGCACCGGCACGTTTTCCCCGTGTGTTCAGTCAGAGGGCTGGCTGTTCTCTGTGACAAAAACCTGAGTGAAACGTGCAGCGGTCAACTTCAGCAGGTGTCACGTGACGCCGGCCTAGACCAAATGCTCAGAACATTAATGGTCAAAATGAATAGAGGAAAAAAACATGAAAGAAGACTGGTGGGGCGTTCAACCCCACATAAACCGAGCTATGGTTCTTCGAGTCCTCATCAGGCTACTTTTTTAATTTTTTAAACGTCCGTTCCCAAGTTCTCTTCGTTTTATAAGCAGAACATCATTTTATCACATGAAAATAGCCTATCACATGACAGTGGGATCCATTAAACTGCATGCACGTTTGTACTAACCAAGCAGAACACAATCACAAATGATAATTTCAAACTCATCTTGGGCGTCTACGATGGAGTACACAAACAACGAGTATGTCGATTTGCTCTTGGTGCTGGGTGCATCCGATAGCAAAGACGCTGCTCCTCCTACGTATGCCACACAGTATACTCAAAGGCGCCATCCCGATAAGAATGTTTTTCGTCTCCTAGAGCAACGCTGTCGCAAACTGGTTATCTTCGTCCACAAGTAATAGACAGATGTCATCCGAGGACTAGTCATACATCCCAAACAGAGGACGCGATTCTTGAAACTGACGAAGTATCCGTGATATTAGAGACAGTTGCAGAGATCACAGTGACTGGAATTGTTGCACGATGAAGAACTGCATCCATATTGCTACACATTAACTCAACGCAAGTGATCGGATGAGTGCATTCTACGAGTACAGTTTTGAGAATGGCTTTTGCACCAAGTAGAAGATAAAGAACATTTATAAATAATGTCATATAGACTGATTAATCTAGCTTCAGTGGTGAAGGTATTTTCAACCTCCACAGCAGTCGTTATTGTCGGAACACAACCTACAACGCATCTGTGCACGTGGCTTTCAGGTACGCTTTACCATGAACCTGTGATTTGGAATCGTGCCCCTACCTATTCCCAGACAAGTTGAACGCGTCCCTGCATCATATGTTTCTTTGAAATTCTTCGCCTGCCGCATTAAAAAACGTAACACTTGATGTTCGGCGACAGCTATGGTTTCAGCATGATGGTGAACCGTAACCCTTTCGAATGAATGTGCGCAATTATTTAAATAAAACACTTCCAGGGAAAGTGATTGGTCATGGAGCTCCAATGTTCTGGCCTCCACGTTCAACGGACCTTAATCCACTTGAATCTTATTTGTGGTAACACTTAAAGAAAGAAGTTTATAGTACTTCACCTAAAGATGTACGCGTCCTTGATGTGCCGCAAATAGTGAATGCAGGTGCGTTGCATATGGTTGTGAGGAAAAAAGGTTCCTATAGATTTACTGTGATCGTGAATTTGTAATCAGAAAATAATTAAAGAAAAACTGCATGAAGAAAATTAATATTGTGTAAACCCCACCAACCCGTTTTACTTCGGAAAACTCTATAAGAGAAGTCTCCGAACCCTGTTCGTAAAACAATCTGAAGCTAATTTGACAAATAATGACACAGTGTATTGTAATTTTGCCTACTAGTAACAGTTAAACCCATATAAATTTGCATCTAAACATGAATGAATGAGAATATGACATTAAGTGGCTTGTAAACAAAGATCGCATACTTTGACAACCGTCAGATTCAAATTCCCTCCAATACACTAACTTGAACCAATGGAGGATAAGCTACTTCCTTGTAACTGATTGGTGTAAATAAATTCAATGGCAGTTGCCTCAACTTACACATGTGGCCACATTCCGCAGTGCAACACATAAACTCTCCTTTCTAAATTACTGTACCTACACATCGAAACACGTCTTTCCAAAAGACGCATACAATGTATGCAACCACTGTTACAAATACACTGAAAATCAAAAACAAATAAATGATGTCGATAAGTACTGTTAGGGGTGGGGTCAACAATCATAAAGGTGAACAGTCTTTACAATACACTACTTTTATATACAGAAAGAAACATCAAGAGATAATCGATTACAAAGCATAAAGCAATTAAATTGGTTGCAGATGTGTTTCTGGAAGAGAGGAATGTTTTTGATTCTTATCTGTTCTGGGTCGGCGTGATGTGGCCACGGCGGTAGAAGCAGTTTCAAGTTGCTGATATGATTGCTATAAGTTCATCCAGTCGTATCCTTGACATTAAAAATCCTGTTTCCTTACATCCTGTTTCGGCTGGCGGTGGTAATATGTGGTGTAGCATCCATTTGTCGTAGGCCAGAACAAAGTAACTGCTTTTGCAGCATTTGAAGGTCGTATTAGTTCAACTGCAACTTTCACACATAGCAGTTTGCCACACTCCACTTGAAGTGTTTAAATTGTTATGACTTGCCAATTGCGAAATTAGGCAGTCCATCTACAGTTAATATTCATGGTTCATAATAATACTGTTGCCGCGCAGTCACTAACGTAGCAACACGGTTGACAGTTACCACATGGGCAGTTAGTGTTTTCGCACACGTGATACATCGTAGTCAAGAAAATGAGCAGTATTAAATTCACAGTTTATGTAATGCAGCTCAAATCTAAACCGACGACAATACTGTCTGTTCACGAGAGCATTGTCACTGCCACAAGCACCGTTCTGAAAAAACCAACAGCGTTTGCGTAATTCAATGTCCGTTTAGAATATCCATCATACAGTCAAACTTCGAACCGGTCTAACACAAGAAAGTCCAGAATTATTATCGCGTTAAACGCACACCATTACCACACTCGCTTCCGTGCCGGCATGCTTTCGCGCCATCTGCCACTGTCTGCTCATGTTCGACCCGACAACTATCGATACCTCCCTCGCTCCACAGTTCTTACAAAACTTCTGCCTACTGCATTCCGTTTCACACAATACATTTATTAAAACTATTTGAAGATCACCAGAAACAAAAAATCGAAGTCCTTACGTAAGGAACTCGTACAGAAAATAGCACAGTAACCATAGTCACACACTTCATGTTCCACACTGTATAACCAAATGAAAAACATTCTATATCATCGGAAATACATCTATGGATTACAAGGTAATAAAAGAAAGGAAAAAATTATATCTTGTTGTTAATCATGGCATCACAGGGTCCAGCAAAGTATGATCCAGCGAATGGCGAAGTGTTTGTAAATGCAAGGTGGTCGCTTTGAACAACTTCTGTAAAGTGAACGTTGCTCATACATATACATACTGGCTCTGTGAAGATAAGCCTGTACATCAGACGCAAAGAATGTAATTATTGTGCGTAGCATAACGTGCAATCTAGGATAGCATAACTATTGTGTATTTTGAACCACTTTGGAGACAGACAATGTTACTGTATCCACCAATGCTTTCTGGTGACTTTATTTGTGTCATGGACGAAACAAAGCGGTCGTTTACGTTTGTAAGAAGTTCATGTTATGTCTTAATGTTTAACCCTTTCAGGGGCAAAATAATTTTTTTTTTAATTTTTACTTGTTTTTATTGTATTAATTTTTAAACAGTGCGACTGAAAAATGTAAAAATTAAATGAAATATACATAAACTGAACACATACAGGGTGGTTTCAAGTGGAACCACCACAACATTCACGGAAATAAATGCATTATTTTGGTTATTATTACAGTACATATAGTATTAATGTAAACAGAACAGTATTCTGCATTTAATACATGCATGAAAGTTACCTAATACAGAAGAATACAGTCACAATTTGAGTACAAAGACGTTCGCTCACAGTGTACAAAAATGGCTATCCAACTCGCCTCACTACTTGCTAATATTTACAGATTTGGAAGCAGTTCCAGCAACAGCCGCTAGAGGCCAGCACCAACTAGGTTGCTGAAAGATGTCCCAAATGGAGCCACTGCCCTTTTGCCACAAAATGAGAAAATTGTAGGGGGTTTCAAACGGAACCACTTCCCCTGAAAGGATTAAATAAAAATAACAGTGACAGACAGAAATATACCAGATACTGCATTATGGAAGTGTGAACTGGATAGAATTTGATTTTTTGAGTGAAAAAAGAGGTTTGGTTCAAATGCGGTCGGCGAGTCCGCATATCTGTTCCCACCAAGCCAATGCGACGGCCACGGAAAAATGCAGAGTTCAGGCTTCCTGTTCTCGGCCACGCTGCATGTAGTTATAGAGTTGCCAGAGCCTCGTTGCTAGGTTCACTTTCGTCTTGATTTGGGATAAGGAATCACAAACCGACTGCCAAGTGATACATTTTTTTCTTCGGCGTATATAGCTGTTTCAGGCCTTAGTTTTCCGATCAGACGCCGGAAAGTGTTGTTTTTGGCTTTTGTCCTTCCTTTCTTTAGATCTGGCCATGGGTGCCACAACGAAGTTCTGGGTTGCAGACAGTTGCAATCATATTGGATCACCTGCAGGATGATCGTTTCTGGTTGGTCCGTGTCTGAAAAATCTACTCAGAACAGTTTATCAAATTCGTCGAAAGGAAATTGACTGGCAGTCTTAGAAGTTGGTATGTACAGAATTTCAAGCCACGCAGTATTGTCACAAAAATCGAAGTAAAGTAGCATGCACACAGAAATAAGTGAAAATAAAAATCCCATCCTATTCCACAAGCCTTTCCTCCAACATTATTTGCTGTTTTCTCGTCGCCGTTGTTGACGAGAAGACCATGGGTGTGCACAATCTCGTTGTCAGAGTTGAGAAATGAAGAAAATATCATGAATCTTGACTTGTTACCAGCGTTGCGCACTGGTCGAAATTTGATATCCACATTTTCTAGTTTTTCTGTTTGCCAACAATCTATAAACGCCACCAATACAGAACAAAGCAGTTCTCTAAAGTGAATCAGTGAAACCTCCTGTCTTAGCGAGACACGCTGCCGACCACACACCTGGTCACCTGTTGTTTACTACAACTCAGCTAATGACAGATTATGGCGCCTGACAGTAAAACTGAACTGTTGACCTCCAGTCATGTATCTCCAGTGTAACCTCCACTCCCTCGGCAGGTCCCTCCTGGCAGATTTTGCTCTTCGTCGTGTGTGCTCGTTCTCGTGCAGTGGTTTTAACAGTACCATCGTTCTGGTGTAGATTTTTAATACTGTCCCAACTTTTATTGTGTGCTTGTGACTTCAGTGTATTTTACTGCTACGCACATTGCAACCTGTGTTTTTATTTCTATGTGGCCTCTTTTTTAACTGTGCCTCCCAATGAAAGTCTCCGTGTAAGCGTATATTTTCATCCCCATTTTCTGCCCCTTACTACGTGTGTTCCCGTTTTTATCACCCTTTATTTATGACTCTTTACATCTTTTTTTAGGCCTGTAGTGTACCTCGGCTGAAGAGCGGCGAATTGTGCGGCTGCCAACCCTCCCCTGCTCATTTGGGGCCGGGAAATAAAATTACAGTAAAGGAGAAGAAATTGCTTCAACGCTGGTTTAGCTCTGTCTAGAGAATCTTTTTCTTCCCCCTGATTCGGTGTTCATCATATGGGTCAAATTGTTTCTTCAATAAGAAGGAATAGGTATCGTTGTCTCTTCCTAGCCTTTCTTTTTTTTCTCTCTTTAGTTTCAACTTTTTCTGTTGGTTCTTGAATACTGTGAATATTGCTTAAGTTTCTTGTGTTAGTCTTTACAGGCTTACAGCCTATTACAAAAAACGTTTTGACCACTTCACGCCCTCGATGTTTTCACAAACTTCCTCTAAGTCTATAAACACGTAAAAAGGATTTAAAAATAAAATTCGGATTGCACAATCCCGAATTTACCACAGAGAACTGTCTTAGCACTTAGATATTCCCAAAAGAGCCTTATAATGACTTTACTCACAAATGGTGTTCTTCAGTAGCTACAGACCACAATTCGGAAACAAATCTAGATTTAATTATCTGAAATGATTACTCTACATGCTCTTTATTCTTATCACATCTCTGACACAAGCGAAATGTGGAGTTATGAAATCTGTCTTACTCATAACTGAGTTAAAGATCGCTCCTCAGCGCCTTCAAGGTGTTTCGTCTGTCAAACACTGATAAGCACGTCCCTTAGTAGTTACAAGTGACCACTCCCTTCTGACTGACTGATTACTTGTGCTCTGTGCTTTTGTGTGATGATTTCTCGACAAAGTGTAGAGGTCGGTTGCGCTCTAGCACGCTAGTCAAAATTTACTGGCACACAGTACGCCACAGAATAGTAGATAGGTGACAACGACAGCAACTTGTGTGCATTTACTGTTCTTTAAAAGTACCAATTACTGTATGAGTCATCTCTATGTGACGATGAAATTTTGATGATAACAGGGAAGGGAAACGAAAGACTGACAGATGAAATGCCCGTGAGTTGCGTAACGTCAACCTAGAGTTAAGATCAATATACTTCTGTCTGTGATGGTGCCATATAAATGGCCATTATGTGCAAACTTCATTAATGAGAAAATACGTTGTTTATTTTTTAGCAAAAAAAAAAATGGTTCAAATGGGTCTGAGGACTATGGGACTTAACGTCTATGGTCATCAGTCCCCTAGAACTTAGAACTACTTAAACCTAACTAACCTAAGAACATCACACAACACCCAGCCATCACGAGGCAGAGAAAATCCCTGACCCCGCCGGGAATCGAACCCAGGAACACGGGTGTGGGAAGCGAGAACGCTACCGCACGACCACGAGATGCGGGCTATTTTTTAGCATTTGAGCCATTACACATTATAATCAATTATATCTAAACGAAACTAAACACAGGGTTAAGCCAACTATCTGCTTTCTTGCTGTTTTAGATTCATACATTTGCTTTCTTTCCTTGTTACAGAGTAGCTCAGCCAATTCTGTTGGGCTTGACTATACAGTATTTCAACCCAGATAGTAATATTACGGAACAGGAAGCATACATTTATGGCAGCCTTATGGTGCTAATCAACTTCCTCAAACTATTCTGGCATCATCACCACACAATGTTGACCACTTACGTTGGCATGAGAATCAGAGTTGCCTGTTGTGCTCTGATTTACAGGAAGGTGAGTTTTATCTAAGCAATTTTCACGAATAAAGGTTTTGGGTATCACTTTCTTTTCATTACAACACTAAGAGTACTAAGAAAGTATCAATGACACCACTCTGTAAAACACGCAATGGTATGTAAACAGAAGCTGACGTCCTCCCATCCACTATTCTCTAAACGTAACACTAATAAAATGAAAACTTCCTCTTTATCTTATCATATGTTTATAAGATGTGTCATAGCTAGAAAATAAAACGAGTACAATAGTGATTGTGAATATACAGATGTAACTAAAAAAACTGAGATGTTTTTCGATACTGTAGAACAGTAGTTTGTGATGATAGTTGGCACTGATCTCATAATCACAACACAACAAATAACGTTTTAGATTTTGATGATGTTTTCATAAATCGAGGTTAACATTCATACTATCAAGAGTCACGCCATCGATATTCCAGGTTCATTTACACTCATGATTTTCAATATTTACACAAAATGCTTTATGTCATAACTAGATCTTGTAAATAATCAGCTTTATATAACAATAACTGCTGTGTACAAAGCATACGCACATTATATGTTCAGCATGGCAATGCTCAGATTTGTGTACCAAATGGAATTATTGTAAGGGATCCGGGAGATCCATTTAATATATTTGTGTCACTTACTTGTATTGTTTCTAGCTTCCCGTATGAGGTGGAAGCCAACATAGGAAAAGACGTGCGATTTTCTTCCAGTCATTGCATGTATGTATTGTTTTTCCAGTTCTTTCTCCTGTGTCCTAAACCTGTATTTTGATTCTGGAAGTTGGTTTGAATGTGCGAGGCGACTGTGTTTTCTCGTGGTTGAAGGGAGTTGCATCTCGCCGTTGCGCGGCTCTGCGTCGATATCTGATGCTGATAGGTAACTTCCATCACACCACAAAGGAGGCATCTGTGTCTGTAACTAACAGCATCGGGTGAATTTCGTTCACAGCTTGTCTTTTGATTCAACTTACATTACTCACCAGTTGACCAGAGATTTGTAAGTAGTTAGATCTATCAATACTCAGTAGAGTGCTCCATGGAGCTTCGGCTATGTATAACTGAAATGCGGTAGGAATGAAAGTTCGAGTGTAATAAATTTGGAATGTTGTGGCAGACATATCCGGAGTGTAGTTATAAATTTGACTGCAAGGTAATTATGGAAGTCTGCAGGCTTTCGTGGCCGTTGTCACTGAAGTTAAAATCTTATTGGTTATTAGGCAGTGTCAGGAGATGAGCTACCAACGCCCCTTCTTCTGCATTAGCCAATGACTATGGCCCACCAATGGTAGCCATACAGCCATATGAATTTTAACCAATACTATCTCTACCCCAGCACGAACGCCAGAAAACTCCCCCTTTATAAGTGGACACGACACTGGTCTCTGACAGAGTTCTAGCAGTAGTGGACACCAAAAGATCCTGAGGAAGATCCCAGCAGAGGAGTCGAAACGTCGAACATTTTAGAAGAAACATGACGCGGCCTAATAACCCAGAAGATTTTAACTTCACTGCAAGGGACTTGTCTGAAGGGAATGAATGTAACTACGAATTATCAGTCAATGGACAGGCGATTTGTAGCAAGTACTGTGGTCTACGTCATCAGCTTAATCAGAAAACTGATATGTCTAACCTCATTACCATAATTTCCTTGGAGTTCAATGCCAGTTATGACAATTTTGATTTCGGAAAAATGCACAGCTACGATCATGATACAGTTGTTTAGGCACACGTACTTTATAATCTAACAAGTGACTGAAATATGGTCAATAATGGGTGGACACCTTCTTTTTAATTCTTGATAAGTGAAATCGTGCCGCATGTACACACTTAGAGATGTAGTTACAGGTACTGAAATGGTCTTGGTATATTTTATTTTATTTATTTATTTATATTTCTGTAACCCTTAGGCTTAGAATGTTATGAGATAATTTGTACTATTTGTTTAGTGTTTAATTTCATATGTGCACAAGAACTTTCGATTTTTATGTGAGTAGTACTATATCTATAAATCATTTGGCTACCACATGGAGTGGTAAGACAAAGTTTTTGCTCCCTCAGTGATTTAGATTCATTCAAGGGGTCTATTTGTGCTTAAGCAGTTTTGGAATTCTAAATTTTACTGTAGTTAGAGGACTTTGTAATTAGGTCTTTATTTAAGCACTTTTTGGGGTGTACTGCAGTAGTATTGGCGTCTTCCTTTCTTAGTCTTTCGAAGTGCTTGTCTCTTGTGATTTTCCATTAAGATGTGATTTTTGTGGGTAAATAGTGGGGTTTCCTACTTCACATTTTCGTCAGTGTTCCACCATGTGTTCAGTACATTATGTTGAGGTACGTACTTGTGTTCATCATTGTATTGTGCAAAATTTTCTTCGTGAAATTGATACCTAGTCCTGTAGTTAAATTTGTTCTGTTTTTATAATTTTAGATTTAATGTCTTTTCGTGATTTTCTTACATTAATGTTTCTGTTCACTGGCATGCTCATCAGATTATGCTGCAATCGATTGCTCTCTTTTTTGGTATATATCAAGTAGGCCTACTTACATGTATAATATGATATTTTAATTTGTATTTTTCTCAGTTTACCGAACTGTTTCGGTTTTTCTACTTGTTCATTGTGATGACTTGCTTTTCTGAACAATCTCTAGTAGTTTCAGTAGATGCGGTGATGCGTTAGCTTCTCTCTTGCTAAATCTGTTTTTGTAAGAGTGACTGAGTGATTGACTACGTATTTAATCGTTTTCCCTATGAATCCACAAGTTTCTTCCAAACCTTACATTACGATCCAATGATCCCAATTTGAGATAAACGGGAGTACATTTCCTATAGTTGTCGGCTGATGTTATTACGAGTGCAGATTATTGCTACTGTGGTTGGAAGGAGAGCCAACCGTTTTTTTCTAAAGGATGCCGAAATGCACGCGTCTCAGCCCACGCAGGCTGGCGCGAGGTCTGGAACATGACAAGGGAACTAGAATTGAGAAAAACTGACGCAGCTGGTGGAATACTCAACCTCAATCCATTAACGGAGAACGTCGCTCTTTATGCTACATGATTCAGCAAATAACGCAGCTGAAGGCCATGCCAACCATCCTCTCGGCAAATGAGAGCGCAGAAGTCACTGAACCATCGCTAGCAAAGTCGGCTGTACAACTGAGGCGAGTGCTAGGAGGTCTCTCTAGACCTGCCGTGTGGCGGCGCTCGGTCTGCAATCACTGATAGTGGCGACACGCGGGTCCGACGTATACTACCGGACCGCGGCCGATTTAAAGGCTACCACCTAGCAAGTATGGTGTCTGGCTGTGACACCACATTCCTCCCCCGCAAATCGGCGTACGGTTGTGGCATAAGGCTTCTGCCCGCCGTGGGGAGGACCGCATGTTGACGTATGCGACGAGGTGGGGAGCCTAACAACAGGCGAGGCAGTGCCTCCCGCACCCTGCCATTCGGACCGCGGGGAGCTAGGGAACGCCTGAAAACCTGCTCCAGGGTGCACGCCAACATGCGGTGTATGCGGCCGTAGAGAGACAGGAGGGGCCGAAGGGTCGATCTCCCTCGGGCCGGAGCACCCGACGGGCGAAGACGACATGTGGTCTGGAGCGGGCAAGAGTTCCCTGTAGGAGGACAACTGGTCACGGGAAGCGATCGGCGGCGCGTGACCCAGGGAGGCGCCCGGCGGTTGCAGCGATGCGTCTACTGCGGGCGTCGCCGGCGGGAGAACAGGCGGCGGCGGCGGTGGCGGCGGCGCGTCGCCATGGGGCAAAATGGAAGGCAGCGTCGGTAACACCTGGGTCGGAGGCGAGCCAGTAGATGAGTCCCCGGGGCGCCGACCGGACGGCACCGTCGCTGAAAGCAGACGGCGAGCGGAAGATCCCGTGCGACGACAGAGGCGCAGCTGATTGAGATGCCGAGGCACCTCACCAGAGGCCCCCAAAACCAGATACACAGCGCGTCCGAGGCAGCGAAGAATGCGCCCTTCGAGCCAACGCCGTGAACCTCGATATGGGCGATAGTAGACAACGTCGCCGGGAGCTAAAGCAGGTGTCTGCTGCTGCACAGGAACCTGATGCGGCGGATATAGCAAAGACATCAAGGTTCGATGACGACGACCGTGGAGCAACTCAGCCGGCGAGCGACCATTTCGGGGCTGAGAACGATACAAGGACAAAAAGAGCAATAACGCGTCCTCCCGAGAATGCGACTCTTTTAACTTCAACATCTGTGACTTGAAAGTCCTGACCAATCGTTCAGCGGCACCGTTTGACTGTGGCGAAAACTGCGTGGACGTCAGATGTTGAAACCATTGGCCTTGCAGAATGACTGAAATTCTGCGGACATGAATTGTGGGCCATTGTCGGAAACAATAGTCAGTGGAAGACCTTCAATGCAAAAGATAGCGGATAACACTTGGATGGGGGCAGATGACGTCGTGGAAGACATCCGGACAACAAAAGGAAAATTACTGAATGAATCTACCACAACCAACCATCGAGCATTCCAGAATGAACCAGCAAAATCGATGTGTAAGCGTTGCCAAGGGGAACTGCCTTTTGGCCATGCAAAGAACTTCCGCGGTGGAGCTGATTGTTGTTCGGTACACACCATCCAAGAAGAACACATATTCGTAATCGCGGCATCGATTCCAAACCAAGTACAGTGGTGACGAGCAAGTTGTTTCGTTCTCACTATACCCCAATGTCCTTGGTGGAGAAGCTGTAAGAGGACTGTAACGAACGTGGTACCACGACCCTGGACTGATCATTATCAGAACGCAACAGCAAAACACCACGTCGTACAAAACGTCTCTCCTTGTGAGCAAAAAATCGGCGAACCGACGGGTCCCCGATCCGTGACTTTGACAAGGGTCATTGCGTAGCAACAAAACGCAGAACGGGAGCAAGGACAGGGTCGGCAGCTGTGGCCGTAGCTACACGACGAAAATCAGTTGGAAACGATTCGACCACGTCATCGGTTTCCGCATCAATGAACATGCAAGCAAGTTCGGAGGAATCGAAAGCCCTATCCTCAGCAACAGGCAAGCGGGACAACGCATCGGCGTTTCTATCTTAGATACAAGATATCGTAGCGGTACTGCGAGAGAAAAATAGACCAGCGAATGAATTTCTGCGCTGTACGTGGAGGTACAGGCTTGGTCGGATGAAAAAGCGATGTCAAAGATTTGTGGTCTGTGATTCTGATAAAGTGACGACCATACAAGAAATCATCAAAGTTTGTAACACCAAATACGGGAGCCAATGCTTCTTTCTCGATCTGTGAATAATTTATTTGCGCAGACGAGAGCAATTTGGACGCAAAGGCAATAGGGCGATCGTGCGATCCATCTTTATGCGCAAGCACAGCACCGATCCCGAAATCCGATGCATCCACCATCAACAAGAGGGGCTTCTGGGGGTTGAATGGCGTAAGGCAAGTATTGAAAAGCAACGCCGATTTCAGCTGGCGAAAGGCGCGTTCGCATTCCGTCGTCCAGACGAACGGAACACCTTTACGGCGTAAGCGATGAAGCGGAGCTGAAAGGGAAGAGCCGTGTGGTAAATAACGTCGATAATAATTAATTTTTTCCAGCTCACTCTGTAGTTGCTTCAAATTCTGCGGCGAAGGCAAGTCGTGTATGGCAAGAAGGTGCGTGGGACTGGGATGTATACCTTGGGAATTGATTACATGTCCCAGGTATGGTAAGTTCCGAGCAAAAAACACACATTTGTCCTTTCGCAAGCGAAGACCATTTTGTCGCAAGACCTGAAATAATGTTCTGAGATTGGCCAAATGTTCTTCTTCCGTCTTTCCGGATGATCACAATATCGTCCAGATAATTTGCTACAGTAGGGACCGACGCACAAATAGTTTGGAGATATTGCTGAAACAATGCAGGGGCGGATGCACACCCGAATGGCAGTCGTTTGAATCGGTACAAACCAAGATGCGTGTTAACCACCAAAACGCGCTGGGATTCTTCATCCACCGGTATTTGCAAGTACGCATCTGCTAGGTCCAACTTCAAAAAATATTTTCCCGGGCACAATTTGTCAAAAAGATCTTCCGGTCGGGGTAAAGGAAAAGTTGCAATCATGAGTTGAGGATTCACTGTTGCCTTGAAGTCCACACAAAGTCTCAACTTTCCGGAAGGTTTTGGCAAAATTACTAAGGGTGATGCCCAGAGAGAAGCCGGCACACGTTCAATTACACCTTGTGATTCCAAATCGTGTATTGTTTTTGCGACCTCATCACGCAATGCGTGGGGACCATGGCGGGCTCTGAAAAATTTCGGTTGCGCGTTTACGTTCAGTTCCAAATCTGCTTCATAGTTCTTAGCGCAACCGATGCCCGGTGCAAAAAAGTCGGCAAATTCTTCACATAGACGAGAAACACTGTCTGAAGGCACAGTCTGGTTCACTGATAGGACCTGATTTACTATAGACAAGTTAAACAACCGAAATAAATCGAAACCAAACAAGTTCACTGCAGAAGAAGAACGAAGGACGTAAAATGACACAAGTTTTGTTTGTCCTTTGTATGTTGCACGAAGGCTGGATTGTCCTAACACAGGGATCCGTTGACCGGAATAGCTGCTTAGCGTAACATTTGCGGCACGCAGCGGAGGTGTGCCGAGCAGTTTGTAAGTATCTTGATTGATCAGTGAAACTGGAGCTCCGGTATCGAGCTGGAATGGTATCACTTTGCCGTTAATGTCCCAGTCCACAAAACGTTTATTGTCCTGCTGACGACAAGAGCAACGTGAACTGACACTGGCACATAATCACTTGCGACTTGACGGGAGTTCCGGCAATGTCGACGCACACTATTTTTGGGACGAACACAGTCACTGCTAGAGATAGTGGCACTGGGCGGAGTGGAATGAACTACATGAATTTCCATGGGCGAAGTTTCGCGAGCCTGAGTATCCTTGGTTCGATTCCGATTCCAGCGCGAAGCAAAGGGCCTGGAACGGTTTTGAGCTTCCGATCTGAGCTTTCTCTGGCAAACACTCTGAACATTACAATAAAAGCAAATAGCTTGGCGTGACGGGCAATTCTGACGCGAATGTTCAGTAGCACACCGCGGGCATGATTTGATCACTGCATTTGCATGCCGGCGCGGCACACGTGGCTGAGAGCCTAGCGGCAGCGGCGCGGCCGGGCGCGAGGACTGTTTACTGCTCCGTGCAGCTCGCCCGGCGGGCGGCCAACAGTGTTGGTGGGATCAGTCTGTCATGTGCCATTAGCCAACGACGTAGATGCAATAATCTGCCTTCATCTCCTTCTCGAAGATATTGACTTTACTGTAAATAATAATATCTTAATAGAAGACGTGTATGCGTAATAAGCGGCATATGGTTGTGTGTTGCACAGCGATACGTGTAGAAATTCTGTGTGTGCTCGTTAAAGGACTACATTCTACCAACTGTCTCCTACTTCATCCAGACTCCGTTTACTTACATGTTCAGATGAGGTATGAGTGCTGGTCACTGCACCAGCCTCATGCAGTCTTGTGTAAACACGAGTAAACGGTCATGAATCTGCCACTCTGCCGTTAGGAAATCGTCTTTGGTATTCTCTACAAGCAGCAGGAGCGTTTCCATTATAAAACCCGCGTATAGATATGTCTTGTGTCATGGCGGCTGCAGTGTAACACGTGTTAAGTTCGGCTCGCGAAATTTAGTCGAATTCGAAGGTGTTCTCGCAGGTGGTGTTGTCTAGTACAAGTGGAAATCGTGTAAACAACAGTGTTCTGTGCAGTAGTGCTATTTTTTTCTGTGCTCCGCCAATATATGCGAGAAAATGGTAAACAGAAGAGTCAACAGCAGCGCGTCCAGCAGCGGGGAAGCAGCAGGTGCGGCGGGCCTGCTCCTGGCGGAAGGTGCGGCCGCGGCTCCCGGTATAGCGGAGCTGGTCCGCTCTGAGGTAAACGATGCGCTTCGCGATAAAAACAACCTCGATCTGATAGCAGGCACCATATCAGATACTGTAACGGCAGCAGTATTGGCCAAAATGCGTGAAACTGTTGAGGCCAATACTGCCGAAATTACAGCACTAAAAAAGTCTGTGTCTGAATACGAGAAAAAGGCACGAGAGTTGGAAGTGAAACTATCTGTCGCCACAGACGAGCTAGAACAGTACCAAAGGCGAAATAGTCTACGACTGTTTGGAGTAGCAGAAAATAAAGAAGAAGACACGGACAACCTGCTTATACAGGTTGCGCGTGAAAAATTAGGCGTTGAAGTGACCAAGGCAGACATTGACAGGAGCCACCGGGTGGGACGAAAACTACCAGGTGCTACCAAACCTCGTCCAATAATAATTAAATTTGTGTCGTACCGAAAAAGGGCTGAGATCTTTACCCAGAAGAAGAAGTTAGCAAGGACAGGGCTTACAATAAGGGAAGATCTGACACACGAGCGGCTAAAGATTTTAAACAGTGCCATATCCCATTTCGGTCTTCAGAATGTGTGGACTCAGGATGGCAGAGTAATCATTAAGACTGCAGCTGGAAAGAAGACAGTCACAAACATGACAATAGTATAAGTGAACCTACTCGAGCCAGAAGTCAAACTTAACACCATTTGCAAATTTTAACAGTCCTATACTCAGATATAGTCTTGTAATTGTATTAACTTTTTAATTGTTTGTACCTTCAACTAATTGTTTTTGTAACTGTATTAACTTTTTACTATTTTTTTGTGTCTTTAGTGTAGCCATTGCTTAGTTTTAGTTACTGCTAATAGTTTTTTCATTTTCTCAGTTTATTCTCTTCCATTCTGTAATAGTTCTATTGCAATTATTAGTCTCTCCTTTAGTTCATTTGTCAACCATCTCTTCGGTTTAAATTGTTCATAACAAAAATCTTTATCAGTATCACATTAGCAAATTTAAATCTAATTGTAGCTTCCTACGATAATCACTACCAGTATCATGCTAGTAAATTTCAATTTAATTCTAGCTTCCTACGATAATCTATTAAATATTAAGCTTACTTCTCTCTACTGGCAGCATCGGCCTCTTAAATCACTCCCCTTTCCCTTATTTTCCACCCTAAGCTGTTTCAAATACTCTAATTAGATTTCTCCTCTTACGACATAGGATACTCAGTGACACACAGCCGTCACCATTTTGGTCATGTTCTCTTTGCACCGAATACCACTAATCCATTTTCTATACTCCCGCAACCTCAGGAAATCTCTTGCAGTCGCCTTTCTTTCGGCACTCGCGGAGTCACAAACAGGGCGCGCAAAATCTCGGACACCCCTGTATTATGTCACTTGGCGGAAACACCGGCCAGTGCCCCTCGCGGCAGGTTGTGCCTAACAAAGGGACAAACCAGTCTGCCACCCTACTCCAGGCTGCTCAGCGGAACGCGTCCGAGCTTTTAGCAGCTCACTGCAACATTCAGTCTTTACCTGCGCATTATGAAGAACTTAGCCTCCTCTTCAACCAACTAAACTACCACGTAATCCTCTTATCCGAAACGTGGTTGAAACCACACATATCCTCTGCATCTATTCATCTCCCAGGGTACACATTTCTTAGGGCAGACAGATCAAAAAAGCGAGGTGGCGGGGTCGGCGCATATATACGAACAGATCTCAAAGCGAAAGTCTTATGTATGTCAAATCCTGCTGAAGAAAAAGAGGCTGAATTCATGTTCATTGAAATAAATATACAAAGTCGGAAACTCTTGACTGGCGTCGTGTACAAGCCGCCAAAAATAAGCTCAATGAGTTCCTTCCAGTCGGAATTACATTCACTTCAGTGTCAATACGAACATGTCATCGTAATGGGTGACTTGAACATAGACCTGCTAAGAGACACTCCCTCCGCAATAAACCTAAGAAGATTGTTTAGTTGCAATAGCATGAACATTCTTCCATTACAACCTACACACCATACGGCGCACAGTCATACTCTTATAGACGTGATCGCAACGAAACAGACTGACAAAGTAAGAGATGTTGGTCAATCATCGGCCCCTGGCCTCTCAGCACATGATGTAATATTCCTGGCCTACTCTGTGCAGCCCCCAAGGATCAAATCGCGTTACATAACTTGTAGGAACATGAAACATATTGACCTTGACGCTCTAACAGCCGATTGCTCAGAAATCTCATGGCATCAAATAATCAGAGAACCTACAATCGACGGCAAAATTAATGAACTTGGTGATAAACTCACTGCCCTCTATGACAAACATGCACCTGTGCGCACAGTCCGTGTAAGAAAATCTCCTGCTCCATGGCTGACAGCTGAATTACGTCAAATGATGACTAATAGGAATGCTGCCCACAGGCGTTTCAAGGCAGATCGGAAACCCGAGCGTTTCGAAGAATATAGAAAGCTACGGAACAGAGTGAAACAATGCATTCGCAATGCCAAAATCAGGCACGCCCGCTCCCTTGTATGCAGCGATCTGACACCCACGACTCTATGGAAGAATCTCCGTAGCTTGGGGGTCGGAAAGGCAAAATCGGAAACTATTTTTCATGTGTCTGCTAAAGAATTAAATGAATTCTTCTCTGCACCTCTGAATACCAGCACGGCTGATAATTACCGTCCACAAGAATCCCCAAACAGGGTAACTAACAACGATACCTTCCATCTAAAACATGTAACAACACATACGGCAAGAAAAGCAATAGGCAACGACAGTATCGGTATAACCATGATTAAGAATGTTGCCGATATCTTAGTACCTGTCTTAACTGACATATTTAATTTTTCCCTCGTGAACGGAATATACCCCACTGCATGGAAAAGAAGCATAATTCGACCCATCCCTAAGATCGAAAACCCGCAACTGCCTAGTGATTACCGACCAATTAGCATAGTGCCTGCTGTTTCCAAAGCACTTGAATATATTGTTCATGACCAAATCACTGAACACTTGCATGAATTCAGTCTATATGACAAATTTCAATCCGATTTCCGTAAACATCACAGCACAAACACTGCTCTAATTAAAGTAACTGATGACCTGAAATATGCCATCGACAATCGAAAGGCAACAGTATTGACGCTACTGGACTTCAGCAAAGCTTTTGACACTGTTAACTTTGACATATTACTCAGAAAAATGCAACAGCTTAATTTCTCTGATAGTGCAATGAGATGGTTTGAAAGCTACTTAAAAGACAGACAGCAATGTGTTGTCTGCGCAAATGAAAAATCTTCCTGGAAACATGTTTCTTCGGGAGTGCCACAAGGATCAGTCTTAGGACCACTTTTGTTCTCTTTATATGTCAACGATATTTCGTCGGTTTTGTCCTCCTGTAAACATCATTTCTATGCCGACGACCTCCAGCTCTACCTAAGCGTCAGACCTGAAGACGTAAACACTGCAATCGCTCTGATGAATGATGATCTGTCTTCAGTAGTAACATGGGCGAAAAACCTGGGGCTTAAATTAAATGCAAAAAAGACGCAAGTAATCTTAATAGCCCATCAGAAATTAATAAGTTCAGATTTCCGCGAACGGCTACCTCCTATTCTGCTCGAAGGTACTCCAATACCATATCAGAAAACAGTGAAGAACTTGGGTGTAACTGTGGACGAGAATCTCAACTGGGCGGAGAATACAGTCGCAGTGTGCCGAAAGACGTCTGCTTGTCTCTATGCTCTCAAAAAGTTTCGGAACATATTCCCACAGGACTTGAAACGCCAGCTCGTGCAAGCACTCGTTCTACCGAACCTCCACTATTGTGATGTGATTCAACAAGGCATGAGTAGTGAAAACAAAAGACGGCTAGACCTAACCATGAATGCCTGTGTGCGTTACACCTGCAACATTCGCCGATATGATCATGTTAGTGCTTCATACTCCGAGCTAGGGTGGCTGCGGCCGGACAAACTGCGTGACTACCACACTCTATGTCGACTTCACCGACTCCTCGTCGCGCAAGCACCCCAGTACCTAGCTTCAGAGATTAAAAACTTGTCATGCCATCATAATCGAAACACGAGGTCACTTTTATCTGGTATCCTGTGCCCACACACAAAACAAAAACTTTTGCAAACTCCTTCTCAGTTGCCGCTGTTCGCCTCTGGAACAAACTGCCCCTTACCTTGAGGAAAATTCAATCTCCTGTTGCTTTTAAGAAGAAGTTGAATCATTTCCTACTATCATCCGCATAAAATTCTCCTCAAAATTAATGTGCAAGGCCAATTCTCTCATCTGTCAAATAGCAAAGCTAGCGTCTCCTATCTTGCTCCTGAGATGCCTTTCTCTTCATCTATCTCTATTAGCCACGCAGTCTTCTTTTCCTTTATATTTTTCATAATTATGTTTCATCATGTCTCTCTATTCTTCTCCTCCCTTCACCATGAGTCTCCCTCATACTCCCTGCTGCCAGCACTCCTATCTAAAATCTTTCTCTTCAATAATGTATTTTTCGAGGTGTACCCTTCTAATCGTTTATCTCACTTTTTGTATTAGATGTAGTTTAACATGCCTACTAAAACATATGAATGTAAAATAAGTAGAATGCCTGGTTAGATGTAAGAGAGGGCCTGATGGCCCTAATCTTGCCAGGTTAAATAAATAAATAAATAAATAAATAAATAAATAAATATAGATACCACATTACCATACTCAGCAACTTTAAACACGTGCGTTGTGCTTAATCGGTATCTTAGATTTAGCGAATAATTCACCATCACAGTTACAGTTAAAAAATTCAACTACATAAACTCAAGCGCAATTTCGCAAGCTGAATTAAAAAAAAAGACAGTCGATGCATAAACCAATAGTAACTAGAGTACTTAAGCACGAAATAAAAATGTATCGCTTTAACCAGTTGTATCTCGATCACTAACAAAAATTGGACATATAAGGAAAGCTTCATTTGAGTACTACTATCTCCAAACAGTTTACTACGCCTCCCGAAACATGCTGTGTTTTTGTATTCCTGATCATTTATATGTTTTCTTGTATCTCGTGTGTATTTAAAGAATCCTTTGAATGGTACATTTCGTGCGTTGGGCTGCAGCTTTAACAAATTCTGGTCTGTTTTGTTCTCTGTTGTACTATACTAGTGGTCTATTGAATGGCACTGAATGTCTGTTATTTCTCCAGCTGTAATCTGTGGAAATACCGGTGTGAGGCCTTCAACTGTTCTGCTTCAGTCTGGGTCTGCTGAGTGGCAGATCACTCCTTGAAACACAAACGCTTAACAAAAGTTACACGACAAACCTAGAATTGAGTTCCAGGTATCGGTATCTCTTAGTTCACTGGTAACTAACTTCATGAAGGGTGTTTCTTAATTACGGGTCAGATGCTTGGCGCCAGTAAATTACTGTATTTATTACAATTCTTAATATGCACAAATTTATAACGGACATTACAACAACAAAAAACATCGAAAAGTGAGCCATATAACTATGTTATAATATGGTTGGCAAGGATAATTTAACAGGGTAAAGGGGTTCATACAAATCAACTTCCTAATGTATTAATACCGTACAACATAACCGCGAAATGAAACTGATGATTGCATGGTCGTGCCAGAAAGATAACATGCAACTTGCCTGTTCGTCTATAGTCGAAATGGCATAACAACATCGCTGATAGGAGCACTGTCACCAGCTTCCAGTTGTGAATCGCAAACTGCTGCGGGCGAGGCAATAGTCTTCTATAAAGAGTACAGTGCATTTTGAGTTACCCAAACGACCGATACGACGATATCCAAGTATTGTATTAAGGCCAGTGACAATCTGTTAAACCACAACGATAGCCTCATTTCCAGTGGCGGATGCATTTCAGTAACTACGGCACCATATATGTTAGGAACTGTATGTGAAGTATATTTTGAGCTCATCAACGAAACAGGGACCCGCACTGCATGTTGACAAACTAATGTCGTTGTTTATCCACTTCACTCGAAAGAAACATACTACGAATATGAGAAATACGTTCTGTTGCAATTGTTATCTGGTTTTGTGTTTATTCAGGTATTCTGTGATTTGGTGGCACCTCGTACACTCTTGGTATTTGGACAGGCAGCAACTGTAGTTACGCCTGCATCTGTGATTTCTCCTTGAAGCAGGGTAATACTCGTCAGTGCAATTGCAATAAATGAAAAAAATTAAAATAATGTTTGACAGCTGTAAGTGGAAATGACCACGTTTAACAACCAGATGAGCCTGTCGGCGCATCGGACGTAAAACCCTATATAAAACAGTAGCCAGTACATTGAAACGTTTCCTCAGATACTGCGCATCAACAAGCAGTCCATGGACGTGACGGCGACCGGGCAGGTGATCAACCTGCTGTCGAACGACGTGGCGCGCTTCGACCAGGCGTCGCTGCACGCCAACTGGCTGTGGTTCAGCTCGCTGCAGCTGGCGCTCGCCACCTACTGCCTCTACTGCTACGTCTCCTGGGCCGCCTACGCCGGCATCGTCTACATCTTCCTCATGACGGTGCCACCGCAGAGTAAGGCGCAACCACGTTATTACGCACCAGTGAGACAGCAGCTGCACCAAAGCTAGAAACGGTCAGGTAGTGATCGAGGCTGATCACGCACAACATTTGTGTACCAGCTTGGTTACAAGGTTCCTTTCCACTAGCGGATAAGCTAGTTCGTTCAGCCGTTCATGTCTACCGTCAGGAATCAACCATAATGCAGTATAACATCTCCGAAAATTGTTTGGACTTTCGTGGTCACTTGTTGACAAGTTGCCTGTTGGCTTCTGACTCGTGCTCTTCCGCCGACGTTTCTTTGATGGTTGTTCTGATCTTCCGTCAACACTAGTAGATGCAACTGTCGAAGAGTCAGCCTCCATTTATGTAATATACTGGAATCGAGGTCGCAGCAACAGATTACATATAACTGGCACGCCAACATCCCAGGACTTTTCTGTGGCCATTCCTCTTGCTATCTGCAACGAGCGTTCGCTGCAGAATGGGAATCCAGGATCCCTTCACCTTCAGGCTTTCTGTTTTCTTACTGAAGTAATTGTCCCGTTTGCGTATGTCTATAGTTGTCGTCAAGAAGCCAGTATGATAACGCTTCTCTATAGTAAGAACTTCCGTGTCGGCGAATTTCACTATGTGTTCAGCATCAGGCAGCACGTGCTCCACCGAAATGGTTCAAATGGCTCTGAGAACTATGGGACTTAACATCTTAGGTCATCAGTCCCCTAGAACGTAGCACTACTTAAACCTAATTAACCTAAGGACACCACACATCCATCCCCGAGGCAGGATTCGAACCTGCGACCATAGCAGGCGCGCAGTTCCGGACTGAAGTTCCTAGAACCGCTCGGCCACAATGGCCGGGCGTGCTCCACCGCGGTCCATTTTTCCACCTGTGCCAACCTGCAATGCCGTTTATGTTCTGTGATTCTGGTGTTGATCGATCATACAGTCATTCCAAGAAAGACTTTTCCGCATGTACATAGTATGTGGTATATTCCCGACATTGTAGGTGGGTCTCTTTTTTTCCTTTGTCGGTCTGAGGCATCCTTTGATCTTCTTCATCAGTTTATAAATAATCTTTACGCCGTGTTTCGACAGTATACGCCCGGTTCTGTCCGTCACTCTGGGTATGTATGGCAGGAAGGCCGTAACCCAGATTTCTTTTTCCAGTGTGACACTTCTTTTGTTAATGGCGGATCGGTAACTGCAAAAACTGTCAAATCACCATCCGAACCAGATAATGAACATGATTAATTCGTCCGTAACTCTAACAAGAGGATATGTGAGTCGCAGCACCTCAGACGCGAGATGCAACACCTATAAGGGGGTTTCAGAAGCAATGGGTACTCCACAAGTTACGTGAGGAGTGTCACAGAACCAAACACTCGACGAAGTCGGCGGAAAAAGAAAAGTCTGGTAACGCCTTTCTGCCATAGATTTCCAGAGGGACGGGCAGACTCGCCGGTGTACTGTGCAAATATTACATAAAGATTATTTACAAACGGGCAAAGAAGATCAAAGGGTGCCTCAGGCTGCCAACGGAGAAAAGGGACCCACTTGCAATGTCGGAACATACCGCATACTATGCACATGTGGAAAAGTCCATGTTGGTATGACTGTATGACCGATCAACTAGAGGATCACCGAACATAAACGACATTCAAGGTTGCGGCAGGTGAAAAAATTTGCCGCGGCGAAGCGCGCCTTGTGTTGATACCGACCACATACCAAAACTCGCCGACACTGATGTTCTTGCTATAGAGAAGCGCTATCACGCCATATTCTTCACGGTAGCTGTAAACACACACAAACATGACAGTTACTTCAGCAAGAAAAAAGAAAGCCTGAAAGTTATTAGATCCTGGATTCCCGTGCTGCAGATATCAACGGGAGAACCACAGCTGTAATGACCACGGAGAAGCCTTGCGATGTTGGCGCGCCAGTTATATACTGTCTGCGCCCGCCAGCTCGACTCCAGCACACCACCAGCAAAGCAGCGTGAAGCGATGACAATTCCAGAAAAATCACCAAACTAACCTCAGCGGAAGAAACCGAGACAGAATCCAACAGATGACTTCTCATAGTATTTTTCAACCGAGGTTGATGCCAAGCGAAGCGTTGCACCTATAAGGCCTGCTCACTCGGCTGCAAACCCGAGAACTCAAAATTAACCTTTTACGTCGTTCAAAAATCTGTTTTTGGCTTTTTTTTACTGTACGAGTTGAGAAATTTTGTCACACTTTCACAATATATTAAATTTAAAGAGTCACAAATTTTCAGGTTTGAATCAGATAGTTGTTCTGTGAATTTTGCAATGCTTGGATGATGCAATCAATGAAACTTTTCAAACAGCCAACTGCCTGAAAATAACGGTTTTGTACATTGACCTATGTTTCGACACCTCTAAGGAAGTCTTCATCAGGGTGAAATTTTTAGAAACCCTATAAAATAATACATAGAAAATTAAGCATGACCAAAAAACTATTAATCAAGATGACAATAAAATTAAATTGCGACAAGGCAATTGTCAGATTCTAGAGCGGATATACGCAATTACAAAATAAAATAAAACACGTTCAGGCCTTTGACACGTATGCGTAGCTAGGAGCAACATCAGACTGACCGGCCCAGTGGCTTACACTGCTGTCATGTTTACATCTCAAGTTGCGCAGCCTGTCGGGCGCGGACGGTGACATGTGCCCATTTGAAACATTATAACAGAAATTATTGAAAAAACGACAGTTAATTCCGAAAATAAAATAGAAAGGAAGATAACTTATGCACTTTTTTTAAAATACACGGTAGTCAAGCAATGAAGTATAACTAAGAGTCGCCTATTAGGCTTTACAGAATTTACTTTTGCATAAAGGACAGAATAATATAGAAATTTGATACAAACAGCTGTATAGTCCAAGAAATATCAGAAAATGATGTTTCGGAACTAGAGGCAGGAAAACATAGTAAAAAAACAGAGGAATAAAAATTCTGGGAGTAGTGGATAAAAAAACCACTGAAAAAATTTTTGTTACGTAACTGTTCATCGCTCTTAGAAATATGCTTGAAAATCTCCAGCTGTTCCAGTACGTCCAAATGGATATTTCTTCAACGCTTTTCGGTTTGTGACCGGAAATTAACAGATCATCAGCAAAAGTGCAATTCTGTAGAGTAGTGTCTCTTTTTCCTAATAAATTTTCTTTGCAACTGACATTAAAAGATCTTACAGTTTGTCCTGTATAATAAAAGGGACACATAACACAAGTGATTTAATACATTCCTGAATTGTGTTTAGGAGCATCTGTAGACTTGAGATTGTGAATAAGATATTTTTGCAAGTTATTGTCAGTGGAAAAGGTACCTTCCATCCATAGTTTTTAATTGAAAAACAGGTGTCAGAGCCTAGAAGAATGTACCAAACAGTTATTTGCAACCGGTTGGCTGTGTGATTCCTATGTTTGAAAATTGTATTGGTTGCCGAGAAACAGTCATGTTCAAAACTGCAATGAATCAGAATTCTGAAAGTCTAGTGAGCTATCCTAACTTATAGTTTTATTCAGCAGACCAATAAACTTGCCAAAACAGCGCAGATATTGAAACGTAGGGAATTCTTTGTCTTAGTTATGGTTACTTTCTGTTGGGAGCAACGTCATTCTTTACCACCATCAAGCCGTAGAAGCTTTTCGATTACTTTCTCGAACACCCCGTCTTTGTAGCATCGTTAGTAGACATTTGAAGAAAAAAAACATTTTTTTATCCAGGTGTAACACTGACTTCTGACAAACGTGAAACTCAGTTGGTGAGAGATCTAAAATATACAATAGATAAGCCAAAATTCTTGAACCTAAGAACGCCAGCATTTCCTGCGTACATAAAAATCATGCGGACATCTATTGTCGTAATATAAATGCAATTGCCGAGACAATACTCCTCAGCATTTGTTCTGAATAATTCCACGTAGTTTGTGTGATATCTCATATTAGACATCTGTATTGATAGTCTGCATGTAAGCGAGGAAGAAGCGCTCCTTTGGTCCCGATGTTGTTTAGCGTGATGTAGCTATTTCTATTCTTCTTTTTTAAACTGTCTATTTGTATGAGGCCATTAATCTGATAATTAAAATGTATTTGATGAGTTAACCATCTTGCATCTCTCATGACAATGATAGTTGGAACTCACGTTTGCTATACATAGACATCACATCAGCCATACAAACTGTAAAGGAAAGGACTCTGCTGCGTGTTTTAAAGTAATGACATTTCTTCCACTTGTACTACTCTTCCATCTTCATTATCTGTGTAACTGGACTTCTAAACTCTGCCCCAATTGGATCATTGTCTCTGAGTGCTAAATTTTGTGCAGTTTTTTTAGTCGATGGTATCAGACACGGTCTCATAAGATTTCCACCTCAAATATGATGGTTATTTTGAGAACTGTTAGAGTAAGCTCAAATACTCGAAATGAGTCAATAAAGCAATAAGTGGTCGAAGCAAAATAATAAACATCATTGCGAACTTTGAGTTATTAGCCGTGCGGAAGGGCCGCGCGATTTGAGGCGCCAAGTCACGGATTGCGCGCTCGCTCCCACCGGAGGTTCGAGTCCTCCCTCGGGAATGGGTGTGTGTGTTGTTCTTAGCTTAAGTTAGTTTAACTAGTGTGGAAGTCTAAGAACAGACGACCTCAGCAATTTTGTCCTTTAAGAATTCACACACACTTATTTTTTAAAAAATCCTATAGTCTTCCATTTCCTTTGAATTAAAATGAGTCGCTCAGTGTAGGTACTTGCACTAGAGCCGGCCGCGGTGACCGAGCGCTCAGTCCGGAACCGCGCGACTGCTACGGTCGCAGGTTCGAATCCTGCCTCGGGCATGGATGTGTGTGAAGTCCTTAGGTTAGTTATGTTTAAGTAGTTCTAAGTTCTAGGGGACTGATGACCTCTGTTTTAAGTCCCATAGTGCTCAGAGCCATTTGAACCGTTTTTAAATTGCACTAGAGTGTTATTGTGAGTAACTGGCTTTGTTCACAGTGTACATGGGGAGACTGTCAGCGCGGTTCCGCAAGCGAGTGGCCGTCCGCACTGACGAGAGGATGCGCATGATGAACGAGCTGGTGCAGGGCATACAGGTGGTCAAGATGTACGCCTGGGAGAGGCCCTTCGCCAAGCTAGTGGCCACGGCCAGGAAGTAAGTGACAGCGCCACCATTTCGGAGAACAACAAATAGAAGCAAAGTACCAGCAGACCATTGCTTCAGCAAATATTACAGACCTTAAACTGTAAATGGAAACTCCTTTGTTCATCGTTTCATTTTGATATGTCGCTGTACATCAAAGTTATTAAATTAATTTTATTCGCGTCTATGAAATTTGTTCAGATACGATCTAATTGTGCAGGTTGTAAAAGGCTGGCGGTTGGAATGGAGGAATGTACTACCTATCATTGCTCTCTAATCCACCTTTTGGTTTTCTGCCCTCACGCTGTGAACACTTCTTCTCTTTTACAGGTCATTCATCACCTAATTGATAATTTAAGTGAAGAAAAAAATATTGTGGAAAAGTTACAGGCAAAGATAGTCAGTGAATAAGATTAACTTCGAATATATCGCCGAAAAAGACACAAATGTGAGGCAGTCGTGTCACAATGTTTTATAGCATGTGGTCGCAATTCTGAGAGACTTGACTAGTAGCCACCCTGCTGTAGCACAAAGAATGAAATACCAAGTACATTGATACGCAATAAAAACTTAACGACTATACGTCCAGTCCCTAGAGAGAGCGGGTAAGGTTCAATTGATATGAATCAAGAAGATGTGAAATGCTAGCCATGAATTCCGTATTACAAATACGGGATAGGGACCGAACGACAATGCTTACCACATTACGATCAGTGGAACTGTGATGCCGGATAATCGCAGTGCAAACGGTGTGATAGCACTGTGGCAACCTAAGTCGTTGCTGTAAGCTTCCTATCATGTGGACCAAACCGTGTGGTCTTAGTACAAGGTTGCTCCTGAGGTGATGGAAGGAAACATTTGCGCATAAAAATGCCAGTAACTTCCGATCTACCGCTTTCTGCGGAATGAAGTAATCCTCGATCAGCGAACGAATAGGACTGGAGAGCGGCTCGCAAAAAAATTTATAAACTCAGGCGCCACCTCCTATTTTGCGTCCACAGTTAGAAAATTTGTTCCCTTAGTTAACGAGACTGGGGTGGGACAGAACCACCGCTGCAGTCTCATCCCGGAGGGGCAGTGCGGTGCGGTCTTTTGACTTTCATGTTGAGGCACCTGTTCTCTGAATGAGGGAAGTATTATTGCGCTTACAACATGGTGTGGTTTCCGCTTGAAATATTAAGTGTAATAGCGCAACTCCTTTACAGAATTTCGCCACTTCCGTATTTTCTAAATTAATTTATATATAAATTACTTTGTCCTCTTACATTAATTGATTTATTTAGTTTTATAACTTTTTAATTAATAATTCATCTCGTCTAAGACTGCTATCAGTGAACTTGGAATTTGGCAAGGAATCTCAATCTGTGATTGAAACTACTAAATCAATTTTTCTCGGTGCTCTCTCTTTGTTATATGAAGTGGTCTCGACACTCGTTGTGAGCGTGGCACGTGCGTTACATAGCTTCGAAAACTATTCTTGTAACAAGTCCAAATGTGTATGCATACTTATAGAAAATGAGAAAATCAGTGACTTTATGAAAAAATTAAAGCAATATATACATGACATAAAGAAAATAAAGCTCATTAGTGTGAAAGTTATCCAATTTTAATGTCTTACAATTATGAAACCCATATATTCGATTATGTCAAAATAAGATAGTATTGGGACAAGGCTGTTTCTGGCACAGTCTGCATTTTTGCCAGATTTATCCAATATGGTGGCGATCATGTCGTCCAAGATGTGGCATGTAGATTTAGCAACAGTATATGACGTCATCCAAGATGGAGGTCATGACATCATTCAAGATGGCGGATTTTGGCGGGAAGTGTGATCAAATTCCAACAGGATAGTCCATCACACCCCTGTTATCTCTACTAACCAAAGAAAATCATGGGAAGATAGGCCACTTGGCCTACCTCCAATAACCTAAGTCAACCAACCACTGCTTCCTCCTATGAACTGGCACCAAGAGTTTGAATTTTGGCAGTAAAGTAATGTCACTTGGGGTTTCGCTACCAACCTAAGAAAATTGTGGAACCGCTACCTAGAGATTGCTGGGAAAAGTACTCAGCCTGCACTGGGCTGGTGGAGACAGGAAAGAGTATACTTAATTTATTTGTAGGAGCAATGGAGTATATTTATCACAGTGATACAGAACACATGCTCTGACATGCCCCACAGAATACAGACATGCAAACTACTCCTAAGTAACTCATGTTTAGTGCTCTATACACACGCCTGATAATTGTAAACCGTCAAAATAAAGCATTTCACAGCCTACAGACACGGAAACCACTCATAAATAATGCAATACATTTACGTCCAACCAGCCAAACAAATACTAAATTGTGAAAATAATAATCCATCTAAAAGACTCTACGAACATGCTTGCTAATCGTCAACTGTCTAAATCATGTCTTTATTTAAAGAATTCGAGGCAGCACCATCCATTGAATTGACTATGAGGTCCGGCCTACAACTGACGTAGTTCATATCGCCATCGCCAGAGGGCGCTACTGTGCCATTATGTGACAACACAAGTACAGTTATCCATGATGGTGGCAAACAGTCTGTTCACCATGAGGTCTAGTACTCAGTACCACTAGCAGAGGGCGCTGTCATCCGTTTCGCGAAGTAATCCAAGATGGTGTGGGGAAATAACGGGAAAAAGACTCTGGACACAATTCTTCATTTTGCAGACAGTCTCTCCACCACGACATTTAGAGTCCAACTGACCTAGTACACCGTACTACCAGGAGATGTTGCTGTCACCCATGTGACACAATTCAAGATGGTGGTCTGTAGGGGGAAAATGGCGTAAAATTACTGAGACTGCTCTGGGCTGCTGGGGAGAGTGAGGAAGGAGTGCACTATATTTATTTTGGAGCATTTTATTTAGGAATGGGGATTATTTATCACACTGATACAAAACACACGCTCTGCCATGCTCTGGGCTATCTCACACAGCCCACAGACCTGTAAACTACTTCTCAATAACGCTCGCCAGACGCATAAATAACTCCTAAATTAATGAAATAATTTCAGTACACACTTAAATAATGCAGCACAGTGGTGTGTAGACGTGGTCAGTACTCGTAAACTGTACAAATAATGCATAGCAGAGCCTACAGACCTGCTCGCAAAATAATGCAATCAACGTGTGCAATCACCATACGTCACTTGTGTCCATTAGAGCACACAGGAGGTAGCGGCAGCACCCGCGAAGTGACGTGGCCATCAGCTGTCAAACAACACACAGCTCCCCGCTCGGGTTCCACAAGAATGAGGCAGCAACAGCCCATTCATACTTGGTACCTGAGAAATACCTATCGAAACACGTGTTTACCTAGACACCACGGCTGACATGAACAGGCAGGAGTGCAGACGTTGCAGGCCAAGTGCACAGCAGTGAGCCGCTGCCAGATGCAAGTGGAACTTGATACAGTCACAGTTATACTGACGTCACAGAATTCCAAGACTCGACCACGCCGGTGTCATACTCAGACACCTCCAAGCAGCAGATTAGGCCGGGCTGCTTTCACCCTAACGGAAAATACGAACTGTGTCACTGATTCATTGCTGCGAAACGCCTGCATGGCGACTCGTCATCTAAAAGATTCTCAATGGTATTCTTATGTAACGTATCTTTGTAAAAAATAAGAGTCAAGTCGACATCTCGGGAATTGTATAGTGTCCCAGAAACAGTTAACGCTCACTTTCTTGATGTCTCAGCTTGTTTGCTCGAAAATTCTTACCTGAACAGAACCTGAACAGATCGCCATATTTCACTGACAATTAAATCATACAAACTACCACACATATCGTCAAATACAGAAAGACTCTTACGATAGGATACACAGTCATCCTCTCTAGCCAGGCCACAACATAAACCATAGCAGCTTTACAATGCACATTTTACACAACGTAAGCCACAGTAACTTTTCAATACAATATATACACATTTGAAGCAAAGAGTGCCGTTATCTTTTATATCTGTACTGCACCTGAAAAAAGTTATGGAGCACTGTCTGATATACTTTGATGCTTTATGTGTTAGAGAATTAACACTAAATGGACTTAATGCCCAGTCATCTATTCACGTTCGCAATGAGACTCACAGAGTGGAGAAGGGTTGGTTTAGGTATGAAACTGAAATTGGGGAGACATGCTGTCACATCATTGGTCGGTGTTGAAGTTAATGTAAAATTGCTAAAATTGTTACCACTATCAACTGTGATGTTTATTATTACAGTACGTCGGCGGTGTCTTTTCCATCCCATCTGTGCATTGCCGAGCTGTTTGTTGCTTCATAATGACTGACTGACAGTGCTTGTCTGAGTTGGGGAATGAGTTTTGCAGATGGATGTTATCTTATGAGGGTTGCTAGTACCGAAACAGTGCTCTCGTACATGGGTGCAATATGAGGAATCAGTCGAAACAGAAAGTAGAGTTATCAGCTATTCCTTCAGTGTGAGAGATGCGTCTAAATGGAGAGCACGTGAATGACCTTTGGACTGTAGTTTGGGGACTCTGCACAAAGCGAGCAAACTCTTCTGGTTTCCATATGTTGTAAGTTTCTTTTATTGAAAATCAGCCGACTTGTGGCGTGTTATTTTATCCACCGTAAGACACAGGAGGCAGTAGCAGCAGCAGTTTGAGATTTAAATTCTGTGAGGGACTGTGTATACCGTTAGGAATGCTAGGAGGGCTGCACACTGCACTATTCTGGGGAGTATTGCGACCTGCATCGGTGCCTAGATGGCTTATATATCAGATGAAGTTGGTTGAGCTTTTCTAGTTCGTAATTTTTCATTGTTGGGGGGTTGAGGATAACGATGATAACATGTTGGGCTGACTGATTTGAATGGGCGCGGATCTGCTTAGGGGTGTAGTATCTGTATCTTGTTTGGAGTCGTACCACATTGTGCGCATTTCGAGCGAATAGTTAAAACACGGTCCTATTGCAGTAACTCAGGTCATTCTGTTTCTACATGGGTTGCGGAAGGTGGTGGATATGACTTTCTCTGATGTATGCTTAGTTCTGACTTAAATTGGAACGATTACATGCGGAAAGCTGTAGAAATGGGAGCAGTTGCAAGATGCGTAGGGGGTGACTAAAACCATGTTGGGACTTTACTATAGCAGCTAGGTTCAGGAAAGGTGATTCGTTTCAAGATATGAGAGTGCCAGAAATATGACTGAAAAGTGGTTGTAATAATTAAAGCATTGTCAATAGGATCCAACGCACATATGTGCTGGAATGGAAAGACCGGATTCAAAAATATGGGCATAATTTCTAGCAGATAGCATAACACTAGAGATCTGAGGTGCTGGTGTGCATTTTCTTTTGCTCTCAATCGGCACATCATCTACTACTACTGTTTGCGTTCCTTCTCAATCAGTCATCGCCTATAACTCAATGGATATATGGCAGAACGTCTGATATGGTATCTAGACAGGATGCACTACAAATGCTATAGAATTATCTATTAGGGGGCGGTGTGAGGCATTTTCAAATACCGCTTACACGCCATATTCCTCAACCGAATAACTTTCAAAATAAGGTAATTTCATCACGAGGTTGCAACGTGAGCTGATAACACATATTCCTACCATCACCTTCACGGTATTTGTTCGGAAAAAACAACCTCATTCAGAGGTAATGTGGTACCACGGTTTGTAAAGGGGGTATAGCTTTTAACCTGGATACTTGTGTGCACTTCTACAACCAAGACTGCTTCTGACAGTAACATGCAGTAGTTGTTGGGATAGGGTTCTTTCTTTAACATGTGGCCGATTACTTCTCTCTTTCTAAGACACAGTGGTTGCACTTGCAAGAAAAATCTAAGAGACATGCCCATCCATCGTTGATTTTCGGTCAGTATTATTTTGTATCGTAGGCAATCAGTTATTGACGAAGTATTATACGTAGTAGTAGTGGTTGGCGCGTGATATTTTCGCATTTGAGCATCAGGATTATAATGTTTGTGTAAAGGCAATGACTATGTCCAATCGTAAGGATGATACAAATATATCTATTTCCAGAGCCACAGCCATCAAGAGGTGGTATTTCCGACACTTTGCGCATTGTCGAATGCCATCCAATTGAGACCGCTATTATTTAATTTTAAGTATAATGATAAAACATATATATGACTGGTTTTCTGGAATAATTCCGTGTATGCATGGCCTGTGGGGCGAATGGTTCACGTTTCCCATTAATGGCAGCAGCCGTCTGAGTGCATAGGCCTGTTGGAGTGTAGAGATGTATCCTCTAGACGACCGAATAGCGAACTAATACTTAGTATGTGTGAGGTGGCTTTCGTAATTAAGTGGAAATTTGAGATGATTGTGTATGGAGGTGCGTTGGCACTGGACTGTTATTACCTTCCTTGTTAATTGTTCAATTGACTGCTTCTGTATAATTCGCGCCTTTATTTAGTTGAGAGAAGATCGATGTGGTGTCTGCATCTAGCATGTGGAAGACACATTTGCCTGTTCTCTAGACAAGGGGATGACCTTAGTTGGCTTGTAAATTATAGGAATGGTTTGGAATCTGTTACATCACTGACACTGGTATTCGAGAGTGGAAATATGACTGTCCTCTACTTGTTTCTAGTTACTCAGTGGTTTACAGCACACTGCACATGATTAAAATTTGGGGTTTTGTAGAGAAATAATTTGCGGTCTATATCCTGGGAATTATGTTGGGCTAGCGATCGGTAGGCTGCTGCCTACTTCTTCGTAACGAGAAGTACCACAAAAATGGCATAATATTGTGGCAAAAATACATGTGTTCTTGCATTCGCCGGGTCTGGAGATGTCTGTAGAAAAGCGACCAGGTTCGGGTCAGAGAGAGTAACGCGTTTGTGGCAAGTTTCGACCTCGAGTCTGTAAAACACTTCTGAGAGCGACTTGGTTCGGGTGAGGGTGCTCAGATGGTTTTGTGTGGCGGAGGTTACGAATTTTGTGTTTACTACATCGACACGGTATGCGGAGATATATTACTGTGTTGTAGATCGGTTTCACAGACTAATATTCAAGCTCCTGTCCTCGGTGGGAGAGCAGTGTGACTGAGTAAGAGTCTTCCCATATTTGACGATATGTATGGCAATTTGGGAGGTTTAGTCGTTGGTGCAAACGGTGCTTCCCTAGGCCTGGGGAGCATCATGACACATAGCTGGTGTGAGTGTAGGCATACCATAACTTTTTCCGGTGCTGTACAGATATAAAAGATAACTACACTCTTTCTGTAAAATGTGTGTATATTGTATTGAAACGTTATTGTGGCTTACGTTGTGTAAAATGTGCGTATATTGCATTCTAAAGTTACTATGGTTTATGTTATGGCCTGACTAGAGAGGGTGACTGTGTGTCCTATCCTAAGCGTATTTCTGTATTTGACGATATGTATGGTAGTTTGTATGATTTAATTGTTAGTGAAATATGGCAAGCTGTGTAAAATCTCGTTTGCAGAAGGAAAACAGGCGGTATCAGTAATTCGATATGTAAATTCGATAAGAGCCAATCATAACGCTCGATTCATTCACATTATTTGTGCTGGGATATAAGAGCCTCTACACAGGAGAGGGAACGCTTGTGTAAGTTCCGAGCAGTGAGGGCAATAATTGAAAAACTGGGTTATTCTGTGTTATTTTAGTAAACAGGTTACGTTAAGGTAAGAACTTTCGAGCAACCAAGGTGGGACATCAAGAAATTCAGCGTTAACTATTTCTAAGACATTATACAATTCCCAAGAGGTCGACTTGACTGTTATTTTTTACAAAGACATGTTACGTAAGAATAACATTGAGAATATTTTAGATGACGAGTCGCCATGCAGGCGTTTCACAGCGTGTGTCAGTGGCACAGCTCGTATGTTCTGTTAGGGTGAAAGCAGCCTGTGCGAATCTATCATTAATGGTGAAGACAAGTGCTGTTCCGAGGTGTCTGCGTATGACACCGGCGTGATAGTGCATTGGAATTCTGTGTCGTAAGTATAACCATGAGTGTTACTGGTAAATTGAGTCACGTTTCACATGCGTCCCACGGCGGATCACGGCTGTGCTCACCCCTGGAGCTTCTGCGCTCCGCACATTCACATCAGCAGCAGTGTCTAGGTGAACACATATTTAGGTAGGAATTTCTCAAGTACCAAGTGTGAATGGGATGTTGCTGCCTCATGCTTGTGGAACCCGAATGGGGGCCTGTGCGTGGTTTGAGAGCTGATGGCCCCGCCACTTTGTGCTGGCTGCAACTACCTCCTGTGCACTCTACTGGACAGGGGGTGGCGGAGGATGCTTGGATATCATCGCTGCCATCTAGGATACATCTGGCAACAATGCAGACTATGCCAGAATCAGCCATTCGCAATACTTAACTTTGATTTACGTGTAATGTGAGTGAATTGAAGCAGGATTCAATAATCCCATGTCATCTGTTCACAGTTTTCTGACTGCTACCGTGGCCTTCAGGAGGTACAGTATATTTTACATCCAGCAGCCGTGCTCATGGTACCATTTGCCCAGGCGCTGAATGAGTCTCTGCAGGCTCGAATCGCTCTATGACTCTCTTATCTTTTCTTCAGATTGTCTGAGAAATGTGGTATCGGTTTTATCCAAGATTTGAAGTAGGTTAGTTACGACCGGCTTTGGAAAGATTTCCTTGTAAATCACTACATCATTTCGTACTTCACCTCGTGCGTCAGTAACGTTTGGTCAAACAGCTCCACAGAAACTCGAACTGAAACCCTACAGAATAATGGCAGTGCATCGACTGACCAATTCAGATACTATTTATTACTCAATATCCGTATCGCTGCTGACTGTAGCAGTCCATATATGACTGACACGTTGGACATAAAGTTGTTCAATTATCAAAAACACCACATAGTACAGTCAAAGATGTAATGGAAATGTTTGCTCTTACGCTGTCCACCAATGAATTCCTGCTCACATGTTTTCACACCTCGCAAAGGCTCTTGGTGTAGCTGATGATTTTCACAATTATAACGTTGGTTGTTCTGTGAGTTCATGTTCTCGAATAAAAACCTATATTTTTCACCTGAAAAAATTGTCAGTTGAGATACGTTTTGTAAAGCATTACATGCAGCATTACTTTACAAAGTTTTTATTTTCACAGTTGCAAATCTTAACGCCATTATCAAGTGATGTGTTGCATATGCTAAAGAACAAAGAACAGAACGTATCACTAGAATGATACTAAAATGTCACACATACTGTTGTAGTACATTACAAAACGGCGGAAATAACACATCACTTGCACTATGCTTCAGCACATGCCAGAAATTAAAATCCTCTGACATGTACACATGTCATCATAATGCCTGATCTTTATAATTGTAAGAATACAGCAACATCAAATGAGCCTAAGGCTATGTACTTCATGAAAATGATACAAATTACTTAAAATATTAGAAATATTGACACCGTTAACACGAATCGAGATGAATCTCTGTTCTTGTACACTGTTTGCATATGAACTGCAGTAGTTGGCGTGGGGATACATTCAGACGTCGTATTTTATTTTCTCTTGTCGAAGATAGTACATTCCAGCGAGAACAGTTGTAATCTCAGTGCATTAGCACCGTTTAACATTTTTTGGCATAACACAACTTTCTGTGTATTGATACAGTCATACAACACAAAGAGACGAGATAGGAAGTTTAATTATAGCACAGTGACGTAAAAGCGCAAATGTTATTCGTCCTAATGCACTTACAGCACCTTAGGTGGTCATACAAGTATCGCAGTAGTAGTATTTTATACTGCTTTACGTGGATATACTTTGCATGACAGCGATACATACATTCCAGTGCCACCGGCAAATAGAGCAACACGTTCGGAACCTCATTACAACAAGAAAACGCCGGGAGACAGACCTTTACACGGCTCAATGCTGCTCTCCCTGTAAACTCCTCCACCTACAGATCTGCTTTCCATCGCGTTACTTGTTCCCATTCCGCGCCACATGACCATCTTCTCCATAACGACTGCCCCCTCCCCGACAACCTCATTAAGGCCAACCACTATGCTTCCCACCTTTCTAAGGTCTTTGTTTATTTCCTTTCCCCCACAGTCATGGACTGCGCCGATACCTCACTCGCTCCAATTCTCCCAGTCTCCAATACGTGGGGCAGTTACCCACTCTGACATAAACACTCCAATCACAGCACAACACATTAAACTTATCCTCTGGGCAAAATGCAACACGGCCTCTGGTCGTGTATGTGTCACCTACTGCCACCTCAGAGAATGCTCCTTCTCCTTCCTGACTGCCCTTGCCGATTTCTACACCGTCATCCTCTCCACCGGCTTCTATCCCAACCTTTCAAAGACTTCCTCCATCCTCTTATTCCTCAAACCCTACAAAATCCCTTCAGTCACCTCTTCCTATCATCCCATCTGCCTCACCTCCATCTCCAGTAAGGTCTTTGAATCCATTCCCTCCCATCATATTCATCTCCACCTTAATCAACACCACCTCCTCCCCCTTATTGACTGTGTCTTCCAGCCCTCCTTCTCCACCAAAGACCAGCTCCTTAACCTCGACCACCTCCTCTCCATCCAAGTTAATTCCCATTGCTCCATCATTTCCCTCAACCTCCAAAATGGTTATGACCAGTTATAGCATCCTGGTCTCCTCTTTTAAACTACAAATCTATGCCCTGCCTATCACTTTTGTCCATCTGGTCTTTTCCATCCTCTCACACCATCCATCCTGTGTCACTCCCATATATTTTATCCCATTGCTGGCATCCTACAAGGCTCTGTTCTCTCCTCTCTGTTCTATCTCCTGTAGAGTGCCATGCACAAGCCACCCCCATCTGTACACTTCCTCCAATATGCTGATGACACCTCCTTCCTGGCTCTCTATCCTACCCTTTAATGGTCCCAACGCACACCCCAAACACACCTTGACCAGTTCAACACTTGTTGCAACCAGTGGTTCCTTTGTATCATCCCTCCAAGACCTATGGAATCATCATAGGCCACACTACCCACTTCTTCCGTCTCTATATTTATGGTCCTCCCACCCAGCTCACACCTACCCTGACATACCTTGGCCTCACCCTTGAATGTCACTTCATCTGGGCCCTTCATCTCCTGACCATCCAGGAGAAAGCCCATTCCTATCTCTGTCTCCTGAAACCACTTGTCCACCTCTGTCCATCTGGACATGGGGATTGCATCCTCCACACCTACAAATCCCTCATCCATCCTATCCTCTGTTATGCCAGCGTTACCTGGATCTCTTCCCGCCTCCCCCCCCCCCACTCATCTGTGCTTTTATAATACCCTCCAAATCCTATAATGCCACGTGCTCTGCCTTGCCTTTCATATATGCCTTTCATCGCCCACAGGACTTCTGTATGACGTAAATCCCTTCCCCCACCTCCTCGTTTTCCTCCAACATATCTGCATCCTTTACACTGTTTGCAGGCCTGAAGGCTTGATCCCCTCACCCCCTGGTGTCCTCCTTCCTCTCCAGCCCCCGCCTGTTGCCACTGTCACCGTATCCCTCCCTCTCTCCACCTCCACACCCTCCACCTCCTTCATCAGGGCAATTTCCAGCAACTGCCACTCCCAGATGATAAACTTCACCGTGACATCTACCGTTCCTACCAACTGTAAACTGGCTTTGTTCCGCCCTCCCTCGGGCTCCCTTTTCCTCTCCCCTCCTTCTCTCAGAGCAGTTTCTCCTTCCCTCCCTGACTCTCTGCAGCCGTTCCTCAGCTGTTTCCCTCTCCCGTCCTTCCCTCCCCGGCCCCCTTTGGCGCGGCCCCCACCCATCTCCACTTCTCTCCCCCTTCCATCACAGCCCATCCTCCCCTTTCTTCCCCTCTCCCTCATCTCCATACCCCTGGCTGATCCTCGCAGTTTGTTGCTCACTGGCAGTGTGCTACGTCAGTGGTGTGTTCAGTGCTGTTCTACAGTGACGTCAAGGCTGTGATTTTAATCATGTGCTGGACTTGTACATAGTATTGCTGTCCATGGCTATTATGTGCTACGGCGCCCATGGCAAGCTTTATGCTCGCGCCACGATTCGCCTTGTGTTCTTTTAAACATCACAGTGTGTGGTTTTTTGTGTACACTTTTTAGATTTTTATTCACCTCTGATACAAAACAGTTTCATGTTTGCACCTGTTACTGTCCTTCGTTTTTCCTTTTCAAATTATTACTCCTCTCTTACTGTCTCCCATCATCCACTCTTGCTCCACCGAGACCTCACATAAGTCCCTTCCTTATGCCCCCATTCTCGTTCCCTTCTCAGTGCCCGACCTTCTCCCCTTCAGCTACAGACAAACTTTTCCAGCGCAGGTCTTTTCAGTTTTAGTGACAGTGATGTGCTTCTTTACAAGATCAGTGTCTTACATCGCGCTTTAAATGTACTCTCAGTGTTTTTCATTTTACCTTTTTATTATTACTGTTTTACATTCAAAACCAGGAATCCTGTTCCTTGTGAACAAAAACATTCAAGTTTTATCTTTAAAAACTTGTATTTGATTTTAGGACAAATAATATATGCACTTTTACCTTATTCTCCTGTAAATAAAATTCCTAACTCGTTACTTTGTACCCTATTACTGTCTCAATACATAAAAAGTTGTATTCTGTTCAAAGAATCTAAAATCATACTACGGCACCATGATTAAAATTGTTGTCGCTCGAAACTACTATATTTCACAAGAGAAAAGAAAATACGAGGTCTGCATATATCTTCGCGTCAACTGCCTTGGATCATACGAGTATGTAAGTGGCGTACAACAACACCTGTTCATCGGGATTGTGTTAAGGATGACAACATTTATAATATTTTATGTAATTTATAGTATTTTCACGATGTACGGAGCCTCGCGCTCGTTTAATGCTGTATTCTTACAATTATAAGGCTCAGATACGAGATGACATTTGTACATATCGGAAGATTTTAATGCTTCACATGTGCAGAACCACAGTGTAAGTGATATGTAATTTCCACCAATTTACAATATACAGGAATCGTATGTAGGGCATGTTAATACCATTTTATTTGTACACTGTTCTTTATTTTTTAGCGTCTAGAGTTCAACACTCAATAATGGTATTAAGGCCGGATATGCAGTTGTGAAAATAAAAGCTTTGCTCAGTCAATGACGAATAGAACGTCATTTAAAAAGTTCTAAATGACTGTGAACCACAGACGGCAAGTTAATCAGTTACACTACCGATGTTCTGAATCCAAAAATGCTTGAGTTATATGGCTGTCGAAAGTTCGACGCATAAGACTTGTAAATTATGGCGGCTTCGGAAGGCAGGATTACGGCCAAGGGGATGTGGCACTGTATCAAAGTTCCTAACCGTGTACCTACTACCACACGTCCTATGAAAACGTTCTGCGTTTCTCTTCATTAGTTCACACCAAACCACTAGAAAAATGATGATAGGGTTGAATGATGCTAACACTGTCTTAAAGAACACTCGATTGACTGTTCTCTAAGCATAAGCACTATGCCCCCATGTGGCCGTATCACACTCCCAGTAGAGTCACAGTCACTCACTTAACATAGTTCTGTCTGAGTTTGCCACTGCTGTTCGGTACTTTAGAGTCGCCTATTTAGTATGTACGTAGCTTAGCGCTCGCTGCTTCGCTTGCGGGGATTGTATGGTTTGTACAGATGTGTTTTTGCTTTTCTTTAATCGAATTTTTATGTTATTCGCAGATTGCAACACCTAAGCTTTTCGCATTAATTAAATATAGAAACATGGTCCTTTCCGAATGTACTACTGACAGAAAAAAATGTCCTGGCAACTGATTTTGTTAATCATCACTTTTGCGTTCTTCTATTAATATCTTCATAGTAACTTTTCTTTTTATTTCTAACCGAGAAGCCAAATACTAATTTTCACAGATGTATCTTTAGTAACAGAATAACAATTTATCTTCAAAAACTTTCACTCATTATTTAACTCCCTTAGTGGTTGAATTTCCTAAAATGCTGAATCAACGTTCTTCATTCTGGACCGAGAAACCAAATACCAATTTTCGTAGTTCTAGGGTCAAAACTGCCTTTAACAGTAACATATTTTCAAAAAACCTTTCATCCGATACTTTACTTCCCTAGATATGGAATTTCAAACAATCCCGTACTAAACGATACCGACAGCATAAAACCAACACTTTCTTCAAATTTCAAGTGTCAGGTTTTCTGAGACATATATTTTTTTATTTGTAACAGAGCAGTCAGATACAAATTTTCTTAGATTTTGCTTTAAAAATACTTGGGTTGTTCTTTACTAATGACTTATTTTTTAAAAAAACTGTCACTTAAATTTCCAAAAATGCTTAAACAAATATTTATTTCTGATCAAGGAACTAAATACCAATTTTCGTAGGTCTAGCTACAAAATTACCTTAACAACATATTTTCAAAATACCTTTCTCCCTTTTTTTCACACCCTTAAAGGTGAAATGTCCAGTAATCCCTCATCAAACAATGTCTACAGTATGATATCTTACCATATCCAGATTTCAAGTTTCTGTCTTAGCGGCTAGGGCTTGGCGTCGATGAGTCAGTCGTCAGGACGTTGCCTGACCCCATAAGGTTGGAATATCGAATAATCCCTCACGAAACAATGTCTCTAGTACAAGGTCAACACTCTCTCCAATTTCAAGTTGTTGTCTTAGCCGCTTGGGCATCACGTTGATGAACCAGTAAGTCAGGACATTGCCTTGTTTATGTATACAGATTATGAAATTTAATCTGATCTTCAATTTAGACAATTTTATACGCTATCGCGCAGGTCTCACGCCCCTACGATCCAATTGACGTGATAGCCAATGTACTGACTAATGCAAGCTAACTGCATGTAGAACGCCCGCACCGATACCTGAGTGGTCACGTGACGGACTGCCGTCGTACGGGCTCGGGTTCGAGTCCCGACTGGGTCGGGGATTTTCTCTGCTCAGGGACTGGGTGTTGTGCTGTCTTCATCATCATCATTCATCCCCATCCGGCGCGCAGGTCGCCCAATGTGGCATCGAATGTAATAAGACGTGCACCAAGGTGGCCAGACCTGCCCCGCAAGAGGCCTCCCGGCCAATGACGGCAAACGCTCATTTTCATTTCCATCGTCTGTAGAATTGGACATCCCACGGCATCGGTGCTACAGCGCGGAGTAAGGTTGGATTCGATCTATTAGGTGCAGGATCGATATCTGAGCCCATACACTGCCAAGCAGTAGTAACTGTATTGGCAGTCGATGCTCCACGGTTGCTTAGTAAACTCTTAATTTCAGATTATACACAGCCCTCTAAGCAGATGCCCCTGACACAGCATATCAGGTACTAAATGCCACGACCATTTTCTCAGAGTTGTTTCAAAGGCCGCTCCTGGCGTGTTTTATTTATCCCAAGATGAATGTACTACACAGTTGTACATCTACATCTACATTTATACTCCGCAAGACACCCAACTCTGTGTGGCGGAGAGCACTTTACGAGCAACAAGCCTTGAGAGTGGTGCAGTGATGGGACTGCCCGCCTGGCTTCGGGGCTACATGCTCCTTCACAGCGCTGGAAGCAGCAGGCGAGTGCGCCGTCCTGTACTCTGTAAAGTGTCTCACTGCAGCGAGCTGAAACTTTACGACGCCTCTTTCTCCCAAATATACACTTCTCTTTCCTCTACCGTAATTGTAGACCACAACAGTATCTTGGAGAAATGGTCAGTTATAGCAGATGGACTTAATTGATATTATCTGTTGCGCCATCCACTTTTCAATGTTTATAGCGGTTCCGGTATCTAATATTTTGTATGGGTAATCTGCCGATATTAGGGGCTTAAAATAAAACTCCTCTGGGAATATTACTTTATCAGCATAAAATCATTATTGGGGCCCTAGAATATGCATCTGACTTCGATAATTAACTCCCACAGTTGCAGATGTCGCTCATCTTCAAAGAATACTAACTGATAAAACTAACAGTAACAATTACCAGCTGCCTCAGTTCCACTCATCAGTTAGTAAAAAAAAAAAAAAAAAAAAGAAACTGTACATTCTGTAATTAACTGGAAATAAAAGTAAGCTTACTTTTCTTTCACTACATCTGTGAAGAAAATGACGACCTACCGAGGACAAAGAAAATGATGTATCCTATAATGGAAATTACAGCCACTGCACCTCGTAGAAATCTACACTGTGCAACACAATTACAGGCTCACTTTTTCGGAACCCCATATATATCTCCCATTGCTACACTAAAGTTTTAAATTTGGGTCAAAACTGACCACAGCGTTCCTCTGTAATCGCGCAAAAACGTGGTGCCCTGCGACGTCACACTTGGGCCCGGTGACTTTACAAACTGCTATGTGCCGTCACGTGCAAAAGAAAGGCCAGACCTCAGAAGTTCGTGTGAGTTGTAAGATGCCCGCATCTCGTGGTCGTGCGGTAGCGTTCTCGCTTCCTGTGCCCGGGTTCCCCGGTTCGATTCCCGGCGGGGTCAGGGATTTTCTCTGCCTCGTGATGGCTGGGTGTTGTGTGCTGTCCTTAGGTTAGTTAGGTTTAAGTAGTTCTAAGTTCTAGGGGACTGATGACCATAGATGTTAAGTCCCATAGTGCTCAGAGCCATTTGAACCTTTTTTTTTTTTTTTTTTGTAAGATGAGTTAATGATGTCAGACTGGACTCAGATTTCACCGCAGTTCTCCCCAGCGACACCGTGGAATGGCACAAGATGGGAAGGTCTATGCCCCTCTCTCTTTACCCACATCTCATCCCTTGGTGCCTCTCCGGTGGAGGTCAGGGCCGCAACGCCCAGCGCTGAAACCACGCGGTTGTCTTATGGGTGGACAAAGCATACAGGTCAGACACACCGCCGTTCAGAATCTATACGAATAGGCTTCAAGGGCTGGCATAAAAGGCGATAATGAAATCAACCTTTCCGTAGTGGCATTGATTCCCACACTTTCTGCATTCGGAAGCAACAATTCGCAGTGCGATGAGCAAACATGAAGACAGTCTCAACAGTCTTTGACACTACTGGAACCCACCAGATGATTCAGCCATTCCTTAAGAACAATTTGGGGCTGCAACTCCCGCAATGGACGCGATCTCACCCCTTTGATGTGAGCGCAACCGCAATTTCTGCTCTGGTATGCAGAATGGAACCACTAGAGACCTTTCAAAACCACTCGACGAAGTGTGAATGCGATCTGAAACAGCAGGCGGCGTTTATGCTTTCTCGATCCTTCTTTTCGCGCTCTGTTGGGGTGCAACATTGACACGTGCATGATTAAAACTGCAAAGGACGCCCTTCAGACAATCCAGTTCGAGAACACCCTTGGTACCAGCCTCATACCTTTGTTCAGCACTTTAAAAATGTTCATGTAGGGAGACAGCGATTCACGGATTCCTAGGCGCCAGTCCCTTTCGATATCCTTTAGATTCTGCCTGTGGACAGCAGACGCTAGTTCAACTACACTACTGGCCATTAAAACTGCAACACCACGAAGATGACGTGCTACAGACGCGAAATTTAACTGACAGGAAGAGGATGCTGTGATATTCTAATGATTACCTTTCCATAGCATCACACAAGGTTGGCGTCGGTGGTGACACCTACAACGTGCTGACATGAGGAAAGCTTCCAACCGATTTCTCATACACAAACAGCAGTTGACCGGCGTTGCCTGGTGAAACGTTGTTGTGATTCCTCGTGTAAGGAGGAGAAATGCGTACCATCTTGTTTCCGACTTTGATAAAGGTCGGATTGTAGCCCATCGCGATTGCGGTTTATTGTATCACGACATTGCTGCTCGCGTTAGTGGAGATCCAATGACTGTTAGCAGAATATGGAATCGGTGGGTTCAGGAGGGTAATACAGAACGCCTTGCTGGCTCCCAACCTCCTCGTATCACTAGCAGTCTGGATGACAGGCATCTTATCTGCATGGCTGTAACGGATCGTACAGCCACATCTCGATCCCTGAGTCAACAGATAAGAACGTTTCACAGACAACAACCATCTGCGCGAACAGTTCGACGACGTTTGCAGCAGCATGGGCTATCAGCTCGAAGACCACGGCTGGGGTAACCCTTGACGCTGCATCACAGACAGGAGCGCCTGCGATTGTTTGCTCAACGACGAACCTGGGTGCACAAATGGCGAAACGTCATTTTTTTTGGTTGAATCCAGGTTCTGTTTACAGCATCATGATGGTCGCATCGGTGTTTGGCGACATCGCGGTGAACGCACATTGGAATCATCGCCATACTGGCGTATCACCCGGCGTGATGGTATGGGGTGCCATTGGTTACACGTCTCGGTCACCTCTTGTTCGCATTGACTGCACTTTGAACAGTGGACGTTACATTTCAGATCTGTTACGACCCGTGGCTCTACCCTTAATTCGATCCGTGCGAAACCCTACGTTTCAACAGGATAATGCACGATCGCATGTTGCAAGACCTGTACGGGCCTTTTTGGTTACAGAAAATGTTCGACTGCTGCCCTGACCAGCACATTCTCCATATCTCTCACCAACTGAAAACGTCAATGGTGGCCGAGCAACTAGCTCGTCACAGTACGCTAGTCACTACTCTTGATGAACTGTGGTATCGTGTTGAAGCTCTGTTTCACTCAATGCCCAGGCGTATCAAGGCCGTTATTACAGCCAGAGGTGGTTGTTCTGGGTACTGATTTCTCAGCATCTATGCACCCAAATTGCGTGAAAATGTAATCACATGTCAGTTCTAGTATAATATATTTGTCAAATGAATACCCGTTTATCATCTGCATTTCTTCTTGGTGTAGCAATTTTAATGGCCAGTAGTGTACATTCCACCACTTAGCTCAGTGTCAATGAAATGGTTGCCTATCACTTTGGTGCATAGGAATCAGTTAATGACTGTCTCTTTACAGGAACATTATTAAAGTGCCCAACAAAAGTGAACACTGGTCACCAAGCGTGTTGCCGAATTAGGGAGAGGTTGCACGGCCGCTCTGCCCCCGCCCCCTTTCATGTTTAACGCTGAAGTTTCCTACCATCATCCTTCATGTGGTTATAATTAACGACACTCCAAGCTCTTTGACTCCGGGTTTTCAGTCAACGTTACTACGAAAGCCTTCAAACCTCTTTTCAGATGTCAAAGTAAAGGGAAATATCGCACAAGTACCATTTCCGTTCACAGACAGGGCTGTTCTCGACTTAGACGTCACATCTCACCGCCAATTATTTTAAGGGATCTTGAAGCTGCCAATCGCTCACAATATGGCTACAGTACGCATGATGGAGGCATGAAGGCCAACTGTTTCTTACATTTCTTGCCTCCTTAAGATTTAGATTTTTGTCTGTCATTTGCGACGAGACGGAAATTCTACATATAGTTGTGTGTTGCTTGCAGATCTGAAGTTCACAAACTATTGCACGTGGCTTACCTGAAGAGTGTTATACTGGCATCCAGTGTGTTTATAGAGAGGTCTGCTCTTCTGGTCACGCTCGCAGCTTACTTTCTGGGTGGGAAAATTGCCGGACCCGAGCAGGTATGGCTGCCCGTGTTAGCTCCGAATTACTTTGGATACCTCTGCCTGCAAGAGTCTGCATTTCTTCTCGTATGTTTCAGATTTTCGCAATCTCTCAGTTCTACAACGTGCTCAACTCGTCTCTGGCCCTGTGGGTGCCACTCAGTATGTCGGCTCTGCAGGAGGCACGTGTGTCTGCCCACCGCATTCAGGTAAGAGCAGTCCACGTGTCTGCGAGGCCTCCTCAACACTTACCAGCCTCCCGTGTATACCGAATTTCTGTTCGTTAGATGCTAAGGCACCGACAGACATCATAATAAGTTACTGTCATGCTAACAGACTGCAAACATTCAAGAAAACGACACGAGAGAAAAGATTAGTGCTTGTGAGCCAAAGACTTTACTGATCAGTGTTGAATATAGTTCTTATGCATAGGTCCACCCTCCGAGGATACACACAGTAATTTATTGATGGCATACTTACTGTATATTACCTGACACATGAAATGCAAAAATGTGGAAGCTTCATCGGTTATAGTAACATTGATGGCTTTAGGAATGATGAATTTAGATAGTTTAAGTTTCAAACGAACCGTAAATACAAAAGGCTTTGTGGCAGTTTCTGGGCTTTCCTGTGTATTTTGTAGAAATTAACACTTTGACTAAAACTGATGAAACTTAGTACATACAGATTCACTGATGGAGTAATACCCTTTGACAGTTAAAAGTTCTTCTTTTGTATTGCCATTTCAGGCACTTTTACACCAGTTTTATTAGGAGAAAATATCTGGAAAATATTCGTCTCGTCTCTCAAGCTATTTATAGTATTTTTCCTTCCATTGCACAAGAAATATATCCATTTGCTGTTCATGCTGTCAACAAATCATCGTAAAATTTTCTATTACAACGAACTACAGCACCCATCCCTCGACTAACACAATTTGTAGGTAAGTTGCTTAGTTCCGCTACAGTGTCTAAGCTGTTGCCATCACCTCAACAAAACTCACCCCTCCATTGTAATCGGTTTCACGTACAGAGAATTTACAACTTTTTCTAGAGAATTTTTTCATGTAACTGGTTCCTTTAAGAGTTAATTGCCGGGAACTATTTATCATTTTATTTGTGTCGTAGCAATCTACACCTGTCACTCCAGGACCTAGCCTCCGTAATATAGTCCTCTCCTGCGTCTTGCCATAATTCTTCTTTGAGTGCGTGAAGTCATATACTCTTAATCTCCTCTATCTATTATTACTAATAACATTAAGGATTCAACTCTGTTCCAAAAGAGAATCAGACTTCTATGCTGTTCAGTGGATGTCTCCCAGACGTCCGGGAGCCTGATTCTAGGTTATCTCTTTTCTTTGGCAAGGTCTCTACCACACTATTAAGGAGTCTTGGAAACCTGTCCTTTAGTAATGATGAACCTCCACCACTGGCAGTTTCTTCTGAGTTTTCCAATTTTCTTTTCTAATAACATTTTGCTGTAACTATAATACCCATTTCGAATAAAATATCACTCTAGAAGTCGCTTTAAAACAGCATGTCGGAACATGTACGAGAAACGGATAAATGTGAACAAAATCTGACATACAATTATCTACAATGAACTAGTCTGTAAACACTTTCACTCACGCCTACTGCAGGTCATTAAGTCAGTTACACAAGCAAACCTTTTCAATGGGTAACGGAGAAGAGGTTTCATACCTAGACACAAGTGCTTAACAACAATTTACCATTATTATAAGGTATGAAGCCAATCCTTGTGGTGCACTAGTGTCTCGGGAAGACTGCATTCCTGTTTGAGAGTAATGCCAAGAATTTGTTCCATGAAAAGAAACGAAAATATGTTCATAATGTCATCCCCTCATTTTTATCACAAAGTCAGCTCGGTTAATGTATATGAACACATGTCTACCAGTATTTCAGTATTCTCTGCAGCTGCTACAGATTAAAGAAAAGCTGTTTCACGCCACAATGTTAAATAAAATAGGTGTTCAGTACGATTCTGAGATATAATACGAAGCGAAGCTTCCCTCAAAGTGCGCGTTTGACTAGTATTTCCTGCTGGGCAACTATGATGTTACTGCTTTGAAGTGACCAAGTCCAGATAGATCGAAGAGTTTGAATTTTGTGTCCCCATTATGAAGAATTATTAAAACTCAAACAAATTAGTTTCACGAGGAAAGTTATAAGCTTGCCAACAGCGTTATAGAAAACAATGAGATAATCAAATAGGAAATCGAATTTTTCCCCACATGCGATGTATGTGGTGAATAGGTGGGTCTTGTTCCTTTCGAATGTTGATCGTAATGTTTACAATGAAGCTAAGGTTACATTTTTATACCAGTTGTTCGGGGAAAGCGCCACAGTTATACGTGCGGTATTCTTCTTAGCGGTGTAGAAATTTCACTATCGTCACCTTACACGTTGTGATTTACTCTGAATATTCCGTCTTTTCAGTCGTCTCCAAAAAGTTATGAAAGTATTGCTATATATTCTTTTATAAAACCCAATCTCCAACACTGCGAATCTCAAAATATGATATTGTATCCTATGTCGAAAATTTCTGAAGGGTGCGCATGGAAAACTTTGAACTCAATGACTAATGTTACAGAAAGTAACTTTGTTTACACCTGCTACTTTACTATGACTCTGTTTCCATCCATGTTTTATCTGTAACTGCAAGCTCGATATCGCTCTTCATTTGCGTCAATACTGTGTCGAAAGATGACTACACAATACAATGAACAGATACAACATATAACGCGCAATAGCGAAATTAATGAGATTTAAATGCTGTTCGTAGAATTTAGAGAATTTTTACGTAAATGTGATCAGTGGCGTTTATTTTTATTAATAATATTATCGAAACTAATGTTTTGCATGCAACATTGAGGTATTAAGAACAATATAATAATTTCACATTATTGAAAGGAGTGCAGGAAAATCAATTGCAAAAGTTAGGAATTTATGATGAAGAATTAAAAAAGTATTAAAATTCAATTATTTTTATTTTTCTATATTCGTTGTGCCGTTATCAGAGACATAAGCAATGATTGTGTCCGCTGCAGTGATAGGAATGCGAGTACTTACATCTGCATCCCCACTCCGTAACTCACCTAACAGTTCGCATGACGGAGATTGGTTGGAAATTACTTCAACTGTCTTTTTCTGCACGTTGTTGGATTTCTCGGCGAGCTTCTCGTTCGTCTGCTCTGCCACATTCATTCAATAATCGGAAGGGTTCCCTGGAGGCTATAGTTTTCGTATTACCATTACATCATAAAATAGTGAGGAAGAAGACAAGGGGTTTAAAAAGATTAATAAAGCTAAAAAATTCTAGAAAACCTATTTTAACTATCCAAATCGCAATTGTATAATATTAAATGAATACTACATTCGACTACATATTCAACCATGCTCGGGTTTGAAACTGAAACCGAATATTGCACTTCAGGTGGGAGAATTATGAAGAATTAGTTAAAATTACAAAAAATATAAACGAGTTAAATACATACCAGTTGTCCATTGGAGTGCGATATTTCATCGTGAGATGTGACACACTGTCATCAGTGATCAACACAGCAATAGCTCACATATTGAGATGAAACATTATGTAAAAAAAAGCTTAGAAATAAACAGTCAAAGCAATAAAAACATGACACAACGTTCAACAGGTCCACCGCAAGTGGATGAGGAACAAATCTTTCTTACAAAAACGCATCAGCGCATAACACGCCGTAAACTGTCTCCTCACACCAGTAATTCGTCAACAGCATGTACAATGTGGCGAGTTCAGAGCAATAATTATACTGTGTGTGTGTGTGTGTGTGTGTGTGTGTGTGTATGTGCGTGCGTGCACTCATGCTCGCAGGGAAACAAACTGCAAGCAATTCGCAATCGGGTAGACATAATTAAAAGAAGAAGAAACATAAATAAAGGAATACAATAAATGGAGAACACATAAAAGAAGTTACAAAACGATAAAATTTATGTCTTAAAAGCACAAATAATTTTTTGAACAATACATACAGATGTACAAGCAAATTCAGTGCGAGGAAAAAATTTAACAATGTAATTATATTTAATAATGTAATAATGTCCAGTATGTAATGGATACAACGAAATAAGAGAGATAGGGGAATTTCTTATACAGTAATTATGTACAAGAAAAGAGTACAGGCACTAGTTCGGAGCCCATGTTCATCATTGGAAGTAAACCGTAATCTAATGCCTAAGCTCATTAGGTAGATTACACAATATGAAATGAACGCTGAAACTTTGTGGACGTAAGAAGAAAAGAAAAGCATGTAACAATAACATAAAAAGAAAACAGCGTAAACTAGGTAGTAAAATTAATATTAAAGTTGCGTTCCATCAAAAAGAGGGTTTCATGACCCAGAGTTATATAATTCTTTGGAATGTGTCATAGCACACATTTATGCTCACAGATTGAGTACGGATAAACAGATGTGAGTACTGTAACAGTAGCCCATGCATCTCGTTTCGTAGCCCGACGTATATGTCTTCCATGGGTGTGTCGTAGCCAGATGTCTAAGTTCACTGGATGACAGAAATTGTATAGAAACTGTGTAGTCAGCGGTGGTACATGTAATAAACAAGAATGTTTATGGGTGATCATGAAAATTGTTGAAAAAATAAGCTTGATTAAAATCACGCTGTCGTTGAGGAAGAGGTGCATTTAAATGTACTCAAAAAACTGTCCAATTCTGAGAATTAGTGCATTCTATCTACCTGGTTTGCCGGACGCTGTGGACGAGCAGTTATAGGCGCTTCAGTCCTGAACCGCGCCGCTGCTACGGTCGCAGGTTCGAATCCTGCCTCGGGCATGGATGTGTGTGATGTCCTTAGGTTAGTTAGGTTTAAGTAGTTCTAAGTTCTAGAGGACTGATGACCACAGATGTTAAGTCACGTAGTACTTAGAGCTATTTGAATCATCTACCTGGTTTCAAAGAAACGACCTGTGTGACTAATATAAAAATGATAACAATTACGCTCGTCACGTCCACCCCAGACCCAGTGAACTTGTCTTTATTTGGCCCAACTTGGTATCACCGACGCGTCTTCAGTGTATCAGTAATTTTTGTATTTTTATATTGTTTCACCTAGTTCACGAACATATTTATCGTTCTACTATTCACTTTCAGTGATGTGTGTAGGCTTCGGGCTACGATTCCCTCATATACGGAGTGGTAACTATATATGCCACCTAGAAAAACTCCGAAAGTATGATAGTAGCTGAAAAGTTTCTGGAACAAAGGTTGCATGAGGGGGGGGGGGGGGGGGCATAATATGACTTTGATTTTTTGTTGCTAGGTGGGGTCGCGTCACAGATATGAAGGTCAACTTTTAATAGGATGCTATAGTTTGGCACTTATTTCCTGATAGCGGTTATCGAGACGGATCCAATGACGTGTTACAGTAAGGTCTTTGAAGGTCAACGAAGATCTCAAAGGTGTCATGACCGTCCATTTACAGAAGGTGTTCGAAGTGATGACCACTGATATCAGTGTAGTGCTGCAGTCTTCTTATCATCGTTTGAGTGGTTTCCTTATCACTTCGGCACCTATCGAAGCACATGCTCTGACAATTCTCTCTCGTATATCGTGGAAATAGAAAATATTCGCCGAATGCAGCGTATCCATCTAACGTGCCATTGACATGTAAACACCATTCGAGGGTTTCACAATACAGCGCTAATAGGAACGGTAAGACTAGTATCGTCGAATAAAACGAATCTGAATGATATATTCTTTGGAAGAACACGTCGATATGCTTCCCTAGGGAGTACGCAAACGAATTTCAGTGAGAGCTAGAGACTTATGCGCTGAAAGATACCCTCAACGTACTCAACCTATACGTGGCACATTTAAATATGTGTATGATAGATTGAGAACAACTGGATCTTTAACGCATCGGGAACATATTTGGCAAAGGAATTACTAACAAGGAAACGGAAATTGGTACACTTGCCACTATGGTTGGGGTCCCTGTGTTCGGGCCGCACGGGGTAGCCGCGTGGTCAGAGGAGTCTTGTCACGGTCGTCGGAGGATCGAATCCTCCCTCGGGCTTGGGTGTGTGTTGTCCATAGCCTAAGTTTAAGTTAGATTAAGTAGTGTGTAGGCTTAGGGACCGATGACCTAAGTAGTTTGGTCCCATAAGACCTTACCACAAATTTCCAAATTTTTTCCTTGTGTTCGTTCGCGTAAGATCGCAAGGAAATATGTCATGAGCCCGAGTAGTGTTGTTCGTGTTCTGCAGCGCCATAAATATCATCCTTACCGTATCAGTCTCCACCAAGAATTAACTGGTACGGATTGTATACGTCGCATTGAATTCTGCCCACGACTCAACTTCAGATTCAGAGGGCTGACACATTTATTAATTTGGCTTTATTTACTGACGAGGCTGCATTAACGAAGCATTGAAATGTTAATTTCCATAACATGCATTATTGGGCAACTGAAAATCCATGTTGGCTGCGACACGTTGCACACCAAAAATCGTGGTCGGTGAATGTATGGTGTGGAATTCTGGAGGACAGAATTATAGGCCTCTATTTCATCGAAGGGAATCTTAATGGTAGGAAGCACACCACACCCCTGCAAGAAACATTATGTCTGTTATTGCAAGAAATACCTTTAGGAACAAGGGACAGAATGTGGTATCTACACAATGGGTGACCGGCATATTTTTAGCTGATTGCAAGAGACGAGTTGCAGAGACAATTCCCAAATCGTTGGATTAGACTTGGAGGAGAAGTGTCGTGGCTGGCTCGTTCACCAGTCTTGCCGCCTCTGGATTTTTTCTTGTGGGGATTTGTAAAAGACATTGTTTATAAAGACGTTCCAACTACACCTGAAGATATGCGAGAGAGAATTGTCGGAGCATGTGCCTCTATAAGTGCCGAAGTGATAAGGAATACCACAAGTGCCGAAGTAATAAGGAATACTACAAGTGCCGAAGTGATAAGGAATACCACTCAATCCATGTTAGTATGATTTCAGCACTGCACTGATACCAATGGTCATCACTCCGAACACCTTCTGTAAATGGACGTACTTGCTAAATTAGTGACCTTCCTTGACGTTCAAAGACCTTACTGTTACACATAATTGGATTCGTCTCGATAGCTGCTATCAGAAAATAAGTACCAAATATGGCATCCCATTAAAAAAAAAAGCTGACCTTCGTATCTCTAACGCGTCCCCACCAACGTCATACCATGGCTCACGTTGTCTCATGCAACATTTGTCCCACAAACATTTCAGCTCCTATCATACGTTCTGAGTTATTCTTGGTGGCAATAGTTAGTGACTTACTCTGTATATACTATTATACTCCACTCGTTAGCGCCGTTGTCGACGTCGGGCTACGATACGTGTATTTGGGCTTTTTGCTACGTTACTCACATGTGTTTATCCTTACTCAGTCTGTGAACATGTGTGTGTTTTGACGCAGTTCCAAAAGGTTACATGAGTCTGGACCAAACAACTTTCTTTTTGTTGGAATGCAATCATATTACTAGTGCTATTATTTAATTAATGCTGTTTTCTTTTATGTAATTATTACAAGCTTTTCTTTCCCTGTCATATGTAAAAATTTTATGTATTGGTTTTATGTTGTGCAGCCTAACTAATGAGCGTAGATATGGGGTTACGATTTACTCGTACTTCCAATGACGCACGTAGACTCTGGGCTAGGACATACTTTTGATAGAAAGTTGTTTTTGTATTGTTTCACATTAATGTTTATATTCTTTTATTGTAAGTAATTACTATGTAACAAGGCCCCTCTCCCTCTCTCTCATTTCGTTATACACTCCTGGAAATGGAAAAAAGAACACATTGACACCGGTGTGTCAGACCCACCATACTTGCTCCGGACACTGCGAGAGGGCTGTGCAAGCAATGATCACACGCATGGCACAGCGGACACACCAGGAACCGCGGTGTTGGCCGTCGAATGGCGCTAGCTGCGCAGCATTTGTGCACCGCCGCCGTTAGTGTCAGCCAGTTTGCCGTGGCATACGGAGCTCCATCGCAGTCTTTAACACTGGTAGTTTGCCGCGACAGCGTGGACGTGAACCGTATGTGCAGTTGAAGGACTTTGAGCGAGGGCGTATGATGGGCATGCGGGAGGCCGGGTGGACGTACCGCCGAATTGCTCAACACGTGGGGCGTGAGGTCTCCACAGTACATCGATGTTGTCGCCAGTGGTCGGCGGAAGGTGCACGTGCCCGTCGACCTGGGACCGGACCGCAGCGACGCACCGATGCACGCCAAGACCGTAGGATCCTACGCAGTGCCGTAGGGGGCCGCACCGCCACTTCCCAGCAAATTAGGGACACTGTTGCTCCTGGGGTATCGGCGAGGACCATTCGCAACCGTCTCCATGAAGCTGGGCTACGGTCCTGCACACCGTTAGGCCGTCTTCCGCTCACGCCCCAACATCGTGCAGCCCGCCTCCAGTGGTGTCGCGACAGGCGTGAATGGAGGGACGAATGGAGACGTGTCGTCTTCAGCGATGAGAGTCGCTTCTGCCTTGGTGCCAATGATGGTCGTATGCGTGTTTGCCGCCGTGCAGGTGAGCGCCACAATCAGGACTGCATACGACCGAGGCACACAGGGCCAACACCCGGCATCATGGTGTGGGGAGCGATCTCCTACACTGGCCGTACACCTCTGGTGATCGTCGAGGGGACACTGAATAGTGCACGTACATCCGAACCGTCATCGAACCCATCGTTCTACCATTCCTAGACCGGCAAGGGAACTTGCTGTTCCAACAGGACAATCTACGTCCGCATGTATCCCGTGCCACCCAACGTGCTCTAGAAGGTGTAAGTCAACTACCCTGGCCAGCAAGATCTCCGGATCTGTCCCCCATTGAGCATGTTTGGGACTGGATGAAGCGTCGTCTCACGCGGTCTGCACGTTCAGCACGAACGCTGGTCCAACTGAGGCGCCAGGTGGAAATGGCATGGCAAGCCGTTCCACAGGACTACATCCAGCATCTCTACGATCGTCTCCATGGGAGAATAGCAGCCTGCATTGCTGCGAAAGGTGGGTATACACTGTACTAGTGCCGACATTGTGCATGCTCTGTTGCCTGTGTCTATGTGCCTGTGGTTCTGTCAGTGTGATCATGTGATGTGTCTGACCCCAGGAATGTGTCAATAAAGTTTCCCCTTCCTGGGACAATGAATTCACGGTGTTCTTATTTCAATTTCCAGGAGTGTATTTAGCGTGCCTGGTACACGACGGGAAAAGTACTGTTCCGTACCGGAATCGGGCCGTCAATCTTCTACTGACGCAGGCATTGTCAGAAATTCTTTATGCTGATATTCAAAGGCTATTTACTTCAACGCAGCAACGAATGCAAGAGCGTGAATGTTGTGTCACACATCGTAGCGAACTCTATAGGATGAAATGGCAACAGCAGCCAGTCAAAATATACCATACCAATAGCAGTAAGAATAACGAGAAGCAGGACAGTACGATATGAAGACATTATGGTGAAAACACATGGCATCGCTAATGGTCGTTTCTGGAATAGAAATTATGTCATTATAATAGCAGGAGCAATTGTGGTGGTGGTTAGCGTTTAACGTCCCGTCGACAACGAGGTCATTAGAGACGGAGCGCAAGTTCGGGTTAGGGAAGGATTGGGAAGGAAATCGGCCGTGGCGTTTCAAAGGAACCATCCCGGCATTTGCCTGAAACGATTTAGGGAAATCACGGAAAACCTAAATCAGGTTGGCAGGAGACGGGATTGAACCGTCGTCCTCCCGAATGCGAGTCCCGTGTGCTGAGCAACTGTGACGAGCATTGAGTCTCACATCTACTATAAACTGATCTTCGTGGCAAGAGAATGTATTATATAAGAAACACAGGGAGTTTGCTGTTATCTAATGATACAACAAGAACGTCTTACTTCTGTGTCTTTCGAAATCATTAGTGGCATATCAAAGAAAACAGATAAATGTTATATACTCTGATTGTAGTGGAATCCGTGTGCTGAAGTGGCCTCGTATTTAAAAGTAAAGTGTTGCTATTTCGTGGTAGCTGACTACGCCACCACCACCAGCGAACCTCACATCTGTCACCATCCATCGCCAGCCAGAGACTCTGCCTGGTTCTCACTGTCCTCACCGGCCCACAATAACAAACTTTATCTCTGACGCAGTCCTACGAACCCATTTATACAGCGCAGATTGAAACGCTGTCACAGCAGACCAAGGAGTAAGATAAGAATTTAGTACTTCATATACTTTTTTAGTATTTATGTACACTGTGTCACGGAAAACTGAATAACTCATTCTTAGAGCGAAAAAGGATATCCTAATACAGTTGGTCATTAACGCATAGTCACCAAATCACTGAAAGGTTTGTGTGAAGTAAAATTACTATTGTGCATTTTTTAAGGTAGAAAATAGGACGTGGAAATAATGACCGTCAAATTTCCTCTGTTTTATAATGTAATTACTTTTAATCTTGAATTCCGAATCTCTAAGGGTACTCCATGTCAGAGGTACAATGTATTTTAAATATCTCATACAGCATCAAGGCTTAAGATTTTGTAGTTGGAAGTTCGTGAGATAACCAGTATTTTCGATTGTATGCAACAAGTTCTGTATGCCACACAGAGATTCGAACACGGATCCCTCCCTTACGTGAGCTATGCATTACCAGTTTTTCAAGTGTAACCGTTCTTCAAATGGTTCTCAGGACAGCTTTTCCATTACTTTTGAGGCTCACTTCCTTTATTCATAGGAATTTGTCCTGTATGGTCAGATACATTATTTTCCGTTCTACGTTACACACAAGGCGGGTGTTCTGCTGTTGTGCTGCCCTCAGGAGTTCCTCCTGAAGCCAGAGGCCAGCGTGGAGCACTCCAGCCAGGATGCCGCCACAGGAGAGCTGAGCCTGCAGCACGTGTCTGCCACGTGGGACGGCGGCGCCGACGTCCTATGCGACATCAACCTCACCGTCTTACCCGGCCAGCTGTGCGCTGTCATAGGGCCTGTGGGCTGCGGAAAGGTAACACGCTTCTCCTGCTATTGTGAAAGGCGTTTATTTTCATACACGTACAGCTCGATTTCGATAATCTATCAGAAATCTCCTCACACACTAACACTTTATGCTCGTGGAAAATCTGTACAACAGTGCAGCGAACATCGGTGAAATTATTCTGTTAGCACGTAACCACCTTCTCATCTTTATCATCTTTTAGCCGGCCAGCTGTGCGCTGTCATAGGGCATGTGGCTGTGGAAAGGTAACACGCTTCACATGATATTGTGAAAGCTGTTCATTTTCGTACATGTATAGCTCGATTTCGATAATCTATCGGAAATATCCTCACCCACTAACACGTCATGCTCGTGGAAAATCTGTACAAAAGTGCAGCGAACACCAGTGAAATTATGCTGCTAGCACGTAAACATTTTATCATCTTTATAGATATCAAAATATGTTTTTTGGAAGCGCTGACTTTGTTAGGTGGAACGTTGTCAACACACTAGTTCCACAACGATCTTTTCTTTGACAAGTCTCGGATAAGTAACTGCAAAGTTATTCTTAATCCTCAAATTTTTCCTTTTAGGTTAGTTTTACAATTATACAATTTAACTGCGTTAGATAATTACCAGTACTGTTATTGGGTTTCACACGGAGAAGTTTATGTAAGTGCGTGAGTTTTTACGGTACCTAAGCGAAGGAGTTTAGTAATAGATAACTGATGACGAACACTACACTGAAGGGAAAAAAACTCGCAGCACCAAAATGTAATTGATGTTGAGTAATGAAATTTCGGGAATACATTTGTCATATTTAAGTGATTAACTTTGTGAAGTAAACATTGCAGATTTGACACGCTGATATATTAATAACCGGTGTAAGCGCCAGAATGTTGAATGCAATCATGCAAACGTGCATGAATGGTGTTGTACAGACGCCACATGTCAGTTTGAGGGTTAGAGTTCTACGCCTGTTGCACCAGGCCGCTCAACACACTGACGGTTCATGCTGTTTGTGGACGACGCCGTTGTTGTCGTCCGGTGATGTCCCATATGTGCTCGATTAGAGACAGGCCTGGTGATCGAACAGGGAAAGACAACACATCGACACTCTGTAGAGCGTTTTGGGTTACAACAGCGGTATGTGGGCGAGCGTGATGCTGTTCGAAAACACTCTCTGAAATGCAATTCCTGAATGGCAGCACTTCAGTTCGAATCACCAGACTGATGTACAAATTTGCAGTCACGGTGTGTGGGACAACCACGAGACTGCTCCTGCTTTGATACGAAATCGCAACCCAGACTATATCTCCTGCTTAGCTGACTGCCGGCACGGTAGCTCAGCGTGTTCTGTAATAAAGAAACTGAGTGAAAGGATCAGCGACGAACTTGAACGGTTGCCATGTGACGTCCGCAACGACCAAACACGACGATCAACAACGAACAAAATGTAGAAAACAAAAGTAGTAAGGTGTTTGCCTACAATTCAGCGGGCCCGGGTTCGATCCCCGGCCGGGTTGCAGATTTTCCACGCTCGTGGAATGGGTGTTGTGTTGCCCTCATCATCATTTCATCCTCATCAGCGGCACGCAAGTCACCCAATGAGGCATCGACACAAATAAGACTTGCACACGGCATCTCGGCAGCCAAACTTGTCCGGATGAGGCCTCCGGGCCAACAGTGCTACACCGTCATTTCATTTCATTTTCTCCTGGTGCGGGTCGAGTGTGTCTATCCCGCAGACAGGTTTTTTGCAGGCCCCCAACTGGCCTCCTTCTAACCAAAACACGGCCATCACTGGCACCGAGGCAGAAACAACTTTCATCAGAAAACACAACAGGTCTCCATCCTTCTCTCTAACGAGCCCTCTCTTCACACCACTGAAGTGGCAAGTGGCGGTGGTTTGGGATCAGTGAAATGAAAGATACAGGGCGCCTGCCTCCAAGTTTTCGCACATCAGTTATCTATTACCAAGCAACAGTTCGGTGTGTTACTGTGGTACAAATTGCTGCTCGAATTGCTGCGACAGATGCAGTACGATGCGCCAAAGCCATATGTCGAACATTATGATCTTCCCTCTTGGTAGTACCACTTGGCCGTCTCACGACAGTACATTCCTGTGACAAGGCTGCTAAAAATCATGTACAGTAGATACACTCCTGCCAAGTTAAAAAAAAAATGGCTCTGAGCACTATGGGACTTAACTGCTGAGGTCATCAGTCCTCTAGAACTTAGAACTACTTAAACCTAACTAACCTAAGGACATCACACACATCCATGCCCGGGGTACGATACGAACCTGCGACCGTAGCGATCGTGCGGCTCCAGACTGTAGCGCCTAGAACTGCTCGGCCACCTCAGCCGGCCTGCTGCCAAGTCTTTCTGCAACATCTACCCAGGTTCCCGTAGCCCTTTTCCACGACCTCGTTCAAACTCAGTCAGGTGTTGATAGTGGCGTCTTTGTCAGCTCAAAGGCGTTCTTGACTAACACCAACCCACCACGTCCAATTTCAAAGGCAGCTTAAGTTCACTGCCATTACAGCGTGTATTTAAAGCAAAGCTGATTTGCATCCCTCATAGTGGCGTTACTGCTGCCACTCTAATGCGACTGGCGCGAAATTTGAATACACACGCCTACCAACTTTCGTTTGCGTTGCACAACTCCATGGTGTTGCGATTTTTTTCCGTCGTGTAGTATAAGTAAGCACTTGCTCAGGCATAAAATAAACGATAAATCGATGGAAGTAAAATAAATGAGAGGTGCTACCATAACGAAGGACTGAGATGACAGGAAAATGAAAGGAATGTTAGGATTTAACGTCTCGTCAATGGAGAAAAGCTCGATTTTAACGAAGGATAGACAAGGAAATGACCAGTGTTCTTCTCAAAGCAACTTGCCTTAAGCTACTTAGCGAAACCCTAGAAAATCTAAATCTGGACGGACGATGGACTAGCTGCACCTTAGTACACTCCTCAGACATTCGCATCAAGCCAGTCCTGTAATGAACATTTAATCTACTTTCCTATACCATTTTTAATGTTGACATTCACCTTTCATGTGCTACAGTCCTTCTCTGAAATTAAAAAAAAATACTACGCTAAATTAAGATTTATCCAAACGCCAAAACATGTTCCAAGGCGTAACATTGTCATGTAACTAGAAATAAATGACGTACTGAAATATAAAAGCGTCGAAATCTAGAAAGTGTTGTCCATACTGTATTTAATGGTCTACCTGTTACATAATTACCCTACTAGACATCAACAATCAGTAAGTGAAATCAAATTAAGAAAAAGTGTTATAAAAAATCAGTTTCATCTTAAATATATTTTGAAACGGAATATATTGGGAACTAACGCGAATTTCCATTTTCAAGACAGGTAAAATTGTTCAGACATTAAAGAAACTTAGTTCTTTCGCAAGTGTAACGTGTTCCATGGTAAAAGACTTTCTTCTGTTTTTGACTACAATATGGTGCAAGACACTCTTTATCTGGTTTGGGTGTGGTCTTCCATTTATTAAAGGACGTTGAATAGCTAACATACTATTTGCTTTACTTGTTGTTTTCATTATGCATTTCTTAAAGCGTTTATCCGAATGACCTCCAAGGTGCTTAGTGGAAATCAGTCCATGAAATATTTTCATTTAATAACACCGTGTTGTGTACATACCCTTTTTTTTCATGGCATAAAAGTTCCTTGAGTTTCACACATATTTTTTTCGGTCTAACATTTCTTAAAATAATTCTTCAGTAATAAAATACAGTCCTTTGGAGTTTGTTTGGGATAACCCAAATATTTTGATCTGAGCGGTATATCGCTGTGTATCAATAGTTGAGGCTACTTTAACTGGATGAAAGTGGGCCATGTCACATAAATATAAATTAAACAGTATCAACTCTCAAAAGAGAAATCTACCACTTGTCCCTAAATCAACACACTCGACTATTCGACGAAGTACCTCACCATAAACATTTTCGGTCTATTCAAGGCTCTGTAAAGACATTAAACAAAACATCTCGCCAGACAGTGATAACCCAGTCCTCCGCAGACGAGACTGGCAGTGCAGTGGGTTACAGATTACCGATAGAGCTAAACAGAAGAGCCAAAGCTCTGGTTGGGCTTCGTCAAACACTATGATGAGTTTGTAAGTTGTGCGAGAGGCATCGATAAACTATAAGGATTTACAAGGAAAATTTTATTGACAAGTGTTTGCGTGTGTGTGTGTGTGTGTGTGTGTGTGTGTGTGTGTGTGTGTATGCACTCGCACGCGCTTGCCTGTGTGTGTATGTGTGTGTGTGTGTGTGAGAGAGAGAGAGAGAGAAAGAGAGAGAGAGAGAAAGAGAAAGGAAGACTGCGTAATAGTTACAGGCAATTGAAGTACAAGTAACTCAGTTGGAAGGACCCAAAACCCGAATGGTCCACTGAAACGTAAGGACACACCCACGAAGAATTTTGCAAAATGCCGGGAAACACCAAGGATTTCGGTGCAGCACTACTTTGTTCTATTTGCTTGTACTGCTGAAGTGAGACGCTTCAGCGTCAGCTGGAGCTGGAAGGTCGCTCAAGAGGTTCACCGTAAGCACCGGTGACCAGCAGTCAGGCGCCTCGTCCAGGCGGCTCCAGATAGCCTGACTAACGGCAGGAGGCCATCCCGTTTCGCGTGAGCCGTCGAACGGTCAACTCCGAAACATTGGCTATGCACCTTTACATACACTAGAACGTTAGAGGAAAAGTCTGACTTCGAATTTTCCATTTATCCTAAAATGAGTTACAAATGACAAGGAAGCAACGCTGGGACTGTGAGTAATAGAATGAATATTTTACTGTTTTTAAATCTTAGTATGCGATGGAAAAATGTTACCTGTTTTCGCTTAAGCCAGGCAACACAACAAATTTGTTCTTTAGTCAACATATTCTCATCTGTTTTTTTTGCAAATGTCTATAGTGAAACAGCTTTGATGCACTAAACGTTGTTTATATGCTCTCAAGCACAGGTTTTCCTAGTTCATCTAGTTCTCCATTATCTAATTATTGTGCTTTGTTTCCCGTGTGCACAATACTTTTACTTTTCGTTGTTCTTTCCCCAGTGACATTTCTGTTCATGTCATGAGATGAAGAACTTTATTGTTCACTAAACCTCAAATAGATTGCAAATAATAACTTCCAGTAAATTAGATGAGCATCATCACAGATTTCAATCTATAGACAGCTGTTTGCTGAACTAAATACAAATAAACTTAATCACATGCCCATGTGGTTGAAACACAAAGAAAATCACTGCTCTTTTAAAAAAATAAATAAATAAATAAGTAAAAAATCAGTTTGTCGAAGATCGTGTTCTTATCCTACATACATTGAAAACAAATTTACAATATAATTAGAAATGATCCTTTTCTAAAGTCCTGTGAAAGAAGCAAACACATCTTAAAAATGAATAAATAAAAAAGACACTTTATCTCTTGGCATCAAAAATGTCAGTATTACATTCTTCGAAGATGATGTAAGAGTTATGAGAATGAACAAGTGCTCTCTGACTAATATAATGCCCTCTTTTTCACTTCAATGAGTCTATTTTTTTTCAGAGCTCTCTGTTGTATCTGCTGATAAACGAACTGTCTCCGTCGTCTGGAAGCCTGAGGATTGGAGGGAAGGTGTCGTACGCGAGCCAGGAGCCGTGGGTGTTCGTGGGCACCGTACGGCAGAACATCCTGTTCGGACAGCCGTACGACCGGAAGAAGTACCAGCGCGTGGTGGAGGTGTGCGCCCTGTCCAGGGACTTCGAGCTGCTGCCGTACGGCGACCAGACGCTGGTGGGCGAGAAGGGCATCACCCTCAGCGGCGGGCAGAGGGCCAGGGTCAGCCTCGCCAGGTGAGAACCCAAGTGCTGTGCACGAGTGTCAGGCTAGGCGGACAGGCAAATGTGAGTAGTTGCTTCCAGAAGCAGGCCTTTATCTGCAACATTTACGTCTGAACCTCGGGAAAAAATATTTTTTTACAAAAACACACCACATAATAATAACATCTGGAAATTAAAACGAATACTGTACTGTTTTGTATGTATGTACCAGGCGCTACTATACTTTTTCTGTTATATGCGCTTTTTATCAATAAGTCACAATGAGTTTCGAGCATCAGATTATCATCGTAAGGCCATTCACACCATATTAATGGTTAAATAACTTGAGTTTCAGAAACACAGCATTGTAAAAAATATGTTCCCTTAGAAATCTTGTTGGCCTTTTGATATTAGATTACAATCATGTAGTATTTGAGTATAAATTTACTCATATTTGTTATTTGTTGAAGAAATGATATTCTAATCATTGGATACATGTTACGAGAGTAAATTTCTCACCCTGGTACTGATATAGCGTAGGGATCAATAATTATTTGTTTCTGTTATGTTGTTATATCTATTGCAAATATCTCAGGAGGGAGGGGAGGGGGAGACGTGTTAAGTTCATACTTACGTCACAAAGTAACTTTATGGCCCCTTGGCGATGAAAAAATTTAAGCTTCTGTGTCACTTTAATCAAACGACACGGCCATTTATACTACATATCTTGATAATCGTAAAATTCCTTCACAAAAATCTATATAGCCATTACCTAGAACCCATAGAATCATGAAATTTTTGCAAGCAGCGAGGTTGACAGTACAAAAAAAAGGGCAAAAATCTTAAAATTGTAGAATTATAATTATGTAGCATAAACATATTTTATACGATTACTCATTTAGATGCGTTCATAATCTGTCACAAATCTCGGAAAGTACAGTAGGTATTTGACATGGTTTTTATTAGTAGGTGGAGTGATTCACAAGAAAGGTCTGACTGTTCAATTTACAAATATTTCTTCCTAACTGGCCGAGCTATGATGAAATGAAGTCATCTGCCTCTGTGAAAAACATGCCTTTGCCATTTAGCGGTGACAGACATAAGGCCGTCAGACTACCGTGCTGGGAGACTATGCCGAAAACACGCACAGCATCTGTAACGTTTCAAAGCAAAATGATATTGCTAACTGATTTAGGATTGAACTGCCATTGTTTGAGATCAGGTTCCTGATGTCCCATGAAATATTCATTGACGTGTTCCACAGAACAACTTTACATCTGCGTAACAACAGTAGCCCTATTATCAGCTGTACCACCTTCTTCTCCGGAGACCTACTTCAAATTATATTAGTAATCGCAACACGGATGACAGCAATCGAAGACAACGCAGCTGCAATTGCCAGTTAGCACAGCACGTTAATATAACTCCAACATGAATACAGTAAATAAAAAATTACAACAGCAAATAGAAAACTCTCACAAAAAATTGAACTTAAAATTGAAACATTCTCAAAGTCTTTGAATTCCAAGGACTTATATCTCACGAGATGTTCCTGTGCTAGTTTCCTTTCGATAACTGTTCTACGGTTGTATTTGTCGTCTTGCGTTGGGTTCTACATTCACCGAATTCAGTAGACAGGTTTTGTATTTTAGCTACAAATAGTTCCTGGGCCTTTCGAATTTCAGCCATCTCATTAGCAATCACTGCAACTAGGGTAGTAATCGCAACCTGTAGTGCTGCTATATCAGAAACCTGAATAGTAACAGCAGCTAAATCCTCTTTGGTAGGCACTGATTACAACTATCTCATTTACCTGAGTTGATTTTCCACTCTGTTTCGTTACCGTATCTGCAACATCTACTGTCCTCTCAGTCCGTCAAGTGGCTAAAAATCTTAATTGTTGCAAAATTTCAGCTACTGCTTCTATCTCTAATTGGCTAGCTACTGCTGATTCCTGAATTTTTTAAACCTCTTCCACGGATTGTGCTTTAGTTAAATGCTGATGCTCCATTTTAAACTGCGAACGAGTTTTAACCACCATACACTAAATTCAGTTAATATGCAGGTCTGATCTGGCCTCGCAGAGGAACAGAACTTAAAACTAACACTGTCAACTAACAGTAAAGAAGACTCAACACACAAATTTCTTAAAGAGGGAACACAACAAGCGACGTAGCTACACAGGAGACAGTGAATCAACAAAAAATGCATCATTAACACTGAAAATAGTCATAGGCTGTACCACTCACTTAACTTAAAGAGCAATGAAGTGGCATAGGGGACGAGGTGATGATACTTAAAGTTTGTGCTTGTCTTTTGTGTGTTGCAGTCGTGTGAAATTCGCACTCAATGGAACTAAGTTCATCACCCAGGTAGCTCTGTTTCCATAGGGGTAAAGCATGAAACAATAAAACAATACAGAGATTAACTTATTTTACATTAAAATACAGTACATGTTGTGACACCTTGCACAACGGTTTACAATATCTAATTAACCATGGTATTACAATTTAAAATGTTTGGACCATGCAAATGAGAAAAATTCCAAATAGCCTTCATGGGAATAGAACTGGTGTAACTCTAGCTTGTTTTCAACGATATGTCTGAAACAACCTAGACAAAAAATGTTATTCCTTTGACATAGAAAATGTGTCAAATCGCTCTCGCATTCATGAGCAATAGAGAGTTCATACATGTGCTGGTGCAGGACTTTAAGTAGTGGGTGGTTGGTAGCTGTTGTATTGTGTGAAAACTGAAATTCAATGACATAATAATTTCCCCCAAACACAGCAATGATCGAAACGCAGGTTTCTACTACTCATCCATCCTACATCTATCCCTACGGTCCTCAAACTGCCGGTAGTGATACATAGCGATATCAATGAAAAAAATACTGGACTACTGAGCACAGTATACCTTTAAATTATAATTATATGGCCCAATAATGTTTATACAGTTTCCCTATCCCCGGACGTCATCGCCATTGAAATCTCGTCCACATACAGACATAGCTTTTATATTAAAATCAGTTCCTTTAATGGTGACCACAACAACGCTAGTTGTTACATAAAAAGTAATTGCAACCGTTCTGCTCCAACTCTAGAACAAGGGCTCTTTATCCTTTCTTCCTTTTGTGTGATCATAAGTTCACTGAGTTAGTGCCATCACAAATCAGACAGAGCCTATGTCTCTCGCTGTACATATATATTACCATTGGTGTGCAGTTCGCGCTTTCCGTAATATTATTAAACTTGTTTATAATACTCAAAAGAAAAATACAACAAATTACAACATCAAAAGAGATAGAACAAGTTTCAACTCCTTCAAATTACATAATATGATTAACAAATTTATCGGTGACTTCTGCAGTTTTCCTCGGTAAATTCCACTTCTATGCGACAGAGGCAAGTAGTCTCGTATAATAAATCTTCCGCTTAACGTCAACAAATTTTTGTCAATTATGTGAGCTTGTTTGTTGATTAATCATTAATGCAAGGTATGTAGGGTGTCCCAGTTGGAATGGTCAGTATTCAGGGACATGAAACTTCCTGACAGATTAAAACTGTCTACCGAACCGAGGCTCTAACTCGGGATCTTTGCGTTTGGCGGGCAAGTGCTCTACTAACCGAGCTACCCAAGTACGGCACACGACCCGTCCTCACAGCTCCAATTCCGCTGGTACGTGCAACGAAGTTTCATATCAGCGCACACTCCGCTGCAGAGTGAAAATTTCATTCTGGATTTAGGGATAGAACACAAAAGACCACCTGACGCAAAAATCTGTATATGGACGTGTGCCCTTTTGCAAATGGTTTCTGAGGTAAAATCTACTTAATGTGCATTATTATTTATTTCCTATATTACTCAATACATTGTCAGTTTACTCATGTATATGTGTACAACAATGACTAAACATTGCAACATGCATTTCAGAAAGTATCTAATGAAAAAAACATAATCTCATCATTATCTTACGTATCACATTACCGCTGTTTTACAGCTCACAATAAATATTAGAATATCTCCCAGTCAGTTTCCGTGCATTTGTGCTCTCCTGGGAGAACATATTCTCTTTGATGTCTGAGTGCCTCTGCACTTTTCCTAATGACGGCAACAGTATCAATGTTGCGACCAAGCAGTAAATCTTGTGTGTTCACCTTCCATTTGTTCACCTCAGAGTGGCCGAGAGGTTCTAGGCGCTTCAGTCCGGAACCGCGCTGCTGCTATGGTCGCAGGTTCGAATCCTGCCTTGGGCATGGATGTGTGTGATGTCCTTAGATTAGTTAGGTTTAAGTAGATCTAAATCTAGGGGACGTATGACCTCAGATGTTAACTCCGATAGTGCTTAGAGCCATTTCAACTATTTTTTTTTTTTTTACCTCAGACTTCAACCGACCCCGTAAAGAGAAATCTAATAACACAACGTCTGACGATCTTCATGGACAGTTAATTGTACTGACAAGATCAATGTAGCGATTAGGTTAAGTGCAGTTAAGATGTTCCGCCAGAAATCGGGTAAAATGTGGAGGGGCTACATTATTCATGAAGTACTCCGCAGTGTGTGTGGCCAAAGAAACGTCTTCAAGTTTCCAAAAATGGAAGTAATACTGCCCCGTCATTTGCTCTGCTAAAATCCCTGGACCTATCACCTGTCACCAGTCATGCCACACCAAACATTGATTGAAAAGTTAACTTGGATTTGGTTTCCACTGTGGCGTGTGAATATTCCTGTGACCATCGATGATTATTAGATGTGTTGTTGATTCCACTCTTTGTAAACGTGGCTAGATCAGGGAATAGGATTAACGGAAGCACATGACGATTCTCTTTCAACCACTGGCAAAATGCAAGTCATGTGCTATTATCGCCAATGTGTAGATTATAGACACGCTTTATGTGAAATGGGCACATGTTTTACCATATCTGATATTAGCTATGCACAAGTTCATGTGACATTCGTGGAGAAAATCGTTGTGTGATGATGGAGTGTGCACAGACTACATAGCTAGTAGCTGCGCAGTTGGCTGGGCAAGCATGGGGAAAGCGGTGTTGGTTGGGGTTGTGATTGAGCCGTCAGTGTGCTGTAGTGTATGTTCCAAGCGCTGGAGGTGAGTTGCAATTCTAAACTAAAGCCTATGTTCATATTTTTGGTAAATATTAAGAGCAGCGCCTCCATATCCAAACTTGCACGGTGATCATCCAAAACGATATACTGTCACCACTGGTTCATTCGTACCTGAGAAGAATTCTGCTGAAAATGCAACAAAAACAGCGATTTATGTTTGCCTGACTTGTTAACCATTTTCAATTATCTAAGAAGCATCATGAGCGGCGAATTTTGACTAAAACCTACAAATCTCTTGTCTGTGTTAAAATTCGCTTATTTTGCCACAGCTGAGTTTACGCAACGTGACCTCACTAACATGTTGTGCGGATGCAGCAGCGATAGAATTCATAAACAGTGGTTTATTAAGTTTGTTGAGTGAGGACAAGTTAGGCCAACAGTTTATGAAAAAGGTCTTCAGTACATAAACAAACGTGTAATACCTTCACTTGTGTTGTTCCAAAACCCACAGAAATTCTCGGTTCACTTGTTATCAATGGCTCTTAATAATTGCATAGTATCATCAAAAATTCGGTAGTTAGTGGTATAGTCTAGTAGATAATGAAGTTTGTATGCTTACCATGATGTAAAATGCTTCCCTCTTTATGCGGTATAATTTGCTGAAATCTCGATTCTATATGTCAAACTGTTAATGAGATATTAGGAATTTTATGGATATTTCATTCTGGCAGCAGTACTGGCGCGGCGATCGAGAATGAGTGCACTACGTAAAATCATTTTTCTCAAGATTGAAGACAGGTAGAGAGCTCCATCCAAGATTAAAGAAAAATTCAATACCTTAGCTAAATTTCACTTGCAGCAACACATGTATTATGCACCAAATGCAAAATCATAGTGACATTAATTTTCATTGAAATTTTTTTCGAATTTCTGTAGTTACTTCCATAAATCCAAATATCATAGTAATTATGAACTTTAACGAAATTATGGACGCTTCGTCATAAAGTTGACATGTAAAATTACAAGCAACAAAAAAATGACTTTTTTTGCCGAATAGTTGCTGTAAAGTCGTTTGAGAAAGATTGCAGGGCCCATACTTCGGTTCTGTCATCCCAGCGTGTCGACAACTGGACTCAAGTGGGCAAACGATGGCGGCCCCCACTTCCAGACAAGTGAATGAACTCGCCCAGCGCTTAGGACTAAAATTCGCCACTGTGCACCGGTCACCGTACACTGCTAGGACTGCAGTAAGATTAAACTGCACCATTTCAATACTGTGTTGTTGTCCCTGCACAGGTTGTTGAACTACACGTTCAGAAGAAAAATGAGAACTTGGAATACTACCTGATTCACGCAATGTGCTGAAAACTCTGGTAAAGACTGTACGAGCAGGACTTCGACGTGTCGGAAAGCACCGACACTATTTTTCTACAGCAGTAGCGACAGAAGTCGTTAGCAGAAACCATACCTGCATACCATTCATTACGTAGATGTGCAACATTTTAGTCAACGCGTGAACAAACACAGATAACCGAAGATTCTCTGTGATAAACTCTCAGTCCCTCACACTACTTTACTCACAACACCTGAGAGACAACTGTGCGCTCAACGGGCTAGATTGATATTAGAAAGACATCCAGAGCAAAGTGACTGAAAGCAACGAGGTAAGTTTGGCCTTGAATTAAACACGAAAGAGATTGGGAAAGTAAGGCACATAGTGCCCGCCACTATCCCAGAAACCACACTGTTATGTCTCGGAAACGGTTCGAAATAGGGCTTATGTCCATATGACGTTTATTGCTTCAAATGAGCTTCTTTTTGTCATATCTCTCTCATCACTGATCATCCCTCTTGGGACGCCGTGTACATTACAATACATTTCTAAGAGAACAAATTGGTTCTAAAATTCAGGTGTGCAGTTTGTAATTTTCTGTTTGATTTTACAGAGCTGTTTATCGTGATGCAGACATTTACCTGCTAGATGACCCTTTATCTGCTGTGGACACCCACGTAGGGAAACATCTCTTGGATGAATGCATCAACTCTTACCTGAGCGATAAGACCAGAATCCTTGTCACTCACCAGCTTCAGCACGTCAAGAGAGCCGACAACATCGTGGTGCTCAACAAGGTGAGTGCTTCCATCCTTACGTCTTTGTTACTTTAAATCTGTTCCGCGGAGCACACCGTAACGAAGACTTTCATCACAGGGAAAGATCGATTATCAAGGAACCTTCGACGAGATCATGGAGAGTGGCGTAAGCTTTTCAAAACTGATGTCGAGCAACGAAGCGGAAGAAGATGTGCCAGAGGAGTTCACCATCATGGGAAAACACAGCACGAGAAAGTCGTTGCAGGTAATTGACAGTGGCCGTAAAAATCCGTAACGACATCGAGGCCTCAGTTGCTAACATTTACCTCATTCACAGGGCGAGGGAAACATCCTCAGACGTTCGAAGCGTTTAGGATCACGGAGGGATAATGCAAATGTTCTCCAGAGCGAAATCTCCACTTTGTCCGAAGTGGTAAGTATTGCTACTGCTCAAATGACTGATACTCACAACCTAGTATGTTTAAATGCTGCGATTCCTTGAGGTCAAGTAGTAAAAATATATTTAATTATTAATTATTTCTTATTTGATTATTTTAATCATTGGTCAAGTTACTTTCACTTTTTATCTGAAATAAGTGGCATACGGTAGCTAATGCCTAATTTGTTCCCGTTCATTATCTGTGACTATCTCTGCACAAGCTGGAGCAGTTTTCCCTTTCAGGAGTAACAGAAATGTGATCTGGAGTTGAAAATGTTCTGACGTAACATTTGAAAGACTGAAATGTTCCCTTCGTCTGTCCTGGGAGCTTCCGTGCTGTCGAGCGAAGCCACACACGTGGAACGAGGGCAACTGTAGAAGGGAGAGAGAGACAGATCAGCTGCTTCCGAGCACGCTTTGCAGCCCGGAGTCCGTCACATTGATTTATTGATTTTGATAGGGCTCAAGTACTGAAAGCCACAAGCAGATACTATGAACGGCTACACGGAAAGGCCATAGGGATGATTAAACTTCTCAGGAAAGTCGATAGGAGGGACGGGGGCGTGAAATTGACAGACATATGGATGTCGGTGCTGAAGAAGATGTGTACGAGTCTTCCGCCATGGGATAATAACAACAGTGAACGACGGTAACGGCCAACGTGCATTTCCGCCTGGGCATGCGACTCCACGCCACTGCGCGAGGTCAGAGCGACACCTCCTGGAAATTTTCTCGGGTATGTCGGCGGGAGCACGCGTGGGCGAAAGTTCGCTGCAGTCAGTAACGAGCTAGGGTGTGAATCGGACACTCAATGAAGCTATCATCCCCCTTGAAAAGTTCTCCACAGATGTGAACGAAACGTTGGATTCTAATGCGAAATCAATCCGACCAAGACGTAATAGCCCGGAATATTTTATTAACTGTGACATTTCGGCTGTGAAAGTTCATGTTTTACAGGGCTTTTTGGTGCAGAAAGAGGACGGATGAACATCGGGAAAACGTATAATGCACTAAAATCCAACATCCAACCAAACTCTTGGATATTTGCTTTCCTCACGTGGATGACTCGCTGCGGCCGAGCGGGTCTGGAACCAAGTTGCAGCAGTGTTTGATATGATCTTTCCTGTCACGTTTATTTGACTGATTGGGCAAGTTATTTACGATATTGGACACAAATATCAATATTACGTTTACATTTATGAATAGATCTCATCCACTATTACTGTATAAGGGGTTGTAGAGGATACTTTAAAATGCACTGATTAAGATTTGTTCACATACCGTTCTCTGTCAAATAAAATCTTTACTTTGCCCTGCAAAGATTACCTAAGACATTACAGTTATATCTTTGACAGAATGTTGGACGTTTCTCTTCTGATGTAGATACATGCCAGCTTTGATTTTCCAACTGCGAAACAAACACGTCTGTGACAATCCACTTCACCTTCGTTACATAGTTTGAATGCTCCTGTTAGTTCCACCTAGCATGCATCCCACATATGTGTGAAGTACTCCAGTACATGCTGTACAAACGTCTTCTAAGTAAGCTCTCTTTTGACAGTACTCAATGAATGAAATGAAACTTGTTTTCCCTATCTTTAACTGGTCACATGTGTCAGTTCCACTTCACATCTTCACACATTATGAACAGCTATGTTCACACAACTGTATCCCTTTCTTATTCATTTCATAACAGCTGTGATCACTTCTTTGCCATCAGAGGTATTCACAATGATAACGTTTTTATATGATAAAACTACGTTTTATTTTACGTTTTGCGTCAGATCCCGCTTTTGCAGTGTTTACCTATGTATGAGCATACCATACAGCTCTCATGACTGTTCTGCTGGCGTAATCGCTCCACTAAAGTGCCTGCGCCCTCCTCCTTCCCTGCAGAGTGTCATTATGGACGAGACTGGGAAGCTGCACAGAGACCCCTCTGAGCAGGACAACAGCGAGCAGATGCTGAAGGCAACGTTCAGGTGGTCCACCGTGTGGCAGTACTACAGGGCCGCCGGAGGCATGTGGCTCCTCTGCTCCGTGATGGCCATGATCGTCGTCGCCCAAGTCATCACCAGTGGATCGGACTACGTGGTAACGTACTGGTAAGGAAGCACTGTTTTACACCCGTATCATCACATGCTTCCACACCTGCAAGGTATGCGTCTAGCTTATGAAGTACACCTACGAATTTGTGCAGGATCACTTACTGGATACCAATGAATACGACTAATATTCCCAGCATTTTCAAAAGTTTTTATAATTTCTCGAAATGTCTTTAGTAGTGTCGTTGAGTAATTAAATAAACTTTTTTGTTATTGAATTAAAAAAGGTACGAAAATTGTGGGATGACGAACTGCGATAGTTTCGCAGGACATCTGAAGTTATTTACCTGCTTAATAACTGTAGAAATAAAATAATTGTTACAGTGGTGAGCAACTATCGCATATCCTCCCTAAACACATATGCTACAAATTCAAAGACCATCATTTTGAATTCACAGTCACATGCCCTTAAACCCCCAATTCAGCTTGCAAGAAATGATCTCCATCAATGTATGCTTGGAGAGTGTTTATTTTCATTTGGTTGGTTTCGTCACGCTATTGTTCAGTAGGTTACTTCATCGTCACCGGTATTTCTTGAGAGACCTGCATCTTGTCAACAGTCACAGGGATAAGTAATGTCAGAGTATCTAGCATTTTGCTTCTTTTGCGATCATTCTTACATTACCGACTGAGGCAATGCAGTTTCTTACTTAAACGATTCAGTGGCAAAGTTGGTGTTGTGAACTCTCACCTCTTCCCAACAATGCTTCATTGCGTACACGAGTCGCGAATCATATTCTGTAAATATTGCAGTATTTCATGTAGGCAAAATGCCTAAAGATGTCTCCACAAAATACTGTTGGGTTTATACAAATATATGCGGATTCAGATCCAGTAGCCGTACATTCAACATCAACACACTTGGCTGCATTAGAGCAATTTATTTATTTGCTATCGATTTCGGCCAATGGCTGAAAGGCAAAAAAGACAATAAAGCCTCAATATACACAACTTCATAAAAACATGAAAATACAAAAAATAGTAACGAAAAATTGACCAACATAATTCATATGTCAATCACGATGAACCATAAAACCACATTTGATGTCAAACTCAATAATAATAACATAAAATAACTAATTTTCTCACATAATCAACTTTCGTTATCTACATACAACAAGAGGCTGGACGTATGCAGTCTGGGCATAGCATGAGCAACCGAAGTAGGCGTAGCCTGAAAGACAACACCACAGAAATGTCCTCTCGATATGCACCAAGACACATAAAAAGAATTTTCAAATAACTACAACGAGTCTAGTAAAGTCATAAGTAATATTTGTACAAAAGACGACAGTTGTATGACCACTAAATCACGACCATCATTTATGGAAATGTTTAATACGTCTTTAATGATATTCAGATAACCAATGTAAACTGTCCAAAAACAACTGAAACATAATTAAACTAAAAGTGCCAATAGTAAATGTTACATATAATTACTGACTACAACATATAAGTCAGTGTATCACGTGTCCCAATATACAGCGACTCGGGAACAAATTATTAAGATTGAGGTTCCTCGATTATTACGGAGAAATTACATCACTATGGATGTAAGGAACAACTAACAAGGATTAAACAATACAAAGCATACAGTGTTATAACTTAATAGCATAATAAAGTGTACTTTGATCAGAGTATGCAGAAATCTGTTAATAAAAGCATTATTTCATGTTCACATGTGTGGTTAATCACACGACATCTACTCTATAGTCAAACAGGAATTACATGGAATACATTTTCCCGAGAAGAATCAGTACACCACAGCACAAAGTCAGATCAATATGGAACGACAGACAAATAGCAAATTAGTTTACAAGGAAGAATTAGGTTATCTGGTTTAGGCAACTGAGCATTGTATAGAGTGGAACGAAGCAAGTTACAAACAAATGGATAACTTAAGTAGTGGATTTTGAAAATGGCTATAAACAAAAAAACATAAAATCATTCTTTGGTCATTACAACTCACTGATACTGTTAAATAACCAATAAGCAATTTTGTGCAACGACGATTGGAGACATAATCACAGCAGAAACAAGAATACTTAAACTCCAATAAAGCATACAGCCGTCACAAAGAAATCATATTAAATACTATAATATAAAAGCCCATATTTTACAGGATCAACGAGAAGGAAAAATGTAACAATACAATTACCAAGAAATACATAAAGGCTGGTATACATACATGATAAGTATATTTCATATATTTTGTCACAGGTTACATTATTTACACAACTGTCATTCAATGTGTATTACGAAGATCGTACATCGTGATGTCCATATGATATTTAATGTACAAGAAAAATGAAAATTTAAATGTTTTTCATAAAAGTTGCTTGTGATTAAGTGGTCATACCATTATTTCTTCTGCACAAATATTGCTTATAACTTCACTGTAGTCGATGTAATTATGGTTATTTTTATCTTAAAATTATTTTTGTGCGTCTTGGCTTATATCTACTAGATATCTCTATGGTTTTATCTTTGAGGCTACGAGTACTTTGGCTTTCATTCCACGTTCCGACTACATATTTCAAGTTTCCTGTTGTGTGTACATGACAACGTTGGCTTATGTGGGAAAAGTACTGTTCTTCTGTGTTTCGTAAGTTTGACAGCTAAAAGGATTTTGTGGTTCAATATGATTGGCTTGTGAGTTGTATTAGTCAGTTGTTCGTAAGTTACGTTTGATATTTTCCTGTCTTTCCGATGTTTTTTAGATCGAATTTTTGTTGTAAATTTTTTTAAAGTTGATTCAGGTGCCGGATGATTTTCATTGTCCGAAACCGGCAGTAAATAAATAAATTGTTCTAATGTAGCCAGCTGTCACGAGTTTCCTGAAACATATGTCAGCTGCTGTCAGGTACCTGGAGGAACATCTGTCCATTAAACAGCCTCGTCGGGAAAGCCTGAAGCACAGTAGATTCTTAACCACAGTACTGATGCGAAGCAATTTTAAATTGAGATAGCCTGTGATATAATCTCATGATAATTTTGAAATTTTCATGCATCTTAAGGACGTGGTGGAATCAGATCAACATTTTCAGGCAATGCATTTTGAATATGAACAAATAAAGTCGCACAGTGATTCGGATTCCTTACCCCCTGTAACACTAGATGTACAGGTCCACAGAATAGAAGAAGACAGTATCAATCGTAATGGCACTCAAAATAACCATTTGGATGGACAAATTTTCTTAAGAAAAAACTAGTTGCCTACACAGGCAAGTTTTCCTCTAATAGTATCAAAAGTTCACTCCTGTTCTTGGAATCAGTAAAATAGTCCATAGTTTTGCTGCTTATTGGATATTCACTCACTCTTTCCAGCAGTGACGCGGTGGCGGCACACTTATGCGAGGTAAACAGCACTATTTATTGATAATAAGTCACATTTTTAAATTATTATATCAAAAGCTATTAACAATACTGGGCTCAAATTTTGATATCTTTAAGTGGGAGACTGCACTTGGTGGAATGATGCTAATGTTTCAATATTTGCTCCCAAAATTGTCACTGCAGCCTTGAAACGCTACCTTGAGCTATTGACATTCTGTTGTTTCTTCTTTGAGTACCTGTCAGCTATTTTTATGGTTGAGGGTGGCAGACCACTGAAGGAAAACCAACAGAAATAAAGTTTACGGAGTCTGAAAGATTACGCGAAGGAACCACAGCTAATAGTGAGACCTGTGCACTGAAACAACCGAATGGTTCGTTAATTTGTATTTTCCATAAAAAAAGGCATTGCAGTTTTGTCTTATGAATCTCATAGTCGTTTGATCTGGGTGGAAATCTATTATGTATTAATTATTCCTTATGGGTCTGTGCCAAAGAGGCGTGCTGATATCTGCTCACAATAAAAATAGCCGTGGGAAAATGAGAATACAGCATATGAAGCTGACAGTCACAAGATTTGACAAAGGGAACATTCGTAACAGTCATTACCTTCCTGCTTTATCAAAGGATTTACGTGTATGCCACCTCCATTAAGAGCAGATGTCACTCAAACATGCAGGCATCGCAGTATGATGATGAAACTATGATGGAAAATTTTCCTTGCTGCAGGCCTTAAAGCTATGACTTTATCTTTGAAACTAAATTTGTTGTATATTTTTTTTATTTCAGTTTCAATCATAAATTTGTTTACCCTTCTATGAACCCCTCATGCAGTAATAATTCTAATGTTTGTACTTTTCAGAAAGGTTGTAGCACTCACTTTAGAATTATTATGGGAAGGATATACTGAAACAGATTTCTAAAATTTTCCGTAAGTGCTCCTATAAATTGTCAAAAATACTAGGGTGACAACATCAGGTCTTTCCACAAAGAAAACATTAGAATTGTCTACCAGAAAAAAAAATTGTTTGTACAAGGCAAGATTTCGGCTAGTTACTGCATGTACCATCGCGTGACATGAATGGGCGTTCTGGTGCTCAAGTTTTAGATTCCTTCCCCATGAGTACTAATTTTCTGAACTCTCTTACTGCACTGCGTCAGTTTGTGCACTTAACAAGCAACGGCAGCTACATGTCTCCTTAATTTCTTACAAAGTGGATACTTTTTGCTGAATGGAGTCACAGATTATGGCACTTACTATAATGAAGTGGAGTAGATGCCGAATGTATTGAGCTGTTTCAGCTGATTCTTTGTGCCTTCTTTCACGAAGCATACCTAATATACAGGCTCATTCGTTTATAGCAATATTTAAGAAAACCTTAAAAACTTGCGTAGATTCGATATTTTGCACGCGTATTAATATTGTTGAACCTGTGTAACCTAATAAATATGAACTCTGTAACCTCCCCACTACTGGTTTCTGAATGAAATTTAGCCCAACTTTACCTCCTACTCTACAAAAGCCTACGTAGTAACGAATCTATTCACTTTGAAAGTGCTATCCAACTTAAACTCTTATGCTAACCTGCGACTAAACAGAACCTAATTTGAACTGAACTGTAGCTAGTCTTTATATAAAATGAGCAACTGAAGTAAGATAATTATCTGGCCCTAATAAAAATTTCCACTTACCTCGCGTCTTGAAAACATTGTGGCAGACTTCTCGAAAGCACAACAGCAAACAGTAGGCACGCAGCGGCTAAACTAGATTTCTGTTTTTAAATAAATATTCAAATTGTTGCATACCACATGATGCACTGTGGTAATCCGTAACGGTGAATAGGGGGTAACTATTCCTGTGAAATGATATTCCAAGACAACGATTTTCGAATGAAGTATGTATTAAAAATTCGCGTGGTCTTCACACATAACATAGGTCTGAACAATGCTATGCTTAACAAAGTGAACAACAATTTGAAAAGGGTACAAAGTTGACAGCGAATTTCTATAAAACCAAACGGCTTAATCAGTCGATATCTTAATGCATGACGCAGAGAACAGGGTTGGTCTTTCTCTCAGCCCTGAGCAAGTTAACTAGCTAACAAACATTTCGACTAGCTGCGCAGTGCTGCAGTCTTACATTAACTTATTCTCTATTCTTTTCGCCTTCCAATATATACATCATATTCATCCTCCTTGTCCTTCACAGTATATCTCTCTTCATCTAATAGATACTATCACAAGGCAACACAGCACTACTGAATGCGTCCATCACCTACCGCATTTAAACTAAGAATGTATCAGACTACGCAGAGACAAATCTGTGCCATAATAATACCAAAGATTGTTTAACAGTAACATAGCTTGCTCTCTCCCTGACGTGAACATCGGTAGAGTTACAAAATCAAAGTGACTTGTACACCTTACAGCTCTGCTGATCCAGCCAAGTACATACGCTACCCACACACCGATGGACGGAGATTACAGAACATAAGGCATATGTTCGGGGTGTCTCCAAAATCATACCACAGGACTGTTTCGTATAAAAGCCCAGCGGTAGCTCAATTCAGCAGTCTGTTTCCCGACTGTTGGTTGTTCCTGTATCTCCGAATGGACAGGTCAATTACTCAAGCCAGATTCTGTGTCTAACTTGTTCTTTGTTTCCTGAGTAAGTCAAAGCTACATCCGCTGTGAAACACTTCTTATTACTGATTAATACCCAGTGTACGAGCATTTTGTTTAGGTGGTGCTCTACAGCTCGTAAATAATGGAAAAGATATTACAGAATCACGAAGAGCTCCTAATGAAACAAATAATTATCAGCTGCCAGTTTAGATCAACCGTTCATCGTCCGTTACATAACATTGTTTACATAAAACTCAGTTGATGACCTCTTACTGTGGGGTAAAACGTGAAATAGAAAACCATCCTGTGTCACTGACACTGTTGTGTGTGGTTAAATCCATTAATCCTAGCAGTACCAAGGCATTTTCCATAACACACGTAGGGTCCAAAGCCTGGAAATATCTTTTGGCACACACCAATATCGCCACTCTTTCAGTAATGTGTACTACTTTATGTTCCCTGAAATACCTTAAATAAAATTTTAAAATGTAAACTTTGTTAATTGGTGTTAACTTCCACTCATAAAACACTATTTAAAGAGATGTTGATGTCTAAGTGACGCCCTGAACCTGATAATATTGAATATGACATTCATTGCACAAGTGATATCTATTCCTAAGACCTAAATTTTTTAACTAACTTTAACTGAAAAACTAAAAACAGTAATGGAATCTGGTAGAAGAATTAATTAAAAACAACACTTTTTTTCAAAATTTTAAAATTAAAGTAACTGACTAGATTAAAATATTACGAGAGTTAATACAGTCAACTGCAAAATGCGTCAACTTTACCACTATGTAGAGTACACTACGCGCAGGAGGATGCAACTTGTATATGACGGTCCACAAAGATTGTTTAACTTTTGTTAATGGGGTCTCTTGTGTTGACTGAACTGACGCCACGTGGAGTAGCGTAAATTAATTTAAGTTACATTAAGTAGTGTGTAAGCTTAGGGACTAATGGCCTCACCAATTTGGTCCCGTTGGACCTTACCACAAAGTTCCAAATTTCCAATTGAATTGACGCCGCGAGAAACCCGAGAAGATTTTATTGCTTTTTACGTTATAAGCCCATGAATGATATAAATACTTAAAATCCTGAGGCAGTAAGTTCGTTAAAAGGGAGTAAATAGTTGAGAGATAACTGCAGAACATTTCTTAACTCCCTCACTTTCTTACTCAGGTGCTCTATTCTTACACTTGTCAATTTTCCAGCTATGTAAATAGTAAATAATATCTACTTTTAATAAGGGTTGAATTAGCCTGAAAGATAGATAGAATTACTTTTGGAAACATAAACTTATCAACCAAAATATTATGACCAGTACCCATCACGACGCTGAACGTCGCTTCGTTGTTTGTCGGGCACGTGTGGTGGAAGGTGAGATCTATAAGCAGAGCAGATATGAATATGGATTTATTCTAGCGGACGCTACGGCCCGCAAATGCGAATTCTACAATACAAACGATTTTAACAAACGTTAGATTACTCTGACTTGACGCCCCAGGAACGAACATATCCAAAACGGCGAAGCTGCTCTGCTGTTTGTGTGTTACTGTCGTGAGCATCTACGAAAAGTGGCAGGAGGACAGTGAAACCACTTCTAGTCGACAGTGAGTTGAGTGCCGCGTCTCATTTCACAACGTGGACATCGGAGTCTTGCTTGCCCTATAAAGTGGGATGTGCGGAGATGTGTGGCGTACGTGACGACTGAGTGCAATGTATGTGTAGGCACACGCGTTTTGGAGCACACGTTCAGCTCAAATAGTTGAACAAGGGTCCATATTAACCCAACAACATTATTAGTTACAACTGCAGTAGACATGGGATCACCAAGGTTGGATCGTGAACCTTGGTCACGTGTTACGTGGACGCATGTTACACCATGCCATGTCCAGGTACTTTGTCACTCAGGTAAACGCCTACTTGAAACACGCAAAGTGCCGAAGAGGGATGCCACTGGGGTGGTATTTTGCGTTGGAGAATATTTACTTAGGCTTCAGTGGCACCTGTAGTAGTAATCGAAGCCTGTGGACTAAATGAACATAATTGCTGACAACGTGCATCCTTTCATACTAGGCATTTAACCCGACTGCAGTGGCATGTTCCTACAGGAACTATCAGTGTCGCAAGGCCAGAATCGTGCTACAGTGGTTTGCGGAGAATGGTAGTGAACTCAAGTTGATGCCTCGATCAGCACCAAATTCGCGTGACCTGAATCCGATGGAACACATCTGGGACGATATCGAGCCCCAGTTCCTCTCTCAGAAAACCAGCGGCCCGTAATTTACGGGAACTGCGTTTGATGAGGGTAGGCACCTGGAAGCACGAGGCCGCCTTCCTAGGCTGGTTCGGTTCACTCTGTACCTTCAGTGTTCGCGGTGCAGGTTGCTGGTGGCGCGTGCTGGACGATTCACGACACAAGCAAGCAAGCTATGGGCTTGTTAAGTCGACCATCGCTTCCCAGTTTGTCGTAAAACGATCTTGGACCTAGGATGGATCTCATGTGATGGCCGCGGCCAATTTCTTTTCCCCATTCTAGTGACCTAATGAATAATAAACTCAAAACGGGAGCTGATAAGGAAAGAATTCTTCTGACGCCATTACAGGGTACGAGCGACAAAAATTACAGTGTTATTCTGTCTCAAAACTGAAGCGTAGAACCAATTTCAAGTGTTTACCAGTGTTGAAACTACTACAAATGTCTAATTATGTTTACCGCACTACGAATCCTCTGGTGATTTTCCTCGAACGCTTTCAGTGGTAATGTATTCTTCTGGATCACAGTTTTAAACGAGGATGCACCGCCCACCAGTGGGAGTTGAAGAGATCTAGTGGGGCACTTTTGGTCCAAGACAAATGTAGGTAGCGTTTAGAAGCGACCACCGCCTTACTGGGCAATTTTCACACGAATGTAGTAAAACGTTTTTAGTAATATTAGTGCAAAAAAATGAATATACAATTATGATTATCTGCTGGACATCGTGTTGGTCCACTTTTGGAACGCAGTAGAGCAAGGATTCTCCGTGAAATAGATTTAACTAGTCATTAGTAGATTTCCAGAGGAGTCATGTATCCCTCGACTATGTTAATATAGCTCGCACAAAATACATAGAAACCAGCTGACAGGAGATTGTTTGCACCCCCTGCCTCTTTATTTGTTTCTGTGGCTTGAGTTATCTTCCCTAAATATTGAGTAGATTGGCACATCATCCATGTTCTTGTCTCATCTGCCACACATGCCCAGCGTTTCTCTGATTAGACACATATTGGTTTGAATTCTGTGTCATTTATATTATTGAGTCACTGCTGGTCCTTTCTTTGTACACTCATATTTTGTTCAGGATGTGTTCCCATTATTTTGACATATCAGTTTTCTTCATAAACTATTTTACTCTACGCTGTTAAGCTTATAACAACTGACAAGATTTTATTACGTTACATTATAGAGAGACAGCTACTGAAAAGAATGACTAAGCTTTAGAGTTCACTTCCTCTATGCTTCTAAACCAGCACACACAGCTTTATATATATATATATATATATATATATATATATATATATGCTCTTTAAGGGCAAAACAACTATATATATATATATATATATATATATATATATATATATATATATATAGTTGTTTTGCCCTTAAAGAGCACATTTGGACTAAACTGCATGGCCAGTTCCTTTTGCTGCGTTCCTTGTTGCCCAAACTTCCCTCATTCGCTCGCTGTGTTTCTGTTTCCGCTCCTCTGTCCATGCTTCTTGTCAGCTTTGTGTCTTCGGCTTCATCTTGATTGCCTTTTTGGTTGCCTATATTTCTTTCATATTATGTTGAGTTGGTTCAGGTCGTTTTTTACCTCTGACACTCATTTGTTGTTTCTAGTGGTTACCCACTCAAAGATCTGTTTGGTCAGTCTGTGTGATGGCATTCTGTATAGGTGTGCATAGAATTGTAGTCTGCGTTTTCTAATCTTTTCTGAGATTGTCTCCGTATGTTTGTATAGTTCCTCTGTAGGTTTCTTGATCCGTATTCCATTGTTGTTAATTGCGCCAAATATTTTCCTAAGTATTTTCCATTCTACTTTTTCTAGTTGTCTGATTCGTGTATGCTCTAGGATTAGTGTGGTCTCTGCTGCATATAGTGCCTCGGGGAGCACCACCGTGTAGTAGTGGCGTAATTTGGCTTTTTGTGAGATACACTTCTTGTTGTAATGATTCCACACTACTTTGTATGCCTTGTCCAGTTTAGTTTTTCTTTCTTCGTTTGAGTCTCTGTTAAGTCTGCTCATTTGTAGTGTTTCACCAAGGTATTTGAAGTTTGCCGTTTTGTAAATTGTGCCATACTTTCTATTCAGAGATGAGAGTTTGTTTGTGCTCATACACTGTGTCTTTTCGTAAGAGATCTGTAGTCCAGTTTTGGAAGCGATTTCGTGTAGTTTTTCAATAGCGTCTTTTGTTTCTTTTATACCTTTCGTGACAATCGCCAAATCGTCTGCAAAAGCCAGGCATTTAATCTGTAGGTTTCCCGAGGTTATCCCCTGTTGTGATGCTTCCCATTCTTTTATTACCTTATCTAACACCAGATTGTAAAGTAGAGGTGAGAGGCCATCGCCTTGTCGAACACCTGTGTGAATTTCAAAGGCCTCTGATAGTTCCCCACAGAACTTTACTTTGGAGGTCGTGTTGGTTAAAGTTTGTTCTATGATAGCCCGTGTTTTGTTGTCTACTTTGTATTCTGCTAGAATTTTGAAGAGAGTTTTCCGGTCGATAGAGTCGTACGCCGTTTTGAAGTCAACAAAGGTAATGATCAGGTTCTGTTTGTGTTGTAAAATCATTTTCAGGTTCCAAATTTGTTCCGCACAAGACCGCCCTTTACGGAAGCCTGCTTGGTATTCCCCAATCAAGTGGTCGGTGTGGCATGTTAGTCTGTTTAGTAAAGCTTTAGAGAGAATCTTGTATGTGACCGGTAGTAGGGATATTCCTCTGCAGTTGTTCGGATCAGCCTTGTCACATTTTTTGTGTAGTGGGTGTATCAGGGCAGTTTTCCAGTCGTCAGGAATTTTCTAGGTCTTCCAGATATCTTCCAAGATCCTGTGGATGTCTTTGGTGAGTTCTGGGTAATGTAACTTCCAGATTTCCAGGATGATGCCGTCTTCTCCTAGTGCTCTACGATTCTTGAGTGACTTGATTATTTCTTTAACTTCTTCTAGAGTTAGAGGTTCACTATCTGGATTGTACGTGCTCTTTCTGTCATCATTTCTTCCATAGGGGAGTCCGTGTTGAGCAGTTTTGCAAAGTACTTCGCCAGAATGTCACAATTGTTTTTGGTATTGATTACTAGGGTTTCAGGCGGTCTTCTGAAGCACAAGTTGGGTGGTTGATATCCATATTTTCTCTGAACGTTCTGTAGAAGTTTCTTATATTGTTCTTCATGAAGTCCGATTCGATCTCCGTCAGTCGCCGTATATCATACTGTCGTTTTTCACTGCGGATGATTTTGCTTGATTGCTTTTGTGTTTTCAGGAAATTCATCCAATTCTCTTGGGATATATGGCTACTAATTTTTTTCCATGCACTGATTCGTTGGACAGTAGCTTGGTCACATGTGTGGTTCCACCAACGGTGTTTCCTTGTGCGTGGTGCTTGTGCTAGTTTCATGGCCTCTCGGATTCTACCTGAAAGTTGTGCCCAGTCTGTCGTTTTGTCCATCTTAATTTTGTCTAGTATTTGTGTCTGGTTTAAAGTAAGGTATTCTGGATCTGATCTAACAATTTTATTCTTCTGGAGCTTTTTCTTGGGCGAAAGACGAATCAAGATCTGTAGTAGGTGGTGGTCTGAGGCGAAGTAGCCTTTACGGGTGTCTATGTTCAAAATTTCTTTTTGTGAGTCTTTCTGGACTATTACGTGGTCGATTTGTAGTTCTTGCTTTCCGCTGGGGAATTTCTATGTGGCTAAGTTTCCGTGTTGGTTTCTTGAATTTTGTTGACATAATGGCAAGTTGGTGGCTTTTGCAGAAGTCTATCAGGTGTTTTCCGTTTTTGTTTGTGTCCTTGTGTGGAGTATGTTTTCCTATGGTATGTATGTATTTCTTTTCTTTTCCGAGTTTACCGTTGAAGTCTCCCAGTGTTATTTTGACTCTATGTGCAGCAATGTTTCTGATACTCTCTTCCATTGTCGTCCAGAAGTCACCTATTTCGTCCGGGTTTTTCCTGTTGTAGTCATTAGTCGGTGCATGTGCGTTGATTATTGTGTAGCATTTGTTGGCTGATTTCACTGTGATGATGCTGATTCTTTCATTTGGTGACGAAACGTCGATTATGCTGTCCGTGATGCACCTGTGTACTGCAAATCCTATGCCCAAAAGCCTTAGCTTTTTCAGTTGTCTTGAAGGTTTTCCTTTGTACATTCTGAAATTCTCCGTGTTGAAATCGTCTGTGAATCGTGTTTCTTGCAGTGCACATACTTTGATTTGAAATTTTTCGAAAGTGTCTGTCAGCTGTTTCATGTTTCCTGTCTTCATCAGTGTTTTCACGTTGAGTGTGCCGATGTAGTGTTTGCGTTTGGTCTTGAGGGAGTTTGAGGAGCTCCGATTCTTCTCATGAAGTCCGTGAGCCCCCAGAATCCGATGCTCACGACGATCGCTGTCTATTGACTGGGGGCCGGAGTAATGAGAGTTTTCTCGTTGTACCATCTGATGTTTAGTAGTTAGATGTATGGCATGCTGCCGAGTACAACCAGACTTTCCAGATCAGGAGGTTGGTTGAGGCCGCCACTGACATGTGGAGCAGACGCCTTTTGTAGCCGCCCACTGTGGGAACAGACGCTACTAGTAGTTTTGGTCCGCCTCGAGTATTTCATTTCCTCGGTACCACCTATACCTAGGACGCATTCTCCTGTCCGCCACCTGCGGAGGCGCTCGGTTGCGGGTCTACTAACCACCTCGATTTTTTTTTATTTGATTTTTTTTTTTTTTTTTTTTTTTTTTTTTTTTTTTTTTTTTTTTTCATCAGTCTACTGACTGGTTTGATGCGGCCCGCCACGAATTCCTTCATCTCAGAATAGCACTTGCAACCTACGTCCTCAGTTATTTGCTTGACGAACCTCTGTCTTCCTCTACGGTTTTTGCCCTCTACAGTTCCCTCTAGTACCATGGAAGTCATTCCCTCATGTCTTAGCAGATGTCCTATCATCCTGTCCCTTCTCCTTATCAGTGTTTTCCACATATTCCTTTCCTCTCCGATTCTGCGTAGAACCTCCTCATTCCATACCTTATCAGTCCACCTAATTTTCAACATTCGTCTATAGCACCACATCTCAAATGCTTCGATTCTATTCTGTTTTCCCACAGTCCATGTTTCACTACCATACAATGCTGTACTCCAGACTTACATCCTCAGAAATTTCTTCCTCAAATTAAGGCCCGTATTTGATATTAGTAGACTTCTCTTGGCCAGAAATGCCTTTTTTGCCATTGAGAGTCTGCTTTTGATGTCCTCCTTGCTCCGTCCGTCCTTAACTTCATTGACTTCGTGACCATCAATCCTGATGTTAAGTTTCTCGCTGTTCTCATTTCTACTACTTCTCATTACCTTCGTCTTTTTCCGATCTACTCTCAAACCATACTGTGTACTCATTAGACTGTTCATTCCGTTCAGCAGATCATTTAATTCCTCTTCACTTTCACTCAGGATAGCAATGTCATCAGCGAATCGTATCATTGATATCCTTTCACCTTGTATTTTAATTCCACTCCTGAACCTTTCTTTTATTTCCATCATTGCTTCCTCGATGTACAGATTGAAGAGTAGGGGCGAAAGGCTACAGCCTTGTCTTACACCCTTCTTAATACGAGCACTTCGTTCTTGATCGTCCACTCTTATTATTCCCTCTTGGTTATTGTACATATTGTATATGACCCATCTCTCCCTATAGCTTACCCCTACTTTTTTTCAGAATCTCGAACAGCTTGCACCATCTTATATTGACGAACGCTTTTTCCAGGTCGAAAAATCCTATGAACGTGTCTTGATTTTTCTTTAGCCTTGCTTCCATTATTAGCTGTAACGTCAGAATTGCCTCTCTCGTGCCTTTACTTTTCCTAAGGCCAAACTAATCGTCACCTAACGCATTCTCAATTTTCTTTTCCATTCTTCTGTATATTATTCTTGTAAGCAGCTTCAATGCATGAGCTGTTAAGCTCATTGTGCGATAATTCTCGCACTTGTCAGCTCTTGTCGTCTTCAGAATTGGGTGGATGATGCTTTTCCGAAAGTCAGATAGTATGTCGCCAGACTCATATATTCTACACACCAACGTGAATAGTCGTTTTGTTGCCACTTCCCCTAATGATTTTAGAAATTCTGATGGAATGTTATCTATCTCTTCTGCCTTATTTGACCGTAAGTCCTCCAAATCTCTTTTAAATTCCGATTCTAATACTGGATCCCCTACTCTTCTAAATCGACTCCTGTTTCTTCTTCTATCACATCAGACAAATCTTCACCCTCATAGAGGCTTTCAATGTATTCTTTCCACCTATCTGCTCTCTCGTCTGCATTTAACAGTGGAATTCTCGTTGCACTCTTAATGTTACCACCGTTGCTTTTAATGTCACCAAAGGTTGTTTTGACTTTCCTGTATGCTGAGTCTGACCTTCCGACAATCATATCTTTTTCGATGTCTTCACATTTTTCCTGCAGCCATTTCGTCTTAGCTTCCCTGCACTTCCTATTTATTTCATTCCTCAGCGACTTGTATTTCTGTATTCCTGATTTTCCCGGAACATGTTTGTACTTCCTCTTTTCATCAATCTACTGAGGTATTTCTTCTGTTATCCATGGTTTCTTCGCAGCTACCTTCTTTGTACCTATATTTTCCTTCCCAACTTCTGTGATGGCCCTTTTTAGAGATGTCCATTCCTCTTCAACTGTGCTGCCTACTGCGCTATTCCTTATTGCTGTATCTATAGCGTTAGAGTACTTCAAACGTATCTCGTCATTCCTTAGAACTTCCGTATCCCAATTCTTTGCCTATTGATTCTTCCTGACTAATGTCTTGAACTTCATCCTACTCTTCATCACTACTATATTGTGATCCGAGTCTATATCTGCTCCTGGGTACGCCTTACAATCCAGTATCTGATTTCGGAATCTCTGTCTGACCGTGATGTAATCTAGATGAAATCTTCCCGTATCTCCCGGCCTTTTCCAAGTATACCCCCTCCTCTTGTGATTCTTGAACAAGGTATTCGCTATTACTAGCTGAAACTTGTTACAGAACTCAATTAGTCTTTCTCCTCTTCCATTCCTTGTCCCAAGTCCATATTCTCCTGTAATCTTTTCTTCTACTCCTTCCCCTACAACTGCATTCCAGTCGCCCATGACTATTAGATTTTCGTCCCCCTTTACATACTGCATTACCCTTTCAATATCCTCATACACTTTCTCTATTTGTTCATCTTCAGCTTGCTACGTCGGCATGTATACCTGACCCGTGGTCTAGGGATGCCGGCACGGTTAACTCAGCGTGTTCGGTCAGAGGGTTAGCTGCCCTCTGTAATAAAAAAACTAAATTAATTGATCAACGACGAACTGAAACGGGCGTCTTGCGACGTCCGCCACGAGCAAAAGCAACGAACAAACACGAAAAAAAAAAAGCCGGCACGGTAGCTCAGCGTGTTCGGTCAGAGGGTAACGTACCCTCTGTAATAAAAAAACTGAGTTAACAGATCAACAACGAACTTAAATGGATGTCTTACGACGTCCGCCCCGTGCAGATGGAACGAACAAAAAAAAAAGGGGGGGGGGGGGTAGCGTCGTTGATTCATAAACAAAACGTCTTCGGTCCCGTGTTCGATCCCCGCCTGTGCCTAAATTTTGATAAATAATCAGCATTGGCGGCCGAAGACTTCCTGCATAAGAAGTCAGCCTCATTCTGCCAACGGCCTTGTCAAAGAGGGCGGAGGAGCGGATAGAGGTTCAGGGCACTCTCTTGTCCTAGGGGTGGGAAATTGCCCCTAAAGGCGGAAGAATCAGCAATGATCAACGACATGAGGATGCAGAAGGCAATGGAAACCAGTGCATTAAAGATACGTAACGTGTATCCACAGGACATGTGGCCTGCAGTTGAAGAAGTGTCATGATGATCTCTCCATTGGCAAAAGATTCCGGAATAGTCCCCCATTCGGATCTCCGGGAGGGGACTGCCAAAGGGAAGGTTACCATGAAAAAAAGATTGAATTATCAACGAAAGGATAATGTTCTACGAGTCGGGGCGTGGAATGTCAGAAGCTTGAACGTGGTAGGGAAACTAGAAAATCTGAAAAGGGAAATGAAAATGCTCAATCTAGATATAGTAGGGGTCAGTGAAGTGAAGTGGAAGGAAGACGAGGATTTCTGGTCAGATGAGTATCGGGTAATATCAACAGCAGCAGAAAATGGTATAACAGGTGTAGGATTCGTTATGAATAGGAAGGTAGGGCAGAGGGTGTGTTACCGCCCCGATATATATATATATATATATATATATATATATATATATATATATATATATATATTGCTTCCCGTCACAGTTCAGTTACACTACTAGAATTAGTTTTATTCATTTCCTTATCATGTTTACGCATTCATTATTTCAGTTTCTTATTTTTCAGTATTTATGTATTGAGGCAAAAAATGGTTCAAATGGCTCTGAGCACTTTACGACTTAACTTCTGAGGCCATCAGTCGCCTAGAACTTAGAACTAATTAAACCTAACTAACCTAAGGACATCACACACATCCATGCCCGAGGCAGGATTCGAACTTGGGACCGTAGCGGTCGCTAGGATCCAGACTGTAGCGCCTACAACCGCACGGCCACTCCAGCCGGCGTATTGAGGCACATTCGCTATCTTCAGGATGTTTCATTACAGTTCGACCACTGTATGTACAACATGACAGTTTATTTTTCAGTAAATGCTTTTCTAAGGGTATAATGTGAAAACTTTTACATTATGTCGTAATATTATGTTAGTATTGCATTTTATGCTGCTTTTTTAATCTAGGTGACATACACATGACAATTCTGTGACCATTGTTTGTACTCTGTGCATTTCAGTTTATCTTTATATCTTTGATCTCTCTTCTAATATTTTTCCTAATATATATGAACTGTTAATTTATTTCAGATAATGGCGACTGATGTTGCATGTCAAATTTTTGGTTCATTTTAAGCCTGATTATACAGGAGCATGTAGATGTTGCCAATTAGGCACCAAAACTGGTAGTCCAATAAAATAACTAACAAAATTATAGCTTTCGGTAATCATTTTCTTCGCCCACAGGTCTGACACGGAGGTGATGAGGCGCTCGCTGCAGCAGCAGCTGGAGGAGTCCAGCGACGGCGAGGGCGCCCTGCGGGGCCAGCTGTCGGCGCTGCCCCCCGCGCAGACGTTCCTCGAGCTGCTGGCCGGCCTCGTGCTCGGCTGCATCGCCTTCACGCAGCTCCGCTCCGTCGCCTTCTTCACCTTCTGCATGCGAGCCTCCAAAAATCTCCACAGCCGCATGTTCAACAGCATCCTGAGGGCCACTATGAGCTTCTTCGACACGAATCCGTCGGGGAGGATTTTGAACAGATTCTCCAAAGACGTCGGCTCCACAGACGATCTGCTTCCACAGTTTATGATGAATATGATACAGGTACGTATGGAAACGATACAAAGGAAATCTTGGCACGAGCTTCGAAACTATACGCGAGAAAACGTACTGCGAGTGATCGCAGAATTATGACCAAACGACCGCTACTAGTATCGTGTGTGAACCACGTGGTGTTCGTGATGACTTGTGGAGAAACACGTAACAAGCAGTGAGGGGATTAATAATCTAGTTCTCTGTGACTATACGACATTGGATACTTTTTGGAGGGCGGTAGTTGCTATAGGAGTGGCTCTTCGATATTATCCGTCGGATCACCTCAGTGTCAAGTGTGGGCACCAGCGTAACTGATGCTTACACCACTTGACAAAGCAGGCTGATACTCACCGTCCTACTTTCTGTGCACTCATATTTCATGTATTTACGGTCTATAAAAGTTTTTTGCTGACTTTCATTTCAGAGTTCCGATGTCCAAGTACCTACATTAAACAGGCAGTACACAAATTATTAAAAACTGTAGATTCAAATGCAGAGTAGTTTCAAATGTTCAGTATTTAACGGGGAATGAAAATCTAATAGTCATGGGGGACTGGAAAGCAGTTGTTGGGGATGGAGTAGAAGAAAAGGTTACAGGAGAATATGGGCTTGCGATAAGGAATGAGAGAGGAGAAAGACTAACTGAGTTCTCTAACAAGTTTCAGCTACTAATATCGAATGCCCTGGAGGTATACTTGGAAAAGGCCTGGTGAAACGGGAAGATTTCAGTTAGATTACATCATGGTCAGACAGAGAGTCCGAAATCAGATACCGATTTGTAAACGGTACCCAGGAGCAGATACAGACTCAGATCACAATATACACTACTGGCCATTAAAATTTCTACACCAGGAAGAAGTGCAGATGATGAACAGGTACTCATTGGACAAATAGATTATACTAGCACTGACATGTCATTACATTTTCACGCAATTTGGGTTCATAGATCCTAAGAAATCACTACCCAGAACAACCACGTCCGACCGTAATAATGGCCTTCATACGCCTGGGTATTGAGTCAAACCGAGTTTGGATGGCCTTGTTTGTACAGGTACAGCTACCCATGCAGCTTCAACACGATACCACAGTTCATCCTGGCGCATTATGACGAGTCAGTTGCTCGGCCACCATTGACCAGACGTTTTCAGTTGGTGAGAGATCTGGAGAATGTGCTGGCCAGGTCAGCAGTCGAACATTTTCTGTATCCAGAGAGGCCCGTACACGACCTGAAACATGCGGTCGGTCATTATCCTGCTGAAATGTATGGTTTCGTTGGGGTCGAATGAAGGGTAGAGCCACGGATCGTAACACATCTGAAATGTAACGTCCACTGTTCAAAGTGCCGTCAAGGTGAACAGGAGGTGACCGACACGTGTAACCAATGGCACCCCATACCATCACGCCGGTTGCTTCTTGTAAGCAACTTGAATGCATTAGCTGTTAAGCTGATTCTGCGATAATTCTTACCCTTGTCACCTCTTTCCGTCTTCGGAATTGTACGGACGATGCTTTTCCGAAAGTCAGATGGTATGTCACCAGACTCACACATTCTACACACCAACGTTAATAGTCGCCACTTCCCCCAATGATTTTAGAAATTCTGATGGAATGTTATCTATCTCTTCTGCCTTATTTGACCTTAAGTGCACCAAAGCTCTTTTAAATTCTGATTCTAATACAGGATCCCCTACCTCTTCTAAATCGACTCCTGTTTCTTCTTCTATCACGTCAGACAAATCTCCTCCTTCATTGAGGCTTTCAGTGTACTGTTTCCATCCATCTGCTCTCTCGTCTGCATTTAATAGTGGAATTCCCGTTGCACTCTTAATGTTACCACCCTTGCTTTTAATGCCACCGAAGATTGTTAGACTTTCCTGTATGCTGAGTTTGTCCTTCCGACAGTCATTTCGTTTTCGATGTCTTCACATTTTTCCTGCACCCATTTCGTCTTAGCATCCCTGCACTTCCTATTTATTTCATTCCTCAGCGACTTGTATTTCTGTATTCTTGAGTATCTCGGAACGTTTTTCCACTTCCTCCTTTCATCAATCAACTGAAGTATTTCTTCTGTTATCCATGGTATCTTCGCAGTTACCTTCTTTGTACGTATGTTTTCCTTCCCAACTTCTATGACGGCCCTTTTTAGATATGTCCATTCCTCTTCAACTGTACTGCTTCCTGAGCTATTCCTTATTGCTATATCTATAGCCTTAGAGAACTTCAAGCGTATATTGTCATTCCTTACTACTTTCGTATCACACTCCTTGGCATATTGATTCTTTCTGACTAATGTCTTAAACTTCAGCCTGTTCTTCATCACTACTACACTACTGGCCATTAAAATAGCTACAGCACGAAGATGACTTGCTACAAACGCTTAATTTAACCGGCAGGAAGGAGATGTTGTAATATGCATATCATTAGGTTTTCAGAGCCTTTACACAAGATTGGCGCCGTAAAAATGTCAGGGGCGGAATTAAAATTCAAGGTGAAAGGGTATCAATGTTACGATTCGCTGATGACATTGCTATGCTGAGTGAAAGTGAAGAAGAATTGCATGATCTGTTGAACAGAATGCACAGTCTAATGAGTGCACAGCATGGACTGAGAGTAAATCGAAGAAAGACGAAGGTCATGAGAAGTAGTAGAAATGAGAACAGCGAGCAAGGAGGACATCAAAAGTGGACTAGCCATGGCAAAAAAGGCATTACTGGCCAAGAGAAGTCTACTAATATCAAATACCGGCCTTAATTTGAGGAAGAAATTTCTAAGAGTACATGATTCTGGAGTACAGAATTCTATGGTAGCAAAACATGGACTGTGGGAAAACCGGAACAGAAGAGAATCGAAGTATTTGAGATGTGGTGTTACAGAAGAATGTTGAAAATTAGGTGGACTGATAAGGTAAAGAATGAGGAAGTTCTACGCCGAATCAGAGAGGAAAGGAATATATGGTAAACAGTGATATGGAGAAGGGACGAGATGATAGGATATCTGTTAAGACATGAGGGAATGACTTCCATGGTACTAGAGGAAGCTGTAAAGGCAAAAACTGTAGAGGAAGACAGAGATTGGAATACATCCAGCAGATAACTGAGGACGAGGGCTGCAAGTGCTACTCTGAGATGAAGAGGTTGGCACAGGAGAGAAATTCGTGCCCGGCCGCGTCAAACCAGTCAGAAGGCTGAAGACCTGATAACCGAAAAAAAGGCTCAAATCCCTCCACGAACCTTTATTATTCAGATTATTAAATTTTTTTGTTCACCTCATTCAGCAGATACTATATTTACTGTCACTGAGGATAGAAATGTCATCAGCGAATCTTATCAATGATATCCTTTCGCCTGGAATTTTAACCCCACTGTTGAATCTTCCCGACACAGCTTCTTCATCGTATAGATTGAACAATAGGGGTAAAGAACCAAATCCTTGTCTTACACCCATTTTTATCCGAGCACTTCGTTCTTGGTCTTCCCCTCTTATGATTCCCTGATTTTTCTGTGGTCTTGCTCCCATTACGAACCGCAACGTCGGAACTGCCTGTCTGGTGCCTTTACCTTTCCTAACTGATCATCACCTAACACATCCACAGTCTTCCATTCCGTTCTTCCCTATATTACTGTTGTCAGCAACTTGGATGTATGAACTGTTAAACTGCTTGTGCAATAACTCTCGCATTTGTCAGCTCTTGCAGTCTTCGGAATTGTGTGGATGATATTGTTCTGAAAGTCAGATGGTACATCGCCAGTCTCACACGTTCTACACACTGACGTGAATAATCATTTTCTTGCCACTTCCACCAATGATTTAGTGATTCCGATGAAATGTTATCTATCTCTTGTGCCTTATTTGACTTTAAGTCTTCCAAAGCTCTTCTAAATTGTGATTCTGATACCAGACCCCCTATCTCTTCTCTGTCGACTCCTGCTTCTTCTTCTACCACGTCATCAGACAAGTCATCCCCCTCACATAGGTCCTCAGTGTACTCTTTCCTCCTATCCGCTTTTTCTCTCCTCTGCATTTAACACTGGAATTTCCGTTGCACTGTTAATGTTGCCACTCTTCCTTTTAATTTCTGCGAAAATTCTTTTGACTCTTCTAATGCTGAGTTTGTCCTTCCGCCGATCATGTCTTATTCCATTTCTTCACATTTTTCATGCACCCATTTTGCCTTATCTTCCCTGCACTCCCTGTTTATTTCATTCTTAAGTAACTTGTATTTCTTTATTCCAGAACTTCCCTGAACATTTTTGTACTTCCCTCTTCCGTCGTTCAGCTGAAGTATTTCATCTGTTATCCATGGTTTCCTTGCAGATGCCTTCCTTATACCTACGGTTATCTTTCCAATTTCTGTGAGTGCCCTTTTTAGAGATGTCCATTCCTTTTCAATTGCACTGCCTTTTGAGTTGTCACAGTATCTATAGCCTTAGAGAACTTCAAGCTTGTCACTTCATTCCGTAGCACTTCCGTCTCCGACTTCTTTGCACATTGACTCTTCCTGATTTGTCTCTGAGACTTCAGCCTTCGCTTCATCATTAGTCTATTGTGATCTGAGTCTACATCTGCCCCAGTTACGCCTTAAAATCCAATATTTAAATCCGGAATATTTCCCCGTATCTCCCGGCCTTTTCCAGGTATATCACCTTCTCTTATGGTACTTACAGTATTCGCTATTACTGACATTTTTTAATGATACTGCCGCCATTTGATTGTAATAACTTTTATTTTATTGTTGTAAGATCCTTATTTCGGCCTTAGGACATTTTCAAGTACAAAAACTTATATATGTCACAGAAATGAATCTTTCTCCTCCCTTGTTTCTGCTACCAAGTCCATAATCTCCCTTAACCCTTTCTTCTGATCCCGTCCATACAACAACATTATACACCTGAACTACTGTTGTCGCTGTTTGTTAGCTGTCGATTCTGATGAGAACAACCCTTTCAGTGAACTGTTCACAGTAACTCACTCTCTGCTCACCTACCTACTCATAACGAATTCTACACCCATTATACCATTTTCTGCTACTGTTTATATTAGCCCATACTTGCCTTACACTCCTTGTCTCCTTTCCATTTTACTTCACTGCCCTCCACTATATCTAGACTGAGCATGAGCACTTGAGATTTTGTAGCTTAACTATCAGGTCCAAACTTGTGATATTCCACCCCCCTCCCCACCCCCCCACCCCTCCCACCTCGTAGAACGTTATCCTTTCGTTGGTCATTTTATCTTTTTTTCATGGTCACCTCCCCCTTGGCAATGCTCTCCCGGTGATCCAAATGGGGGCTAATCCAGAATCTTTTGCCGATGGAGATATCATCATGACACTTTTTTAACTTAAGGCCACATGTCCTGCGGATACACCTTATGTGTATTTAATGCAGTAGTTTCCATTGCACCCTTATGTCGTTGATAATTGCTGTTTCTTCTGCCAGTTAGTGGCCGTTTTCCAACCCAAGGGTAAACGAGTGACCTCAACCTCTATACACTCTTCGCCCTCTTCGACAATGCCGTTCGCAGAACGACCGTGACTTCTCATGCCGAAATTTATCGGCGGCCATTGTTGACGTTTTTTATTCGAAATTTAAGCAATGGCGAGGTTCTTACCCGGGACCGAGTACGTTTTGATTAATAATCAAAGCCGTTACCGTTTTCTCTGGTGGAACTATCTTCTTATTCAGCTAAGTGTAATCTCAAAAAAAGAGACGAAAATCAAATCCTCTGCTACTTGGCACCGTCACTTTTACCATACCATAAAAAAATCTATCCCTCGTCAGTCGTTGTTCCTAACCATCCCGAAAAGTTCTCCCAACGTTTTACGGGTCTATAATTTTTGTTACATGATGTAATTAATAAATGTGCTCAAGTGAAAGCAGAATGTTACAAATATGTGAGACAAAGGGTAAAATAAAATAACTTTATACGTTACTTCTGCTAATTCAGGTAAAAGAACCTTTCTTCAAGAAATGGTGCAACTGGAGTTTTCTTGTCGACTGCCATTGGCGTTTTCTGTCTCTAGCAACACCGTCTAAAATATGTGTATCAGTCTCATGGTGCACTGCTAATGCCTCAATGAATGCAGATTCTCACGAATCAGCCAGTCTCTCTCTTTCTCACTGATTACAATTCAGATCATTCTGTATTCGATGCGATACTGCACAAGAACGTCACACTAGGTCTGGTATGTCGTAACTAGAGCGGCGTTTACGAAAACACAGCATAAATACTTTGCCAAGAACGTACGATACCTCAGTGAGCATTGAAGAGCGTTGCGAGTGTTTTGCAGGTACCACCAGTAATCAAGTTCCACTTTCTCCACTTTGCCGTAGAAGTAGTCGATGATAATTCCCTCGAACCAAATAAGCGCATGATGGTTTGCGAGAGGAAAGTAATAATCACCCGCAAATAAGAAAGTGCGGTGTTCAATCACGTCAGGTGGTACGTAGAGGTAACAGGTTAAACCGTTCTGCATCAGTTTCCGAAAGCTGGGTGACGGCACGCACGTGAAGCGGTGTTCTACATCTACATCTACATCTACATCTACATGACTACTCTGCAATTCACATTTAAGTGCTTGGCAGAGGGTTCATCGAACCACAATCATACTATCTCTCTACTATTCCACTCCCGAACAGCGAGCGGGAAAAACGAACACCTAAACCTTTCTGTTCGAGCTCTGATTTCTCTTATTTTATTTTGATGATCATTCCTACCTATGTAGGTTGGGCTCAACAAAATATTTTCGCATTCGGAAGAGAAAGTTGGTGACTGAAATTTCGTAAAAAGGTCTCGCCGCGACGAAAAACGTCTATGCTGTAATGACTTCCATCCCAACTCGTGTATCATATCTGCCACACTCTCTCCCCTATAACGTGATAATAGAAAACGCGCTGCCCTTTTTTGCACCCTTTCGATGTCCTCCGTCAATCCCACCTGGTAAGGATCCCACACCGCGCAGCAATATTCTAACAGAGGACGAACGAGTGTAGTGTAAGCTGTCTCTTTAGTGGACTTGTTGCATCTTCTAAGTGTCCTGCCAATGAAACGCAACCTTTGGCTCGCCTTCCCGACAATATTATCTATGTGGTCCTTCCAACTGAAGTTGTTCGTAATTTTAACACCCAGGTACTTAGTTGAATTGACAGCCTTGAGAATTGTACTATTTATCGAGTAATCGAATTCCAACGGATTTCTTTTGGAACTCATGTGGATCATCTCACACTTTTTGTTATTTAGCGTCAACTGCCACCTGACACACCATACAGCAATCTTTTCTAAATCGCTTTGCAACTGATACTGGTCTTCGGATGCCCTTACTAGACGGTAAATTACAGCATCATCTGCGAACAGTCTTAAGAGAACTGCTCAGATTGTCACCCAGGTCATTTATATAGATCAGGAACAGTAGAGGTCCCAGGACGCTTCCCTGGGGAACACCTGATATCACTTCAGTTTTACTCGATGATTTGCCGTCTATTACTACGAACTGCGACCTTCCTGACAGGAAATCACGAATCCAGTCGCACAACTGAGACGATACCCCATAGCTCCGCAGCTTGATTAGAAGTCGCTTATGAGGAATGGTGTCAAAAATGGTGTCTAGAAATACGGAATCAACTTGAGATCCCCTGTCGATAGCGGCCATTACTTCGTGCGAATAAAGAGCTAGCTGCGTTCATTGATGTCCAGGAGGCGGCGCTCAGAACAAATTGAGAAGTCCGTTAATTCTATAGCGTGGAACCAGTGTCTCGCCTCATATTTTTTGTTGGTGACTTGATACCACGTCACGGGCACCATAGTTGGTGGAACGTGGTGATGTATCATTTTCCAGACTCATGGCCAATTAACAGTTGGATAGTTTGTTTCTACATCGTTACGCGGAAATGCTCGCAGAGGAGTGCTATACAAATCTTTTGCCTTCAGCTGGCTGGTTCGTAGAGGTTCGAGGTCACAAAACCGTATATAGAACGAATGTCGATACATGAGAGAGCTGTGTCGGGACGTGCGCCACCGACACCAGAAGGACGTGAAAGACTGGCATCAGTACCTCCAATAGACGATCAGTGAGGGAGGCGTCTACACTGGTCTACAGTTATCACACTTTGCTCATATAAAGGACAGCTATCCGTGCCTGGATGTTAACCAGTCCCACCTCTCCGTCATGTAGAGGGAGGGTGAGTGTGTCATAACGTACTTTAAATACGTGTCCTTTCGATAGGAAATAACCGAAGTCCATCTGAAGTCTGCGATCAGTCGCCTTCGATAGGTGGAGAACCTGTACCTTGTGAATGAGTTTTCAAGCCACATGGAGGTTCAGTTATTCTACAAGCTCAGTTGGTTAAAGTCCTGGAGCAGATTCTGGCGCACGATCACGCGCACAGTCTGTAGTAATCGTCGATAGTTTGCCACGACCGATCAGAGCACGTCTTTTGTAAACGTGACTTCCAAATACCTCGGTTCAGTAACTTGCCAGAGGAAGGCGGAAGCACCTAGCCAAAGACAGAGCCCGATATCCGGCGCCACCGGCTTATTGATATTCAGGAGGCTTGCCACACCTTGTCCATAACGCTCGATCCAGTTTAGTATTCCATGAACTTCATCGATGGAACGAACTAGCATAAGCAGCTCGTCAGCATACGCCCTATAACGGAATGTGTTGTCGCACAGTGTGATGTCAGATAGCTTGTGGTTGAAATCACTGAGGAGTGGGTCGAATGCGATGTTGCATAAAGCTAGGCAGACACCTCGTAATGAGTACTGGGCACACCCTCCGTCATTGGCCACGACCTGAGAGCTGGTTTCTCCCAAAATGCACTGCCTACGGGGAAAACCCATATGGTCCATCACTTGTAGGAGGAAGTTATGCTGCACTCTCAGGCGGCACACTGAGGCTATAGCTATTACGTCCCTTCAGTCGCCAATGGACATTCGATTGTTGGCTCTCACCCCTGAGACACTTGTTACGGGGCGATAGTCAATTGGCGAAGTCTTCGTAATGCGGCTTGCCAGAGGCCTGGTGAAGATCTTTTAGTTGTCGTTCAATACTGTAAGTGGCCGATGTTCACTGACTGATTGCCCTCCTTCTGGCTTGTACATCATTATGAGAAATCCTTTGATTAAAGTAGGTCATACTGTGCAGTCTAGGGAATATGAGTTCTCGGAACATTATAACCCAGCAGAGCATCATGATGTGATGGAAGCTCCGGTAAAATTCGACCGGTAATCCATCGGGCCCTGGAGATTTATTGACCGCACTTTGGCTAAGGCACATAACACCTCTTCAGACGACAGTTCCTGCATTAATACTGTCGCTGTTTCTCTGTCGATAGTGTATGTCACCTGTTGTAACGATTTCACAGTGGCCTGGTTGGCTCTGAGCACTATGGGACTTAACATCTGAGGTCATCAGTCCCCTAGAACGTAGAACTACTTAAACCTAACTAACCTAAAGACACCACACACATCCATGCCCGAGGCAGGATTCGAACCTGCGACCGTAACGGTCACAGTGGCCTGGTCACCTACAGTTTTTGCCTGACAAAAATGACGAAAATGATCCTGGACAGCTTTCACTATGATTGCCTGGATTGTACTATCTCGCATCATAAGACACGTGATTAACTGTTAGTAGTATTATCGCATGTCCGACACAACGTGATGCTTGGTGGGTACCTCTGCGGCCGTTTGGTAACGTCGTCGCGAGCGGACTATGGCACCATATAATTGGCGCTTTGTCAACGATAGTATGTAGGCGTTGTTTTGATGTCGTTCTCGCTGGCGGTCGGTTGATGCGGGTAGAGGTCAAGGCCCTTGAGCGCCATGGATTAAAAGTAGGATCTCCCTGTACAACGCAGCTGTGTACTTGCGAAACTGCATAAACGTCTTGCAGATTGCCAGTTTGACACAGAGGAGCCACCACGCCGGAGTCGAGTGGTATCGGGAGCGACGCCTTGCCGACGGCAGCCCAGGTCCTGGAGGTTTGTTAGATTCAGCTTCCCAATGCTGTTACTGTGCTAGACTTGTTGAGGCTGGAGATGCATCATGCAGATGTAGCCCCTGTGATCAGAGAAGGCCAGAGGCCGTCATCGTTCGGCGATCAGCACTCCCTGTGTAAGACCTTGTGACGTATATATACCATCCAGTTGTCTCGCCGAATGAATGGTAAGATGGGAATGTCCAGAGCTGTCACTGTGTATCTTTTCCCATGTGTCGCACAAGTAAAGATCGTGAATCGCCATACCCAGTTCCAGACAAGTCACAAGACACTGTGTTTGTACCGTCCTAAGAAAAGGGGACGAGATCACGAGTAGAACCTGGTCGATCACAACGGTTGGTGGTGCACGATGGTGTGCAAATAATAATGAATTGTGTATCTAGTGCTGTGGCTTCTTATCCTCATGCACAGGGGAGATACGTGATGTCAATGACTTCGATACCATCACGCACTATAATCTCCACGCCGGTGTCTGGGGGACCACTAGGCGTTATGTACATTGCGTAGCCAGAAATGTTCGGGAGTTCATTCATTCGCATTTCTTGCAGGAATGTAAAGCCGACTCCTGTGGCTCGTACTGTTTCACTCAAGAGTTGGATCTCGGCAGGAGAACTAACTATGCTGATATTCATTGTGGTTAAGCAGTAAGCCTGGCGGTGCTGTGGTTAGACATGGTTATTCATGGTGATCGTGGAGTGAAGCAGACGTCGCGAGTGATATCGCACCCCACCGGCAGTGCGCCTCCCAGTTTTATTCAGATCGGGGTCCTGCTCGGTCTCGACGTCTTCGGTCCACGATTTGGGTACAGTGTGCTACAGTGTGTTCATCTTCCATAAGGTTGTGGCGGGTGATAGGAACGAAGCGAGCCATCTTTCAGTCTGCACTGGAAACTTTCTGCTCATCTCATTGAAGAGGACTTGCAGATAAACTCCGCCCATGCCACCATTCATTCTACAGGGGTAAAGTCAGTGGCAATAGTGTCAGCTCCATGGTTGGTGTCCTGCAGGGTCAGTTCTTCTTCCTCCTGCAAGTGAGAGCTGCCGTGATTCGACAGTCCTGCAGCGGCCCTTTTGGCATTTTGATGATACCTGTTTATGTATGTGGCCTTCCGTGTCAGATGATAGCACTGACACACGCTTCACCGAGACAAGGATTTCTGTTGGTACGATATGTGTATCGATTCCATCCTGCTGTCGGCGGCGCCTGCAGTGTTCAGTGGTATCGATGGCTTGGACGGAATTCTGCCGTTGGCCAGGAAGACCGAACGGCCCGGCGTCAGTCCACAGATGGCGGTTGCGGCACTGCAACGCCGGTCTGTTGCGTCTGGACATAGGGTGACGTCGTGAGAACCGCGATGTAAGTTGCTGGAAACATTGTCGGTGTCTGTGGAGGCGCCATGTCCTGCTGTGGAAGTCGTGTGAAACGACCTTGGAGGCACCCGGAACGTAAGTGACCTTTCTTTCCACATCCGGAACACGTTTTAGGTAGGTCACCACAAATAACAATGGCTCTACATCCTCCTATTTGAAGGTGTGATGGTGTGTGTTGGCGAAATTCAATCCACATCTGGCGTACATCGTTGAAGTCTGGATATGTCTTAAAGTGGGTCCCCTTTTCTACCATGCGTTGTTGTACTGTACCGTAGGGGCGGAGCGCCTCCAAGACTTCCACCGTGGCTTCGAAGGGTAGTTCGAATATGCGTATAGTCCACAGTCCCAGTCCGGCATGGTCAGCCCCAACGTTGCCAACGTTTCCATCTGGGACACAAGCAGAGTCTAACCTATCGCACTAGGCTTCAGTGTGCGCTTTTCTTTGCCTAGAGGGCGTTCACGGGTGGATTACAAGAGATCTTTGGTGGTCTCGTGCTCTCTCAGACAGTCCTCCGGGGAGGCAGGTGGTGATTAGCTGGAAAGGTCGTGGGGTGTGCGGAGCACCTGGCGATCTGGGGTTGTCGGCTGTGCTTAAGACGGCTGGCGTGTGGGCCGCATTCCACCGTAGTTAGTGGTATCGCGGGAAGAGGGGCCTTTTCCACCGCGGCCTAAGGACTGGTGCTGCAAACTGCCGTCTGTGCCAGAGTTCTACTCTGCGTGCTACCACAGAACCACAAGCTGCATGTTTACGTCTCTCCTTTAACACCCAGCGAGAAGCTTGAAGTTGTTGCTGCATTTAGCAGTGCAGCGCCGCTGTTGTAACTGCAGTTACCACATGTTATACCAGCCGAGTGTCTTGCAAGGTGAGCTAACTCGGGTGATGCTCGTTAATTGTGCAGGCCTCTGAGAGAAGCCGATACCCTCTAATTATCACCTTGCTGTTTAAATCATTTGATCTGTTTGACAAGGTTCAGCCTAACGTTGTAAAACTTCCTTGTTATTACAGGCTTGCTGTTTACTGCCTTGGTCCTTTTTGAGAGAGGTATATAAGGGCATACAAACTGACATTCTGTAAATTTTGCTGTTGTAGACAGTGTACAGTTTGGTGTGGTTTTTAATGCTCCATTTGCGTTCTTATAGCCAGCCTTATGGAGATGAAAGCCTGCTTTGTCTTAGTATTAACAGGATTGTCTATTTAAGAGTAGTAGCGTGGGGCATGCTAACAAAAAAAAAAATTCTGCTTCTTGTAAGTGAAGAAACATATAATAACTTCTTATAGCTTTTGTTATATCACCTGGTACCCAAATCTTTTTTTAATTGTCCTTCCTTATATTGTAAAACACAATGGTATTGAAGGAAGGGGTGCAACTAAACCGTAAATCTAATTTCCTGAGTGTGAGATTCAGCTGTTTGATGGCACGCTATACTGCGCTCGTTAATTTCATTGTGTTTGTAATAACAGTCTTGCGTGTGTTTTAGAAGTAGTTAATTTGGGCTACTGCCCCGCGTTCTTGTGGAGTGTAATGGGTTCTACCGCCCGGTACGAACCGCTTGCAGTACCAAAACATTGCTCCGAATATTTTGCTAAAGTTTCACCGTCATATTTCTTATTACAGTTGTTCTATATGTAAAACTTTTGCCTTCAGATATCTTATTACAGTTGTATACGTCTTTTCGTAACACATTCTTTAAATTTATTTAAATGTCGTTGGATGTGTCCAGATAAGGTTTAATTCCGTGTTACTGTAAGTTAATGTACATTATTTGACGCACTGCTAAGAGTTTTTAAGAGCTGACTGATTTTACTTAAAGACTATACCGTTAAGATTAAGTAATTTTATTATTTTATTCTCAAATGTTCACTGATGTAAAGAATATTTGGTAAATTTCGTCATACCTGAATCTTTGCTTTGCAGTTCTCTTAATTTAGAAATTGGTAAATATACCATTCGTTTTGGGGGCCATCCTTTTAAGTTGACTGATTTTTGTCGATTTTGGTAAATTTAATAAATTGCAATTCAAACGTACTTTAACGAATGATGTTCAATCCCCATTTTCCCAGGTCGTCCTTGTCCTTCTTTGTAGAGGCGAACTGAGGAGTCTCAGTGTCTTTGTTTCATCTCTCGAAGAACCTTGTCGCCTGTAGCGTCGTTAATAAGTTGCATATAGGCCGTGTTACTTACAGGTACGATAGAGAAGTGGATACCAACGATGTTGGCAGCCTGGATCTTGGCACCTTCCTTGAAAAAGCGCTCGACATCGAATGATTATGGTCTAACAAGCTCGTTTCTAAAAGCTAATTTCAATGTTGATTTTCGGTATAGATTCGCCATAATCTTGTCGCGTTGCAGCGTCACGTTAGTGTCGGCCTGAGGAAGTAAACGGGGCGAGCGTTCTGGCGCTGCAGTCCGCAACACGTCCGCACTGCACGGCTGTTAAAGCCGTGCCGTCCCCTCCTCCCCCCCCCCCCCCACCCCCACCCCCCAACCTCTAGAATACGGTGAGTCCTTTCACTTAAAACGTCAGTTCCTTTCGTGACTTTCAACTACAGTCCCTGTCGGTTATGCTCGTTTTACGAGTGCTGCTTTGAGTGTGTGTTACCGTGCTGCAAGTGGTACACAATTTTCTGAACGAAAGTTGGAAGGTCCCCATTGACACAACAACAAATCGAATAACTTCATTCATAGTGTGGTTATGATCTCGTCTATATATGATAGCTTCTTTTTGCCCTTCTGCCAAGTCCCAACGTCGATTCATCTTACTGTACGATTCCGTGCAGCTGAGTGCCACATAGTGTGCATAACACTTCACTGTCGGGACATACGTAAGTTTACCACCTGATACTAATTCTAAACTGTCTACAGAGATCCAAAGCGATCAGTATGTACTTTAAGAGGAGTGACTAGGCTCATTGTATGATGTTCACTGCCGTTGGGACGAAGGGAAACGGCACAGGATACGTACTAAGATTTCAAAGAATATTCAGTTACGAAGATTTGTAATTTATGAAGACTTGTATCAGCTATACGCTCAGCAAGAGGACGCATGCCAGCGGTAAACAACCCATAGACTACTTTCTGTTACACATTCTTCATTGGTACATTACATTGCTCTTTTTTTTAGCTACTAGATGAGCTTTATAATTTGTGTGATAGTGAGAAAGACACGTCTTCAGAAAAATGTTTAGCAAGTAAATATTATTATACGTAACGATTCTGTTTCCTCTAAGAGCCTGATTGATACTCAAGTAACTTAATGCTAAGTGTTCTTGCCGTTGCAGGTATACATGGCACTCGCCGGCATCCTGGCAATGGTCCTGGTGGTGAACTACTTGCTAATTGTTCCGATGGTCATTATCGGAGCACTGTTTGGGGTTGTGGCGAAGCGATTCATGACAACTGGGAGAAACATCAAAAGACTCGAAGGCATCCGTAAGTACTGATCCGTCATCTGCACACCAGCTTCCTCTTCACAATCAAAGCACTGCCCACATGGTTATCAGAGTGTTTCGGAACACAAAAGCTTTGAGAAGTGGTAACTATACAATCTCCTTCAGATATTGTTTTTATTGTTATCTTATTGCACTCTTGTGCTACACATCAACTGTGCAATACTTGTGTTATTCTAAGGAAATATATTATACGACTATTACTTAAGTTTAATTTGGTTTCAGGGTCAAAGAGTAGCTTCCATTGCATGATTTTTATGAAACTACATAAGGTCTATGATATTTTCTCTGATAAAAATGAAGATTAATACCATATATTGGTATTAACACTTTTTATCTTCGGTTCACTCATCACAGATTTCCCAAAGAATGTTTTAACAAATCTCAGAAACATTTTTGTATGCAATGTGACGCAAGGCTCAAACGAAGGGAAATTGCGCAGTATCTCGTTGCTGTAAGAGCATACAAAGGAGAGACTATTCTGAAGTGAACAACTGAACTGACCGGACACGCGAATTTCATCATTTATGTCAAATGCAGTTCCGTCTACAAATATCTGGAATTTTATGATAGTCAAATAACTACAATTTCTTTTATGCTTTTAAAAATGAAGTCAGATTTTTTAAGAAATATACTTTATGTGAACGAAAAACTTTTAAAAATGTAATAAAAGCAAAGATGTTGATATTAGTATGAAAATAAATAAATTACATTTCTAAAATATGGCACGTAATCAGCTGCAAATAAATTACGTTTGTAAATTAGTCATGATAAGTGCCATGTGTTATGAAAGATATTACATCAGTTCCATCATGCAGAAATAAAAACAAAGTTGTATTTTTTACTTCACCGTGGAATTTATAGGAAATCTAATTTCCGTGTATAACATAGAAAAACGTAAAATAATCGACTTTGAACGACATAGAATTCCGGCAGTGTATTAAGCATTGCGGAATTATGAAAAACCGTGAATGAGATACTTTATATTCGAAAATGTGCGTACATTTGACTGAGAAAAGTAATATTGCAAGTTTCTGTAATCTCAAGAAGTTACCGTAAATCTTTTTATATGGCCCTGTTCTGTTTGCTTCGTATCCTCAGCTCTGTTGAACTCATTATTTGCTAGTGCAAACGACTAAGCGTAGATGATGAAAAACTGGAGATTTATCTGTCTTTTGAAGTGGGACGTTGCTGGAGTGGTAATATCTGGAGTCTCAAGAGCTATGGTAGTGAAGCACAGTGACAGTTTACTCGATCCTTGCACGACTAAAAGCAGCAGTAAACGAATACTAATAGCAAATGAGAGAAATCGTCTGTTAGGAGAAGCTAAGAAATAATGCTAAGTTCTTACCACACAAGTGATCTCAGTATTCAGTCAGGATGTTGAACTACTTGTTCAGCAGTTTGAATACAAGCAAGTTGCAGAAACTGAACGTCACCTGGCCTTTATCTCTGACTTATCGTTACTACCAAAACCCACTATAAAACTGAAAATGGTGCTGAGATCGTGTGATGTAAATGGAATCATATGAAACATATGAATAACATTGGATGTATTTACAAAAAGCTTTCCTAGCTAAGGTGTCGCGCTATGTTGTAAAATAATTGTCGCCCAATGAAACTGGCATGTCCATCTCGCAAAAGGTGGCGACTGCAACCATCGCCAATGTCCATTACACCCAGTGACAGTTATTTACAACATGACACGGCATTATACGCAGAAAACTTTTATGTTAACCTACGCACTTATATCTTACTTTTTTTATCTGATGAGGGGCCACATAATAAACAAGTACTGAATACAGTATATTAAGCTTTGGAGCTCACACCTCTTTAATTAAAAATTACGTTATCGTGTGTTGGTGTTCATAGGATAATCTTGAAGATTATGAACTTCTTGAATCTTTTACATAAACTGCTGAATCGTATAACAGTTGGTCATTGGTATGAAGGCCGTCTTCCATGAAGAAACTACTCCATGTCACATCGGCAGGTCTTTTCAGAAATGATTTGTAGGACTTGTGTGTGAAATTCACAGTGTTTCTCACGGTATGTTCGTCATCCGGTTTGAACATCATATAACACATGTGGATGCTTTTTGTTACGGGGAAATAGTGCAGAATTCCTACGTTGAAATCACTGATCGTACTAACTGCTGCTGTGCACGAGTGCTTCACAGTTAGGCCTACTATTGAAAGTTGTTTGCATTACTTTTTTAGCCATAAATCATAACTGTACGCTTCTCATCTGAGCGTCCAATGCTTTATAAAATACTTTGTACGGAGGCATCATTTTGATAGTTGTCTGTAGGTTATTCTAGTTTTATTGAGAAGGTAAACAGAAACTTTTGTTTCTTCTCGCTCCTTTTTCTGTTAAATTCCATGGACTACATAAAGCCACAAAAGCAAAAAAAAAAAAAATACGACAATTTTGTTTTCGGTTTCCTTAAGTAAATTACAAAGTATTGCCATTTTGTCTGTCATGTCGTATATCAGGACATTTACCACGACTTTGATTTTTTCAGGTAGAAGTCCCATGTTCTCCCATCTTTCGGACACACTCAACGGCCTGGCCACAATAAGATGTTCAGGAGTTCAGGACATTGTACGAAAAGAATTCGATGACCACCAGGTACGTCGCTTGTTTCCTCATTACACAGTAGTTATTGACGACAGAAAACGGCTGAAACAACAGAAACAACAATAAGGGGAGTAAGTCATACACTAATCCATTGTTACAGCCCGAAGGTTTCGACTGACCCACTTAGCAAACTTCAATGTTTGCAGCAACTGAATACTTTGAGAAGCATTTACTTCTAGCAGGTCGAGAGAACAGATGTAAATTAAAACCGGAGCTATAGGAGTACGAAACCAAAACAACTAATTCATGCCTGGTATAAGTAACTAGCAAAATTTCAGAAATTGAAGACTATCCAGAGCAGAAAGAAATAGATAAACAAGTGATTCAACTAAACTCGTCACTTTCATATTTCAGTGTCCATTTAAGACACAGTAATACTGTTATGAGAGAGTTATCACTGCGAGACATATCGTCTCATAATATAGATAAACAATTACAAAGCGATACCGATATTAAATCTGCTTTTTCGAATGCAATGCACTTGGTTAACTGTAATATTCTACAAGGGAACTATCCAATTCGACATGTAGAAACTGTCTCCAAAGTTTTTGTATCGGAAGAATACACCGAAAAAATACGTCATAATTGTAGCCGCTAAGACATGCTTAATATCAAAAAAGATAAAAGGAATAAATAACATTCTATCAGAATTTCTAAAATTAACAAAACTACTATCCACGCTGGTGTGTAGAATGTATGAAACAGGCGATATACCATCTGACTTCCGGACAAAGATCACCCAACCAATCTAGAAGACTGCAAGAGTAGACAAATGCGACAATTATCGCACAATCAGATTAACAGCTCATGGATCCAAGTTACTTGCACGAATAATATACAGAAGAATGGAAAAGAAAATTGAGGATGCGCCAGATGACGATCAGTTTGGCTTTAGGAAAAGTAAAGGCACGAGAGAGGCAATTCTGACGTTGCGGTTAATAATGAAAGCAAGACTAAAGAAAAATCAAGAAACGTTCATAGGATTTGTTCACCTGTAAAAAGCTTTCGACTATGTTAAATCGTGCAATTTGTTGGAAATCCTGAGAAAAACTGGGATAAGCTGTAGAGAAAGACGGGTAATATACAATATGTACAAGAGCAAGATGGAATATTCAGAGTGGAACACCAGGAAAGAATGGCTCGAATTAAAAGGAGTCTACGACAAAGATGGAGTCTTTCGCCCCTACTGTTGAAACTATACATCGACGAAACAGCATTGGAAAGGATCAAAAGTGGAATCAAAATTTAAGTTGAAAGGATATAAATAATAAGATTCGCTGATGACTTTGCTATTCTCAGTGAAATTGAATAAAAATTACAGGATCTGATAAACGAGTAAAGATCATGGATTGAGAGTAAATTGAAGAAAGACGAAAGCAATGAGAAGTAGCAGAAATGAGAACAGCAAGGAACTTAACTTCAGGAATGGTGATCACGAAATAGATGAAGTTAAGGAACTCTGCTACCTAGACATCAAAATAGCTCATGACGGACGGAGCAAGAAGGACATTAAAAACGGACTAGCACTGACAAAAAGGGAATTTCTGTCCTAGAGTTTCTTGCTGTCATGCATAGACCCTCATTTGAGGAAGAGATTGCTGACAATGTACGTTTGAGCTAAACTTTGTATGGTTGTGATACATGGGCTGTGGAGAACCGAAACAGAAGAGAATCGAAGCATTTCATATATGGTGTTACAAAAGAATGCTGAAAATTACGTGATCTGGTAAGGTATGCAATGAGGAGACTCTCCGCAGAGCCTTCGAGGCTGACAAGAAGGTGGGGTAGAATAATAGGACATCTGTTAACACATCACATAACTTCTATGGTAGTAGAAGGAATTGTAGAGGGTAAAAACTGTATGCAAAGAGAAGGATTGGAATAAGTCCAGCAAATAATTGTGGAAGTACGTTGTATGTGTTACTCTGGAATGAAGGGGTTGGAACAGAAGAGGAATCCTGAAGGACCCTATCAAACCAGTCAGAAGAATAAAGACTGAAAAAACAAAAAGAGTAAGATAAATAAATTAGACACACTGCAAGTATTTTTTAAAAGATGTTGAAATTTGACAAATTATTAGCGCCCCAAGCGGTTCGAGAAATACACCTGACAAAAGTCTATAGATACCTCCTTGTATTGCGTCGGACCTCTCTTTTCCCGGTGTAATGGTGCATCTCGACGAAGCGTGGACTCAACAAGTCGTTGGAAGTCCTCTGCAGAAATAGTGAGGCGTGCTGCCTCTATAGACGTCCATAATTGCGAAAGTATTGCCGGTGCAGAATAGTGTGCACCAAATGACCTCTTCATTGCGTTCTTTAAATGTTCAATGGGATTTACATCGGACGATTTGGGTGGCCAAATCATTCGCTCGAATTGTCCAAAATGTTCCTCAAATCAATCGCGAACAATTGTGGCCCGGTGACATGGCGAATTGTCATCCACAAAACTTCCATCGTGGCTGGACATGAAGTCCAAGTAGCCGAACACAGCCATTTCCAGTTAATGCTCGATTCACTTGGACCGAAGGACTCAGTCCAATCCCATTTAAACACAGCCCACACTATCACGGAGCCACCACCAGCTGGCACTGCCCCTTGTCGACAACTCGGGTCGAACGTTTCGCTGCGTCTGCGCCATACTCCAAAGCCGGCGTGGATGGTCGAGCGGTTCTAGGCACTACAGTCTGGAATCGCGCGACCGCTACGGTCGCAGGTTCGAATTCTTCCTCGAGCATGGACGTGCGTGATATCCTTATGTTAGATAGGTTTAAGTAGTAGCAGGCAGCACATATGCAACACTCTGAGCACAGATACTTGGTTGACAGCAAGTTCTAGGGGACTGATGACCTTAGAAGTTATGTCCTATACTGCTCAGAGCCATTTCGAACCATACTCCAACCCTACCATCAGCTCTTACCAGCTGAAGTCGGGACTCGTTTGACCAGGCCACTGTTTTTGAGTCGTCTAGGGTGCAATCGATATTGTCTCGAGCCCAGGAGAAACGCTACAGGCGATGTTGTGATGTTCGCAAAGCACTCGCGACTGTCGTCTGCTGCCATAGCCCATTAACGCCAAATTTCACCGCACTGTAAAAGCGGATTCGTTCGTCGTACTCTCCACACTGATTTATGCGATTGCTTGTCTGTAACAACTGTACATAAACACGGCTACTCTCGGTCGTTAAGTGAAGACCATCGGCCTCTGCTTTGTCCGAGGTTAAGAGGTAATGCGTGAAATATTTTGTTCTCGGTGCACTCTTTACGCTGCGGATCTCGGAATACTGTATTCCCTAACGATTTCCGAAACGGACTGCCCGATACGTAGAGTCTGTTAATGCCCGTCGTGTGGCGATAATTACGTCGGACAATTTTCGCATGAATCGTCTGAGTAAAATGACATCTCTGCCAATGCGTTGCCCTTTTATACTTTGTACACACGACACTACCGCCATACCCCTGCCGTATCTGTAGCAGGCAGCACATATGCAACACTCCGAGCACATATCCTTGGTTGACAGCGCCTAGGTAAACAGGTACAACGTAATTGTAATTTGTAAAACAAATTTCAGTTCCCTTTCGTAGTTTCTCTGACACAATAGTTCACAGTTAATATGCGCTCGAATCTGCAATTCACTTAACACCTATAATAACAAGCAGTTGCCCTTGGAATATCGCAGTGTTAAATTGGAGACTGAATTAATTTTCTGTATGGTTTGTTGGAATATGCTTGCAAACAGCACCTGCCTTTTCACAGTAATGTGGAATACAATTAATGCTTCGAACCTTGCAGAGATAAGGTTTGAAGAACGAGGTATGCAATCGATATCGTCTACTTCTCCTGAAGACCTACCTCCCTTTTTCTGTTGTTTCCTTGGGCATTCATTCCAGTGATGTCGACATTGCGTTAGTAATTGTGTAAACATTAGATCAAACAGGAAATAACTTGGACGATTGCGCGAGCTGGGATTCGATCGATGACTGTTGTGGTAATTCAAGTCCAGAACAAAAATAGACCAGTTTCCAAACCCAAATGAAACGTGTACAGTAATATCTTTCAGTGAGAAAGAAAAATTTTTAGTTAAACAAAGGAAGGAAAAGCGCTTACACATAAGCAGTGTGCAAAGGCGGTTTCGTTTCGTAAAATCTGAACATTAATTGTGCAAATTGACGAAAGATTTACACAAAGTATGAAATATGCCCAAAAGTGTGGAAGAAGAACTATTTGGACGACTTAGAACTACTGCTGAGAGACGATCCACTGTTAGCGAAGGAGATCTACGAGACTAGCGGCTCGGAATTGCAAGTAAGATGAACATTGCTGATTTCCAGCCTTTTTTGAACGGTTTAAACAGATTCAGGTAATTAAACAGAACAGAAAGTCGCCGAATTAAGTAGTTTACCTCAAGTACGCGTATGGAGGAGATTTCATTAGGAGGTAAATTCTACAGAGAAATTTATAACTGACATGAGGAAAAAGTTTTTTTTTTTTTTTTTACCCCCTAAAATACTGCGTATGCACCCAATCACTTAAATTTCGTGCAAATAAAAGATTTTGAGGAGATAAAAGCCAGAGTGGCCTGTGCAGTCGATGAATGCTTTGACACATTCATATACAACAATGCCAGTGATAAGTACCAATGGATTACTGTTGCCGCAGCTTTACATCTGTCTTCAGGAACGTCAAGGTAAATTACAACCAAAAATTTAGTAACGAATCGTCTTTTCACCATTTTCAGACAATAATTCATTGCTTTTGTTGGACTACTGGCCTGGACATAACGACGCCTCTGTATTTAGGAGGGGGACGAAAAGACTGTTAATATAATTCGTATTCCACTGGGAATTAACAGTGTGGTTTTAGCCTCTCGATAAAAATTTTATCAACAGGCTAAAACATTTTTCAGGGAATTGTCGGGCAATATAATGTCCATTACCGCTTCCTCTTTTCAGGTTGATCAATAAGTGATCGTTAGATAGCTTTGGTTACTGATAACAACTTGACACCAGTGCCTATGAGTATAATTTGTACACTACAGCACTGAAGATAATCACCATGTGATTAAAAATCGATTTTTCTGTCAATAAACCAACAAAATTACGGCCAACCCTGACCTCCCTTCTAATTATATAAGGTCTACTATAGTGCTGTATTATTATTATTACTTTTTGTAACTTTGGTGTGACACACAAAGCATTAACAGCCTGAAGTCTTCCAAGGAAATAAGTGCAGCAATCAAGTGTTTTGCGAACACTAAGTGCAGTGCACACAACTTGGTTGATTTTAAATGGGGCTACAACGTGCACGTCTAGCAAGTGCGGCGATGAAGAGCAGTAATGCAGAGGAAGTATCTGTCGCTAGGTAGCTCTCTTATACGCACACGACCGACGCATTATTCACATTCATTATTCATGATTTTCAAAGAAATCTTTCATTCTACAATTTAGTTAGGTGCTACAGTTTGTGACAGGGGTTGGCAACAGAGGCAGGGGGTGGGGGAGGGAGGAGGAGGAGCCGGGGTACTAACTAATGTCAGATTGCACTCAGGAGTAATTGCCCAAGAAAGTGTGGGAACTACTGTTCTGTCCCTACCAACAGCTCCTACCAACTGAAACCGGGACTCATGTGACCAGGTCATGGTTTTCCAGTCGTCTTAGGTCCAAACAATATGGTCACGAGACCAGGACAGCCTCTGCAAGCGATGGGCTGTTAGCAAAGGTACTCTCGTCTGTCGTCTGCTGCCATAGCGCACTGCCATAGCCCACTAACGCCACTTTCGCTGCACGGTCCTAACGGATATGTTCGTCTTACGTCCCACATTAATTTCTACGCTTATTTCAAATCAGTGTTGCTTGTCTGTTATCACTGAGAACTCTACACGAACGCCGTTGCTCTCGGTCGTTAAGTGAAGGCCGTCGGCCACTGCGTTCTCGGTTGTGAGATGTAATGCCTGAAATTTGCTATTCTCAGCACACTCTTGACACTGTGGATCTCGGAATATTGAATTTCCTAACTAATTCCGAAATGGAAAGTCGCATGCGTCTAGCTCCAGCTACCATTCCGCGTACGAAGTCTGTTAATTTCCGTCATGCGGCCATAATCATGTCGGAATGAGTCACCTGAGCACAAATGAGAGCTCCGCCAAAGCACTGCCCTTTTATACCTTGTGTACTCGATATTATCAACATCTGTATGTGTATATATCGTTATCCTACGAGTTTTGTCACCTCAGTATTTCTTGTCATTTTTTAAATTTGTTTATCTCTCGTCTGTAGTGATCAAACGGCATCTGCAGCCCAGAAAGACTGTAATTGCTGAGAACAAAATCTATGCAGTGAATTACAATAACGTGAAGAGTGCACCCAGAATATGAGTTAAAGTAAGGGGATGAGTATGGGGGCGGGTGATTCGCGGAATGGGGAGGTGTGGAGGAAACGAAGTATTTTTATTACAAAATAGCACTTGAAACTACTGAAAAATAGTTTTTAATTACCATCATGTGCATTAACCTTAACACATTTTATTAGATACCTACTCTCTACAGCGTACATAACTCAAAGAATATATTCTATATGGGATTTGTATGTATATATTACTTTGCTACTAGGCAGCTAACGTTCAGATACATGCAAGCAGCCTACTTCAGTAGCTTCTGACTTAGTCTAGTAACATAAGAACTAATATCACGTGTTGGAAGTATAACGCTACTGAAAATTTTAGGGACTCCATTACAGATGTCTCAGGGTAATCTTAGTGCTAGTCAGCAATTATTAAGATGAGTCTTGATACCCTTATTACAAACGTCTAGAATACTTTAAGACAAGAACAGAGATTTTCAATTTGATGTTTTTTGAATTTACACTATCAGCAACGTTACTTGAACACTTGCGTATCATGTTAGGACGGAGCTGACTCGAAATGTTGTGAACGTTTAACAGCAGTGCTCAGTCACATACCCAAGAATATTGTAAACAAAGTTTAAATGTTCCACGTTATTTTACTTAAAGTTAGTTTCTACTGAAATCAACTTAAATTAATAGTGACAGTAAATAGTTTTATGATGTGCGAATTTACATCGGGCTTCTGAAGGACCCTTTATTTCTCAATACCACTGTTCTTACTCGTTGTTGAATGATTTATCATTTTATTCCTTTCAAATTCTTCAGGATCGCCATACGTCAGCGTGGTTTCTTTACATTACGAATACGGCGGCCCTCGGCATATGGTTGGATTTGCTGAGCAGCACATTTGTCGGTGTGGTGACGTACAGTTTCCTCGTCCTTTCAACAGGTGAGGTTTATAAAGTGCTACTCAGTTTTGCTATCGATATAAGATACCTTGGAAATACATCCTTTCTTTTGTACTATAAAACCAAATTATCTTTAGTAAGTTTTTGTGCTGTATACAGCCAATTATTTAGTCATGTCGCAAAGTGGTTCTATGTAAAAAATTTCAGTTTATAATCATGCGTATTAATAATATCCAAATAAGTCAGTGTATACATCATTATATGACATTGCCTTGCGCATTTGATGATAGCAGCGTAAATAGTAATTATGTGGATGGTTCAGCAACATGAAATTGAAATATACATTGACAAATGTAGTTAAACACAGTAATTTACATATTAAACTTCCTGGCACATTAAAACTGTGCGCCGGACCGAGGCTCGAACGCGGGACTTTGTTTTTTGCCGGCAAGTGCTTCGAGTCTGTGTCCAGCACACAGTTTTAATCTGCCAGGAAGTTTCATATCAGCGCACACTCTACTGCAGAGTGAAAATCTCATTCTCAAATAACGTATTGTTTCAAAAAGTTTCGAGGATGATAGATGAAATTGTTTAAAAAAAATGCTCCAAATGGCTCCGAGTACTATGGGACTTAACTTCTAATGTCATCAGTCACCTAGAACTTAGAACTACTTAAACCTAACTAACCTAAGGACATCACACACATCCATGCCCGAGGTAGGATTCGAACCGGCGACCGTAGCGATCACGAGGTTCCAGACTGTAGCGCCTAGAACCGCTGGGCCACTGGGGCTGGCGTAATTCTTTCAGCTGACCTAGTCGCATAAAGTGGTGTTCCAATACCGGATAAAGTGAAACTCATTCTTCCACACATATGATGTCCATTCAGCATTAAGAATGCAACATCTGCTCCTTTAATCCCGACAAATGGTGATTCCTCTTCGGTTCCACTGCTACTACTTTCGAACGCTAATGTGCTTGCCACCTGATCAGTATCAGATCCGAGGCAACGGTTGAATGCTACCTAATGGAACTGTTTAATGACCACTGACGAAATATGTACAGATATCACCAAAGGGAGTCAATGAACGTTGATCTCATAGAGATGCTAACAGCGTACATCAGTGCAGCCTGATACAGTGGTGTATATTATCAAATGCCGCTTGTTATCCACACACTGGCTCAATCATGCAGAATGTTGCTTAACCTTTGCCGAAACCTTTGTGAATCACAAAAGTGAGTAGCTAATGATTATACACGTATCTTCTTCGTAAAAAATTTTCTTTTTTATCATCCCATGGTGGGTTCTCTGTTACCCCATCATCTGGTCTGTGGCATAAAAACTATGTGTGAGCACTGTGAATTATTGTTAGTTATGCGATTATATTCAGCCTTTGACACAGTCCAATTCTACACTATATCCCAAACAGTACTAATTTATTTATTAGGGCTCTTGTACTAACTTTTTACGCGACTGAGGTTAAATATCACAAACATTTGTAATACCCGTTGACATGTCACAGATATGCTTGTTGTCATAGACGTATTGATACTGTGACTAATGCAGCCTGATGGCAAAGATTGTTTGCCTTATAACATATTGTAATGCCTTGCCACTTTGGGCAGTGATGATGTAATGAATTGATTATGAGTGTCCAAATGCTGTGTCTCGATGTTAAAAATGAGTTACTCAGCTTTACTGCTTCAGTGTAATGTACAATATATTTCTCTATTTCGTTTTACATTGTATTCTTATGCCATACATCTTATAATGGGATAATCCGAAACGCATCATGAGAAGTTAAAAATAAAGCAAAAATGTTTTAGCAACCAAGAGAAGTGCGTAATCATTAGCGCCAATATGGTCGCAGACAGCCTCGAAGACGTCTTGCATAAGGTGACGAAAAAATATTTCTCGGAAGGCCAAAGTCAGTGAGGCACTCCATTCTCAGAGTGTTTCAGAATGGTTCATCCGATCACAAGACTATAAAATTATCTTCTATATCAAAGAAGAGGGAACCTTGGAGTTCATTTTATCTGACGCATAGGGTTATAAACTTTTTATTTTCAAAGAAAACCACCTGATTTTACACTGGTATATCTTTTACATGACTAGGCGTAAAACCTTTACAACTGTGTTTCGTATAAAATTTTTCATTCACCTTTCATAAATTTACGATGTCTTCCACTGGACGCACGACAAACATCCAGACGACAGTCAAACTCGTCCCACACTTCTGCAAGCATATCTGGAGTTAGCGCTTTGACTGCTCTTGCTTTGCGGCATCACATTCACCCGGAGTTTCTGCAAGAAGAGACGCAGAGATGGAGATCTTCGCAAATCCTCCAAAACAAGCAATCACATACCGTGAGATCAAGCGAGCTTGGTTGCCAGTCCTGCATGCCGTTGCGACCGATCCACCGCTGAAGCGCACAACTGCTTGAAGTTGCTCTTACATTCAGGTAACAGTGTGTTGGTGCTCAATCCTCTTGGAAACATGAAAATTTCGGTATGATTTCACAGTTGCAGCAAAGTTCTGATTTACTGGTACCATTTTGGTGCTATTGTAGAGTGCTTTGAGCTGTAGGAAATGCTATGCTGTTCTCTCGCCGAAAATAACACGGCACAGTTGTAACAGAATTGCACATTGCTGCACCACGGAGTCTCCTGCCGACAACAATCTTTAGTTTCGGTGCCTGAGTGGAAGACACAGGGAAAGGTCGGGCGGTATCGGACAGTGCACTGTACCGGACAAGAGCTGTCTCTAAACAATAGCTTTGGTGACAGCGCAGGAACAAGACAGCTCACGCCATCCTGAATCAAATCAGCAGGAACAATGTGTTTCAGAGGGACAAGTTATCTTCTCCTGACACCTGGTGAGTCTTTCCGTGCAAGGACTTGACGTTGCAGCAGGGCTTAATTTTGGCTGGAATGCGTAAGAACAGCGTTGCAGGACCTTATTGCAACGTAACTACGAGGGTCGTTCAATAAGTAAGGCCCCGCATTTTTTTCTCAGAATACATTTATTGTTAAGACTCCGAATTTGGTGGCAATAAACATCAACATGTCTTGTCCATGTCTAATTTTTCTACGTAGTCTCCATCACGTTCTATGGCCGTACGCCAGCGTTGTGGGAGAGTATTCCCTGCTGGTAAAAGCTCTTCTCCTGTAGGCGTAGCCATGTTTTCGCTGCATGACCGACACTCTTCAAAGTGGGTTCCCTGTAGAGAATCTCTAAGCGGCCCAAAGAGATAGAAGTGCGAGGGTTCCAGGTCTGGATGAGGCAATGGTGTCCAGTGCCTGTGATAGGACGTATCAAGTGTGGCTGATCATGGAGCTGTGTTTCTGCATTCCCTGAGGTTGTAACTTTCTTTACCCATCGCCCAACTGTTCTCCTATCAACTGCAGCATAGCCATACACTGCACACAAACGCTTATAGATGTTCACCACGGTTCCTTTTCTGCACACAAGAATTCAACAACAGCATGCTGCTTGTAACGCGAGTCGTATGTAGACACCATTTTGACATTGTACTACGGCTCTGCCATCCGTCAGAGAGGTTCAAAACATCACCAGTGCACAGAACAAACATCAAATGTGAAGAAGCATAAGGACGTTTGTCTACGTATATTAATGGATTTAAAAAAAAACTGTGGGGCATTACTTATTGAACGACTCTCGTGTAATTACGGTCCCGGTGAAAGTTACGATGGGTGACCAAGCTGTTGCGATCAGCCAGGTAGTGTGTTGAGCGACTGTGTGTGTGTGTGTGTGTGTGTGTGTGTGTGTGTGTGTGTGTGTGTGTGTGTGTGTTCGTGTGTGTGTGCGTGTGCGTACAGGATACCCGTAATAAGTTGAGCCTTCGTTCTAAAGTTGCGATCGGAACAGATCGATAACCTTCATGTCGACTGTCTTTTATTTACGAGTGCCAGCAACCTCAGAGATCTACAGTATAACCAACGTAATTTGAGCTTCATTCTGAAGCTGTGGTCGGTACATCTCGGCCTCTGTTTTCCACTGCCAGTAACCTCAGCGATACAGTGGCATGGTGACGTGTCGTGCTGTGTGTATCAATGAGAAGTAAATAAGTAAGCAACAATTCAACATGAGCGTCCGTATAATGTGCTTCCACGAAATCTTGTTTATATAAAATTTTGTGTGTTTATTGATTATAAGAAATTATGTTTTAAAAACCTGAATTTTGAAAACACTATTTTGTAAAAAATAATTTCTCATAGTAAGTTTTATCACAAATTTTTAAAGATCAGATATTGTGATTTTTATGGCCGGTATGATTGAAGAGGTGTGTTCTGGCACCTAAGACCTTAGAACTAAAGCACACATTACAGTGCTTCTGTTTTGTTTGTAAGTCAGTAATATTACGTTTTTATTGTACCTTTAGACGCAACTGACATAGTCCTCTAAATTGTAGGTTCAAATGGCTCTGAGCTCTACGGGACCTAACATCTTATGTCATCAGTCCCCTAGAACTTAGAACTACTTAAACCTAACTAACATAAGGACATCACACAACACCCAGCCATCACGAGACAGAGAAAATCCCTGACCCCACCGGGAATCGAACCCGGGAACCCGGGCGTGGGAAGCGCGAACGCTACCGCGCGACCACGAGATGCGGGCTCTAAATTGTAGGCTGTGGCAATGTCTAAGAGATGAAATAACAACCGAACTGTCAAATTACCATAGTGATACGTTCGGTTTGTATCGGGCAAAGCGGTTTCGGGTTGAACCGTACAGGACAGACATCTTAAGAACTCAAAATTTTCGGCTTTCATCTTTATCAGGAAAGATAGAAATAAGGATATAAATGGGACGAAAATAACATGAAGAAAGGCGTATCTAGAAACGACAGTCAGGAAAGCGAGTGAGAAATATTTAGTTCCAAGAAGTATATTAGGTGACTCACTTACTGTTTTACGGCAAAACAAAGAGCTGACAACGAAACCTGTTGTAGGAAAGAATATGTCTGTTCGAGAAAATTTAATGATGACAAGGAAACAGTACTGCACAATTATGCTAAAGTTTGGATGACCAGCTTAGGCCGTTGAGTAAAGATGAGTTTTTAAGTCTAATGTACAAATATGCAGTGCAACTGAGAATAAGCTGCTGCAGAATAAGAATGGAAACCGGTAAGGAGTTTTACTATGATTTTACGTACAGATATGAAGACTTTAGACTCAGGACAGCTGAATCCACTATTTTTCAGCGAGCATCAGGTTTCAGCAAGAAAGAAATTGAAAGATTCTCTTAGGAATAGGTGAGTTGATGGAGGAGTTCAAGATTATAACCATTTAGGAGCCAATTTTCCTAGGCACAAAATGTTTAAATGTGTGTGAATTCCTAAGGGTCCAAACTGCTGAGGCCATCCGTCCCTAGATTTACACACTACTTAAACTAACTTATGCTAAAAACAACACACACATCCATGCCCGAGGGAGGACTCGAACTTTCGACGGGAGGGGCCGCACAACACGTGACCTGGCGTCTGAAACCGGCTCCTCGGCAAAGTGGTTGTCTGTACAAGGATACAAGGTGATTTAGACAAAATTTCTAGTTACTTTGATGAATGACATCTTGCTCTCAAAGTAGAAAAATCTAAGTTAGTGCAGATGAGTAGGAAAATAGACTTTTTACGTTCGACTACAGCATTAGTAGAGTCGAGCTTGACATAGTCACTTCCATTAAATATCTAGGCACAACTTTTCAAAGTGATATGAAGTGGAATGAGCACGTCAGGTTTTATTAGCAAAGACAAATGGCTGACTTCGGTTTATTGGGGGAAATTTATGAAAGCGTGGTTCATCTGTGTAGAAAACCGCAAATAAGACAATAGTGTGAGTATTTGAGATCCACACCAGATAGGACGAAAGGAATTTATCGAAGCAATTCAGAGGCAGGCTGCTAGATTTGTTACCGGTAAGTTCGATCAACGCGCAAGTATTACGGAGATCCTTTGAGAACTCATGAGAACCGCTAGAACCGCGAGAGGAAAGATGATGTTCTTTTGGAAGAGCACTATTGACTAAACTTAGTAAACCGGCATTTCAGGCTGACTGCAGAACGATTCTACTGCCGTAAACGTACATTTCGCGTAAGGACTATGAAGATGAGATTAGAGAGATTAGGGCTCGTACCGTGGTATATAGATAGTCGTTTTTCCCTCGCTCTGAAGGAAAAGGAAACGATTAGTAGTGGTAGAGGATACCCTTAGAAGGTACGATACAATGGCTAGTGGAGTGTGTATGTAGATGCAGCTGAATGAAAAACTTTTTGCAGTAAAAACGACATTATTACACATTCCACTTTTATATTCTTATACATTATAAGGTTACGTTAATGTGACAACAGCCTATGTTCGACGTCAACATGCACTAGGCACTCACAGTCAGGTGACAGCACACACAGTGGAGGCTGTATACAGCGTTCGCGGGAAAGCAGGAAACTGTGCAGTCGTTGCCGTAAGGAGGAAACTGATCGATTTATGTGACGTCCAAAAGGACATGATCTTTGGCTTTTAGGCCAAGTGTGGAAGCATTTCCGAAACGGTTGAGTTTGTAAACTGTTCACAAGCAACAGTGTTTAAAAAAAATACAGTGCCTGGCAGAATGGCGCTGTCCAAAACCGGCGCCGAGACAACTGCGGTGCACCATAGACCATAGATTACAGCCGTTAACGGCGACTGCGGAGACATTCTTGGGCGAATACAGGTGCAACTGCTGAGAAACAGGCCGCCCAGATGAACCAACGGGCTACCAACAGTGTCTGCTCAATGACCGTTCAGTGGACGTTACTGTGGAGGGGCCTTCGCAGCAGGCGCCTCGTTTATGGACCCGTGCTGACTTCTTCACCGACGAAGGCTGGAATTTGTACGCCAGTACCGTAACTGGGCGTCCACTGGGTGGTGACAAGTGTCCTATTCAGATGAGTCACGTTTTAAACTCCATCGGACTGATGGCCAATGGCGTATACGGCGTGAAACGTCTGAAAGCAAACACCCTGCAAACAGGACGGAGCAATGTGGTCCAGGGAATGTTTTCGGGGCATTCACTGGGTGGTCTTGTCATTCTGGAAGATGTAACGGATCAATACATGTATTCAAATATTCTTGGAGACCATGTCCAGCCCTATAAGCAGTCTATTTTTCTTCGGCACAGTGGCGTCCACCAGAAGGTCAGTAAAAAGTGTCACCAAGCTCGTAATGTAATTGAGTGGTTCAAAGAGCACTAAGATGAGTATACCATACTCCCCTGGCCATCAACCTCACCGAATTTATTTCCAATCGAGAATCTGTGGGAGCACCTCTATCAGGCTGTCCACGCCACGGATCCTCAACCTAGAAACCTTGCACAATTTGCCTTGGCGCTGGAGTCGGCATGGCTTCACATCCCTGTCGCTACCTTTAAGTACCTCAGTGACTTCTTGCATGTCTCGCAATGGTGCTCGCTGCAAAAGGTGATTATTCCGACTTTTGACAGGTGGTCACATTAATGTGACTAGACTTTTTTTTTCCTTTTGACATGGAATTTTGTAACTGTATTACGTTACGTACCATAGTACTGCTTCGTGCGAAGAACGTTCCCACACAACGTCCAGAAATCATCTTATGTTCGAAACAGTTTACGTGTCCGATACTACTCGACCTTCCTCCAGTCTTATGAAATGGGACGAATATTCTAGACATCCGTTGTAAGTTGTAGCTGCCCTGTGTCATTCTGGATATAAATATGACAGCAACAGTTTTGAGGCAGACATTTTAGGCAGACCTTTTTGATTACTGAGACGTAGTACTAATGGCTGATAGCGTCGAAATGTTTTCGACTCATAAAATTAATAATGCATTGAATAATATCTTTCTTACATTCTTGGCGAATACATGCAGCATTCCAAAGGATGTTCTCCCAATACTACACATTTATTTTAGAACGACAATTATTTGTTAATAAGTAATATCCAAATCACAATAAGCCTTTTCAGGTTGCGTATGTACACTACTGGCCATTAAAATTGCTACACGAAGAAGAAATGCAGATGATAAACGGGTATTCATTGGACAAATATATTATACTAGAACTGACATGTGCGTATTGTGACGGTCAAGTAGCTCGGCCACCACTGACCGGTCGTTTTCAATTGGTGAAACATCTGGAGAATGTGCTGGCGGCCAGGGCAGCAGTCGAATATTTTATGTATCCAGAAAGACCCGTACAGGACCTGCAACATGCGGTCGTCCATTATCCTGCTGAAATGTAGGATTTCGCAGGGATTGAATGAAGGGTAGAGCCACGGGTCGTGCCACATCTGAAATGTAACGTCCACTGTTCAAAGTGCCGTCAATGCGAACAAGAGGTGACCGAGACGTGTAACCAATGACACCCCATACCATCATGCCGGGTGATGTGCCAGTATGGCAATGACGAATACACCCTTCCAATGTGCGTTCACCGCGATGTCGCCAAAAACGGATGCGACCATCATCACGGTGTAAACAGAATCTGGATTAATCCGAAAAAAGGACCTTCTGCCATTCGTGCACCCAGGTTCGTCGTTGAGTACACCATCGCAGACGCTTCTGTCTGTGATGCTGAGACAAGGGTAACCGCAGCCATGGTCTACGAGCTGATAGTCCATCCTGATGCAAACGTCGTCGAACTGTTAGTGCAGATGGTTGTTATCTTGCAAACGTCCCCATCTGTTGACTCAGGGATCGAGATGTGACTTCACGACCCGTTACAGCCATGCGGATAAGATGCCTGTCATCCAGACTGCTAGTGATACGAGGCCGTTGGGATCTAGCACGGCGTTCCGTATTACCCTCCTGAACCTACAGATTCCATATTCTGCTAACAGTCATTGGATCTCGACCAACGCGAGCAGTAATGTCGCGATACGATAAACTGCAATCGCGATGGGCTACAATACGACCTTCATCAAAGTCGGAAACGTGATGGTACGCATTTCTCCTCCTTACACGAGCCATCACAACAACGTTTCACCAGGCAACGTCGGTCAACTGCTGTTTGTGTATGAGAAATTGGTTGTGAACTTTCCTCATGTCAGCACGTTGTAGGTGTCGCCACCGGCGCCAACCCTTTGTGAATGCTCTGAAAAGATAATCATTTGCATATCACAGCATCTTCTTCCTGTCGGTTAAATTTCACGTCTGTAGCACGTCATCTTCGTGGTGTAGCAATTTTAATGGCCAGTAGTGTAATACAACTTTCTGCGCCAGCTTTCAGAATCACGACTAATTGTGAAAAACGATCTAACTAATGACGAGGGATACCCTTCGGAACTCACCGTGAAAAAATAAATTGTTTGTACTACTCAACAATACATTTTCCATTCTACTTGCCCTTGTGCTACAACATCGGAAAATCCGCACCTGTAGCTGACTGTTCAGCGTCCAAGTGGAGGACACGGGTTCGATCCAGGTAGTCCTATCGATTTTTCTTTGATGAGAGGACTGTTAGCGATCCATTCAGTTTCCTGACGCCAATAAAGCTGCGTGCCCTGGTGGTAGCGGCTCCACGGTCTGGAAAGTCTGCAAAACGGCCGGGAGAGCGGTGTGCTGGCCACATGGCGCTCCGTACCGCGCCCACCTGAAGCCACGAGGTGGCCGGTGGACGCCCCTTGGGCCTTCACGGCCTACACGACGAGCTTGTTTTAAGTAATATAGGAAAAAACTTTTGTCCTTTGCTAGTCCTTATGTATTTATTACGGTTGTGCAAAAATTAACTGTATATGGTGTCTTTAGTACTTTATGCGCCACTAGTGAGCTGTTTAATGAATTTCATTTACAGAAATCTCGATGTACGCAAATCACTTACATTTCCTTGTTTAGAGATCTGAAGAATCATTCACTGTTCGAATGCATGTTATACAGCTTCCTTCGGTGGATCTGGCGTCGGACTGGCCATTTCGCAGTCACTTACTCTGACAGTTATGCTACAGTTCGGTATCCTGCAAATGACCGAGGTCCTTAGTCAGATGACGTCGGTGGAGAGAATCCTCGAATATACCAAAATTCCATCCGAAGCAGCTTTGGAGTCGACACCAGGTAAGAAATCATAGTAAATTAAATATTGCAACATCTAAATTTAATAGGCTCCTAGATGCTGCTTAACAACAAAGAGATGTTGAGTGTTCTCCCAGCGATTACATTGCCTCGCAAAAAGCGTGAGGCACCCACAAGGCGAGGAGGAAACGAAATGAAACTTCACGGGTTGAGAGGGCCTTTGATTACAAAATCGACTCAGATTTACAAACGACTTGGCATTATGGGCCCATTTATCTGTATACGTTGCACCCCCTCTGCCGTGATGCAAGCGCTGATTCGATTTAGAAGGCACTGTATCTTCTTCCGAGGTAAGCTGCACGACAGCTGTATTAGCTGTTTCTTGATGCCTTTGATACTGGGACTGAGATAACTGAGATACTGTTCACGTCCGAACTGGTTCCAGAAGTGTTCTTTGAAGGACAGATCTGCTGGGCGTTCCTGGCCACAGGAGTAGTCAATATCACGTATCTGATAGAGACATGTATAATGTGTGAATGAGCATTGTGCTACAGACAAATGGCACCACGAATCTGTCGCATCAGAGGTAATACACGAGGCGCGGGACGACTCATGCCGTCAGTTCCGTCAGCCACTACAAGCCCTATCAGTTTTACTGCTACGCCTCTCCAAAGGGTGACAACAATGGCAGCTTGCCATTGTTGTCGCCCTTTGGCGACTCATCGCTGAACACAGTGCAGCTCTGCTCATCGGCTGTCCACGCTTCCCGTCCCGGCCACGTTACCACTCCAAAAGCAGCCGTCTGTGTTGTGCTGTTGCCCGCAGCCTGCACATGGGACGGTTATTCGCTAGTGCGCCTGCTGCTGGTCTCCGACTAATCATGTGGGGTGACGCATAATGTCGCAGGAGGTCCATTTCTTGCTCTCGGAGCACGCGCAGATGCAGATGTGAAGGGGTTACCAAGTTACCAATGGAGAATCACAATGACGCCCCTTCCAGGCAATGTCAGTTGCTGATAACGCTGTCTCTCACGAATAGGCGGCATCTCCGTGTCATTCAAAGCGTTCACTTACCGTTTGACGCTGTTGTTGGCCCTTATATATCACATCAGGTTTGGTAACAACAGTAAACGTGAACAGTACTAATGCACTCTGGTGACCGTTCTATTGTCACAGAGAACTAAACCTATTTCTTTAAATTCTCCCCTACAGTGAGCTCATATGCAAAATTACATTGACACCCGACCATGTCTTCCAGGTGCTTCACTTTTTTTGTCAGACTGTATAGTTCAAATACCGAATTTTTGTGCCAGTCTCATATTTTAGATTTTAAAGTGCTTATCTTTGTATCGTATTTGTAGGTAACGTCTATAAATACTCACCCAGCGCTGTAGAACTGTAGTCAGACATGGCGTCATTGGCCGGGAGGACCCTTACGGAGCAGGTAAGGCCGCCTTGGTGCAGGTCTTACTACATTCGACGGCACACTGTGCGACCTGCGCGCCGGATGGGGATGGAATAATGATGAAGACAACACAACACCCAGTCCCTGAGCGGAGAAGATCCCCGACCCAGCCGGGAATTGAACTCGGTCCCCTGAGGACGGCAGCCCGTCATGCTGACCATTCAGCTATCGGGGCGGACGCAGTGAGACATTGAACTAGCATTCCAGAAGATCGATGTTCAATTACCTGTCCAGAAATCCACATATAGGTTTTCCACGGTTACCCAAAATCGCCCAGAGGAAACTTTGGGATACTTCCTTCGAAAGGGACGTGGCCAACGTCCTTCAAAATCTCTCTCCAGTCAGAGTGTGCCTTTCATCTCTAATGATGTTGTCGTTCAACGGGCGCTATGCCCAGTTCCAATATTACATTTTCGTAACATTAACCCTACCGGAATACTGATTTTAAATTGAAACTTCCTGGCAGATTAAAACTGTGTGCCCGACCGAGACTCGAACTCGGGACCTTTGCCTTTCGCGGGCAAGCGCTCTACCATCTGAGCTACCGAAACACGACTCACGCCCGGTACTCACAGCTTTACCTCTGCCAGTATCCGTCTCCTACCTTCCAAACTTTACAGAAGCTCTACTGCGAACCTTGCAGAACTAGCACTCCTGAAAGAAAGGATATTGCGGAGACATGGCTTAGCCACAGCCTGGGGGATGTTTCCAGAATGAGATTTTCACTCTGCAGCGGAGTGTGCGCTGATATGAAACTTCCTGGCAGATTAAAACTGTGTGCCCGACCGAGACTCGAACTCGGGACCTTTGCCTTTCGCGGGCAAGCGCTCTACCATCTGAGCTACCGAAGCACGACTCACGCCCGGTACTCACAGCTTTACCTCTGCCAGTATCCGTCTCCTACCTTCCAAACTTTACAGAAGCTCTCCTGCGAACCTTGCAGAACTAGCACTCCTGAAAGAAAGGATATTGCGGAGACATGGCTTAGCCACAGCCTGGGGGATGTTTCCAGAATGAGATTTTCACTCTGCAGCGGAGTGTGCGCTGATATGAAACTTCCTGGCAGATTAAAACTGTGTGCCCGACCGAGACTCGAACTCGGGACCTTTGCCTTTCGCGGGCAAGCGCAGGAGAGCTTCTGTAAAGTTTGGAAGGTAGGAGACGGATACTGGCAGAGGTAAAGCTGTGAGTACCGGGCGTGAGTCGTGCTTCGGTAGCTCAGATGGTAGAGCGCTTGCCCGCGAAAGGCAAAGGTCCCGAGTTCGAGTCTCGGTCGGGCACACAGTTTTAATCTGCCAGGAAGTTTCATATCAGCGCACACTCCGCTGCAGAGTGAAAATCTCATTCTGGAAACATCCCCCAGGCTGTGGCTAAGCCACGTCTCCGCAATATCCTTTCTTTCAGGAGTGCTAGTTCTGCAAGGTTCGCAGGAGAGCTTCTGTAAAGTTTGGAAGGTAGGAGACGGATACTGGCAGAGGTAAAGCTGTGAGTACCGGGCGTGAGTCGTGCTTCGGTAGCTCAGATGGTAGAGCGCTTGCCCGCGAAAGGCAAAGGTCCCGAGTTCGAGTCTCGGTCGGGCACACAGTTTTAATCTGCCAGGAAGTTTCATATCAGCGCACACTCCGCTGCAGAGTGAAAATCTCATTCTGGAAACATCCCCCAGGCTGTGGCTAAGCCATGTCTCCGCAATATCCTTTCTTTCAGGAGTGCTAGTTCTGCAAGGTTCGCAGGAGAGCTTCTGTAAAGTTTGGAAGGTAGGAGACGGATACTGGCAGAGGTAAAGCTGTGAGTACCGGGCGTGAGTCGTGCTTCGGTAGCTCAGATGGTAGAGCGCTTGCCCGCGAAAGGCAAAGGTCCCGAGTTCGAGTCTCGGTCGGGCACACAGTTTTAATCTGCCAGGAAGTTTCATATCAGCGCACACTCCGCTGCAGAGTGAAAATCTCATTCTGGAAACATCCCCCAGGCTGTGGCTAAGCCATGTCTCCGCAATATCCTTTCTTTCAGGAGTGCTAGTTCTGCAAGGTTCGCAGGAGAGCTTCTGTAAAGTTTGGAAGGTAGGAGACGGATACTGGCAGAGGTAAAGCTGTGAGTACCGGGCGTGAGTCGTGCTTCGGTAGCTCAGATGGTAGAGCGCTTGCCCGCGAAAGGCAAAGGTCCCGAGTTCGAGTCTCGGTCGGGCACACAGTTTTAATCTGCCAGGAAGTTTCATATCAGCGCACACTCCGCTGCAGAGTGAAAATCTCATTCTGGAAACATCCCCCAGGCTGTGGCTAAGCCATGTCTCCGCAATATCCTTTCTTTCAGGAGTGCTAGTTCTGCAAGGTTCGCAGGAGAGCTTCTGTAAAGTTTGGAAGGTAGGAGACGGATACTGGCAGAGGTAAAGCTGTGAGTACCGGGCGTGAGTCGTGCTTCGGTAGCTCAGATGGTAGAGCACTTGCCCGCGAAAGGCAAAGGTCCCGAGTTCGAGTCTCGGTCGGGCACACAGTTTTAATCTGCCAGGAAGTTTCATATCAGCGCACACTCCGCTGCAGAGTGAAAATCTCATTCTGGAAACATCCCCCAGGCTGTGGCTAAGCCATGTCTCCGCAATATCCTTTCTTTCAGGAGTGCTAGTTCTGCAAGGTTCGCAGGAGAGCTTCTGTAAAGTTTGGAAGGTAGGAGACGGATACTGGCAGAGGTAAAGCTGTGAGTACCGGGCGTGAGTCGTGCTTCGGTAGCTCAGATGGTAGAGCGCTTGCCCGCGAAAGGCAAAGGTCCCGAGTTCGAGTCTCGGTCGGGCACACAGTTTTAATCTGCCAGGAAGTTTCATATCAGCGCACACTCCGCTGCAGAGTGAAAATCTCATTCTGGAAACATCCCCCAGGCTGTGGCTAAGCCATGTCTCCGCAATATCCTTTCTTTCAGGAGTGCTAGTTCTGCAAGGTTCGCAGGAGAGCTTCTGTAAAGTTTGGAAGGTAGGAGACGGATACTGGCAGAGGTAAAGCTGTGAGTACCGGGCGTGAGTCGTGCTTCGGTAGCTCAGATGGTAGAGCGCTTGCCCGCGAAAGGCAAAGGTCCCGAGTTCGAGTCTCGGTCGGGCACACAGTTTTAATCTGCCAGGAAGTTTCATATCAGCGCACACTCCGCTGCAGAGTGAAAATCTCATTCTGGAAACATCCCCCAGGCTGTGGCTAAGCCATGTCTCCGCAATATCCTTTCTTTCAGGAGTGCTAGTTCTGCAAGGTTCGCAGGAGAGCTTCTGTAAAGTTTGGAAGGTAGGAGACGGATACTGGCAGAGGTAAAGCTGTGAGTACCGGGCGTGAGTCGTGCTTCGGTAGCTCAGATGGTAGAGCGCTTGCCCGCGAAAGGCAAAGGTCCCGAGTTCGAGTCTCGGTCGGGCACACAGTTTTAATCTGCCAGGAAGTTTCATATCAGCGCACACTCCGCTGCAGAGTGAAAATCTCATTCTGGAAACATCCCCCAGGCTGTGGCTAAGCCATGTCTCCGCAATATCCTTTCTTTCAGGAGTGCTAGTTCTGCAAGGTTCGCAGGAGAGCTTCTGTAAAGTTTGGAAGGTAGGAGACGGATACTGGCAGAGGTAAAGCTGTGAGTACCGGGCGTGAGTCGTGCTTCGGTAGCTCAGATGGTAGAGCGCTTGCCCGCGAAAGGCAAAGGTCCCGAGTTCGAGTCTCGGTCGGGCACACAGTTTTAATCTGCCAGGAAGTTTCATATCAGCGCACACTCCGCTGCAGAGTGAAAGTCTCATTCTGGAAACATCCCCCAGGCTGTGGCTAAGCCATGTCTCCGCAATATCCTTTCTTTCAGGAGTGCTAGTTCTGCAAGGTTCGCAGGAGAGCTTCTGTAAAGTTTGGAAGGTAGGAGACGGATACTGGCAGAGGTAAAGCTGTGAGTACCGGGCGTGAGTCGTGCTTCGGTAGCTCAGATGGTAGAGCGCTTGCCCGCGAAAGGCAAAGGTCCCGAGTTCGAGTCTCGGTCGGGCACACAGTTTTAATCTGCCAGGAAGTTTCATATCAGCGCACACTCCGCTGCAGAGTGAAAATCTCATTCTGGAAACATCCCCCAGGCTGTGGCTAAGCCATGTCTCCGCAATATCCTTTCTTTCAGGAGTGCTAGTTCTGCAAGGTTCGCAGGAGAGCTTCTGTAAAGTTTGGAAGGTAGGAGACGGATACTGGCAGAGGTAAAGCTGTGAGTACCGGGCGTGAGTCGTGCTTCGGTAGCTCAGATGGTAGAGCGCTTGCCCGCGAAAGGCAAAGGTCCCGAGTTCGAGTCTCGGTCGGGCACACAGTTTTAATCTGCCAGGAAGTTTCATATCAGCGCACACTCCGCTGCAGAGTGAAAATCTCATTCTGGAAACATCCCCCAGGCTGTGGCTAAGCCATGTCTCCGCAATATCCTTTCTTTCAGGAGTGCTAGTTCTGCAAGGTTCGCAGGAGAGCTTCTGTAAAGTTTGGAAGGTAGGAGACGGATACTGGCAGAGGTAAAGCTGTGAGTACCGGGCGTGAGTCGTGCTTCGGTAGCTCAGATGGTAGAGCGCTTGCCCGCGAAAGGCAAAGGTCCCGAGTTCGAGTCTCGGTCGGGCACACAGTTTTAATCTGCCAGGAAGTTTCATATCAGCGCACACTCCGCTGCAGAGTGAAAATCTCATTCTGGAAACATCCCCCAGGCTGTGGCTAAGCCATGTCTCCGCAATATCCTTTCTTTCAGGAGTGCTAGTTCTGCAAGGTTCGCAGGAGAGCTTCTGTAAAGTTTGGAAGGTAGGAGACGGATACTGGCAGAGGTAAAGCTGTGAGTACCGGGCGTGAGTCGTGCTTCGGTAGCTCAGATGGTAGAGCGCTTGCCCGCGAAAGGCAAAGGTCCCGAGTTCGAGTCTCGGTCGGGCACACAGTTTTAATCTGCCAGGAAGTTTCATATCAGCGCACACTCCGCTGCAGAGTGAAAATCTCATTCTGGAAACATCCCCCAGGCTGTGGCTAAGCCATGTCTCCGCAATATCCTTTCTTTCAGGAGTGCTAGTTCTGCAAGGTTCGCAGGAGAGCTTCTGTAAAGTTTGGAAGGTAGGAGACGGATACTGGCAGAGGTAAAGCTGTGAGTACCGGGCGTGAGTCGTGCTTCGGTAGCTCAGATGGTAGAGCGCTTGCCCGCGAAAGGCAAAGGTCCCGAGTTCGAGTCTCGGTCGGGCACACGGTTTTAACCTGCCAGGAAGTTTCATATCAGCGCACACTCCGCTGCAGAGTAAAAATCTCATTCTGGAAACATCCCCCAGGCTGTGGCTAAGCCATGTCTCCGGAATATCCTTTCTTTCAGGAGTGCTAGTTCTGCAAGGTTCGCAGGAGAGCTTCTGTAAAGTTTGGAAGGTAGGAGACGGATACTGGCAGAGGTAAAGCTGTGAGTACCGGGCGTGAGTCGTGCTTCGGTAGCTCAGATGGTAGAGCGCTTGCCCGCGAAAGGCAAAGGTCCCGAGTTCGAGTCTCGGTCGGGCACACAGTTTTAATCTGCCAGGAAGTTTCATATCAGCGCACACTCCGCTGCAGAGTGAAAATCTCATTCTGGAAACATCCCCCAGGCTGTGGCTAAGCCATGTCTCCGCAATATCCTTTCTTTCAGGAGTGCTAGTTCTGCAAGGTTCGCAGGAGAGCTTCTGTAAAGTTTGGAAGGTAGGAGACGGATACTGGCAGAGGTAAAGCTGTGAGTACCGGGCGTGAGTCGTGCTTCGGTAGCTCAGATGGTAGAGCGCTTGCCCGCGAAAGGCAAAGGTCCCGAGTTCGAGTCTCGGTCGGGCACACAGTTTTAATCTGCCAGGAAGTTTCATATCAGCGCACACTCCGCTGCAGAGTGAAAATCTCATTCTGGAAACATCCCCCAGGCTGTGGCTAAGCCATGTCTCCGCAATATCCTTTCTTTCAGGAGTGCTAGTTCTGCAAGGTTCGCAGGAGAGCTTCTGTAAAGTTTGGAAGGTAGGAGACGGATACTGGCAGAGGTAAAGCTGTGAGTACCGGGCGTGAGTCGTGCTTCGGTAGCTCAGATGGTAGAGCGCTTGCCCACGAAAGGCAAAGGTCCCGAGTTCGAGTCTCGGTCGGGCACACAGTTTTAATCTGCCAGGAAGTTTCATATCAGCGCACACTCCGCTGCAGAGTGAAAATCTCATTCTGGAAACATCCCCCAGGCTGTGGCTAAGCCATGTCTCCGCAATATCCTTTCTTTCAGGAGTGCTAGTTCTGCAAGGTTCGCAGGAGAGCTTCTGTAAAGTTTGGAAGGTAGGAGACGGATACTGGCAGAGGTAAAGCTGTGAGTACCGGGCGTGAGTCGTGCTTCGGTAGCTCAGATGGTAGAGCACTTGCCCGCGAAAGGCAAAGGTCCCGAGTTCGAGTCTCGGTCGGGCACACAGTTTTAATCTGCCAGGAAGTTTCATATCAGCGCACACTCCGCTGCAGAGTGAAAATCTCATTCTGGAAACATCCCCCAGGCTGTGGCTAAGCCATGTCTCCGGAATATCCTTTCTTTCAGGAGTGCTAGTTCTGCAAGGTTCGCAGGAGAGCTTCTGTAAAGTTTGGAAGGTAGGAGACGGATACTGGCAGAGGTAAAGCTGTGAGTACCGGGCGTGAGTCGTGCTTCGGTAGCTCAGATGGTAGAGCGCTTGCCCGCGAAAGGCAAAGGTCCCGAGTTCGAGTCTCGGTCGGGCACACAGTTTTAATCTGCCAGGAAGTTTCATATCAGCGCACACTCCGCTGCAGAGTGAAAATCTCATTCTGGAAACATCCCCCAGGCTGTGGCTAAGCCATGTCTCCGCAATATCCTTTCTTTCAGGAGTGCTAGTTCTGCAAGGTTCGCAGGAGAGCTTCTGTAAAGTTTGGAAGGTAGGAGACGGATACTGGCAGAGGTAAAGCTGTGAGTACCGGGCGTGAGTCGTGCTTCGGTAGCTCAGATGGTAGAGCACTTGCCCGCGAAAGGCAAAGGTCCCGAGTTCGAGTCTCGGTCGGGCACACAGTTTTAATCTGCCAGGAAGTTTCATATCAGCGCACACTCCGCTGCAGAGTGAAAATCTCATTCTGGAAACATCCCCCAGGCTGTGGCTAAGCCATGTCTCCGCAATATCCTTTCTTTCAGGAGTGCTAGTTCTGCAAGGTTCGCAGGAGAGCTTCTGTAAAGTTTGGAAGGTAGGAGACGGATACTGGCAGAGGTAAAGCTGTGAGTACCGGGCGTGAGTCGTGCTTCGGTAGCTCAGATGGTAGAGCGCTTGCCCGCGAAAGGCAAAGGTCCCGAGTTCGAGTCTCGGTCGGGCACACAGTTTTAATCTGCCAGGAAGTTTCATATCAGCGCACACTCCGCTGCAGAGTGAAAATCTCATTCTGGAAACATCCCCCAGGCTGTGGCTAAGCCATGTCTCCGCAATATCCTTTCTTTCAGGAGTGCTAGTTCTGCAAGGTTCGCAGGAGAGCTTCTGTAAAGTTTGGAAGGTAGGAGACGGATACTGGCAGAGGTAAAGCTGTGAGTACCGGGCGTGAGTCGTGCTTCGGTAGCTCAGATGGTAGAGCGCTTGCCCGCGAAAGGCAAAGGTCCCGAGTTCGAGTCTCGGTCGGGCACACAGTTTTAATCTGCCAGGAAGTTTCATATCAGCGCACACTCCGCTGCAGAGTGAAAATCTCATTCTGGAAACATCCCCCAGGCTGTGGCTAAGCCATGTCTCCGCAATATCCTTTCTTTCAGGAGTGCTAGTTCTGCAAGGTTCGCAGGAGAGCTTCTGTAAAGTTTGGAAGGTAGGAGACGGATACTGGCAGAGGTAAAGCTGTGAGTACCGGGCGTGAGTCGTGCTTCGGTAGCTCAGATGGTAGAGCGCTTGCCCGCGAAAGGCAAAGGTCCCGAGTTCGAGTCTCGGTCGGGCACACAGTTTTAATCTGCCAGGAAGTTTCATATCAGCGCACACTCCGCTGCAGAGTGAAAATCTCATTCTGGAAACATCCCCCAGGCTGTGGCTAAGCCATGTCTCCGCAATATCCTTTCTTTCAGGAGTGCTAGTTCTGCAAGGTTCGCAGGAGAGCTTCTGTAAAGTTTGGAAGGTAGGAGACGGATACTGGCAGAGGTAAAGCTGTGAGTACCGGGCGTGAGTCGTGCTTCGGTAGCTCAGATGGTAGAGCGCTTGCCCGCGAAAGGCAAAGGTCCCGAGTTCGAGTCTCGGTCGGGCACACAGTTTTAATCTGCCAGGAAGTTTCATATCAGCGCACACTCCGCTGCAGAGTGAAAATCTCATTCTGGAAACATCCCACAGGCTGTGGCTAAGCCATGTCTCCGCAATATCCTTTCTTTCAGGAGTGCTAGTTCTGCAAGGTTCGCAGGAGAGCTTCTGTAAAGTTTGGAAGGTAGGAGACGGATACTGGCAGAGGTAAAGCTGTGAGTACCGGGCGTGAGTCGTGCTTCGGTAGCTCAGATGGTAGAGCGCTTGCCCGCGAAAGGCAAAGGTCCCGAGTTCGAGTCTCGGTCGGGCACACAGTTTTAATCTGCCAGGAAGTTTCATATCAGCGCACACTCCGCTGCAGAGTGAAAATCTCATTCTGGAAACATCCCACAGGCTGTGGCTAAGCCATGTCTCCGCAATATCCTTTCTTTCAGGAGTGCTAGTTCTGCAAGGTTCGCAGGAGAGCTTCTGTAAAGTTTGGAAGGTAGGAGACGGATACTGGCAGAGGTAAAGCTGTGAGTACCGGGCGTGAGTCGTGCTTCGGTAGCTCAGATGGTAGAGCGCTTGCCCGCGAAAGGCAAAGGTCCCGAGTTCGAGTCTCGGTCGGGCACACAGTTTTAATCTGCCAGGAAGTTTCATATCAGCGCACACTCCGCTGCAGAGTGAAAATCTCATTCTGATTTTAAATTATCTGCTAAGCTCATGTACACTGGCGTGACGGAAGTCATGGGATACCGATACACACACATTCAGATGGCGGTAGTATCGTGTACAAAAAACAAGAAAGGTCAGTACATTGACGGAGCTGTCATTTCTACTTAGGTGATCCATCTGAAGAGGTTTTCGATGTGATTATGACCGCACGAGGGGGATTAACAGGCTTTGTACGCAGAACGGTAATTGGAACTAGACGCATTTGCTAAATCGTTAGGTAATTCAATATTCCGAGATCCACAGTTGCAAGAGTGTTCCGAGATTACCAGATTTGAGGCATTGCCTGTCACCACGTGCAACGCAGTGGTCGACCCCCTTCACCCTACTGCTGAGAGCAGATGCGTTTATATATAGTTGTCTGTGCTAACAGACAAGCAACACTGCGTGAAGTACCCTCTGAAATTAATGTGAGTTGCACGACGAACGTAAACAGTGAGCCGAAATTTGGCGTTAACGGGCTATGCCAGCAGATGACCGACGCGATTGCCTTTTCTTGACTGGAAATGGTTGTATTCGGTCATTCATAGACTTTATGGTGCCACACAAAACATGCAGAAAATTCTACACCCTCATCACTTTCGCAATTACTGATGGCCGTAGAGGTAGCATGGCCAATGTTACTACAGGAATTTCCAATGACTTGTTGAGTCCATGCATCGTCGGAAAAAAATGGTTCAAATAGCTCTGAGCACTATGGGACTTAACATCTGTGGTCATCAGTCCCCTAGAACTTAGAACTACTTAAACCTAACTAACCTAAGGACATCACACACATCCATGCCCGAGGCAGGATTCGAACCTGCGACCGTAGTAGTCACGCGGTTCCGGACTGAGCGCCTTAACCGCGAGACCACCGCGGCCGGCCTGCATCGTCGAGTTGATACATTATGTCGTGAAGGAGGAGATCCAACATGGTATTGGGAGGTATCCCATGACTTTTGTTACCTGAGCGTATAGCCTCCATTTCATTTCTTAAGTAAATCAGGTGAACCGTAGTTCTTTATTTAGTTAGTATTTTTTACCTAGGGACTTCAGAAAATAGGTTACACATGTCCCACTATGAGGCCACTGCGGGTTTTCTTCACACATAGTTCTGCTGCAGTACTCATATCTGGTGAATCACAGTGTGGGAGTGACATGGCGATGCAACTGGAAACGTACTCCTATGCTGAAGTAAGCGGGTCTTTTCGATTCTTGTGGGCAAAACGTCTAAACTACACTCACATTCGCCATGATATTCTGTCGGTATGTGGACCAAATGAACTGCCGCATCCAGCCGTAATAAAATGACAACAACAAATTGGCCAAGAATACACAGACGCGGGGGATGTTGAGCAGGAAGTTCAGGTCTCACACCATGCCATTTACTTCTTTTCGGCAAGCTGAGAACATACCTCGAGTACTGTAGGGGAAAGAAACGTTCCAACGATGAGGGAGTTCACACACCAGCTGCCCAATGTCTTTGTGACACACGAGCGGGTTTCCATCGCCGAGGTATTGAATGATTAGTAGGAAGTTCCGACAGTTTTTCACAGATATTTGGTGACTATAATGAAAAATAACCCCATGTGTGTTGCTATGAGGTGTAGTGCAGCACTCAGTAAAAGGTACTCGACCTGCCGTAATAATGTTTAACCTACATTTTGATGTCACCTGATGTATTTTCTTACCAAATTAGTGACTACCTACGCTGATTTTGTGAAACCTAGACGTGGTAAAAGACAACAGGCCCATTTATTTGTATTTCCCAACACCTACATCTGTTCTCCGCAGGTCAGCTTACGGCGTGTGCGAGAAGGTACTCGGTGTCCCACTATCAAACCCTTCCTTTGCTGCTCTTTCCGTGAAAGCTGCAGGATGAGAGAGCCTGTACTTAAGCCTCCGTATTTCTCATTTCTCTAAGTTTCCCGCTGTATTCGTTTCGTGACATGTGAAAAGGAGGCAGGAACACGTTGCCGGACTCTTGCTAGAACGTACGCTCTGCAGACATTCACAGCAGTCCTCGCCGCGACGCACAGCGCTTCACTGCCAGCGTTAGGCGCTGGAGCAGGCTGAGGGGCTCCATGACGCTCTCGCCCTTACCAAACAAACTCGTCACGAAACGGTTTGCTCTTCTTTGAACCTCCACTATGCCTTCTATCAAACCTACCTGGTAGGCGCCCTAAACTTAAGAACAATGTTCAAGAATCCGGACGAATAATGAATCTGTTGACCATTTCTTTCCTAGGTGAACTAGATTCACTTAGGATTCTTATAATGAATCTCAGGCTATTATCTATCTTTCTTATGTGGTCGTTCCATACAAAATCTGTGGCCTATATGCTCCAAGATATTTGATTTCCATTGATCTATTGACAAACTAGTAATCATATGCGATTGCAGTCTTTCTCGGCGTATTCCATTGATGAAATCTTCTCGGGTTATCAGCCGAGTGGTGGCGTCGTCTTGTCGCAACGTTTCGATGAGTTTCGTACCCATCATCTTCTGGCGAAGTGTCGGGATGCTGTGTTCCACCTATCTATATAGTTGCTGGACCGTTGTCCGTCTCTGTAGGCCGGCCAATCACGCTTCTCCGGAAGGGAGTGCCGCGTCAGTGGTGGGGGAACCCGTCGCGGCCGGTGGTGGGGGGCCGCGGTGCGGCCCTGGCGTCGAGGCCCGGTGGCTATCCATTCTGTCTGCGGGCGCTGCTGCCTTCCGATCGGAGCGTTCCTGACGTATCATGTCAAGTGTGGGGTTCCACGCTGCGCTAAGCTGAAATCCGCTGTCTCTGTTTACTAAATTGTTGTGCAGACGAATCTCCACTGCCTCTTTGAAGATGGAGTCCCAGAAACCGTTGGCGCTACACAGCTTCTTCGTGTTTTTGAATTCGAAGGTGTGTCCCTCGATAATGCTGTGTTCTGCTACCGCGGACTTGTTAGTCTGTCCCAGTCGTACGTTTCTGATGTGTTCAGCACAGCGCTGGGAGATACATCGTTGTGTCTGCCCGATGTATTCCATCCCACATTCGCACCCAATACTGTAGATTCCTGGCGTCTGTAAGCCCAGGTGGTCCTTGGTTGAGCCAAGAATATCTTTAACTTTCCGCGGTGCGTGAAAGATGGAACACAGCATCCCGACACTTCGCCAGAAGATGATGGGTACGAAACTCATCGAAACGTTGCGACAAGACGACGCCACCACTCGGCTGATAACCCGAGAAGATTTCATCAAACTAGTAATCAAATAACTGTGGCTCTCTCCACTCAGTTATTTTAAACACGCTATATTCGTTTACGTTGCCAAATGCCAGAATTAGTACCAAGCTTCGATCACATGCAGATCTTCCGAAATTTCGTTACAATTTCCTGGCCTTACAAGTTACCTACATTCAGTAAATTCAACTGGAAACAGCCTTACGAAGATTACGTAATTATCCACAAAACGATTCACAAAATACTCATAAATCGTCCAAAATAACTGTCGTACAAGTATAACGCTCTCAAGGGATACTGACAAATTACTTCAATATCTGACGGTTTCTCCCAGTTAATAACGACGTCCCGAGTTCTGTTTACTAGAGTATGCAGTCCGGCCACAAAGCAGCTCCTGCTCTGCTCAATAGCTGCCAGTGTCAGACTGTGCGGAATAGCTTCTGATACTCGAGAATCGCGGCATCTGTCTGGTCCCCGCTGTTTATTGCCCTCTGGTATTCACGGACGAGCGGAATGAACGGAGTTCTAGTTCAGTGTTTATAGAACCCATTCATGCAGAGGAATCATGTTCCGTAATTCGACAACAGGCTGAGTCAGACATTTATGGTAATGGGCATCCATCCAACAACCCGTCTTGAAAACTGGAATGGCCTATGTCAGATTTCAAATGCCTGGTACGCCTGTCTGTTCGTTTGACCTTTCACATAACGTATACAGAAACATACGGGTTTCCAGTCACTTACAGTCGCTTTACGTCTACTGAACAGCTGTAGCTCGTTTTTAAATTATCAGTCACTTACCTTAAAATCTTTCATTTCGACGTTCGTGCTGTGGTTGAAAGAGCAAACCGTACTACGGACTTCATCATTGAAATAACTTCGGAGACTGACAGATGCTCTGCGTCATCCGACGTGTCAACGCCAGTAGTATTACTGAATGACTGAGTAGTTAAAAAAAAAAAGTAGCCTGTCAAATTCTATAATGCAAGATAACCTTTATTGCATCATTTACATAAGAGAACGTGGTCAGCATTGTCTCCGAATTTTGTATGTGAAAACTCTTAAATATTTTTAAATAAAACAAACAACGTTAACATTCTACATCCTTATTCTTCACGTCTACATATTTTTTCTCCATGTAGTCATCTTGCCGATGAGCTCATTTATCCCAAAAAGAGATCAGTTTATTGATATCGTCACTGTAAAATGTTTGACACTGTTGACGGAGCCACAACCTCATCCCTAATTGCACCGCTTCATTTTCATCAACGTGAAGTCCACGAAGATGTTTCTCAAGTTTTGGATGCATATGAAAATCGAATGGTGCCTAGTCGGGGCGTATGGAGGATGATCGATGACAGCGACACGAAGAGCCAGATTGTTGTAGATGTCGCAGCGCTTGTGTGTGGTCTAGCATTGTCACGTTAAAGGAGAGGGTACTCCATGTGTGAACAAACTCTTCGAATTCTAAACTCGACTACAGCATGCTGTTTCTCACGCTCCGCCAAAGTTAAAGTCACACAGCTGCGTGTCACACGCTAAAATTCTGAACCGGGTACCGGTAGAGGGCTGAAAATGCAAATGCATAGCGAATAAAGATGTAGAATGTTAATAACGTTTGTTTTATTTGGAAAGCTTCAACAGTTTTCACATAAACATTCAGAGGCATCTCTCTTCAGTACGCTCTTATACATGACACTGTGGGCCAGTTTAGGACTGTGGCTATTTTCCAGCATATCTGCGTTGGTGATGTGTGTGTCAATAAGCAGATTTTAAATATGACGCACACATCAACGACACAAACACATTTCACGATGGCCACAGGTCGAGACTACACAGAAATGTGTAAGTGGTGCAGTAAAGGTCAAGTTGCATTATAGAACTTGAGAGTCGTAAATGGTATTTAAAATGGTTTCGTGATTCAGAGATCGAACAGATGATTTTTGTTCAAGCGGTTCAATTGGCTCTGAGCACTATGGGACCTAACATCTGAGATCATCAGTCCCCTAGAACTTAGAACTACTTAAACCTCACCAACCTAAGGACATCATACACATCCAAGCCCGAGGCAGGATTCGAACTTGCGACCGTGGCAGTCGTGCGATTCCGGACTGAAGCGTCTAGAACCGCTCAGACACCGCTGCCGGCGATGATTTTTGTCTTACTTTCGGTGAGGCAAAACTTTTTAGGATTGTTTTGTAATATCCTTAGCTGCAACTTCTTTTTTCCGCCCCCCCCCCCCCCCCTCGCCGTTCATTTCGGCTTCTTTCAGATTTCATTTGTCAACAAGGTTTTCTTTCACCCTAAAACTGTAAGTAACTTTTTTTGTATTTCTTTCCAAGTTTGTAATACGGTTTTTACCAACAATGGATCTTTCCTCTCTTCAAACATTACTCAACTCATACCTGTCGAAACTAATTGTGTTATACACTCTCATTTTTTTTTTTTTTTTTAGATTCATGTTCCAGATATTCAGCACAGAGATGAACGATGCTGATTCGTCATGTAAAATCTGCAGACTATTTCTTATCGCACTTGTCACTTTTTTTTATCTTGACACCCACTTCTATTTCGTTAGTAACTGACACTACTCAGATCGTCGGTTTAGTAGCCTCTTTCCTTTTTCATGGTTATTTCATCCACCTCACAACACACGGGCAAAGTATGGGCTGTCACACGTAACAGAGCCCCTCTTCAGCAAGAGAAATGTGCTAAAGTGATGCAGAAACTTTAAAAAGCTATTAAATTAGGTATTACGTATAATTTATAATACTGATGATTTCCATTGATGTTTTCTTGAAAGAAAGGAGCCGATTTCCTTGACGAGTACGTAAATAAAACTCATGTCTTCCTCTAGTATTTAGAGTTGTTGGGGATGATAGCCCAAGATGAGGGACTGTCAGGGAATAGTACTGAGGTTTGTTGATTTTTAGAAAGAAGTAAGCAACGGACGGTACGACATTTGGTGAGACATTGTTTTGGAAGGTTTGCGATATGGATTTGTTGGGGAAGGTGATATCAAATCATGCTGTTTGAAAGAAACGGTGAAGACTGAGAAGGAGAAGAGTCCTGATATGCAGTATAAAGGATGTGGATGGGTGAGTGGATTGGAAGACGCATACCGTGGTCAGTTAGGCAAAAGCGGTTATGTTCCTTTGGAAAGAAAGTGAAGCGCCTGTAGACGTCAGGTTGGGAGGACGTGATGGTATAAGAGTGACAGAGAACGAAGGTAAGTCATCAGTTATGGAACTACTGGATAATTGGTGTCGAGCTTTCGGGAAGTGAAGGAAACTGGGGGTTTTCAGTATGGTAAAGGAGAAGGTTTAAATTAAGGTGACAACGGGGTTCGAGTAGGGAGGGAGAACGCATATCGAAGGTGTAGCGAATTCCTCGCCTTTCGAGGATTTGAGGGAGTGAAAGAATTTTGTTGCACGGAAACCCAGATGACATTTTTATGACAAACGGTAGGTCGAAGTAACGTTTGGCATAGGTGGGCTAGGCTAAAGTAGTCTTCGACAACTCATGTTAAAGATATCACGACATAAACTACACAATATATTACATTTTTCAGACCATATTTTACAGTGAAATCGCACATCTGTTGTTATCAAATTCTTACAGTAAAACGAAACAGGAACAATCGCAAAGTGTTATTCTCAAGATCATTCATTCCCGAGTCTGAGTAATATCTATTCATTAACACAAAGATCATATAAAAATAAAAAACGCACATGAAACGATGAGTTGATGATACCAGTTATTATTTATCTTCGGAGAAACCCAGTAATCTCTCAGACTTCAGTCACTTCATTCATTATACGGAGATTAGCAAGAAGAAAGCTAGCTAAAGCAGTTGAGAAGATGAAGACTTTTAAATTACCTAATTTTTTCGGCTCTACCGAACCGCACAATTCCTAAAAGTAGGGATGAACTACGATAAAATAACAAATATAATGTTCATCCTTCATTTATCATTTTGTACAATACTATGAGTGGGTGATGCAACACACAGCATGTAGAAAATATAAAATCGAATCCACTTTAGTCTCCATTTTGTGTAAAAACGATGAAAATATGACGTTCTAGTTCACATCCAATAGTTTTAGAGTCATATAATACAAAATAGTGGGCCACTGTGCTACCACCATGTCACGCACGTAATTTTATTAACATTGTTATTGTTTCTCGGTTAGTAATACGACTACAATGGTATCTAACCGTATTCTTCATTTCCTTTAAAAGATGTTTGAAATACTTAAAGTACAATAGGTATGTTCAGTTTAATTCATAGTCCGCAATTTTTGACAAATGTATGTCCGTGTCTTACCACCAACATTTCTCATTGCAGATAAAAAACCACCAGATACATGGCCTCAGAGAGGTCAGATCACCTTCCGGAGGGTATATCTGAAATATAAGCCAACAGAATCTCCAGTCCTCAGAGATCTTAATTTCTCTATTCAAGCAATGCATAAGGTGGTAACCCTTGTATTTTTCCAGTGTGCTTTTAACTCATTACTTTTGGCTTCGTACGTTTCTAAAATTTATTCTATTATTTCTTGTATGTAGGTTGGTATTGTAGGAAGAACTGGCGCTGGAAAATCGTCGCTAATCTCCGCCCTTTTCCGCCTGGTGAATATAGATGGGACTATTCTAATAGATGACATTGACATTAGTGGCATCGGCCTGCACGACCTGCGAAAGAAAGTCTCGATTATTCCCCAGGAGCCAGTACTGTTCTCAGAGACGCTCCGCTTTAATCTGGACCCGTTCTCTGAGTTTGATGATGACAAACTCTGGAATGCCCTTGAAGAGGTAAGTTTATCACAATGGCCTACTAAATATACTTATTAACATGTACAAGTCCAATGAGCGATTCAGAAGTAAGTAGCCACTAAAAGAGCGTTGTTCGATAGTGAATAAAAAAGTAATGTCTCCTGTGTCATAAAAAAATTACTATTGAACATGTAACATCGGAATTAGTGCAAATCGTAGCCTGCACTGTCCTTCAACAGTCACCATGCATTTGTACACATCTGCGCTATTCTTGAACCGATGCATTGAAACCAGCATGGAAAAATTCAATGTTTTTCTTCTTGACCCACGATTTTAAAACGACTGGCTTCACTGTTGATTTTGAAATCTACAGCGTCTGTCACCTCGAATCACTCCGCCAGCACGTCTTCGACTGGCGTCTGTGACAGACGTTGTCGGCTGCCTTCTGCGTGGTTTATCTGCAATGTCAGTGTCCGTTACCAAACTTGTTCACCCAACGCTGCACATTGATGATATCCATTACAGCATCTCCCTGCACATTCTTCACAAGTAAGCCTAAAACAAGTTGAAAACAGTGGGTCAAGAAGTAAAACACTGAATTTTTCTAAACTGGTTTTGATGCCTGAGTTCACTGATGATATAAATGTGCACAAATGTATGGTGACTATGTTGAATGGAAGTGTTGAGCACGGGACGGTACTAATTCCTCTGTTATATGTTCGTTATTAAATTTTTTGACATAAAAGGCATTATTACCGCAATGATGCAAGGGTCCATACGGTTCATCTGTTTCTGCTAGCTTAATAAATGTGCAGGCTCACCATTTATCTAGAGTCGCACGGAATGATCCGTGATTGATACGTAATTCGTAATTAGTCCCATTAATAGCACTTTCCTAACGATAATTATTATTTATTGTGCTTATTACTAACTAGTATATTCTGATAAATATTAGGCCTCAAATGCAAAAGAAAAAAATGTCATCATAGAGATCATACGAAAATCTTCGGCGTCGCTCATAAACGTTCTTCTTGTTTGCAACGTTAGTTCCTCAACATAATGGTGCTAGACTTGTGCTATAACAAAGTCTATCCCTAAGTGTCATACATGTATTGCAATCAAACTAAGCTTAACCAGAGGAAACTACGGTACAGAGGGTTCTAGCTATATAGGAATACTTCCAAGTGACATTTGTTCAAAATTTAAATTTTTCCTATTTGTTCAGTTCCCCATATGAAGGGACAAACTGTGTGTCCGTTTCACAGCCAGAAAAGATAACTGCTGTGGCTTAGTACTAGTGAAAATATGGTGGAACAAAAATCAACCGAATATCGAAAAACTCCAAGTCTTGTATCACCAGACATAGTGGCAGATGACAGAAGTTTCCAACAACTGAAGGGAATCTTTAAAGATTAAACTGAAAGCTTTCATGGTATGAGCGAACCTACGTTTGGGCGTGTTATCCCGAAACTGAGCATGAGGAAAATGAAGTTCAACAAAATTCCTGCACTTACAGAAATAATCGAATAGCAACACAAGGAGACGAGTTCGTGCGACAAATAAGACACGTTCAAAGTATTGGATATACTGTTTATTGGTCGTTAACAGTGTGGAGTTGACGTGAGGCCTAGGGGTAGCGCCGTTGGCTGCTACTCAGAAAGCCTTCGGTCCCGAAGACGACTACATCCAGTGATCCAATTTGAATAAAAATCATTAGCAATTGCGGCCGAAACTTCCGAAATAAAAAGTCACCGTCTTTCGGCCAAAAGCTCGTCAAAGAGGACGGAGAAGTGGACAGAGGTTCAGGGAACTCTCTTGCCCTTGGGTTGGAAACAGCACCAAAAAGGTGAAAGAATCAGCTGTGATCAACGGCGTGAGGATGCAGATGACAACAAAAACCATTGCATTACATTTAATGTGTATCCATAGGACATGTGGCCTGTAGTAATCTGTCTAGCTGCAAAACATTCCGTAATAGTGCCCCATTCCGGTCTCCGGGAGGGGACTGCCCAGGGGGTGATGCCATTAGAAAAAGACCTACGAAAGAGTAACGTTCTACGAATCGGGACTGGAGTGTCAAATGTATTAACGTTCAGCTTAGATTAGTGGGTGTCGAAGTGAAACGGAACGAAAACAAGGACGTCTGGTCATACGAGTATAGGCTAATATCAACGACAGCAGAAAATGGTATAACCGTAGCAAGGTTGGTCATGAGTAGGAAACTAGGGCAGAAAATGAGCTACTGTGAACATGTCAGTGATAGGGCTGATATGAGAATGTTGAACCGAAAATTCATTATGTAAAGGGATTGTTGTTGTGGTTTTCAGTCCTGAGACTGGTTTGATGCAGCTCTCCATGCTAGTCTATCCTGTGCAAGCTTCTTCATCTCCCAGTACCTACTGCAACCTACGTCCTTTTGAATCTGCTTACTGTATTCATCTCTTGGACTCCCTCTACGATTTTTACCCTCCACGGTGCCCTCCAATACTAAACTGGTGATCCCTTGATGCCTCAGAACATGTCCTACCAACCGATCCCTTCTTCTGGTCAAGTTGTGCCACAAACTTCTTTTCTCCCCAATCCTATTCAATACTTCCTCATTAGTTATGTGATCTACCCATTTAATCTTCAGCATTCTTCTGTAGCACCACATTTCGAAAGCTTCTATTCTCTTCTTGTCCAAACTATTTATCGTCCACGTTTCACTTCCATACATGGCTACACTCCATACAAATACTTTCAGAAATGACTTCCTGACACTTAAATCTATACTCGATGTTAACAAGTTTCTCTTTTTCAGAAACGCTTTCCTTGCCATTGCCAGTCTACATTTTATATCCTCTCTACTTCGACCATCATCAGTTATTTTGCTCCTCAAATAGCAAAACTCCTTTACTTCTTTAAGTGTCTCATTTCCTAACCTAATACCCTCAACATCACCCGACTTAATTCGACTACATTCCATTATCCTCGTTTTGCTTTTGTTGATGTTCATTTTATATCCTCCTTTCAAGACACTATCCATTCCGTTCAACTGCTCTTCCAAGTCCTTTGCTGTCTCTGACAGAATTACAATGTCATCGGCGAACCTCAAAGTTTTTATTTCTTCTCCATGGATTTTAATACCTACTCCAAATTTTTCTTTTGTTTTCTTTACTGCTTGCTCAATATACAGATTGAATAACATCGGGGAGAGACTACAACCCTGTCTCACTCCCTTCCCAACCACTGCTTCCCTTTCATGCCCCTCGACTCTTATAACTGCCATCTGGTTTCTGTACAAATTGTAAGTAGCCTTTCGCTCCCTGTATTTTACCCCTGCCACCTTCAGAATTTGAAGGAGAGTATTCCAGTCAACATTGTCAAAAGCTTTCTCTAAGTCTACAAATGCTAGAAACGTAGGTTTGCCTTTCCTTAATCTTTCTTCTAATATACGTCGTAAGGTCAGTATTGCCTCACGTGTTCCAACATTTCTACGGAAGCCAAACTGATCTTCCACGAGGTTAGCTTCTACTAGTTTTTCCATTCGTCTGTAAAGAATTCGCGTTAGTATTTTGCAGCTGTGATTTATTAAACTGATAGTTCGGTAATTTTCACATCTGTCAACACCTGCTTTCTTTGGGATTGGAATTATTATATTCTTCTTGAAGTCTGAGGGTATTTCGCCTGTCTCATACATCTTGCTCACCAGATGGTAGAGTTCTGTAAGGACTGGCTCTCCCGAGGCCGTCAATAGTTCCAATGGAATGTTGTCTATTCCGGGGGCCTTGTTTCGACTCAGGTCTTTCAGTGCTCTGTCAAACTCTTCACGCAGTATCGTATCTCCCATTTCATCTTCATCTACATCCTCTTCCAATTCCATAACATTATCCTCAAGTATATCGCCCTTGTATAGACTCTCTATATACTCCTTCCACCTTTCTGCTTTATCTTCTTTGTTTAGAACTGGGTTTCTATCCGAGCTCTTGATGTTCATACAAGTGATTCTCCTATCTCCAAAGGTCTCTTTAATTTTCCTGTAGGCAGTATCTATCTTACCCCTAGTGAGATAAGCCTCTACATCCTTACATTTGTCCTCTAGCCATCCCTGCTTAGCCATTTTGCACTTCCTGTCGATCTCATTTTTGAGACGTCTGTATTCCTTTTTGCCTGCTTCATTTACTGCATTTTTATATTTTCTACTTTCATCAATTAAATTCAATATTTCTTCTGTTACCCAAGGATTTCTACTAGCCCTCGTCTTTTTACCTACTTGATCCTCTGCTGCCTTCACTACTTCATCCCTCAAAGGGACCCATTCTTCTTCTGCTGTGTTTCTTTCCCCCACTCCTGTCAGTTGCTCCGTTGTGCTCTCCTTGAAACTCTGTACAACCTCTCGTTCTTTTAGTTTATCCCTGTCCCATCTCCTTAAATTGCCACCTTTTTGCAGTTTCTTCAGTTTTAATCTACAGTTCATAACCAATAGATTGTGGTCAGTGTCCACATCTGCCCCTGGAAATGTCTTACAATTTAAAACCTGGTTCCTAAATCCCTGTCTTACCATTATATAATCTATCTGATACCTTTTAGTATCTCCAGGCTTCTTCCATGTATACAGCCTTCTTTTATGATTCTTGAACCTAGTGTTACCTATGATTAAGTTGTGCTCTGTGCAAAATTCTACCAGGCGGCTTCCTCTTTCATTTCTTTGCCCCAGTCCATATTCACCTACTACGTTTCCTTCTGTCCCGTTTCCTACTACCGAATTCCAGTCACCCATGACTAAAATTTTCATCTCCCTTCACTATCTGAATAATTTCTTTTATTTGATCATACATTTCTTCAATTTCTTCGTCTTCTGCAGAGCTAGTTGGTATATAAACTTGTACTACTGTAGTAGGTGTGGACTTCGTATCTATCTTTGCCACAATAATGCGTTCACTATGCTGTTTGTAGTAGCTTACCCGCATTCCTATTTTCCTATTCATTATTAGACCTACTCCTGCATTACCCCTATTTCATTTTGTGTTTATAACCCTGTAGCCACCTGACCAGAAGTCTTGTTCCTCTTGCCACCGAACTTCACTAATTCCCACTATATCTAACTTTAACCTATCCATTTCCCTTTTTAAATTTTCTAACCTACCTGCCCGATTAAGGGATCTGACATTCCACGCTCCGAACCGTAGAACGCCAGTTTTCTTTCTCCTGATAACGACATCCTCTTGAGTAGTCCCCGCCTGGAGGTCCGAATGGGGGACTATTTTACGTCCGGAATATTTTACCCAAGAGGAGGCCATCATCATTTATCATACAGTAAAGCTGCATGCCCTCGGGAAAGATTACGTCCGTAGTTTCCCCTTGCTTTCAGCTGTTCGCAGTACCAGCACAGCAAGGCCGTTTTGGTTAGTGTTATAAGGCCAGATCAGTCAATCATCCAGACTGTTGCCCCTGCAACTACTGAAAAGTCTGCTGCCCCTCTTCAGGAACCACACGTTTGTCTGGCCTCTCAACAGATACCCCTCCGTTGTGGTTGCACCTACGGTACGGCTATCTGTATCGCTGAGGCACGCAAGCCTCCCCACCAACGGCAAGGTCCATGTTTCATGGGGGGGTTCATGTAAAGGGATATGAAAATCTAATAATCATGGTGGACTGGAATGCGGTTGCAAGGGAAGGAACAGAAGAAAAAGTAATGGAGGGTATGGGATTGTAAGTAGCAATGAGAGAGGAGGAAGACAGTTCTGCAATAAATTTCAGATGGTAATAGCGATTACTCTGTGCGACAATGACAAGAAATGGAGGTATACTTGGGAAAGACTGGGAGACTTGGGAACATTCTAGTTGGATTATTTCATGGCCAGACAGAGACCTCGAAATCAGATATTAGATTGTAAGAGCTTCCCAGGAGCAGATATAGACTCGGATCTCAATTTAGATATGATGAAGAGAAGAATGAAGTTCAAGACAATCGTCCGGAGGAATCAGTGTGGAAGGAATGGGTCACTGCAGTAGTGAGGAATGACGAGGCGCGTCTGAAACTCACTAGGGATGTGGATACCAGGAATTCCAGAGTAGGCAGTTTAGTTGAAGGGGAGTGGACATCTCTGAAAAGGAGAAATTACAGATGTTGGACAGACAACACAGGTACAAGGAAGGTAAATGCGAAGAAACCATTGTAAATAGAAGACATGCTTCAGTGTTGATCAACAAAAGAAGAAAGTTCAAAAATGTTCAGGGAAAGAGAGGAATATAATAATATAAATCCCTTACGAATGAAATAAATGGGAACTGCAGGGCAGCCTAGGAGAAATGGGTGCCAGGAAAATGTTCAGTAATCGGAAAAGAAACAATCGTCGGGAGAACTGACGTAGCATATAGACCAGTACAAATAACCTTCGGTGAAATTGCTTAGTTGCTTAATGCTGGTAACATTAAGAGTGCAATGGGAATTCCACTACTGAACGCATAAGAGAGAGCGTTTAGTTAGAAATAATACATTAGGCCTCTGTGATTGGAGTAGGAGCGCGGGGCGACGGGGGGGGGGGGGGGGGGGACTTGTCTGAGAACGTGATGGAACTACACTCCTGGAAATGGAAAAAAGAACACATTGACACCGGTGTGTCAGACCCACCATACTTGCTCCGGACACTGCGAGAGGGCTGTACAAGCAATGATCACACGCACGGCACAGCGGACACACCAGGAACCTAGATGTTGGCCGTCGAATGGCGCTAGCTGCGCAGCATTTGTGCACCGCCGCCGTCAGTGTCAGCCAGTTTGCCGTGGCATACGGAGCTCCATCGCAGTCTTCAACACTGGTACCATGCCGCGACAGCGTGGACGTGAACCGTATGTGCAGTTGACGGACTTTGAGCGAGGGCGTATAGTGGGCATGCGGGAGGCCGGGTGGACGTACCGCCGAATTGCTCAACACGTGGGGCGTGAGGTCTCCACAGTACATCGATGTTGTCGCCAGTGGTCGGCGGAAGGTGCACGTGCCCGTCGACCTGGGACCGGACCGCAGCGACGCGCGGATGCACGCCAAGACCGTAGGATCCTACGCAGTGCCGTAGGGGACCGCACCGCCACTTCCCAGCAAATTAGGGACACTGTTGCTCCTGGGGTATGGGCGAGGACCATTCGCAACCGTCTCCATGAAGCTGGGCTACGGTCCCGCACACCGTTAGGCCGTCTTCCGCTCACGCCCCAGCATCGTGCAGCCCGCCTCCAGCGGTGTCGCGACAGGCGTGAATGGAGGGACGAATGGAGACGTGTCGTCTTCAGCGATGAGAGTCGCTTCTGTCTTGGTGCCAATGATGGTCGTATGCGTGTTTGGCGCCGTGCAGGTGAGCGCCACAATCAGGACTGCATACGAGCGAGGCACACAGGGCCAACACCCGGCATCATGGTGTGGGGAGCGATCTCCTACACTGGCCGTACACCTCTGGTGATCGTCGAGGGGACACTGAATAGTGCACGGTACATCCAAACCGTCATCGAACCCATCGTTCTACCATTCCTAGACCGAAAAGGGAACTTTCTGTTCCAACAGGACAATGCACGTCCGCATGTATACCGTGCCACCCAACGTGCTCTAGAAGGTGTAAGTTAACTACCCTGGCCAGCAAGATCTCCGGATCTGTCCCCCATTGAGCATGTTTGGGACTGGATGAAGCGTCGTGTCACGCGGTGTGCACGTCCAGCACGAACGCTGGTCCAACTGAGGCGCCAGGTGGAAATGGCATGGCAAGCCGTTCCACAGGACTACATCCAGCATCTTTACGATCGTCTCCATGGGAGAATATCAGCCTGCATTGCTGCGAAAGGTGGATATACACTGTACTAGCGCCGACATTGTGCATGCTCTGTTGCCTGTGTCTATGTACCTGTGGTTCTGTCAGTGTGATCATGTGATGAATCTGACCCCAGGAATGTGTCAATAAAGTTTCCCCTTCCTGGGACAATGAATTCACGGTGTTCTTATTTCAATTTCCAGGAGTGTAGAATAGGAATCGACATGGAAGACATGGGGTATCCAGTGTTAAAGTTAAAATTCAAAAGAGCTCAGGTCTCAGGTAGAATGAGATCAAATAAGGCAGAAGGGATCTATAACATCGTTCTTTTTTTCTCCTTTTTACCCGGACCTATTTGCTGAAGGGTGTAAGAATCATGCACAAATTCGATAGCGGACAAAACATTTTATATATACCTTGTTATGGCGTGGTGTTTATCTTTGTCTTGCATTACAGCTTTTCTTCTATCATTCGTAGTTTGTCCTCAGCAGGCTTAGGGAACTTAATCATAGAAAATATACATCAAAAATTTACGACTGGGAAAGTTGGGGTTCGTATTATTATATTACGCCACCTGAAAGGTTTCATGTGTGCTCGCGCGCCCCTTTTTATGTATGTATGTGTGTGTGTGTGTGTGTGTGTGTGTGTGTGTGTGTGTGTGTGTGTGTGTGTGCATGTGTGTACAAGATATTTACAGTTATCATTTCCTGTTTTCCCATTACGTTCACGGTGAAAAATTGCACGTTTTAACGTTCACTACGTCAGTATTTACAAGATATGAAGAAGATTGCAGACAGTTCAATACTCCAACCCAGAAAACATTTAGTTGTTCACCATCTTATTTTCGTATCTCCCATATATCTAAATAATGAATGTTAAAAAGTGCAGATATTTACGCTGAATCTAAAGGGGAAACCAGTACAAGTGTAATACACTGCTGGAGGAAAAGTATACTCATTTATAACTTTCCAGTTCACTCAAGATTTATTGTTGCAGCAGAGTATGTGGAGTACATGAGACGATTACAATTACAGAGTAACAGCACAAGCGGTTCTGAGATATTAGGTATCGACCCATGCCGAAACACCCATACTTTGTGCATGGTGTAGCCACCACGGTCAGCAATGCAGGCGCTAGCACAGCACATCCAGTCGACATTACAGTGGGCAAATACTGCCCTGGGGCACGTTATGCCACGGCTGTCCACGTTGTTCTGTAAGAGTCGATGGTTGACGAGTGGCGCGAGTCGCTTCTTGTCCCATCACAGCAAGTTTGGTGCGCGTGGCCAACAATTTATTAGTGAAATTTCTAACAGAAATTCACAATTAAGAAGTGCTCCAGAACAATGTGCTATGTCGAGCGATTATTATCTTAAGAAAGTGCAACACTTATATTAATGAGAAGCTAGTAATACACTCGTTTCTGCTGTACACCTAGGCACAAAGTTGTGTAACATACCGGCTGATCAAAAAGTCAGTATAAATTTGAAAACTGAATAAATCATGGAATAATGAAGATAGAGAGGTAGTGGTCAGACACTGCACTCGCATTCGGAAGGACGACGGCTCAATCCCGCGTCCGGCCATCCTGATTTAGGTTTTCCGTGATTTCCCTAAATCGCTCCAGGCAAATTCTGGGATGGTTCCTTTCAAAGGGCACGGTCGACTTCCTTCCCCGTCCTTCCTTAATCCGATGAGACCAATGACCTCGCTGTCTGGTCACCTTCCCCAAAACAACCCAACATGCTTGATATGACATGGGGTTTTATTAGAACTAAAAAAATACAAAAGTTCACAAAATGTCTGACAGATGGCGTTTCATCTGATCAGAATAGCAATAATTAATAACAAAGTAAGACAAAGGAAAGATGATGTTCTTTACATGAAATGCTCAATATGTCCACCATCATTCCTCAATAATAGCTGTAGTCGAGAAAACAATGTTGTGAACAGCAATGTGAAGCATGTCCGGAGTTATGGTGAGGCATTGGCGTCGGATGTTGTCTTTCAGCATCCCTAGAGACGTCGGTCGATCACGATACACTTGCGACTTCAGGTAACCCCAAAGCCAATAATCGCACGGACTGAGGTCTGGGGAACTGGGAGGCCAAGCATGACGAAAGTGGCGGCTGAGCACACGATCATCACCAAACGACGCGCGCAAGAGATCTTTCACGCGTCTAGCAATACTTTTTTTTGTTCTAGTAAAACCCCATGTCATTCCAAGAATGTGTGTCAATTTTTAACTCTCTATCTACATTATTCCGTGGTTTATTAAGTTTTCAAATTTATACTGACTTTTTGATCACCCGGTATATTGACGAAATTATTAAAATCGTTACAATTATTTTTGAATGCGTAATATAATAATTTAGATGCGAATGCGTAGAATTTCTCAATCTAAAATATCAATAAGGCCGTTAGTGATTCACTTCTTTGTATCAATTATACTAACGAATTTGCAGGTGGAGCTCAAGTCCGGCATACAGACGCTGGACTTCCAGGTGACGGAGGGCGGCAGCAACTTCAGCGTGGGCCAGAGGCAGCTGCTGTGCCTGGCGAGGGCCATACTCAGGAACAACAGGATCCTGGTGCTCGACGAGGCCACCGCCAACGTCGATCCACAGTGAGTGTCGCGATCCACACAGTAGCAATGTTTGCTGCCAATAATCTCTTCTTCCAGTCTACACATATTTTTATCCTTACAATATTTGATAAAAATTTATTTCGCTGCCTTTTTGTCACACCTATTTATGTAAGCCAATAAATCGTGATAACGCAGCTGATGGAAAAAATTTTCATATGCGTTGGAGATTGTAGAATTGTCACATAACGCTATTGGAATACTGGTTCTCTAAATTGACTTACACTCGTTTCGAGAAACAACGATGCCTTTGTTTCGAACACTTCTATTTTAATTCCCTGAGCATCTATAACAAACTTTGTAATGGGCTACAACAAGTTGAAAACTAGGTGAGAGGTTACGCCGCATGCTGAAGCACCTACACATTCATTCATGTTTCCCTCGCTCTCCACCTGAGTACCGAGCGAGGTGGAGCAGTGATTAGCACACTGCACCCGTAATCGGAAGGACGAACGGTCAAACCCGCGCCCGGCCATCCTGATTTCCCTGAATCGCTTCAAGCTAATGCCGGGTTGATTCCCTTGAAAGTGCACGGCCGACTTCCCTCCCAATCCTTCCCTAATCCGATGGGACCTATGACCTCGCTGTTTGGGCCCTCCCCCAAATCAACCAACCAACCAATCTCCACCTGAGTCTAATTGGACAGAAACAACCAATGCTGGTACGAAATACCCTCTGCCATGCCACGTATTGTGGCTCGTGCTTTTATTTCTGCTTTTCTATGATGATTTATAAAATAACTTGTGTTTCAGGACAGACGCACTGATTCAGACCACGATTCGCAGGAAATTCAGGCACTGTACCGTGCTAACCGTAGCCCACAGACTGAATACGGTTATGGATTCCGACAAGGTTTTGGTAATGGACGCTGGAGCTATGGTGGTAAGTTGAAATAATGTAACTGAAACGGTAGTTGAATAAAATCACTTTATCTGTAGCCCGTCAGCCATCTATTTTCAAGTAACGCAAATTATAGGAATGATACGCAATGTTTACTTATCTAGTTTTTAATTTGACCTGGCGTTTCGGAGCAAGTACTAAACCGCAGACTACAGGAGAAATGTAATACCTTCCCAACGTTTCTCAGATACCAGTGTTTTACTAGGCATCGTTGTACTGCCGGTGATCGCTTGTCGTCACACCATACACTATTCAGTTTGAGTACTCTCTAAAACTAAGGACGTCAACAATCATGAGTTATTAAATATTTAGCAAAAGAAATCAAAATACTGTTATACATTGCAGGCCAGAGTGGCCGAGCGGTTCTAGGCGCTACTCTTTGCAACCGCACGACCACCACGGTCGCAGGTTCGAATCTTGCCTCGGGCATGGCAGTGTGTGATGTCCTTAGGTTAGTTATGTTTAAGTAGTTCTAAGTTCTAGGGGACTGATGACCACAGAAGTTAAGTCCGATAGTGCTCAGAGAAATTTTTTTAACTCATACATTCAGCAATTTGTGGCTTGTTTGGTTGGTCATGCCCTGAAGTATAATATAGAAACTAACATTTCGAACTGACGTAGGTTATCCGTTGTCGATGTGAGTCGGTGGCGATTATTATTCTTCATGTAACCTACTGCAGCCAGTCTCTAATTCTTGACGCACAGACCATCTTTATTGTTTCACAGTTCGTGTAGCACTGTCGCCCACGAATTGCTGTTAACAATTAATGTAAAAGCACAATGAGTAGGTAGGGTAATTGAGGAAATTGTCAGTAGGCAGCGATATCGTATTTCCTCTCTTCGTCCGTCTTTTACTGGACGGGACCGTGGAGACTACACGACATATTGACCGAGATTCTCCACTCCATTCTGTTTCCTGCAATGTTTCTCCGTTTCTACCAGGTTTCAAACTTTTGAAGGTCTTTTTACTAAGTGTATCCAGTTCTCCTTAGGATTTGGCATGGCAGCTATATCATTTAGTTATTTGTTCATGCCAACATTTACTGTCGTTAATTATACATCCTAACAACATGCTTATTCTGTCCTGGGGTTTCAGTCCTTAAGAAGCCCCAAAATACTGGACAATGGTTTTCCGAAGTGGAGAGCTTTTTATTCCCTGGATTCGCTGTCTAACAAGTCTGTATATTACCAGAAGCAAGGAACTGTTTTAGATATCACTTTCTTGTGCTGCAAGTCTCATACCGTTAAAGGATATTGTGAAGACCTGACGTGAGCTATCGTGCTATTCTCCGAGAGTCCTATTGTTTTTGCAGAGACCGTGAATCGAGCGCTACGCGAGTGGACTGTGGTTTTAAAGTCTGTCTGACTTGATACATTTTCTGCGAGTGTGGTTCCCAGCAGAGGCGGCGAGCAGGTGCGCATCAATCAGGCTCGCTCGTTGCTCGTGAGCTCGGCAGCTGTTCGGCAGTGGGGCAGCAGGCGACTCGTGCGCTAAGCACAGGCGCTCACGAATGAGGTGACTCGTAGCTGGATGAAAATCAGAAGAGTGTGCTAATGAATGACCTTCCACTGACAACTGTATGCACAAGTACTCGTTTAAGGGGAAACAGAATGTCCTATCCACATAATGTAAAATTGGGTTCTGTTTAAGTTATATTCTCTCAGAAACTCTGCAAACAAAAGTTTAGAAATTTTTAGGGCTCATAAATAAATTCCGTATGTAACTGAAGAATTTATAGCAATTTAGTATTATCTTTTGTAGGGTAAGATATAATTTTTTCCTCCAGCTTAACTTTTCTTTTAAATTTCAGTCCTACTTTCCTGATAAAATTTATATTAAAAATAAGTTCAGGTGATACAAGATATGTGTTTCAGCATATCCTGAAAATTCCATCTTTCTGTATTGCCCCCAGCTTAACTTTTCTGTTAAATTTCAGTCCTACTTTCCTGATAAAATTTATATTAAAAATAAGTTCAGGTGATGCAAGATACATGTTTCAGCATATCCTGAAAATTCCATCTTTCTGTATTGAGTGGAAGATGAGAAAATGTATCTTTTGCATTGAAAAAAGTAATCATACGGAAAACCAAGTGCAAATTTGGATATCAAAACATGCATGCTGCATAGTGTGGGCCATCAGGGTTCTCTGCTTCTTCAGTTATAATTTCCTCTTGACACCTTCTACAGTTTGTCTTGCATCCCTATTTTACATCTTTAGCTTCTTTTCTGCAGTTTTCAATCCCTCGATATCCAAATTTCACGTCGCCTCAACAGTGTAACAGACTACACCTAATCCTAGAGATTGTAGCACTTCACATTTCCTAACTTTGCCTAGATTGAACGCAGCAACGGCACCATACACCACAAAGTGTAAAGTGTATGTGACCACAAGCAATTTTTTGGGTGAACAAATCCAAATTAAAATTTTTACGACCCTCTTGCATTCTGTGCCCTGCCATGCAGACACTTCCAAACTAGATCGATGTTTGCCAAGTCTTTGAGTACTGGCTTTGCTGCCCCCTTAACTGCAACAAGCGGACTATTTCTATGATTATATTTTTCGCCAGTTACTACTGTTTATTGTGTTTGCACCAGCTTGTCACATGTGCCAGGCACAGTCCATGTTGAGGATCATCAATTACTGTTGGACAGTGTATGAAAATGCACTGACCATTTTCATACACTGTCCCTACAGCTTTCTTCATTGTACCTACACAATGAGTATTTTCCCTAAGTGCTATATCATAATAACCTTGGAGCCTCCTTATAGCTGACACTGACCGTCTGTCCTTGCCACCAATTGCTTTTCCATCACTGACGCAAGTTTTCCCTAGCAACAGCTTCAGGTTTCCAGGAAGGACCCCTATTCTCTTCTTCAGATGCCTAACACATTCGAGTTTCTTTATTTCTACACAATCCATATATGGTTTTGATGCCACAACTTCATTATAGGCTGTGCAGTCACCGTCGCCTAAGCAACTGGGGTATCGTACATCATAACGTTGCTGACAGAGTTGAAAAACTTTCTTTACTCCTGTTACTTCCATGGCTCCACTTGCAGCACTGAAATTTGCTGTACAATTGTCTAAATGTAGTTTCTTTTGTCTTTCTGGACACCTACAAAATTTGGACATAATAGCAATATCATTAATTTTGGGTGCCCACATTTGCGATTGTGACGACACAGTTTATTGTAGTGTGCCATCAACTGCTGCACTTACGGCCCTTCCAGTGTCTTCTCTCCTCTCCGCCCGAGCAGGCCTCGAAAGGCCCAACGGTACCGACCGGCCGCCGTGTCATCCTCAGCCCACAGGCGTCAGTGGATGCGGAGATGATGGGTCATGTGGTCAGCACACCGTTCTGCCGGCCGATTGTCAGTTTCCTAGACCGGAGCCGCTACTTCTCAATCAAGTAGCTCCTCAGTTTACCTCACAAGGTGATCTGACGGGAACCGGTGTTACCACTGCGGCAAGGCCGCTGGCTCTTTCAGTGTCAAGTCTATATTTTCTAATCGAGCTTACTCTACTGCAATTTTCAAACATTCATTGGCAGCAACATCAGCTAAAGACAATAATGTATAATTATAATTGCTAAATTTGGGTGGAGGAGGACGCAGGTACAGTCGTGATCAAAAGTATCCGAACGACCTGAATTGCATTTTGCCTAATTCGCATGCAACCCACATAACGCAACTGTCTAGCAGGTCCTCTAATCGCGACTTGGTACAATAGGTTGACTATTGAAAATGATTACAACAAGTCACCACTAGAAAACACTGCTCTGTATCGCAATAACTCTCTATGTAAAGTAATACCACGAGACTAGAAATATCAGAGAACACCTTATCACACGTAAGACTGACCTTAAAGCTTGTAAGCTCACATTTATTGCAATAAATGATATACGTGAAATGTTACCACTCTCATTATCACGTCAGCTAGGTAATGCACGTAGTAGGTTCGTCGTATTCATGATTTCCTCTTCAAATTAACATACCGCACTTGTTATTTAACACAAAATGACATTAAAAATATAAGTTATTCACGAACAGCTAGTTCAGAATATGCATGAACTTCAAATGGCACGACGAACCGCCTCGTTCTGCATTTGCATTCAAACCCAGGCCATGCAGAATAAGATTTCGTCACTCACGGAAACTGTCATTCCTGACTAGGCATACCTCGATTTTAAACAGTATCAGTTAGCAAATATCAACTTTAAATTACATAACGTAAACATGTTTAACGCACGCGAATTCCTACCCAGCATCTATTGTCCCTCTTAACGAGCGACGAGAGATGTTAAATATTGCTTCTTCACAAGTAACTTACTTCAATTGCCGTGAGGTAAAGCTTTGTGTTGAACAGGGATTCGAACCCAGAACCTAATCGGATTGTTATCGAAGCACAATCAACTGTGAGATATCGGATTTTCTCGGCGGTAGCTGGTTGTTTTAACTGAAATGACAAGACGAAACATTAATTTTTCCTTCCCAGGACTCCAACTCGGCACCTATTGTTGTTTTGTTATATACTAGAGAAAACGGACGTTAAATATAGGTTTGTTACGCCAGCAGCGACATGTGAGCATGTTTGAACTAGAAATAATATGACGAAGAATTCAGTGCTGACTGTGAATCGAACCCCACACATATCGTTGTTGCCTACACACAAACAGGCGTCAGCTACCGAATTTTTCTCCACCAGCAGCTCGGAATAATATCCTTGAGCTTACAGTGATCTCGCAAATAGTTATATGTCTCACTGGGAGTCAAAAACGTCAGATCTCGTTAGTGTTGACAACCAATGAAAATGCATTAAAAATCAAATTATTGTCCACCAGCAGATAGGTGTTCTCATGCTAGAGCTTAGTAACTCATGATGAAAACTTTAGTGCCCGGCCAAGATTCGAACCCATTCACGCGCAATATGTGGAGATGTTGATGAATCTGCAGTTTTGAACAAACAACAAACTATAGTCGAGCTGTCTTGTCACGAAAGGATCTATTCCGCATTAAGAGCGGTCTCAGTTGCATTCCCAGTTCAGAACCAATTTTATCGGCATACAGAAGCTCAAATAAAAATGGAATAAGTGTCCTGCGGTCCTACATAGCGTTTGTTTCGTCACTAGAAATAAATAATTAGTATAAGAAAGGAAACTGGCGATCGAGTATCTACATTTCGCCACCCCTGACATTATTGTGGTTCAAGCTAACGTCTACTTGGTACAGAAGGAATATCATGTTTAATGTGAATTTCAGACCACAATTCCATTATACCTTCTTCACTTGGCGTAGCCAGAAACGAATAGAATCTGTCTCGCTCCAGCAAAAGTTATCGGTAGAAGGTGGAATAAAACCTAGACCACCATATCCTCTCCTCTGTTACTCATTTTTCTATCATAGCACCGATGCGGCACACTCGATGAGAATTCTGACACACAGGCTTCCTTGAGGGGTTTGCAGCATGTTCAGTACAGTCATTTACTTGGTTGACCGAATCGCCATGAACTAGCTGCTTCGGCTATCCAGTGCATACATTCGACTCTATTTTGTAATAACCGAAATAAAATAACGTAACTGCCACCTACACAGAACTGCCAACAGTGTAGGATGCATAAATTTAAATGGGAAGTGTTCTTTTCTATTTGAGCTACTCTACTGCGCTATCTGTTTGTTGAAACCGCCGTGCACTGCAAAAGAAAAGCTGTAACTGTCTGTCTCTCTGAAGTTATCAATTTAATGGAACTTCGAACATAATTCCCTTCACTTCTCTACCCAAAATAGTGGAAAAAAGGCTAACTTCTGCGACATTTAGTTCTTTTCAGGTTTAATAGACGGCCAGGCAGCAAATAAATCTCTAAGCTTTTGTATTATGTCTGGGGTGAGCGCATCGTGCCAAAATAGTCAGAAAAGTATTTCCTATATTAGCTGTCGTCTGGTAGTGGCATTTTATTCTTCTTCAAACCCTGTTTGACAGCTATTACTCAGAACAAGTTTCCTACATGCCTGTAATCAATAAAATGTATGTGCATTGTCAGACTGTTATACACTCCTGGAAATTGAAATAAGAACACCATGAATTCATTGTCCAAGGAAGGGGAAACTTTATTGACACATTCCTGGGGTCAGATACATCACATGATCACACTGACAGAACCACAGGCACATAGACACAGGCAACAGAGCATGCACAACGTCGGCACTAGTACAGTGTATATCTACCTTTCGCAGCAATGCAGGCTGCTATTCTCCCATGGAGACGATTGTAGAGATGGTGGATGTAGTCCTGTGGAACGGCTTGCCATGCCATTTCCACCTGGCGTCTCAGTTGGACCAGCGTTCGTGCTGGACGTGCAGACCGCGTGACACGACGCTTCATCCAGTCCCAAACATGCTCAATGGGGGACAGATCCGGAGATCTTGCTGGCCAGGATAGTTGACTTACACCTTCTAGAGCACGTTGGGTGGCACGGGATACATGCGGACGTGCATTGTCCTGTTGGAACAGCAAGTTCCCTTGCCGGTCTAGGAATGGTAGAACGATGGGTTCGATGACGGTTTGGATGTACCGTGCACTATTCAGTGTCCCCTCGACGATCACCAGAGGTGTACGGCAAGTGTAGGAGATCGCTCCCCACACCATGATGCCGGGTGTTGGCCCTGTGTGCCTCGGTCGTATGCAGTCCTGATTGTGGAGCTCACCTGCACGGCGCCAAACACGCATACGACCATCATTGGCACCAAGGCAGAAGCGACTCTCATCGCTGAAGACGACACGTCTCCATTCGTCCCTCCATTCACGCCTGTCGCGACACCACTGGAGGCGGGCTGCACGATGTTGGGGCGTGAGCGGAAGACGGCCTAACGGTGTGCGGGATCGTAGCCCAGCTTCATGGAGACGGTTGCGAATGGTCCTCGCCGATACCCCAGGAGCAACAGTGTCCCTAATTTGCTGGGAAGTGGCGGTGCGGTCCCCCACGGCACTGCGTAGGATCCTACGGTCTTGGCGTGCATCCGTGCGTCGCTGCGGTCCGGTCCCAGGTCGACGGGCACGTGCACCTTCCGCCGACCACTGGCGGCAACATCGATGTACTGTGGAGACCTCACGCCCCACGTGTTGAGCAATTCGGCTGTACGCCCACTCGGCCTCCCGCATGCCCACTATACGCCCTCGCTCAAAGTCCGTCAACTGCACATAAGGTTCACGTCCACGCTGTCACGGCATGCTACCAGTGTTAAAGACTGCGATGGAGCTCCGTATGCCACGGCAAACTGGCTGACACTGACGGCGGCGGTGCACAAATGCTGCGCAGCTAGCGCCATTCGACGGCCAACACCGCGGTTCCTGGTGTGTCCGCTGTGCCGTGCGTGTGGTCATTGCTTGTACAGCCCTCTCGCAGTGTCCGGAGCAAGTATGGTGGGTCTGACACACCGTTGTCAATGTGTTCTTTTTTCCATTTCCAGGAGTGTAGATAACATAAGAGAATTCGCATATATCGTTGATGATTAATTTCTCTCTCACGTTAAGTATTGTTTTAACAACACTAAAAGAAACCTTACGAAATTTGTGCACTGTATTATAAGAAATGAAATAAAACTACCCACGATAACCTTACGATGAAAGTCTGTTTTGATGAAACTGAGTATCTGTACACAAGCGTGCCTCTATCGGCACGAATTAGTAAAATACTAGTCACTTATATTTCTATTGGGTCTGTGTTTAATTGATATGCTGTGTCATACTAAACAAGTATGCAAATGTGGCATTTCATAAATGAAGTTATGTATTCCATGAAACCCAAAATTTGCTTGTCAGCAGCGGAAAGAGGCGTTACCTGTTGTGCAGCATTGTAAGTTTTTCACCATTGCACTATGAGCTGAAAGTATTTTCTTGCGATTTGCTTATCAATTTATTTCCATCATACTTATCACCCTGGTATGTGAGTCTTAAGTGAAGAACAATATTGAATTTCGTATCGTTGACGGTCGATTCGAATTTCTTCAGAGACGCTTGTATTGTGAAGCAGCTTGGCAGTCAGAAAGCCGAGATCTATGACCATTAACACAACTTACTGAGTCGAGCTGCCATGAGGATTTGATGTGTGAAGGTTTTCTTCTGATTTCGTTACAGAACTTTTTCTGGAATTTCGCAGCTCCAGAAAATAAACAATGGAAAAAAGCTCGCATACGCTGGACCCTGCCACGGTTAGGACCGACGACTCCTTGAACCGTCGCAACACGAGACACAAGCGGCACCACGGGGCTACGGACACACTGCTGCCGGCAACCCACTCCCATGATGGTACTGGTCGCTTAACCTCATAACGCATCGTGAACGATAATAAAAGTTGTCACTTATGTGAAGAATAGCATTCCTTCATTCAAAAAATTGAATTTTCTGTCTCAGTGTCTTAGATTACGTGAGGGTTATACAGCACGAGTCATTCAAATGGAAAGGGAGTATCAAGTAAACTTAGCGAGTCAATTCAGTACCATACGCGGAAGTGACTGCATTGTCACAGTGTTGTCAAATGTTTGTGACGATGTTGCCATTTCTCAGCTGTGCTAGAAACAGCTCTGTAGCGTTATAGGAGGAGAATCCCGTACTGGTGTCGTAGGAGGATACGGAGAGGAGGCGCGGGGTTTGGTTAATATGCAGCGTTTTCTCCTACCAGTTGTGTCAAACATTCACTTGTGTAATCTTCCATCCCGATTACAGTTTCCCACAAAATATATACGAATATAACACTTTGAGACAAATGATTACTTCAGTACAATAAAAAGTCTTTGGAAATCAACTTTGCCACCTATCACGAAAAGTAAGATAACAAATATTTTGCACCTCGAAATCGATTGCATTTATGTGCAGTCTTGTAATCGTTCAAGTAGAATTTCATGAATTGCACGAGAATGTAGAAAAATGTTGGCGCTAATAGAAAAGGTAAGAAACACAGTCAACTAATTATTCTGTAGCACGTAATAAGCAATTCATTTGAAAATTCAGAAGAGAAGAAACTAAAAATTATGCCCATTAGAAGACAGAAACTAAAGTGCAGATGCGGCCACTGTGCAGATCTGCGCTTTTTCATCTTCAGACCTACACAAATAAGGTGTTCTAATTAGCGTATTCATTGCTTTCGTAATGATTCCGTCTTGCTTTGTCTTCTAATGATGAACTGGATGCACACACATGAGTCTGATTGTTTCTTTGTATCCTTCCGTCTACTATCTTTATGTGTTATTGTTCGGTGTTCAAAAAGCAAAACAATCTGCCTGCTCCCACGAGGTATTAGAACGAGGTCGCAAGAAGGCTAACGAATTATAATCAAAATACAGTGAGACGTCAATTTGTCTGTCGTCATCGTGTTAAGTCGACAGAAATAGTTGGGTGTTATTGCCTGCATCACCGGCATCCCATTGTCGTCTTCTCTTATTGAGATTTTCATATTACCCTGAACACAAGACGCTGAGATAAATGGGTATATTCTCCGTGACGAAACATCCCACATTCTATTCATCCTGATCCATTCGTTACTTGCATCTGGGTTAATGAGTGATAGGAAAGCTGTTGTGAGGTGACGAATAACAATAACAATGGTAGTAACAACAAATCAGTACTCAAGGATGTTTACTGCATTAGAGACGATTTACAAAATAATCAAGAAAGGCTGAGTGTTTAATTGGCGCACTGCGTACGTGTTCTTACCACTTTGTTACTGAATTCTGATCTGATTGTTTGCAGAGAGAAAAGAAAGTACCCTGTAGCCATCCCTATCGCTAGTACAATGAGATATTACCTATCAACTATCCTTGCTTTACATCACGAGACGAAAATGGCGTCACTGAGCTGGTATTGAAATACATTCCTCTTTTTTCTCTCTCTCTCTTTTTATTTTTATTTTTATTTTTATTTTTTGAGGAAAGCACCGAGAAGCGCGAATGATAAGCAAGTAGGCATATAACCTGTTTACAGTTATTTTCATCGGGGTTCATAATGCAAAAATACAACTTTTGAGTGTATTATTGCGAAATTCCAGTTATTGACAGTCTTTTCGTGAGCTTGCTCGCATTCAGTGGGGTAAAACCTGTCAGAGAGGCAAGCAAAACACAAATATGTCTTGCACCATGGGCAACACACAAACGAAATCTCGCTGTACTGACATGTTGTCCGATATATTGCACGGAAAACATATCTGATCCATGTTGCTGAATACAGCTCCTCTATAAGATATTAATTTGGATGCGTACCATGTGTATAAAAGTATATCTTGAAATATGCAGAAAGGCACATAGAGGTATTCGACTGAAACATAGCCATGGCCAAGATTGTAAATGGGGTCGACAGCATCGTCGTCTACCACCTTGACAACTCGAACGGTGACAGTGCTCGGCCGGTTATTTACGTTTACTGGTATAAAAGCTACAGCATGAAAACACAAAAATGTTAATAACCCGAAGATCATACACTTTGGACACCCGGAAAGTAAAGCAGTCATCAGTCGGAAGAATTGTTTGAACACCACAGTGCTTTAATATACACGGTCTTGTTGGAGGTGGTATGCAGTTGCCTCCCACCGACCTTTGAGTTGACTTACCTAGTCAGATAATAGGGGAACCTACAGTTTAACGTGGCTTTCGGACCACAGTGCAACTCGGCATTTTTCACATCATAAAACACTGCCCGTGGGGAAATAGTGTAAAATGGTACATAAAAGTCTTGGGACTCACAAGGGATCGAACCTGAGACCTTTATATCGATAGTCTTGCCCTTTATCACCTTGCCATCATGCAGCCAACACTGTGGTTTCTGCTTGCCATTAAAATTAGAATCTCCATTTGTGCCTGCGTTGGCACTTGCGTGTCCCTTCGGATATCTTATCTTTGGGATTACCCTCGTATACGTGTGTGTAAACATCTTCCAATGTCCACACAAGGATGACAAGGATACACAGTCTAGCTTCAAAATTACAATTACGTCTCAGTTTGTGGATGAAAGCAGACTTAGGTTGATAATGATTTTAAATATTTAGCAGTACTTTACCCATTGGTGTTAAACTAGTTTTCAACCAATGATTCCCACAGCTACAGGAACACTACTTGTGATACCTCTCAGACAAAATACTTACGCAGTGGTATCAGACGAAAAGATCAACCTGATACAAACTGTGGGAAGTTTGTTTTGTAACATTCGTACCTGGATAAAGAGCTTTTCCTATTTGAGATTTCTGCGAACGTTGCTGCATAATACGATTTAAGAAGAAACTAAATTCCTTCAGCTACGCTAATGTTGAAAGAAATCGTATTAACGGCACTAAATCGTGGTTTGTGAATCGTTTACCGGCCGTAATCTGCCGCATTTCGCTGGTTGGAAGGCAAAAAGCTTACTGACAAATTTCACAGAAGGAAAAGGGAGACGAAATGTCTCCCACTGGAAGGTCACGTTGTTTTATTTAAATGATTACAAAATCAGGTAAAACGAACATCGAGGTTGTCAGTATAAGCACATTACTGTTGTCAATATGATGTTGCACCGCCCACGGCCTGTAATGATAAAGGTCCCGTTTAGGTCAGGCAAATTGTATACAGAAGTGGAAGAGAGAGTACCACTAAATTCTAAAATCCGTATGCATTGCATACACACAGAAATTACTGTTACAGTGTACTTATGGAGCCATATGAGTGGACTGCATATTTTCCGGTGAGGAAGAGCACTGGCAAACAGTCTTCGCTACATTAGGTCACTTAAACTGGTGTCACTCTGAGCTAGAATGTATGGTCAGCAACTAAGTGTAAGGACAATGAGTCGGATGCGTGTTTTGCAACGGTAAATACTTTCCTACATTATAGAAGCGAATATTAAATTTGAACTAATATTGAGAAAATTTTGGACTTGGATAGCTTAGAATGAAAATCTTTCTGTTTATTGCAAAGGAAAACATTTGATTTTGTAAAACATTGTCTGTCATAAACAACTTGAAACAGGCCACATCGACCAATTCATATGGAAGAACTGACAGCGACGTATGTCGGAAAGCAGAAAGATCACTTGGCTTTTGGTTAGGCAGTATTCGACAGCCATTTCTAGGCACGTGTAAATGAAGAAAGGCAGTGCGTTTTTGTTATCAAGTAACGTTTTCATCAATTACTTTAGTTTTAATGTGATCTACGAGTAATTACTGATGTTGGATATTAACATGAAAAAGAATCGGTAGACAGGGAAAGAACCTGTTCTTGGGCAACTACTTCTATAATGACCAAAAGGCCTTAAATGATCTTGAAGCATATGGGTTGAAGCAGCGGTATGAAGAAAATGATAGTAATAATGACGGTAATAATCAAATTATCCGGTAACTTCACACTTCACAGTGGATTTTCTCAACTAAGAAATTTGCTGAATTAGTGAAAATTTCCAAATGGCTTCACACCGAGACTGTGATGCCTAGAAGAGTCTTTACATGCTGCTGACATGAGAATAGCATAATCTCCTCGTCAGAAGATTGCTTCTACTTAACCATTTAATAGACGCGCATTTTTTCCACCGTCACTAATTTTGTAAGCTAAGCACATCATCCGTTACAGCACCCTCCTGGGGCTGGAAAATATGGCCACAATGGTCTGGTGGAACGAACTATCACAAGTGCAATGCATGGGTTCAAGCATTTACTTTTAAGAGGCACAAACAGATTTACCTTACCTCTGGTAACCTCAAGAGAAAGATGTTATAATCCAGAATACGCATTACACATAACGTTTCTTCATTTCCAAATGGGCAGAGCCGGTTTACGTTGGGAAATGACATAGGTGGAGGTCATGGTAAACAGAAATACTGTTAACCGTAAACTTACTTACATGACAAAATTTTAATTTATTTGATGAACCGATAGCCATTTAAAGGAACAAGGCTCTTATTTTACTTGTACTTCATTGAACTAGAGACGTTGAAAAATTTGGTGTGGACTGTGATTCGAATTCGTATCTCCTCTTTCGAGGATCCGAATCTCTCGGAACAGTATAGTTCAACCATTCAGTTCCTTTTCCCAAGACTGAAACATTCTCTAGATCTCCTCCAAAGCTAAGTATGTGGCTCCGTATCCTGATCTAGTACAAAATTATTCATAATTTCATTTCAAGCCCTATCACGTGAACACCGTCCTGCTAGTGAAAATTAACATGCAGCTTTAATGTCTGTTCACGTGTTGCCAACAACCTCTGGTTAAACACGCACACATCTTACTGTTGGTGAGCAAGCAACTGATACTTAACCTATATTCGTGGACGATAAAGAAGAACGATAGGAGTGCGGTTCGATTGTACTCAGGCACCAAAATTTGTATCCTTATTTTATGGCCTGGGTTTGAATCAGTCTTATGTGTGATAAGGTGTTCCCTGATATTTGTAGTATCGTGGTACTACTTTACATCTGGAGTTATTGCGATACAGATCAGTGTTTTCTAGTGGTGACTTGTTGTAATCATTTTCAATAGTCAAACTACTGTAGCAAGGAGCGATTAGAGGACCTAGTAGGCAGCTGCGTTGTGTAGGTTGCATGCGTATCAGGCGAAATGCAATTCAGGTCGTTCGGATAGTTTTGAGCATGACTGTACATTGCTCCACATAGCAATTCCCGCCTGCTTTTCCCATTCCATTGGAGTGTAGGCCATATATCAGTGTAATATTGTTACTGTGCAATTTGCTATTATTGTCAACTGTCATATGGCAAGAAGAAAAAAACTAGCGATATATTTACAACACAAATAAATTAACTATAAGTCTGCAAATATACCACATTATTTATTTCTATTTTCATGTATTCACATTTTTTTCCCAATACCTGGTTCTCAGCAACACTGGATAAAGCAGAAATACCAGTTTTTCAAGTTCTTCGATTCCCTTTTACTCTTTATACTGTTCAGCTTCCTTTGGGAAGAACATTCCTTGATTGTAGCAGTGGGCCTATTGAGGTCAGGAGGCACTGGTGAAACAGTGCACGATAAATTTGTTTTTAATCGGTTTTACACTTTTTTCTCCAATCAACATGGCGTTTAAATTATTATTTTGCCTAGGCGATTTAAAATTATTACTCTACACCATTAGCAAAACTAATCGCTTTCTCACAGTAATAATAACACTTTATCGCCACATCCAAAGTGTATGAATACAAGTATACAGCAAGAAAGAAACATGAGAATGTAGAATCGCATGAAGCCAATTGATACCAGGCTAGGTACAACAAAAGAAAAAATCCTTCTTCAATTTCATATTCCTTTCGAGGGTATCGCTAGCAGAAAATTTATGCGTGACAGCACAGTTTTTATATGTAGACATTCATGAATGTCAGCTTCGAACTTCTTTACGCTTTGATGATAGGTCCCTTCTTCGCTTCTTCCACAACTAAGCTAATTAACTTCTGACGGACAGCTCGATGGACATTTTCTTTTTCTTCTTCACTCAGGTCTAAGAGTTTTTTGAAACTGCCTTGTAACGACAATTCTGTAATTCGTTACCGACTTCTTCTTTTAGGAACCTTAATTTAGTAATTTAAGAACTGCATTGACATTGGCATGAATGTAGTAAACTAAATGCTCACGGTGCTACAAAAGACAGCGTTAGTTCTGTTTCAGCCCCCAGGCCATTAGTGGCTTATTTTAAACAAATTTAAATATGCAGTTGACTATGTCAGGTTGATACGAAGGTATATTTCCTGCTTGTTTTTCTCCAATAGCAAAATTTCAGTGTCTTTATTTTGTGACTGAAATGAGACCAACAATATACAGAAACAGGAGGACTGAAGAAGCGTAAACACCCTGTATTACTCTAGATCACATTTAGATTTCGTCGAATAGTTTTGGACGGTCCCTAGCGACTCCTCCCTGCATACCAGAGCAAAACTTGAGCTCGCACTACACATCACACTGGTCACGTCACCTTCAGTGGGGTTGCAGCGCCACGATAGTGAAGGGTTCGATCGTCCAGTGTGTGTGTGTCACTGGAGTCACAGGCTGTCAGGAACGTCATTGTGCTGCACATCGCACTGCAGATTGTTGTTTCCGATTGTGAACGCCCAAAAGAGAGGGGTGGTTTCATTGAAGCCCTTTATGTCGTTTCGTCAGGCGTCTTCATGTCGATTCGGTGTGACGGTGTTTTTGAAATGTTTTTCTCTGCCACTCATAAGAAAATCGCGTGATGCAGTACTGGGCATCGCCGTTCAGACCTTCATCGCAGAGGCGTCAAAGGGAAGGGTGAGATATTGGTGAGAGGACGTGTGACGGCCTTCCCACCGTGTGACACATCCAAAGTGGCGTTGGTCAGAAATGTGGTGAAATTCCGTTCGAATGTTACATCGTTAAGCAGCCTTACACTTCACATGAACTTTCGAGTTCTGGCCTTTTTTTCATATATGTCAATGACACCTTGCTTTTTGGGGGCCACTGAGCCAGACGTTGCGTCGCAGGGCGACACGCATTCACCCCATTACAGAGCGAAAGCTGTAGGCGCTTTGAGTAAAATTTCTAACTTCTGCGTCACGATATGACTCTTTAATTCTTTTGCGCAGTGTAGTTTCAACACATAGTAATGTTGTTTCTAATCTTCCTATGAAACCAGAGCGTTTCATAAAACATATAGTCCTACAGTGTGTCTGGATGGATTTATAAATGCCAAACAATTCTTCGCTAAGGAAATTTTCATCTAATGTGTGCCTTGATGCTTTATTCACGCAGTGCACTGTATGTGACAGACTTATTGCTGTTGTAGAGCTTTTTTTACATTCAGGCCTTCGTCTGTTACAAATGTTATTGTGCTTAGTTCCAGGGAAGGTACACCTATTTCAGACACATTTCGTGTGATTCCGTAAGAATATTTTCACTTGTCTTTGTAACATCTAGAAACGTTTTGTGAGTAGCACATTGGTTCTTAGTTTACAACGTCCTCAGTGGATACTCAAAACTGTACGTCCCAGTAAGATTATGTATTTTGTGACGTTTGTCAGTCTCAAGATCGCACTTCATAGAACAGTCGTTCTGGTCAATGGCTTCCTTTAATTTAGGCAACATCTCAACTCTCACTTCCCTGGCTCTATTTTTTATACGTCGAGACATTTCTTGGAGAATCAAGTTCTGCACTCATTGTGCCCTACTTGGCACCAGTGCTAGCTTAATCTTGTGAAAGACTAATAAACCATCATCAAGTGACAAAGCAGTATTACGCTGTTAATAAGTTAAGCTACATATTTTAGTTCAGACTGTGATGCATTATCTTCATTTCCCCGCAAACATATTTCTCACTGATTGTTTCTTTATCGCTTTTTGATGCTTTTGTTGACGTCGCTTGGATGACATTTTTCAGCATATGTCTCTTCATGCTCACGGTGTTTCCCCTCTATATCCCGAATTACTGCCAGCTACTAGAAGACTGCTGTTAATAGCATTTTAAGACCTACGCTGAATGTAAGGAAATATGCAACCTCAATTTAAAAATTTCCGTACGTAAATTGCTCCATGATGTTTGTTAAGTGTTACCAAGATATCTCCAACATCAATGCAAAAAGGGTATTGATCTGAGAATGCGATATTGATGAGTCATAGAATAAGTTGATGTCAGCTGACATTTTTGTAAGTTTTTCAGTACTGCTTCATATTGGGAACAACAAGTTTGAGGGGCAATGAAGATAATGCATCACAGTCTGAACTAAAAAATGTATTTTAAGTTATTAACTGCGTAATACTGCTTTTGATTTGCATTTGAACTAGACTTGTTACAGGATAAATATAAAATTGGTGCTTAAAAGATATTCGTGAACTCTCTTATTAAGCGCCCCAGAGCTATTTCCATGACTATATATGTGTGGTAAGCCGAACGTTTCAGTTTTACTTTAATACTCACCAATCGAAATTATGTTGTCATGGCTCTCTAAAATGTTTGCAGACTGTATTTCATATAATCAACTACTAAATGACACCCGAATCTAACCAATATATGCGATGTAATGACACACACACACACACAACACAGCTAAAAGAAAAGTAAATAAATTAACAGAATATGATTTTGGGAAGGGAGGAAGAAGATGTTTTGACATATTTTATTAATAAACAAGGAGAACTTTCCCAATGTTACGTTCGTCACAGCACAACGAAAGATACTGCTGGATTAGGAAAGATGTAAGGACAATATATTAAAAATACAATCTTTGCCACTGAAATGAAGTTATTTTGAGTATAAAACACATGCCTGTTGCTGATCATAATATACAAGTATAAATACAGATTTCTGCCTGTGAATGAAATTCAATTTTTGGTCAAAAATAAAACTGTACAATTTCTCAAAATACATAATATTTCAAGCACTAAGCAGACACTGCACTACTGTCTAGATTCAATTAGCAGCTTAACAAGGCTCTGATTCAATGGACGAATTTCATCATATAGGTAAGCAATTAGAGATGCTATGCTTATAAACACCTCATTTAACGTCAAGCAAATATATGTGTTTCTCTTCCAACTGACAGAATGTTCTCACACACAGTTTTCCCATACTGCAATTGATTCTTCCAGTTTATTTTCCACAACTATTAAAAACTTCAAACAGGCCTATACTTCTTGATGTTTTCATCAATAGGTATTATGTCATAATCGTGTGAATTATTGCCTACCGTTTTTGAAGCAGGTATAAAAACTCATCACTCTCCCAGTCCATTCCAGTGATATCCTCAGCTGATTCCTTGGAGAACATCTTCCAATCATAAATGTCAACTTGCCCCTAATTCTCCTTCTTTGTATTCCTCATAATCATTGTCATCATTAGCATCATCACTTGCTTCATGGTCATCACCAGCATTATCGTCTTGCCCATAGTTATCCTCTTCTTCTATCCCTGCAATATCTCCTCTTCCTACTTTTGTAAATATTTTGATGTCTCCGATTTTAATGTCTTTGCGTTTGTCTTGCTCTGTCTTTCTCCTTCTTCTTCTCCTTCTTTTTCTTTCCTGTCACAACATGCAGTTTCTAGGTATTATCCGAAATCTTTGTAAGAACTATACTAACTATTTCTTGCCAAGTTTCCCAACTTTAAATGTACTAGCCAGCTTAAACACTGCAGCTAGTTTGTGGACAAATTCTTTTATCTGACTTCAGCTGATAGGGAATCAATTCTTTTGACTCTCTAAGATCTGCTTAACTTGCCAAACTTCACTTTCTTCACCAGTATACAGGAAGCAAATATATGACTGTGACTAAATATTTAAAGATTTTTATATGTCAGCATTGCTCTGAGAACTTTGTTCAGTTTAATAGCACTTCGGTCTTCTCATTTATTACAGCTTCCAAATCTTAACTTATTTAAGTTTCTTAGTGCCTGATAACCTTCTTTTCCTTTTCTTTCTCCATGTCCATTTATAGTTGAAACCTCGACAGAAAATAATATGCCAAACAGGCAAGGGAGTGATGACAAATCCAAACCAATATTCACTGAGAACTCAAATAGTATGAACCAAAACCTAATAGTAAGTGTTTGGCACTGGAGATTAAACAGTATTCTATCACCAGAATATGAGGTGTGTATGTACAGTGTATGTCTGCAACTGGATCATAAATAGTATTCTGTATGTGGGTGACAGCTATTGGGGTGTGCATCAGTACTCACGCACAGATGTCAGCTAGTCTAATCATAAAATTGACGAAGCAAGTTGAGATGTATTCTGACAAGTTGTGACTTGTTCCAACAAGCAAAAGTGATTACCCAGCAAGTTGAGGCTTATCAAGAATATTTCAGTGGTTTACAGGCACGGCATTGGAAAATCCAGTGTTTCAATGAGAAAGGTGCTTATCATCTTCAGGTGCTTACAACTGTATTGCTGTTGAGACTTGCAATACATGCGCTGGTTCATTAGAAAAGTGTAGGCACCAATGGATGGGGATGTAACCTACATATGCAGATGTTTATCATAACAAACAAGTATAATTATAGGAAGGCAGAGACTGGAATACATCCAGCATTTGAGGATGTGGGATGCAAGTGCTACTCAGATATGATGAGGTTGGCGCAGGATAGGAATTCCTGGTACCCACTTCAAATCAGTCACATGACTGATGGTTTAAAAAAAGTAGTTACAGATCTCTGTCTTGTTTCAACATAGTTTTCAGTTTCTTGGTATTATTAAAATATGTGGAACATCATGTATCATGAAAGAACTTCCAAATTTTGCAACAAAATAAAACTATGTAATTTCTCAAAATGTGAGATATTTGAAATACAGAACATTCATGGCACTACACACAAAATACACATAAATTATAAGATCAAAAAGAAATATGTATGGCTTGTATATTGGCACTCCTAATAAAGGATATAAAGTTATAGCTTAAGTAGCACTTGTTAAGAGCCCAATTTTGATCGTTATACCACAATGTGCAGGAACAATGTACTTTCAGATGAATTGTCTATATTACTCACAGAAACACACATGGCTCACATATAGAAACTGACGAAGTAAATTATAGGTTAGTCATTGACCATAGTTTGAACTTCGTACTACTCATTTCTTTAACATAAATAAAAAGTAGTCCTATAACATTGCATAATACACATGCTGATCTTACTTGTAGCTTAAAGTGTACTTGTCCAGTTTGATCAAAGTAAAAAATGTTATTCCAATGACGTTGACATTGGCAATATATTATGATCGCATAAGCAGTGTCTGATAGCTCACCATTCATCTGTATATCTTCCCATGCTTGGAATTCATTTAGCATAGTAATATGATCAGAATACCTACTACCAGCATTTGAGTTTATTGATATGTCGAATGGTAATTTACATAATAGTAACAAAAGTCTCTGGGAAGGCAGAGTTGTTGAAATATTTCTCCAGTATCATCATGTTACCCAGTCTAGATTCAACTGGTAACTTAGCAATGTTCTGGCTTAAAGGAGGAAGTTCATCATAAATTACCTTATGTTTGTGATGTGCCCTTTAAAATCGGCAGGTTATTAACGAAACATAAAGTAAGGTGTGTCTTCCACCCCCCAGCATGTGCACAAATGATGTCGGGTCCCGTTAAAGACAACCTAAATTTAAGAAGATCAGGAATATATAACTTCCTATGTAAGTGTGGGAAAACACACGTTGGCCACACCTATTGCGCTGTTGAAGATATATTCAGTGAACATAAAAATCATTCAGAATTATGTTAGCGAGAAATATCTTATGTTTACGAAATAGTTACTTAGAATGATAAACAATTTTATTTTGATTGCAAAGTTTAGAGACACTGACTTCCTATCTCCTTTAGATTCTTGACACCGCATAAAGCATGAACCACAGACAGACAAAGATCCTGCCATCCACCTCCGCACACTGAGATTTTCAAATAATAATCTGAATTCATTATGGAATAGATTAAATTTTATGTCAGTATTTGGTTCACTATAAATTTCATTCCAGGTCATGCCTTGTAAACTGGCTTTGTAAACGTTCTTTCTGGAGTCATTAATTATTCTGATCGTCACTGAAAAGTATTAAAATCTGATTAATTTGGCTGCTCTGTGAATGTAATCAATACCATTTCTGCCTGCACATGGTGTAGGCATCCTCAGATTAAATATTTCCACATCTACATGTTATATGATGCTTGTCAGGAGGTACAAAGGCAACACCACGTCTAAAATTCGTAAAGAGTCTAGTCCTTTCAATCTGAGAATGTGTTACTGGGTGTTCATAGAACAAACAGACTTCTCCTAGCGTTTCTAAAAGTTTTTGAGTTATGATTTACGTTAGCAAGTACCAATTTGAGGGAGGATGACGGTAATAAATCAAACTGCTCACAAAATATTGTATACATCAATTTTAACAGCCTACTATTGCTTTATTAGTTAAATATAAACTAGACATATTAAAGGTTATGTAGCAAACAACCTTTTTAGGAATTCTGTGATGTTTGGTGATTGGAAATAAGGTGCCAAAGTCCTCTAAAACGTTTATGTATTATAATTCATTAATAAAATGCTAAATAATACCAAAATCTAATCAAAATGTATCTATGGCAGACGATGTCTTAGAGTTTCCAGTGCTGGTTCTCATCCTTTGCTAATTTGAAATATCATATCTCTGCTCTCTGTTAACCAGGCCTTTAGTTATCGTATTTCGATTGATTATTTAACACAGGAATCCCTGCGCGTGGAGGTGGACGGCAGGATCTTTATCTGTCTGTGGTTAAAGATCGTACAGTAGTGGCACACTACAAAATCCACTCAAAATTGTTAAGAAAAGTTATTAAAAAACAAGGAAAGTGCCCATTATTCATTGATCATTAATTGCATCAACAGAGTGAAGGATAAATGGTATGTAGTAAGATTTACTCATGAGGCCTATGAATGATGTGTCACATACAGAAGATATGTTTAATAATCGTTCTTAAACATATTGGAGGTTATATGCACGAACAGTTCAAGAAAACAATCGCAGCAGTATGTTCAAAAAGCAACTCTCATACAATTCAGCCACATCAATATATGCCTATTTCTCCTTCTGAAATTAGAAAATTGTATATTCTCTCAAAAACTGAAAGCTCATCTCCAGCAGAGAAGTAAAGATTTATTCCAATGCAATAAGCTGGTCTTATCTGAATGCATCACTAACTGAAGGCATTTTTCCAGAGAGATTGAAATATGCCGTTTTTAAACTTCTCTATATGAAAGGTGACAGGCTACATGTCAATAACTACCAAACTATTACATTACTGACATCCATCTCCAGAACTTTTTAGGTGATACAGTTTTTAACAGTATTCCAAATGAGTAACAGTAATATTATCAGTAAATAACACTGCGAATTTCGTAAGAGTTTCTGTACTGAAAATGTTGGTTACACATTCACTCACAAAGTTCTTGAACGGTTCAATAACAAAATAGAAGAGGTTGGATTTTTTCCATTACTGATATAAGGCATTTGAGTGTGTGAATCACAATATTGCCCTAGATGAACTGAGGTTTTATGAGATTTATGGTAAAGTCAGCTAATGGAATACAGCCAATGAATGTACAATTTCAGACCTAACCAAAAGATATCAGCAGGAAGTTGTACTTAGTAGCTCTACCAGTGTTATCAGGTGTGATCCCTCTAATTGAGGAGAAATCACATTTGGCTTTCCTTATTGTTGCTCATACGTGCAAACAACCTTCTGTCTGTTGTACAACAAGCAGAATAGTCTCTTCTTGTGAATATTACAATAACTGCAATCAAACCAAGCATACATACGCAGATAGAAGAAATGTTAAACAATGTGACACTGATTGTTTTTCTGTGAAATGTGTTACTCTCATTTTGAAGAGGCACAATATATTCAGTTCTGCACATCTAGAGATACTACACAAATAATAAAAGGGACAGGTGGTGAGGAAGTAATAACCAGGGTATAACCTTCAAAATTCTTAACTGCCATGGTGATAAGAGTTTAATCTTAGATATGCACATTTTGGAACTCCTGAAACAACTTACTTCAGCGACATTTGCACTTGGAATCACTGCAGATCTCAAGGAGAGACAAGTCACTATGTGGACATATTTTGTTTTCATTTTGCAACTTCGTGTGGAATAATGTTTTGGGGTAACTCATGTTTAAGAATGAAAGTTTTCATCGTATATTGGCTTGAAAATAAATGTGTTGCTCACCGGCAGTCATCTTGTAGACAGCTGTTTAAGAAGTCCGGTTTTTGTTTACTGCTTCACACTATATTTATTCTCTTCTGAAGTTTGTTACGAATAATTCGCTGCAGGTCGAAAGGAAGAATGATATGTCTAATTACAATACCAGGAGGAAAATGACATTCATTATTGTGCGTTAACGTTGTCTTTAGCACAAAACAGTGCTGAACAACGCTGCAATCAAAATTTTAATCTCTTACCCAGTTACGTAAAATGTCTGACAAACAGCAAAATTAAATCTGAAACAAACTGAAGAATTTCTTCTTGACAACTCCTTCTATTCTGTAGAAGAGTATATATTGTTGTAATGTATAAAAGGGTGTGATAGCAATTATTAACTGATATCACTACACTTTTATATTAAAAAAAATATTTGGCCATGCAATGAAACCTCCCGAGGAGAACACCCATTTAAGCCAACCTCCTTCCTAAACCACCATATTTATAATGAACGGACGTAAATTTCCATAAGACCAACGCATCTTTTTCCCCTTTGAGTTGATCACCCCTTTCCAAGCCACCGACTACTTTTTAACTAACTATCCCCACCCTTTAAGATGGCCACAAACAACCGTAGAAGATAGAATTACAATACTGTATTACTGTAAGATTTCTCGTTAAGAATGTGTCACAACAGTATCTAAAATTTCATTGTTATTTGTACTTCTAATAGCACATACTTCTGGTTTTTCCTGTGTAGTAAACAGTCATAGTTCCTTAAAATAAAATAAAACTTATTTTTCTTTCACTAGAACAGCGAATTTCTGTTATTAGATAGAGCGAAAAAGGAAAATGTCAGCATCAATTAGGGAGTGAGTTTAATTCTGGACAAAGTCAAATACAGAATACAACTGCAGATCCCTTCACATTTGTTAAGGAAAGGGAAAAGTAGTCAGCTTGAAGATATTGTACTATATTTACAAAATAACTTGTGACGTTAATATAAAATGACTAAATCCACAATAATGGGATTTATTATGGAAATGATCCATGGAATATTAAACTAACAAACTAACTGCCTAGCTTGCAGTCATCCAGACTGCCCATTTCTTTGTCTTGCTGTCTGTTTATCACAGTATTTTATCCAATATGTGTTTTCAGCAGTTATGATCTCAGTCAGGTTAGTTATAGTACAAAACGCAAATCAGGTGTAGGCATCAAGTTTATCTGCCTGTTTAGCATGTCATTTTTAACAACATATGACTAACCCCGAAAATAGCATTGATGGCAATTAATGTGAGAAATCAGAATCACGTCTTAGGCTTCAGTTATAACTGGTGTATGTGTTTGTGTGTGTGTGTGTGTGTGTGTGTGTGTGTGTGTGTGTGTACGCGCGCGCTTGTTTGTTTACATGTTGCTGACGTATTTCAGATTTGGAAATACTGCAAAATAAATCCTTTTTATAATTTTCTGAGTAAATACTTTTGAATATGATGTAATAAACATCATACAAATCAGATTCTTTGGACCTTAAACAAGATGGCTGCTCTGGGGTTACATCGTGTTTTCATTTTAATGTGCGCTTGAGTACTATGCTGTTTCATTTTAATGATATTGGCTGTGAGACGGAGGGGGGCGTTGGAGGGGGCATGCGTCATTTTACGTGATAGATACGATGAGCACTGCTAGTGACATGATAGATAAGGGGAGAAAGCTGCCGCGATCTAAGAGTTTAAATTTCTCGCCACCAATAGCAACTACAGTGCCATGACAACATCGTCGACTAACGGCAGAAGTTTAAACTATGATATATTGCTGCTCTATTCAGCAGAACAAATGTTTGTTACTGTTATTTCTAATTCCACATATTGGATGAAAGAGACAATTGTGGCCTGTGTGGGTACGTGTAATACCAGAGAGAGGAACAAGCTGGAATCCCCATTGTTATACTACTTACAGCTCATATCTTTTTCTCCTAAGTCCTGAAAATAATGAAGATAATTTTTTACACTAGAGGGCAAAAAAAGTAAAGCTGAAAATATGGTGATAATTATTCCTACAGTTGTTGCAAACTGAATGATAGTTTCTTAAGTAATTAAGAAACAGCATTCAAACTATTTGATGAAATCGAGGGAACGCCTTATCTAATGCCATTCGCAAAACTTATGTTCTGTTTTAATTTTTTGTAACTGTGACACGTGGTAATATTCCTGAACTTTCATCCGTGACTGGGTTCGTTACCTTACGAGCAACCAAGAAGTTTTAAATTAGACGACTAGCAAAAGAAATGGATAAGTTTTTAAAGTTTTAATCAACCACTGTTCAGATACTACACTGAAGAGCCAAAGAAACTGGTACACCTGCTTAATATAGTATAGGGCCCCCACGAGCACGCAGAAGTGCCGCAACACGACGTGGCATGGACTCGACTAATGTCTGAAGTAGTGCTGGAGCGATTTGATACCATGAATCCGTAAGAGTACGAGGAGGTGGAGACCTCTTATGCACAGCTCTTCTGAATTCTGGACGTGTAGGGTATCGCATTGTCCTGATGGAACTGTCCAAGACGGTCCAAATGCACGGTGGACATGAATGAATGCAGTTGATCAGACAGTGTGCTTACGTACATCTCACCTGTCAGAGTCGTATCTAGACGTATCAGGGGTCCAATATCACTCCAACTGCACATGACCCACACCATTACAGAACCTAAACCAGCTTGAACAGTCCCGTGTTAACATGCAGGGTCCATGGATTCATGAAGTTGTCTCCATACCCGTGCATGTCCATCCGATCTATACAATTTCAAACAAGACTCGTCCGACCAGACAACATGTTTCCAGCCATCAACAGACCAGGTCGGTGTTGAAGTGCCCAGGCGATGTGTAAAGTTATGGGTCATGCAGTCGTCAAGGGTATACGAGTGGGCCTTCGGCTCCGAAAGCACATACCAATGGTGATTCGCTGAATTGTTTGCACGCTGACACTTGTTAATGGCCCAACATTGAAATCTGGCGCAATTTGCGGAAGTGTTGCATTTCTGTCACGTTGAACGATTCATTTCAGTCATCGTTGGTCTGTTCTTGCAGGATCTTTTTCCGACCGCGGTGAGGTCGCAGATTTGATGTTTTGCCAGATTCCTGATATTCACAGTACACTCGTGAAATGATCGTAAGCGAAAATCCCCATTTCATCGCTACCTCGGAGATGCTGTGTCCCAACGCTCGTGCGCCGACTATAACACCACGTTCAAACTCACTTAAATCTTGATAACCTGTCATTGTAGCAACAGCAGCCGATATAACAATTGCACCGACCGTAGCGCCGTATTCTGCCTGTTTAGATTTGCCTCTATTTCAATACGCATGCCTATACCCGGTTGTCTGGCGCTTCAGTGTCAAAGAGGTATGTAAATAAAGCTAACGCGCTCTTATTTGCAATAGTGCCGCGCGGAGTGGCCGAGCGGTTTGAGGCGTCATGCACGGACTGCGCGGCCCCACCCGCCGCAGGTTCGAGTCCTCCCTCGGGCATGTGTGTGTGTTGTTCTTAGCATAAGTTAGTTCAAGTAGTGTGTAAGTCTAGGGACCGATGACATAAGCACATTGGTCCCTTAAGAATTCATACATTTGAAGATTATTTTTTTGTAAATAGTTGTAAAAGTAAACAGGGGAAACTTCAAAAAACCGATATCAGTGTTTAGTGCATCTCGTTCATTTAACATAAATGTCTCAAAACTAAGGAATTCGTACCTTTAAATAACCCTAGCTGGAAGTACGCCCAGGTTATTTCGGGTCTGTGTACTAGAAAGTAAATCCCGTCTGTAGCATTAATATATGATGCCCCTTCGTCACCACTGTAGCACCGCGACAAAAGGCACATTGACGTCTACGCGTCTTACGAGCGCAGCAGGCGCCCGCGGGCTCTCCGCACCCTATGCCCGCCGCCGCCTCCTACGCCACAGCAACTCGTGCCCGGGACCGAAAGCCAGGATGGTCAGCTCTGCTTCACAGATGTGTAAATTCCTTCGCCTCTTTATGTTTGTTGCCGTCCACTTACAGCGCTTGCGCTCACTGTTCTTGTGTTTCTGTTAACGTATACTTTGTTCATGAAGTACTGTAATTTAGCCTACAACTTTTGAAAATGTGTAAAAGTCTATTCCTAGGTATTTGTGCGCTGATAACATCATCCGTTGGGGTTGATACCGGTTATGTTTGTCCTTTGAAGGAAGTAAATTAACGCATTCTAAAAGGTGTATTACATATTTGTTTGCATCGTGGAAGTAGATCTGAAAGAGATATTAGTAAGTCTCCTTGACAGACAACGAGAGCAGCTGGAGTGGGGGTAGTATGTGTATTGCACATAGCAAGTTGATAGTATGGTAAATCAGCATATACATTGACAGAAAGAAACCGCAATACAAAAAAAAATTTAATGTAAACTAATGAAATTTCCGGAATGCGTAGTCAGGGTGACATATTTTTGTGATTAACATTGGAAGATCATAGGTTAGTGTAAGTGCGAGATATGCCATTGCAAATGTGAAAAAGTAGTACATTAATAACCGATGTAACCACCAGAATGTCGAATGGAAACACGAAAACGTGCATGCATTGTGTTGTACAGGCGCCGAACGTCGCTGTTTGGGATGAGCTCCATGCTTGTAGCACTTGACCAGTCAATACAGGGACAGTTAATGCTGGTTGTGTGGAATTGTCGTCCGACGATGTCCCATATGCGCTCCACTGGAGAAAGCTGGTGATAGAGCTCGCCAAGGGAACGTGTCGATACTCTGTAGAACATGTAAGGATACAACAGCGGTATGTGGCCTAGCGTTATCTTGTTGGAAAACACTCCGTGGAATTGTGTTCATGAATGGCAGCGCAATAGGTTGTATCACCAAATTGCTGTACAGATTTACAGCAGTGCCACGTTGTCTCTCAGGATTCGGTCTTCTTTTGACCGTACGTTCTCGTGAACACCGCTGCCAGCAATCTTGTAGAGTGGCTGCATTCCTGCCAAGACTTTCTGCAATACCGTAGAAAGAACGTCCAGCTCCTCATAGCCCTATTACACAACCTCGCTCAAACTAAGTGAGGTGTTCATAATGGAGTCTTTGTCGTCTTAAAAGCATTCTTGACTACCACCACCTAACCATGTACAATCTCAACCGTAATTAACGCTCATGATCGTTAGGGCTTTTATTTACAGTAAACCTGGATTGCATCCCCTTGCGCGACTGGCGCAAAATCTGCAGAGACATCATCTTTCAGATGTAGACCCACACCTACCAACTTATGTTAATTTCACGGTGTTGTGATTTCTTTTTTCGTCAGTGTTTACAAATGAATAGGTGTTACCGCTAAGTGGCAGTATCAAATGGAACTACACCACAAGTTACGAAAGAAAAAGCCACCTTTCTGCAATTTGTTGCTGTTTAGGATTCAATTGAAAATGTTTCATGCATTATTTCAATTACAAGTAGCAGTTGCACTAAATGGTATTTATCACATTTTCAGGAATATGATCATCCATACACTCTACTAAAAAATCCAACTGGTTTTCTGTCGAAGCTTGTAGAGGAAACGGGCTCAGCAATGGCAGAACAGCTGCGCTGCGTCGCCAGACAGGTGAGACTCTTCTGTGTCACGACTCCAGTTTGTCTTCATCTTAAGTGTGAAAGCGATACCACAACATATGTTTAATTTTTTCAGAGCTATACTCAGCTACAAGGTTTGGAAGAAGAATCAGATTGACGGACATGAAATTTATGAATCTTCGTCCACTGCCTCACATTTTGTTTGTACAAAGTGTTACCTGCAAGAACTGCCTGTGGAATGTACTATTTCCACGTTTCGCTAAACGAACAATTATTTCCAACGATCTCGGATGAGAAGTATTTTCCATGGACTGTTGTTTTGTTAATTCTCTTATGTTTCCCAGCAAATGTGTAATGACTATTTAAAACTAGATCAAAACTAGGTCTGAGTGTTAACATTCCCAAAGCTTGCTTTCACACATGTGGTGATGGCTATCTAGATGGTATCCGATGACATCTCAGTGTAAGGCATCAAATGTTGTATTCGAGTAAATTACTTACCTTATGATTCGTAGATTCAGAATATATGTAGCTTTCAGTGAACTGCGTATAAAAATGCACTTGAACATACCATCTGTAATTAATTTTTTAAAGGCATTAGGAGAGCAAGAAATAATCACAAAACTCATTCTGGACCAATGACAGCGGTTACATATAACAAGTCTTCATGTCAAACAATTAACATCTTCCATCACAAAGCAAAAGAAAAAGAAGAAACAACAAAATGCCCGTAATGTGAATCATTGCCTCATTTATTTACTGTCAAGCTGCAAGTTCATCTGGATGAGAAACAATTTTTTATGTCCTTTACAATGGCCCAATATCATTTCACTCCCATTTAGATTCTGCTTAATCATACTACAAACAGAAAACGAATTGTAGTAAACCGATAGCCGTCCAAAAAAATCACTGGTCAATACGTTACAATGCCTCTCAATTTCTGTACCATTACCTAGCTGTGAGCTGAACTGATTGTATCCAAATGGTACCAATAAAAGACATCTTAATACCAGTAACAGTTACTAGATCTTATTTTGTGAATAAAACTTACATAAATCTGACAACATAGAATATTTATAATGCAGACATGCAAAGCAGTGGATGTATGAAAGTCTGAATCCGCAACACTGGGAACAGCACTGTGTAGCATTTCACCACTCTTTCAAATCTGCTTATGCATCCAGCTTTAGTACCGACGTCTATCTGTTGCACACATATCTTATACATTAATAAACGACCTAAAGCGCACCCGATGTAGATCCTTGGAACTGATACATAAATTCGGAACACCTCAATAACTATGACAAATATTGATAAATTAACCACTATTGAGCAGCGACATGAGATTTTGGTATTTAAAATATTCTGTTTCGTTAAATGAATAATTCCAAGCTCTTCTGTCGATGTGATTATCAGATCACTAACACGCAATTGTAGTGATCAGTTGTTCGCACGTCAGAAACCACAGTAGACAGGAATGGCTCCACAACAGAAAAAATGGTTTACAGGGGCAGCTCCACGCCAGAAACCACAGTCTATTGGGCATCTCCACAGTAGGAAACACAGCCTACAGAAGCAGCTCTGCGCTGGAAATGGGTTGTACAGGGGAGGCTCTGCAAGAGAAAGTGCTGTCTAAAGGGCAGCTCGGCAGCTAAAGATGTGGTCTCGAAAGATGGCTCCAAGGTAGAACCCACAGTCAATGGGAGCAGTTCCGTAACAGAAAACGTGGGGTGTAGGGGTGTCATCTTTCCAGGAAACGCAGACTTCAGGGTTGTTTCTACAGTGGAAAATGCAGTCTACAGTGGTGGTTCCACGGCAGAAAATGCAGTCTACAGGGGCAGCTCTGTGGCAGTAAATGTAGTCTAGAGAGGTGGCTCCAGAGCAGAAAACATGATTTACAGGGTCAGGTCTGTGGCAGAAGTCGCTGCACCTCTGCCCCACCAATATGTGGACAGGTACCTCACTCTGAGTTTCCTCATTATATGTGTCATGTCACAAGATTCAGGTTGAATTAAATGGCGGTAGCATCCCCTCCTCATCCAGGAGGGAGTGTCCATGATGTCTCACCTTCCAGCAACACAGATAACAAAGCTCCCGTCGTCTGTGAAGAGCAAGATTTTAGCTGTTCCCTAAAGTGACCTGGCAGACTGCACCTATTTCTTGTGGTACATGGGTTATAAAGGGACTCCTCATACACAGCTGTCAGTCATCCGGTGCCCTGACGGGGCTGTTCTCTGTGGTACCCTGCGGACAGTTCACCACAGGTCATGCTCTCCACTGCGCCACCTCACCGCTATGCAGTTGCACTGTGATTTCGAGGATAACGTTTGTTTAATACAATTATAATGTCACATCTTACAGTCTCACGTCACTACTTTACAGTCTACTGTTTACTGAGGTACTTATTAAGACTTTTGGGTGTAGACAATACATTCACAGTCTGCTTTGAAAAATGGACTCACTTGGCAATGTATGTCTGATGCACTTTTAGTCAAACAATACTGTTTAAGAAATATGGCTAAAATATCATATTAAATTGTAGACTTTCAGGCCGGAAATATCATGTCCATTATAATTATCCGGGCTGTTATGCCGTCGTCGGTTGATGAATTCTGTGTTAATTCCCAACGTTTGGAAGACCACAAGGGAAATTGTAGAAGAGGAGAAACGGAACGATCAGCTGTTGCGGAGCATGCTTTCCACCCAGGAAACCACAATATTCGTTTCGAGGACATGCGAGTACTAGCGGCCACAAGCGGATATTACGAAAGGCTCTATAGGGAGGCAACTGAAATCGCTAAACACCCTAATAATTTCAGTCGACAGGAGGAGAGCGTGAAATTAAACGGTATATGGATGTTGTTGTTGTTGTCTTCAATCCTGAGACTGGTTTGATGCAGCTCTCCATGCTACTCTATTCTGTGCAAGCTTCTTCATCTCCCAGTACCTACAGCAACCTACATCCTACTGAATCTGCTTGGTGTATTCATCTCTTGGTCTCCCTCTACGATTTTAACCCTCCACGCTGCCCTCTAATACTAAATTGGAGATCCCTTGATGCCTCAGAACATGTCCTATCAACCGATCCCTTCTTCTAGTCAAGTTGTGCCACAAACATCACTTCTCCCCAATCCTATTCAACACCTCCTCATTAGTTATGTGATCTACCCATCTAATCTTCAGCATTCTTCTGTAGAACCACATTTCGAAAGCTTCTATTCTCTTCTTGTCTTAATTATTCATCGTCCATGTTTCACTTCCACACATGGCTACACTCCATACAAATATTATCAAAAACGACTTCCTAACACTTAAATCAATACATGATGTTAAAAAAATTTCTCTTCTTCAGAAACGCTTTCCTTGCCATTGGCAGTCTACATTTTATATCCTCTCCACTTCGATCATCATCAGGTCTTTTGCTCCTCAAATAGCAAAACTCCTTTACTACTTTAACCGTCTCATTTCCTAATCTAATACCCTCAGCATCACCCGACTTAATTCGACTACATTCCATTATCCTCGTTTTGCTTTTGTTGATGTTCATCTTATATCCTCCATTCAACACACTATCCATTCCGTTCAACTGCTCTTCCAAGTCCTTTGCTGTCTCTGACAGAATTACAATGTCATCAGCGAACCTCAAAGTTTTTATTTCTTCTCTATGGATTTTAATACCTATTCCGAATTTTCCTTTTGTTTCCTTCACTGCTTGCTCAATATACAGATTGAATAACATTGGGGAGAGGCTACAAACCTGTCTCACTCCCTTCCCAACCACTGCTTCCCTTTCATGCCTCTCAACTCTTATAACTGCCATTTGGTTTCTATACAAATTGTACATAGCCTTTCGCTCCCTATATTTTACCCCTGCCAACTTCGTAATTTGAAAGAGAGTATTCCAGTCAACGTTGTCAAAAGCTTTCTCTAAGTCTACAAATGCTAGAAACGTAGGTTTGCCTTTTCTTAATCTAGCTTCTAAGATAAGCCATAGGGCCAGTAATGCCTCACGTGTGCCAATATTTCTACGGAATCCAAACTGATCTTCCCCAAGGTCGGCTTCTACTATTTTTTCCATTATTAAACTGATAGTTCCATTTTTTCACATTTGTCAACACCTGTTTTCTTTGGAATTGGGGTTATTATATTCTCGTTGAAGTCTGAGGGTATTTCGCCTGTCTCATACATCTTCCGCACCAGATGTTAGAGTTTCGTCAGGACTGGCTCTCCCAAGGCCGTCAGTAGTTCTAATGGAATGTTGTCTACTCCCAGGACCTTGTTTCAACTCAGGTCTTTCAGTGCTCTTTCTAACTCTTCACGCAGTATCATATCTTCCATTTCATCTTCGTCTACATCCTCTTCCATTTCAATAATACTGTCCTCAAGTACATCGCCCTTGTGTAGACCCTATATATACCCCTTCCGCCCTTGTGCTTTCCCTTCTTTGCTTAGAACTGGGTTTCCACCTGAGCTCTTGGTATTCATGCAAGTGGTTCTCTTTTTTCTAAAGGTCTCTTTAATTTTCCGGTAGGCAGTATCTATCTTACCCGTAGTGAGATAAGCCTCTACATACTTACATTTGTCCTCTAGCCCTCCCTGCTTAGCCATTTTGCACTTCCCGTCTATCTCATTTTTAAGACGTTTTGTGGGGCGGCGAAGAAGTTGTCGGATGAGTTGTTTGAATGTTCATTTCACGTAACAGACTATTGCCGATGCAACATATGTGGGACGGCGAAGAAGTCGTTGTTTAATGTTGAATGAAAGTTGAACATTGCCACCTTAAATCACGCGAGCCTGGCAACTAATTTGGTGGCCAGTCAGAAAGCGAAGGGAAACTTACTGACCTTAGTTCCCAGTCTGCACGGCCACATTCCTGTACAGCCCAGCTAAACGAAAAATATCCATAGTTCTTCACGGGATTAGGGCTGCTTCAATAAAATTTAAAGTTCCAAACAAGATTTTATTATCTTAAAGGCTCACACAAATTACTCGAAACTTCTGAAAATGCTAAAGACATTAAATATTGTTAATTCAGCCAATCGTTTAATAGTTCAGAGGCGACTTCTACAGCAAGTTCCTCCCGAATAGTTCATTACTCTAACTAACGGTGCTCTGTTAATAGTTCGCAATAATGTTAAAAAAAAAGATTAATGCTCGCCTTAAAAGTGGAGTTAGTCACCACTTGCCACGCGGAATTATACTTCACACGGACGGCACAATAACAGTTTGTTACCAAAGTCTAAACGATCCAGGACGGTGTACAGTCCTCGCGATTTTCAATGTCCGTTTACATTGCTAAGTACGCGCATGTCACAGCCCGCTATGACGTCACCCGAGGCGAGGCGCGATCGGACGTTAAGCTCGCGTGGACTAGGCGTTGGTCTAATGCGGAGTGAGCTTCCTACTGCCTCTGCCGCTCTTTTTATATAGCTCCGGCGCGTACCGCCAAGAGAGCATCTGTTCTTTCCGTTCCTATGCAGATGCCTGTAGCCTCCAAATGATCGCTATCTCAGGCACATAATCTTAAATATCACATTTAATAATAGCTTTACAAACTTCTCAATTTTTGTATACATACATCTGAGCAGTACAGAAGCACGTAGAAAATCTCAGCCCGCTAAAATTAAAACTTTACTCTCTAGAATTTTTACAATGGAACTAACGGTAGATTGTTACCTCTGAACCATAGCTTTATCAAGACTTGTATCAGCTGTTAATTATGCTACAAGACTAAAACTTGGTGTAGCTTTGTTAATTGTCCTATCTGATCATTGGTCTTAAAGAATTTGTTTTATCATTAAAATTTAAAGTACTTAATCTATAATGCTTATGTACATTTTACTCACAAAAGTAGTTTTTACTAAATTACTAAAAAACTAGAAGAGGTAACTGATTGTGGTATTTCCATTATTATTATTAGGGTGAACTGAAGCATCCTACCAATTTTCAATATTGTAGCTCTATTATTTCGCGCCTCTGATTTTTCCGAAAAACGCGGATTCTGGAGTCAATTTTAGTTTTATGGTTTTGGAAACCAGCACCACTCATTAATGACTTCTTACTGCACCTTCTCACCAAATTTTGGCTTCCTAGCGTCATTATTTAGCGCCTCCTATTTTTCTTTCAAAACGTGAATTTTACGTAAACTACTAATTTTATAACATTAAGATTTGTTACCTGAAACATTATTACATAGAACTATACTTTAACAAAGTTTTACACACAAATCTTAATTTTTACTTTTATGTTAAATGTGGTGCAATACTATATGCAGGCGCGTTACGATGACGTGACGCTACTAGCAGTGAACTAGGGTAAGTCCCGTGCACTCGCTCGCCTCTGTATCTTATACATGATACAGCGCTTGCTTTGCTTCATCACCCCCTTTTTAATTTTCGTGAAAATCTATTTTTGAACAAAATTAAATTTCTAAAAGAACAAACAAGCGATGGATTACTTTAGTATACCTCTTTCAACTTAAGTTGCTTCTTCTTAGGAAATTCCTTATTACTACATACACAAAATAACCATACTCATATACACATAGAAAACCTAGTACAGAAGACATTCACAAATTATTTACATACATTTACATGGAAATATAAATTTTTCAATGGTTACAAAATAGTTATCTTTTTTTTTCTTTAAAATCAGTCTCTTCCTGAAAAAGAAAATACACACGACTTTTATCACTGCAACGCACTCACATTTTTCTTTTACTATAATACTCGGCACTGTGGTGGGTGTCCTATTGTAACACTCATTTAATTTCACTGATTGACAAAATTGTGGGAGGAAATTGTATTCACTGTGGTTTGCGTCTCTACTTCCAATCTCCCTACCGCTTGTTGTCAGTCATTCATGCAGCCTGCATGTCCCTGAGAAACAGACAATACAGTCTAAGTTTCTGTTTTCAACTTATATCTAAGGTAGGACAAAGTACATTTTATAGTTTATATTCTGGCACTATTTTACTAATTGTGAAGTTGTCAGAAAGACATTTAGCACTAAGTCGTATCTGATACAATAGCTCCTACTTTCTTCTTTCATAAATAATCTTTTAGGTTCCTAAATAGTGAAAATTCTTTTAGCAAATTAATATATTAAGATCTTGCATCAACTTAGAAAATTGAGTAACCTTTTAGTTTTAATGTACTCTGGCTTAATTATCGTATGGATTAGTTCATCAAAGAAGTCATTTGCTGACCAGCACTTTGCTTTATTGTATGAATTACTAAAGAAATTAGTTATTTTCAGTATACCGATTCCAAATTTCTGCATTTTCCAATATTTGTGTGTTTCTGTTGTCTGTTTAACTATTTATTTGCCTCAAGCAAGATTTAGCGTTTTTCACCATTTCACGAGACGTGAGGGAATTATTCTTTAATACTACATCATTTACTTCAATTTACTTACTTCACTTCTTCACCTTATTCATTTTCTCCCTTTTCCTTTTGCCAGCCTATTGACGTCCTGTTTCTATATATTTGGTGCGATCCTCACACCACTTCCACACATCTCCATTTATTTAATTCTAAAACGCCATTGCTTGCCTCTATGAGCATTACCTTCTTACGCTGTTTTCCTTCAGACAACCTTATTTCTAGCAACATACTACCTTCTGCATAATCTCATGGATTATTCATATTCATACCGTACTTCGTATACTGCAAAGTGTCTCTCTTAGTTGTAGTTTCTAACCCTTTACAATTACATGAAATATTTTAATTTATTTATTTTAGCCATGTTTGCCTCTTATTGGTACTCAGACTTTTGTTTTGCCATTCACTATGCAGATCCTTACTAAGAATACTTAAAACCTAATAGCATATATACAACATGAAGACATATGTGATTCTTACCTGTTATGATAGACCAGAAGAAGGGAATGAAACTTGAAAAGGAAATAAAGTTTCACCCAGCTGGGACTGCACGGTACGCCAAACCGTGTATCCGCCAAAGAGTGGCAGACTCCCTACAGTAATTAATTACTGTTAATTTTAAATTCCTTTAGATCCACAATATTTCTTAGACCTAGTTCTCTCTTACTCTTTGGATATTCCAAACGATAGGCATTTGCATGAGGTTTACTTACTATTCTAAATGGTCCATGATATACATGCATAAACTTTTTAGTTTCTGCAGAAATTTTCTTTGATTTTTCTTTTGTTTTGACCAGCACTAGCTCACCAATTTTAAAACTAGTGGGGGAAGCCCTTGCATCATGTATTGGATAAGGCTTCTTAAAAAATACCTTCCCAGGCTTGATATTAAAATGGCATTCATAACCTTTAACTTCACCAGGTGCGTTTGAGAATACATTACTATGCTTAGTTAACACACTCTTTAACTCTGATCTTTGTTCGCCAGCAATTTGCTTTGTTGATTGTACCTTTTCCTCTATTTCCTTTAGGATGTGTCTCTCTTCAACCTTAGCACTTTCCTCATTCTCACTGAAAACCAAATTTTCCTGCAAGTATCCTTTATTCTTTATTACTCTAATAGGCAGTTCCCAAGTTTCATTACTACCGCCTATATGACTTCCTATAAAAGATTCTCTTATCACTTTAGAGTCAGGTAAAGTTAAAATTAAGTTGTTCTGATCAAAATTGATCTTTCCCTTGTACTTTGATAAGAAATCAGTACCAATCAACATATCAACACTTAAGCCTAGCACAATCAAACAAGGATGATCTATTACTACGTCATTTATACCAATGGGTATCAAAGCTTCGTGTTGAACTGGTCTAGAGACTTTTCCAGTAGCACCTATAATCTTTAAGCCACTTACTCTCATAACTGTTAACTTCTCTTTATTGGGTATGGTGTCAAAAAATGTTTGTGATAAAGCACTTGCTTCACTGCCACTGTCAAGCAGACAACGCACAGTGACTCCTGATATGTTTACTTTGATAACAGGGTGAGTTATTTTACATTGAACAGGTTGCTCACACACCTCGTCTAATAAATCTCGTTCTATGTTCTTCCAGCTAAAGTAATTCTGATCAGTTGCAATTACATTTACATTTACATCCTGGGGCTCATCATGCTCTATAATCTTAGCTGCTTTCTCTAATCTGTCCACTAACTTTAAATCGAAGCATCTGACGACTTTTTCTACTTTTGTTTGCTGCACATCAGCCAAACTATCCTCTACCTCTGAGCAACTGCGTCCCTGCGCAATATTGCTGTTCATAAGAATGTCGTCACCTTCAACCATTTGTGGCACGTTTACACAGCTACTAGATTCTTTCACCTCGTTACTATTTCTACCCCCTTCATTCATCATTTCCTCCTCTCTAAAGTTTTGCAGTACTGATTCTACTTCTGCTACTTCTACTTCAGCTTTTAGATTGCCATTTTCCTCGAAGATGTAAGCTTTTACTTCATCATTATTCCCATCAGACTCAAACCCATTATCTATTTCTTCCCCATTATCTACCTTGAGTTCCTGTTCTTCCTTGACCCATTTTTCTAGTGTATCCAAAATACTATCCACTATTTTGTGAGAGTGGCTTAACACATCACTGGTATTATCTGTATTTATTTCGTCATCCATGTTGTCTGTCTGTGTATGTTGGCTGATTGTCTGTGTTTCCGTTACTGGCTGTGTTACTGTTACCGCCTGGTGAGCGCCAGTTTCCTCATAGACGGGATTTAGTTTCCCACACGCGGCCTGTTGTGTTCATCTGTGACACCACTAGATATAGTAGCATCATGACTCCCTTCTTGTCTTAATGGCATAGTATTCACTTCTCCACTTTCGTCATAGTAGTTGTTACGAAAGCGTGGTGAGTATCTACCCCCTCTTCCTCTGCCACGGCTTTGGTTTCGATAGTTTGTTTTGGTGTGCCTAACTTCCATATTTCTAACGTTCACGTTTCCATTATTTTGTACGTGATTGTTAGAAGATTTGTTATTCTGCTGCACCTGCTCCTCAGCAGCAGCTACTCTTTCCACTCTTTCCAGATATTCAATAAATTTGTCTATATTATCTCTAGGGGCGGAAATGATCCTCTTCTGCCAGTACCACGGCAGCTTACCTTCTAAACCCATAATGATCATATCTGGCTTCATCTTTTCTGTCAAATGTGACAGTCTTGAAACCCACTTCCTAGCGAAATCCTTTACTGATTCACGCCCTGGGAAAAACTTCTTACCACTCCAGAATTCCCTTAACACATCATTTTGTTTGTTATGTGACCAGTATTCGTTGAGAAATGCAGACTTAAATTCAGATAAAGTTTTACATTTGATCATTACATCCGCTGACCATCGCAAAGCATCACCTGACAAATGACTTCTTATAAATGAAATTTTTTCTCTTTCTGACCAAGTGTTGGGGAGAACATCCTCAAAGTCATTCCAAAATTCAAGAGGGTGAATGTACTTATCAGGATCAAAGCGCAAAAACTGTCGACACCTTATAAAAGCGGCGTCAACTGAAGTCACATGCTGTACAGTAGAATGACTAGAATTAACAGAGGTTACTCTATTTTCTAGGTTAGCAATGTTAGTATTTAATTCCTCTACTTGTGACTCTACTGCTTCTATCCTGGCAGAACATCTTTGTTCCACTGCACCACGAATTTCGGTACAGGTTTCTTTTACTTTCTCAATGTTTTTCTGACAAGTATCTACTTTAATTTGTACCTCTTTAACTTTGTCAGAGCAAAGTTTGGACTCGTTGCTCAATCTTTCGGACAACCTCACTTCCAAAAGTTCATCTGCCTCTTGATAATTTTTTTGAATTTGATCTATTTCACATTTGAAAGTACTATGCATTTTAGTTAACTGTTGCCCTACTTTTACTTGAATGTCATGATGAATAGCATCTATCTTATAATTCAAACTATTCCATTTTGATTGCAGTTCTTCTTTTAGTTCTTTATTACTATCCTCAATTTTAGCCTCAATTTTATTTTGGTTTGATTCGAGTTTGGCAAACAGTATTTGCATCCAATCCGGAGCTTCTACCTTGATACTTTGTTTCTCTTGACTTGACTGAGCTGGAGATATATTGAGCTCAGTTTCACTACCTGACAAAGTTAGCAACTCTACTGGCTCCCTTTTGACTTCTATTTCACTTATTGATTGCATCCCTGCACTCTCATTTAAATTAAAGTCATAATTTACTGGTGACAAATTACGTTCTAGTTCAATATTTGAGGGATTAATGGAACCATCCTCATTAAACTCAATTCCTGATCCTGAGGATTCTTGGTCAGAGACCGGTTCCCTTCTGAAATGTACACTACTTTCCATATCTTTTAGTTTGTTAGCAGCAGTTAATAAATATTTTAAAAGTCTTTGACTTAACTTAAATGCTTGATTTCGACGAATGATGTCGTCGCGGTATACCAGCAATCGTGATGCGACGCGTCGCGACGTATTGAAGGCAGCAGCAGCAGCTGTAGCGTCGAGTACCGCCACAGAAATCGCCTACTGCAATAGCTCCAGGGGGGGGGGGGGCAGCAAGGCACCGTTGACCGCTCGGCGCAGCCGGCAGCTGTCTCGCAGATCAGCGCAGCTCCGCGATGACGCACCGTCTTCCTTTAGTCTCAGCGCCGTCGGCAGCCGCGATCCAGCATCGTCGCCTTCCTCACCATCGTCACTAACCAACGTACAGCGGTAGACACTTATTGTTTATACACTACACCCGCCTTTACTGGTAACACTGTTCCCACACTAGTTCAATTCAGTGTCCTGTTATTGCCTACCGAGTTCGTTAATTTATACCAATCGCTTTCACACATCGAGCACTTTTATTTGCTTTTAATTCAGTTTTCCCGGCCGATAAGCACCATATGTGGGGCGGCGAAGAAGTTGTCGAATGAGTTGTTTGAATGTTCATTTCACGTAACAGACTATTGCCGATGCAACATATGTGGGACGGCGAAGAAGTCGTTGTTTAATGTTGAATGAAAGTTGAACATTGCCACCTTAAATCACGCGAGCCTGGCAACTAATTTGGTGGCCAGTCAGAAAGCGAAGGGAAACTTACTGACCTTAGTTCCCAGTCTGCACGGCCACATTCCTGTACAGCCCAGCTAAACGAAAAATATCCATAGTTCTTCACGGGATTAGGGCTGCTTCAATAAAATTTAAAGTTCCAAACAAGATTTTATTATCTTAAAGGCTCACACAAATTACTCGAAACTTCTGAAAATGCTAAAGACATTAAATATTGTTAATTCAGCCAATCGTTTAATAGTTCAGAGGCGACTTCTACAGCAAGTTCCTCCCGAATAGTTCATTACTCTAACTAACGGTGCTCTATTAATAGTTCGCAATAATGTTAAAAAAAAAGATTAATGCTCGCCTTAAAAGTGGAGTTAGTCACCACTTGCCACGCGGAATTATACTTCACACGGACGGCACAATAACAGTTTGTTACCGAAGTCTAAACGATCCAGGACGGTGTACAGTCCTCGCGATTTTCAATGTCCGCTTACATTGCTAAGTACGCGCATGTCACAGCCCGCTATGACGTCACCCGAGGCGAGGCGCGATCGGACGTTAAGCTCGCGTGGACTAGGCGTTGGTCTAATGCGGAGTGAGCTTCCTACTGCCTCTGCCGCTCTTTTTATATAGCTCCGGCGCGTACCGCCAAGAGAGCATCTGTTCTTTCCGTTCCTATGCAGAAGCCTGCAGCCTCCAAATGATCGCTATCTCAGGCACATAATCTTAAATATCGCATTTAATAATAGCTTTACAAACTTCTCAATTTTTGTATACATACATCTGAGCAGTACAGAAGCACGTAGAAAATCTCAGCCCGCTAAAATTAAAACTTTACTCTCTAGAATTTTTACAATGGAACTAACGGTAGATTGTTACCTCTGAACCATAGCTTTATCAAGACTTGTATCAGCTGTTAATTATGCTACAAGACTAAAACTTGGTGTAGCTTTGTTAATTGTCCTATCTGATCATTGGTCTTAAAGAATTTGTTTTATCATTAAAATTTAAAGTACTTAATCTATAATGCTTATGTACATTTTACTCACAAAAGTAGTTTTTACTAAATTACTAAAAAAAACTAGAAGAGGTAACTGATTGTGGTATTTCCATTATTATTATTAGGGTGAACTGAAGCATCCTACCAATTTTCAATATTGTAGCTCTATTATTTCGCGCCTCTGATTTTTCCGAAAAACGCGGATTCTGGAGTCAATTTTAGTTTTATGGTTTTGGAAACCAGCACCACTCATTAATGACTTCTTACTGCACCTTCTCACCAAATTTTGGCTTCCTAGCGTCATTATTTAGCGCCTCCTATTTTTCTTTCAAAACGTGAATTTTACGTAAACTACTAATTTTATAACATTAAGATTTGTTACCTGAAACATTATTACATAGAACTATACTTTAACAAAGTTTTACACACAAATCTTAATTTTTACTTTTATGTTAAATGTGGTGCAATACTATATGCAGGCGCGTTACGATGACGTGACGCTACTAGCAGTGAACTAGGGTAAGTCCCGTGCACTCGCTCGCCTCTGTATCTTATACATGATACAGCGCTTGCTTTGCTTCAGTTTGTATTCCTTTTTGCCTGCTTCATTTACTGCATTTTTATGTTTCCTTTCAGCAATTAAATTCAATATTTCTTCTGTTACCCAAGGATTTCTACTAGCCCTCATCTTTTTACCTACTTGATCCTCTGCTGTCTTCACTACTTCATCCTTCAAAGCTCTTGAAAGTTAAGGTTGAAGTACCTAGCCTGCCCTGATATCCTATAATATTCCAAATTTAACAGACAGAAGCAATATATTGCACCAAAACCATAGGCCCAATGTCTGCCCAAATCACAAATGGACAGTGAAAGCCTTTTAAGTTTTGTGAATAATGTAAAATGTTGTTGGTATAACTTAAATTTTCTGACTGAAAAGAAATCATGAAATGTAACTACACAAACTAGTCTCTTACTGGATGAACTCCTGTCACCTTTAAAACAAATTCCACATGACTGGTAATTTTGAAGTCGCTGAAAAATTAAATTTCGAGCCTCCATTCAACTGGTTCCTCAAATAAAACTTATTGATGCCAACAATAAACTGTGGGTGGGTGGTCACATATTTCACTTATGCTAGTTCAATATTAATAAGTTGAAACAATATATTCATACCACAACGCTTATTATGTAAATATAGTTCACAATCAAAGCTAATAAAAACAACAGCCATAATTTTTTTATTGCTCTGTTGCCAACCTACATATGGAAGGCATTCACAAAAACGTAGGCATCGTCAGATACACTGAACTTTCTCAAAACTAGCTCATGTTGAAAGATCATTTTCCATCTCTTAAAATATGTATATAGATATGCATCTTTGCACCAGTTAAAGGGATGTCATATCACGTAACTGAAGTATAAACATGTAATTCATTGTAGAATTAACCTGTCTGATAGCTACAACTATCTTAATTTCAATTATTTTTAATTCAAACGAGTTTTACTTTGTATATTAAATTAAACATAATGTATATGGCACAAATCATATTTCAGTCATCTATTCCCTCCACAGCATGTTTTGTCTTCTTAGCAGAATTGTATAAAGGTAATAATTACGAAATATAAAACAACTGTGAAATTATTTGTAAAACGTCTCAAATTAAAGGAAATTTTGGCTTATTCCAAAACATGTCTCAGACTTCCTATGTCTACAGCATATCTGAATCTGGAAAATTTAATACTGTGATTAATAATTTATTAATATTGGTTCATTTGAGGCATTTGTGTTACAGTGTCATGTGTAAAGCATAATCTTTTGTTCTCTAACTTTGAATGAATGTATGAATGAATGTTACTTTTGATGACAGTCATTTAATTGATTTTCAGTATTGCACCATAAAAGCTTTCGTTATTACATGACACAATTTTGAAATAAACAAAAAACAATTGGTTCCTTGTAAAACAAATTATCCTGTTATGTTCTTTGACGGTCAAAGGGCTTCAATTCATGGTAGAAAAATATACGTTGGTAAATTTCACTGGTTTCAACATTCTAAACAGGAATTTTTATACAGGAATCCTAAAACACAGATTCACACTGCTTGTATGGTATGTATACAACCTGCCAGGTTAGCTGAGAGGGCTAATGCGTTGCTCACTGGAGTCAGGTAGGCGTGCCAGCCCTGGATCAAATCCTCCTGGCAGATTAAAGATGAAGGCCGGTGTGCTGGCCTGCCTGGGTGTTGGTTTTGGCGGTTCACCACATCTCACAAGGTGAATACCATGCTGGTCCCCACATCTCACCTCAGTTACACAGCTCACAGACATTTGGAAATGTTTTCACTTTTTCACGATTTACACTAGATGCAGACAGCTGGGGTACACTAATTCCATCATGGGGAGTTTGAGGTGGCCACAGGAAGAGTATCCAGTCCCCCTCTGCAACTAACACTGCCAAATCCGTAGTAACAGAGCCAACCCCACATTGAAGTGGGAAAAAGGCCCGAAGAAAATGACATATGTTATCCATGAAATCAGAGAGTAGTGAGCACTGTTGTATCGTTGTTATAAACATGTTTTATGTACAAAAAACAGAACTTAAATAACAGCAATTTAGAATAGGGTCAAACAGTCTGTTACTTGGTGTTGTGATTGGCTTTTCTTCAAAAACTGAAAATCGATTGTGAATTCATATCACAATAGCCCCATAATATTTTACAAGTTATTGGAGAATTCTGTCAATATAATATAATTCCATTCAGCCAAATGTATAATTGTGCCTCTAGTAGACAGTATGTGCCACAACCACAACAAAGTCTGATTTCATGACAAATAATCAAACAGCAACCATGTCCCTTCTCACATGAAATGGAAAGGAAAAAGTGCAACAAATTATTAAAATAATTTGACAACATATGGGCGAAGACAAGCAAAAGTATATGCATGTCAACAAAATATACAAATTCAAAATTAGATGTGTCTTAATTCAAATTTTCATAGATTTATCTTTACAAATGCTTTCAAAATTGAAATAGTTTCACAAAACATTTCATCCTCTATGTCACCCTTGCAAGGGTTGATTTTCCAAAAACGCTGAAACAGGCACTTTTCTGTTTGTAACTAAGAATTCAAATACCAGTTTCCATAAATGTAGCTTAATAATGACTTGTCTTTTAAAAACCTTTCATTCCCACTTTCGTCTCCATAGCATAGTGCTGAATTTCCAAAAGTGTTGAAACATGTATTTCTTTATTCCTGATCAGGAAACCAAATACCAGTTTTTGTATGTCCAGCTTCAAAATTGCCTTTATAGCGACACATTCTGAAAACACCTTTCAACCCCCATTTCACTCCCTTAGCAATGAAAATTCGAACTATTCCTTCTTAATGGCACATACAGCATAGGATCAGCACGCTCTGCTAATTTCAAGTGTTTATCCTTAGTGGTTTGGGCTGGGCAATGATGAGCCAGTGAGTGAGTGAGTGAGATAGTCAGTCAGATGGGACATTGCCTTTTATGTATAGAGATTTCAGTAACACTTTCTTAAAACATAAATGAAATATAAATACATATGATTGTGGATCTGGTATTGAAGTCGCTGCATAAAACAATAATTATGAGAGTTTAAAAATTCACAATAATATCAGGCTGACATGAAATTAATAATTATGAGAGTTAAAAAATCACAGTAACATCAGTCTGACATGTCACTACAATACTAACTCTTAAAAATAGTTCACTGCACATAGCAAGGAATAATTTGAGAATACCAATTTAAAATATTTTAAAAATTTAGTGCATCAGCTTGCTGCTGTCTTCAGGTATCCGGTTAGTCCATGTAATGGATTTCACCACAGGTTGACTTAGCACATGTCCTTATTGCTACATCATTTTACATCTCACCAATAGTGTGAATCCTGTCCACGTTCTGAGTTTTCCATTAAGTGGTCTTATTATTTATCCTTATCGCCCACAAAATCGAATTTATTTCTTATAATCGTAGCAGTTTGGGAGCTAACATCTATGTTTGTGTGTGAAATCCTGGAACTACAGAAAGAGAATGGAGTACCAGCAGAGTTAAAGTATTTTAATTAAAATATCACAGAGAGTGGCACTCAGTGATTGTGGATGTAATTCAATGTGCCTGTTGGTAATAAATTCACATGCAAACTACAACATAACATTCAAGTATACATTCATTTCATTTTCTGCTGCATTATGTTAACTTTTATGACTAAATGTTAGTATACATATCACTTTTTTCTTGAGCTTCATTAATTTACCATATAGCTAAACACCATACATCTGTTACATAAGTTCCAAAAGCATAATATAAATTATCTGCCAATAACGCTGTTTATTTTCCAATGTATCGGAAATAGTCTTTCTCCAGCTTTCAGTGGTTGTACTACTTGTAGTTTTTTTAAGTGGACTGATAAATTTCCAAAGTACATCGAAAATTACACGAATGTATGACAATCTTCCATTTAATTTTTGCAGATGATCATGTAAATCCATCACTAGCTGATGTACCAATTTTCGAGAGTAATACTTTTCATAATTCCCTGGCTGTTTTTATTTGCCCCGTTTTCTTTTTGACATCTGCCACAACTTTTTAATAGCTTCCTAAATCTCTTAGCTATATAATAAAAGTAGACATCCCACTGTAGCATTTGTATACACTTGTGTCAGCCTTAGTGTCCTTAGCTTCCATGAGTGTATGCAATCAACTCATCTGTGTACCCCTCATGGAAACATAAATTCTCAATCATCACTCTCCTCATTTGTTTTTCTGCTTAAGATCCTCTTACAAATCTTGTAAAACTTATTTCGCTTCTCTTGGCTGTTTTTAAGATCTTCATTTAGGATATCCAACATGTCTTCTTTGCAAGTCCTTACAAACTTCCCTCATTATCTGTTCGTATATTCAGGCTCCTTGTACATTATTATCTGTACTGCACATGACAAAACTGCTCATCTCCTACTGGAAACTTCAACGAAGCAACTGCTACCTTCTTCTCACTTCTGTGAATGTATTCGTTCTTTTTATTCAATTGTTGCATGAGTAAGGCAAACTGGGCAAGCCAGTCATCAAATAATCTACATTCTGACAGATATTTTCACGCCTTATGATCTGAGTCCTCGCCCCATGAACAATGGACCTTGCCGTTGGTGGGGAGGCTTGCGTGTCTCAGCGATACAGATAGCTGTACCGCAGGTGCAACCACAACGGAGGGATATCTGTTGAGAGGGCAGAAAAACGTGTGGTTCCTGAAGAGCGGCTGCAGCCTTTTCAGTAGTTGCAAGGGCAGCAGTCTGGATGATTGACTGACCTGGCCTTGTAACAATAACCAAAACGGCCTTTCTGTGCTTGTACTGGGAACGGCTGAAAGCAAGGGGAAACTACGACCGTAATTTTTCCTGAGGGCATGCAGCTTTACTGTATGATTAAATGATGATGGCACGCTCTTGGGTAAAATATTCTGGAGGTAAAATAGTCCCCTATTCGGATCTCCGGGTGAGGCTACTCAAGAGGATGTCGTTATCAGGAGAAAGAAAACTGGCGTTCTACGGATTGGAGTGTGGAATCTCAGATCCCTTAATCGGGCAGGTAGGTTAGAAAATTTAAAAAGGGAAATGGATAGTTGAAGTTAGATATAGTGGGAATTAGTGAAGTTCGGTGGCAGGAGGAACAAGACTTCGGGTCAGGTGACTACAGGGTTATAAACACAAAATCAAATAGGGGTAATGCAGGAGTAGGTTTAATAATGAATAGGAAAATGAGAATGCAGGTAAACTACTACAAACAGCATAGTGAACGCATTATTGTGACCAAGATAGATACGAAGTCCACACCTTCTACAGTAGTACAAGTTTATATGCCAACTAGCTCTGCAGAAGACGAAGAAATTGAAGAAATGTATGATCAAATAAAAGAAATTATTCAGATAGTGAAGGGAGATGAAAATTTTAGTCATGGGTGACTGGAATTCGGTAGTAGGAAACGGGACAGAAGGAAACGTAGTAGGTGAATATGGACTGGGGCAAAGAAATGAAAGAGGAAGCCGCCTGGTAGAATTTTGCACAGAGCACAACTTAATCATAGGTAACACTAGGTTCAAGAATCATAAAAGAAGGCTGTATACATGGAAGAAGCCTGGAGATACTAAAAGGTATCAGATAGATTATATAATGGTAAGACAGAGATTTAGGAACCAGGTTTTAAGTTGTAAGACATTTCCAGGGGCAGATGTGGACTCTGACCACAATCTATTGGTTATGAACTGTAGATTAAAACTGAAGAAACTGCAAAAAGGTGGCAATTTAAGGAGATGGGACGGGGATAAACTAAAAGTACCAGAGGTTGTACAGAGTTTCAAGGAGAGCACAACGGAGCAACTGACAGGAGTGGGGGAAAGAAACACAGTAGAAGAAGAATGGGTACTTTTGAGGGATGAAGTAGTGAAAGCAGCAGAGGATCAAGTAGGTAAAAAGACGAGGGCTAGTAGAAATGCTTGGGTAACAGAAGAAATATTGAATTTAATTGATGAAAGTAGAAAATATAAAAATGCAGTAAATGAAGCAGGCAAAAAGGAATACAGACGTCTCAAAAATGAGATCGATAGGAAGTGCAAAATGGCTAAGCAGGGATGGCTAGAGGACAAATGTAAGGATGTAGAGGCTTATCTCACTAGGGGTAAGATAGATACTGCCTACAGGAAAATTAAAGAGACCTTTGGAGATAAGAGAACAACTTGTATGAACATCAAGAGCTCAAATGGAAACCCAGTTCTAAGCAAAGAAGGGAAAGCAGAAAGGTGGAAGGAGTATATAGAGGGTCTATACATGGGCGATGTACTTGAGGACAATATTATGGAAATGGAAGAGGATGTAGATGAAGACGAGATGGGAGATAAGATACTGCGTGTAGAGTTTGACAGAGCACTGAAACACCTGAGTCGAAACATGGCCTCGAAGCAGACGACATTCCATTGAAACTATTGACTGCCTTGGGAGAGCCAGTCCTGACAAAACTCTACCATTTGGTGAGCAAGATGTACGAGACAGGCGAAATACCCTCAGACTTCAAGAAGAATATAATAATTCCAATCCCAAAGAAAGCAGATGTTGACAGATGTGAAAATTACCGAACTATCAGTTTAATAAGTCACAGCTGCAAAATACTAACGCGAATTATTTACAGACGAATGGAAAAACTAGTAGAAGCCGACCTCGGAAAAGATCAGTTTGGATTCCGTAGAAATGTTGGAACACGTGAGGCAATACTGACCCTACGACTTACCTTAGAAGCTAGATTAAGGAAGGGCAAACCTACTTTTCTAGCGTTTGTAGACTTAGAGAAAGCCTTTGACAATGTTGACTGGAATACTCTCTTTCAAATTCTGAAGGTGGGAGGGGTAAAATATAGGGAGCGAAAGGCTATTTACAGTTTGTGCAGAAACCAGATGGTAGTTATAAGAGTCGAGGGACATGAAAGGGAAGCAGTGGTTGGGAAGGGAGTGAGACAGGTTTATAGCCTCTCCCCAATGTTATTCAATCTGTATATTGAGCAAGCAGTGAAGGAAACAAAAGGAAAATTCGGAATAGGTATTAAATCCATAGAGAAGAAATAAAAACTTTGAGGTTCGCTGATGACATTGTAATTCTGTCAGAGACAGCAAAGGACTTGGAAGAGCAGTTGAACGGAATGGATAGTGTGTTGAATGGAGGATATAAGATGAACATCAACAAAAGCAAAACGAGGATAATGGAATGTAGTCGAATTAAGTCGGGTGATGCTGAGGGTATTAGATCAGGAAATGAGACGCTTAAAGTAGTAAAGGAGTTTTGCTATTTGAGGAGCAAAAGAACTGATGATGATCGAAGTAGAGAGGATATAAAATGTAGACTAACAATGGCAAGGAAAGCGTTTCTGAAGAAGAGAAATTTTTTTAACATCATATATTGATTTAAGTGTTAGGAAGTCGTTTTTGATAATATTTGTATGGAGTGTAGCCACGTGTGGAAGTGAAACATGGACGATGAATAATTAAGACAAGAAGATAATAGAAGCTTTCGAAATGTGGTTCTACAGAAGAATGCTGAAGATTGGATGGGTAGATCACATAACTAATGAGGAGGTGTTGAATAGGATTGGGGAGAAGTGATGTTTGTGGCACAACTTGACTAGAAGAAGGGATCGGTTGATAGGACATGTTCTGAGGCATCAAGGGATCACCAATTTAGTATTGGAGGCAGCGTGGAGGGTAAAAATCGTAGAGGGAGACCAAGAGATGACTACACCAAGCAGATTCAAAAGGATGTGGGTTGCAGTGGGTTCTGGGAGATGAAGAAGCTTGCACAGGATGGAGTAGCATGGAGAGCTGCATCAAACCAGTCTCAGGACTGAAGACCACAACAACAACAACATGATCTGAGTACACAACAGTGAAATATCCTAAAACGTATTACCTCATTTTAAAAAAGGCTGAATATATGCACAATTCCTTGTCTGTCATTATTTATGCTCTGTGATACTTCGCCAATAATCTGCTATAATCTGGTTCTGAATTCTTTAGTTTGGAACAGTTCTGCACTGCGCCTTTAAAATGTGGCACCTGCTGCTAAACAAAATGGCAATGACAAATATGGCTAATTAACTAGTTTACTTTTGCACAAATCTTCCTTTGTTTAGTTAGAAGCAGCCTCAGAATCTGAGTTCCATGTCCATCGCTCTTTCACAAATTTTCTGTAAAAACCATACATTCTTAAGTATTATTCCAGCAGCTTCTTGTTTTGGGTGCAGAAATTTGTGTGATTGCTTTGATTTTGTCCTGGCCTGACATAATCACTTTACTGATTATCAACTGTCCCAAAAATTTTATTTCTTGTTTCATAAATTCATATTTTGCAAGTTGCTAAGTCACATTCCTTTTTTTCAGAGCCTTAAATCCCTCTATAAGTATATTTCAATGCTCAAGCACTCAGAGGTCGTTATTAGGATATCAACAAAACAAACAGTTTATATTATTATTAATTCAGGTCATAACACACAGACTAATCTTGAAATAAATTCAATTAGAGAAATATTTAGTCCAAAATTACTACTTTCTATTAATAATGTTGACCACTAAAGAGGAATGCAGTGTACTTCCTCATATCAAAAGCCATTGACACTTCATGGAATCCTGGTATAAGATCAACTAATAAAATAAATATTGTGCTGTTGAACTTTGGAAGCCGTATATCCACATTTTAGGGCTTGTCTGCTTGTATGATAATTATTTTATCAGTTGCCTAGCATTCAGTACTGATCTCAACCATTCTTCTTTTCAACTACCACCAGTCGAATGTTGTATTCTCTCTTGCATCTCTATATTACAGATATTTCCGTCCTTTGTAGCTTCCTCTCTACAGCATATATTTTTGATAGTGGTACCATGTATTGTTTGATAAAAAAAATGGAGTATTTAATTTCACTTTTATACAAAATGTATAGTTATTTACTTGACCCTGGATTAATTCTTATTTTCTGTCCTAAGTCCTTGGGTTTCTTCAAATTTATTATCAATTAGTTCTGCCATCTGATTCTGAAAATAGATACAAGCATTTGAATGCAATCTCTATATTCTTTTATACTCTCACAAAACCTTCCAGTGCGGCCAAAATCTGGCTGTCTGTGTACTAAACAGTCAAATATTACTTATCCTACCTCCACAATTTCCATGGAATTTATTTGTTGTTTTTGAATTCTCTAATTGTCTATTTAGTCTAACAAAAAACTTTTGATAAACTAGAATTCAAAATACCTGTGTTATCAAGCCCTTATCTTTTACTTATTGCTCTGACATCATCATCATTCCCATACCAATAATCCGTTTCCACATCACCGTGATATATCCTCCTGTCCATCACTACTCTTAGTTTATTATCATAAATCTGACAAATAAGTATATGTTTTCTTTCCACTAATCTGGATACATAATTTTACATAAAATTGCTGCTGCGCAGGATTAGGTGAGCGGTCTAAGGTGCTACAGTCATGGACTGTGCGCCTGGTTCCGGCTGAGGTTCGACTCCTCCCTCAGCCATGGGTGTGTGTGTTTGTCCTTAGCATAATTTAGGTTAAGTAGTGGGTAAGTTTAGGGACTGATGACCTTAGCAGTTAAGTCCCATAAGATTTCACACACAAATAAGATTTGCTAACCCCTTTCCAGCTGTTCTTGTTGTGGAATTCTTAATGCCGATACAGCCAAAAATAACATGGTATTACTTCCCAATTTCGACGTTACCGTTAAATGTTTCTAAACCCTCATTTACTATATATATTCCCATGTAATTACCAACTCCCTCTACTGCAAATAGTGTTCTGCAGAGGGGTTGTTTCATGTTTCCGAGCAACTGCACCACCCTTGCCATCAGTCTCTAATAATACTCTTGTATCTTTCATTTAGTCATTATCAAAAGTTTCCCAGGGTCCCTAACCAACATTTTACTGCATATCCCAGCGAATTCAACATTCGTTTTATTTTCTTCCCTTGGCCTCACTACTTCTTTCCTCACGTAAAAATAGACTATTCTTTGTTTCTCAATTACATCTCTTATGTCACTTCATTTTCCAGTAAATTCAATTTCATCAACTCCTCCATTCAATTAAATCATAGTCCATCAGCACTGTAGCTTCTTTTGTTTTATGTTATAACAGTTTGTTGCCATGAAACGTATCACTGTTCTGCTCTGTCTCCATAACTTTGCACTACTTAAGGATTTGTTGCTACACAGAATTCTCCACTTCGGCACTTGCCTGGTTAAAGGTACTTAGAAACAACTCCTTCTCCCAGACTTAAGCCATAAAACTCTTGCTGACTATTTCAATTTTGCTGCATTCTCTCCACAAACGCGTTTCCAGAGCATAATGTCATTTAACAGATTAGTCATGTAGCATTTGTATACAACCTATTTTGCATCACATCCCTGACTGGTAGTTAGACACAAGCAATTAATGTGCTAACATCTGTGGCCTCTAAATTATTTGCATCTATTGCTCCAGCATTGTGGTCTTAATATGGATCCTCATCAGTTATCCATATCATTAGCATACTGGATACACCAATAGTTGTTTCTAAGTTTTGGTTCCTAAATCCATTGTTTTCCCTTCTTCCTGCTGGTCAACAATGCTACATGATCATTTCATTTCGTTTCAACAGGTCTGTTTCCTCCTCTAACTCTGAAATTTCGTCGGATGTCGCTCTTTTGGCCTCTGCCTTGAAGATAATTTCCGGAGTTATTGTCCTTCCACTCTCTATGGAACTGCTATGTGGATGCCATTTCCTATGATGTTTCCTCACAGTTTTAAAGGGCTTGCATTTCTGTTCCAAGACACCACCCATCCTTTAAAGGTCATCTGAAAACTGTTCCATTGAATTAAAGAATGCATTCACTAAGTTGCACTGTAAACTCTCAGACAGATTCCTTCTCAGTCAAGACTCCAAGTATCGTTTAATGATTTCTGCAGAATTTTTTTCATGCGTCTTTTTAGCCAGCCGGCAATCCACGCAGTCCAACACTCTGCTTCCCGAGCTGGAAGGCATGCCCGTCCGTGGCAAGAATCTGCCTGGAGGATTAGTGTCGAGGTTGAGTGTGCTGGCCAGCCTGTCGATGGTTTTTAAGGCGGTTTTCCATCTGCCTCGGTGAATGCGGGCTGGTTTCTCTTTTGCCGCCTCAGTTACACTATATCAGCGATTGCTGGATGAACACTTTCTCCTCATATGTGTGCACCATAATTACTCTACCATGCAAACATTTGGGGCTACACTCGTCTGCTATTAGACACTCTCCAGGGGTCCACTGGAGGCCAAACTGTAGAATAACCCTGGATTCGGTGTGGCGCGGCGGTGGGGTCGGTAGACTGTTATGTCCTGTTGTAGGGTTGTGAACCGCTCAGGCCTGTGACCAGACAAAGTCTCTCTGTCTTTTCTAGGTCCCCAGTTTAATACCCACAATACACACAATGCTTCCTTTACCTTCCAGATTATGTGATCTGCATACTGACTAGACTTTCACAAGGCCAGGAACGACTCGAGAACCTGTGGAGACTGACTAACAGGAGCCTTTGGGACGTGAACACTTGGTTGACAAATATCATCATCATTCCTGTGCGCTAGCATTGCATGTACGCCATAGGGAGGAGTATCAACGGCCGAAATCACTGGATGTGATGGAGAAAAGGGCGTAAGGCAGGGCACCAAGCCCAGCAGATGCTTTAGCTGTGTGAAAGCATCCTTACAGTCAGATATTCACATGCACTGAATGTCCTTCTTGCGCAACTGGCTGAGCAGATGCATAATGTGGACAGCCTGTAGAAGGAAATTGGAATAATTATTCACCTTTCAAAATAAAATCAGCAGCTCCTGTTAATTTTTTGGGATGGCACAAAGAGCCAATAGCAGATATGCTGCAGTCAGTCTGCTGAATTTCTTCTCTGTTGAATAAGCGTCTGAAAATACTGGTATTTGTGTAAGTGACGCTTGAGCTCTGCTTCACACAACATAGTACAGGGGAACCAAGACGAACATGCTTTTGAGTGTTAAACAAAGAAACCATAGCTCCAGTGTCCACCTGGTTATGAACATCCTGGTTTGTAATCGAGACGTTGATAAACAGTGCCAGAACGATCGCTCTGAGAAACAATTGCCTGTAGTTCATACACTATCACTTGATGCTTGTGGGGAATGGCATCTGTCTGTCCCAACCACTGACGACAGACACTTTGGAGACGCTCATTTTCCTCAGAACTGATATAGTATGGCCAATAATCTGGTGCATATACACTCCTGGAAATTGAAATAAGAACACCGTGAATTCATTGTCCCAGGAACGGGAAACTTTATTGACACATTCCTGGGGACAGATACATCACATGATCACACTGACAGAACCACAGGCACATAGACACAGGCAACAGAGCATGCACAATGTCGGCACTAGTACAGTGTATATCCACCTTTCGCAGCAATGCAGGCTGCTATTCTCCCATGGAGACGATCGCAGAGATGCTGGATGTAGTCCTGTGGAACGGCTTGCCATGCCATTTCCACCTGGCGCCTCAGTTGGACCAGCGTTCGTGCTGGACGTGCAGACCGCGTGAGACGACGCTTCATCCAGTCCCAAACATGCTCAATGGGGGACAGATCCGGAGATCTTGCTGGCCAGGGTAGTTGACTTACACCTTCTAGAGCACGTTGGGTGGCACGGGATACATGCGGACGTGCATTGTCCTGTTGGAACAGCAAGTTCCCTTGCCGGTCTAGGAATGGTAGAACGATGGGTTCGATGACGGTTTGGATGTACCGTGCACTATTCAGTGTCCCCTCGATGATCACCAGAGGTGTACGGCCAGTGTAGGAGATCGCTCCCCACGCCATGATGCCGGGTGTTGGCCCTGTGTGCCTCGGTCGTATGCAGTCCTGATTGTGGCGCTCACTTGCACGGCGCCAAACACGCATACGACCATCATTGGTACCAAGGCAGAAGCGACTCTCATCGCTGAAGACGACACGTCTCCATTCGTCCCTCCATTCACGCCAGTCGCGACACCACTGGAGGCGGGCTGCACGATGTTGGGGCGTGAGCGGAAGACGGCCTAACGGTGTGCGGGACCGTAGCCCAGCTTCATGGAGACGGTTGCGAATGGTCCTTGCCGATACCCCAGGAGCAACAGTGTCCCTAATTTGCTGGGAAGTGGCGGTGCGGTCCCCTACGGCACTGCGTAGGATCCTACGGTCTTGGCGTGCATCCGTGCGTCGCTGCGGTCCGGTCCCAGGTCGACGGGCACGTGCACCTTCCGCCGACCACTGGCGACAACATCGATGTACTGTGGAGACCTCACGCCCCACGTGTTGAGCAATTCGGCGGTACGTCCACCCGGCCTCCCGCATGCCCCCTATACGCCCTCGCTCAAAGTCCGTCAACTGCACGTACGGTTCACGTCCACGCTGTCGCGGCATGCTACCAGTGTTAAAGACTGCGATGGAGCTCCGTATGCCACGGCAAACTGGCTGACACTGACGGCGGCGGTGCCCAAATGCTGCGCAGCTAGCGCCATTCGACGGCCAACACCGCGGTTCCTGGTGTGTCCGCTGTGCCGTGCGTGTGATCATTGCTTGTACAGCCCTCTCGCAGTGTCCGGAGCAAGTATGGTGGGTCTGACACACCGGTGTCAATGTGTTCTTTTTTCCATTTCCAGGAGTGTATGTTGGTGTGCTGCGAAACAGTCGAGATATTACATGACACCGCATGGCTTACACCAACAGGAAGCGACAGGCTTTTCAGAGGCGAGTGGGACACTCGAAATCGACGGGTTACGACGTCACCATAGGGGAAGAGACTTACTAGAAATCCCAAGGCTGCGGCTGTGCCACTGCTATTTATGGTCAAACCATTAGGCATACACTTGCTGAGTACCCTATTATGAAAGAGTGTTCAATTTTCACGATGTCGTCCAGGGTTGCGTATTTAGGTCGGGAGTTAATCAGAAAAAAATGTTTCAGATCAGAGAATCTGTACATGATGTTTTGGGCAAGCCAGGTTCAAACAAACGTAACTGCAACGTTGACTCAACATCTGTAAGTCCCACACCTGCAAGCAGAATGACGGATCAGGTTGCTTATTGTATTGGTGGAACTCGAGGCGTGATGTAACTACATGGAATCATGGCGAATAATAATCAAACAGCAACAAACACATTTTCTCGAAAGTGAGTGGAACAGGATCGGAAGTGGAGATAATTTTTTTTTAGTATGAAAAGTCTCCAAAGAAGCCCAAGAAAGGAAGAGCGGCCATTGGAGTGCATCATCTGAAACCCCAAACGGGTGAAGCGCTATCTCAGCTGCTGTAAATACGTGTCGGGACACGCGTTTGCGTCGTTAAACGGTGGTAACGCAGTTGGGCGGCTCTCTGCCTGAAAGCGTCCACAGCCTGGGTGGGCTGGGAAGCCTTAACCTGTAAGTCAGTGGTTCTCAACCTGGGGGTAATTACCTCTGAGGGGTAAAATGAAATTTTCTATGGGTAAAAACTAAACGATTCGATTCTGTTTCAGTCACGAAACTAAATTATTTTCAAAAGATTGTTACTATTCTCAAAATTTTGTGAGACTCTAATATTGATTATATATGTTATCAATAAATACTTTTTATCAATTAGCTATAGGGTGGACTGTTTTGGAAGTCAGCCTTATGCAAACACAATTAGTTAATTTTTTTATATGTACCCAGACAGGTTTCGACACTAATGTTTCATCTTCTGTGGGACAAATTTTTATTTCTGTAGAGTACAATGTCACAGTTGTAATAATTTAACTGCTGAAGGCCTAAGAAATACAATATTTGCAATTTGCTTCGTTTGATTTATACGTTCACCTTAGAATTATATCGCTAACCAAATTGTATTATTATATATCGACTTTAGTGCTCGTTTTCGTCGTATTTTTGACAGTGTGTGACCTGCAAATTAGCCACGAAGAAAATTATTGCGTATTTTTTGGAGAGCTGTTCTGAGCTTAGAGGTTATGTACGTTTCTCCACTTACATTTCTCGTCCTGTTTCGTGTCCCTGGTTGGTGTCTCAATCAATTGCTATTTAGTGCATTGTTTTCACTCAGTTTTTCACAAATTTCCGCTCACCACTTCACCTTACACGCACTTACACAAAATGTGACGAAATGTTATCTCAGCAGACATTTCTAACAACAGACTCAGTGAGAAGTGTTATGTTATTGTCGTTGCTCACTTGTTCATCGTTGGTCTTGTGTTAGTTACAGCGCTGACTTGGAATGTGTGTGTGTGTGTGTGTGTGTGTGTGTGTGTGTGTGTGTGTGTGAGGGAGAGAGAGGGAGAGAGAGAGAGAGAGAGAGAGAGAGAGAGACAGTGAGATGGAAAGAGGAGTGGGGAGGGAACCAAGAAAACAGAAATTTTTTTACTGTTATGTTTTTTTGTGGGCAGTCACCTTTTTATAATTCACTTTGTGTTCCAAACAGTGTTTTGTTGCACAGTGTTGTATTTTCATTCTCTGTATCATTGCTATGTTGACCTTGGAACAAAATGCACTCCACTTACGCCTTGGACTGCGTCAGGTGAATGTTCCATCGGTCATGGATGAAGGCCATCTCCATCTGGTGTCATAATCCAAGGCTCCCCTTATCTATCACATTACCAGCTACACCATCCCCCATTCCTACAAGTGAACAAAAGTGTGACATTGAAACGAAACAGCCATTCATCTTTGTAGTTTAGAGATCATTTAAACGAAATGTCAATTCACGCTGTAGCCCCTGAGCAGCGAAATACAATGAACAGGTGTAATATGCTCCTGTTGCTCGCTACCACCAACAGATCTCTAAAACCTGTTTGTGAACTCTCAAATTGTACATGGAAGGGCTATTTCCATGCCTCAATACTTAAGAAAACAAATGTGGATAAAAATTAATCCTGAGTCGGTAGTTTTTATGCTTATGCTTGATGCTTGGTGAAAGACACAGTGGGACTTCAAATTAAGTGTCTGCACATGTAAATGGTGCTATGATGTTTGTCAGATGTTATAACGGTATCTCCACATCCAAAATACGTCGAGAGTGTTAGCATTTCAAACTGATGCAATGCTACTGATAGTTCATCGAATGAACTATGATCAGCCAGTCTTTTTACAAGATTTTTTAGTTGTGTTTTACCTTAAAAAGCACTATTTTATTCACTATGAAAATAATGCACCCTGTTTTACATTAGAAAAATATAGTGAATTCTAATAACAGCTGACTTACTAGTTTCAAACGTTTCATTAATAGGGCGATGCTTAATAATTCAGATTGTAAGCAGACTATACCTCATATAACGAAATAGCATTCACATTTATTGAGATACTAGCAATGGTTCAAGTATCCAAACCTTACATGCAAAATGAACATCTATATTTTTCACTTTTAAATTTTCATTTTTAAATAATTCTGGTGGTGTTACTGCTATATTCTTATCAATTAGAATCTGGATAACACTAATATATCAAAGCACCATTTGAGGTACCCAGTTTTATCATATCAATTCTTAATTGAATTATAGTAACTATTGTATGGCTATTAAAATGAGTTAGAAAATGACCAGTTGAAAAACCTTATATTTTAACATCACAAACTCTAACAATTATTTATCTGTTTCATAATTAACACCTGTTAGTAATTGTTTGAAATAAATTAATTAAGAAATAAATTTTAATATAACAATCAGGCTCTGGAAAACACATGTTTTGACAACATAAAAGTAGAAGACTAATTCTTCTATTAACTTTTGAATTTTTAAATATTACAGTAAATAAATGAAATTAATAAAATCTTTAAACCAATAAAGGAAATAAAACATTTAAAATAAAAGTATAAACTATTTACAAGTGAATTATGTAAAATTATCATAATGGAGCTGAGTTAAACTCCTCTAACCCAAATAAAACCTAAAGACATCACAGCAAGCTTAATAGGAGCCACAAAAAATAAAAATTAACATGTAATAACATCAAGGCCGATAATATATTAAAATATTCTAGTCTGCTGTGCTAATAAAATAAAAATAAAAATACTTGCACCATATTCAATATTTACACTGAAACTACATCTGATTCTTAATCCACAAAATTAAACTGAGTATTATTAGTTTCAGCTAAACATGAAGCAAAGCAGTCTATAGCCAAAGAAAAAGAAATAATACTAAATCGATAACAAAATTTATAGTTTATAAAATTAACTATATATCAGAATTACCAACTAAGATAATTAAAGATAATAACTTTGAAACTCTAATGTCATATGAAATAGTTTGAGGAACAGAAAGTAAAGAGTCAAATAAAAATATCTGTCAGAAAGATGTAGACAGTTTTGCAGATTTTCGTTACTCTTGTTGCCATGTATCAACATTTAGTTTCCATATCGATAAAAATCCTCTTAGACACACATATTGATCTAAACAATGTTATCATATTTGCAACCTCATTATGGGTATGTGAGAACTCTTTCTGAGCAAAACAGCATAGAACTCATGAGTGATTTTAGTGTAAAAAAAATCGTATTTTAAACAGGAACTGCATTATAGATCGACCAGTTCCAACTTTCGAAGCACAGGGGCGCTTTTAAATAAAAAAAGCGAATGTTCTCGGAAATAACTTACAAGCAGATGTAAAATATCAGTGTCCTCAAAGTTCAGAATTCTATTCCTGTGATCCTTCCAATGGTACAATCGATTGTTTAAAATTTGCGTATCTTCAGCACCAGTTAGTTTAAGGAAATGGATGGTGTTCATGTCTGAAACTGTCTCTGTGAAAATACGATTTTCTTTTTAAATGGAAGCACTTTCGACATGAAAATAGAAATAAGTTGCTTCTCACCTTGAAATGACGTACTGGTGGAGCCTGTAGTAAACTGTGTTCAAACTGCAAGGTCTGCAATCCATTCTAGATCTTGCAATTTTCGTTCTTGCTTTCCCTTCATAAATTTAACAAAAGTGGCACTTCAACCAAAAACTCGTTCTCTGCGTCTCCTTTAACTTAACAACATGCTTTGCGGTCATGTATAACGTTTCCATATTAATCATCATTTCTATCAAAAGCTTTAGCAACTGACGATGTAATAAGGCGTATGATTTAATAAAATTTCTATTCACACCACCAATTGCATTATGTGGTCCAAGCCTCCATATTTAAGACAAAATGCTGCTTGGTATACAGAACAATGAATCCCATACAAATCATCTGTCAGTTGATATAATTTTTAACTTTTTCATCATCAGCTAAATCTTTAAATTGGTAATGTAATGTTTTTTAATAGCACATTTTCGGTAACCGTCGATTATGTAACTATGTAATAGATATTGAGGGTTCTCGTTCTTCAACTCTCTAATTCCCATTCTTTTTAAATATTGTTAGACTGTCTCTTTCTGCGCAAACAGCCACTGTACCTGTGAACTTTCTTTATACCAGATCAATTAGCAAACTGTAATCAGCACTTACACCACCATACTGCCATATGAAGAAAGACATGCACCAAATCCTGGAAGACATTGTCTCAGTGTACTGCTAAATGAAATGTCGCGCTATACCAAGAAGGACCGAGCGCAGCCAAGATGTACTGAGTATTGCTGAGACAGACTGAATCCTGGACTGCACGTGGGCACCAAGTCGTGCATGCATGAAGGTTTGTATGCATTGGCCTGGTTTAGAAGATAAAGAGGAACGTAACAGGAATATTTATTTTTTGAATTTCGCAAATGGATAATATTGAAAAAATACTACAATTAATGATATTTTTAATGTACACACAAATGCTTCTTTCAAGATGAAATCAGGGCATTGGTGTTGTAGTCCAGTTTCTCGAGATATGTCGACTGTCTGAGCTAGTATGTACTTTCGACATGTCTGGATACACAGCTCTCAGCCATTCAATAAAATGTATTTCATAATACAAACTGCTTCACTTTCAATGTTTTCCTACCGTATGACGTATATTAATATTTGCTCTTCTTATAGGGGTTGAAATGGGTTACTAGGTATAGTTTTCAATCAATGACGGTTTTCATAACTTTTTGGTTATCACTACACTCAGAGTGTGGCAGGGTGGTCAAAGATGCCACAGCCAGTATGTCATTTGGAAGGTGGGAAGATAAATTCATTTTCTCTGTATTAACAACAATAATTTCAAAAAAGCTACAGCTATGTTATCCTCATTTTCACTTATTTAGGAGGGGGAGGGAAGGGCTACATACGTTCACAATGTTGGGTTGACATTAGATAAAAATTTAAAAATTTTCTTCGAGTACCTGGAGTTTAAATTGCTCACAGCATGTTGTAGAAGAAGCTCTCTCCACTTCTCGTGCATACATCGCCGAAGTTTCACGAATTTCTGCAACAACTTAACACCATACAATAAAGCAATAAATTGACAACAGAACATGAAACAAATGATTGCATAAACTTCCTGCACGTCAAATTAATTAAATAATAGGAAGATGACAGAAGTGATATGTATAGCAAACTAATTAAATGTGTTAACAAATAAGAATTCTAGGGTTCCTCCTCAATAGGTCAGGCGTGCATTACACGCAGGAAGGGGCTGCTAGGGAAGCGGAGTACGTGTGGCCTGCACATGAGGCTTTCTTAGGTTAGAGAACCCCTCCCTTGGGATCAAAGACGATTTGCCTTTTAAATCAGCCACAGTGACCTCAGAGAATCTTGGTCGTCGCAGATCAGAGATAGAAAAGATTAAAATGATTTTAGTAAGCATCCAAGGAATGGTCCAGAATTATTATCGCTTACGGAAGGTTAGAATGCACACATAGTAACGAGAAGAGAAATCTGGTTGAAACCAAACGTCATCGACAAGGAAATCCTAAATTCAGACTGGAATATTTATCGTAAGGATAGGTTAGTCGCGTGTTTATTGCAGTAAAAAATTCGATAAAATCCAGCAAAGTTGTCACGGATTCGAATGTGAATTAATCTGGGTGAAATAGAGTATCAAAGAATGGTCAGAAATGGTGATCGGATTCTTTTTTAGACCATCTGGATCAGGATCTGTAGTTGTAGAGCCCTTCAGACAGAAATTGCAGAATATCATTAGTAATATTCCTCATCATGCCGTTGTAATAGGTGGTGACTTCAACTTTCCAGGTATAGATTGGGAGTGTTATACCATCAAAACTGGTGCCATTGGCATTCGGTGACATTGTCTTGGATGTCTTGTCCGAAAATTACCTTGAGTAGATAGTTAAGGAACCAACTCGTGAGGGTAACTTCCTGGACCTCCTGGCAACAAACAGACCTAAACTTATCGAATCAGTTAACGTAGAGGAAGCTATCAGTGATCATAAGGCTGTGACAGCATGTGACGACGGGTCCTACAAGGAATGTTAAGAAAGGTAGGAAGATATATTTGCTCAGCGAGGGTGGCAGGAGACAAATTTCAGAATATCTCAGCAGTCAGTATCCAATATTCCGTGATGAGGACGAAGAGGTGGAGAACAAATGGAAAAAATTCAAAGGCATCGTTCAGTATGTTCCGAGTAAGGTTTTAAGAGATGGGAAAGATCCACCATTTTGTAATAGCCGTTTCAGAAATGCACTAGATAAACAAAGAGCACTTCATCTCAGATTCAAGAGAAGTAAAAACCCAGCTGACAAACAAAAGCTGAAAGAAGATAAAATGAGCGTAAGTATAGAAATGAGAGAAGCGTTGAATGACTCTGAAAATAAGACGTTGTCAACCGACCTTAGTGAAAAACTAAGAGACTTTGGTAGCATGTAAAATCAGTAAGTGGGTAAAAATCACCTATTCACTCTCTCAGAGACCACAACGGCAACGAAACAGAAGATAACAGAGAGAAAGTCGAAATATTGAATTCGGTCTTCCGAAGCAGCTTCACCGAGGAAATTCGTAACACTGTTCCTCCTTTCAATCGTCGTACGAAAGTCAAAATGGCACATATTGAGATAAGCTACAATCGCTTAGTAGTGGAAAGACGTCAGGAACAAATGAGATAGCTATAAAATTCAATAAAGATAATGCGAAAGAACTTGCTCCCCTTCTAGCAGTAATTTATAGTAGATTGTTTGAGCAACGAAAGGCACCTAACGACTAGAAAAAAGCGCAGGTCATTCACCATAATTATAAATGTATATCGATGACGCCAATGTGTTGTAGAATTATGGAAGATGTTTTATGCTCAAGAATTATGCCGTTCTTGGAAAATGAACAGGTCCTCTACAAAAATCAACGTGGATTCCGCAAACAGAGATCCTGCGAAACTCAGCTCGCTCTGTTCCTCCATGACATCCACAGCGCAGTGTACAACGGCGCTCGGCAGGATGCTGTGTTCAAAAAATGGTTCAAATGGCTCTGAGTGCTATGGGTTAAATTCTGTGGTCATCAGTCCCCTAGAACGTAGAACTACTTAAACCTAACTAACCTCAGGACATCACACACATCCATGCGGGAGGCAGGATTCGAACCTGCGACTGTAGCGGTCGCGCGGTTCCAGACTGTAGGGCCTAGAACCGCTCGGCCACCCCGGCCGGTGGATGCCGTGCTCCCTGATTTCAATAAGGCATTTGACACTGTCCCGCATTGCCGTTTAATGAAAAAACTACGAGCTTACGGACTATCGGAGCAGACTTGCGACTGGATTCAAGACTTTCTTGCAGATAGAGCTCAACATGTCGCTCTTAACGGAACAAAATCGACAAATGGTTAGGTAATGTCTGGAGTGCGATAGGGAAGTGCGATAACGGCCGTTGCTGTTTACATTACACTGGATGAAAAAAAATAAAACCCCATATTGCTAGACGCGTGAAAGATCTCTTGCGCGCGTCGTTTGGTGATGGTTGTGTGCTCAGCCACCACTTTCGTCATACTTGGCCTTCCAGGTCCCCAGACCTCAGTCCGTGCGATTATTGGCTTTGGGGTTACCTGAAGTCGCTGAAAGACAACATCCGATGCCAATGCCTCACCCTAACTTCGGACATGCTTTACAGTGCTGTTCACAACAATATTCCTCGATTACAGGTACTGCTGAGGAATGATGATGGACATATTGAGCATTTCCTGTAGAGAACATCATCTTTTCTTTGTCTTACTTTGTTATCGTAATTATTGCTATTCTGATCAGATGAAGCGCCATGTGTCAGACATATTTTGAACGTTTGTATTTTTTTGGTTCTAATAAAACCCCATGTCATTCCAAACATGTTTGTCAATTTGTACCTCTTTATCTACATTGTTCCGTGATTTAACCAGTTTTCAAATTTATACAGACTTTTTGATCACCCAGTATATAAATGATCTAGTACAAAGCGTCGGATGCCCTTCAAGGCTATTCGCAGATGATGCAGATGTCTATACCAAAGTAGCAACACCAAAAGACAGCAAGAACATGCAAAACAACCTGCAGAGAATTGATTATTGGTGCAGGCTCTGGCAGTCGACTCTCAACGTAAACAAATGTAACATAATGCGCATACATAGGAATAGAAATCCACTACTGTACAGCCACACTATTGATGACAAACAGATGGAGAGAGTGTCTACCTTAAAATGTCTAGGATTAACTATCCAGAGCGACCTTAAGTGGAATGACCACATAAAACATATAACGGTCAAAGCAGACACCAGCCTCAGATTCATCGGAAAAATCTCAACGCAATGTAACTCATCCACGAAAGAAGTGGCTTATAAGGTGCTGTTCGGCCGATTCTTGAGTATTGTTCATCTATCTGGGATCCCCAACAGGTAGAACTTATAGAGGACATAGAGAAGATCCAACGAAGAGCGGCTCTTTTCGTCACGGGATTGTTTAGCTGGCGAGAGAGCATTATGAAGATGCTAAACAAACTCCGCTGGCAGAATTTACAAGATAGGAGCTGTGCATCACGGAGATATTTACTATTCAAATATTGAGACAACACTTTTTGGGAGGAGTAGGACAACATATTACTGCCCCCCACATACATCTCGCGTATTAACCACGAGGAAAAAAATTTGAGAAATTGGAGGCAATACAGAGGCTACCCGACAATCATTCTTGCCACGTACTATTCGTGAGTGGATCGGTGATGGAGGGATCAGGTAGTTGTACCGAATGGACCCTCCGCCACACACTATTAGGTGGTTTGCCGAGTATGATGTAGATGGCATGTAGATGTAGTTTCTCAGATCGATAAATCGCAGTTAAACTAAATTATAACTGTAGATAGTAATTGTAACAAATTAGAAACAGCAACATAGTGTGAGAGAAGAAAACAAAACCAGACAAGAATGAAAAATATCGTAAACAAAAGAAATTAAGGCAAAACACTACTGATTGCAATACTAAACACCCAAAAAATCTCAGAAAAATAGACTACTCATTCCCCAACATAAATCAAAATGTCACCTTTCACAGAGAAAGCACGTTGAGAATTAAAATAGACCAATTCAGCATGTACAAAATTGTTTTCAACAAATGTGATGACTTCGTAATTCGACTAAAGGACTGAAATGTAATGCTAGATACTGAGAGCACACTAATTCTGTAAACACTAATTTATTTTATAGCTTGTGAAGGGCAGAACAAACTACAGTATGTTGCAATTTCCAATGCGGACTCAATTACACATACATCTAAGTCTATTGTGTGCTGGAGGATAGTTTGCTTCCAACTGTCACTTCCTCCCTTCCCATTGCATGCGGGTCAGTGAATTCTCTTTCTGCTTCAGTAAGTGTTTGGGACATCGTCTCCTATTTTGTTGGATACTCTGGAAGCTCTTTAATTCTACACTTACGGACGCTTTGCGAGATACACGCAGGAGAAAGACATATGCTGGTTGACTAGAGCACAGGCAATTGGGGGACTGCGTAACTGGTGCACTCAATTCTTGTGAGGCCAGTTGGGGCGCCACTTGACTGAGAAGTAGCGACACCGGTGACGAAGGCTGGCAACGACTGGGAGAGCGGTGTGCTGACCGCATGTCCTTCCATCTCGATATCGACATTCGGTGACGCCTAATAGCTGAGGATGACACGCGGCCTGTCGGTACCGTTGGGCACACGGCTTGTTAGAAGCTGTTTTTTGTGCTGGTTTCTTCGCAACACGTAAAATAACCGTGGTAACTGAAGTATACGCAAGGAAAGCGCAAATCATTCTTTGTTCTTTCGTGGACAGATGTTCATCTGCTAAAGAAGCGTGGGACACTCTGAAATAAATCTACGAAGAACTTACAAGGGATGAGTAAATGCGCTAAATAATGCAGAAAGCCTTTGTGAAGGGTTTACAAAGCGGGATTTGGATAACTGAAGAGCCAGTCATGACCATGATCAATTACCCACCCTCGGACAGTGACCAAGGGCTGGGGGGGGGGGGGGGGCATTTGCTGACAGAAGACAGAACCAGAACCATTTACAGTCGATCATACATCTTAGAAAGAGATGCAACACGTAAGAAGTCCTTTTATAAGAAGTTAAAGTGTAAGCAGAGGATTTCTTTATTCGTGTTATTAACCCGAAGACTGATGATGAAGTCAAGGGGGCTTCACCGTCCTCGTGTGAAGTGGTTCGTTTAGCACTGTTAATTCAAGTAACTGGGTGATTTGTTTCATTCCCATTGTGCAGCAGTGATCGAAGACAATGAATTAAACTGCAGGAGCTGCAAGCAACTGCGACGTAAAGCCAGCATTTACCGCACCCACTGCTGCAGTCAGTGTTAGACTGTTGATTGTCGCCGGTCGCGAGGCAGATTCAGCCGAGGCAGGAGAAGATTTCAAAATTTGTTACAGTCCCACACAATGTCCAGGACTATGAAGCCGGCAAGATGTGCCTTAGTAGCCACATAGATTCCGAGCACGTCGTGATACTTCGTTCCGACGAGTTTTAACTGCAAACAGACGTGACACCAATGAGTAGGCTTTGCAAGAACAGCCACAAACTGTTAGACAGTCCTGTAGCATTGATCACATCGCTAGCGGGACTAGGCGACTTTAAGCCCCAAGGGCATAAACAGTCGTAATTACACTGCCGAAACTTCTAGGATGCTGTGTGGCGTATCGAATTCAGGAATGAAAGAATGCGCTTTTGGTCCTCTTCCGTTTCGTTTGTCTTCTTCATGATCTTCTTTTCTTCTACGGGAAATACTGTGACTGGAACTCATCACTAGTGGCTAAATGTGTTTGAAGTGGGCATTAGTGGATGATGTTACGTTAACGGGATAATATATTTAATGAATACATTTCACTGTCCCATTCCATAGAGCAGCAACGTAAGCGGAAGTTGATGGATGATGTTGTAAGTAGGCTGTTTAGGTTTTCTTATTGGTAACGCCACGTAGCGCTCTGTATGAAAATCGCTGGCTGTGCTGTGTGCAGTCTGTGGCTGGTTTGCATTGTTGTCTGCCATTGTAGTGTTGGGCAGCGGCAGCTGGATGTGAACAGCGCGTAGCGTTGCGCAGTTGGAGGTGAGCCGCCAGCAGTGGTGGACGTGGGGAGAGAGAAGGCGGAGTTATGAAATTTGTAAGACTGGATGTCATGAACTGCTATATATATTATCAGTATTAAGGTAAATACATAGTTGGTTCTCTATCAAAATCTTTCATTTGCTAACTATGCCTATCAGTAGTTAGTGCCTTCAGTAGTTTGAATCTTCTATTTAGCTGGCAGTAGTGGTGTCGCTGTATTGCAGTAGTTCGAGTAACCAAGATTTTTGTGAGGTAAGTGATATGTGAAACGTATGTAGGGATTTTTGAAAGTCAGATTGCGTTGCGCTAAAAATATTGTGTGTCAGTTTAAACACAGTCTTGTATAATTTTTCTAAGGGGACGTTTCATATGGCGGTCCTGCCAGGATACCTCACTGGAATCTTCTGATTTTTTTCTTGTAGTTTGTGTAATTAGTGTAGCTTTTGTTTATTGCTAGCGTGTAATCATAGAGAGAATTTCCTTTGTAGTTGCAGTCTTTCATTGTTGTACAGTAAAATAGTTGTGGCATGCATGTTGTTTTGCACAAAGTATTTCGCAGCTGCGCTTGCAATTAACTAGATATTATTTTCAGTGCTATGTTAATGTGTTCTCTTATTTTTGCTCTTCAAATTGTACTTTTTTGTGTTATTGTGTGAAATATTGTGACAATGATTGCGTGTGAAAAACGTAATACTAGGCTCCAAAGTAAACTGAGAAATGACAGTGAAAACGAAAGCAGTGTGTTGGCGCCACCATGTAATGAGTTAACTAATGTTCAAAGTAGTAATTTGGTAATTGTGCATAGGGAAATGGAGCGGGTTGCAAATAATGGTGTAGGCAGGGAAACAATTAGTGAACAGGGAAGCATTATCGATCGATCGTTCAGCAACAGCTCGCCTCAGGATTCCGAAATGACAGGACACAATCTTGCAAATACTGTAGATTCATGTTTTGCGTCCTCACCGTTTTCTCAAATAAGTCAAGACACATTTTCTGTTTTTCAAACTGCGAATATTGCCGGTTCAAATGCATTGCCGAATAGCACTAAGGAACATGTTTCAGACACCAGTGCATTGTTATTACATTTAATGCAACAAATGGGACAAAAGCTTCAAAAGGTAGACAAAATGGAACAAAATCAGAGACAAACACAGCAAAAGCTTCAAAAGTTAGACACAATGGAACAAAATCTTCAAAAGTTAGACGCAATGGAACAAAAGCTTCAAAAGTTAGACTCAGTGGAACATACGCTTGAACAAAAACGTGAAGATTTAACTACTGAATTACATAAAATCGAATCGAAATGTCAAAATGTCTGTAATGACGTAAAAACAAAAATTTGTGAGCATTTCCAACCTATTTTTTCACGGCATGAAAATGCATTACAGAATCACGAAGCAGCCATAAAAGAACTGCAAACTATTGTTCATGAAAATCATGAGACCTTGCAAGCTAAAATTGACTCAGTTGCATCTACCGATTCTGTTAAGCAAGTTGCAAAAACCCAATAGAACTTGAAGGACACAGTAGATACTTTGTAAATTGGTTCAGAAAGACACATGGAGGAAATTAGTTCACTATCTAATAAAGTAGCCGAACTTTCAGATCAGTTCACTAACTTATCTACTAAGGTAGATGATGATCTGAATGACACAAAACCTGCAGCCTTCACTGACACTGAAGAGTATGAACAAATTAGAAAATTCAAACAGAATCAAAATCAAATCAACACACAGTACAAAAGAGAAATGCGGGAAGTACAAGATCAGTTGGTTCAAGTAATACAAGAATTACATATTTCAGAAGACACTCGCGCCCCCGTACGGTAAGAGGGACATAGAAATACAGAACAACCACAAAATAATGACACAGGACATTTCGGAAATCATGAAAGAAATTGGCAAGGTACACCGAATTTTGAGATGGAACCGCCGAAACGACGTAACAATGACCGACATGCGACTCGCCGACATGATGATTTTGACTATAAGCTGTTCATTACTATATGTAAATTCAAAACATTTAAGAATTCTGGCAACGACATTCATCCACAAGCGTGGCTTCATCAATTCTCTCATTGTTTTCTTCCCAACTGGTCATTAGAACACAGATTAGAATTGATGTGTGGCTACTTGGAGGATGAACGAGCTGTAAGAATGCGATCGGTCATTCACGATTGCAACAGTGAAGGAGAAATTTATCATGCCTTCCTCTCAGCATATTGGTCTCACGCTACACAAGACCGAGTAAAACATAGCATCATTATGATGAAACATTTCGAACAATCTGAATTTCCCAGTCTTGTGAAATATTTTGAAGACATGTTACATAAGAATCAATATCTTTCAAACCCATACAGCCCCTCAGAACTCATCTGCATTTGCTTAATCAAATTGCCTGAATATTTACGACATATTATTTTAGCAGGACGATGCAAAGACGACATTGAAGCTTTTCAGGGACTGTTACAAGAACTGGAAATTGACACTGACAATCGCGGAACGCTAAAACAGGAGCACAACAATTACAGGTCACACCTGTCACAATTCCGCGATGACAGAAATAATACATGACATGGCTATTTGTACAACGTAAATCGTGACCAAAACAGACACCACCCGTATGACAACCGTTGGCAGAGTAGTAATAATTACAGGGAAAGATCACCTCTCCGTGGTAGTGACTATCACAGAGACAATCAGAGAAACAGACAATATGGGAACCAAAATAATTATTATCAAGGGAGACAGAATAACTTAAGACGCAACGCTCCAGCTCGCAGTTACGATTCAGGGAGAAATTCTCCACCACGTGACCGACAAGAAAGAAACTATGTAATCTACCGACATGACGACAGACGATATGATCGTAACGTCTCGACAAGGTGAATTTGTAGAAGTTAGGTCTCCTAATCCCAATAACGGCGCGCGCCAACAAAGAGACAGACAATGACTCGCACGGCAGGCAGCCGCGTACGACGGCTGGCTCAGAGAAAAATAACATAGACGCTAACCTTGAGAAAAATTCCAGTATTTTTTACCGACGTATACCGCATGATAATTGCTTTCAAGTTAACTCTGAGCACTAGGAAGAATAAAGGATTATTCTACATTTCACATGTAAAACCGTTTCTTGAGAGATAATCTGCTTTTTAACTTTGTCTTTGCCATAAAACATTTGACTTCACATTTCTAGTATGCTTTGTAAGACTTAAGAAACTGTTGACTTGCAACAATGTTTGAAGTTAAATATCCACTCAAGAACCAAGAGAACTTATTTAAACAGAAGTTAAGAATGCATTGTTATAGTGAACAGACGTCACAGTGTTATTGTGCGTGTACATTCTTGCTTGTTAGTTGCACGATTACGTAACGACTATAGGGCTGACATACTTAGAACATTTACCAGTACCGCTAATGAGATTTTAATGCAACGTTTTGGTTTACTTGAAAATACATTCTGGATTTAAAGTACTTTCTGTGAGATACCAGATGACTCAGTGGTTAGTTTATATGACACCTGCGCGACTTTATCACGACGCTACTAATGAGTGACAATTTACGATGTTGCTTTTGCACTGTATCTGTTTTATATGTGCACAGTTTTTCTGAACTATTCTGGAAAGTAAACCATGTTTTACTAGTAACTTTTGTGGTATAGCTACAATGAGACAGCCTTTATCGTAGCACAACAATACGTTACATTATAGTACTTTCTTGATCACGGTAAGGTACGTAATAACTACGATATCTATACGGAAAGCATTTCACTTTCGTTTATGATGAGGTAAGTACATTGACTTCAGCAGAACTTTGTTTACAGAGGACGATAACTACGACAGTTCCACAGAATTATCTTACAGCAGAACGCACATTTAGCACTACAGGGCACGCATTTGAGTGATAAATTTGGTACTTAAACCATTTATTTTTCAAGATTGTTGAATAACAAAGAAAGTTTTTCGTGATACATTTCATTCCATTGCTGTAATCTGCAACACCTGAGGGTATAATTACATTAATCCTCAGGGGGGTACACGCTTACTTTGTGTACCATGTGTATGGCAAGCACAAGGAGCCCTAGCTAATATGGTATTTGCTTATACATCTTTACACATCGGTACCATATTTCTCTAACACAAAATTACACAGCTATCTGATCATTTAACTGAGAGACAAACATTTTTTTTACAAATCAGTGACAGATGTTTACGTAATTACACGGTTGGATTACTTCATACTTATGAAACTGTATTTTGTCTGTATCTTGTGAACTGTTCATAATTTTTCTGAACCATTGCGATACTATGAGAGCTTTGAATGATGTATTTGGTATGGAATCATGATTTTTAAAGTACATTTGAGGCAGATGACACTTTTGACATGAGCAGAGAATTTTTTTTAGGTTTTGAAATTATTGGAGGAAGCTATGATGATTTTGAGAGTTGACTGAGGTGTTACGATGTTATTATTACGATGACTATGTGTATTATGCTGTTGAGGTATGTATATAATCAATAAGCTGATGCTTTATGAGGAATTTGATTATGCTACATATTTATTATGATGAAATATTGAAGAAGTGTCTACGAATATGTATATGTGTAATAAAGCAAGGAATAATGAGTAGTGGTTAGGGACTCTGATTTGTGAAAAAGGATGTTGGAAACCGAGAATCGTACTTTAAGAGTTATGAAATGTGTGTATATACGTGAATGTATCACTATGCTGGCGAAAATTTTTGGGACACTATTATATTTAAATGATTTTATTTCTACAGATTTGTAACGCAAATTCTTGACCTGTGAATTTTTTTTTTTTATGAGACGGCCACTGTAGCGGAAACTGGTGTCGTAAATATTTCGATAAAACAGTTAAGTGATCACCTGCACGTAATGCGTCGTGGGCACCCAGCTGCGCGACAACCACCTGACAAAAGAAAGCCATTAGTGTGTGCCTGTCAGAGGCACAGGTGGAGAGAAAAAAAAAGAGGCCATTATCCTCGCTATTGACATTCCTTTGTAGAAAGCATCGTAAATACAACACCCTCAAACTTGAAAACATGATTACACTGTAGAGTTCTTAATTTATGATTTTAACTGAAATGAAATGATGAGAAACATTTTATATCTATTGTCTTTCTATCTGAGAGATTGCTCATTTTGTTCAATATCCAGTTTCTATCTGCACTCCAGCATTGATTAAAATAAAATTGAATAGATGTACTAATATCACTATTTTCTGTCTACAGACCCAGTAAAGTATCATTTTATGATGTACTTTCTTGGCAAAGAGAGCACTAATAGACATTTCCCTTCACAGGAATTGGAAAAATAATTTTTTTACGGTTTGGTAACTTATCTGCTAGCATATGATCTCGTGATGCATCACTCTAGTGTTAAGTAGGTATTAAACATTTTTACTGTAATATTTTTTCTGCTTCAGCTTTGTCATGTTTAGATATAAGTTATTACATTTATTGCTGCTTGCTTTGCTTACTTGCATTTTTTTGTCATTGCTGTTTGTATTAATTGTTTTATGCTGCTGCATTGCCTCGTCCCTTAGTTTAGCAGCTGAGCTCAGTAGCTTTGAGTTAGCTTAAGAGGGGGTAGACTATATAAGAAACTAACTATGATGAATTGGAAGAAAATCATTGAGAAGCTATAAGAAAATGGTTTGCCCACAAAAAAAAAGTTGTGTACAGTGGAGAAAAACTATTTTTGAAAGAGGATGTGAACAGAATACAGAAAGCATGCTTGGATAAGAATTTTTTTTGGCTGGAGCAAATGTTGAAATAAGAGGGACGATCTATGGTATGATGTTTTGGGTTGGACTGAAGTACCAAATGTTACCCTGAAAACAAACCCTGTCCTTTCTTTTTGTGTTATCCCACTATGTGTTTGTGTACCCTTGTGTATTTATTTTCTTCCTGCCTCTGTGTACTGTTTCATAGAATTTTTTCTCTTCTAATACTAAGCTACATTCACTATGATGAGGAATACTGTTATCCTCAAATATAATTTGCATTAACAACATGTTATTTACTTCGTAAAGATGTTTACACATTATTTATTCTGTTTTGTTTTAATGCTCATGTGTGAAGTTTATGTTTCAAAAGTTATTCTGATCTTTATGTATGTACTTATGTCATAATTCCTGTAACACTGATGTATTTGTTATTTCGATTCTTTTGTAAAGCCTGTATTACTGCAAATGTTATCTGTACTATTATGTCCTTTAATGATATATTTTGTACCTTTGTTATTGTATTCTCATGTTATAAAATTGTAGTTGACACCAGTTCATCAAATTAAGTAACTTGTAAATTACTTTTCACTGCACATGTGTCTGTTGGTCGTAGTATATGGACAATATGTGAGAAGAAGAACTGATTTTGTTTGCACGTGTGTTAATAATTCAGCGAGGGACTGGACAACAGCATTGCTGGTTCTAAGGACATTTCAAACAAATTCTTTGCGAGTGGACAAATGGTGGTTTATGGACTTGCTATATTGTCCACAAGACTCTTCGATGGTGATTGTGCACCTGCACAGTTGCAACAGTTGGCTGCTAGCCACCTCTACAAGGACTACATCTTTGATGGCCCACTAATACCATTATTTCTACAAGGACTGCAGTGGGTCTGCACCTCTGGTGGCCCACCAATACCATAATCTCTACTACGACTACGGTGAGTCTGCTCTGTGATGACCTGCCTACCAATATTCTTCAAACCTTCGCCTGACTCTGCTGTGGGTTTGCTCTGTTGTGTCCCATTACCTGTCTGCATGTCAAGAGTCAGCACTGTCTTTCCATCGTAATGACAACACTACTTCTTCCAGACTGTATGGAAATCCACTACTTCCGTGTGCATTTTCTTTTACTGCTCAGACTTTGGGAAAAACACTGCAATTTTACTGTGATGAATGATCAGGACTGTCTTTATGGACTGTGAAAAAATTTTAGCTTTTGACCAGCATTGTATCGATAAGTGTGTGCACTTCATTTCTTTGTTATTGTAATTATGAAAAAAATTTTCAAATCTGTATTTGCCACTGCCCAAAACAATTTGTAAATTTTTTTGTGGGGAGCTTGGGGCTATGTAAGTAGGCTGTTTAGGTTTTCTTATTGGTAACGCCACGTAGCGCTCTGTATGAAAATCGCTGGCTGTGCTGTGTGCAGTCTGTGGCTGGTTTGCATTGTTGTCTGCCATTGTAGTGTTGGGCAGCGGCAGCTGGATGTGAACAGCGCGTAGCGTTGCGCAGTTGGAGGTGAGCCGCCAGCAGTGGTGGACGTGGGGAGAGAGAGGGCGGAGTTATGAAATTTGTAAGACTGGATGTCATGAACTGCTATATATATTATGAATATTAAGGTAAATACATAGTTGGTTCTCTATCAAAATCTTTCATTTGCTAACTATGCCTATCAGTAGTTAGTGCCTTCAGTAGTTTGAATCTTCTATTTAGCTGGCAGTAGTGGTGCTCGCTGTATTACATTAGTTCGAGTAACCAAGGTTTTTGTGAGGTAAGTGATATGTGAAACGTATAGGTTAATGTTAGTCAGGGCCATTCTTTTGTAGGGATTTTTGAAAGTCAGATTGCGTCGCGCTAAAAATATTGTGTGTCAGTTTAAACATAGTCTTGTGTAATTTTTCTAAGGGGACGTTTCAATGTTCATGTGACATACATATGGCGTATACGAGTTAATGAGATAAGAATGACTAAACGTGAAAATTAAGGTTGAAGATCAAATATTGTGGAGATGATTATTGAGATCATGACGTGCAATTATATTGATTTCATTGTTGGTCAACGAATCCTTTTTCTTTCACTATAGCACTGTGAAGTAAGTTCTGATTACATTATGTAGCGTGTCACCAGAACAAAATATGAGTGACTGTAGAATGCCTGACTCACAGATGTCACCTTGTTGCAAACCGGGTGTGTAATATGGTACTGCTATTCCCCTCTTCTTCCTGCCCGCCTTCTGCACCTTACAGTGCCTACCCCTTCTTACGTTTGCGCTCTATCGGAATCTGTGTCTTACTACTGCGAGGAGTAACCCCATCTTCCTGCCAGCCATTATGGAGTGTTGGCCTATCACAGACCGCTACCGCTTACTGCACACGTGGTCCCAGTTCGCATGTACCTTTACATGCGACCTGACAGGTCCTGCTTTGACGCGACTTCTCCCTCCACTAAATTTCATGTTTTCAATGGAACTTAGCACTTCATACTTCGTACGCTGCTTGTAAGGTAGCTACTCTTGTACTCTGAATTCGTTGAACTACTTCGGGACAGTAGTTGTAATTCTGTACCAGTTACCCTTTTTTACAATAGACAATAAACTCCGTCTTCTACAAGTGATTCGCTACTGCCGAGTTTAAATGACCTTGATAGCGCTCGCTAGTGTCTCTAACTCTCTTATCTCATGCCGCACTACAGTTACAGATTATTCCATTAATTGCCTGTAACAATTACCGTTTTGTATTAAGAAGCTTTCTACTGTAAATTTTGTACTTAGTAAGTAAGATTTGAATCACTGCCTCATCTGAAGGTACTATACGGAAAGTGGTGTTCTAGAAATCTGCCATGCAAATGTATTAAAAAACTAGTACATATCATCATAGAATTTGTGAGCACAATATGTAGGTAAAGTTTTGTGAATGACATAGTGTCATTTACCTGTCGCTGCATTTTGCACCTTTTCTTTTTTTACTTTAAGGCAGTTAAAGAGACAGCACTTCTACTGGCACGGACTAATCTAAACAGAATTGCGAATTTGTGTTTACTTAGGGTAATGGTTATTGTATTTACTTTGATGGTGCACCATTCATTAAGTGTATGAGTTTTGTAATGTGAAGGAATACTGATCTACTGGTTTTCACTTACTGATTTTGTCGCCCCTTGTGCAGGTAGCCAAGTTGAGGCAATGACGTTTTATCAGACGATCTGGCTTGTTTGTATATTCCATTTATTAGTTGAAGCTACACTGTTAGTTCACGTTGGTCTAGATGTGGGATTTGTGTATTTGCTTCAAGATTCATTCGAACTCACGTTCATTGCATTTTAGGGAACTGGTTAAACTAATATTTCATTAGCACCAGCCTCAGTCATCCTTTAAACATTTTCTCAACGTGAGTTCTCACATCGGGATACATGTCTAGTGGAACCGTTCTTGCTGTATATGTTAACACCCTTTCTAGTTGTTGCTGACAAAAATAATTAGGCGCGCTACTCAGATGATAATAGGGAACTTGGGAGACGAGTCACGTGTGTGGTTGCTGTAGCATCTCGGACGACGGTATCTACATCTGCATCTACATCTGCATCCATACTCCGCAAGCCACCTGACGGTGTGTGGCGGAGGGTACCTTGAGTACCTCTATCGGTTCTCCCTTCTATTCCAGTCTCGTATTGTTCGTGGAAAGAAGGATCGTCGATATGCCTCTGTGTGGGCTCTAATCCCTCTGATTTTATCATCATGGTCTTTTCGCGAGATATACGTAGGAGGAATCAATATACTGCTTGACTCTTCGGTGAAGTTATGTTCTCGAAACTACAACAAAAGCCCATACCGACCTACTGAGCGTCTCTCCTGCAGACTCTTCCACTGGACTTTATCATCTCCGTAACACTTCCGCGGTTACTAAATGATCCTGTAACGAAGCGCGCTGTTCTCCGTCGTATCTTCTCTATCTCTTCTATCAACCCTATCTGGTACGGATCCCACACTGCTGAGTAGTATTCAAGCTGTGGGCGAACAAGCGTACTGTAACCTACTTCCTTTGTTTTCGGATTTCATTTAATTAGGATTCTTCTAATGAATCTCAGTCTGGCATCTGCTTTACCAACGATCAACTTTATATGATCATTCCATTTTAAACCACTCCTAATGCGTACTCCCAGATAATTTATGGAATTAACTGCTTCCAGTTTCTGACCTGCTATATTGACATTACACTTGTCTACATTGAAATTCAATTGACATTTCCTGCACCATGCGTCAATTCGCTGCAGATCCTCCTGCATTTCAGTACGATTTTCCAATGTTACAACCTCTCGATATACCACAGCATCATCCGATGTCACCCACAAGGTCATTCATGTATATTGTGAATAACAACGGTCTTACGACACTCCCCTGCGGCACACCTGAAGTCACTCTTACTTCGAAAGACTCCTCTCCATTGAGAATAACATGCTGCGCTCTGTTATCTAGCAACTCTTCAATCCAATCACACAATTTGTCTGATAGTCCATATGCTCTTACTTTGTTCATTAAACTAATGTGGGAAACTGTATCGAACGCCTTTCGGAAGTCAAGAAACACGGCATCTACCTGCGAACCCGTGTCTAAGGCCCTCTGAGTCTCGTGGACGAATAGCGCGAGCTCGGTTTCACACGATCGTCTTTTTCGAAACCCGTGTTGATTCCTACATTGTAGATTTCTGTTCTCTAGAAAAGTCATTATACTCGAACATAATACGTGTTCCAAAATTCTACAACTGATCAACGTTATAGATATAGGTCTATAGTTCTGCACATCTGTTCGACGTCCCTTCTTGAAAATGGGGAATACCTGTGCCCTTTTCCAATCCTTTGGAACTCTACGCTCTTCTAGAGACCTACAGCATACCGCTGCAAGAAGGGGGGCAAGTTCCTTCGCGTACTCTGTGTAAAATCGAACTGGTATCCCATCAGGTCCAGCGGCCTTTCCTCTTTTGAGCGATTTTAATTGTTTCTCTATCCCTCTGTGTTCTATTTCGATATCTACCATTTTGTCATCTGTGCGACAATCTAGAGAAGGAACTACAGTGCAGTCTTGCTCTGTGAAACAACTCTGGAAAAAGATATTTAGTATTTTGGCCTTCAGTCTGTCATCGTCTGTTTCAGTACCATTTTGGGGATAGACTGTCTGGACATTTTGTTTTGATCCACCTACCGCTTTGGCATAAGACCAAAATTTCTTAGGATTTTCTGCCAAGTCCCTACATAGAACTTTACTTTCGAATTCATTGAACGCCTCTCGCATAGCCCTCCTCACACTACATTTCGCTTCGCGTAATTTTTGTTTGTCTACCAGGCTTTGGCTGTGAAGTTCCCTTTGCTTCCGCAACTGTTTTCTAACTCGGTTGTTGTACCACGGTGGCTCTTTTCCATCTCTTACGATCTTGCTTGGCACATACTCATATAAAGGATTTTGTACGATGGTTTTGAACTCAGCTTTCAGGCAGAGCGGACAGCTCCCGTCATCTGCCACTGGCCCTGTACACCAGCGTGAACTGCCTCCTCTTGTGTACCTTGTCCTTTTATTTTATTCACGCAACACCGACTGGTAGTTGACCATCACTTCAGGAGAAATTTCTCTACATCATAATTTCAAAAAGCGCTAAAGGTACAATGAATTTCACTTCTTAACTTCAAGCCACTTCTCTTCCGACGTCCCCGTCTCCTATTCTTCTCTCACGCCTGTACAGATGAGTTCTACTTTGGTGGGACATTGTGAGGTGACTGTATCGCCTGAATTTCGTAAAACACTAATTTACGTGAGGAACTGTACTTTTGGGGTAAGCCTTCTTCTAATTGAAGTTGTTTTTCTGTTTTTCTTGTTATTTGATGTACATTTGGTTCATGTGTCACTGTAAATTGTTTATGTCTGTATGCATTGTCTTTATGACGTTTACTTAAAATTTAAGGCTTTGTTGTGTATCCTCGTGCTTATTGTTATTGTAGGACATATTTCGTGCCTCTTTGTAAAGTTTATGCCTGTAGGGCCAAACAGTGTACTGGATGCCATGTGTAAGGTTAAGGTTTGCTGATTGTACATGCACGTGTGCTTCTTAAAGATTTTATTTGGTAGTGGGGGTAAGAGCTCATTTTGCTAAATATTATTTCATTATTCCAGGTGTTAAGATTATTTAATAAAACCAAGCACTCTTCCATGCAGATGACTAGTTTTATAATCAGCCCAAGCATACATACAGAAACAGACGAAATTCTAAACAATGTTCTTTTCTCGAAACTGCTAAAACAACTTTGTTCAGCCACATTTACACTTAGAATTATTGTGAATCTTGGGGGAGACAAATCAATAAATTGACATATTTTGCTTATTTTCATTCAAAAATGTCGTGTAGAATAATGTTTAAGAAAGAAACTCTTCACTGCTCAAAAACGTGATATATGGATAGCATGTGACGCTCACCCACGACCATCTTATAGACATCTGTTTAAGGATTTGCGCATTCTGATTATTGTTTCACGGATTATTTATTTCCTCATGTAGTTTCTTCTAAATAATCCACTACGTTCAAAAGGAACAATGATAAACGTAATTAGAACATTAGAAGGAAAAATATATTCATTATTCGACATTACGGTTGTCTTTAGTCTTTAATCACATACCCCAAACCCTATTCCCACTGAATACTTGTGCCACGTTGTAGAATGTTCCTGAATGTTGTAGAGCCTTTTAGAAATTTCGAGAATGTTCTAGAATTCTCCAGAGCGTTATAAAAACAGAATTTTTGAGAATGTTCAAAAATATTCCAGGACGTTCGATAAATATAGGCGATGGTGAGGTGCATGTGTGAGTATAATTTAGGAAATGGATTAGAGTGGATTAAGGAAAAGTGAGAGTGACAGAAAATTAAGTAAGTTTAAGAATTTCCCGGAATGTTGTAGAATGTCCCAAGGTGCTCACTAATGATTTAGAGTAATCTGGAGTGTTCTCAGAACAATTCATACTCCACAACTGCAAAAACGATGTATGAGAAGAATACTATCGGTACAGGAGAAGGGTGAACAAGTAGTAGAGAGGTTCTCTATCGCTTAAGAAGTGACGACTAAAAACTTCTGTTGCATCGTTTTCAACCTAGAGACATGTTTATTGGTGAGAATTTCCCACAAAATACTGACATTCTGCATTTTATTTACTAGAGTAGTATACATCAACCAACACTGCAAAATTAGTACCTCACATGACGTGTATTCCACCTGCACAAATGGTCCAAAATGGTTAGAAGTGTCATTTAGACTGGAGTACAATAACGATTTGAAACTAGCATCTTAGATTAAAAATACCTCAGCTCTTAGCCTGATTTAATATTTGCCTGAACAGATCTGTTGTTACGTCCACAGAGTTAAATATCCGCCACCCACCCTTTAATGGCTGTACGAAGCTCTGTAGATAGCACGGCTCCATATATCCAAGTAAATATAACAGTAGCCCCATGGAACACTTCGATGAGCACTAGGTGGCAAGAGAGCGGAAAACTTTTGAAGTCAATGCGTGATCATAATAGTGCGGTAGACCGTGCAATTCGTAACTAAGTTTCATTCAGTGCAGATATGACTTTGTACAAGCAACCGGTGACACGAAAGTCCATACCTTTTGTTATCAAGAAAAAGCCTATCCTTTTGGTCGCTAGTTGAAAGTGAGCTGTCCCAGAATTACAAGGTACGTGACAACAACAGTGATAGCGGAAACTATCAGACGGCGGTCGATTTTGACGAATCCAGCGGCGCTGAATGACAGCCGAGGTGCGTGAAGCGTGAACCTCAAGAAGTCATCGAGGTTCGCCGTGTGCCGCTGAGGTACCACCGATGCCCTGAGGAGGATCACCCCTGTGGCTGCCGCTGCGTCTTCTGCAGCCGCACAGGACAGCGAGACCGATAGGAGCTTCAGCCAGTGCAAGGCGAGCCACATCCCCGATACGCCCACGGACAGGACGAAAGGGAGATTCGTCACACTGGTAGGTGACATCAGCTTGACGAGGATCTCGTAGGAGCTACAGATGGCACCACAAACGGAGCCCGCGATGTCGAGGGCCAGTGGCAAGCCAAAGTGCCGCATTAGGTGTTCTGCGGCGCGTCCCAAAGCCACATAGGCATTCTGCAGCTGCAACAGTGAGCACCTCCGAGGTGGCGACGTTCTCAGAAACAGCTCAGAGCAGGAGGAGGACAGAGCCACCTGGAGAGCTGCGTTCAGTCTGCAGAACCTGGCCCATACTTCCAGGACGAGCAGGCTGAACTGTAGTGTGATCACCAAGTCAAAGAACACCCATAACATGACTGTCAGACGTATGAAGGTTGTTCCAAAGTCGGCGAATGACATCACCACCAAGCCCAACAACACAGAAACGATACTGGCTACGCAGAATCCTCCCAAAATTGTTCGATGTTCCATCTTTTTGGCTGTAATATACGTATCAGCCGATTTCATCTCCTTCGTGGAATATTGTAAGTATTGGCACCTAGTTGCAGCACATATTCCCAACATTAACAGCAACTTCATTTTTCCGACGGCTCCTGTGATAAAGTATATGGTGTACATTATAGGTGAAACCTGTTGATCAGTGTTGAAATAAATGGAGACTAAGAAACCTTGCGACGTAAGATTCACGGTCAGTACGAAGAACCATAAGGCAGAAGGAGTAAGATAACTCTTGTAGAAATATCTCTGTCGTTTCCTGCAAAACGCTGCAGGACGACCTTCCCGCTTCATAGGTGCCAATCCAAATACTTTCCACATTCCATAAAAACATTTCAAGAAAATGTTAAAGCTTAACATAGTCTTCTTATTGTACCCGCACGTTCACTTAAAGAGCAAAATGTTGCTGTAGGCCTGCTAGTCCTGGAGGGGAATTATATAGTTCACCTCGTCTGAAAACTAAGCAATCAACTACTTTTGTGTGTAGCAGTCAACTTCGTTCCTACTAACAGATTGCTTCACAATAGAACATAGAAGCACGAAATTACTTTCGTTTGCGTCATTTAAGTACTTGTATTGACGTTTCGTGTAGGAAGTGAAATGTTGTTATGACTGTGTATTCCAAACGAACTTGTGCATTGTACTCTTAATGCGTTAGAGATTTTCATCATAACTCTCTCTCCAAACTGCATTGCTCTTATTCTGAACGTCAACTAGCGACAATAGAAATATGGACTGTCCTCTGCCATAGACGAAGGTGTCAAGTCTCGTCTACATTTTCTTATTGTTGGATTCTTTTATTAGGTTACTTTAAAGCGTAATCCATTAACTGAATAGATTACATACATTACAGGTTTGAAAACACAGACCCGGATTTCTCTCTCAGAAATACTCTGTATGCATATCCGTAATTTTTTCTTTGCAGCTTCTTGTCTCAAATACCTTGGAGCGCCACGGCAACTCATTTCACTATAAGTGTGTCTTCATTCGATCATCAGTCTTCAGCACTGCCACGGATACCTCACAAGTGCCAGACTCTTCAGTTCAGAGTACCAGCTGCATACAACGTTTCAATTATTTGTCCTATATGTTACTGGTATTGTGTGAAAACCCGGTATTCTGTAGAATACCTAGGTAATGTATGGAACACCTCATAGTTTTAGACAAACTACGAAATACAAGATTTTTGTGAAAATGTCCTAGGCATTTTATACAATTCGTAGGCACTACACATAATAACCAGTACCAGTGACACCAGCATGACGTACTGGAATCTTGCACTGGTAGCCCCTCCTTGATTATCGAATGTACTTAAGCAACCAAGACGAGTGGCAAGCGATGCACGCACAGTGTTGCTGGTAGGCGGATGCTGCGTGGGGGTGTGATCGCTGCCTCGCTGTTGTTGGAGTGGTCCGGCAGGCCCGCTCTGCTGTGTAAAGTCCGGGGGGGGGGGGGGGGGGGGTGGGTGGGAAGGGGGGAGGGAGAAGGGGGGGAGGCATACTTAGTGCAGAGGTGACTTCAAACCCCGTAGTTGGCAGCTCCGTGTCATCTCTTGAGGTAGCGTTACCTCTCTGTCCTGGTGCTTACTGCTGGACTACAAATGATTCTACTACAAAATCAATGGTTATTTATATGAGACAACAGAATACTTGTCATGTCAATGCGCCACCCCTAGTCAAGTGCTTGACAACACCAAAACCCTGATGACGGAACATCTGTGCTGTATATTAGTATTGCGCTTTCAATTTACGCTGAGCAAGGCTAGCCTGCAACCCAATAATTTCACAGCCTTGTTGGCTTAACTCAAATGTCAACTCGCCACACTGACTGTTTACACGCAGCTAATGATATGTTTCCTCGCACCTTCTCAGCAGTTTCACTCTTAATTGATGAGAAATTGAATTGGAAAAAACACATCGATGATCTGCTGAAACGGTTAGGTTCAGTTACTTATGCTATTAGGGTTATTGCAAATTGTGGTGATAAACATATCAGTAAATTAGCCTACTACGCCTGTTTTCATTCACTGCTTTCAGATGGCATCATATTTTGGGGCAATTCGTCATTAAGAGAGAAAGTATTCATTGCACAAAAGCGTGTAATCATAATAGTAGTTGGAGCCCCACCCATGATCACCATGCAGACATTTATTTAAGGAACTCGGGATATTCACAGTACTTTTGCAATTCATATATTCACTTATGAAATTTTCATTAATAACCCATCCCAATTCAAAAATAACAGCGAAGTTCATAGCTACAACACTGGAAGAAAGGATGATATTCACTATTCTGGGTTAAATCTCACTTTGGCACAGAAATTGGTGAATTATGCTGCCACAAAAATCTTCGGTCATTTGCCAAATAGTCTTAAAAGTCTGACAGATAGCCAACCAACATTTAAAAGCAAATTAAAAGAATTTCTGAATGACAACTCGTTCTGCTCAATATATGCATTCTTAGATATAAAGTAGTAAATGTAAAAATAATTAAGTAATTAATTAATTAAATATTTTGTGCTAAGAAAACTTATGTTAAATTGACACATTCCACATCATTACGGAATGTCGTATTCATGATCTATGGAACAGGGATTAATGTATGTATGTATGTATTAACCTGACAGCGACACTACATTACCCCCCTCCGGAGAGAACACCAGAATTCTTGGGTCTATTGTGTGTCACATATATTAGTTCTCCCAGCGAAACATTTGGCGGTACGATTTTCACAGTTTACAGTGTGCACTGGCTTCAACCCTTACATGCAAAATGCAGCCTCGTGCTCACAGCTGCACCAATTGTGTTGTTGCTGTTGTTTGTTGAGGTCTTCAGTCCAGAGACTGGTTTGCTGCAGCTCTCCATGCTACTCTACTCTGTGCAAGTTTCTTCATTTCCAAGTAACTCCGGCCGGTGTGGCCGAGCGGTTCTAGCCGCTTCAGTCTGGAACCGCGTGACCACTACGGTCGCAGGTTCGAATCCTGCCTCGGGCATGGCTGTGTGTGATGTCCTTAGGTTAGTTAGGTTTAAGTAGTTCTAAGTTCAGGGGGACTGATGACCTCAGATGTTAAGTCCCATAGTGCTCAGAGCCATTTGAACCAAGTAACTACTGCATCCTACATCCTTCTGAATGTGCTTCGTGTATTCATCTCTTGGTCCCACTCTACGATTTTTACCCTCCACGCTACCCTCCAATACTAAATTGGTAATCCCTTGACACCTCAGAACATGTCCTACCAACCGATCCCTTCTTCTATTCTCTTATTGTCCAAATTATTTATCGTCCACGTTTCACTTCCATACATGGCTACACTCCACAAAAATACTTTCAGGAAAGACTTCCTGACACTAATCCATACTCGATGTTAACAAATTTCTCTTCTTCAGAAACACTTTCCTTGCCAGTCTACGTTTTATATCCTCTTTACTTCGACCATTATCAGTTATTTTGCTCCCCAAATAACAAAACTTTAAGTGTCTCATTTACTAATCTAATTCCCTCAGCACCACGTGATTTAATATGGCTACATTCCATTACGCTCGTTTTGCTGTTGTTGATGTTCATCTTATATCCTCTTTTCAAGACAGTGTCCATTCCATTTAACTGCTTTTCCAGGTGCTTTTCTGTCTCTGACAGAATTACAGTGTCATCACCAAACGTCAAGGTTTTTATTTCTTCTCCATAGATTTTAATTCCTACCCCAAATTTTCGGCTTCTACCAGTAATTCCATTCGTCTGTAACGAGTATTTAGCAGCCGTGACTCATCAAACTGATAGTTCGGTAAATTTCGCAGCTGCCTACACATTCTTTCTTTGGAATTGGAATTATTACATTCTTCTTGAAGTCTGAGAGTACTTCGCCTGTCTCATACGTCTTGCTCATCAGACGGCAGAGTTTTGCCTGGGTTGGCTCTCCAAAGGTTATCGGTAGTTCTAATGGTATGTTGGCTACTCCCAGGGCCTTGAATCGACTTAGATCTTTCAGTGCTCTGTCAAATCCTTCACGCAGTATTACCTCTCCAATCTCATCTTCACCTACGTCCTCAATTACATCGCCCTTGTATAAATCCTCTATACACTCCTTTCACTTCTGTGCTTTCCCTTCTTTGCTTAGAACAGGTTTTCCATCTGAGCGCTAGATATTCATACAAGTGGTTCTCTTTTCTCCAATGGTCTCTTTTGTTTTCCTGTAGGCAGTATCTATCTTACCCCTAGCGATATATACCTTTACATCCTAACATTTGTCGTGTAGCCACCCCTGCTTAGCCATTTTGCACTTCCTATCGACCTCATTTTTGAGACTTTGTATTCTCTTTTGCCTGCTTCATTTACTGCGTTTTCATATTTTCTCCTTTCATCAATTATATTCAATATCTCTTCTGTTACCCAAGGATTTCTACTAGCCCTCGTCTTTGTACCTACTTGATCCTCTGCTGCGTTCACTATTTCATCTGTCAAAGGTACCCATTCTTCTTCTACTGTATTTATTTCCCCTGTTGCTGTCAATCGTTCCCTAATGCTCTCCCTGAAACTCTGTACAACCTGTGGTTCTTTCAGTTTATCCAGGTCCCATCTCCTTAAATAATGACCTTTTTGCAATTTCTTCAGCTTTAATCTACAGTTAATAACCAATAGATTGTGGTCAGAATCCACCTCTCCTCCTGGAAATGTCTTACAATTTGAAACCTGGTTCCTAAATCTTTGCCTTACCATTATGTAATCTATCTGAAACCTCCCAGTGTCTCCAGGGCTCTTCCACGAATACAACCTTCTTTCATGATTCCTAAACCAAGTGTTAGCTATGATTAAGTTATGTTCTGCGCAAAATACTAGCAGGCGGCTTCCTCTTTCATTCCTTACCCCCTTCCGTATTCATCTACTACTTTTCCTTCTCTTCCTTTTCGCGCTATCGAATTCCAGTCCCCCATGACTATTAAATTTTTGTCTTCCTTCACTATCTGCATAATTTCTTTTATCTCATCATAAATTTCTTCAATCTCTTCTTCGTCCGCCGAGGTAGTTGGCATATATACTTGTACTACTGTGGTAGGCGTGGGCTTCATGTTTATCTTGGCTACAACAATGCGTTCTCTATAGTGTTCGTAGTAGCTTACTCACACTCCTGTTTTTTTATTCGTTATTAAACCTACTCCTGCATTACCCCTATTTGATTTTGTATTAATAACCCTGTATTCACCTGACCAGAAGTCTTGTTCCTCCTGCCACCGAACTTCTCTAATTAACATTATATCTAACTTTTTAAAGCTGCATGCCCTCGGGAAAAATTACGGGTGTAGTTTTCCCTTTCTTTCAGCCTTTTGCAGTACTAGCGCAGCAAGGCCATTTTGGTTAGTGTTACGAGGCCAGATCAGTCAAGTCACTAAACACTCTTATAATTCCTTTAAAACTTCCATCACTTTATGTTTCTACATGTCTCATATTCCATAAAAACAAATGTCCTTGATAGTTTCCAAACGTTCTCTGCTTAGTCTGTGGCCTTCTGTCTTATACTCTATCATATACAATTTCGTGTCCAACCGTATTCACTGTCACACTCAAGTAATCGAGTCCACTAGCATCTGTATTACTGGTGCACCGGTCTGCTGGATAGCCCAGATAAAGTCTGTGCAAAGCAGTCACAGTAACTACGGCACCAGGTATGATGACACTCAAGGTCACAGTTACTCAACGTTGCCTTTCCCGATTTTGTTTAACATGTTGTAATAACTGCTCTGCAGAGGTTCAGTCTTACTCTGCGGAAATTAATCTGTAGACGGAATGGATCAGGTTTCGTATGCATATATAGTTCAGGAAGGTTATGTTCTTCTCAGGGAGTATCTCCAGTTTCTACTTTGGCCACTGTGGCTCTGTAATATTCACATGAGTAACTTTGGTTATCATGGCTGTTAAATGGAAAGTTGGTCCTGTTATGTTGCACGCTCTTCCATTAACCAGTAACCCATTATCTTGCAGTTCCACCCATCTTGCCCTCGTCAGCCTTCCTTGCTCGTAGCAACTCGCTGCTACTATCAAATTCTCGTACATGGAATAACCCAATGCAGATCCGCTTGCTGGAATTATTTCCTGAGCTACACAAACCCTCAGACAATGCTGTGCTCTTCTCTGCCCATGGATAACTGCACTATGCGTGCATTACTGCTCGTCTGAATGACATAAGTTGGACATACTGCATCTGCCCCCTCTGGCATTGCCACACCTCTTCCTCTATTACCACAGCACAACAGTCTCCCTCTATAGCACCGCAACCCAGGCATAGACGTGCAGCACCACCACGACTACCATCCTTTCCATTCTCGTACTTTGTGTTCAGAAATCTGAGAACAGGGACTACCATCTTTCTCTTCCCCTTAAAAAGTCTGCTGTCACTGGTCAGCGTCTTTCGTAAAAGACAAACTAAAGAAACCTTATTCTAATAAAAATTCATGTATTCACCTTTAACATTTCACTCCCGATAGCTTGGACATAAAATTCTAAATAATCGTCAATAAACAAAAGGCTCTGTTGCTTTCATGATTTCAATTAATGTGGAACTTCTTGTACAACTTTACTGATGCTTGATGCATTCCCCTTCACTTACTCCTTTTTGCTTCTCTGGTTCCACTCTTACCATCCATGGGTTCGGCTCCCGAGCGCCTCTGAAGGGTCGTTGGTATTCCATATGCACTATTGTCGACCTTCTTGGCAACTACAGCTTGACGCTGACTGGTAAAGTGGTTTCTATTAGTTACAACGACCTTGGTATCGCACACAAATGTCTTTATCTTGACTTTAAGTGTAAAAGCATCAAAAAACTTCACAAATTGCCCCACTCTACATCGTTGTAAGTTTCTCACGCATTTGACGGCTCCTCCTGTTTCTCCAGTGCCGTCTGTACTCACTTCCATATCTCTCTCACTATTGTCACGAACTCACGGTCTGACTCCCTGCCCTTGCCTCTTTTTGCTAATGTCATATGAAATGGTGATAACATTTTTCTCCCGTGTACGTTGTATGGTGACAACCCTCCACTGGTGTGGATCTTTGAGCTGTATGCATGCACTATAAACGAAAGATAAGTTTCCTAGTCGTTCTAGTGAGAGTTCACATGGTAACTCAGCATCCTCCTAATAGACCAATGCACACACTCCAACCGTCTGTTTGACTGAAGGTGGACTTGTTCTTCAAATATAACAAATGTCATTATTCCAACTCTGATACGTTCGACTCCTGACCCATAATCATCGTTCCGGTACTTCAGACTTCAGTATCCACCTATCGACCATCGCCAGTGTGACTGCAACCATTTTTCCCGTATGGTACAGGTATCATCTCAACATACTGAGAGAAATAATCTGTCAGCACAAAATGATCCCCACTGCAGTCTGGACAAACAGTCCTAACCAAGCCGGCCGCGGTGGTCTCGCAGTTCTAGGCGCGCAGTCCGGAACCGTGCGACTGCTACGGTCGCAGGTTATAATCCTGCCTCGGGCATGGATGTGCGTGATGTCCTTAGGTTAGTTAGGTTTAAGTAGTTCTAAGTTCTAGGGGACTGATGACCACAGCAGTTGAGTCCCATAGTGCTCAGAGCCATTTGAACCATTTGAACTCCTAACCATCCACCCCAATCTCTCTCAATGGTTCTGAAGCTTCTAGCAGTCTCTGCGACGGTACTCACTTATGATTAAAGTCTGTACAATGTACTCACTGACACAGTTCTTCACATACCGATCCCCACCTCCTTTTCTTCTGCTCCACCAGTACTTCTCTAATACCCTTACTTTGTTTCTCTCCATCCACAGTGACCAGACCACAAATGATAAGAGCTTTCTTTAGAAGTTCTTTCTTCAATTCACCTGGTACAACAACTCAAAGCCCTAACCTTGTTACATTGCACAACAGACCACCACATATGCTGATATGTAGTTGCATTCTATATTTTTTGGTGTCACTGTCAGAATTTTGCACTGTTTACCATTCAGCAAGGCCCTGACCCGGAACTCTACTACCAATACCTTTCTGCACAATGCGTCTGCATTTACACGTTTCTTTCCCAGCTTGTGAACTACTTTGTGGTCAAACCCACTGAGTCAATGCCCATTTCGGTAGTCTCCTGGATGGACCCTTCAATCCTATTATACAAATCTGAGCAACATGAATGTTCATCACTTTAAATTTCTTGTCATAAAGGTGACATCAAATACACGTCAGCCCACATGAAAGACTAAACATTTCTCCCTTCATGGTTGAAAAGTTTCTCTCGGCCCTGTTAAGCTGGCTTCTCACAAAAGCAATAGCATTTTTCTCACCGTTGATCTCCAGATTCAGAACATCCTCACCAACATGATTAGATGCTCCGCAGAATAATACAATCACCCTCTGGAAACCCGGAAACAGAAACATTGGACTCGACAACAAAACTCTCTTCAGCTTTTCTAATGTCCCTGAAAAGCCGCTGCCCCTAAATTTCGCATTCTTTTTCAGTAATTGCAGGAGTAGTCAGGCTATATCTGAGTACCCCCTTACGAAATTCCTATAATAGTGCATGAGTCCCAAAAATTGCTCTAGTTCTTAACTAGTCTCTGGCACTAGAAATTCCAGCACAGCCTGTACCAGTCCTGGATCTGTACTCAAGCGGTCTTTTTGCAAATCACGTTCCTTATGTAATTTACTTCCTTAAAGCAAAATGGCGGTTCTCTGTGCTCAGGAATCAGTTGTGCAGCCCACAGTGTCTTAACTACGTCTGTCAAATGCTGTTTATGTTCTTCTGAGAACACTATTTTATCGTCCAGGTAAACTATACAGTGGTGAGGCTTCAGTCTCTTCATCACTCCATCCATCAAACACTGAAACATTGCAGCAACATTCTTCATCCAGAATGGCTTCCTCCGATGCTGGTAACAGCCCAAAGGTAACAAAAACGTTGTCCTTGAGCGGTTCTCTGGAAACATCCCCACTACATAAACCCATGGCTAAGAAAGACTGATACTGTCGCAAGTTGTTAATGTTCTCTGTGACGTTGGGTATGGGTTGTGCATCCGTTACAATCTTACTATTAACATGGTGGTAATCACAGCAAAATCTGTATTTCTGGTAACGTCCATAGACGTTTTCGGCACAATCACAATTTCTGCTCACCATGGACTATATCAGCCAATTGCTGGTTAATTACCTGGTCCAGAATAAGTTATAAATACTGAGGTATTAAATATCGTTTGTGGCAAACCTGTGCTCATTCTCCACCGGAATTCTGTATGAGTAACGAGTGTTGCAGGAGATGGACCCCAAGGAAAAAACAAATCCTAAAATTCCACCCATAACACGTCCATCTGTGTTCATCCTACTCACTTCAGATGTTCCGCCATCTTAGGTAACGCAGACTTAGCGGCGTCGTGTTGTTGTTTATGGCTTACACCTTCTGTGCAACAATCCTTCTTGTTCATAATGTCCAGTCTCGCTATCAACATCTCCAACTTCAACTTAATTTCTTCACTTCCAAAATTGTTAATATTAACAGGTAGTACATTCCTGCCATTATTCTCTGATACACGTATGATACTCCCTTTAACATGGAATCCTTCAAACCGTTCTACTATGCATAACATATCGACTGGTAAGTCTGTCTCCAAACTCGCCCAAAGTGATTTCTTGGTTGCACTTATCATACAATAATGTGAGTTAAGCTTTAATGAATTTGATTACCCACTATGATGAATGCACCTCACGACTGTTCTAGCTGGAATGTCTCCCCTTGAAGTCCTACCACAAGTCACTGAAGGTGTGTTATTGTTTGATGTTGATGCAAAAAGTCTAACCCCAGGGTCATGCAGTAGCCCTCACTACTTCCACACACTGCTTATCTTCCTCCACTAGACAATTTATTTCTAGTGATGCCAGTGGCCTTATATCATTGACCTGTGGACACGCTATCTATAATGTGATGGGTTCCACCACCTCTAACTCACTAGGTCCCTAGTAGCAACCGACACATGTGTCCCCTCGGCCTAATAAACTCTTACACTTCCTTGGCTTCATTCCATCAATTATTGCACATTCTGCTTCTGCATACATTCTTATTGCATCTGATTTTAACGAGAACGGCTTTTGGCAGGCAGCAGTTTCCCTCTTGCTTTGAATGGTTGGTTGCTTCCTCGCTCTCCACTCCTTCTACCATTACCATAATGCTGTTGATGATCCATACCACCTCTGTTCCACTGAGACTGGTGCCACTGCCTCTGCATGTGCATGCCTGCCCACAATTGTTCCACTTCACATTTGTAGGGAATACACCTGCCTACCTCTCACAGTCATTGACACATCACTCTACCCACACTCATCGCAAACCTCACAGCCGAATAGAGATCCTCCACCGCCCATGTGCGCACCCTGCCCGTCATAACTCATAACGGACTCCTTAGGAATGCATCGAGCGCTGTGTGCTAGTTTACCACAGTTTTGATATAGTTTTGTTAAAAGTTTTTGTTAGAATTATTCTTCCAGTGTAATATACCTATTCAAAATTCCCTGTCCCATTTTTTAAATGTAAATTTCGTCATTCTGTACGGTCAAAAGATTGTAGTTAATTAATTTCTGTGTTACAACAGTCTTTCAGTGTCGTATGAAAGTAACTTCCAAGAATAATTTGTTTACTTTGAATAGACAGAATTGTGACCGCTTTGATATGTCACTGCAAAGTACAATTTTATGGAATTTCTTACTGTAAAATTTGCTTTATCAGAATTTTAACTTTGTGATTGTTCAAAGTGAAGATGGTAGCCATTAGGAATGTAAGAATATCACTGCCTGCCTCCATTTTGTTTCCAATTAAAATTGTTGCCACGATGGTCATTGACGTAAATTTACCTCTGGCAGATTTGAAGACATAAACTGAAAGAAACTATTGAAATTACTCCTTCATAGCCAGAGACCGAAACAATCTTTGTAGATGTAGTTTGCTTTCGGTGGATCTATCGTATGGTAAGGCTACACAGCTGCAAGCTGTTTGCAACTGGGGTGCGGGTGAGACCAAATCCAGGTTGGCCATATCAAATGTTGTGCGTGTTAAAACTTGTGTGGTGTGTCAGTCCTGAAAAACGAACCCCATCGTTCACACCCAGCTTAGGAGTTTAAATCATAAATAGGTGCCTTACTAATAATAGTATTCTGTTAGGTAACATACCGGGCAGATAGCGGTACACACGCAGAGTGTCTAAACCCGACCGCCAAATGAATTCGTTTCCCGTAGTGCGGCCAACGCCACACTCTCTATTTATGGAGAGATTTAAAAATTATTCTGCGAATTGTTAATTCCATTGTAAGCAATATTTGTGGGTAATATGGCTAAATATTGTCACGTTCGTAGTTAAAAGGTATTCGTTTCCCTGCTACGTAACGTTAAAAAACGGTTCGATTTCATGCGATTCGGACGTTTAAAATAAAAAGGCGACTCGGTCACATATGGAATCAACGGGTTCGGAAATAAATACTAATCAAGTTAAAGTGTGGTATGTGACACTTTAAATACTGTAGTGTGTGTAAAGATAATGACTAATAACAGCGGTCCCGGCGGAGGTTCGAGTCCTCCCGCGGGCATGGGTGTGTGTGTTTGTCCTTAGCATAATTTAGGTTAACTAGTGTGTGAGCTTAGGGACTGATGACCTTAGCAGTTAAGTCCCATAAGATTTCACACACATCTGAACATTTTTGAACGAATAACAGCAACTATTACTTTTGTAAACCCTTATTCGCCAGTTTTATAGAGGTCTCGTCACTACTGATGTGGAGGCCGAGTTGCCACTGTAGTTACGGTAAGCCGAGTTTGTCGGTTCTTGAAACGGCTGCTGGTGCAGTAAGTACATCGATAAGACAATTTCTCCCTGCCACCATTACACAGAAATGCTCCAGAATCAGGTAACAGGTTAGGAGAACGAAGGCTCTACAACACTCCAACAAATTAGTACAAAGTCACATAAATGAGTTAAAAAATTGCTTATATTGGTGACTAGTTGAAATATGAAGTCTGCAACACTGCTTGTAATATAATACAAAAAAAGGCCTCAACGGCTAAATGCATTTAATCGTAGGTAAACTTCACAGTACATACCCCAAAGGCAATTTATAACAACTGTCTGTTCACTTCTAAGGGTTCGCTAAACGATGTTCCCTGCCTAAGTCAGCCCTGGACGATGACCTATAACCAAGTGGGCTAGGGCTGCTCTCCTATCTCCGGAAAAGTCTTCTGTCCATTGTCGTCCAGTCATTGTTGGATTGTACTCGGCCGGCAACTGCCCGACGCGAAGTCGATATTTTCATCCTCAACGCGGCCCGTGACCCTGTGGAACTTGTGCAAGTGGCGAGTCTCTATGGCACCGGCACCAGCTCGCATCTTTGCGCCTGTGGTGCTTTTTCCCTGGTTGTGTCTTGTTCGGACTACACTGCAATTACAGTTGTTTATATTTGCATTACTTCTTCCTCTATTTCTACAGAAACGCTATTAAGTCTGTAGGTTACAATAAATGTTACCTGTCTTTCGAAACTGTGAGAGGTTCCATGCCCTCTATTGCATGTCTCCTCTCATTTTTATCAATTTTATTAATGTTCTATGTCATTGCACGGTAGTAACAGACCGAAAAAGGTATTTGTACTGAGAGCTCAAAAAAATACTTTTCACTTGATTCCTGAACAGGGTGTTTTACTTCCGTCGGTGGCCTGGGCGAGGCGAGCATCGTACGACGAGGCACACTGCGTTTCCGGTTGGGAGCTGCACTTTCCTGAATTCTCAGGGGTTCATACAATAGGCTTTAAGCGTCTGACGGAACGACTGACGTCGGTCGAGTTTCGCCTATTGTATGCAGGGTGAAACGACCTGCGAGACGTCTGAGTGTCGCCCCAGTTTATGTGTTTACCGTTCCGGCGCGTCCGGAACGAAAATTCCTGGCACCGACTGACTGCATTGTTCTCTTGATTCGGAGAAAACTTGTGGGCCGTGCCCTGCTGAGTGCAACTGTCTCGCACTGGATGGTTGGTGGTTGTTTTCGTAGCCGGTCAATCGACAAGCTCAGTGCCCTCAGCTGAATAGCAGAGGCATGATTGGTCAACATAAACTGAGGCTAGTTGCCATCATAAAGCCCTGCTCGAAATTGGAGGGAACGGTCACTATTGGAGCGAATGATGTTCTGAGAAAGTGTGGGGGAATTTTGGAATCAGAACTGAATGCTGATTCGCAGTTCCCGAGGAGAGAAGGGAGTAGAGCAATGTTGGCTTCGCTCTTAGTTGCGCGGGCAGAAGGATCTGGGATCTGATCTTCCTCGGAGTCGGACGGTCTTGCAACTTGGTCGCTCGTTTTTGGAAGAACTTAGAATTCTTGGACAGCCTTGGACGCCAAGGGCTGACACAGAGCTGCTCCACGGCAGAAGTCAGCGCCTACATCATCAGGACGCTGCCTACCGCCGACATGCTGCAGATTTCAGTACTGGTATCGTATTTTGCGGCTCTGGCATTGTAGGACATTATCAATTTTCTACTGAATCTATCAGCAGCACGCGCTCTCGCTTTGCTACAAGTCCACCTTACTTGTTTCTCCATGTAATCCCATTTGAGCTCTAACTTCTAATTGCGATATTGCTATATAGTCGGGAGATTAATATTTGATTCATTAAGACCTCCAGCCATTATCGTCAATCGTTCGCATCACAGTGAGTAGTAGCCCCTTATTCTCGAGCCAACTCTTATTCTCATAATATTTCAGTATACCCTATTCTTTAACCCACTGTTTGTCTCGATAATCATGTACATTTATGTTCTCATGTATAATAAATCTCCTTGTAATATATAACCCGCATATCGTTTCGTAGACGTATGCAGTTTCCCATTTCCTGCTGTTTATTATGATAAAGTTCTCTTTTTTCTGAGTAGATTTCGAATTTTATTAAATTATTGTGAGTGTGCACTCCTTATTTTACCAACCAGCAGGGTTCACCATCATTTTCTGCCGTTACCGTTGCGCACATAATCAATTAGGTGGTATGTAGGAAAGGGGGCGATTGCATGTCCAGTTCTCATGTAAAATTCGTCCGAATTAAAGAGGTACAAACTCTTCTCCACCCCGGCACCTCGCAACTGCAATTTAATTGCCAAAAAAGAAACAGTTACTCTTATCTACAAGATAAACAGCAGATATTTATTATTATTGTTACAGTTGTTGTTGCTGTTTTATAGTACTCTCTACGGAGCTCTTGTGATACTCAGTCACTTTCGGCGGACTTCAAGTAGTTTTATGAGCGCATTGTTAATTACACATGATGGTGAAGACATAAAAGTTCGAAAAAAATTTTATTAAATGAGGAGGAGGAGGAGGACATGACTACTTGCAATCACTTAACTCAGATAGAAAATCGTACACTTTGTATTCTTCCTCATGGTGGTACAGTATAAAAGAGTACATTTTCATCTCAATTCTCTAAGCGCGTCCGATGTTACCTGAATGACACCATTCACGTTGTATTGGAAGGGGAGGAGCTCAAGATGAACTGCATCGCCGGCGGCCTCGCAGGTCTCCAGACCTCACACTTATGACTTTTATCTGTGGGATTACGTAAAAGACAGCGTTTTTATCTCCCCTATGCCTAACACTCTTGAAAGTTTGCGACATCGTATTGTTGAAGCTGTGAATTCGATAAAGAGAGACCAGTTGCTTCGTGTGTGGCAGGAAATTATCCAGCGTTTTGATATTTGTCGAGTAACACCTGGTGCTCACATTGAATACATTTGAACTTTTCCCCTTTTCAGGAACTTTGAAATAGTGTTTCTGTCTTTTGTAATTTGGAAGGAATAAATGCTTGGAATCTTTTCCTTCCTTCTGCGTAATATTCTATAGGACCAGAACCTCCTCACATAGTTTGACGGTCGTAAAAGTTTATAAAAGGTTCTCTAGCTCAAGAAGCTATAATTTCGTATGTTGAGTTTGTCTTTGCTTATGAATGGTAAATTTGCTTGAAACACTTCTACCGTTATTTTACAGTGTTAGGGCTACGTAATAATTGTTGATTTTGCATCTGTCTTGCTTTCAGGCAACTTCAGTCTTAAAGTGAATTTCAAGAGGATTAAATTTTTGAACCTTCCAAGCTACCATCCGTATATTTTAGTTTATTTATTTTAGAGGGATGATCATATGGTATGTTACTACCAGTTCACAATCAGTCTTCTAACAAACCCTATATAGGTTTGGGGGGCAGGACCACGTTACCTGGAGGATATCTAAGGTAGGCAGCGAATGGAAATATTTGTGTGTGTTGCAGATTACGATCGAACCTAATATCCACGGTACGCTTTGGAAAGGAATATTCTCCATAAATTTTAGTTTCAGTTTTATATTTTCAAAGTTATACAAAACTGTGATTAGAGTGTAAGACATAGGTTTACACTCAGGTGAAATTGGGCTGTACACTTTTGTAAATGGTTTGTGGTGAGGGCAGAATTTACGTTACGTTGTGCAGCCGATCAGCCGACCAAGCGACAGTTTCAGTCCAGAAATGAAGGGTCATGGGAAAAAAATCTGCTAAGTCCCTTTTTTCCGAAATTGAGTTATTGCTACAGCTCGCTTCAGACTGATCATAATAATCTGTTGAGAGGCTTAAACCTAAAAAAAAGTTATTCCAGAGATATGACCATTTAAAGTTTTACTGCAAGAGGAAAGATTAGGTAAGTCAATTCTTCACGGGAATGAAACACGCAAGTCAGTGGCATCTCATCTAGCCACGAGAGTGCAGACAAAATAGAATTCTGATGAAATCTCTCCCACTAGTAATTTGAAGGCAAGGTTCAAATGTTTCAAATGGCTCTGAGCACTATGGGACTTAACATCTATGGTCATCAGTCCCCTAGAACTTAAAACTACTTAAACCTAACTAACCTAAGGACATCACACAACACCCAGTCATCACGAGACAGAGAAAATCCCTGAAGGCAAGGAAACACAAAAAGAAGGTGTCTGTCTGCATATACTTTGCAAAAAATGTATCCCTGCCAAATATAGTAACAAATTACGTTTACTTTAAGCGGCAATTTTCGATATCCACGTTCTTGCAGCAGGTGAATCCTTTTTTTATTATTATTTATGCTGAACGCATTGCGAAAAATGGCACAAATGAAGTGAGGTCATCGTTCTTCACATCGTCACACATGCCTTGGATGAAGACATTAAAGAGCTCCATACAAGGTGTCCCAGGTGGAATGATCAGTAATCAGGGGTGTGACAGGAACGATCATTCGAAGCAAAAAAGTCTATAAAATGGGCTATAATATGAATACATTAAGAGCTATGGGCAGTTTTTCATCTTCGGTACTATCAATCAAATTTCTTCTACTACAAGGCTTCGGCTTTCCACATTTTGTGAACGAGTTGTATAAACAAAAACAAGATAAAATTTCTCTAATAAACATGGGCTCTAAAACGCATACCTTAAGAGCTATGAGGACTTGTTCAGTAGAATAGATGTCTTTCACAAATGCGAAGATGAAAAAAGGCTCATAGCTCTCAAGATATGTACTTCAGAGCCCTCGTTTACTAAATCTTTTTGCTTCGAATGATCGCTCCTGTCATATCCGTGAATACTGACCATTCCTCCTGGGACACCACGTACATTTTGAGTTTCTGCTGGTGGTCGAATTCCACTAAAGAGCCAAAAAAGTTGTACACCTCCCTAATATCGTGGAGGGCCCCTGCAAGCAAGCCAAAGTGCCTCAACACAACGTGACATGGGCTCGACTAATGTCTGAACTAGTGCTGGAGGGAACTGGCACCATGAATCCTGCAGAGCTGTCCATAGATACGTAAGAGCACGATGCGGTGGAGATCTCTTCTGAACAGCACTTTGCAAAGCATCCCAGACATGCTAAATAACGACCACGTCCGGGGAGTGAGGTGGCCAGCGCAGGTGTTCAAATTCAGAAGAGTGTTCATGGAAGCTCTGTGTAGCTATTCTGGACGTCTGGAGCGTCGCATTGTCCTGCTGCAATTGGCCAAGTCCGTCGGAATGCACAATGGACGTGATAGATGCAGGTGATCAGACAGCATGGTAACGTACGGGTCACCTGCCAGAGTCCTATCTAGAGCTATCAGGAGTCCCATATCACTCCAAATGCACGCGCCCCACACCATTTCAAAGCCTCCACTTGCTTCAGCATGACGTTTTCTCAATTCCCGTACACGTCCATCCGATCGATACAATTTGAAACGAGACTCGTCCGACTAGGCAACATGTTTCCAGTCATCAGCAGTCCAATGTCGGAGTTGACGGACCCAGGCGAGGCGTAAAGCTTTGTGTCATGCAGTCATCAAGGGCACACCAGTGGGCCTTCGGCTCCGAAAGCCCACATGGATGATGTTCCATTGAATGGTTCGCACACTGGGACTTGTTGATGGCCCAGCATTTAAATCTGCAGCAATATGAGGAATGGTTGCTCTTCTACCACGCTGAACGATTCTCTTCAGTCGTCGCTGGTCACGTTCTTGCACGATCTTTTTCCGGCCACAGCGATGTCGCAGATTTGATGTTTCACCTGATTCCTGATATTCAGGGTACATTCGTGAAGTGGTCGTGCGGGAAAATCCCCATATCATCGCTACCTCGGATATACTGTGTCCCATCGCTTGTACGCCAGGTTCGAACTCAATTAAATCTTGATAACTTACCATTGTAGCAGCAGTAACCGAGCTAGCAACTGCGCCAGACGCTTGTTGTCTTCTGTATGCGTTGCCGACCCCAGTGATGTATTCTACCTGTTTACACATATCTGTATTTGAATACACATGCTTGCTTCAGTTTCTTTGGCGCTTCAGTGTAAATACTACACTGTCTTCCCTTCCACTCATTCTGTAACCCTCCATCAAATTAATAGCCTAAAGAAGATCGAAATTACGCTCCCTGATCATGGCCCGATAGAACGATGGATTATGGAACGCAGTGGTGCTAATGAAACACCTGTGGAATTCAGGTAAGAATCAAAACATCCAATTGTACTCCATTTCCTATGACTGTGGTCATTGTTAATCAGAAAATGGAAGCCCATAGTACGCTGCAAAATGCCGTTTCAAAATGCAGCTTGTTAACTTAACATCATCTGAATCCAGGCACTGTTCTATGCTTAAATATCAAATCACTTATCACAGAAGAATGAAAACGGGCATCATAAGGACACCATGACAGTGTCAACCAATGGATGGACACTTTGAACTGTCCATACCTGCATATTATGTGTTTAGCGTCAGATTTCCTTATTTGTATAGTGCACAATACGTTTGCAGTTATCTTCTGTTTGCTGTAAACTAACTGTAAAAAGTCCGTTCTTATCTGCTTCCAGTTCCCAGACTAAGATGTAGCGATTTGCAAAGACAGATTAAGTTTTTCCGTCTTTGTGCTGTTAAGCTCTTCAGTGGGCTGCCATACAGCTAAAATATACGCGATATGAGTACCGCAGCGGAATTATCACAACCTGAAATACGTTTAGTAGTTATTATTATGGAATAACTGCGTCTGTTTCGCTTGGCTTACCTGTTTGTTTCCCTTTACAGAGCGACGTCTGACTGCGTTTTGGGAATTACTTCACTCTCGGAAACTCTGGATGCCTGTAACACTGTTCCCGCATTCGATGCACCCAGGAGATTTAATGTATGAAATAAAAAAGTGTTGTACGCTCTAATATACAGGTGTAATCACAGTTAAAACATTAAAAGACCTTTTCCTCGAGTTTTATAAAAACTGACTTACCTGGTTCATTCCCCTGTTCCTACAAATGTGCATCACATATACTAACAGTTTGGTTAAACATGAGAGTTCAGCGCATTATAAAGTGAAAGGAACGAAAGTAAAATAGATCACATGCGTCATTACATAATAATAAAGCAGTGGAAGTTTTAATTTGTTGCATCATGAAGTCGCAAATTGAGAACATCAGAGGGTTAGGCTATACGTGTCTTCGCGTAATAGGACTTGAGGTTGTAGTCGTTAAATTAAACAAAATTTCGTAAATTTGAGACGAAAACCTCCAATACGGTGATCAAAATAGTCCAAGTTGTTGCGTGAAATTGTATTCGACGGTATCGTAGTACTGGCAAGGATGGAGAGAGAACATAACAATGTGGATTCAAATCCCAGTCATAATGTGCCATCAGGAGTCTAACAATGTAAGCGATTATACTGCATTTTCAGATGGCGTATGTGCGAGTGCAGATGGTTTAAGTGGTAATGAACATTTGTGACGAAAATTGTGGGATTATGTCTTGTGGTAAAGCACAAGGGGAATTGGTCTCACAGGTACAAAGTTCTGAACTATGTGCCAAAACATTTGGTTAAAAACCATTGAAGAGACAATCACGTGCCTCCTGTATATGAGAAGGGTAAAAGACTGAACCCGCAAAATTATAGACAAATATCCCTAACTTAGGTTTGCTGCCTAATTCTAGAACATATTCTCAGCTCTTGAGGCTGAGGCTGAGAAGCTTATTTCCACGAATCTGTATGGTTTTAGAAAGCATTGTTCGTGCGAAACACTGCTTTTCTCACATGATGTACTTCGAACTATGGATGAAGCAAAAAATGTGGGTCACTGCAGAATACAACCAACATACGGTAGCTGTGTTGCAGGTCCTCTAAACACCAAAACCCTTTGGGATACAGTCGTTTGACTGCACACACTGCGTACTGTAAGAGACTACTAGACACCAAAGGTCTTTATGGCAGTCAGTCTGTCAACTAATATCGTCATACAAAACATATTAGAAAACATGTTCTTAGCGATGAGACACCCATAACACTCATAAACCAACCTTAATTACAACCATTTACATTCCAAAACTTCTGAGAAAACGGATTATTTTACATATATCGTACAGTAATCCTTAGTCAGAATGAAATACTTGAGACAATATATGGAGATACAAAGCTGTACAGCAATTGGAAAAAAGTTTTCGCTCTCATAAAGGTTTTCCATCCCCATGCTGAACGTCGCTCAACGGCGAGTGGCTCTGGAAACTACATATTGGACGAACCAGTAAAAAAACGCGATTAACGGCAACAAGCACCCTACGGAAATCTCAACAGCGAATCACCAGTAATATCATTGTTCTCGTAACACATCAACAGCTACATGTACACAAATTTGAACTTTAAATGACACGACCAACGTCGTCGTTCTGGACCTGGGGACCTGGATTCACACCCAGCACTTATAGCCATTGCTAACTAAGCTAAACTTTGTTTGTGACTTATTGAGACCCCATCACTAGGCATAAAGAGGCGTGAATTATAGACGTTTTCACCAGTAGCAGTTATCAATTTATATCCTGAAAATAAATTGCGAAAATGTTTGTACTGAACTGGAAATCCTGGCATAACAGTTACCTTCCTGGGAACTGCCCCCAACGACGTTTAATATGGTGTCATTCACAAGGAACAGTGTACACTCATGTCTAAAATTGAAATGCCATCATGTAAAGCTTGTGACAGGGAAGCGATCCCAGCGCCTAATCGGATTGTTAACGAAATACCTAAAATCATAAGTTAAATAGCAAATGTTTTCACCAATAGCGAGATGCTGGAACCTTAAATGACGATAGAATTGTTTTTGCCTGACTGGGATTCGAACCCAGCATCTAGCGCTGTTGTTTTCTAGCCAGGAACAGACGATAAACATTGTTGGTTCACTAGTAGCGAGATGTGCGCATGTTTAGCTAGACATCAGGCGACGAAACGTTCTGTGCTGAATGGAATTCAAACCCCGCACACGTGGTCGTGAAGACACTTTAACTATCAAATTCTTTTCCAATAATAGCTAGGAGTGGCATGTTTGTACTTTTAATGATATGATGGAAAATACTCTGCTGACTAGAAGTTGAACCCACAACATATCGTCGTTGGTGATCAAAACGAACGCAACGTCAAACTCAAATCCGTTTTCGCCAGTAGGATGGAGAGGAATGTTTGAACTTGGAAAAATGTAATGAAACGTTTCATCTTAAAATCTCAACATGTGGCTGTGAGTTGAAAAGAATACGTTACAGCTAACAACGCACGAAGAGACGTTGAAAATGCAGGTATTTTTCACTAGAAGTTCGGAGTGCACATGCTAAGGCTTGAAATGAAATAATGAATATTTTGTGCTGATCAGGATTCGAAACCAGACAGATATCTGTCGAGGAGGCCTAGAAGAATTTGCAATCTTGGGGAACACAGTGAATCGAATTTGAATCCCAGTCCAGCACCACAATTTTCAACGTCTCAGTTTCAAATAAAGTAAGAGCATTGTGAACTTACAGGGCCATTTGTTCATTAAATGAAATACGTTTTCTAGTTTACGACGGCTTGCTGGTGACAGAGTCTCTGCCTTCCGGGGTTTCTCCATCTGTCACAGCTCCAAGGAATGCCGTTCTACCCCAGTCGGCAGCGAAGGGATGTTATCTTTACTGCAGATATTCAACTACAGAGCTTACTGGCGTTCTGCACTTGGCGTTACTAGGGGTGAAGGAGAGTTACTTGTGTGTGTTAAAAATCTACGCCTGACGTGAGATGTGAACCTACACGTTTTACAGGTAAATACAAGATTAATCCACCACACCGCAGAACCCCCTGCGAAGCACATAATTATGAATTGCAGAGTATTCATTTAAATGTAGATGCAGATGTCAATGGACAGGTAACAGGAAGGAGGGCGGGATCTGGGAATGGATAGAAGTGCAAAATATAAGCGTGAAATTCTTTCAAAGTATTGCTTACTTAGATGTGTGCCACAGTTCATTTTATCTTAGGACCAAGAGATAAGGAAGGTCTCTTTCCAGAACTGAGAATGGGTTATAGGGAAGGGGAGATCGAAGAATACGGTTTCATAGGTGTTGAGAGGAATGATAGAGAGTAAAGACAGCAACAATTAAAAAAGAAAATTTAGCGTCAGTGGAAAGCGCTATATTTGTTTGTAAAGTTTTGGGGGAATGGAATAGAAGGGCACTTGCGGCGATAGTGTCAGAGAGAGAGAGTGTGTGTGTGTGTGTGGGACAGAATAGAGGAGACATTAACAACGAGTAAACAAAATATGAAACCGTTTGCGTATTGTGCGGACGGAGGGTGTATTGATGGATGGAGGGGAAGAGAGAGATGTATTTGAAATAACGAAAACTACTGTCACAGAGTCGATTGACGCTGATTAGTTTGTAAATATCTATACAGGGTATAAATGAAATCAAAATAGAATATTTAAAAAACTGTATATTCAAAAGAAACCCACTCGAATTAAAAGGACAACTCAAAGGAAAACTAGCCCATATTGTACTTTCCTGTTGCCACGCAATCTTCCAATAGTTCCCAATGAGGTAAAATGACGAAAAAGAAGACAAAACAAAACATTTTAAGGACTCTAATATTTTATCCAGAATCCTTCATGCATCTTGGCATAGAATGTATAAGCCGTCGGACGCAACAGCCTAAAAAAGCAACTTCCTCCCAGGCTTCCAGGACGCAGTCCCAAAGAGCATCGGCAGTTGTTGGTTGGTTTCGTGGCCAGTTCTCTGTTAATGTTCTGGAGACCTCAGCCCACATGTTTCCCATGGGGTTCATATCAGCCGCCCGTGGCGGCCAGTCTATGACATTGACGCCAATCGTGGAGAGCCGTTGCTGAACAAATGCAGACTTGTGAAAGGGAGAATGGTCCTCTTGCAATGAGACGGCCCCTTCTGCGTACAGCATTCGCACAGACGGAAGCATTACATTTTCCAATATGTGGGCATACTGCACGCTGTCTTCCCAGCGGGGTCAGGGATTTTCTCTGCCTCGTGATGACTGGGTGTTGTGTGATGTCCTTAGGTTAGTTAGGTTTAAGTAGTTCTAAGTTCTATGGGACTGATGACCATAGATGTTAAGTCCCAAAGTGCTCAGAGCTATTTGTTTTTTGCACGCTGTCCAGAGTTCCTTCTATCCTGTGAAGAATTCCCGCCCCTCTCGCAGAATTCCAACCCCAGCAGGTAACAGATAGCCAGCCACTTCTTCTCGTCGTGGTTACATATTCGCGTCGATGGCGAGTCCCTAACGGCCTGTAAACGATTCGTGGACCGTCGTTACTGGTGAAAAACATCTTCTCATCAGTGAAAATGACGTTGTCCCACGACGCCTTCAGATGGAACTCCGCAAATGCTAGCCGGTATAAAACGTTGTCTTCGCTGAGCTCTTGTTTCACGGCGGATCGTCGAGCATGCAGTCCAGCGTCCCTCAGCCTTCGGCGAATCGTGTCACTGGAGCCGTGGAAGTTGGTCTCCCGCTGGAAGTTGGTCTCCCGCTGCAATTGCTTTGCGTTCAGAAAGGGATTTTCTCTGCTCCTAGACACTAGATCCCGGTTTTCCTGCTGTGAGCTCACTCTTATCCTGCCTGAGCCAGGAGTCCTGTTGGTGCTGCCTCTTTCAAGGCAGATCCTCCACCATCTCGTTGCAGTAGTATGTGGTACGCCATACCGTCTGCCAGCTTCTCTGATGGAACATCCTCCTTCTTCAATGAGAGCGACGACTCTTACCTCGAATAGACCTCTCCCAGTGAGCCATTACGGCAGACAGCCTGATGAGTATATTTTTTTCTTTATTGATTTTCAATTCCCCCCAAAGGGGGGGGGGGGGGCTGGCAGCAGCTTAGTACGCTGCTCTACAGCCTACAGACTTTTTGGTAAGAAAATGAAGAAGAAAGAAACAAGAAAAAACCGGCGATAAAATGACGACTTAAAGTGTAAAACGGTGAAAAATGCGCAGAATTAAAACAGAAAGCAAAAGGGGTTGGCAATGTCGATAAAATACACTGGAATCGTACAAGTAACATAGTAGACACACAATTAAAAAAAACATGGCGACATTCTGGTTTCTGTTCGCAAGAGATAAAAAAAAATCACACCCAGCGACAGTATGATTGCTGTTCGCTATACGTCCCTAAGGACACACCACGGAACACTCACTGGAAAACACACACTGTAAAACACTGCACGAAAAACGGTGGCACAAATACGACACTCCCGAGCCAATGGCAGGTGGGCGGCGGGACCTGGAGGAGGGGAAAAAAACAAGGAGGGAGGAGAGGAGAAAACAAAAGGGGGGTGGGAACCAAGGAGGGAGAGGACTCATAAGGGGAGAGAGGAGCGGGGCAGACGCGAGAGGGAATAAGAAGAGGCAGAGGAGGGAAATGCAAAAGGACTCGGAGGAGAGAAGGGGGAAGCGAGAGGGGAGGTGGGGAAAAAAGAGGAAGGAAGGGGGCCTGATGAGTATTTCTGCTTGCCGCTCTTATACCGATGCCAGGAGAGGAGGTAAATATATTTACCTCAAACGGAGTGGCAGAGACATGCGGCGCAGCCGTGCTGGCTCGTCCCGGGCTGTTGGCCCACCAACGCCACCGCCAGCTCACTCACTTCCGTCTCGCCTCGTCCAGCATGGCTGGCCCGTAGCTCGCGAGCCACGGCTAGTACAGACCCGGGCCGCAAGGCCACGATCACCCCTTGAAGGATCAAAAGTTACACCTAACCTAGCCAAGTCTGTAGTATAAAATAACGCAGCTACAGCTATTATGCTATAACATGTGGAGGCCCACCTACAGTTGACGATTCATTCAAATATTTGGCGAACAATACGTTCAAAAATACATTCATTTTAAAGATAGCTACCACAAAACATTTCATCTAGCTAGCAATAGCATGACGCAGGAAACTATTCTTTCTTGTAATCGCTCTGCATTAGATGTAGCCTTATGAAAACGTGCATTGTATGTGAAATCTTATGAGACTTATCTGCTAAGGTCATCAGTCCCTAAGCTTGCACACGACTTAACCTAAATTATCCTAAGGACAAACACACACACCCATGCCCGAGAGAGGACTCGAACCTCCGCCGGGACCAGCCGCACAGTCCATGACTGCAACGCCATAGACCGCTCGGCTAATCCCGCACAAGACGTGTATTCAACCACGACAACTAAGCGGAATGTAAAAGTAAATAGGTTTGGCGGCAGCTTCTCCAAATAATAGTATATACGTAATATATAATACACATCTTTTGCACTGATAACATGTACTCAGTGTCTCTGAAACAATACGTGCTGCACGACGGAAATTACTTTCTGCTGAGGCACTCCATTTACATCTCGATGATACACGACTACTAGAGAACTTTGCTCTTCACAGCAGTCAATCCACTTGTAAATTAACACCATGATACCGCAGATATTAGGCAACACGTTACTAGGGATGAGGAAGGCCTTAAGGGTTGCAACTAAACATGCTACTCCTAGTTACTACTGAATAAGAATTTGATTATTTACGTGTCTTCATAACACTGTGTACGGCATTCGACTCTCACTCAGCATAGACGTTTTCGTCTTCTTATTTCTAGTTAAACGTGCGCACATCTCGCTAATCGTGGACCAACATTGGACATTTCTCGTCTGTTCCTGGGTATTCAACGACGGCAGTAGGTCCGAATCCCGGTCAGACAAGGTTACAGCCTCACTACTGGTGACAAACTGTGATATCTACATTCTGATTTTACGTACTTACTCAACAATCCGGTTAGATGCTGGGTTCGCATCCTTGTCACCAGCATTACACTATGGCATTTCAATTTTAAACATGTTCATCATTTGTTCCTTGACGATGCAACAATATACAACGTCTTTCGAGGTTAATTATCAAGAAGGTAATTGTCATGTTAGGGTTCCGGGTTTCTTACAAACATTATCGTCATTTACGTTCAAGCTGAGAATTGATAACTGATACTGGTGCAAACGTCAATATTTGACGTTTCTTTCTGCCTAGTGATCGAGTCTGGATAAGGCATAAAGCTTTGCTTGGTTAACAATGCCTTTACGTTCTCGGTTTGGATCCGGATCCAGAACGAATACGTTCGTCATGTCATTTAAAGTACAACTTTGTGTACAAGTAACTGTTGATGAGTAAAGCGAACAATGATATTACTTGTGATCCGCTGTTAATGTTGGGATTTCCGTAGAGTGCTTGCCGCCGTTAATCAAGTTTTCTTTTAACGGCTTAGTATTACATAAAGTTAATGTGAAACCACTCCCCGTTGAACGTTGAACGACGTTAAGCATGTGTTGGGTAAACATTTTAGACAGAAAAGAACTTGTTTCCAATTGCCATACAACTTTATAAATCCATCTACTGTGTCAAATATTTAATTGTGCCTAAGGATTACTGAATGATTTATGTGACAAAAATTCTTGTCCCATAACGTTTGAAATGTCATTTATTGTAATTAAGTTTAGTTTACAAACGTTAAGGACTATCTGATCTCTTCTGTACTATCGAGGTGTTACTTTACATCTGGACAGACTGTCATAAGGACCAGTTTTCTCTAGCAGGCTCTAGCGGTACCCATTGTGAATCTTACAACACCTGTACTGTGGAAGGTTGCAACGATGTGCAACACAGATATGCTATGTTGTTGCATACATTCAGGTGCTGCCTACACGTTGGAATTCAGGCGTGTCCCACTTTTTTTGCTGTCAAGTGTACATGCCATATTTTTTGATTCGTAAAAGGCATTTGACATGGTGCCCCATTGCAGACTTCTAACGAAAGTACGAGCATATGGAGTAAATTCACAGATATGTGTGTGGCTTGAAGAAGTCTTAAGCAATAGAACCCAGTATAATGTCCTCAATGGCGAGTGCTAATCAAGGACAAGAGTCTCGTCAGGAGTGTTACTGGGAAGCGTGCTAGGACCCCTGTTGTTGTCTATATACATCAATGATTTGATGGGCAGCGATCTGCTGTTGTTTGTAAATGATGCTGTGATGTACAGTAAGCTGTCAATGCTGAGTGACTGTAGGAAGACACAAAATGACTTAGAGAAAATCTCTAGCTGGTGTGATGAACGGCTGCTACCTCTAAATGTGGGGAAATGTAAGTTAATGGAGATGAGTAGGAAAAATAAACCTGCAATGCTCGAATACAGCCGGCCAGTGTGGCCGAGTGGTTCTAGGCGGTTCAGTCCAGAACCGCGTGCTGCTACGGACGCAGGTTCGAATCCTGCCTCGGGCATGAATGTGTGTGATGTCTTTAGGTTAGCTAGGTTTAAGCAGTTTTTACGTTCTGGGGAACTGGTGACAGATGTTAAGTCCCATAGTGCTCTGAGCCATTTTCTCGAATACAGCATTAGTAATGTACTGCTTGACACAGTGATGTCGTTTAAAAATCTGGACGTCACGTTACAAAGCTATATGAAATGGAACGAGAACTTGAGGACTGTGGTAGGGAAGACGAATGGTCGACTTCGGTTTATTGGCAGAATTTTATGGTCTTCTGGTTCATCTGTAAAGGACATCTCATGTAGGACGCTAGTGCGACCTATTCTTGAGTACTGCTCGAGAGTTTAGGGTCTCCACCAGGTCGGATTAAAGGAAGACATTGAAGTCATTGACAGACGGGCTGTTAGATTTGTTACCTGTAGGTTCGAACAGCATGCAAGTATTATGAAGACATTTTTGGAACTCAAATGGGATTCCCGGGAGGGTGGCGACTTGCTTTTCGAGTTACACTATTGAGAAAACCTACAAAATCGACATTTGAAGCTGACTGTCGGTTGATTCTACTGTCGCCAACATATATTGCATGTAAGGACCACAAAGATAATGTAGCAGAAATTAGGGCTCATACGAGACATACAGACAGTCGTTTCTCCCTCGCTCTATTTGTGAGTGGAGAAGGATAGGAAATGACTAACAGCGGTACGAGTTACATTCCACCACACTCCATATACTGTGACTTGCGGAGTATCTATGTACCTGTAAACCTAAAAGTGGTCCTGAGCATAAGAGATTAATAGAATCAGTCCACACGCTGTTAAAGGTAATTTGTTAAGGATAAAGAGTTTTGTAATATCATACTTAGTCTATAAATGAAAAAGAGAAAGCAAAAGACAAATGTTTGAGTGCCTGGGAAATATGATGAGAGTAGTGGTAAGAGGTATGTTCCCTACTATCTAAGGTATTACAAAGCACTATTGTGCAGGGCATAGGATCTATAGCTTAGCAGCACGAGGAAGTATTCTAAGATGACATGACTGAGCGTAAGGTGACAATAGCAATTGCATGTAAATTACAAGTTGTAAAGGGACACTCGGGATAATTGTGCGAATGGGTGACTGGAATTCGAGTGTAGGAAAAGGGAGAGAAGGAAACATAGTAGGTGAATATGGATTGGGGCTAAGAAATGAAAGAGGAAGCCGCCTAGTAGAATTTTGCACAGAGCACAACTTAATCATAGCTAACACTTGGTTTCAGAATCATGAAAGAAGGTTGTATACGTGGAAGAACCCTGGAGATACTAAAAGGTATCAAATAGATTATATAATGGTAAGACAGAGATTTAGGAACCAGGTTTTAAGTTGTAAGACATTTCCAGGGGCAGATGTGGACTCGGACCACAATCTATTGATTATGACCTGTAGATTAAAACTGAAGAAACTGCAAAAATGTGGGAAATTAAGGGGATGGGACCTGGATAAACTGAAAGAACCAGAGGTTGTACAGAGTTTCAGGGAGAGCATAAGGGGACAATTGACAGGAAGAGGGGAAAGAAATACAGTAGAAGAAGAATGGGTAGCTCTGATGGATGAAGTAGTGAAGGCAGCAGAGGATAAAGTGGGTAAAAAGACGAGGACTGCTAGAAATCCTTGGGTAACAGAAGAAATATTGAATTTAATTGATGAAAGGAGAAAATATAAAAATGCAGTAAATGAAGCAGGCAAAAAGGAATACAGACGTCTCAAAAATGAGATCGACAGGAAGTGCAAAATGGCTAAACAGGGATGGCTAGAGGACAAATGTAAGGATGTAGAAGCTTATCTCACTAGGGGTAAGATAGATACTGCCTACAGGAAAATTAAAGAGACCTTTGGAGAGAAGAGAACCACGTGTATGAATATCAAGAGCTCAGATGGCAACCCAGTTCTAAGCAAAGAAGGGAAGGCAGAAAGGTGGAAGGAGTATATAGAAGGTTTATACAAGGGTGATGTACTTGAGGACAATATTATGGAAATGGAAGAGGATGTAGATGAAGACGAAATGGGAGATACGATACTGCGTGAAGAGTTTGACAGAGCACTGAAAGACCTGAGTCGAAACAAGGCCCACGGAGTAGACAACATTCCATTAGAACTACTGACGGCCTTGGGAGAGCCAGTCATGGCAAAACTCTTCCAGCTGGTGAGCAAGATGTATGAGACAGGCGAAATACCCTCAGACTTCAAGAAGAATATAATAATTCCAATCCCAAAGAAAGCAGGTGCTGACAGATGTGAAAATTACCGAACTATCAGTTTAATAAGTCACAGCTGCAAAATACTAACGCGAATTCTTTACAGACGAATGGAAAAACTGGTAGAAGCCGACCTCGGTGAGGATCAGTTTGGATTCCGTCGAAATGTTGGAACACGTGAGGCAATACTGACCTTACGACTTATCTTAGAAGAAAGATTAAGAAAAGGCAAACCTACGTTTCTAGCATTTGTAGACTTAGAGAAAGCTTTTGACAAAGTTGACTGGAATACTCTTTTTCAAATTCTAAAGGTGGCAGGGGTAAAATACAGGGAGCGAAAGGCTATTTACAATTTGTACAGAAACCAGATGGCAGTCATAAAAGTCGAGGGGCATGAAAGGGAAGCAGTGGTTGGGAAAGGAGTGAGACAGGGTTGTAGCCTCTCCCCGATGTTATTCAATCTGTATATTGAGCAAGCAGTAAAGGAAACAAAAGAAAACTTTGGAGTAGGTATTAAAATTCATGGAGACGAAGTAAAAACTTTGAGGTTCGCCGATGACATTGTAATTCTGTCAGAGACGGCAAAGGACTTGGAAGAGCAGTTGAACGGAATGGACAGTGTTTTGAAAGGAGGATATAAGATGAACATCAACAAAAGCAAAACGAGGATAATGGAATGTAGCAAATTAAATCGGGTGATGCTGAGGGAATTAGATTAGGAAATGAGACACTTAAAGTAGTAAAGGAGTTTTGCTATTTAGGAAGTAAAATAACTGATGACGGTCGAAGTAGAGAGGATATAAAATGTAGACTGGCAATGGCAAGGAAAGCGTTTCTGAAGAAGAGAAATTTGTTAACATCGAATATAGATTTATGTATCAGGAAGTCGTTTCTGAAAGTATTTGTTTGGAGTGTAGCCATGTATGGAAGTGAAACATGGACGATTACTAGTTTGGACAAGAAGAGAATAGAAGCTTTCGAAATGTGGTGCTACAGAAGAATACTGAAGATAAGATGGATAGATCACGTAACTAATGAGGAGGTATTGAATAGGATTGGGGAGAAGAGAAGTTTGTGGCACAACTTGACTAGAAGAAGGGATCGGTTGGTAGGACATGTTTTGAGGCATCAAGGGATCACAAATTTAGCGTTGGAGGGCAGCGTGGAGGGTAAAAATCGTAGAGGGAGACCGAGAGATGAGTACACTAAGCAGATTCAAAAGGATGTAGGTTGCAGTAGGTACTGGGAGATGAAGCAGCTTGCACAGGATAGAGTAGCATGGAGAGCTGCATCAAACCAGTCCCAGGACTGAAGACAACAACAACAACATTTAAATGTGGAGTCGAAGAGCTAAACCAGCACAATAAATTGAATTGTACACTGTCAACATGTATGTTGACCACTGTTGCAGCCTGCCTGCTGTCTCACTCCTGCACCCCGACAGCACAGTCGCCCACACTTCTGCACCGGGGCAGGCACCTACAGTAGGTGCCACACGCCACCATTCGCTGGAGCGAGTTCCACCACCGGAGGCTGACATCCCTGCAAGCATCTTAATCTTCAGCGCCACTGGCTCTGTCTGTGATTCGCAGTTTCCCACACGCGGCTGTGTAAGTTACTGGAGTCAGCACTGCTGGGTGCTTTCCTCAGTCTACTCTCGACCATACTGTATGCTCATTAGACTGCTCACTCCACTCACCAGGCCCTGTAATTCTTCCTCGCTTTCACTGAGGATAGAAATGTCGTCAGCAAATCATACTAGTGATGTCCTTTCAATCTGAAACTTAACCCCAATGCTGAAACTTCCTTTTATTTCTGTCATTGCTTCTATGACGAATGGACTGAAGAGCAGGACTGAAAGACTGCATCCCTATTTTATACCATTTGAAACACTTAGTTCTTGGTTTCTCACTCTTATTTTTGCTAATGGGAAATACATCGAAAATAAGTGCATTTTTTCTAAAACTCTATTACACAGCCAGACCGCAAACATTTCATCTTTACCTTTCAGATTTGTGGACAGGAAGGACAACAGAAGGTAAGAGTGAGAGATTAATATTTTACAGCCATTGAAAGAAAAATGGTTTCATTATAAATGTTGTCCATACATTCTGTACATAATGCAGAAAAGTGGTTTTCCTACCCAATATGGACAACAGTTTGCTGTTAGCACGCATGTAGGCTTAGAACGATATTAAATGTCGCAGTGAACAATTCCTGTGAACGCTTTTATTTAAAAGGAAGACAACAGAAGAAGACCCTATACGTTCCTGGCAGACAGTTAAGGCCGCTTAGGAATCGATCCTCTTTGGATGCTGGGCTCCTAACAGTCACTGACAGTGTGGAATAACAGAAGTGTAAGAGAGTGGCCTGTCTTTACGGAGATTAAAATAAATGAAACTCTAGACATTTCGCATGTTACTAAGGTGATATCTTCAATCTTCTGAGTCTGAAAATCACAGTCTAAACTAGAATTAGTGTAACATAAAATGCTTCTTAATTGAACTACAACTATGTATTACGCTTTGCATGTACTGAATCAATGCTTTTATACCTGACTTGACGGAACTGAACCAACAACGAAACGTTTCATAAGTATATACAGCTTTCGCAATGAATGGCGTTAAAAGGTCCCATATGAAGTTTCCTCAAGAAAAGTTCCCTGACGTTGCTTCTGAATCTACTGCATAGTCTATTACAAGTTTACTTTATATCCTACGGTACGAGCAGTGACTCATTTGTGCCACAGAACAACTCCAGTCGTAAAACCGATTAATTCAATCACAAACTAAACTTCGGTGCTTGGATTAATCTAGACATTAAGCTAAAAAATCTGCGATTGTCAATAGCGATAAGATTATAAACGTGATTCCACATTAAAAATGAATTTATAATAAAGAACACTGGACAACAATAAAGCATTAATGACATTTAAATGTATTTCATGCTACGTGTCAGTAACAGGCAAGTGAGTAAAAAAATTACGACCGATGCTTCTAAATAGAAAATAAACACACAATAAATAAAATTAGTCTTAGTAACAGGCACTGATGAACCTTATGTCTCCACACTACAAGTGACAAATGAAATGTCTAACAGTTTTTGGGCTCATCCACAACACATGGGAAAGTGTCATGGCGACAGCAAAGGAAGTGTAGGAAGTTGTTGAACTATAGCCTCGTAATTTGTTCTCCTTCTTCATCACCATCTTCCCCTTTCGTTTCTTCTTCCACGACAGCCAGTGTAGTATAGCTCTGAAAGAAGCAAAAAAGGTCACTACGTATGTTTCAAGTTCCAACATGAGAAAGATATTTGCTAATTGTTGTGGATTTCTAAAAACGTTGGTTAAGGCTCTCACCTTCTCAGCAACATTTCTCAGTTGTTCCGCCATCGCAGTTCCCGTTTCTGCCACAAGATTCGACAGAAAACCGTCCAGATTCTTCATCAGAATATGTGGATGGTCATACTCCTGAAAAATTAAGTGTTTATTCTTCCCAAAGCTTTCGTTAATCCAGAATTCTTATTGACTTAAAAGTAAGTTTGATTCGGGAAGCCTGGTGGGGTTAATACAGTCTTCGGTTGCCTACATGATTAAGAAAATTCTCGTCATAACTCATATTCAGAAATTATGGTAACTCCATACGACTGGTCCTCACCGTACATATATCTGTCTTCAGTTTATGCCATTAATCTGAAGACGACCAGCAATTTTAAATATGAAGAAGTATCGACAGTTCGTGAAACATGAAATATTTTCCGCGAACTAAATTCTTGCCTTCATCAAACGCAGCACTGATTTGGTACAAGTAAATAGCTTAATTTCTATGTACGTTTAATGCTTCCTTTCGTTGCTGATTGTCCTTCACAGCACTGAAAGTTCCATACACCGGCTATCTTAGTTTTTTGTGGCCTTTATTGCGATAAATAGCTTCAAGGATACACTGGGATTTTTTCAAATAAGGCTAAAGTTAGTTTGTCACTGGTTTGCGTCCAACTTAGCAAGAATAAAATAAGGGAAGAAATAAACAGGAAAGGACAGACATAAAAATAGAAACTGTTGACGTTGAGTGCAGTGGTAATCAAAATTAGGATCTTACTGAGCACAGGACGAGAACAGTCCATTTCAGGGGGAGGTGATAAAATAAATATCAAGGCGAAATTGTTGCTAGTTGTGAAGACAAAAGCGTTGAAACGTTTAAATGGGCAAAATTACAAGAACAGTAAATGTGAACGGAAAGCTAGTATTTATGTGGTATGTGGTGCTGTGAATTTGAACTAGTGTAATAACAGAAGGAACATACTGGCCCTGTAGAGGTTAGATGTCTTGGACAACCTGTGTTAATGAGAAGAGTTTTACAAGAGAATGTAGCCTCTTTGTGTTTTGTTGTTCTACTTCCATACCACTAATAAGAACCATATTCACAACAATTTGGTCCTGTATCAGGAACCTGACTTTGACACGATCTTGTCCAAAAATCATATATGAATATGTGGTGCTTGTTCTTTCGGATATGCCCGCAACAACAGACACCACAAATCCATGTATAAATGATAAACCTAGATGGACAATGGATCCACCTTTTTTAGTGCGGATGCACGAGTACGTCTGACCCCCTGCGGGAATCTCAGAGTAGCAAGCATGGAGGAAATTGGAGGGACTGCGGATAGATGAGGCTCCGTGGGAGTGTGCGTACGCCGTGAGGTGTGGCAAGACAGACGCACAGGTGCGATAACACTGTGTCCTGGATGGCGCAGTGCTTAATACACGCGCCTAGTAATCAGGAGATCCCAATGTCAAATCCAAAGCCAGTATACATTTAATCAATCACCAACTTACATATAATTCTCCAAATATATCGAAAAATTTCACGCGTTTGCAACGCAAAAACGTAATTAATGGTGGACATTGTATTACAGTAGTTACCTCTGTCACACACTGTCCCTATAGCTGTCTCTAGTCAACTCCCGCCCTCCAGTTCCACTTCCCCAAGCCATCAGCTCTGTCTCCAGAGTCACTTGAAACTGTTTGCTTTCTATACCTTAACACCTACTATCAGTGTCATTTCAATCTCTTCCTCTGTCATTACATTATCCCCCGTGTTTATGATGATCTTAGACACACCATCAAACGTCATAAGCTATTTAAATTAACTGTAATTCTTAGCGAAAAATTGTAATTGTTATTTTTATCCGAATTTTTATTTGCATCGATGGTTATAATTATTCTCATGATAGTTCCTCTGATACACAGGGAGTCAAGGGCACAGGTACAGATATTGTGATTATTGGTACCTTAACATGTACCCACGTCAGATTGTAAGTTGTTTTTTCTCTGCGTCTAACAGTCTTCCCAAAAACACAAAGCTTAATTTACAGCCAATCTCTTTTTTTTTCACGTTCGTGATTGCACCACGAAGTGGACTACACCTGTCATCGTAGACTATCCTTTTGTGTCCACTCATCTATACTTAAATACACGACCTGCTATCTGGGAGAAAGAAAAACCTCTGATGGATTGCTTGTGCCACACACACTTAAATGTACCAACCAACATCTGAATATGCTATACTAATAGCTACGATTATTAGTCTGCAAATGAATTAAATACTGATACAATGTTGTTCAGTATACAGTCCTCAGTTAGCATTGGAAATATCTGCACTTCCGTCTCTAACACCCTGTATACATAACTGAGCCACAAGTACTTACAGCAGTGAGAAGTAATGATTTGTAATGGATTTTGATATGTACAGTTCCTTCACGTTTGAGTCCGTCCTCACCTGACTCAGATTGAAAGCGAAGCAGCTTCTTTTTTATTCAGTCTGTCCATTTAAACCGCTTGTTGGGCAATAACCTACCGTCTCCTCTACCGCTGGAGTGCTGTCAAAAATGAAAAACAATTTAGAAACAATATTCCTGCTTTCGTAAACGTCTACGTTTTGGATAAAATCATTTCATTTTTCTGTGACTAATTGTAAGCGATTCGAATACCTTATTATTTGCTAAATTCCGAGAAAGAGTTACCTTGCTTGTATTGACTGAAGTTTATCTTTCATTGGTCTTCCCTCTTTAATTCTACACTTTTCTTGATGCAGCTACGAAAAAAACAGTGTTTCAACATTGCACTTGATACGATCAATTGTATGTCGAGATAAAACAGTTCTGATTCGTTTCGTATTCCCTCGTGATATTAAAAGTCTAGCGTTCCAGTCTGGGAAACACCAACAGCTGAATGAAAGTGGAAGGGGAGCAGAGACACAAAAGAAAATTATTTAAGGGTAAAATCCTAACTACGGGTGTTATACTGCATGTAGCTATTTCCTAAGGGCGACCTTATGAACATAAAATTGGGTTTATTGGTGAAACAACCGAATATTCACAATTTGTGTTTTCTGTCTTATTGTGCAATTCCTTAACTGATAAGTAATCCACTAATATTAAAATTTGTTACAAAGGTTAAGAATGAGTTTGGCGTCAAGAACCAGTTAGGGCTTTCTGCTATCCCGTTTTTCCCGGGAAATCCCTTATTTTGGCTATTTTTCTTGTCAGGTCCCATGTCCAACATTATTTCGAATTCATCCCTCATTTTTTCAACTTTTGCAGTGGTAATTAAAATAATTTATTTCGCCTGACTCGTCACGGCTTTCTCTGTAATCTCTGATCCTGTCATCTACAAGAAAACCGGAAACAGCGCTTACAAGTCTGTTCTGCTCCGCAAATAGAAACCAAATTTTACCCAGGTTTCAGCCAAACTAATTTGGCCTTCTTCAGAAGCGAGTGACACTAAACTACTGCATGCCAAAGTTTGGCCATGTCAAGTATAAAACTGTAGCACCGTACTAACCAGTCATAATGTACATTTCTTGGTCATCCACTGAGAGGTAGCAGCAAAAAGTGAGAAGAAATGATCAGAAACTTCTGAAGGTCACCACCTATATGGCTGTCAACCAGCATACCCACGACTAAAATCCAGAAAGAGGTTCCTCAGATCTACCGAGGATCTAGTTGGGGCACCACAGCAATGCCGAATCGAACTATGGCGTGCAAGGCTTACCAGTACTGTGGGATGGATTACACCAAGCGAAAGACTAACACCCGGCTACACAGAGAATTGGAGAACATCTAGATCCCTCAACAGACTAGGCTCGGGTGTCACGAAATGTAAGAGCAATCTGACCAAATGGGGTTTCCAGGAGGATCCGCCACTCTACGCGTATGGAGCAACGCAGACGACCTTCCACCTGCTCCAGTGTACCCAATGTCCAGCAACACGCACAACAGAAGACCTGCTACATGCAACGCCAAATGCAATAGAGGTCGCTAATTTCTTGGCGGCAAAAGTGTAAACAATTGTCTTGTACATATATATACACACACGGGATTTAAATATTGTACATTATTTTGTACATCGTAAGTGCTTCTGACACGAATAAATAAAAATAAATAAATTTGCAACTGAAGCTGACGTGTTACATGTACAATTATCACAGTTGCTGACAGGGCTGCACAATGATAAAAATTCTTAAATAAAAATATTATAAAAATATCTTGTTTCAATGTAAGAGTTTCCAATTGGCAATTCCAAAAGAGTTCTGGATGCCTGTTTTTCTAAGTTCCGAGCTAAAATTTAACAGTCTTCAAGAAATAATTGACTCATTTCAGCTAGATGATGTACGTGAAATTGTTTGCATGATGGGTTTCGTAATGAAAAGGATATTTTGAAGAAAAGCATATCCATAGAAGGCAGTGCAAATAAGTGAGCTAATGTTCCCTGTACCTTCAGCGCAAAAAATGTTCAGCTTCCAAATTTTCTGAAAGTAGTTTAGGTTGCATTAAGCATTTCTGGTTCAAACGACGAGGCAAAACGAATTTTTCGCTAAGGAACCATAAATTGACAGAGATGCGCAACCAATGTACCACTGACCTTATAAAAGGAGATCTGCAAATAGCAATGCATTTTAATTTTAATTGCAGTGAATTATTTAAAAATGTAAGATAGAATTAATTTTGGCAGAAGGAAGTAAAGTCTCTAAACAAAAGCAATAATTTCTACTGTTATTTGTAGGAAACCCTATTTGAAGCATTTGTTTTGTAGGCTTCCTCCTCGCTCACTTACTTTCGCTGTAAAAAGCTGGCAACCCTACACGGCTATGACAGCTGCAGCCGAATTGCTCTGGTGCTAAATCCATTGTTTAAAAGATTTAACTTCGCAAAATTAAATGACAGACTGCTGTGTGCAAAATATAATAAGAAGAAACTGCTGTTCAGTGTGTGTTTGGTAAAAGAAAGCTATTATTGACGATTGTTGTAGGACACTGTCTAGTGACATATTTGTTTCTCACCACTACAGTTCCAGCGTCCATCACGAGCACCTTGTCTGAGTCCATAACAGTATTCAGCCTGTGGGCGATAGTAATCACCGTGCAGTGCTTGAATTTTCTGCGAATCGTACACTGAATTAGGGCATCCGTCCTGTAACACAAATTTTCAAATAATTCGATCACATAAATGTTTCTACAGAGAAAATTTCGTGCCATTAAGAAGAACTCACCTGTTTGCGAAGGTGGTCCAAGGAACTTAGGCACACAATCTAAAATATATAGGTGATAAAATCACAACCCACAAACCAGAAAATGAGTTACAACATATGCCTCTATTCAACAATATTAAGGTATACACAGAGACGACCACTTACAATGTAACGCAATTAACTACACACCCTCTGTGTATTTAGATGGATACAGGCACGATAATGAAAACATAAACTGTGTTCAGTAAAGGGATTAGGAAGGAATTAATATAAGTGGTGCGACACTCACTCTGGGTCGACGTTGGCAGTGGCCTCGTCGAGTACGAGTATTTTGTTGTTCCTGAGTATGGCCCTAGCAAGGCAGATCAGTTGCCTCTGACCCACGCTGAAGTTGCTGCCGCCCTCCGTAACTTGGAAGTCTAGTGTCTCGACACAGGACTTGAGCTCCACCTGTCAACATTAAAAGAAAGCAGAGTAACAACTACTGAGATTGTGTGTGTGACGTAGTGGAGAGTGGCTGCGTTAGTTGTTTCACAATGCTTAGCTGTTCTTTGCAGAAATATAGGAAATAAATACTGCATCAAACTCTATAGTTGTTGGTTATACTGTTTCGCATGGGCGAAATCGAAATTGAACGTAACTTATTCTTTATTTATATTTTTCACCACATATGGCAAAGATGGAATAAATGTGTGAAGTAGACGCCTGTGGAACGAAAACAATTTGCTTAATTCCTTACATACCAAACCTATGATCCAATTTACGCATTTCTTTTCCGTGTTGTCTTCAGAACATGTACACATTTTTTAAAGTAGCCATATGCTTAAATAAATAAATTCCACGAGCAGCACAATATATGGTACGAATCACAACTCAGTAATTTAGGAATAAAGTTTCATATATTTCCTAAAAACAGTTAGATGAAACGAAAATGAATAAATGCCTGTAAATGTGGAAATTTGTTTTGAGTTGAAAATGCTCATGTCTGCTCAATAAATTTCACTGTTTGGTATTATGAAAGGGATTTGAAAGTGAACTGTTAAATGGTGTTCCGAAACGTAAGATGAAGACTGATGCTGTCCCAGTTCTAAGTCTGCCATCCTCCAGTGCTGAATTAGTGCGTAGTAATGAGCCTGATAATGTGATAAAAATTGTTGTTGTTCTGGACTTCAGTCCTGAGACTGGTTTGATCCAGCTCTCCATGCTACTCTATCCTGTGCAAGCTTCTTCATCTCCCAGTACCTACTGCAACCCACACCCTTCTGAATCTGCTTAGTGTATTCATCTCCCTCTACTATTTTTACAATCCACGCTGCCCTCCAATACTAAAGTGGTGGTCCCTTGATGCCTCAGAACATGTCCTACCAACCGATCCCTTCCACTAATTAAGTTGTGCCAGGAACTCCCCTTCTCCCCAATTCTGTTCAATACCTCCTCATTAGTTATGTGATCTACCCATCTAATCTTCAGCATTCTTCTGTAACACCATATTTCGAAAGCTTCTATTCTCTTCTTGTCCAAACTATTTATCGTCTATGTTTCACTTCCATACATTGCTACACTCCATACAGATACTTTCAGAAACGACTTCCTGACACTTAAATCTATACTCGATGTTGACAAACGTCTCTTCTTCAGAAACGCTTTCCTTGCCATTGACAGTCTACATTTTATATCCTCTCTACTTCGACCATCATCAGTTATTTTGCTCCCCTAATAGCGCAACCCCTTTACTACTTTAAGCGTCTCATTTCCTGATCTAATTCCCTCAGCATCACCCGACTTAATTCGACTACATTCCATTATCCTCGATTTGTTTTTGTTGATGTTCATCTTATATCCTCCTTTCCCGACACTGTCTATTCGGTTCAATTGCTCTTCCAAGTCCTTTGCTGTCTTTCACAGAATTACAATGTCATCGGCTAACCTCAAAGTTTTTATTTCTTCTCCATGGATTTTAATACCTACTCCGATTTTTTCTTTTGTTTCCTTTATTGCTTGCTCAATAAACAGATTGAATAACATCGTGGAGCAGCTACAGCCCTGTCTCACTCGCTTCCCAACCACTGCTTCCCTTTCATGTCCCTCGACTCTTATAACTGCCATCTGGTTTCTGTACAAATCGTAAATAGCCATTTGCTCCCTGTATTTTACCCCTACCACCTTCAGAATTTGAAAGAGAGTATTCCTGTCAACATTGTCAAAAGCTTTCTCTAAGTCTACAAATGCTAGAAACGTAGGTTTGCCTTTCCTTAATCTTTCTTCTAAGATACGTCCTAGGATCAGTATTGCCTCACGTGTTCCAGTATTTCTACGGAATCCAAACTGATTATCCCCGAGGTCGGCTTCTACTAGTTTTTCCCTTCGTCTCTAAAGAATTCGCGTTAGTGTTTTGCAGCCGTGACTTATTAAACTGAAATTTCGGTAATTTTCACATCTGTCAACACCTGCGTTTTTCGGGTTGGATTTATTATATTCTTCTTGAAGTCTGAGGGTATGTTGCCTGTCTCATACATCTTGCTCAGCAAACGGTAGAGTTTCGTCAGGACTGGCTCTCACAAGGCTGTCATGGAATGTTGTCCACTCCCGGGGCCTTGTTTCGACATAGGTCTTTTCTTCCTCTGTCAAACTCTTCACTCTTCTCCCATTTCATCTTCATCTGCATCCTCTTCCATTCCAAGTACATCGCCCTTGTATAGACCCTCTATATACTCCTTCCACCTTTCTGCTTTCCCTTCATTGCTTAGAATTGGGCTTCCATTTGAGCTGTTGACATTCATACAAGTGGTTCTCTTTCCTCCAAAGGTCTCCCTAATTTTCCTGTAGGCAGTATCTATCTTACCCCTAGTGAGATAAGCCTCTACATCCTTACATTTGTCCTCTAGCCATCCCTACATAGCCATTTTGCAGTTCTTGTCGATCTCATTTTTTAGACGTTTGTATTCATTTTTGCCTGGTACATTTTTCTGCATTTTTGTATTTTCTCCTTTCATCAATTAAATTCAGTATTTCTTCTGTTACCCAAGGATTCTTACCAGCCCTCGTCTTTATACCTACTTGGTCGTCTGCTGCCTTCACTACTTCATCTGTCAAAGCTACCCATTCTTCTTCTATTGTACTTCTTTCCCCCATTCCTGTGAATTGTTCCCTTATGCTCGCTCTGTAACTCTGTACAACCTCTGGTTGAGTCAGTTTATCCAGGTCCCATCTCCTTAAATTTCCATCTTCTTGCAATTTCTTCAGTTTTAATCTACAGTTCATAACTAATAGATTGTGGTCAGAGTCCACATCTGCCCCCGGAAATGTCTTACAATTCATATTTATATAAGAGGAAAGGCACAAAAGTGAAGCTGCCATAAAGAAGCACAAGACGATTTACAGATGAATACATACATCAAGTGATGAAGAAATTACTACTAGACATGATATTAACCGTCCGCAGCTCGTGGTTGTGCGGTATCGTTCTCGCTTCCCTCGCACGGGTTCCCGGGTTCGATTCCCGGCGGGGTCAGGGATTTTCTCTGCCTCGTGATGATTGGGTGTTGTGTGATGTCCTTAGGTTAGTTTGGTTTAAGTAGTTCTAAGTTCTAGCTGACTGATGACCATAGATGTTAAGTTCCATAGTACTCAGAGTCATTTGAACCATGATGCTGTAAATTCGACAATGTGACTCGCACCAACAATTAGAAATTATGTGGACAGAAATCAAAGACCTTAGGCAAACGAGTCGGATTTATAGGAGCGTCCTGAGCGGCACTGCAAGGTCGATACATCGCGCCCGACTCCCGAGTGAGTCTGTGGTGCTGCGGTGTGAGGCTCTCTTTTGGTTTGCCTGAACAGAGCAGGCTGGGGCAGCAAGCGGAGGCGGAATTTCTGGTGGTTGCCGTTGAAAGAGGTCGCTGGTGGTCTGTTTTGGTTAAGAGGCGCTCGTACGGAAGGACACTGCTGGGATCTGTCAGGACAAGTGAGGAGAACGTTCCTGCACCCGGGGACGCGCTGCGACCGGAAGACATGTGGCCTGTCGCAACTTCTGTTTTCCTGGTCTCCCTGTGGGTTCTGGTTTATCCGTAGGACGAAGCATTGCTGCCTTTGGATTTAATAGGACTGGGTGAGAGCCGGAATTATCTTTGTGCGTTGGTAGTTTTCCTGAGATCCGGGCAGTGGTGTGTTCAGCACAGTTCTTGCTATATTATTATGCAGTTTATCCGTTTGCCCTGTTGTGGTGCATCCCTTTCTTCTTTACATCGTTACATGTCTGTATTACTTATTTTGTGCTCTTTTCGCATGTTCATGTCGATCTAGCAACGCTGTTCTCAGCCTCCAACTTGGCTGTAATTTGTTTTCGCTTTTGGCTTCTGTTGCCAATCACTTCTCTTTTAATGTATTCATCTGTTGAGTGGGCTTTATGTGTTATCATGTTCGGGCTAGAAACGCACTGTAAATGTTTTCGAGGCGTGTTTGGCTATTTGAGGCACCTTTTGATATTTTATGTTTGAATTTGTTGGACGTTGCAATCTCCCTCGGGGCACACCTTTGTTTTAAAAATTAGTTTAAAAGAGCCGGTTGTAATACACGTTTTCCCATTTGTCTTAAAGAGTCTTGGTGTTTTATAAGAGTCAGTCACAAACTGGTTCCTGCCGTCTGCCTTAACACTCGCCGTCGCCGCCTGGGCGGACCCTCTGTATGCCTGTTATGGCTGATGACGTCAGGCAGCAGTCTTGACCGGTCTTAGGACACGCTGCTGCTGCTCAGACCTTAGAGGCTCCACCTCTGTCTCTATTCCGACCGTTTGATATTTTTATCTTTTACTCTTTGTAAAGTTGTGTGTGTGTGTGTGTGTGTGTGTGTGTGTGTGTGTGTGTGAGTGCGTGTGCGAGTGCGCCTGTTTTCTTCACTGAAGAATCTCTTACTTGTTTGTTTAGGACATTTGGGTAAAATTTAATTGAGTTTCGAAAGAACACCGAAATTCTGTTACCTATCTTGTAACTTTTAGTGGTTCTATTTTATGTTCTTTCTAATGAAACATTGATTCCCTTGTTAAAATCGCTTTAATTGACAACAATTATCTCGTGCTCAGTTTCCATTTGTAGTAATAATAATTATATGATCCAATAAATTTGGAAACGTTGTAAACGAGTAATGCTCAGTGTCCTTCCCCCCTCGTCCCTCCCCCACCCCCTCCCCTATGGTCCATCCCAATGGTCCAGCACACGCAGTGATACCATAGTGGCACACTCGGCTGAGTTACACGAAATTAAAACATCTTCAAAAGGTGATTATGAAGCGACGGAGTACTAACTGGTCATCAGAAGACACTGCGAAGGCTGCGACTTTAGGCTGCCTATCTCTTAAAGCCACAGACATACCGAAATATCCTCTTCCTAGTGAAGTCAAAAGAAAACTCGTATAATTTAGAGCTCCACAGATTTTGTTCATTTAAACGGTAGTGTTTTGAAACCTCAACGATATTAACAAACCATGAAAAAAACGTAGTTCAGAAACTTGACACTAATGTTTCATCGATCTTGGAAAAAAATAGACCAACTAATATAAAGCTTAATAACAATAACAGTAACAATAATGTATTAAAACCTGAAAAATCTGCATTACATTCGTACCTGCATATGAATTAGACGTGAGTGCGCTATGAGCTTCTAAGCTGCAATGCAATGCAGCGTGGCAGGAGTGTTGACGGTGTGTGGCGTCGCAACTAGTGCGAGCGCACAGTTTTCTATCAAATATTTACTGTGAAATGTAGACAGACTGTAAAGTAGCCATCAGATTAGCATATGTGCTGTAGCGGGCAGATTACCGGTGTCCGTTCGTCTGACGTCACGACCATATGGCATGTCTGTACCGTGAGAATGTAAGACCTGTGCGCTAACTAGCCGCGTGTATAACGTGGAACTTTCATCTTTAATAACTTCTAACTGAGGAACCTGAGGAAATTAAAAGTTAATATACTAGTTTCTGTTATGAATAAAAATAAGTCATCCAAATTTGAGCTTTGAAACCTGCATATTTTGGAAATTAGAAAAATCTTACAGAAAACGCAAATTTCTACAATTTTCGAGTCTAAATAAATACCATTATGTATAGATCACCTTCAGTGACCATCCAACTATGAAACAAAATCACCTTCCGTGCTTTTGTATTTATTTTGAGAATTTTACTTTTAGAAATTCACCTATAACTTTGTTAAAACCATAAATGTTTTGAATTTTTGTGAACAGTTATTTTATATGAGTAGGTGAGAGTGAATGAGTGTGCCTGAGTGAATGAAAGAGGGACATTCGCCATTCTTTGCAAGTGTATAAAATCTAGGTTGGAACTCGCAAGTGTTCAGACGATGTAACCGTGGGAACAGAGTCGCCAGTGGTTCCCCATCTTAGTGAATGTCGGATGTCCAAGAGTGTATGGTATTGTACAAGCAGCCAGAACGTTCGCGAGTATTTAAATAATTTCTGGAAATAAAGTAAAGTCTAGTTTTCCTTTCGGTTTGTTAAATTATACAGTAAATTTTGTGTAACAAGAAATCATGACGTAAATGATTCAGAAGTCATGACTGGTGCGTGCTAGATTTTGGCGCGAGGCGCACCCAAAGAGTTAATTCTGATTGGCTGTGTGATGTGTGAGCCAATGAGATGCGAGGACGGTTAGCAGACTAGGAGAGTGAGTCGCGAGTGGATGAGGAGTCGCGAAGGAACTGTGATCGAGAAGAGACATGCTTGAGGTGTCCTCGCGAATAATGTGTAAAATGAAGTCATAAAACGGCTTCATCGGTTCGGTACTGTGCGATTTGAGACTGGAAGAGTCCAGTAACGCGTAGTGTGAGTTTGAGCGAGTTGTGACTTTTCGTTCCGCGAAAGACGCGAGTAACTTTAATAATTAAAAGCGTGGCGGTACTTCGTAAACTTTTACTAAGTGCTTATGGCGAGCATTAACGTTAAAAAACGAACTATTATTGAACATCGACTGCAAACGTGTATGTTAGAAAATCGTCTGTGTTGCAGTTAAGTAAATTCCGTAACTTTGAAAGCTAATTCTGGCGGGGTTTGAGTGTGGATAGAATTGTGAACTGAACTTTCTTCAAACGTAGATTAGCGGGCTGATGATCAGGCTTAAAGACAATAAAGAGCTTAAATAGAATTACTAACTTCGCGTTCTCGTTTGAGTAAACAATTACTACCATTCCAATAACTCAATTTATTTAGGAAGATTGCTCATAGATTGTATTTCAGCAAACATGTATCGCGGCCTCCGGTGAGCGGCTATTAAATTGCAGTTTCTTCAACACTGCTTTTCTGCAATTTTTCCAGTAGCTGCTATCAGGAGAGGCGAGTGCAGCAACTACCTAAGAAACGAGGTAGGTGGATTTTCTTTCAGGGAAAGGAAACTGCGCGATAAGAGCCTGACCCGTCGCAAGTGGTGCATCGGCCGGGAAATAAAAATAGTAAATTCCAGTGAATTTCAAAAAAAGCAGTAGTGACAATTACCGGACAATACAGAAGTGCTCGCTATGTGTAGGAACTGTGTAGCGTACAAATTGATATCGCCACGTGAATAGGAAGGACAGTGAAAGTGTCCGTGAACTGTAATGTGTTGTACGGAACGGAAGAATTTTTCGGTGACTACGCGCCGATTGGAATAGCAGTCTACGACGGCGTCTGGCAGACGACGAGCTACGGAGACTACGCAGAGGCGACGACAGCAGTGGCAGTTGGCAGCGCTGATTCGAGCGGGGGCCCGGAAACTGGTACAGCATTGCAGTGTATGGTGAACGGACCCGCAGTTTCATCTAGCAGCAACGCAGCACGCCGAAGCACAAAGTTAAGTACAGTGCTTTTGAAAACTTTGTGTGTTTGTGGAGTCAAACTGAGAAAAATGGCTGAGTTTCAACCAAGTGACAAAAAGGCGGAACTAAGTTGTGATAGTGGGATGGAGACAGGGGAAAATGACCCCATGAATTTTAGTTTAGACGTGTCTCAACCCAATTTCAGTAGTAGTTTGACTGATTCATCCTATGTTAATTATAGTTTGGAGTCAGATCCAAATATGTCAGTGCCCAGTGAGTTACAGTTACCCATGCCGGTAGTTAATGTTAATAGGGACATTGTATCAGCAAATGAGGGGGCGAAGGATAATGTCGCCAGTATGCTGATGAATCTATTAACTAAGATGAACGTGTTGGATTCCAATATGTCAAGTAAGATGGATTCCAGTATGTCAAAATTGGAAACTAATATGTCAAGTAAAATGGATTCAAAAATGTCTAAATTAGGATCTGATTTAAGTAATGAGATGACTAAAATGGGCGCTGATTTAGATTCCAAAATATCCGATCTCAGAGACTGTTGGAAGCAAGATTTAGCAGTGCTCAGTAGTAAAGTAAATGTTGAAATACAGCAGGTTAAACTAGAATGTACAGAAAATATTGTTCAAGTGCAAAGTGAATTGACGACACGAATCGAACAGGTTACTGAGGATCAACAGCAATTTAAATCCCATGTTGATGCAGAATTAGATAAAGTATGTGAGCACATAAAAGTGGTAGAGAATTCCAATGAAATTAATCATGCCGCCTTAGAATGTAAAATAAATGATACCAAAATTCGGTGTGAGAAACTTGGAGAGCAAGTTGTAAATAAGGTCAATAATTTAGAGACTCACATAAGCCATTTCAGTGAAAGTGTGAATGAGCAACTTTGTGGGCATGAATGCAGACTAACCAAAGTAGAACAGTGTGTTTCTAACCATAGTGGTAGTATAATTTCCAGTGGAATAATTGAATCTACCGAGGTTGCGTATGTTACCCACAGACAGTTTTTAAAATTTGACCCAAGTAAGAACATGCACCCCAGAGAATTTTGGAACGATTTTGAAGACGTTTTGCCGAAAGTATGGAGCGATAAACAAAAGATAGGCTTTATCACTTCAAATTTGATGGGAGAGGCCAGAGTATGGGGGAATTTAGCCTCTGAAAAATACGCGAAATTGTCAGAATTTAAATTAGCGTTCTTTGAGGAATACTGGGGAAAGAGAAAGCAGATGGATGTTCTTAATCGGTTCTGGTCGGGAGAGAAGTATGACCCCAAGAGAGAGGGCATCAAACGATTTGTTCAAAGGTGGGTAACAACTCTGTCCTACCTTAGTAATAAGTTAGAAACAGAACAGATCATATTAGGGGTAGAAAATAAGCTACCGTGGAACTGGAAAACTAAGATCATATCTGCGCCCCGAGATAACATTGACAAGTTCGTACAGTATTTAGAAAGGGTTGAATCCGTCCAAAAAGAAGAAGAAAACATGAGGAGGGAGCATCGCCCGCCTGCTAGGCAGAATGACAATCGCGCGGATGTAAACATTAATAGGATGGGTGTTCAGAGAGGCGGCGGATACCGTGGCAGTTCACGTGGTAGAGGAAGAACATATGTTAACAGGTTCAATGAACGCGAGCAGTATGACAGCGGCCGACAGATGTCAGGAGGTGAGGCGGTCAGCTGGAGGCATAGTGATGACGCACCGCGCTCGGAAAACCATTAATTGTCTACGAGTGTGCTGGCGATCGTAGGCAACAGCGTTTAAAGTTAAATCCGCTGGCAAAACCATTCATAAGAAAGCAGCCTGAACGACCACCTAACATAAATGTTGTTGCTACAAAATTTAGGGAGGATAACGTAAAACAGACAGAGATAGTAGCTTTAAGTCAAGTGGAGGTTAATGAACCAATTAACTGTAAGAATAATCATAAGAAGCCACTTATTGAAGAACTAAGTACTAGTTATAAGGGTAATAATCAGAAAGACATTATGCACAGTAAAACTAATGAAGAGCTGTCGGATAGGGGTGAGAACAGTAATAATGGCAGGGTTGTGACTGTGCTTGATAAGATAATTGATGTTGTAGATAGTTACGAAGAAGAGGATAGATTAGAGGAGGAGGTAGAGGTTAATGACGACGCCTTGGATAGGGTCGTAGAAAAGGAGGTTAATGAGAAAGAGGGGGAAACATTGGAAAAATGTTTTGACTTAGCAATAGTGGATAGGCTAATAGGAGCTGCCACTAGAATTGAGGGTGATAATAAGCATGAAATAAACCCTGTAAGTGTGAATGTGATTGCCACCCAAAAGACAGGCTTCGAAAGGAGAGAAATTGTGCAAGATTTATTGGAGGAAGCAGAACCCAAAATAAATAAAGAGTACTTAGGGCAACCGATAGTAGAGCTAAGAGTATTAAATGAACCAGTTAAATGTTTGATAGATACTGGATCGGAAGTCTGTGCAGTATCCCAGAACTTGGTAAATGAACTCCCTAACAGTAAACAGATTGTTAAGATGCCAGTAAGTGGCTTGAACATTGTAGTAGCAACCGGTAAGACTAAGAAGACAGTAAAACAGGAAGTGTTTCTACCCATAGCATTTAAGGAAGTAGAAATAAGACAGAACTTCTTAGTTATAAATGGACTGAGTGTAGACATATTGGTGGGGGCTGACTTTTTGAATAAATATGAAGGATGGGTGAATTTTTCTACCAATGATGTTATGGTAAAAATTAAGGGTAAACTAATTACTATACCTTTCATCGGTAAGCAGCTATGTGAGGATCCTGAGCAGAATGATTTTCCTATATGTATTTGTAAAACAGTGAAATTCTTGGAGGGCTATAATGAGTACGGTGGCAAAAAAGTAGAGGATCCGTCTGAGCTTGTGAGTGTCAGAAATAGGATCGAGGAGAAATTACTAGCATTAATTGATATTGATGAAGCAAGGAAAAACGATTTAAGACAAATACTAGTCAAACATGCCGAGGTTTTCTCAGATCAACCAGGGCTAGTAAAGGATTATGAGTGTTTTTTGACAGTGCAGAAAGACGCTCATTTCTTCAAAAAACCATTTGCAATCCCAGAAGTACATAAGGAGGCAGTACGTGACTTAATTCAAAATATGTTAGAGTGGGGAATTATTGAAAGGGCTGTTAGTGTGTACAATAACCCGCTAGTCATAGTTCCTAAGAAGGATGGCTCAATTAGACTAGTGTTGGATGCTCGAGCATTAAACAAAATAGTACTACCTGAGAGTGACCGTCCGGAGAATATTGAAGAACTGCTACAAAAGTTTAAAGGTGCTAAGTTCTTTACATCCATGGATGTGACCTGTGGATATTGGAACCTACCGTTAGCAAAGGAATCAAGAAAGTACACGGCATTCTTATTCGAAGGTAGATGTTATCAGTATAAGGTGGTGCCGTTTGGTTTAAATATAAGTGTATGTGCCTTTGTAAGAGCTATGTCGCAGGTATTAGGGGACCATCTACTAAGAAGAATTACAGTGTATGTAGACGACGTTTTGATATCGACACCAACGTGGGAGGAACACTGTATGTTATTGGATGAAGTATTGAGGGCCATAAAATTGGGGGGTATGAAATTGAAGCTAGACAAAACTGAATTTGTGAAGAAAGAAATTAAATTCTTGGGGCACATAGTGAGTGGCGATGGTATCATGCCGGATCCAGAAAAGATTAGAGCAATAAGGGATTATGCTGCACCTACAACACGTAAAGCATTAAAGGGGATGTTTGGTTTGTTTGGGTTTTATAGAAAATTTGTGTCTGGACAATTATTCAATGCACCGTGCCTGCGAGAACTCTTAAAGAAAAATGTAGTTTATAAATGGACTTCTGAGTGTCAGAAGGCGTTTGAAGAATTGAAAGAAGCTCTTATTAATAGTAAGATTTTGAACCATCCCGATTTTTCGAAACCATTTTGTCTGGGATCTGATGCTTGTGGTTACGGGTTAGGAGTTGAACTATTTCAGTTGGAAAAAGAAGGAGAAGAGGAAGTCCACAAGACCATAGCCTTTGCGAGCAGGTCATTGCAACAATCCGAGAAAAATTATAGTATATCTGAACTTGAAGCATTAGCTGTTATTTTCGGCCTGCAAAAATTTGAAAAGTACCTTTTAGGACATGAAATTTGGATCTACACAGACCATAGTGCCCTTACATATTTAGACTCATGTCAGCTAAAACATGCTAGATTAAGAAGGTGGTCCCTGTATTTACAGCAATTTAATTATAAGATGATATACATTAAGGGTTCCGAGAACATCGTGGCGGACGCCTTATCAAGAAGTGTGAAAGATACAGGACAAGAAGGGAAATCTTTAAGAAATACCGATAATAATGAAGTAATGTTGGCCATCATGCAGCTCCAGGACGATGGCTTAATTAAGCGCATTTGTAAGAACCTACGGAGGGAACAGAACCAGGATGACAACATTAAATTAGTAAAGAGTAGATTAGGTCATCCAGACTACCCAAAATTACTGGTCTACTATAAAGTGCATAAAGATGTCTTATTTAGGCGCAGGAAAGACAGTGAGGAGAATTGGAAAATATGTTTTCCGGAGCAACATGTAGATGCACTTATAGACTACGTACATTGTAAGTATGGGCATTATGGCGCTCGTAAATGTATAGCTAAGTTAAGTGAAGTGGTAATTTTTGATAATATGTGGAGAAGGGTGCAACAGCGATTAGAATCCTGTGATCGTTGCCAGAAAGTTAGGGCCAACAATAGAACTATCCAAGGACAGATGTATTCAGTAGAACCACAAAATCGGCTGGATTTAGTAGCTGTAGATTTATTTGGTCCACTACCAGTGTCTAGAGGGGGATGTGAATATGTGTTTGTGATGGTGGATGGGTTTACTAAGTACGTAAAATTTTACCCAATTAAGAAAGCCAACTCTAAAGTATTAGTGAATAAGTTGGAGAAGGACTATTTTGGGAAGATAGGAGTGCCAAAGGCAATATTGTCAGACAATGGGCCCCAGTTTATCTCTAAGAAATTTAGTGAATGTTTACAACAGAGAGGTATCGATCACATAAAAATCTCCGCGTACTTTCCTCAAGGGAACATGTGTGAGCGAATTATGAAGGAGTTAAACAGATTGTGTAGAACATATTGTCATAAAAAACACTCCGCTTGGGCCAATTATATTGAATACTTCGAAGAAGTAATAAACCATCTGAAGCATGAAGCCACAGGATATGCACCAGTAGAGCTAATGTGTGACATTAGGCCGAATAATATTTTATTCGACCTGGTCGAGTTTCCAAATCTCACAGACATAGCCATCGAAGAGAAGGAGAGACTGGCACGTATTAATATAAGAAAGAAGGCCCTGGAAAGAAAGAGAAGGCATGACGCAAGAGCTGATCCCACTAGTTTTCAGGTAGGGGATCTAGTGCTAGTGAAAACTAGGGAAAGATCTAAGAAACTTACGTCAGAAACAAAGAAGTTTACCGATGAGTACGTGGGCCCATTTAGAATCGTAGAGAAGCCTCACCCAAATGCTTATAGACTGGAGTTTGTGAAATCACATAAGGTGTTAGGGCTTAGGAACATTGTGGATTTGAAAAGATATGTTCAAAAGAGAGACGTGGCCAGGAGTGAGTAGATACCTCAGAGAGCTTTGCACTCTTTGCAGAGCTAAGTGCGTGACGAGCACTAGGTCTCGAGTCGTTTGACAATATTTCTTCCACTTTCATTTCCGTATTGTCAACCTACCTCTTCTTTCATTCAGAACTAAAATTCTATCGTCTTTCCTTCTTCTCTATCGTAGTTTTTAAGTGATAAAGTGTTTAAGTAATGAGTAGGAAAGAACCTCAGTGCAGTATAGGTTAAGCGTAAGGAATGAGTGTAAGAGAAAATCAAAAAAGGATTAAGATACCTCAGATAAGTAATAAGTCTCAGTAAAGTAAATGTTTGGCCTAAGGTGTGAGTAATGCCCTTAGAAAGGTAAAATAACTAAGAAATGTAAGAGCCTCAGAAAATATGGTGACGAACATTGAAGCTGTTTGTTAAGTAACAGAACGATATGTTAAGACGTAGCATTAAGCTAATGTTTAGGAAAGGAAATGGAGCAGTACAGCAAAACTGTCTGTTCAATGAAGTCAGAGCCTCAGGAGGTGATTTAGTGGTAAAATGAGTAAAGGTACAGTGCAACAAGGTTGACTGTCAAAGGGGTAAAAGAAGTTAAGTTAAAGGGACAGTGCAGCAGGACTGACTGTCAAATGAAGAGAAATATGTGAGAAAAGGAGAAAGAATGAGCATAGTGTTTGGCTAGCTCGATATTAGGAAAAAGTGAGGCTACGAAGGTGAGTAAATAAAAAGCTTAATGTTGGTAAACAGAGGAGATGTTTGTAAACAAAAGGAAGTGAGGCTACGAATGTAAACAAAGCTGAGGCGACGTTGGTAACTCAGGAGGTGGATGTATGTTAGAAAGTATGGGTAACGAGGTTTCGCAGATTAGTAGGAAACGCTTTAACAAATACTAACCTGAGTGTGTGAAGTATGAGTATGAGAGTTGTAAATTAAACCCGAATGTGACTAGAGAAAACCTGATGTTGACAAGAAATTGAAGTAACTCCAGATATGTGAGATGAGGAAAGTACCCATGACATCGATTCCATTTTTGACCAGAGACACACAAAGCTCCCCAAGTTTGTCGTAGAGATTAGTATAAGGATTGTAGTGTTGATAAATGAATAAGTAAATATGTATTTTTCAGTGTTTAATTTATGATACAGGACTACAGGAGATTGCCTGGAGACAGAATTGTAATATTGATAATTTTGTGTATATTTTATATTGTTGTGTATTGTACAGGAACTGGAGAGTCACCAGTGCTGGCGGAGATTTATTATGTATTTGTGAACTATTTGTAGGAATTGTTTTTCTTAGTATTTCTTATGTAACCATAACTTGTTTGATTATGAGATGAAGAAGTAATTAAAGAGTAAATGTGCCACTTCGGTACTGCATTAGGAAAGTCAATTCACTTTTCACTTAATAAAAAAAAAAAAAAAAAAAAAAAAATTTGAAAATTGTACATACTGTAAAGTAAATTTTATCAAAAATATGAGACTTTAGAGTCAAGCAGATAGCGCCATTTATCGCTGCTGTAGGTTAAGACGTAGCAGTTAGAAAGGGAACTGAGGCCAGCTGATGTTTCAGGTGCGCCGAAGTAAACAGAGGTGGTAGCACGAGACTTGAAATGGACCTCCCAAGCAGGACCCGGTCGAACTACGAGTGCTATCAAAATCTTAAGTGTAAGTGGTAAAAAAGTGACGCTCACCATAGCGATAGTAGTGTTAGTGTGCGTGTGACGTACATCAAGATAGTATTTAGGTTTGTTTTCTCTTTCAGGAATTTGTAAATAGAATTTTGTAATCTGAAAAATTTTTTTTTGAATGATGATAAAAGTGCATGTTTAGATATAAGATGTTTTGTAGGTCGTCAGCCCTAGGTATAAGTGGATGATTGATGTACAGGAACTATAAATGTTAAATAGCTGTTTGAGTAAATCTTTAATAGAAATTTTTTAGAAAACTAAAAGTTTGTCATGAATGAAAAAATTTAGTTTCCTCAGGAGGTGTGTGGCGTCGCAACTAGTGCGAGCGCACAGTTTTCTATCAAATATTTACTGTGAAATGTAGACAGACTGTAAAGTAGCCATCAGATTAGCATATGTGCTGTAGCGGGCAGATTACCGGTGTCCGTTCGTCTGACGTCACGACCATATGGCATGTCTGTACCGTGAGAATGTAAGACCTGTGCGCTAACTAGCCGCGTGTATAACGTGGAACTTTCATCTTTAATAACTTCTAACTGAGGAACCTGAGGAAATTAAAAGTTAATATACTAGTTTCTGTTATGAATAAAAATAAGTCATCCAAATTTGAGCTTTGAAACCTGCATATTTTGGAAATTAGAAAAATCTTACAGAAAACGCAAATTTCTACAATTTTCGAGTCTAAATAAATACCATTATGTATAGATCACCTTCAGTGACCATCCAACTATGAAACAAAATCACCTTCCGTGCTTTTGTATTTATTTTGAGAATTTTACTTTTAGAAATTCACCTATAACTTTGTTAAAACCATAAATGTTTTGAATTTTTGTGAACAGTTATTTTATATGAGTAGGTGAGAGTGAATGAGTGTGCCTGAGTGAATGAAAGAGGGACATTCGCCATTCTTTGCAAGTGTATAAAATCTAGGTTGGAACTCGCAAGTGTTCAGACGATGTAACCGTGGGAACAGAGTCGCCAGTGGTTCCCCATCTTAGTGAATGTCGGATGTCCAAGAGTGTATGGTATTGTACAAGCAGCCAGAACGTTCGCGAGTATTTAAATAATTTCTGGAAATAAAGTAAAGTCTAGTTTTCCTTTCGGTTTGTTAAATTATACAGTAAATTTTGTGTAACAAGAAATCATGACGTAAATGATTCAGAAGTCATGACTGGTGCGTGCTAGATTTTGGCGCGAGGCGCACCCAAAGAGTTAATTCTGATTGGCTGTGTGATGTGTGAGCCAATGAGATGCGAGGACGGTTAGCAGACTAGGAGAGTGAGTCGCGAGTGGATGAGGAGTCGCGAAGGAACTGTGATCGAGAAGAGACATGCTTGAGGTGTCCTCGCGAATAATGTGTAAAATGAAGTCATAAAACGGCTTCATCGGTTCGGTACTGTGCGATTTGAGACTGGAAGAGTCCAGTAACGCGTAGTGTGAGTTTGAGCGAGTTGTGACTTTTCGTTCCGCGAAAGACGCGAGTAACTTTAATAATTAAAAGCGTGGCGGTACTTCGTAAACTTTTACTAAGTGCTTATGGCGAGCATTAACGTTAAAAAACGAACTATTATTGAACATCGACTGCAAACGTGTATGTTAGAAAATCGTCTGTGTTGCAGTTAAGTAAATTCCGTAACTTTGAAAGCTAATTCTGGCGGGGTTTGAGTGTGGATAGAATTGTGAACTGAACTTTCTTCAAACGTAGATTAGCGGGCTGATGATCAGGCGTAAAGACAATAAAGAGCTTAAATAGAATTACCAACTTCGCGTTCTCGTTTGAGTAAACAATTACTACCATTCCAATAACTCAATTTATTTAGGAAGATTGCTCATAGATTGTATTTCAGCAAACATGTATCGCGGCCTCCGGTGAGCGGCTATTAAATTGCAGTTTCTTCAACACTGCTTTTCTGCAATTTTTCCAGTAGCTGCTATCAGGAGAGGCGAGTGCAGCAACTACCTAAGAAACGAGGTAGGTGGATTTTCTTTCAGGGAAAGGAAACTGCGCGATAAGAGCCTGACCCGTCGCAGGTGACGTCACAGCTCACAGCACGCCTGTGCGTTAGCTCTGCCGTGTATTCTAGTATCCTTGGGATAGCCCGCCCGGTTATCCGTGCGATCTAACGCACGGCTTTCCGGGCGGGAAAGGAGCGCCTAGTCCTCGGCACGAATCCGCCCGGCGGACTTGTGTCGACATCCGGTGAGCCGGCCAGCCTGTGGATGGTTTTTAGGCGGTTTTCCATTTGCCTCGGCGAAAGCAGGCTGGTTCCTTTTATTTCGCCTCAGCTACACTATGTCGGCGATTGCTGCGCAAACAAGTTCTCCACGTACGCGTACACCACCATCACTCTACCACGCAAACATAGGGGTTACACTCGTCTGGTGTGAGAGGTTCCGTGAGGGGGGGGGGGGTGGTTCCAAAGGGGGCCGAACCGCACAGTAACCCTGAAGGAGTGGTTCAGTGTGGGGCGGCGGAGGGGTGCAGTGGACTGCAGTAGTTGTGGTGAGGATGTGTACCACTGTGGCTGCGGTGGGGACGGAGCCTCTCCGTCGTTTCTAGGCCCCCAGTTGATATACATACGTGGTACCTAAATGTGTACTCACATCAGTGTGTTCCGCTGCATCGAACAGTCTTCCCACAAACACGTGTCTAATTTTATGAACTGATATTTTCTTCATGATCGTAACCGGATCACCAAGTGGACCACGCCTGTCAGTATAGACTACCGGTTTTGCGTCCACGAATCCACACTTCAACACCTGAATTGCTGCCTAGGGGAAAGTTAGCATTAATGACTTGCTCTTGCCACATGTTCTTGGAGGTTCAAACCAACTTAAAAATGTACGAACTGTAGTAGCTATAAATATCAGTCTACAAATTACGTAAATACTGGTGTAATTTTGCAGTCTTCAGTAACCAGCAGAAATATCTGCACTTTATGCATTACGTCATGTATATAAGTTCAGTCGGCTGGACAGCTCAAAAGTAACCTTCTACTGAAATTTCGTTTCTAATGTTACTCAGTGCAGGTTATAATCTGTCACTAATCACTAATCACGACTCTTTGAGGAACTGAATTTCGACCAAGCTATCTGCCTTTCATTGTCTCTGTGAGGTCATTCTCTCTATAATACAACCAATATACGAGAAAGGCTAAAGGCATCCTGCCCCACGAATATCTCAGAGGATTTGATAAGCCGGAATATCGGGCTATCATCATTCTTCTGTATCAGCTTCTCCCATAGTGAAGTTTCGAGATACTTTTATGTTAACTGTGAGAAACGTGCTGCAAGCTGTGAATTGTGCTAGGGCAGCATAATCAGTGACTTGTCGATGAATGTAACATATTAGGTTCGACTCACCCTCGGTTGCAAGACCTTATGTTGCCACAGAAAGGGAAAAATGGTAGGAATAGGGAGGTGTTGTCGATCCCACAAGCGTGTAAACAAATAATTTCACACAGGAACTGAAAGTATTGGTAGCGCATAGGCTTCAGAATGAAGGAAAGATTTTGACAACCAGGACAGAGCTTTGGCGGGAGCGAGGGGCCACCTGCCAGGGGCTCAGCGTGTGGTTGCCTGGAGACTGCCTGCCGTGGCTAACAAGCTTTGCTAGCCCGGGTAGCGTGAGTGGCGGTCCAGGGGCTGGGAAGAAACCACGCTCACATGTACGGAGATCAGCCAGAGAATCATAGCCTTCCATTTCTTCAGTGTATGGCCTATTCTTAGTTAAAGACTTATTTTAATTCTAGGCAAAGCGAGTCTTCCTCCCACCAGCTCGCCTCGCTATGTAATTTAGTCTACAGCAGATATGAGAGCGACGAGGTAGAATTCATTGGGCGAGTTGATTGGGAGGAGATGATGGTTCGATGTCGAAAGACTTTCTTCCATGAAGACTTGAAGCCGTCAGAAACAATATAAACTGACCTGCCAGTAACTGAAACATTATACACTTGGTGAGATGTTGAGTATTGTGAAAAATCACTCTCGTGATGTTCGTGTTTTCGCCTAGTTAAGTTGTTGTTGTGGTCTTCAGTCCTGAGACTGGTTTGATGCAGCTCTCCATGCTACTCTATCCTGTGCAAGCTTCTTCATCTCCCAGAACCCACTGCAACCCACTTCCTTCTGAATCTGCTTAGTGTAGTCATCTCTTGGTATCCCTCTACGATTTTTACCCTCTACGCTGCTCTCCAATACTAAATTGGTGATCCCTTGATGCCTCAGAACATGTCCTACCAACCGATCCCTTCTTCTGGTCAAGTTGTGCCACAAACTTCTTTTCTCACCAATCCTATTCAATACTTCCTCATTAGTTATGTGATCTACCCATCTAATCTTCAGCATTCTTCTGTAGCACCACATTTCAAAAGCTTCAATTCTCTTCTTGTCTAAACTATTTATCGTCCATGTTTCACTTCCATACATGGCTACACTCCATACAAATACTTTCAGAAATGACTTCCTGACACTTAATTTTATACTCGATGTTAACAAATTTCTCTTCTCCAGAAACGCTTTTCTTCCCATTGCCAGTCTACATTTTATATTCTCTCTACTTCGACCATCGTCAGTTATTTCGCTCCCCGAATAGCAAAACTCCTTTACTACTTTAAGTGTCTCATTTCCTAATCTAATTCCCTCAGCGTCACCTGACGTAATTCGACTACATTCCATTATCCTCGTTTTGCTTTTGTTGATGTTCATCTTATATCATCCTTTCAAGACACTATCCATTCCGTTCAACTGCTCTTCCAAGTCCTTTGCTGTCTCTGACAGAATTACGATGTCATCGGCGAACCTCAAAGTTTTTATTTCTTCTCCATGGATTTTAATACCTACTCCAAATTTTTCTTTTGTTTCCTTTACTGCTTGCTCAATATACAGATTGAATAATATCGGAGAGAGACTACAACCCTGTCTCACTCCCTTCCCAACCACTGCTTCCCTTTCATGTCCCTCGACTATTATAACTGCCATCTCGTTTCTGTACAAATTGTAAATAGCCTTTCGCTCCCTATATTTTACCCCTCCCACCTTCAGAATTTGGAAGAGGGTATTCCTGTCAACATTTTCAAAAGCTTTCTCTAAGTCTACAAATGTTAGAAACGCAGGTTTGCCCTTCCTTAATCTAGCTTCTAAGGTAAGTCGTAGGGTCAGTATTGCCTCACGTGTACCAACATTTCTACGGAATCCTAACTGATCATCCCCGAGGTCGGCTTCTACTAGTTTTTCCATTCGTCTGTAAAAAATTCGTGTTAGTATTTTGCAGCCGTGACTTATTAAACTGAAATTTCGGTAATTTTCACATCTGTCAGCACCTGCTTTCTTTGGGATTGGAATTATTATATTCTTCTTGAAGTCTGAGGGTATTTCGCCTGTCTCGTACATCTTGCTCACCAGATGGTAGAGTTTTGTCAGGACTGGCTCTCCTAAGGGCGTCAGTAGTTCCAATGGAATGTTGTCTACTCCGGGCGCCTTGTTTCGACTCAGGTCTTTCAGTGCTCTGTCAAACTCTACACGCAGTATCGTATCTCCCATTTTGTCTTCATCTACATCCTCTTCCTTTTCCATAATATTGTCCTCAAGTACATCACCCTTGTATAGACCCTCCATATACTCCTTCCACCTTTCTGCTTTCCCTTCTTTGCTTAGAACTGGGTTTCCATCTGAGCTCTTGATGTTCATACAAGTGGTTCTCTTATCTCCAAAGGTCTCTTTAATTTTCCTGTAGGCAGTATCTATCTTACCCTTAGTGAGATAAGCCTCTACATCCTTACATTTGTCCTCTAGCCATCCCTGCTTAGCCATTTTGCAATTCCTGTCGATCTCATTTTTGAGACGTCTGTATTCCTTTTTGCCAGCTTCATTTACTGCATTTTTATATTTTCTCCTTTCATCAATTAAATTCAATATTTCTTCTGTTACCCAAGGATTTCTACTAGCCCTCGTCTTTTTACCTACTTGATCCTCTGCTGCCTTCACTATTTCATCCCTCAAAGCTACCCATTCTTCTTCTACTGTATTTCTTTCCCCCATTCCTGTCAATTGCTCCCTTATGCTCTCCCTGAAACTCTGAACAACCTCTGGTTCTTTTAGTTTATCCAGGTTCCATCTCCTTAAATTCCCACCTTTTTGCAGTTTCTTCAGTTTTAATCTACAGGTCATAACCAATAGCTTGTGGTCAGAGTCCACATCTGCCCCTGGAAATGTATGTAGCCATTAAATTAAGTGCTGTAATGGCTGGAGTTTCTTTCATTCTATACTGCAATAAAGGGAGCGTGGCTGTCTGATATCCGACCGATTAAAGAGTAGCGGTTCTTTTCAGATAAATGTCCCAGCATACTGTCAGTCGAACAGAGTTATTTCCAGTTTGGAATATCTGGAAAGATTTTAATTTGTTACTGGGACAACGTTATCGATATCCCAGGCAAAAATTAAAATTTAATTTATCTGTATATGTGTGAGCGTGTGTGTGTGTGTGTGTGTGTGTGTGTGTGTGTGTGTGTGTGTGTGTGTGTGTGTGCAGTTCATAGCTCTTACCTCTACTGACCGGATTGGAGTTAAACAGAAAAAAAGAATCGTGTGCCGTTGCTGAGTGGGAGACCCCAGGTGTAGGTTCAGCCTCATAAATGGAAAGAGGCCCCTGCCACGCACAAAATGATTCCTTTACTTGCAGTGTGCCAGAGATGTATGTTAGGCGTATCTGCTGAGTACAGCTGCCGACAACGGAGGTGTGACTGAAGTTCCACATATTGAGAAAATGAAAGGCAAGATCTATATTCGACTTGGAAAAACGTTTTATAGCCAAGATCGCATTAATTAATATTTATTATTGACGATCGGTTTCTATAGCCGAAACTTTCACCTTCCGATCTTCAAAAAAGTTTTGGCTATTATGGTGTTCTATTATTAATTTATCACTCATGCCGTGTCCTCATTATGGTGGAGAGCATAGGTTTGTCCACAGTAAAACAATATTGATACAAAAAGCACCTTGTGGAAATGGACATGTTCAGACACGTTGCGCGCAGTTATAAATATTAGTTGATGCGATCTTGGCTATAAAATGTCCATACAGAGGACTGATTAGTGTGGTGGCATCTTCGTGCGGCACGACGATGAGAGAAGGGTCAGAGTAAAACCAGGTGCCAGCGAACAGTCCACTCGTTTGGAAAAGCACCTGTCTCCCGCTGAGCATAACAGCCCTATCTGAAGGCCGAATCACCCTCACCAGTGCCGCACGTCCAGTTCTTTCACCACCAACATCCAAATCGAATGTCTCATAGAAAAGCGCAGTTTTCCGTTACCTTTTCATTCCACTTTCCTTATTTCAAATTTCTGTGTTGAACTTTGCAATGTTTCTTCTTTCTCGTCGCTTTTGCTTATACACTGACGAAAAAAAAAAATCGCTGGGCCATGAAGGAGTTTTGCGACATAAACGAAGTTAAGCTATGTTTCTACATCCGAAAGTTGATGATTATTCGCGCCAGTCACGTGAGAGTCGTGTCAGTAGCGCGGCTATAGGGATGCAAATCAGGTTTGCTTTAAATAGACCCTGTAACGGTCGTGAGTGTTAGTTATCTTTGATACTAAACGCGGTGAGTTGACGCTAGTGAAGAACGCATCTAACGCCACAAGGACGCCATTATCTACACCTCACGAGTTTGATTGAGGTCGGGTAATAGGGCTGCGAGAAGCTGGATGTTCCTTCTGCGGTACTGCAGAAAGACGTGGCGGGATTGTAGCCACTGTACGCGACTGCCGGCAGCGATGGTCACAAGAACGTACGGTCGCGAGAAGACCGGTCTCCGGACGGCCACGTGGCACTATCGAGAGGGAGGTCCATCGTGTTCGGCTTATGGCTGTGGCGCATCGTACTGCATCTGCAGCAGCAATATGAGCAGCAGTTGCGACCACAGTGACACAACTAATTGTTACAAATCCGTTACTCCAAGGACAGCTCCAAGCCAGACGCCCTATAGCGTGCTTTCCACTGTCCCCAAACCACAGCCATTTGCGACCTCATGGTGCCAAGCGAGAGTTCATTGGAGGGTAGTGTGGGGGTCTGTTGTGTTTTCTGAAGAAATCTGGCTCTGCCTTGGTAACATTGATGGCTGTGTGTTGGTTAGGAGGAGATCTGCTGAGGGCCTGCAACCGATCTGTCTGTGTGCTGCACACTCTGGACCTACACCTACAGCTATCGTCTGCGATGAGATTTCGTATGACAGCAGGAGTGCTCTCGTAGTCATCCCAGGCATTCTGGCGCCCAAATAGCAAGCCACTCTGGTGATTGACCTGTTGTGCTGCCATTCAAGAACAACATTCCACAGGAAGCTTTCCAACAAGATAACGCTCGGCCACATACCGCTGTTGTAACACAAGTGGCTCTACAGAGTGTCAATAAGTTGCCTTGGCCTGCTCAATCACCAGATCTACCTCCAGATCAGCATATTAGGGCCTCATCGGACGACAACTCCAGCGTCATCCACAACCAGCATTAACCGTCCCGCCGGCCGCTGTGGCTCATCGGTTCTAGGAACTTCAGTCCGGAACCGCGCTACTGCTACGGTCGCTGGTTCAAATCCTGCCTCGGCCATGGATGTGTGAGATGTCCTTAGGTTACTTAGATTTAAGTAGTTCTAAGTCCAGGGGACTGATGATCTCATATTTTAAGTCCCATAGTGCTCAGAGCCATTTCAATCATTAACCGTCCCTGCATTGCCCGCCCAAGTGCAACAGGCTTGGAACGCTATCCTACAAATTGACATCGGTACCTCTACAACACAATGCATTCACGTTTGCATGTTTGCATTCAACATTTTGGCGGCTACACCGGTTATTAAAGGACCAGCATTTCACATTTGCAATGGCTTATTTCACCAGTACATTAACCTGCGATTTTGCTGCGTTAATCACTTAAATATTTTACCTAGATAAATACAGTCGCAAAATTTCATTACTCTACATTTTTTTTTTTTTTTTGGCGTTGCGTTTTTTTTTCGTGAGTGTGTTTCACACGATGCGGTGATGCGTATCAGTTCTTCGCATGACACAGAGGTAAAGATAACAGTTGGCGTTGTTTGTATCTAAAATTGTAATACAGACCTCGTGCCACTACTTTCTACGCTTAAAGCGACATAAACCATACACCGTCGTACTTTAAGGCTTTAGTTGCGTAGGAACACAGTAAGAGCATTCTATCATATCCAGAAGAGTTGTGTTGATGCCAGCAACGACGAGTGTGGAGACAAAGAACCTGTAAGGTCACCGTTCGAAAGATGTTTTGAAGTAATAATGTTTGCTTAAAAATTAAGAACAGGAACAAATGTGAGTAAGAACGTAAGAATAAGAACTTACGGCGATTTGTAAAGTCTACCATCAGCACAGGTAATTCGTTAATTTTAACAGTGTTAAGTCTGCAAGAAGTAGCAGGAGGCCTAATGGAAGGTTGTGCGCCATCTTGCTAGACGAGGATACGACACGGAGAGCACGAAGGCGCCACCAGTTACAGTGCCAGCATGAAGTTCGAAATGGATGAACGTATTGGAAAGGAGGTGAGTTTGGTGTCGTAGGTAGCAGAAAAGGCTGGACTAGAAAGTTCTGTGCAGGCAACAGACTAAAAGCTAAGGAAAGTGTAAATGCATGGGTGGATATGAAATGCTTTCTTCGAGACGTGTTTTTAGCCAAAGTCCAGTCACCTTAGGAATACCATAGCTGCGGTTGCGTTATCTCTCTTATTTTCACCTAAGTCAACCATAGCTTGATGCTGAGTCATTGTGAACACAAGGTAATGTTACGACACCGGTAAGCTCTACAAGTAAATGTAAATGCCGCTAGCATCCTCTGACAGGTGTGATTGTAGTTTCAGCGTGTTTCAAAGGAAGTGTTTATGTCGTGCAGTTAAACTCCAGCTTCAGTCAGCATTTCTAGTTATTCGACAGTAACAGTTCGGCCACGAATCTTAAATACTCGAACTGAACCATAACTTTTTACGATACCTTGCTGATTCATTGGGATTCGTCTCTGTCTTTATTGAATATCATGATTTATCTACTTAATGCTATATAAGGAGTTGTGTTTTATATTGTGATTCGTCATAAGTCATAGAATCATACAACTTGTCTTTGATTTTCAACTTCATTTGTATTCAATTTATCTCTCTTTTATGATTGCACATTTTAATAATTGTTATTTCTGAAGGCTCCTGTAAGAAGACAGATACTATTATTTAAGTATTCCTATGAAAAGGCTGTTAACATCATTTAAGTAGCACTGCTGAAGTGTCAAATTACAAATCTACAAATTCCGAATTTCAGCTGCAGTCTGTCACCGAATTATTTCACTCAACATGACATTCACCTCTTGCAATACTTTTTTGGACATGAAAACGTCCAAAGGTGCCCCGCTGTTCGGAATTCACCATCAAACTAACGTTCCTCCTGCAAGTCTATCTAAAACGCTGAGCTAAGCAGTCAACCGTCTTCTATAGGACTACTCCTATCAGAGGCCTGTCACATTTTAAACAACAATATGATTGCTAGTCACTTTGACATCTGCTTTTATAGCATTTCCTATTCCCACAGAAGACGAATATGATGCTGTACGAGCTCACCTCTTCAAGAGCTTCCCAGAGTTTTACATCCTCAAACTCTGAGAACGGGTCGAGGTTATACCGGAGGCTCTCCGAGAAGAGCACCGGCTCCTGGGGGATGATGGAAATGTGCTTCCGAAGGTCATGTAGTCCCAGGCCGCTTGTGTCGATGTCATCAATAACGATGGTGCCCTCTGTTGGAGCAAGACGGAACAGCGCGGAAATGATAGAAGATTTTCCAGCGCCAGTTCGCCCCACAATGCCAACCTGAAACAGATTCACAAAACATCACAGAAGGCAGAAATTACATAAAAACTACCTTCCTACTGAATGTTAATATTATGACTACCTTGTGTGTAGCTTCAACAGTAAAATTAAGATCCTTCAGTACGGGAGGATCTGGTTCATTATATTTGAGATATAGCTTCTGAAAGACAATTTTCCCTCTCTGCGGCCATTCAGCAGGTGGAATAGCATCTGGAAAAAAGGTTTTGCTTTTTTTAATAAGCATCAACAACAATTAGTCAAACTTACATAACAGCTGAGTAAAAATGATGGGTCAAATATTTTTATACGTTTGGCTTGATGTGACAGACTGTTGAGTTACACATTCCACAAGTTTTCACTTATCCCGTATGTTAAAAAGGATGTTATAATATACTAAGTAGGTGCTCCATAATTTTGCTTGCACTACAAGATATAATAGGCGAATGTTAGATTATTGTAGTGACTAAGGAGAATATCTATTCTCTTATACGTTGTGTGATCACTACGAAAGTTCAATACAATTTTCATTTCTGTTGCATGAATTTTGCGAGACACCAGATTTGCTCAACGATATTTGTCTATTTGTTCAAGAGGAGTTTAACCCAGATCTGAAACATAAATGATGGGTATTGAGCTAACAAACACATTTTTCAGTCATAGAAATGTTAAATACGATTCTACTCCGTGATGAATGCTGATTGGAACTTTTGATATATTTTCACCAGCTAAATTCTGTAGACAAGGCTGATAAAAAAAATAATGAATTCAACTGATAACAGGAAGTTATAGGCATGCATTCAATGTGCCGTGGAAATAGTGTTGTGGTCGGAAAATGACTGAACATTCATTTATCTCTTTGTTTGTTTTCCATTATAGCCTATTATCTCATATTCTACAATAGTGTTTACTACTTGTACAGAATTATATTGCTGCAATCACTTTTGTATAAGTAATACTGATGATAAAATTAAAACCGGAAAAATTATTGCTTTTGCTAAGGTCAGTGTTGTCACCGTCACCCCGCTTTTACGGAGTCTTTGGATGTGCTGGCGAGTGGTGAAGGGGAAGCAGTTAACTGACATTATGTCCTTCAAAGTCTTTTAGGGCCTTCCAGGTTCACCCATGGCAAAGGATGTCCTTAACACCTGCGGGTCGATGCCGAGTCAGCTGTTGTCACGTTAGCGTACGGAGGGCCAGGCCAAAGGGTAGGGTCTGCCTCCTCCTGCATAGGCACCGTTGTTTGTTTCTTTCACCCCCATTCGTTGGAAGTAGGCCTACGTGCCATGCGGACAAATGGTGGGAATAGTCGAATGAAAACAGTCGGTTCACTCATTCGTTGGAAAACAATCGATTCATTCGGCTGTAGTTTCACGAATCAGTCCGATTACTGTTCATTCTATTCCGAGTGAAGCTGGAGCCGCCGAATGAAAACAGTCGATACAGTTCAACCAGTCTGTTGTTCTTCTGTCGTTCGAGCCATGTATTAGTCCTTTCAGCTGAAGCCAGTCTTTAGGGTTTTAGCTATCTAAGCTCCCCATTCATTCTTCTGAGAGAAACTAGTTTTTCCCCGCGGGTACGCGAAGACATCTCAGAGAATATACTAATGTTAAAATAAACATTACATTTATTCATCTAATTATGTACTGCAGAGACTAATTCTTTTTTCTTCATTTAACATTGATTAATACATTGCTGTGGATAAAGTGGTTCCAGACGCAGTTAAGACACAACTAATCAAACTAATGTGTCGTTGCGGCTACAGAGTCGAGTATAAATGTTTCCTTACGTGTACCTGAAGAGGACAAGAATACGGCCAAGTTCCAGTGTCTGTTTGCTTTCCGTTTTCCTGAGATACTGTGCCTGGTGTCCTGTAGTTAATCGAAAACCACTCAGACTGCGCATCCGCCCCGTGCTCTCCACGTCAGCGCCTCCTGCCGCGGGGCTGCACAGCGCCGGCGCAGGGGCCAGGATGCCGCCTCGCTTCTGGCGGAGCCGGTGAAACCACTCACAGCCAAGAGAGTGAGCGAAAACACCCAGATAACACAAGTAATCCTCAGGAACGTACATTAAGCGAAACCGCTCAAACCCTGATGGTAAAAAATGTAAATGTCGTCTGACTAGGGCCCCCCGTCGAGTAGGCCATTCGCCGGGTGGAAGTCTTTCGATTTGACGCCACTTCGGCGACTTGCGCGTCGATGGGGATGAAATGATGATGATTAGGACAACACATCACCCAGTCCCAGAGCGGAGAAAATCTCGGACCCAGCAGGGAATCAAACCCGGGCCCTTAGGATTGACGTTGTATCGCGCTGACCACTTTTTTTTTCGTTATGGTTCGTTGCATTTGCTCCTAGCGGACGTCACATGACATTCGTTGAAGTTCGTTGTTGATCCTTTTACTCAGTTTTTTTATTACAGGGAGCAGCCAGCTCTCTGACCGAACACGCTGAGCTACCGTGCCGGCACCACTCAGCTACCGGGGGCAGACAACCCTGGTGGTGAGTGAAAACATAAATGTAGTTTTTGTGACCACGGTTTTTTCATTCGACTGAAAAGAACAAATGAACGAAAAAACAATCGGCTGACCAATCGATTGTTTTAAACCCAGTCGGTTGTCCCATCAATTGCGTAACCGTGACGAAACAAAAGTGGGTCTGCTCCCTTGAGAGGTTCGGGTGTCGCAAGCAGAACTTTTCTTTGACCAACGGAGGAGTCTTACTGCCAAACAAGTTTGTCTTACTTGAAGAAATACAGCAACCAGGAACGTGTTTCTCTAGCTTTACTAGCTCACAAAGCGGCATTGCCCCAGTTTTCATCTTGCCAATTTTCTATTAGAAACGAAAACAAAAAATGAACTGCGTTTGTAGTGAAATATCGAAAAAAAATCATTTTCCTAAATTCCTGAAAACGCATTTGAAATTACAAGACAGTCGCACTAAGACATATACATAATGTACAAATTGAAGTACAGTAACCAGATTAAGACACATGAACCCGCACAGCTTCATTGAGCTGGGAGCAGCTGCTTCACGTGTCAACAACGCGATTCTGTAAACGTATCTATGGCAACGCCTCTTGATAGCTCTACACCTATAGACGGCTACCGTTTTCGCCTACCGCCGCTTCGCAGTTGAAAAGCTGTCAAAAACGCTGTCAGGTGCCAGGGATTTCCTTAAGTTGGCTCAACTGCAGGAGTGTCTTAGTAGTAAAGAACAAATGCAATAAAACTGCATGCACGATACGACGATTTTCCCTCGTCTCGGTATTTATGACGTCATATCCCTTGGGCTACAAGTCGTACAACGATCTATTTGTGGAGGTACATTTAGTGGCATATGTCGATATTGACTCCCTAAATATGTGAAGAACAGAGTTAGTATAAAAGAAGTACGCGGTATTAATTTAAATGTCTAGCACAATGCGGTAGTTTCTAAAGCGTCTCACAGTTTATGACGCCATATCGCCTGAACTATGATAAGTAGGTGGTTCTTACCCCCACACCGATTGTTGCCTGACAGTAAGGGATGCGTGTACCCAGTTCGGTTGAAATTTGTGCTGTTGGAGCAGTAATTACAGCCCTGTCATAAACAAGTTGCGGAAGTATTCGCTACAAATGGTAAACCTAGAGTTCAGTTCCGAGAATACATTAGCCAACAATGAGGAGGCCGGTTGACACTTCGAACAGTAGGTAAGCGGATTAGATCTTTCTATAAGGCTTTACTTTTTCATATAAAAACCATCTCATTAGTCCTTTATCACAAAGTAGAATCCTCTGCCATCTGTATAATACTGAAGTTGCAGGCTTGGGACAGTCCGTATATTCCATCTCCTTTATGATGAATAAAGTTGCAACATATCAGGTCTAGATTGTACATGTATATCTACATCTGCATCTACACTCTGCAAACAACTGGTATTGCATATCAGAGGATACTTTCCATTCTATCAGTTGTGACGGCTTCTTCCCGTTGTATTCACGTACGGAGCACTAATTAATATTTATAGTTAAAATTTTCGTAAATATAACCTACGAAGGTTTTAATCGTGAAGTATTATGCAGAGGTGGATATCTCCTGCATCTCCTTCGAATCTGTCGATGTTGTAGAAGAATCGTGGAAGTAATAGATTATATCCATATTATCACATCCTTTCACGAGATGTATTTTCTGAGCCTCATAAAGAATGTTTCAGCTGGTTGATTACCAACAGTACAATGCTACATTCGTAACACTGCGAAATCCACAACTGTCCAGCTACAATGTTTATGACAAACTGCTGGAGACAGCATCTGCCGTAAAAATCTAGACGTAACTATCCACAGCGACCTTAAGTGGAATGACCACATAAAACACATAGTGGGAAAAGCAGACACCAGACTTAGATTCATCGGAAGAATCTTTAGGAAATGTAACTTATCCACGAAAGAACTTTATAAGGCGCTTGTTCGTCCGATTCTTGAGTATTGTTTATCTATCTGGGATCCCTATCAGGTAGGATTCATAGAGGAGATAGAGAAGATCCAAAGAAGAGCACCGCGTTTCGTCACGGGATTGTATAGCTGGCGAGAGAGCATTACGGAGATGCTAAACAAACTCTACTGGTAGACGTTAAAAGAGAGACGGTGGGCATCACGGAGAGATTTGCTATTGAAATTTCGAGACAGTACTTTTCAGGAAGAGTCGGACAACGTATTACTTGTCCCCCACATACATCTTGCGTGGTGACCATGAGGAGAAAATTCGAGAAATTAGAACCAATTGAGAGGCTTACATACAATCATTCTTCCCACACACTATTCGCGAGTAGAACAGAGTTGGAGGGTCAGATAGTGGTATGAAAGTACCCTCCGCCACACACCACTATGTGGCTTGCGGGGTATGATGTTGATGTAAATGAAGATTTCAGGATAGTTAGTGTAGTGATGTTAAGTTCACTTTGATGATCTGGCCTCCAGATTCTCTGAACTTCAGCCCTAAGCAACGGATCTGTAACACCTCCGAATAGCAGGCTACGGCTATTTCTAATGTACTTGTACGGGCTCGTCAGGTGTCATCTACCAGTTATCAGGCACGAAGAAGTAACACAAGCCGTTCAGGCCATCAAAGGCACTATGAAACCAGCATATCTTATGGGTTCGTAAAAAGAGTGGAACAAAATAGAGAGATAGGCTGTCTGTTTTTTTCTACAAGTAATGCGATTCCTGGGGAAGTTCACATACTCGGAACTATTTGCTCACCTGTATTTGATTCAAGCGCGCCTTCTGCTGGGATCTTGGTGTACTCAATAACTCTCTCTACTGACGTCATCTGACTGACGGCTTCCGTCGTCTGGACTATCCCGATCTGAAGCATACCGGTGAGGATCAGCGACTGCGAAATGGCAAGTCCCACTCCAGAGCTTCCAAACTCTCCTGAAAAAGCAGAATTTCTTCAATAACAATAATTGTTACAGTGATTTAATTTGCAGCGAGTTATATTTCCAGCTACCTTTCAAGCTGGAAAATCCTGTGAAACAGCACAATGTCCAACTTTCTTTTCAGATATTCCACAATACGTTCCCCAGGGAAGGAAGGATATTTGTTAGCGTCGCGTCGACAACGAGGGACTACAAGCCCTGATTAAGGAAGTATGGGAAGAAAATCGGCAGTGCCCTTTAAAAGGAACCCTTTCAGCTTTTGCGTTAAGCGCTTTGGCTTACGGAAAACCTAAATCTGAATGGCCGGAAGGGGATTTGAACCGTCGTCCTCCAGTGAACTAACTACCTGCGCTACGTTGCTTGATAATATGTCCGCCGATGTAAAAAATTATCACTACGTAAAAGGTAGGTTGTCGGCAGTCTCAGAAACGAATGCGAAGAAGAAGCTTGCAGCGTCGTACGTGATGCGCAACAACAATATCCGGTTGCCACATAACCTGCGCACATGCTTATTTTAATCCTATTTATTCTTTGTTTTACGATTTTAGTTGATTGTTCGATTAATTATTTATGCCAAATGGAAAACACGTACAGAGCTACTTTGCTGGTGCAAATTACTATTTCAGTTATTATTACAGCCTGTTCCTTGGTTGTCAGACGGGGTGGCCGAGCCGTTCCAGGCGCTATAATCTGGAACCGCACGACCGCTACGGTCGCAGGTTCGAATCCTGCCTCGGGCATGAATGTGTGTGATGTCCTTAGGTTAGTTAGGTTTAAGGAGTTCGAAGTTCTAGGGTACTGATGACCTCAGAAGTTAAGTCGCGTAGTGCTCAGAGCCATTTAAACAATTTTTTTGTTCCTTGGTTGTTGGTTCTAATTGGTGTTACAGATTTGAAGAACGAGAATTTTCAATTAGCAGTACTGAGAGAGAGAGAGAGAGAGAGAGAGAGAGAGAGAGAGAGAGAAAGAGAGAGAGAGTGGTGACGAGAAACAGGTACGTTGAATTGCCGCAAAAAAGTAATCTCCATGAAATACCCGTAAAGCCGGTGCTTATACACATGCTTGATACAATTGCACTTGTATAGCCATAGAGTATGGAAAGTTTTTATGTTTTTTTTTTTTTTTCTCAAGCTCATGCTGCTGTATATGTAGTCTGCCTGCAAACACATCTGTCCTTGTTAGGTTACCGAGGCCAGGTGGTAACAAATGAACCACGTCTCCTGCCCGTTCAGCCTTTGGTTAGCGGATATCCGAGTACCTGCAGAACCAACGGAATGAATTATACGCCTTGGAGGCACCACTGAGACACACATGTACTGTTACCCGCACTTAGCGGTGCACCCCCTGGTGCATGTCGGCTATGTGGGAGAGAAGAGGAAATATTCAACAAAGATCGTAACACAACGTTTTTAAAGTGAAATGTGACAATGATTAGGAATCATTTTAAAGTGACAAAATTAGTAAGTAATAAAATTTTAGTTTAACTGTAGACCTCAAACCATTTACTGTTCATTTTTGGATTTTTGTGTTCCTGTTAGAGGAGAGAACAGGGAAGGAGACCAGTAGAATACTTAATAACTAGGTAAATTTAGGTATTTTTCTGTTTTATTAATAGAGAAAAAGGTGTAAATTCATTGCAAATGTAGTCTATTGTTACAGAGAACGATTGCTACGTCTTCAGTACAAATTTTATAATCACATCAGCAGTGCGTGCAGCGAATGGGACCTTCTCCTTCCAGCCGCCATGGCTGTCCGTTGCTCCTTTTTTTATTCAAAAAATCTAACTACGTTGGCATTATAAAGAAGTAATAAACAGGCTGGCGAAGTGGCCTCGTCCTCTAGCGCCCTCGTCGGAGACGGACCTTGAACTCAGGTTTCCTTCTTTCTTTTTTTCCTTGCTCCACTTTCGTTGGTCTGCTTTGAAGGTGTAGCGCGTTTGGGCAGCCGGGACTAAGTGACGGGCAGCCTGATCACACGGAACATAAAGTTCAATAACACCGTAGTTCGAGTGAGTTTGCGTACGGTAATGCAGTAGTGAACGGAATCGATAGTAAATACGGTGTGTTCCAACGCATGTGCCTTCTCCCAAGAATATGAGAACTCGACGTAATGTAACATACGCGTCGTGTATAGGCGAGAGATGTCCACCACCCATAGCACAGTGATGATTGCATCGGTAACCAAGTGAAGCACACTGCGGGGTTATTTCAAGCCTCCCTCTCGTCAGAATTCATTCCTGTCTCACCGTTCTCGTTATCATTAGCCCGTTAAAAGGTTGCGTCCAATGATATTACCTCGTTGCTTGTATCTCACCCTGATGGGACTGTTATTTGAAATGTTGTTCACCTTCGATAACGTTATTCATCCTTTTTTCGAGCATCGCTGCAATATTAATCAATTGATGGTGTAACATCTGCATAGTGGTAGGGACACATTCATTACTTATACAGGGTGTATATCCTAAGAGTCGTCAGGCGCATTTTCTCTGGTGTTGCTGCAAGTATTTGCAATTTCGATCTTGCAACTTGTTTCTGGAGTCAGCCCGAACAAATACAGCTCATCGCGTCTTTTATACGACGCTCAGTGTCGACAGAAATCGTCGGTTTGTTTCCCTTTCCAAACAAAATAATTTTTTAACAGGAATTTTACGTTCTCATTCTATAGAGCGATCCCAGGTTAATCCAGTGAGGTATACGCTTTGTCAGTGTGTATTGACAGGGACAGTACAACAGCCAGAGCAGCCGGCGCCCCAGTAGCGGCAGCTCCGCCCAGGCCTGTGCCGACTGCAGCAGCGCTGCTCAGTCGCTCCTCGCTGCTGGAGTACTGGCTATTCCTTGTGTTTTAATGTTCCAGATGAAACATGTTAATGGAATCAATATCTCAATAGTTTAATCTGGAACCACTGCTACGAATTAGCACGTAAAATCATTTTATTGCTAACGGAAAACAAACCGGCGCTTTCTGTCGACACTGGGAGTCGTATAAAAGACGTGATGAGCTGTATTTGTTTGGGCTGACTCCAGAAACAAGTTGCAAGATCGAAATTGCAAATATTTGCAGCAACACCAGAGAAAATGCGTCTGACGGCTTCGAGAGAGACACACGGTGAAAGGTATGTGCTAAGGTCTGATAAGGGTAGCCGGCCTCGGTGGTCTCGTGGTTCTAGGCGCGCAGTCCGGAACCGTGCGACTGCTACGGTCGCAGGTTCGAATCCTGCCTCGGGCATGGATGTGTGTGATGTCCTTAGGTTAGTTAGGTTTAAGTAGTTCTAAGTTCTAGGGGACTAATGACCACAGCAGTTGAGTCCCATAGTGCTCAGAGCCATTTAACTCTGATAAGGGTAGCTCCAGGAAGTAGTCGGTAGTTGCCAACCGCAAGGTGGAACGAGTATAATATCTTTGAGTAGAAGGATCTTTGATGGTTAAGAGAGTTGGGCGTGCACTGTAAAGAAACCGAGGAGTCGCAGGTAGGTGCCCACACAGGAAGCAGACGTGTGCAGACAGCTTTAAGGGGGAAGTCGCAGCTAGGTGCCCAGAGGAAGCAGACGTGTCGTGACAGCGTTAAGGTAGGTCGCTGCCCCTGACCAAACTTTAGATATATAATCATTTCAAATTGGTTTTTGTTAGCTAATGTTCAGAGTTAGGATCTGTATGTCCAAGGTTTGACGCAGTAAGCGCTTTGTAAAATTTTTTGTAAGAGTGATTCGTGCTTGAAAAATGTTTGAAATGGTAGGTTTTGTGTATATATTTTAACAATATATATATATATATTGGGATCAACATTGTGTTTAAATCTAACAGCCTGAATCATAACCCACATCCTTTCCTTGTATTGAAGATGAAAATGAATAGTAAAGTAAAGTTACCCACCAATGAAAGAACCAAGTAAACATCAGGGCCAAAAGTTAATTTTCCAGTGCCATCTTAATGCCATTGCACAAACGGCATTATTCTCTTAAACGTGATTGCTCAGTCAAATACATGTTGCATTTCTGGCAAAATGGAGGAGTGCAAGAAAAAAGTTCACAGACGCAGTCAGATGAAGGTTTGCTGAATAATTAATTTAGAACTACACTCTTGGAAATGGAAAAAAGAACACATTGACACCGGTGTGTCAGACCCACCATACTTGCTCCGGACACTGCGAGAGGGCTGTACAAGCAATGATCACACGCACGGCACAGCGGACACACCAGGAACCGCGGTGTTGGCCGTCGAATGGCGCTAGCTGCGCAGCATTTGTGCACCGCCGCCGTCAGTGTCAGCCAGTTTGCCGTGGCATACGGAGCTTCATCGTAGTCTTTAACACTGGTAGCATGCCGCGACAGCGTGGACGTGAACCGTATGTGCAGTTGACGGACTTTGAGCGAGGGCGTATAGTGGGCATGCGGGCGGCCAGGTGGACGTACCGCCGAATTGCTCAACACGTGGGGCGTGAGGTCTCCACAGTACATCGCTGTTGTCGCCAGTGGTCGGCGGAAGGTGCACGTGCCCGTCGACCTGGGACCGGACCGCAGCGACGCACGGATGCACGCCAAGACCGTAGGATCCTACGCAGTGCCGTAGGGGACCGCACCGCCACTTCCCAGCAAATTAGGGACACTGTTGCTCCTGGGGTATCGGCGAGGACCATTCGCAACCGTCTCCATGAAGCTGGGCTACGGTCCCGCACACCGTTAGGCCGTCTTCCGCTCACGCCCCAACATCGTGCAGCCAGCTCCAGTGGTGTCGCGACAGGCGTGAATGAAGGGACGAATGGGACGTGTCGTCTTCAGCGATGAGAGTCGCTTCTGCCTTAGTGCCAATGATGGTCGTATGCGTGTTTGGCGCCGTGCAGGTGAGCGCCACAATCAGGACTGCATACGACCGAGGCACACAGGGCCAACACCCGGCATCATGGTGTGGGCAGCGATCTCCTACACTGGTCGTACACCTCTGGTGATCGTCGAGGGGACACTGAATAGTGCACGTTATATCCAAACCGTCATCGAACCCATCGTTCTACCATTCCTAGACCGGCAAGGGAACTTGCTGTTCCAACAGGACAATGCACGTCCGCATGTATCCCGTGCCACCTAACGTGCTCTAGAAGGTGAAGCAAGATCTCCGGATCTGTCCCCCATTGAGCATGTTTGGGACTGGATGAAGCGTCGTCTCACGCGGTCTGCACGTCCAGCACGAACGCTGGTCCAACTGAGGCGCCAGGTAGAAATGGCATGGCAAGCCGTTCCACAGGACTACATCCAGCATCTCTACGATCGTCTCCATGGGAGAATAGCAGCCTGCATTACTGCGAAAGGTGGATATACACTGTACTAGTGCCGACATTGTGCATGCTCTGTTGCCTGTGTCTATGTGCCTGTGGTTCTGTCAGTGTGATCATGTGATGTATCTGACCCCAGGAATGTGTCAATAAAGTTTCCCCTTCCTGGGACAATGAATTCACAGTGTTCTTATTTCAATTTCCAGGAGTGTATCTTATTAATGACACTTTCAGTGGGATAACCCGTAAAACCACTTACAGTGCATAGCGGGGGGATATTTATTACCGATATTATCGATTGTGTCCTACTCTGATCGTATATTGAGCAAGGGGAGAGAGAAGATCTGCCTACTCCTGCCCGCCCTCTACCTTCTTATCCTCTGAATCCTACATGAGAAACCCAACTGAAGAAGCACAGTGGTCTCATAGTCTTCTACGAAAAAAGGAAACTCTCTAAATTTTCTCGACCGTGTTTGAAGAGCGTTAAGCCTTTTTCTCGTTTATCTTCTGTTACACTTTCCTATGGGTTATGCTAACTCCTTACGATTCCAGCTGCGCACCTCTGAATTTTTCCCACTTCTATCGTTATTCCTACTTGAGAGAATTCCAGCAGAGGACTGCCTTTCGAGGTGCACTGTTATTCCCAAGAACTCCATTCGCCTTCCCTAATATAGATTTTAGATGACTTGGCTCCTTATTGTTACCCCTACATACTTATACGATGTGACGTGCGTATCATGTTCACCAACAAACTTTTTCTTCACTGCTACCGTTTGCTTGTGAGTTTGCATTATTTACTTATTTCACTATCACGATTTCGCCTACAGAGCAAGTTTTAGACGCAAGACGAAAACTGAAAACAATAAAACACATCAATAACAAACTGCAAGGCATAATGTGAAACCACTCGATAAACACAGTTTAACGAACTTGACTCACAAAGTCAGTAAATAGAGATGTGTGAATGAGAAGTTATAACTCGTTTTCTTTACCGTTTTTCCATCCCCCTTACCTCGTATTAGCGTTAAGTAAACTGTCAGCAGTACAAAAAACTCTCTATTCAGCCGAAACCTTTAAGAACATAAGCAAATAATGAACAATTTTCATCAAAAGAAGAAAGGTTTACAGATTGTTTTAAAAACAATAAAAGAATGAACTTTGTTGGCATTTATATAAAACATTAAAATGTTTATTTTCTTTGTTGCTTAACGCCTCAAAGACACTAGGCTAAAGTGATCAGTGTTGATTTGGAAGGGTCGTTGCAATTCCTGCAGTGTTTGGTGCAGGACGAGAAAAGCAGTGATGTCAGCACACAAAAGAAGGTGAACTGGTGGAGCTGTTTTCGGCATACCAACAATGCACAGGAAATTAAGAATAGGAGAGGTGAGGGGAGCCTTTGGGCGGACCTGCAATGGGGCATAAGCTATGGGTATTGGTACTGGTAATAGTGACAAAGGTTGGGCGATTACATAGGAAGGATCCAGAAAGGTGGACATAGTTAACTGTAAGTGCATAAGTCTGGAGTTTGGAAGGTACACTAGAATGCCATACATGGTCATAGGTTTTCTCTGGGTAGAGGGAGATAAAAATGCCGGATATCTGTGTGGAGATGGTGAAATAGGAGTAGAGTAAGAGAGAGGAGTTGGTCATCAGAGGAGAAGTTGGGTGGAAGCCACACTTATTGACACGAAGTAGGTGGTGTTGGTTCAAGTGTTGGTGATTGTGTCAAGAGCTAATGGATTCAGTGACCTTGATAAACAGTGAGGTGAGCCTCGTGGGGTGGTAAGGAGACGTATCAGTAGCGTTTTGTGCCGTTTGGGTAAAAGTAGTACTTTGCAAGTTTTCCATAGTTCAGGATAGTAACCCGTGGAGGGCGTAATGTTACGAGGGTGGGGAGAAAGAAGAGAGGGCACCTTTTAGGCGTCGATTAATACTGTAGTCATGGCTGGGGGAAGTGTGTGTTTATAGTGACGTGCTTCTTTTGTCTGTGGTGTGATAGATCAAAAAACACCTCTGAGCACTATGGGACTTAACTTCTGAGGCATCAGTCTCCTAGAACTTAGAACTACTTAAACCTAACTAACCTAAGGACATCAGACACATCCATGTCCGAGGCAGGATTCGAACCTGCGATCAAAGCGGTCGCGCGGTTCCAGACTGTAGCGCCTAGAATCGCTCGTCCAACCCGGCCGGCGTGATAGATCAATTTAATTCTGTTTATAATATGTTGTCCAAATAGTGAAAGCTGGGAGCCAGAGGTGCGGAAGTAGTATCTGTGCATTCACTTATTCCAAGGAATATAGATAAATTTGAATTAGGTGCGTCAGGAATGGATAAGATGTCGGACAGATAGGATGCAAAGTGGTCAACTTTGCTCAGGTTGTCCGGTAGTGGATGTTTGTTGTGGAGGAGCAGATAGAAAGAGACAGGATTACTGGCAGCAATTCTATGGAACGCTTCCTATACTTGGCAATGTCAATGGGCACTGTAGCATTGGGTTTGATATGCACCAGTCTCGGCAGGGTCCTGATACATTTATGTATCTGCCAACGATACTTGACAGTATCCTGCCACGAGCCCAAAGGAAGGAGCAGTATAATCGATGGGATTCTTGGAGGAGGAGTATGGCTTACGGGAAAAGGGAGCTGATGAAGATATATGGACTTGGTAGGAATGTGGACCGATATATAGTCTGTGCTGTAGGAAAAGCATGGGGTGGGGGATTTCACCAGGCTTCTGGATGATGAGTATGTGGCTTCCAAACTATGTAGCGATTACTGTACTGGTATGTATCCAGTTTGTGGTGGAGATTGGGACGAGGTGCTTTGGAATGAGGTAATATGCCATGAAGAACACGTAAGTCACTTCCAGCTGGAACAAGGGCTTCTACTGTGAGGTGTCCAAGGAGACTGGGAGACGCTAAGTCGACATCTGGAGTGGTGCTACTTTCAGGGTGGGTATGCTGTAGAATGAGGACAATGTTACTTTCAAGGAAATGTGTAAACGTGTGCCACTGCTGGAGTTCTGCAGGGGATCTGCTGGGGATATTAAGATCACTGGCTCTAACATAGGTGGAAAATATGCAATCGGTGTGAGCGAGGAGGTCATAGGGGATGATGCGATTAGGTTGTATGAAGATGATGGCACAGGTAATGGTTAAGGTTATGAAGCAAAAGGTAAGGTGTTCAGTGCAAGTATTGTGTCAGGGTTGTGGCGAACAGTGATGTTGTTGTGGTGGCCAATTGAATCGCGACCTCTAGATTATCTGTATGGTGGAGGAGATACAGAGAGCTCCAGATGGAATGTGTTGGGGCAAGGCATGTATTAATATGGGATTATTAGTTGGAAGGAAGCTGATTTTCCGGTGCCAGATGCTGTGTTGAAGTCACATCATGGCGAAAGAACAGGGAGTGCGGCTATGCAGGTGAGTAGCGGAGAGGGTTTAAAAGAGGAGGTCAAGACAGGTGAATAGGAAGTGCACTTGCTATTGGGAGTAAGTGGCTTGGGAATACAAATCGGGCTGTAAGGAAAATTTGTTGGAAGGAGTGCAGTCTTTGGAAGGGATGGATATTTTGGAACACAATCATGGGAAGTCTCACGATTTCGTCCCCTGATCTAGGCTCAACTGCAGGAGTTTCCTAGTCCACCACGATGCTGTGAGTGTTTTGTTGTTAGTGGTAGCGGACACTTAGAGGTCAAACTGATTGTCTGGAGAAAGTTGAGTACTTCATAGGACGACACAGCCCTCCCATTCGCCTCTAAAATGGCAGCGAACGCTTCCGTTTCAGTCTACTCGGCGTACCTTCGAGCTATAATCTATCAAGGTCGTCAGATCGTCGAGACCATGGGAGACATGGCGGAGGAGACCTTCAGTATTTTGCTACAGCGCGGCGGGCGAATACCCGTTACGACGACTCGTCGAAAAGTGATACCGCGCACGCGGGCTAAGCATCAAAACACCCTTCCAGACATACTGACTTATTGAACAGTGACACAGGCCGCAATGTCCCGTTGTACTGAACTGTGCCTAGAATACGGGACTAGTTTCACCTCTAATGCACAGGTGGATGCACGTACCGTACACAAGAGTGTTGAGAAAGCGCTTTCTTCGAACGTCACGGCTAGCTGTGGGGCATAGTGGGAATTAGTACTTGTATACATGGTTTGGTTTAGCGAATAAGCCCACTTCCATTTAGATGGGTTCGCCAATAAGCAAAATTGACGTGTTGGGGGCACTGAGAATCCGCATTTCGCTATCGAGAAGTCTCTTGACCCTAAATAGGTGACTGTGTGGTGTGCAATGTCCAGTCACAGAATAATCGGTGCGATATTCCTTGATGGCACGGTGACTACCGAACGGTACGTGAAGGTTTTGGAAGATGATTTCATGCTCATTATCCAAAGTGACCCTGATTTTGACAAAAAGCGGTTTATGCAAGATGGAGCTCGACCTCATCGAAGCAGGTGAGAGTTTGATGTCATGGACGAGCACTTCGAGAACCGCATTCTGGCTCTGGGGTACCTAGAAGTTCTCATTTGGCCACCGTATTCTCCGGATTTGAACATATGCAACTCCTTTTTGTGGGCCTATATTAAAGACAAGGTGTACAGCAATAACCCCAAAATCATTCCTGAGCTAAAAACAGCCATTCAGGAGTTCATCAACCATATTCATGTTCCGACACTTCAGAGGTTCATGCGGAATATCACTATTCTTCTGCGCCACATCGTCGCCAATGATGGCAGGCATATCGCATATGTCATAACCTAAATTCTAATACGTGTAGTGACGTTTGTATGTTGAATAAGGTGCGTGCGTGCCATTGTTTTAAACTAATTTCCGTATTTTTTCAAATAGTTCAATAATTGTCAACCAGTATATTGACTCTAAGTGATAGGATAGTTATATATAGTCGGTAATATCTATCGTTTTTAGTTCGGTCTGCCAACGGCCTTGCCGTAGTGGTAACACCGGTTCCCGTCAGATCGCCGAAGTTAAGCGCTATCGGGCTGGGCTAGCACTTGGATGGGTGACCATCCGGTCTGCCGAGCACTGTACGCAAGCGGGGTGCACTCGGCCTTTGTGAGGCAAACTGAGGAGCTACTGTGTAGAGAACTAGCGGCTCCGGTCTCGGAAACTGACATACGGTCGCGAAAGCGGCGTGCTGACCACATGCCCCTCCATATCCGCATCCAGCGACGCCTGTGGGCTGAGGATGACACGGCGTCCGGTCGATACCGTTGGCCCCTCATGCCATGTTTGGAGGAGTTTAGTTCGGTCTGTTGATGGACACAGAGTAACACACACCAAAGGCTCATGTAAAACCGTGACTCCTCTCCACACAGGATTTCTGCAAGTGACTGTTACCCAAAGCAAAGACGATCCCCTTAAGAACAAGGATATAAACAGTACAAGTGTGCACAAGAGGCACTGAACCGAGTCTCACAGAGCACAGAAGTGCTTCATTGATCTCACCTGCCGAGAGTGCGAAGAAACCATACGTCACTACGGCGACGAAAACGCTGCTGAGGAAGTCCAGCCATATGCCAAGTGCGGCTCCGTTCGCTCTGTGCAGGAACCAGGCTGATGTATGCCTATCCTAAAAATGGGCAAAAGATAAAAACTCTAAACAAAAATTTCAGTAATGTTTATTCAAGGTAGCTAATTGTCAGAAAAGCATGGAAACAAATATATTTATTAAGTCAACAACATTAATGAACAGTACAGTCCTTATACGGTACAATGACTATAACTGCAAATTTAGTCTTTAATAATGACAAAACGTTTTAAGTTATTGTTATGCTTTACTGCTTATCCGATGTCCAAAGCGATCTGGATTTAGCCTGTTTTCAAGAACTACATCGTTCTCCATGGTGATTGTTGGTTTGCTCTTCAGACTGAGGACTAATTTGATGCATCTCCTCAAGTTACTTTATCCTACGCAAGCCTCTCCGTCTCTGGATAACTGCTTCAACCCAAATACATTTAAACCTGCTTCCTGACTCCTTTGTTGATCCCCTTCTGCTATTTTTACTCCCCTCCACACTTCCCTCCAGTACTAAACTGACAATTTGTTGATGTATGCGAATGTCTACTAAGTTAACAAATGTCTCCTCTTCAGAAACATTTTCCTTTCCGTTGTTCTTCAACATTTTATATCCTGTCTGTATTGAATATTGAACCGGGGACCTAGGAACGACGGAGAGGCTTCGTTCCGCCGTAGCCCTCAGTGGTTCACAACTCAGCAACAGGCTACATCAGTCCACCCACCCCACTGCCATCCCACACCGCTCCCAGGCTTATGTTATTGTGCGGTTCGGCCCCCAGTGGACCGCCCCCCCCCCCTTTCCCCCCGGGAACGTGTCATACCAGACGGGTGTAGCCGCAAATGTTTTCGTGGTAGAGATTAATTATGGTGTACGCGTACGTGGACTGTGTTTGCGCAGCAGTCGCCGACACAGTGTAACTGAGGCGTAATAAGGGGAACGAGCCCGCATTCGTCGCCTTAAAAACATCCACAGGCTGTCTGGCACAGAGAACCTCGACTCTAACCCTTAACCCGCGGGGCGGACTCGTGCCGGCGACCGGCATGCCCTGCCTTCCACCTTCAGCAGCGCATTAGACCGCGCGGGTAGACGCGGGGGGGGGACTCTTTTATATCCTCTGTACTTCGATTATTATTTCACTGCCCAGCTAACGAAACCCATCTACTGCTTTTGGTGTCTCATTTCCTAAATTAATTCCCTTGCTTGTTCAATGTACACACTGCACAGCGTGAGGGATAGGAGGAGGAGGATCTTGGTGTTTAACGTCACGTCGACAACGAGATCATTAGAGACGGAGCGCAAGCTCGAGTGAGGGAAGGATGAGGAAGGAAATCGGCCGTGCCCTTTCAAAGGAACCATCCCGGCCTTTGCCTGAAGCGATTTAGGGAAATCGCGGAAAACCTAAATCACGATGGCCGGAGACGGGATTGAACCGTCGTCCTCCCGAATGCGAGTCCAGTGTGCTAACCACTGCGCCACCTCGCTCGGTCATGAGGGATAGCCTACAACTCTGTCTCAGTCCGTTTTTAGCCACTGCTTCCCTTTTATGTTCTTCGACTCGCATAACAGCGATCTGGTTTTTGTACATCTTGTAAATAATCTTTCACTCCCTATATTTTACCCTTGCTAAATTCATAAATTAAAATTTCGCTGTATAACAGCTAAAATGTTTAGTTGATAATTACGGAAATAAAAGATTAGAGTTTCATGAAAATATCATAGAAAATGGTGTTTAGTGAACAAACAGATTAGCGACGAGGTTCCGGCTCGATTCTGGGAGGCACATGCAAAGTTTCCTGTCGGCAAAGATTAAAACGGTGTCCATTCACAAAAAGATACCGCCTACTTGTTACCACCGATTTCGTCCAGATAAATCGTATATGCAGGGCTTGACCTGAAATGAAAGTGTTTAATGTGGGAACTCCAGATGACCCAGCGCTTAGAAGAAACAGCACCTTTGGCGAGCGGGCGAGACATGAGCCAGCTATGGAAGTGTAATTTACGCGTAGCGGTCGGAGTACGGAGCTGTAATCCGACAAGCGTGGAATGGAGTCCCTGTGAGGAACATTTTTTATTTTCAATTTTTACCCACTTACTTACACTACAAGTAAACCAGAGGTAATGTTTAATATCTTGTATTTATTAACATTTTTGTAAAAGACATAAAAAGGGAAGACAAAAGAAAATTTGAGGTTGAAAATGAATTTCCAGGAAGGGATTGTAAGGCGTATGCGAAAACGTCATATATAAAATTACAGTAGAGCAACACTTATCCTAACTAATTGCGGACATGTGCGTTCGGAAAACCGCTTTATTTGGATAATTTAACTGTATACTCTCGTCTATCAATTTAGCAATAAAAACTGTTGATTAAAGGAAAGTTATTTACTTTGAACTAAGAGTTCAAAACATCACATGAAAATTTGTTATTAGATTGCATGAAAAAGCGCAACAAAGCAAACTAAAGCTGTATTACACAAGAACAACCTAACAACGAAGTATAAACAGCTGAGTGCATGATGGATTAGAAATTGCACCCTTTACAATTCCAGTAAATAAATAATCTTGGCGCACTGAACTGAGCAAAAGGAACCGAGAACGTCTAATCCTTGTAGTATTTTACTAAGGTATCAACCTCATTACAATTCAGAGACGATTTGGAAGAAACACTACTAAATATAGGTTTCATTGGTACAACTTAATGTTAAATTCACATGCATAATGATGCATATCATCCGTTTTGAACCTTTTAGAGTGCATGGCTATTGTTTCCATATTATAGAGAAAATGTAATTCAAGTAATGATATACATTGAAGGTCAATTGTCTGTATTGCTGAAATGTTCAGCGGAATCCAAATTAAGAAAGTAAATATAAATTCATACTAGCCTATGTCACAGTACAATTATTGAAAAAATAAAACTGCACGTAATGCACCTTACTTTATTTTAGCTGTTGTCTGTATTCTGTTTATAGAGGCTTTTAGCTTCTTTCGTTTTGGAGAGTTGGCAACACTGGTTCGGTTAGGCGGTCCTTCGGTTGACCAACGTTCTGATGATCGACACTCTGCTGTACTTACATTATTTTGCAGTTGATGATCTGCATTTGATGAGGTGATAATCATTGCAAAAAAAAGGTGAGCAGTAAATTTTCCAGCATCTTGCACATGCTACAGCCGCTGCATTTTTACAGTTACATGCTTGTTTTAAATTTTCTATAGAAAAACGACCTTTTATGAATATAAGTCATAACAGGTTCGTTCTTATCGAACAGTGTAGCAGTAAACCAAGCGCAACGCATCATTTCACCATATATTGGCAAGGATAACTGGTGGTGTGCAATGGGCTGTATTTTGATGCTGTCTTCTCGAGATTCGATTTCTTTTTCTCTCTCTATTACGTAAGAGCGGTTTTGAAGCTTTCGTTTTCATACCTTTTTCACAAATATTAATAAATACACTATATTGAGAACTATTTCAGTTTTTTGTATGTGAGTAGCGTAAAAAATGAAAATTAAAAAAAGATGTTTCCGCTTGGGGACTCGAGCCTACGAACCTCCGCTTACAGGTCTGTACTCATTCCTCTAGCCTAAGTGCTATCTGCGAACAACGCTGACGTAGATGACTCATGCCTCGCCCGACCCGCGGCAAAAATGTAATTTCTTTTCTAAACGGTTAGCTTCAGTTCCCACCTCTGTCACTTTCCTTCCTGGTCAAACAGTGTACATATCATAAACGTAGACAACATCGGTAATGATGAGTAGACACTCCCCCTTTCAGTGTCGTGAGGTCATCTGAGAAGCGCTCAGAATAAATAAACAACGACACCTAACATCAAGCTGCAACGAACTACTTGCAGTAACATAAACTCAAAATCTTTTGTGTTTTCTCGAAGCTGTTGCAATGAAAGAATTTAACGAATACTTTGAATGTCTTCCTGAATACCGATGTCGTTTGTTACGAGATTAATAAAATATCAATAGGCGACCAGTCACCAGAAGTGCTCTTGCAGGACTCAGATCCAAGCATGTTATTCAAAGGAAATAAAAATATATTATTAAAAAAAATTCTCTGTTCTATAAATAATATAGCAAACAGTAGCAAAATTCTGGGATAACTAGACTAGGAAATTATGAGTGCTCATCAAACAATTTAACAAAAAATGTGATACAAAATAAATTAAATGTTTTTTTCTTAACTGTTAACAAGTACCACGTGTGGTTATAATTAAACTGATGCACGCTATATAACGTATATCGAAGTTAGCTGAAAAATCCTACGTATATTATTAATCAGCACACTCCCGCAGAAAGCTGAAAAAAAGTTCCATTTTTGCCACCAGGTGAAAACATGGGGCAGCAAGCAGTCGAAGCTCTGACACCGAACCTGTCTTTCCCTTTTCCCTGGTCAGCAGTTCAAAAGATTTGCGGCCAAATTTTCACTGGTATCCCCAGAAGATACAGAATGTGCACCAAATGAGGCCACAAGATAGACTACAACGCCGTGATTTTTCCCTTCGGATTTCTTTCTTTTTTTTGTGCACGTTCGGGGTTGGATGACATGTGGCTATGTCGTCAGGATCATCTACTGCACTCATCTTATTTTATTATATGTTGTAATTTAACAAGCGCCTTCATTCTAGGTCCGTTTTTTCTTCTAGGTGATACTGTTAGGTGTACAGTGACATCTACATGCCAATAAGGACCTCCTTGTGCAGAATGCAGCTTCGTCCACGCCACTCGTTTTTTTACACAGGATGTGGCGACACCAAATGTCACTCACTGGGTGAAAGATTTGCTTCGAGAAACCTTCGGCAACGGCTGCATCCTCTCTAGGCAATTTCAAGGCGTGCAACCTTCCAAGTCCCCCGATCTAAAGCCCTGTGACTTCTGGTTGTGGGGCTATCTAAAAGGCTGCGTCTATCAGGGATGTATTCAGACTCTTATGGACCTGAAGGATAGCATATTACGACATATCGCTTTGATTACACCGGATATGCTACCAGCAACAGTCAACCATGGCGTGTTGAAAATACAGCATATTGGTGAGTCGGGAGACTATATTCAGTGCACATTATAACCGGTGATCATACCTAACAAATGAGCCAGAACCATCGTTATCATGTATTTGATCGCTCCTTCCATTTTTCTGCCTCCACACCGCATTCGGCCTACTTATAAATCAATACTTTCAGTTGGTGGCACTAAGTGGAACTACTATATTTTCAGCATGCACGGATAAATGAACATACTTTTGGTGTTTAAGTTTCCTATGATCTCTACAGCTCACACTGTAGCACTTGGAACACTGTCACTTTAATTATAACCACCTGATATGTAATGGAGAAGGTCATAACCGAAACTGAAAAACAAATTTATTCATTTTATTTATTTACACGTCAAGTTCCGTAGGACCAAATTGAGAAGCAAATCTCCACGGTCATAGATCGCGTCAGTACATAACCTAAAAATAATAACAGATAAAAATGTTTATGAACCCGAAAAAAGTCAAGCCATAGGTTTAAGTAAACGCTATCAACAGTACAACAAGAATCAGCTTGATTTTTCAAGGAACTCCTCGACAGAATAGGAGTGACTCATGAGGAAACTATTCAGTTTCGATTTGAAAGCGCGAGGATTACATTTTTTTTAATTCTAGTGGTAGGTTATTGAAAATGGATGCAGCAGTATGCTGCACACCTTTCCGCACAAGAGTTGAGGAAATCCGATCCAAATGCACGTTTGATTTCTGCCGAGTATTGGGAATAAGCTAATACTGTTAACAAGAAATGACGGCAAGAACTACACGCAGCAAGCCGCTACACGGGTAGCAGGGGTTGTGTGGCGTGGACTGGGAGGTTTTTTAGTTTAGATGGCCTCGGGCAAGTACAGAAAGAGCAACAGCCTCAAAGGGTGCGGGGCAAAGTCAGGACATGCGGAGACCAAGCAGCAATCGCTATTGTAATTTTAAGCTGTCGAAGCTGCATTGGTAAAGTACCGGAACTTCAAGCGCTGATAGAAAGCACCGAAGCTGAAATCGTTACAGGTACAGAAAGCTGGCTGAAGCCAGAGAGAAATTCTGCCGAACTTTTTACAAAGGCACAGACGGTGTTTAGAAAGGATAGATTGCACGCAAACGGTGGTGGCGTGTTTGTCGCTGTTAGTAGTAGTTTATCCTGTAGTGAAATGGAAGTGAATAGTACCTGTGAAATATTATGGGTGGAGGTTACACTCAACAACCGAGATAGGTTAATAATTGACTCCTTTTACCGACATCCCGACTCAGCAGCATTAGTGGCAGAACAATTGAGAGAAAATTTGGAATACATTTCACATAATCTTCCTCAGCATATTACAAGCATAGATGGAGATTTCAATTTAACAGATATAGACAGATAGGACGGGTAGTAGGGACAGAGCATCGAGTGATATAATACTGAGTGTACTATCCGAAAATCACCTCGAGCAATTAAACCGACTCGTGGAGATAACATCTTGGACCTACTGATAACAAACAGATCCGAACGTTTCGACTATGTAAATGCAGAACAGGAAATCAGTGATCATAAGGCCGTTGCAGCATCCCTGGATATGGAAGTTAATAGGAATATAAAAAAAGGGAGGAAGGTTTATCTATTTAGCAAGAGTAATAGAAGGCAGATTTCAGACTACCTAACAGATGAAAACGAAAATTTCTGTTCCGACACTGACAATGTTGAGTGTTTATGGAAAAAGTTCAAGGCAATTGTAAAATGCGTTTTAGGCAGGTACGTACCGAGTAAAACTGTGAGGGACGGGAAAAACCCACCGTGGTTCAACAACAAAGTTAGGAAACTATTGCGAAAGCAAAGAGAGCTTCACTCCAAGTTTAAACGCAGCCAAAACCTCTTAGACAAACAGAAGCTAAACGATGTCAAAGTTAGCGTAAGGAGGGCTACGCGTGAAGCGTTCAGTGAATTCGAAAGTAAAATTCTATGTACCGACTTGACAGAAAAACCTAGGAAGTTCTGCTCTTACGTTAAATCAGTAAGTGGCTCGAAACAGCATATCCAGATACTCCGGGAAGATGACTGCATGGAAACAGAGGATGACACGCATAAAGCTGAAATACTATTTTCCAAAACTGTTTCACAGAGGAAGACAGCACTGCAGTTCCTTCTCTAAATCCTCGCACAAACCTAAAAATGGCTGACATCGAAATAAGTGTCCAAGGAATAGAAAAGCAACTGGAATCACTCAACAGAGGACCTGACGGGATACCAATTCGATTCTACACAGAGTACACGAAAGAACTTGGCCCCCTTCTAACAGCCGTGTACCGCAAGTCTCTAGAGGAACGGAAGGTTCCAAATGATTTGAAAAGAGCACAGGTAGTCCCAGTATTCAAGAGCGGTCGTCGAGCAGATGCGCAAAACTATAGACCTATATCTCTGACGTCGATCTGTTGTAGAATTTTAGAACATGTTTTTTGCTCGAGTATCATGTCGTTTTTGGAAACCCAGAATCTACTCTGTAGGAATCAACATGGATTCCGGAAATAGCGATCGTGTGAGACCCAACTCGCTTTATTTGTTCATGAGACCCAGAAAATATTAGATGCAGGCTCCCAGGTATATGCTATTTTCCTTGACTTCCGGAAGGCGTTCGATACAGTTCTGCACTGTCGCCTGATAAACAAAGTAAGAGCCCACGGAATATCAGACCAGCTGTGTGGCTGGATTCAAGAGTTTTTAGCAAACAGAACACAGCATGTTGTTATCAATGGAGAGACGTCTACAGACGTTAAAGTAACTTCTGGCGTGCTACAGGGGAGTGTTATGGGACCATTGCTTTTCACAATATTTATAAATGATCTAGTAGATAGTGTCGGAAGTTCCATGCGGCTTTTCGCGGATGATGCTGTAGTATAGAGAGAAGTTGCAGCAATAGAAAATTGTAGCGAAATGCAGGAAGATCTGCAGCGGATAGGCACTTGGTGCAGGGAGTGGCAACTGACCCTTAACATAGATAAATGTAATGTATTGCGAATACATAGAAAGAAAGATCCTTTATTGTATGATTATATGATAGCGGAACAAACACTGGTAGCTGTTACTTCTGTAAAATATCTGGGAGTATGTGTGCGGAATGATTTGAAGTGGAATGATCATATAAAATTAATTGTTGGTAAGGCGGGTACCAGGTTGAGATTCATTGGGAGAGTCCTTAGAAAATGTAGTCCATCAATAAAGGAGGTGGCTTACAAAACACTCGTTCGAACTATACTTGAGTATTGCTCATCAGTGTGGGATTCGTACCAGATCGGGTTGACGGAGGAGATAGAGAAGATCCAAAGAAGAGCGGCGCGTTTCGTCACACGGTTATTTGGTTACCGTGATAGCGTTACAGAGATGTTTAGCAAACTCAAGTGGCAGACTCTGCAAGAGAGGCGCTCTGCATCGCGGTGTAGCTTGCTGTCCAGGTTTCGAGAGGGTGCGTTTCTGGATGAGGTATCGAATATATTGCCTCCCCCTACTTATACCTCCCGAGGAGTTCACGCATGAAAAATTAGATAGATTCGAGCGCGCACGCGGGCTTTCAGACAGTCGTTCTTCCCGCGAACCATACGCGACTGGAACAGAAAAGGGAGGTAATGACAGTGGCACGGAAAGTGCCCTCCGCCACACACCGTTGGGTGGTTTGCGGAGTACAAATGTAGATATAGATGTAGATATATTGAGGGGCAATGTCCTAATATCTAGACTCTTGAACAGGGGTCGACAAGAAGTACGTGAATTTACACCACTTACTGCTCGAGCCGCCCGTTTCTGGGCCAAAAATTAGAATGGGAACAGTTACCCCAAAATATAATACTTACGACATAATCGAATGAAAATAAACAAAGTAGACTAATTTTCGTGTCGAACGATCACTCACTTCAGATGCCTTTCGAATAGTCAAAATGGCAGCATTAAGTCTTTGAACAAGATACTGAACATGGACTTTCCACGACAGTTTACTATTTGTCTGAACACCTAGAAATTTGAACTGTCGAGTTTCATTAATCATATGTGCATTCTGTGAAATTAAAACGTCATGTTTTGTTGAATTGTGTGTTATAAACTATAAAAACTGTGTCTTACTGTGATTTAGCATTTGTTTATTTTCTACAAACCAGGAACTTATGTCATGAGCTGCACTATTTGAACTGAGACAATGTTGCACATAACATCCTTTACTACCAAACTAGTGTCATCAGCAAACAGAAATATTTTACAGTTACCCATAATACAAGAGGCCATATCCTTTATAGAAATAAGGAACTGGAGTGGCCCCAACACTGATCCCTGGGACACCCCCACTTGACCCTACCCCACTCATATCCCACATCACAGCCATTCTCAACACAGTAAATAATGACCTTTTGCTGTCTGTTGCCAAAGTAAGAAGTGAATCAATTGTGAGCTACTACCCATATATCGTTATGGTCCAACGTCTGGAGCAATTTTTTATAATCAATACAATCAAACGCCTTAGTTAATTCAAAAAATATGCCTAGCTTCCGAAACCTTTTGTTTAACTCATCCAGCAACTCACAGAGAAAAGAGAACATAGCATTTTCAGTTGTTAAACGGCTTCTGAAGACTAACTGTACATTTGATAGCAAATCGTGTGATATAAAATGATCAATTATCCTTATCTGTACAGTCTTTTCAATAATTTTAGCAAACACTGATGGCATAGAAATATGTCTAAAATTCTCTACATTACCCCTGTCTCCCTTTTCATCAAGCGGCTTTACTACTGAGTATTTTAACCATTCAGGAAAATGACTATTCTTAAAGGAAAAATTACAAATATGGCTAAGTACAGGACTAACATGTGCAGCACAGTACTCCAACATTCTGCTCCATGATATCCACAAGAGTTCTTAGTCTTCAATGATATATTTATTGACTCAGTCTTCCCCTTGTCAGTATCATAGAGGAGTATTTCAGACATCAATCTCGAAAGTTATTTTCCAAGAGAATTATATGATTCAGAAATATTTTTACTATGAACTAACTTTATATCGTTGAGCATGTGATGCTGACTAGACACTTTCTTCACAACTGACCATATGGTTTTAATTTTATCGTGTGAATTAGCTATTCTGTTTGCGTACCACTTACTATTTGCCTTCCTAATAACATTTTAAGCACCTTACAGTATTGTTTATAATGAGCTACTGCAGCTTGAGTATGACTGCTTGTAAAATTTTTATATAATTCCTTCTTTGTTCTACATGATATCCTTATCCAACTAGTCAGCCACCTGGGCTGCCTTTTACTGCTAATACCCCGTTTATAACGTTCTAATGGAAAGCAGTTCTCAAAGAGCACCACAAATGTGTTAAGGAAACCATTATATTTATCATCTATGTTATCGGCACTATATACATCCTGCCACTCTTCTTTCTTGACGAGGTTTAAAAAACTATTGCTGTTGGATTAACTTTCCTACATATGTGACATTAGTTTGAGTACAGAAGCGTTTTAGTGTTAAAATTTGTGCATTATGGTCTGGAATGCCATTCACCGTTTTACTAACAGAATGCCCATCTAATAATGAAGAATGAAAAAATATTGTCTATGACTGTGCTACTGTTCCCCTGAGCCGTAGTTGGAAAAAAGATAATCTGTATCAGATCATGTGAATTTATGAGACCTACCAACGTCCTTCTTCATGCACCATTATAAACAAAATTTATATTGAAGTCACCACATATAAGTAAGTTCTGGTACTTCCCATAAAGTCGATCAACAACCCTCTCTAGCTTGAGCAGAAATGCTTTGAAGTCAGAGTTAGGGGACCCATAAACAACAAAAATTAGAAGTTTAGTTTCATTCAATTCAACTGCTCCTGCACAACATTCAAATATCTGTTCAGTGCAGTCCCGTGATACGTCTATGAACACAAATGGAATACTGTTTTTCATGTACATGGCCACTCCCCAAACCCGCAAGGAACTTCTTGAAAAACAGCCAGCCTCTGAATTGTCAAATTATTTAAGCGGTGCTTCTATCTACCAATAATTTCAGAGTCAGCATCTATAAGCAGTTCATTAATTTTATCTCTACTACCTCTTATATTTCGATGAAATATGCTAATTACTTCTCTACTTGGAAACATGACGTCCTCTGAAGGTGAGCCCTTTGTTAGAGGGACTTCCTTTAAGCAGGTATAACTATCAGCTGACTTCAACCTAAAATAGGTGCAAGCTCTAACACCAACTACCACAGGAATATTTCCTGTAAGTTTTGCCAGCCTCCCCTTCCCAAACCTATTGCGGTGCAAGCCATGCCTAGTGAAACCCGATCTACTGATAGACTCAAATGGCAACATTAAAATGTGACCCATGCCCTCTGCCATCAGTGCCTTCTTCAGCCCCGTGTTAACGCGCCTAACAATCACATTAAGATGTTATTACCAGTTTAGTTTTACATCTACAGATGCTGTCAATACTTAGTGCATTGAAATTGCTAAGTTCTGTGTAAATTTGGAACTCTCGTGATACTAGGCCATTGGCTGAGTGAAGTGTATTTCATGTGGGGGGAATACAGCATCCATCTTTGGTTTAGCGAATAATTTATTAGGCTTTTTTGTCGTAGGTACCTTGCTAACTCCATGGTCTGTGAAGATTTGTAGTAGTCGTGTATAAGTCTCATACTTTATGTTCCGAGCATTTTATTCCCAGCTCATGTGTGACGATTGTATTATTTGCTGTAATGCGGCAGATGGTCTCTTTGGAAGTAAAGCCGAATGACTTGCCTCAAGAAGGTGAACACAACAACCTGTGGCAAAATAGTAACAGTCTCGATGTGGCCAGTGAGTTCTCGAGCGAAGCTACTTCAACAACACAAGTAAAAGTTAACTTTTGTATGTCCACCCTTGTGATTGGATATTTGAGGGACTTCGGCCGTTCGCATATGTAATAAAGTGGAAACCCTAGAGTCGTCCTTACAATGGTATTTATTATGTGTCCACCAGTTTAGGTGCTTCAGTGCACCATCTTTAGGCCTTATATGATGCTGAGGGGATCAACTCCAACCACATACACAATTCATCAGTGGCCAACTTCTATGACCTCTTTTTTACAGACTACCTGTAACAACGATGTTACGTCTAAATCATTGTTACAGGTACTGTGCGAAAAAGAGATCATAGAAGTTGGCTGCTTATAGCGTCCCCAGTGCTATATTACGAAAAGACTTAAAAATAGTATTTATAAAGAAGAGACATTAAAAATTGAATAATATATTTTTATCATGTAGCCGTAAAATAATAATTTCTCTATGTAAGTTTCGATTGCAAAGAAATAATTTATGACAAAATGATCTAAAGAGGTGACAAGATACGCTCATTTGTCAATTTTTTGGTCGTCTTCACTTCTTCTCTTGTCTTGATTGTGTATAGACGGACATCTTGCGAGTGCTGGCAAATGTAAGCATATTTGTATGAGTTAAGCAAATTATAATATATATATAGTTAATCTTATTGTGCACTTTTAATTTGTAAGAGGTAATCCTGATTTCATGTCCGCCTTCCTTGAATTAACCTGCATTCAAGTAATTTACAGTTCAACAATCGCAGCGGCCGATGCAGCCAGCGACGCCATTACGTGGCGATATTAACTTATGAAAAATTAGCGGAAGCGAAAAACTCGCCCGCTATTAACATAATATTAATATTTCTCCACAGTCGCCCGACGTTGCAGAAAATACGTAGCTTTAAAATTCTTATTTTCAGTACCATAGCCGAGAGCCAGAGCCAGGACTCCGACTACAATACAATGGTTAACGGAGGTAAGAGAAAATACTCTCGCGCGTGTGTGGGCCGCAATTGTAATTAATAACTAAAGATCTTTTGCTTTAAAGTAAGCTGACTAGGCCAGGAAATTAATATGAAAAGTTTATTACATTGTTCGGCTTATACACTCATGTTTTAAGATACAGCGAGTCTATCATTCATTAACGTAACAAATAATTTGAGATTAATATCGTTAAAATGGAGAACTTCAGGAAATCATTTAATCGTATATCAAAATTAAATGAAATATAATTTTTATTAAGGCCCACCACGTAAGTCGGTAACAATCAAAAAATAATAATAACAATAATAATATATTAAATTACGACGGCCGACGGACGCGAGACACTGATGAGTCATGAATACGATTGGAGTTGACCCCCCCTCCCTCCCTCCCTCCCTCCCTCCTCAGCTTCAGTTACGTCTTAAAGAGGATGCACTGAAGCACTGAAAATGGTAGCCATATAATAAATAGCGTCGTAAGGACAGCTATAGGTGTTACATTTTATTACACAAGTTAACTGTCGAGGTTACCGAAGCATGAATGTAGAGTGAGGAGAAGGATAAAACAGTTTTGGTTTGTTTACAAACGTTCCAACGCACAGTAAATTGTAAGTTCCTGAAATTAATGCTGTTGTTCTTTAGTATGAATACACTCGTCCTCTGTAACACATTAGACATGGAAAAAACTGATTTTATATCATCAGTGATGGTGTGAAACAATGCGCTCATCAAACCCTGGAAGATTCTTCAAACGAAGTTATGCAAGAGAAGTATTTTCAAACTTCTACAAGTGTGTGTCGAAAGCAGTCGATGTGTCGACAGAGACTAATCAAACTATTTACCTTGAGACAAATGTATTTTTTCTTATTCCTATTACTTTGTCACATGAAATATGTTTCTCTGTAGTAACTTTGTACAATTGTAATTTTGCTCTTGTAAGAGATGTTGCATACCTGGTGAAGATCGAACTCCTCCTTGACAAGAGCCAGCGTCCCTGAGGCTCTTATTGTTGCCAGACCATTGATTGTGTCAGAAAGATGTGAATAAATGGGACTTCTTCCTGAAACAACACAATATATATGCTGAACAAATATCGCAATGGCAATCTGCCAGATTCTTCAGATTGATCACAGTACGGGGTTCCTTAATAGCTTTAGACTTTGTATGCAGCTTCCGTGGATTACACAGTTCCTAGAGAAAAGCTTAACATAGTTTTTCTTAATGTCTGTGAGAAAAGTTATATCACCAGCTGCAACATAGTCTATAATTTGAACAGTGATCCAATACTGTCAATTGTTTTTTTTCCATTCTTTGATCACAATATAAATTCCTTTGACGATGACTGGTTTCAGCCAGTAAAGACAATCTATGAAGCATGTAGGCAAACAGTTTTCTGCTAGCTACTCCACTTCAGTAGGTTTTTTACAATGACGCCAGTAGCAAAATGACTATGTGGACGATGTGGCCTATTTTACACTGCATTTTAGATTTTTGTGACGATGCTGTGCTGAATATATTTATATTTTTTAACGATGCCATTACAGCCTTATCACATTAGGACATGGTGTAGAACAGGTACGCTTTACTTATTTTATCTGTACATATCCCAGGTTGTATGATACTATATTGTGGTATAAAATGTTGTATTGTATTAAAAGATAGGCTGCCCGCTAGGTGTATATATTTTTTATATTGTAGATCTGAAGATGGTGATTACTGACTGAAACCGGCCATCGTTAAAGGAATTTATGTTGTGATCAAAGACTGGAATAAAAAAAACATTTGAAAAGTTATTTTTTCTCAATATGTAACTCATTTTAGCTCATCTCTGTACCTGAACAGTCTACTTAATTGCTTAACGAGTGTTTTATTTACTTACGAATGCCCTCAAGATTTTTCACACTTCTTCCAGTAATTATGAAAAGTCGCGCCATATAGACGAACATTGCTCCAACGATGATGATGGGAACAATGTAAATATAGTTCACCACTACCACCATTGCTAAAATTCCGCAAAGCACCAGGTAAATCTGAAATATGGAAACAGGTTCTTGGTATTTCATGAAGAAATAATAACGCGGTTACTAGCACAAAGACTATATACGTTCGAAAGATTAATCGTAGACCTAACAGTTAATTCGGAACGTTAATTTTAGGCCAATGTGAAACGTGTTACAGGAATAGTTCTGACAATTTCTGGGTCTCTTTTGAAGCTGGACTGGATGATATTTGATCTATTCCTTCTCGAGTGTGTGTGCGTGAGAGAGAGAGAGAGAGAGAGAGAGAGAGAGAGAGAGAGAGAGAGAGAGAGAGAGAGAGAGACGGACATGGCATCCAAATAAAAAATAATGAAAATTAGTTTTTAATGACACATCAATGAGGTAATTACAAATGGGCGCCTATCCAGAATATTTCTAGATACCGTTCAACCTGAGGCATGCAAATACTATATCAGTGATTGGGTATCAAGTAGATGAAATGCAGCCATGCAGGCCATGAACTGGTAAGGAATATTTTTACTTCTTCCGTAGTTTCACGGTTTATTCTGCAACATACCTACGTACCAAGTATTATGTTGTCATCAAGGATGACATACGTCACAGTGCCATGTAGAGGAGACAGCCTCCTACCTCTGACCAGCAAAATCATTTATATTTCTCTTTGCCCAATTAGGAAGCTCACGTGCACTCCATAGAAGTAGATGACAGCGTCGTATGTCCAGCTAAGGCTGATGTACAGGCCGTCTACTGTAGGATATGTAAGTGCCAAGTTACACACATGTAAAAAGCTTTACATTTGAGTTGTCGAATTTTTTATTTGTCTGATACAATTTGTTGTATTTATCGATTCTACACGATTACTGTAGGGTTATTTCTTTATTGTTTTTCTACACAATTTATATCAGCAGAGATGTGTAGTAATGACATCAAAGAAATTGTGATTATGAAAGAGATTATGTAATCTAATCACAGTTAGGGAGATAGTTTGTAAACCTTTGGACGTATAGCATGCAACGAGTCGGCAACCCCCTCCAATATAGTGGCGTGCTACATCTTGGAGTGTAAGCGCTTAGCTCGGTACAGAACATTTCATAGTGGGGTCTGCTCCTGGAAATACGTAGTTGTTTTGCCCTTCATGTAAGGCAAGAGGAAATCTTAGGGCAGACAAGATGTGGCTGCTTCCTACTCAACATAATGATTATGAGTCTCTGATCAATGTGTTGTAATAAGTACAGCTGTTGGAATAGTAATTGTACCCAAAGAGGTACGCAAGAAACAAAAACGTACAGGTGGTGCAATATGACGCACTATTTCTGAGCGTCAACGAATTGAGGGTTAATCGCACAATCATAGGTCACAAAAGGCAAGAGTTGCTGTTTGAGTTAATTTTTGCAACAAGGGGAAAACTTGTGTTTTTCTAGAATTTAGTAATATATTACATAAGAAGATCAACTAGTTTGACGGCAACTATCCTGTTATACAAATGGTAACCTATATCCTTTTGTGTACGTAGAAATTTCATAGAGTATTTCTTTCCATAACAGTACACAGACATGCATAGTTACAAGTGCTGTTTCATAGCTATGAAGTTAAGTGTACGTTGCTAAAATTGCTAACTTCGATCATCCTCGTTAATTGAGTAAAACATTTTCAAAAATGTAAAACTGTCTTATCGGTGTGTACTGCACTGCCACAAAACTGTGACGATATTAGAGGATGCTAAGCAAGTGTACAGTGATATAAAGGCCATTGTTCAGTGTGTCATTATATGTTCGAAAGCCTTTTGCCTTGCCACTTACATACGAGCTGTGAATGGATGATACTTCAGACACGTTATAATTGTTTCATTAGGTATCTTGTCAGCTGCTATGATCAAATGGTGATAGATTGTACGTGTGTCGCCGGCCGCGGTGGCCGTGCGGTTCTGGCTCAGCATTCCGGAACCGCGGGGCTACTACGATCGCAAGTTCGAATCCTGCCTCGGGCATGGGTGTGTGTGATGTCCTTAGGTTAGTTAGGTTTAAGTAGTTCTAAGTTCTAGGGGACTTATGACCTAAGATGTTGAGTCCCATAGTGCTCAGAGCCATTTGAACCATTTTTGTACGTGTGTCATTTTATAACTAATGTAAACTGATTCCAAAAATCTTATTATGCCACCGTATAAATAAAATGAAGCTGCTAAATTAAATGAAAATAATTTCCGATAATAATCCGAATTTATTTAAGATAAAAAACGAGAATAAGACAAGTATAAATGCTAATAGGGTCCATCACATGTTCGTTGAGCAACAAAGCGAGCGCTTTGAAATTCTTGTAACCTCGTTATTATTGTACTATAGTCTGATAAGAGATGAAAATTATGTTGCTGCCTTATCTGCTTTAGAAAATGGGTCTATTTTTCATAATCTAAAATTCGGAATGAGACATGCAATTCTAGTTCTACCTTAATTCATCAACTTTCGATGGTAACTAATGATGGCGGAAAGTGAGTATCGACAACCTACACTATTTATTTACTTCGCGTTCGTAGCCGCAACGCCTTGAATATCAGTCCATATGAAATCCCTTGAACGGCGTCACCCATATTCTGCATGGAAAACGCCGGATTGATTTCTCTTTATTCGTTCCAATGAGCCTCGATGTAATCTTTCCTACGATGAAACAACTGTTCTTTTGGGGGGCTTCATCATCTTGCTGCAGCAGCTGCAGGCTCTTATAGGGATCAGGCCCAATAATCTCAATTCGCATCATAAATATCAGAGCAAAGAGCTCCTTCCTGCAAGCTCTGAAATGTACTAATGTTGTTTGTTATTTTCTTTGGGCACTATAACCACTGGTCAGCTCGACGGAAAGCCGTGCAAAGGGGCCCAAGTTCGATTCCCGGCTGGGTCGGAGATTTTATCCGCTCAGGGACTGGGTGTTGTGTTTTCCTCCTCCTTATCATCATCCCTGTCGACGTGCAAGTCGCTGAAATGGCGTCAACTCAAAAGACTTGCACCAGGCGACCGGTCTACTCCCTACTAGTCCTGCTCTGTCACCATAGCCTGACAAATCTGAGACAATAGCAATACAAAAAACAGCAACAAACGTTGTCGAGTAAATAAATGAATTAGTCCGTTTACCGGATTTAGCTCCTCGTTGCGCTGTCTGTCTGTGGTATCAGTAAGTTTGGTAGCATTGTGTCTACCTTCATTATCGCCCTTAGAAACAAATTGCCAATGTTGCTAAAGCTGTTTCAAGCACGTCAACAGTTGCTGATCTAGTGCAATAGCTAGAGCTTATGAATATGGTACCAAGAAAATACACAGAGTTCATGGGAAGAAATGGAGAAGATAAGGGTTTAATACTTTTTGGACGACGATTTCGTTGGAGACAAAGTACGAGCCCTAACAGGAAAAAGATGAAAGGCAAACAGCCGACGCCCATTCAAAGGAATGATCCCAGCATTTGGGTTGAGGTTTTTAGGAAAACACAACTAAAATCCAAAATATGGGTGCTCGAACGAGGATTTAAATCCTGCTCGAAGTGCCAGGCCAGTATCTTAACCACTGTACTGCCTTGCGTAGTGGAAACAATGGAAAAAATTTAGTCTTGCAGATAAAATAATAGTACTGACAGACATAGTAAGAGAGTAAAGACGATTTTTGTCTCTAATAACAAGCCAATTAGTGAAAAGTAAGCGCTGAGATCAATACAGTTCTCAGTTTTGAGAAAACAACGTCAAAGAAAGTGGTCTGGCGCAAGCCGCTGATGACAAATATCACGTTTAGAGCCGCTACTGCTTATAAATCAAGTCGGATCAAAGAAGAGGTTTCAGTGGTACAAGGAGCACAGAAAGTCGACTGGTGACCAATGAAAGCATATAATGAGATCTAATGAAATAACTCTTACATTGTCTTATACAGAAGGGAGCATTAAGTAACAAAAAACTTGAAAAGAAAAGTGCAGCCTTTACTTCTGTGAAACATGGAGGGAGCTTTGTACTGGATTGGGTATTCATATTTTGGTTTACTACAGACATTGTGATAATACTGAAAAGAATGTTAACTAGCACTATCATTTTATATGATGATATTAATTCAGAGAGATACGTATTGCTCGCAGAAAGGGTCTAAATATTTCCTGGTGACAATTCCTAAACTCGCACGGATGGAAATGTCTAAGATTAATATGCGAAGGGCCGCCAGCACGTCTCAAGGTAACAGAGCAGTTTCTTTCTTATGAGTCTACACAATAATTCTGTTAGTCAGATTATGCGATCTAACATGTGTATTCGAAAGTCAGGTTGTACATCACAAAGAAACGTGATCGTTAGAAAAACCTTCTAGAACTGGTATTAGTTTCCTTCAGACCTACTTCATTTTCCCGTATAATCCCCGTTCATCTCCAAGCACTTGTTGTAACGTTGCGCTAAGTTCTGCAACTCATCTGAATAGAAGTTCTTCTGGTGCCAATTGAGCCATTTGACAAAGGCAGTCCTGATTTCGTCGTCATCGTCAAACCGTTGTCCAACAAGCCATTGGTGTAACTGCAGCCACAGATAATAGTCGCTGTGTGCGAGGTCGGAATTTTAGGATGAACTGTCGATAAGTCCCCCGCGGAGAAATTGAATTTTACCCTTGGTACGGGTGGTGGTTTTTGGACAAGCTTTGTAGAGGAGGAAGACTATCCCAGACGACAGTTTCCTGCTCCGGTCAGTTTGGAAGGCTCGTCTCAGTTTGTTGAGCGTTTTGCAATGCACGTTAGCAGTAACTGTCTGGCGATATCTACGAAATCAACCTAATAAGACTCTTCGAGTTGCAGAAAAGATGCGATAGCCATCATTTTTCGACTGGAGTAAAATGACTGTTTGAATGTTTTCGGTTCTGGCGAAGTTGAGTGGCTCCACTACAATGACTGTTGTTCTGATACTTCGTTGTGCAAGAAATTTGCTATGTTGGTTTCATTCTCGTATTATTTTCTCCTAATGTAAACGTCTTCACCGCTAACACTCCGCATGAATTGCGTCATGTAACAAAATGGCTCTGAACACTATGGGACTTAACATCTGAGGTCATCGGTCCCCTATAACATAGAACTACTTAAACCAAACTAACCTATGGACAGCACGCACTTCCATGCCCGAGGCAGGATTCGAGCCTGCGACCGTAGCGGTCGCGCGGTTCCAGACTGAAGCGCCTAGAACCGCTCTCCCACACCGGCCGGCGCGTCATGTAACACTGTCACACCTTGCAGCATACTATTTTTTAACCAGTACAATTAAGCAAATGTAATGGAGATAGTGAAATTTTAAAAATTCTCCATCGGCAGGAGTTCGTCGATAGAGCCAATATCCTTGGAGAATCTGTTGAGAATCCGCCCTGAGGGATTTGTGTCGAAGAAGCGCATGGCGGCCCTGAGAACGCAGTTGAACATGCGGTCGTGCAGGTTCCTGGAGGCGCGCAGGCACAGGTAGAAGAAGGCGCGCACGCGCACCAGGTTGAGGAGGATGCAGCCGAGCACGAGCCCGCCGTACAGCTCCAGGAAGAAGCGGGCCGCCGGCAGCGCCTCCAGCCGCGACGCCGCCGCCTCGTCGGCGGCGCTGGTCAGCCGCAGAGAGCTGCGCCTCACCTCCGTGTTGGACCTGCCAGCAAAGACCAACCGGCTTCATTACTGTTCAAAATACGATAACGTCTGAGAAAATAGTAGCATCCATAAAGAATGACCAGATGTATCAAACATTTTACCAGCGATGGGTCTAGCAGGGAACACTAGTACGTGAACGCACTACTTTGCAAGTTTAAATAGTAAAAAGTACTCTGGTAAAGAGCAGAGGCAGAAGCAAGTCACTGTAGAGGTAATCGACTGTACATCTTCTTGTGACAATGATCGGTATCCGTGAAATACGAGGGGCGGTCAATAAGTGATACAACACATTTTTTTTTCTCGGAACATTTGCTTAAAAATCGAGAAATTTGTTGTGGGACATCGTGGAGTATGTCCGCTTTGGTCCCTATAATTTCATGAACTTACGATATGCTGTGGCACTATACGTACGTTCAAAATTGCGTCTATGACGGAGGTACGTTCGAAGCAGGGAGCTGCCATTGAGTTTCTCTCGGCGGAAAACATAAGAATCACAGATATTCCTGCTGAAAAAAATTTTTTTCGAGCATTTAAAGAGCAGTTTCCTACCACGTGTGTTAAGGAGCCACGCCCACTTTTCTGTCACCCACTTTTCTGCATATATTTTAGATCTTTATATCGCCTGCATTGCACGTTAGGGATTTCTTTTTACTCTCGAGTGGTGTGTATCCTTGGAATCCAACGGACTTTATTCGTTTGTTTCTGGTGTTTGTAAACAACACGCTTTCAAACACGTGGTTACTTTTGTTCAAGTGTGATTGTGAGTAGTTGCTATACTTCCGTTTGCAGTGCTTGTTTACAAATGTACTCAGCTCTTGGTTCAAATGGCTCTGATCACTATGGGACTTAACTTCTGAGGTCATCAGTCCCCTAGAACTTAGAACTACTTAAACCTAACTAACCTAAGGACATCACACACATCCATGCCCGAGACAGGACCCGAACCTGTGACCATAGCGGTCGCGCGGTTCCAGACTGTAGCGCCGAGAACCGCTCGGTCACTACGGCCGGCGCTCACATCTTTCACAGCTATTTATATAGAATCTCCTACAAGTTAAGCCTACACAAAACGTCCTCTACTGATCATAAGCCATGTCATGGATTGTTCCATAAGGAGAAAATTCGTGGTGCAAGTACAATAGGGCTCAGGCAACTGGAGAATCTTATTCTCACCAGCATTCCCTTCCTGCTGCTGTTATTACAGCAATTACACCTATTTTCTGAGACTTGGCTCATCCCGACCTTCCAAGGAAATGTCTACATGGGCAGACACAGAATCCAAATTAATGTTTGAACAGCATAATTTGGAACCGCCTTCCTAAAACTGTATTAGTAGGCATGCATACAATAAAACTAGGAGTTCATGATGCTGTTATTACATTCAATTGTGGTATTATTGGAAAGTGTTGCGTACTGAAAAAGCTGGGAATTAATCCTGGTGAAAATATGATCACTGGGCTGCAACATTGCGGTAAAATGATGATAGCCGATGTAGACAGGTCTGCATCTAATATGGCCAAGAAAGGAAGACAAACATCCAGGAAGGTGAAAAAGAAGATCGAAAAGCTGCTAGAGGCCAAAGAAGGTCCATCATATGCAGCACGACAGTTTTAATTAACTGTAGGCAACAAATTTCAGTAGTTTTTTTCTTTAAAGTCAATTTCCCGCAAAATAAAATTTTCAGTTCATATGCCCCATTATACCAGAAACTATCACAGATATATGAATGAAATTTTCAGAGACTCTGCATAACATAAAAAGCCACCTCCGGCACTACATTCATTACTATTCCCCCAAAAGGAAGTCCACAAAAAATCTTTTCTGCCTAAAAAACTTAATATTTTTTGTTAATAAATTTAAAATGGTATTTCTTAAAAACTATAAAATTAATAAAGTAGATTTTAGTACAGTTGACTCTATTAGCATCGTTTAGCATACAGTAAAAATATTAAGGTCCTGCATCAAATAGTTTTTTTTCAGAAATAGGACAAGTACTTGCCTACATGGGTTAGAGAGACAGGGTGTGATCCCCTTAACACAAGCACGAAGAGACGTTGTGCGAAGCGTCTGTCATAATCGCAGAGAGGTCGCGCAGATCTGTCCGACCTCCCGCGCCGGCATGCCGCAAACAGCTGTGACTCCTGGAATGTGTGGACACTCTCATTCGAGGCGATAGACGGATCACAATCGAACACCTTGCTGCAGACGTGGACGTCTCTGTTGCTAGCGCTGACACACTCGTCCATCGGTTGGGGTACTCAAAGGTGTGTGCCTGCTGAGTTCCTCGCCGCCTAACAGAAAGCTGGAGGAGATTAGTGTTTAACGTCCCATCCACAACGAGGTCATTAGAGACGGAGCACAAGCTCGGATTATGGAAGGATGGAGAAGAAACGCAGCCCTGTCCGTTCGAAGGAACCATCCCGGCATTTTCCTTAAGCCACGGAAAGCCTAAGTCAGGATGGTCGGACGCGTATTTCAACCGTCGTCCTCCCGAATGCGAGATGAGTGTGCTAATCACGGCGCTACCCCGCCCGGTTATTTTCTCCGTGTCACTCCCAATAACGTGTATATAAGTATAGCGAGTTATATTGCTGAGAAGTATAGACCTGTGAAAACGAATTATAAGAGAGAGGCAAAATCCTAGGTCACGGTACACACCTTGCTAGTCATTCAAATTGCAACAGCAGGAAGGACAGCAAATAACGAAATTTTGCTTACTGTGCGTATAGAGCAAAGCAGAATGAGCACCTAATTAAATTTAAGTGATTTGGAGCTGTTGATTGACCACAGAAAGGCTTTTGACACTGTTCTGTCCTGCCGTCTAGTGACGAAAATACGAGCTTACCAAAAATCAGACCAGATTTGCGACCGTATTCAGGCGTGCCTATCAGATAGTCCTACACTTCGCTCTTAACGGAACAAAATCGACAGGTGTAAAGGTAATTTCCGGAGCATTCCCAGGAAGAGTGATAGAACCGTTACTGTTTGTAGTGTATGTAAGTGTTCTAGTAGAAACCATCGGAAACTTATTAAAACTGTTCGCAGATGACGCGTCCTTTATAAGGAAGTAGAAACGCCAGAAGACAGTATCGACTTATAAAATTAAAAAACTAAACTCCTCCCGAAAAGGCCATGAAGGCCCAACGATACCGACCGGCCGCCGTGTCATCCTCAAACACAGGCGCCGCTGGATGCAGATATGCAGGGGCATGTGGTCAGCACTCCGCTTTCCCGGCCGTTTGTCAGTATCCGAGACTGGAGCCGCTACTTGAAGCAGATCCTCAGTTTGCCTCACAAGGGATGAGTGCACCCCGTTGCCAACAGCGTTCGGCAGACCGGATGGTCACCCATCCAAGTGCTAGCCCAGCCCGACAGCGCTTAACTTCGGTGGTCTGACGGGAACCGATGTTACCACTGCGGCGAGGCCATTGGCATCAATTCGTAAAATACTCTACATTAAATTCATGAATGGTTCGGTCTCTGGCAGTTGGCCATGAACGTAAACAAATGTGACGTATTGCGCGTACATAAAAAAAGAAATCCACTGCTGTACAACTACACATTACTGGTAATAAATTCCTGGAAACAGTACTTACCCTAAAATGTAGGAGTAACTATTCAGAGCGACATTAACTGGAATGACTACAGAAAACAAATAGTGGGAAAAGTAGATGTCAGACTCTGATTCATAGGACGAATCTTAAAGAAATGTAACTCATTATAACCGCATACAAGGTGCTTCTTGGGCCGATTTTTGAGTATTGTTCCTCAATCTGGGACCCTTACCAAATAGGGCTGATAGAAGACCAAACGGAGAGCGGTGCGTAACGTCACGGGATCGTTTAGTCGTCAGAGACGTTCAACAAGCTCCTGTGGCAGACGCTACAAGCGAGACGTTGCGCATCACGGAGGGGGTTTACTGTCGACATTTCGAGACATTACTTTCCTGGAAGAGCTGAACAACATTTTACTTCCTCGCATTTATATCTCGAGAACTGAGCACGATCTGAGAAAGTAGAGCTAACAGAAAGGCTTACCCATAATAATTCTTTCCATGTGCCTTTCGCGAGTGGAGCAGGGAAGGGGAATCCAGTTAATGGCACCAGAGGTACCCTCCGCCTTAGTGTCACTGCGGAATACTGATGTAGATGTAGATGTAGGTGTATGGAGTGCGAAATTAATGCACAGAGCCCCTGGGGGCCTTCCATGGCGGATGCGTGTATCCTGATGCTGTACGCTGCTCCTCTGAAAAGACGACGAGGTGCCTCTCCTTTGACTAGTGATGTCGACTGCACTGCACTGCTGTTTGTTACGCGTCAAGGGAAGCCGCAACAATGGTTGCAGTGCAGACAGTCGGCGATGCTCGTCACGTCGTCGCACTACCGTATATTGCTCCACTCAAGTGCGCTTTCAGACTCAAAGGACGAGGCAGTGCGATCTGCACGGTCGAGACAAACAGTTCTCTCTGCCGCTAGTCGCGCAGTACAGCTGAGGTGCTGCAATGTGCCCAAGTATGGCCCTCCTGAACCCACCGAACCCACACTCGCAAGGCAGTCGTGGGATTCCGCCCAATGCGAGCAGCAGCGTCGTAGAAAGATCTTAGAACCAAGCAACATTCAGATGCGATTTATGACGAGAAACACGTTGCGTTACCATTGTTTATGTAATGTGGGTTGTGTCAGTCCTACATACACCGTAAAAAAGGCCTTAACATTATGGCACTTAACATCTGAGGTCATCAGTCCCATGAGCCTTAGAACTACTTAAACCTAACAAACCGAAGGACATCACACACACCCATGCCCCAGGCAGGATTCGATCCTGCGACCGCTACACCTTGCAGTTCCACTGATGTTCATCATTTGGATATCGAAGTGTGTAGTACAGTTAATGCCAATTTCACATTTGCAACTTCCGCTCTTACACATAATGAGTGGTTTGTTTCGGAAAACGAAGAATAACTGTCTGTGGCCGACTTCAAATAGGTGACGCAGATCAATCTTACGATTTACATAAAAGATTCTTATAAAGTATAATAACTGAAAAGAATGATCACTGTTTGTTAATACTATTTGCAACGAACATTGTCCATTCCAACGTTGCCCATAAACGATATTTACTCACTGAAGACTTTGGAAGTACGATCTTAGAATTCACCCGTTTAGCACGGACAATGCGTTTATGTGTATGTGTGTGTTTATGTGGCCAGATTTACAAAATAATCATTCATGTTCAGAACAGAACAAAAAAAAGTTCAAATGGCTCTAATCACTTCGGGACTTAACATCTGAGGTCATCAGTCCCCTAGACGTAGAACTACTTAAACCTAACTAACCTAAGGACATCACACACATACATGTTAGGGGCAGGATTGGAACCTGCGATCGTAACACCAGCGCGGTTGCGGACTGAAGCGCCTAGAACCGCTCGGCCACTGCGGCCGACCCAAAAATCTATCTTCAAACTAAATCACTGTTCAAACTATATTATGCCCTTGTTTGTTTGGGTTAGAAGGATGAAAATGTGTATCATTTCCTCATATCTGGTAACAACTTCTTACCAAATGACGGACACATTGGTACGTTAGACAAAGACATAAATTCGACAAGTCGTATTTACACACCAGATCAATGCCCTGGTTTTCCGCCAAAAGAAACACAACAAAAGCTCTCTGCTTTGAAAGCATATCTGTTAAAGACGCCATTTTGACGGTTACACATAGCGCCGCCACTTATCGGAAGTTCATGAAACTGTAGGAGCTGAAGCGGGAATATTCCACGATGTCCCACAACACAGTCCCACAACTGCAATTAGTCGACAGAAAAGGAGTATTGTATTACTTACTGAACGACCCTCGTACAATCAAAACCTAAATTTCATTGTAATCAAGCCTTCTTTCTACAAGTTAATCAGTTAAACGCTTCACTCTGCCACGGTAGAGTGACAGGTGCGAGTACAGCGCAGAGCGCTGCGGCGTGCTGACCAGTAGGTGATGACGTAGTCGGAGCCGCTGGTGACGGCCTGGGAGAACAGTATGAGCGCCGCGACGGCGCACACCCCGCAGGCGCCCCCGCCAGCCCTCAAGTACTCCCACACCACCCACCAGCTGAGCGACCGCTGCGCCTTCTCCTCGTTACTGTCCTGCTGGGAAGCGTCCAGTATCGTTTTCCCCGGCTGGTCAGCAGCAATGCTCTGCAAGGAAGACACCAGCGCATCACCTAGAAGTCAGTTCGTTATTTGTCTTCCACTCAAAGCTATTCTTATGACTCCTACGCAGCTCAAGACAGCAAACAAAATGAGTTTCATAATGGCTGCATGTAAAGACCATTTTGAGAGCGACAGTACTCATGGGAAAAAAATGGTTCAAATGGCTCTAAGCACTATGTGACTTAACATCTGAGGTCATCAGTCCCTGAGATTTAAAACTATTTAAACCTAACTAAACTAAAGACATCACACACATCCATGCCGAGGCAGGATTCGAACCTGCGACCGTAGCAGCTGCGCGGTTCCGAACTGAAGCGCCTAGAACCGCTCGCCCACAGCTGCCGGCTACTCATGGGAGACACTGATATATTGTCACAGATATACAAAATTTTATTGACAAGGAAAAGCCCCAATAGGTTCTTTTCTGATATACACTATATTCTTAGTTTTCTGTTCGAAGTAGTATTGGAAGTGACCTTCTCGAGTGCCAAAAACTTGTACGTGTGTAAGGAAAATACACGTGAAATGAACGGTAGTAAGAACGTTCAGTAACTTTGAAATGTACAGTTCATGCGGACCACTGAGAACAGAAAATTTGCACACTAGGATTTCACTCAGTCATCCTTGTATACTACCAGTAAAAACATTAACGGGACAAAAATTTTCGGTGGGCATATTTCCACAAGAAACTGGTCGTCGAAGACTGATAATATCTCAACGGAGTGCTCACATGTGATACAAATACATTTCTTTGATATCCAACAGCACTACTATGAAGATATTGGACTACATAAAGCTTTTGGCATATGTTCTGTATGGAAGATTCGACTCTTCGTCTAGATGTATTGTTTATATTTACCAATTTCAGTCTGTGTCAAGTGGCATCTAACTTTTTAATAAAATACAACAGATCTTGCACAAAAGGTGTATAATTATTCAATACTAATACAAAAATTAGGTTCTAATCATTTTTATTTTGTACCTTTAAACACTTATTGTGCCTTCAAATGCTAGTAGCTCTGCTTTCTCAGCACGCACTATACTCCTACCTTCTTCCCCCAAAATATACAGAGCAATTAGTAGCAGAGTTTGGAAATTACCTGAAAAGCTGGTAGTCCTGCTACTTACTTTATTGCCAAACTTAGCACAATGAGTGAGAAAGCAGCAATAACAAATTAATCGATAACACTAATGATAGGAGCTTAAGCTGTGGACGCGATTTAAGGCCATTTCTGTTCATGTTGTACATTAATGACGTAGCAGACAACATTAATCGTAACCTTACATATTTTGCAGATGTAGCCTACTATCTGTAAGTAGCTGCACAAGCGCGCAGGCAGATTTTGATAACATTTCAGATTCGTGCAAACATTGGAAAATTAAATGCTCAGAAATGTAAAATTGTGCACTTCAAAAAACGCAAAAATGACCAGAATCTGAATAATTCGCTACTGATATCTGTCGGTTCATACAAATGTCTAGGTTTCCGGGGATGTGTACTAGAATGGTCATGTAGGCTTAGTCGTAGACAAACCATGCACCACATTTCTGGTCACTGTAAAAATGTAATAAGTCTACAATGTATATTGCTTACAAAGCACTCGTGCGAGCCATCCTAGTATATTTCTTGTGCAGGACTAATGCCATATAGGACTATCAGGTTATACGGAAAGTATATGAAAAAGGATGGAAGAAATATATGCACGGGAAAGCGTCGTGGAAATGCAAAACCTTCAACTGGCAGTGGTCTGAAGATAATCGTCTATCCCATGTACCCCATGGAAGATTATTTACTAAGTTTCAACAAGCAGAGTTAAGAGGGGCACCTAGGAATATGCCACCGTCCCCTATGATTCGTTCCCATTGGAACCGCGAAGCCAAGATTAGACTAATAACTGCGCACATTGAGGCACATAAGCTTCATATGCTAATGAAAACAGAAAAATTCTTACTGTTTGGCATAATGAGAACTGCCCTCTGCACTCCGCTTCATGCTGTTTTGCAGAGCATGGATCTGTGTGTAGAATCTGATTCGAAAGTAGTAAATGAAGTGATACGAAGCAGTGTACTTAAATGATCTTGCTTTATGAAGCTTATTGTTGAGCGGCAGCCTACATAGAATAAGCAAGAAATTAGTAGTGGAGGAATTAGAGAAATAGTGGTATACCAAGGGGGAGGCGGATAGATTTTATCTTTGGTGAGTCGTAAGACAACGCCTTTAAGAGAGAAGTAATAAAAATGATTGTAAATGATGGTTCTCTCATATCTGTGTTGGTACTGAGTCATCGCACGTGTTTGTTGCAGAGCCAGTTATAATTGTCACATAACAATTAAGAATTCATGTAACACCACAAAGACTAATTAAAAAATAAAAATAAATACTCCCACACCACCAATCGAACCCTTCAACTCGACTTTTATATCCCAAAAATTCTACCGCTCTGTTGTAATATTTAAAGAAAGTTTTCGTGTATGTAGCTACAGTGTTGGCGAATCACCGTTATTTAATGTACAGAGCTAAATTTTACGCAGACATTTTTGTATTGGTACTACTCAAAAATTGGTGCAGTGATATATTGGTGAGTGAATTGTTCTTCAGCCTGACAGCTTTGTGTACTTTCGTTACATCGCTAGGCCTCCCTACGAGTTCGAAGAGTAGCTTGTGTGCACTGCGGCGCCCAAAGTCACTTAATAGCGATATGCATACATGTAAAAGGCGGTAATATCATGTACACAAGCTATAAAGTGATTTTGTGGAGTTGTCACTTGCATTCAGGCGATTCATTTAAAAAGGTTCCAACATGCGTATGGCCGCAAAATGGGAATTAATAGACCTTGAACGCGTAGTGGTAGTTGGAGCTAGGCGCATGGGACATCCTATTTCGAAAGTCGTTAGGGAAGTCAATGTTCTGAGCTCCACTGTGTCAAGAGTGTGCCGAGAATATCAAATTTCTGGAGTTACCTCTCACCATGCACAACACAGTGGCCGACGGCCTTCGCTTAACGACAGAGAGCAGCGGCGTTCGCGTCGAGTTTTCGGTGCTAACAGACAAGCAACACTGCGTGAAATAGATTTCCGTTAGGATAGTGCGGCGAAATGTGGCATAAACGGGCTGTGGCAGCATACGACCGACGCGAGTGCCTTTACTAAATGTACGACATCGCCTGTAGAGCCTGTCCTGGGCTCGTGGCCATATCGGTGGACACTAGACGACTGGAAAATCGCGGCATCGTCAGATGAGTCCCGATTTCAATAGCTAAGAGCTGGTGGTAGGGTCTGAGTGTGGTGCACACCCCACGAAGCCATGGGCCAGAGTTAACAATGCACAGTACAAGCTAATGGTTGCTCCATAATGGTGAGGCTTGTGTTTACGTGGAATGAACTGGGTCCTCTGGATCACTGACTGGGAATGTTTGTGTTCGTCTACTTGGAGACCCTTTGTAGCCCTTCAAGAACTTCTTGTTCCCAAACAACGATGTGATATCGCAAACTGGTTTCAGGTACATTTTGAACACCTCGAGAGGATGATTTGGCCACCCACATCGCCAGACATGAATTCTATAGTACATTGTATAATCCAGAGGTCATTTCGTTCACAATATCCCGTACCGGCAACACTTTCGCAGTTATGGACGGCTACAGAGGCAGCATGGCTCAGTATTTCTGCAGGAGACTTCGAGCGACTTGTTGAGTCCGTGCCGCGTCCAGTTGCCGCTTTAAACCAGGCAAAAGGAGGTCCAACACGATGTTAGAAAGTATCGCATGACTTTTGTCACCTACGTGTACATGCCAGAGAGAAAGTGGAGACGTAGTTTTACAATATTACGTATTAACTCCGTGGAGAGCACGACAGTTCTGAACTGTCAGTGCTGGATAATCTGTAACCGTGCCCATTCTAAATTAGAGTGCACCGTGTAAAATTAACAACAGTCCACTGTTCAAAACGATTATAATCTGTGCCTAAGTTCTGTATATTATCAGTATATAGGTCTGATTTCAGTGCATGGGTTTCGACGTTCCTGTAATTCTAGTCATCTGCACAGTCCGCCATGCTGTAATTGGCCAAACAAGTTCTGTACTTACTTCTAGCTCTGAACTTGGTATTAGTAAGCGATGAATAGGCTGATGTGTAAACAGAAGCGAAAAGTAATTTCATTTTGCGTTCTCGTAACATTTCATAGCAGCCATGTTGTAATTAGGCAGGAAACGAAACTGAAACATATTTGGCTGGAGCATTTAGGCAGCTGAAGTTCGACATCCACATCGTATAGAGATTGCGGTCTGAGACATATTTCACGTAATGTCACTGTGACTGTGTAAAACGTAGTAGTTCCAGACTGTGATGGGGTATAATTACTTGATAATATTTGTAAATAATATTTCTGTGGAAAATATTCTAAAGATTCTGCACTATGCAGCGATTAGTCAGTCTGACTGTTACAGAAAGTTAACTTTTTAGGTGACTCTTTACAATCGTAATTTACTTTGCCCTCAGTTTTACTGTTTTGTTTGGATTGTGATAGATAAGTAATATACCTGGGGGATTACTTCACTATACGCAGTTAGCTTCAATCTCGAATTGTGACATAAGAGATTCTTTGTTTTTGCAGCAAAAGGCAAATAAGAACATAACTAATCAACATTAAAGATGCTAAGAACCTCTAGAAAATATATCATTACTTTGTATGTAAATGTTAGAAACTGAGCAAATTGAGCAGATTAATGCATCGAAACTTCATGACGTGGAACTTAACTGCAACATGAGAACAGCCTAATCCAACATGCCGAAACCTGCCTTAATTTTTTTTAAGAGCACACCGAAAGAAACACAACGTGAAAATTTTAGCTGCTAAGACACAGTGCACGCTGTTAAAAAAAAAAGTTGAAATACGCCAAATTCTTAGCTCGCCAGGTGGCTGGCGAAATGTAGACCCCTGCAGTAGCTGTGGCAGATGGCGCATGTGCAAAACGACAGACACATGTCCTTGCAGATGACAAATCGGTAAACATATAACATGGCACAGCAAGATCGTAATTTGTAAAAAGAATTTCAGTTTCCATCGACTGTTTCTCTGACACAATTATTCATAACTACTATACATTCGCTCAAATTTGCTGCTCATTTAATATCCACAATAATTAGCAGTTGCATTTGCAGTATCGCCGAGTGTCAACAATGGAGGTGAAACTGAATCAATATTCTTTGAGATTTCTTGGTGTATGCTTGCTATTAGCATCTGTATCTATGCAAGTTCCAGAGTTCCACGTAATGTAGAATCCAATTAATGTTTTCAATATTGCAAATATGAAGAACATGCTACCAATATTAATCGAAATCAACTATTTCTTTTGAAGACCTGCATATGTGTTATTTGCTAGTTAATTTCTTGGTCATTCATTCCAATTATGTTGACATTTTGCGAGAAATTGTGTAAACATTAGAAGAAACAGGAAACAGCGTGGATACTTCCTTGAATAGTAGTTGAACGATGACTGTTGTACTACATTACATATTACTCCATAACAGATATAGAGTACCTTCCAAGCCCAAAAGAAAAACGTACAGTAACAACTTTCAGTGAGAACGAAAAGGCTGTAATTTTTTTTTTTTTTTTGGTTAAACCGAGGATGGAGAAAACGCTTAAACTTAAGCAATGTCTAAAGCCGGTTTCGTTTCGTAGAATCTGAACATGAATTTTATAAATGGAAGGAAGTTTTACGCGAAGTACGAAATATGAGACAAAATAAAACTCGCAAAAGCGTGAAAGAAAAACTATCCGAAAGGTTTAGAGCTCCTCGTGCGAGTCAGTGCACTGTTACCGAGGTAGATCTACGAGACAGGAAGTTCTGAATTGCAAGTGAGGTGAACATTGCTAATTTCCAGGATTCTTCCAGCACTTAAACAGATTTAGGAAACCATACGGAAAAATCAAAATTACGAAGTTTTGCTCAAGTAAACATGTAGAGGACATTCGGGAGGACGACGGTTCAATCCCGCGTCCGGCCATCCTGATATAGGTTTTCTGTGATTTCCCTAAATCGTTCCAGGCAAATGCCGGAATGGTTCCTTTGAAAGGGCACGGCCGACTTCCTCCCCATCCTTCCCTAATCCGATGAGACCGATGACCTCGCTGTCTGGTCTCCTTCCCCAAACAACCCAACCCCCATGTAGAGGGGATGTCATTGATAGGTAATACTACAAAGAAATTCGTAGCTGTCATGAAGAAGTTTCTTGTTACCCCATAAAAGCTGCATATACGGCCAATCAGTCAGGTTTCGTGCATACTGCACTTTTATCATTTCGAGTGAAAAACCACAGAATTGCTTGTGCAGTCGACGAATGTTATAACACATTCGCATACAACAATGTCAGGGGTCTTATCAGTCGATTACAATTTCCGCACCTTTACCTCCGTCTTCAAGAACATCTAGGCAAATTAGGACCAAAACCTAAAAAAAAGGGGACTGTTTACTTGCAAAAGTCTTGTAGTAGAGGTAGAAAAATTTGGAAAATGGGAGAGAAGACCTTTCAGTGTTACATCCAAAACATCTTCTTACCATTTGCAGAAAATAATTCTTGTTATTGTTGGATTCCTGGCCTGGACATAACGACACTTCTTTAGAAGGACGACAAAATACTGTTAATTCCGATTCCACACTCAACTAATAGTGTAATTCAGCCGTCAATAAAGAAATTTTTCGACAGTCTAAGGCATTTTTCAGGAAATTGTTGGGCAATATAAATTCTAATAGCTCTTTTTCATTTCAGGTCCATCAGTGTAACAGTATTGTTAAATTTGAATATTTGCGCATTGTTAGATTATATTATAACGTTTTACTAATTTGATCAAGTATGCCTATTAGGCAGCACAATATTCAGAACAGTATCAAGTACCATTTATTACTTCATCCCAGTTCTGTCTAAATAAAGCTAGTAAATTATTACTGTTGAAGTGCCTGAATGCATTGATTTTTCTTTTATCAAGTATGCCCTGTACATGGAAAATGTTTGTTTCCGTCATCTGATACATACTTAGCATACTGTGACAACTACAAGGGATTGTAATGTCAAGGTAGTAGAGGTAGTAGAGGTTTTAGAGTCTGTAGACTGTCACATGGACTGCTAGCTGCGCAAATAATGACTTTGCTAAGGCAGTAGCATCTTCTTCACTTTTTACCAAACAGTAGTTGGACTAATTATTGACGACGGTTCAATCAGGCATCCGGCCATCCTGATTTAGGTTTTCCGTGATTTCCCTATATTGCTCCAGGCAAATGCCACGATGGTTCCTTTGAAAAGGCATGACCGACTTCCTTCCCCATCCTTCCCCAATCCGAAGACACCGATGACGTCGCTGTTTGGTCTCCTCCCCCAAAACAACCCAACCCAACACACACACACACACACACACACACACACACACACACACACACACACACACACATACATTATATCTGTGAAATCGGTAGTAAAGGATCAGGGTCTGTGTGACAAACACGAATGATATTAATTATTATCAACAAGAAACCGTATACTTTTTAATTTAACGTTTTAAATTTGTTATAGTGGTGAAGTACTATAATGTTCTGTCTTCTCGGTTTCATTTGCTTATACTGTTAAGGACGTTTTCCCTGCCACAAACTAACAAAGCGCATTTTCGATGAGAAACAAAGTATGTAATGATGATTTTATATGATTTTTGAAGGTAAACGAATTCAGTGTACTCGGTAAATGTTTAGTCTCATAGCAGGAAGTCAATCTGCCAAAAGTCGTTAAGAGAGAAGCAACTACTGCAAGCGAGTTAGTTGAAGCTGGTATGTTGCAGCGCAAAGACGCTCTGAAGGGACGAATCATTTTATTTGTGGAAAAAATGATGATTTTGCTGAAATGACACAGTTTTCTGTATGATAACAGACGGAAGCTGTTATGTGGAGGCGAACATTGTAGTGCTAGTTCATGAAAGCACTCTTAAGTTGCAGCAGATAATCATTGCACTATTGTTGCAGTAAAATACAGAAATGTAAGATGAAATTACTATTTTTTCGAAATCATTGACAGAGCACAGAAGACAGAAGAGCGAGAAGACACAAAGAGACGAGCTTTCAAGGATTGCATATTCAGCACAAGAGAGTCGCAGCATAACAGAAGATTTTCTTGATGAAGAATAAAAACATAGAAAATACGGGAAAGTTCCAGGTGTCAACATAAAACGCTAGTATATTTTTGTTATCGGAGACTATGTACGAAATAGGCAAAGGATATTATTTTGATTCAGAAAAGAGTAGGTGGACTCTGAATTAAAATGGTGGCACGGACTCTCTTGTAAAAGTAGCTGTTATAGATCATATGTATGTAAGAAATCTATAATGAACTGATGAACTTTATGCCAAATACATGTAACCTGAGTACCAAAGCATATTCTGCACCCAACAGAGAATGACAGTAAAGTGATGCCTCGCCACTCAAATACATCCTTATGTGGATGCCCATTGATGTACACCACCTGTGCTCGTACACCAAATCGGCAGCAGCAGTAAATAATATTCTCCAAAATTATTTTTTATTTACCAAAAGTTCATTCAAACGCAGAGTTCTCTAGCAGTCAAATGTTTTGTCTTACTGTTTAGCTACCGCTGCTCACTTGGCAGTAATGTAGTCACGTAATGTTATGTAGTTCGAATGCTATTAGTAACTTCGCAATTTGCTCTATAAAATTACGTCCATTAGTACTCCATCATGTCAACGTATGTTAACAAAACCAAATGTGACACACACGGTCCCACACACAGCAGTAATAATCTTATAATAAACATGTTATTGTTTCCATTCAATCTTCCATTTTACATACAGACTGCGAAACAATTTCAATAATTCATAACAGTTCACACGCCCGTAATTTTACACAAAAAACCGACTCTAGTTACATTGTTGCACAACTACTTAGTTAAAACAAAGAAGTAACTTATCGATCTAAATAATTGTATAAATATTATTGTCGTTTTACATTTGTACCAGTTCAGTGTAAGTGTGCGTTTTGTGTATGGATCTAAGTCCTATTCCATAGACTAGAGCAGACGTGAAAGTAGAAACATACAGGTACAGCGGAAGCATTTGTTTAGCACTAACTTGTTTTGGCGAAACAGTAGCAGCTTTTGAGGTGGTATTCAGAGTGTTTGCTACTGACAGTGACAGCAAGCAGTCATTCACGCATACCTCAGCAGTGTTCCAGATTAAGAATTCAGTACTGCATGTTTATTTAGGCGATCAGTCAAGTAATCAGTCCTTACTTAAAATCTATTAACTGCTTAATAAATTTAAGCATTTCGGTCTAAGGCAATATATTACTAAAGTCTAGAAGAACTATTTCATATTCATTCTTCGAACAAAAGTCTACAGTTACTAAGAACTAATTCAATGTTCTATACAGTCAGTTTTTGGTTTTTTCTTGAGGCAGTGTACAGCTTTGGCCCTAGAACAGATATTATGCAAAATTCCAAAATTGACAATTTCAAAATTTAAACAGCATCTGAAAACAGTAACACGTCAGGTTTCTATGCACAAACACGTACTGTACACTTAGTGCACAGGACGTCACTTAGTAGAAATATTCTGATTTCATAATCTTGACTAGAGTGATAGACATTTTCACGGAAAAAGGTGAACCTGATAACAGTCGACTGAGAGGCTGAAAAACTGCAAAACTTGGTTTCTCAGTTGTAAGCCGAGCCCTGGGTGAAAGCTCTGCTGCTCAATTAAGCGAATCACTAGCACAAGAAGGTAAAGGTCTCGTCATTCCTAGGCGATCCACAAGTGCAAAATAATTATTAACTGTGCAATTTTTTTTTTCATCAGTCTACTGATTTGATGCGGCCCGCCATGAATTCCTTTCCTATGCTAACCTCTTCATCTCAGAGTAGCACTTGCAACCTACGTCCTCAATTATTTGCTTGACGTTTTCCAATCTCTGTCTTCCTCTACAGTTTTTGCCCTCTACAGCTCCCTCTAGTACCATGGAAGTCATTCCCTCATGTCTTAGCAGATGTCCTATCATCCTGTCCCTTCTCCTTATCAGTGTTTTCCACATATTCCTTTCCTCTCCGATTCTGCGTAGAACCTCCTCATTCCTTACCTTATCAGTCCACCTAATTTTCAACATTCTTCTATAGCACCACATCTCAAATGCTTCGATTCTCTTCTGTTCCGGTTTTCCCACAGTCCATGTTTCACTACCATACAATGCTGTACTCCAGACGTACATCCTCAGAAATTTCTTCCTCAAATTAAGGCCGGTATTTGATATTAGTAGACTTCTCTTGGCCAGAAATGCCTTTTTTGCGAGTCTGCTTTTGATGTCCTCCTCGCTCCGTCCGTCATTGGTTATTTTACTGCCTAGGTAGCAGAATTCCTTAACTTCATTGACTTCGTGACCATCAATCCTGATGTTAAGTTTCTCGCTGTTCTCATTTCTACTACTTCTCATTACCTTCGTCTTTTTCCGATTTACTCTCAAACCATACTGTGTACTCATTAGACTGTTCATTCCGTTCAGCAGATCATTTAATTCTTCTTCACTTTTACCCAAGATAGCAGTCATCAGCGAATCGTAACATTGATATCCTTTCACCTTGTATTTTAATTCCACTCCTGAACCTTTCTTTTATTTCCATCATTGCTTCCTCGATGTACAGATTGAAGAGTAGGGGCCTAAGGCTACAGCCTTGTCTTACTCCCTTCTTAATACGAGCACTTCGTTCTTGATCGTCCACTCTTATTATTCCCTCTTGGCTGTTGTACATATTGTATATGACCCGTCTCTCCCTATAGCTTACCCCTACTTTTTTTTTCAGAATCTCGAACAGCTTGCACCATTTTATATTGTCGAACGCTTTTTCCAGGTCGACAAATCCTATGAACGTGTCTTGATTTTTCTTTAGCCTTGCTTCCATTATTAGCCGTAACGTCAGAATTGCCTCTCTCGTGCCTTTACTTTTCCTAAAGCCATGCTGATCGTCACCTAGCACATTTTCAATTTTCTTTTCCATTCTTCTGTATATTATTCTTGTAAGCAGCTTCGATGCATGAGCTGTTAAGCTGATTGTGCGATAATTCTCGCACTTGTCAGCTCTTGCCGTCTTCGGAATTGTGTGGATGATGCTTTTCCGAAAGTCAGATGGTATGTCGCCAGACTCATATATTCGACACACCAACGTGAATAGTCGTTTTTTAGCCACTTCCCCTAATGATTTTAGAAATTCCGATGGAATGTTATCTACCCCTTCTGCCTTATTTGACCGTAAGTCCTCCAAAGCTCTTTTAAATTCATCTGTGCATAGATTAACGATATTCAAGGAAAATAGTTTACAGAATCGGATACAGAAAACAACACGATCATCCTCTCCACGGAGAGAAAGTTTTACATAACGTAGAGTTGAAATGCACATCTCCGACATATAATCACACACACACACACGGTAGAAGTCCAACAGCAGTTGCCAGTACTCACCACTTGTGACAAGTCAGAAACTCGCCGGCGAGCTCCTCCTTTGTAACCCTTTCGTGATCCAATACGCTTTGGCGTCCTACGACTATCCTCCTTTCTCTACAAATGAAACCAGATTTACAGCAGTACGGTCATAACTTACGAAAATCAAAATGAATTTTAGAATAAATAGATGACTAATTACACGAAACGATTTTCTAGTGCTTCGCAGTCGTGAAATGCCGAACTCCTCCTGTTTAGACTCTTCCTCAGAATAAGACATCAGTTTTGAGAAGCTGACACCGCTCTTCATGATTTCCTCGAAGGTTCCCTGATGTTCGATCTTCCCCTGCAACGTAAACATCCATTAGAATGTGAGCACAACACCATAAAGTTGTTACAGCTGTCAGAAAAGAACAACACACTTTGTTAAGCACCACGATGTTGTCAGCAGTCTGCAAGTGCTGAAGTTGGTGAGTGACCAGAATCCTGGTCTTGCCACTGAGGTAGGAACTTATGCACTCATCGAACAAATGTTTTCCTACGTGAGTGTCCACTGCAGACAAAGGATCATCCAGCAAGTAAATGTCCGCCTCACGATAGACTGCCCTGTTGAAATTAAAACATGCACATTATTATTCCAACAAGTAATAGGCGGTCTTGATGACCGCTCATGAATACCTAAGTCATTATTTGTTTCGTTGTAGTTCATTAGCAGTCTCTTTCAATACGTGACAATATCTGCATAATCAATTAATATATCTTGTACGGATTCATTATGTTCAGAGTGCATAACTGGAATCGCTATGTATCGTGACGAAGATGATAGTGGACTGTGATCTCTGAGATTGCCTCGGTGTGATTGATTAACAGTGTTGTTTCGGGTGTTCACTCGAGTTTGCATTTCCATTTTAACACAATAATTACGTCCGTGATTTAGGGTTAGCGTCTTTATATAAGAATATACAGTAAAGTGTAAAATTAATTCATAGCAAAAATGTTATCTGACGCGTGCGTAATAAGAATTTGATTCTATACGTCTCGCGCATGCGCGACCCCCTCTCTGAGGCAGACCGCGAAGGACTCGCGGTCCGCAGTCTCTAGTCACACGACGAGGCCCATACAACAGGCTTAAAGTGAATTCGCTTCAGCTTGTTTTATACAAGTGACAAAACCTTCTGGTTATGTATCAAGTTGTATAAAGTTGACTTAGGACATGGCTTGTTTTAGGCAAACATTTAAATAATATTTTATGTAAGTACTACAGGTTGCATCCTGTAGGATGAGCAGATCTAATATAATTTACTAGCACATTATAATATTAACTTTTTGCAGGTTCTGAAGAAGACGTTATTACTAACGTTGAAACCTAGGTAAACGATAAAGTTAACCTGCAATTGTAGGCTGTATATTCTTATATAAACAATATCAGTTGCTGTCGCTGCATAAAAATGTTAAAAATTTGCGTCTGTGGCTAGCAGTTAAAGCGTCCTTGGTCACCGGTTTGAACCCAGCCACTGCTAAAACGTTGAATAAAAATCCTCATCAATGCCGGCTAAAGACGTCCGTTGTCCTGACAACGACCTTGCCAAAGACGACAGAAGAGGCTTGGGAACTTTCTTGTATTGACGGGGAAACAACCCGTGAAAAGCGTGGTAGGAAAGCTAGAAATTCTGAAAGGAAAATTCAAAAGTTCAATCTAGATGCAGTGGAGATCAGGGAAGTGAAATCGAGAAGAGATAACATTTATGGTCAGACGAATATACGGTAATCTCAATCGAAGCAGAAAATAATATAACGTGAGTGAAATTCGTTATGAATAGGAGATCGGACAGAGAGTGAGTTACTATTAACAGGTCATTGCTAGGTTTGTTCTCATCAGAATCGACAGGAAACTGTCGTCGACAATAATAGTTCATGAGTGCATACCGACGTCCCAAGGAGAAGATGAAGAGAAAGAGAAAATATATGAGGATACTGGGCGAGTAATTCAATATCTAAAGGGAGATGGAAATCTAATAGTCATGCGGTTGTAAGGGAAGGAGTAGAAGAAAGGGTTACGGGGAACATGGGCTTGGCACTAGGGATGGAACAGGAGGAGGACTAAGTCAGATCTGCAAAAACATTCCGTTAGTAACAGCGAATTCTCTGTTCAAGAATCACAAGAGGAGGAGGTATTCTTGGTAACAGCCTGGAGACAGTGGAATATTCAGATGGACTACGTCATGGTGAGATAGAGATTTCGGCGTCAGATACGGGATTGTAAGGAGTAGCCAGGAATAGATATAGACTCATATCACAATTTACTAGTGATGAAGGGTAGGCTGAGGTTTAAGAGAATAGTAATAAAGGATGCATGTTGGAGAAGGTGGGATATTGAAGGATTAATTAGAACGTGTCAAATACGCTAAAGATGTTTATACTACCATAAGAGGCAGTTCAGTTCAGGACGGATGGAGGAGGTGCGTAGAATGTGCAATCACAGATGTTCGAAAGACAAACATACGACCAAGAAAGGTAATTGCACAGAAACCATGGGTAACAGAAGAAATAATTCATCTGATCGAGGAAGTAAGGAAATGCAAAAATGTTCAGGTAAAGACAGGAAAACAGGATCATAAATCAATTAGGAATTGCAGGGAAGCCAAGGTCAATTGTAATTTAATTAGTTAGATAAAAAAAATGAACATCGGAAGGACTGGCTCAGAATTTTGCACAGTAGATCGTAATGACGTCGAACGAGTCATTTTAAATTCACACCTAAAATTAATTTCTATGTATGGTTACATTCTGAACATTTCTGAGTTATTTCTTTCATAAAATAGAAAAACTTGAAGAGATAATAAAAATGAATATCTGAAGGACTGGCTCAACTTACAGAAAAGTTAGCACAACCTTCGGTAAAATTAAAGACAAGGGTGGCAACATCAAGAGTCCAACGGGAACTGCACTGTTAAACGAAGAGGAGAAAGCGGAGAGGTTGAAAGATTAAATCGGAGACCTCTATTAGGGAAGGAATCCTTTGAAGTTGTGATAGAAGAAGAAGTTGGAGTCGATACGAAATAGACACGAGCTACAGTATTAGAGTCATAATTTCAACCAGCCTTGGCAGACTTGAGGTCAAATAATGCAGAAGGGATGGACAGAATTCCATCGGAAATTCTTAAACATTGGAGGGAATGGAAACCGAACTACTGTTCACGTTGCTGTGTAGAATCAATGAGATTGGCGACATTCCACCTTTAGGAAAAATGTCGTCCACACAATTCCGGTGATAGCAGGGGAAAATAAGCGGGAGAATTATCGCACAATCTCCTAGCTGTCCATGCATCGAAGTTACTGACAAGAATAATATAAATAATAATGGAAAAGAAAATTGAGGATCTGTCAAATGAAAATAAGTTTGGCTTTACGAAAGGTAAAGGAAACAGAGAGGCAGTTGTGAAGTGGTGGTTGATAATGGAAGCACGACTGACGAAAAATCGAGGCACCATCACAGGATTTGTGGACCCGAAAAAAGCTTTCGCCAGTGTAATTCATATAGCCGCGAAACCATGCATGTTCTTGTTTCAGCGACCTCTGCGTCGCTTCGGAGGTTTTTAAACGGTAGTAGAAATCACCCTGTACGCTAAGGTCGCAAGATAGAATCCTGCCTCCGGCATGGAAGTATGTGATGTCCTTAGGTTAGTTAGGTTTAAGTAGTTGTAAGATCTAGGGGACTGATGACCTCACAAGTTAAGTCCCATAGGGCTCAGAGCCATTTGAACCATTTTTTGAAATCACCCTGTAGTAGCAGCAGCAGTGTCTTTTCCGCCAGCAACCAGGTTATCCGTATCGGGGAATAAATGGCTCTGAACACTATGGGAGTTAACATCTATGGTCATCAGTCCCCTAGAACTTAGATCTACTTAAACCTAACTAACCTAAGGACATCACACAACACCCAGCCATCACGAGGCAGAGAAATCCCTGACCCCGCCGGGAATCGAACCCGGGAACCTGGGCGTGGGAAGCGAGAACGCTACCGCACGACCACGAGATGCGGGCATCGGGGAATATTTCACACATACATAATGCTTTTTTTCTCTGACATTGCTGAGAAGATGAACGACCACAGTGTTCACGGTCGTGGTCGTACTCCACACTTGGCTGTTGGGAAAATAAGAATTAATTGATATATCGAAATTTTTGCCTAAAGATATCAATTTAAAGAAGCGATATATTTTCCGCGATAAATCGATATATACGTTCCGAAATGACAACACTAAGGACCGATATTTTTATTTTATATTATATTTTTCTGCAATTTTCTATAACTATTTGAAACTGTTCTTCTGAAATTGCAGTAGAAAATAATTTTACTTTCACGGTGTGAAGGAGTCTTACTACTTTTTGAGCTTTCATCACGGTCATTCTTTCTCCTTGTGTGAAGCAAGAACGGGTGACACAAATAAGTTGTCCGATTGCACTGGCCGGTGGCGGCGCGAATGAAATAACAAGATTGCCAATGTGAAGAAATAGCACACTCGCTGCATTAAAGAAGACAATTTTTAACGCAACTAGTATGTTATTTCTTCACATCTGGGCTCTTCAAAAACAGTTGCTTAAAATCGTGAACAAAAATCTGAATGATTAGATTGGTATTTGCGGTGGGCGGAGACGGATGAGGAGAAATGCTGACGCAATCGGCGCTCGGCGCTGCTAACAGAAACTGCAGCGTTTAACTTCACCACGCAGTTCTGACACAGCTACTGCTAGATCAATGTCAGCTATAATCCGTCTTGATCGCAAAAATGTTTGTTGACATGACCGGTTTCGGTTCCTCTAGTGCCATCTTCAGGTCTGCAGTTTCGGTTACAAGCGTAACCCGTCCACACACAGCATGTTCTAGAAGAACCGAAACCGGTCACGTGAACAAACATTTTTGCAATTAAGACATATTATAACTAACATTGTCTAACCAGTGACTGCGGTATCCCATCAGACATTTTGTCTATTTTTGCAAAATTACTGCTAGATCGCTGGCTTTGGCAGAAATTAAAAAAACAGGGAATTCGACATGAACTTGCCGAACGAATGCGATACATGACGAAACCGATCAACGGACACATTTTATTGTGACACTTACATGCAGCTACCATTGTTAGCAAAAGTGATTATCGCCTAGCGTGAACGTCCGTCGTTTCCTTTTCGATTCTTGCTCTAAGGGGGATATGCACGCTGCTAGCTTGTTTATGTACAGAATATCTAATAATAGATCAGTACTTAAATACACAGCTCTAAAAGCGGGCCGCGCTGTTCGAGGCGCCATTTCACTAATCGTGCGGCCCCTCCCGCCGGAAGTTAGAGTCGTCCCTCAGGCATGGGTGTGAGTGTTGTTCTTAGCGTTAAGTTAGTTTAAGTAGTGTGTAAGTCTAGGGACCGATGACCTCAGCAGTTTCGTCCCTTAGGAATTCACACACATCAAAATGGTTCAAATGGCTCTGAGCACTATGGGACTTAACTTCTGAGGTCATCAGTCCCCTAGAACTTAGAACTACTTAAACCTAACTAACCTAAGGACATCACATACATCCATGCCCGAGGCAGGATTCAACCTGCGACCGCAGCGATCGCGCAGTTCTAACTGTAGCGCCTAGAGCCCCTCGGCCACCCCGGCCGGAAATTCACACACATTATCTAAAACCGGGATTAGATCGGTAAGTGGATACTTTCTTCGTCGATATATCAATACCTTTCGCTATATATCAGGAGGCTGTAATAATAATATCGATATATCACATTCCTGACATTTTTAAAAATATCGACAGTCCTACACCATCCGTCAGGGTTGTAGTGTGGTCTACCTCAACAACGCCCAACGCCACGTTGTTCCTCCCTTCCAGAGTTACAACCTTGCTTAGATATACCAGCCTTGAATGACCCACAGTGGCTGGGGATATTTGTCAACTCTCTAGGTGCACAATTTGTAGCGCTGTGCTAGTTCTTATACAAACATAACGTATCTTTGATAGTCTCTGGAATACGTAAACCTCAGAATTTTGGTTTAATGCCATAAACTTACCATGGCATCATTTCCTCTAACATCATCCTCGTTTTAACTATAAACCCGAATTACGTGTCACATATTCGCAGGTGCAAATACGGACAACCATCAGCTGTGTAACAGAATGAGGACAGTGAAAATTTGTGCCTGACCGCGACTTGAACCCGGATTTCTCGTTTATTGCGAACGGTTACCTTACCGTAAGGCTATCCGACAACCACTCACTGCCAGACTTAAACTTCCACATGTGATCAATCAGCCAACACCAGGCAATCGCCGCGCGGGATTAGCCGAGCGGTCTTGGGCGCTGCAGTCATGGACTGTGCGGCTGGTCCCGGCAGAGGTTCAAGTCCTCCCTCGGGCATGGGTCCGTAGGATAATTTAGCTTAAGTAGTGTGTAAGCTTAGGGACTGATGACCTTAGCTGTTAAGTCCGATAAGATTTCACACACATTTGAACAACCGGGCAATCAAATTTTAATTAAAATATCTCCCCTGTATAGAAATATACATAATGAATGTACGAGTGCAGGTTGTAGACACATGGTCCACGGCATATGGAATTCTAGGCCTCGATGTGAGACGTGCTTGAATAGCCTAATAGCAAGGCAAGTACGGCAAAAATTTTTGCTGTCGTAATTCCATCACACAGCTGAGGGTTGTCCATATCCGCAATTGCGAGTACATTACGTGTATTTCATAACGGCTGAAATCGCTACAGTCCGAAGAAAACTTGTATTTCTGGACAAACACTCTTACGACTTCTTGCACACTGTGTGGTTCTTTAGAGGAACGAGGAACCGCCGGACAATTCAAATATTAATTTATTCTACTTCTGATTAAAGTAGCAAAAATAATAAATAACTTTGTTCCTATATTTGCAGCGTCAGTTGCTAACAGCAGATTTTAATGAAGAAATGATTAGAGACACAAAACACTTATAAATGTATCACTCTTCAGTACCATATCTATTCTGAGGCCTGGCCACTATGACCTTCTGTAAATGTTATTTAACTGGCAAACACACAAAATGGATTCAGTGCATGAATGTTCGAACATGAGTAAACCCACAGCAGGAGCTCTGGAGAGGGGATGCTAGCATCTCACTAGCGGCGCCGTAATCGCTCGTAACAGCGCCCTCGAGCAGCAGCGGCGGCTATAGGAAACGCGGCGGTGTAATGTGGCGCACGTGTTTGAAAGAGCGGCCAATGGGATAGCGGTCGGTACCGCGAACATAGCCACTTCAGTATCGCTTAAACTGTGAGCCACCCGATCTAGTAATGAAGTCCTGGCTTAGGAATAACGTATGTATCACATTGTGGTATTTAGAGAGCGTCTGGAAATGGTGGACCTCAGAATTTTTTGTTATAGCGGCATTAGTTTTGCGAATTAAGTTATGGCGTCGTTATTTCTGTGGAACACGTTCGTTTTTTAACACACTCAGTATGACTTAACACACATGCCAGTGATGTAGGGATGGCTTATGAATGATAAATACGAGTAATCCAGACTGGTCGCTTCTTTTCAGAAAATTCTGCATTGTGATTGGCAGAAATCATGATGGCGTCAACGTGACATGAGAGGATGCAACGTGCCGTGATGGAACGTTGACGTGCCGTCGAGAGCAATGGGACGAGACTCGTTTCACTGGGAAAATATGTAATATTGTAGAAAAGATGGAAAAATACTGAAAACTTGTAAAAGTGATAGAAAATATGGAAAAATAAGGAATTTTTTAAAAAATCATATACTTACATATCTGCCTGAATGTCGTCTCTACTGCTGCACCAAATGAGGAAAATCGTGTAATATTAAATTAAATTTCGTATTAACAACTACGTACATCCTAGAAATTAACGTACTTACAACTAAATTAATTTGTTTTTAACAAGAAGCCACATCCTGATCCTCTCCCTATTATGCACAGCTCCAGAATGAAGCCACCCACTCTAGTGTGCTACTTATCTTATTAAAAATGGGAGGGTGTGCTTGAATCTTAGTCGTCCAGGGAAGGGGAGAGAGAATTGGGAGGGGTGGGAATGATATTGATCAATTGCCCGTGATTTGTCGGGGCTAGGCGGTAAGGGATGACCTTGGGTATAACTAGCATAAGTGTGGAAAGTGACACCAGAAGGCCTTACTGTGGTCTCCCATTAGATCACTACTCACATTTCCCCATAATTAGTGGCAAGTTGTCAGAAATATTGTTCTTATTACACAATAACCAACACACACGTCTTATTTTGCTATTCGAATTTCCGTGAAGAGTACCGGTACGGTGCAAACAGCTAACTTATTAGCTGTTCATTCACATATTTTCTACATGTAATCGACACTGATAACCGCATAGCAAAAAATTGTGTGGATTGAAACTATTGTTCAACTGGCACAAATTGCTAGAATAACTTATCGCAAACATCCTTAATTCTGGCGTTGTCTTCATTTACTATTTAGTGGCTGAAGTACCTGGCGAGGTTGACCCTGGCCCTCTGCCCGCCGCTGAGGGTGATGCCCTTCTCGCCCACCAGCGTCTGGTCGCCGTACGGCAGCAGCTCAAAGTCCCTGGACAGGGCGCACACCTCCACCACGCGCTGGTACTTCTTCCGGTCGTACGGCTGTCCGAACAGGATGTTCTGCCGCACCGTGCCCACAAACACCCACGGCTCCTGGCTCGCGTACGACACATTCCCTCCAATCTTTAGGTCTCCAGATGTTGGCGTCAGCTCATTTATGAGCGCGTACAGGAGAGAGCTCTGAAAATATTAAAACTTTGATATGCGAGAAGAATGTTACTTGCTAATTGTGCGGTAAATGTTATAGTCACCTTTCAGAAAAAGTGTACAATCTTTTCGATTCTATTACCTATTTCATATTAATGTGAGAAATAATTACACCAGGATGGCCCCAATCACCATAAAGATACGCGCATCCATGAGCATTTCGGGAGAAAGACAAGTAGAGTTTAAAGGGAATCCAGCCAATGTGCCCCTAAAATGACATGAAAAAATTGAAGACTATGCTGATCATCACTATGTGGTGAGCAGCATAACTGCAACAAATAACGCGAAATGTTGTCATTCAGGACTCCGATGATTTTAACGGGACTACGTCATTACTCCTTTGAAAAGAAAACACGTAGTTCAAAAACTGTTTTTCAAGGCGTCTGCCTAGATCATAATCAATTCCGGTCATGTTATATTGGTATAGAAAAGATATTACAATCACCATCGCATTTAATTTGCCCAGTTGTTGACAGTTAGACCCTACAGTCATAGCCGATCTGCCTACAGACGTCGTCTAGCGAAAGCATCCATTCACATGACGCAAGGATATCGTCGCATTCTGAGCGCGTAACCTTGAGACACCATCGCTATACATGTGTGGGTGGACTACAGGGTCAAAACAGGTAATGAGTAGGCAAATCAATTGCAATTACGACTGGTAATAAAGTTTCTATGCAACAGCAAACAATCTCTGGTGCTCTGTCATTCAAAGGCATGTATATAGTTTCTTTTTTGTTTTCTTGGTGGTGGAGTTTGCTTTAGGGCGCAAAACAACTGAAGTCCTATGCGCCCATGTCATAACCTTAGAACACCAATAAGTAAAACAAGTTTTAAGCGGCCACACAATAAGCTCAATCGAGGGAGAGAAATACGCCGTAGGGACAGCGGAGGTTCCTAACCAAAGATTAAATGTCCTTCGTCATATTGCTACGATCGGTAAAAAGTAAAAAGCGATCGATAAACGCGCGTCGTCCGCTAAAACGGCCTATAGCTTAGGCGACAGACATATACTGGAGCGTAAGTGAAAAGGAGATTGTGTCACGAAATGGCGAACTGTCAAAGAGTGATGGCAATGAGCACAAAGTTGTGGGGGACACCACTTAACAAATGACGATGGCTAAAACGACAGTGCCCAATAAGCAGACTAGCTGAAATGGTCTCGTTGCCACGAGAGGGTCGACAGGAGGTCTGCCAAGCTTTTGGGAGAGGTTTCATTCCTCGGAGCTCAAGCCCACCAATGCTCAAGTAGTTCACCCTATCGTTACCTTCTTCAATAGGAATTTCGGCAGCCACTTCATCGATCACACTATAAGATCTCATTTACCAAAATGAAGGAGTGTCCTACTGTATCAGCAGTGAGTCGTACATACGATTCTAGGAGCACTGAGAGTGAATCACAGATCAGTGATAAAATTGCTCTCGATGATGTGTATCTCCGTATGTCTAACAGGGATGAAAATCGCCCAAAGCATTAGACCAGTGTTATCATAATAGTTTATTGGGGTGATGTTACATGGATTATAATGAATTCTCTATTCCTGCAAGGTTAGCGAACATAGCTAGTCATTTAAACTTCCTGTCAAATTCAAAATGCGTGCCGGACCGAAACTCGAACTCGGGACCTTCGCCTTTCGCGGACAAGTGCTCTATCGACTGAGCTACCCATGCATGGCTTACGACCCGTCCTCACAGCTTTAATTCCGCCAGTACCTCGTCTCCTACCTTCCAAGCTCTGAGGGGCCATCGTGAATCATGCTTGGGTAGCCCAGTCGATAGAACACTTGCCGGTTAAAGGTCCCGACTTCGAGTCTCGGTCCGGCGGACAGTTTTAATCTGACAGGAATTTTCATATCAGCGCACACTCCGCTGCAGAGTGAAAATTTCATTCTATAGCTAGTCATTCTTTATTTAACGTCTGATGTAGAGACAAAATGTTTTCATCCGCAGTCAGTAAGTTTGTCTCAAGAAGAACAGTCGGTAACTGAGGAGCATACTCGTATCACGCTGGTTGCTGCAGGCAGCGGTACTGCTGGGGTGCCTTCATTCTTGGAGACCCGTTACTCATGCAGAGTGTGGCAGAAGATTTGGGTGGAGGGGAGTTTGGCTGGGAGATGTGCTTACAATCAATATTTTCTTTGTTAAGTAACATATAAGATCACCAGAACGGACTTCAAAATTAATCCTTTGCACTCAATTCAAAGTCAAGAATTGAAATTTCAGGACTCCGACGATACAAGCGATCAAAACAATGTGTCGCCCCACCAGAACTACAACAATCATATCCCGCAATGAACAGCTATAATATGCTGCAGAATTTATGGTGAAATGCATCCTTACATTATATATTGAAGAGCCAAAGAAACTGGTACACCTGTCTAATATTGTGTAGAGCCCCGCGGGCACGCAGAAGTGCCGCAACACGACGTGGCATAGACTCGACTAATGTCTGAACTAATGCTTGAGGGAACTGACAACATGAGTCCTGCAGGGTTTTCCATAAATCCGTAAGAGTAAGAGGGGGTGGACATCTCTTCTGAACAGCACTTTACAAGGGATTCTAGATGTGAGTAATAATGTTCGTCTCTGGGAGTTTGGTGGCCAGCGAAGTGTTTAAACACGAAGAATGTTCCTGGAGCCACTCTGTAGCAATTCTGGACGTGTGGATTGTCGCATTGTCCTGCTGGAATTGCCCAAGTACGTTGGAATGGACAATGGACACGAGTGGATGCAGGTGATCAGACAGGACGCTTACATACGTGACACCTGTCAGAGTCGTATCTAGACGTATCACGAATCCCATATCTCTCCATCTGCACTTGCCACACACCATTATAGAGCCTACACCAACTTCAACAGTCTCCTACTAATATGCAGCGTTAATGGATTCATGAGGTTGTCTCCATACCCGAACACGTCCATTTAATTTGAAACGAGACTCGCCCTACCAGGCAACATGTTTCCAATCATCAACTGTCCAATGTCGGTGCTGACGGGTCCAGGCAGGGCGGCAAACTGTGTGTCATGCAATGATCAAGGTTACACGAAAGTGTCTTCGGCTCCGAAAGGTCATATCGATGATGTTTCGTTGGATGTTTCGCACGTTGACATTTGTTGATGGCGCAGCATTGAAATCTGCGGCAAATTTAGGAAGGGTTGCAATTCTGTCATTTTGAACGATTATTTCAGTCGTCGTTGGTCCTGTTCTCACAGATTTTTTTTCCAGCCGCAGCGATGTCGGAGAAGTGATGCTTTACTGGATTCCTGATATTCACGGTAGTCTCGTGAAATCGTCGTACGGGAAAATCTCCGCTTCATCGCTACCTCGGAGATGGTGTGTCCCATCCCTCGTGCACCGACTGTAGTACCAAGCCCAGACTCACTTAAACCTTGATAACCAGCCATTGTAGCAACAGTAACCGATCTAACAACTGCGCCAGACACTCGTCTCATATAAGCGTCGTCGGTCGCAGGGCCGCCTTCTGTCTATTTACATATATCTGTATTTGAATATTCATGCCTATTCCCGTTTCTTCGGCGCTTCGCTTTATACGCATAACCTTTACCAATGATGTTCAGTCCATTACGGTTCTGTCGTTCCTTCTAAATCAACCAAAATGCAAGTAGCACGTTACAGTGTCATAACCAATTTCTCCACCACTACCCCTCACTGACTGTGAGCTGCTCCCTTTTTCTGGACACCGGCAAGAAGACACTGTCAGCTACGATGTCTGCATTAGAGCTGGGCACGTTCCGCACTCACCGTTACAGTATACTCATGCTGTTTTCCCGCGGCTCATGGTTCCACCATACTGCCTTCTCCGAAGTTTTCTTGCTGGTGGCCGTCCATTAAATACCTACATAGGATGACTGGGTCCACCCCCTTGCAGTCAGCCACAGCAGTGCAACAGAAGTCCCCCATGTGCACCAGCAAGGCCCCAAAACTAGTCTGGCACTGCCCACAGAGGCCTCCGGCGCCAGCACAAGACGATGCAGCCACTCCTCCTGCTGACTCCCACTTTTGCTGGTGACTACTTCCTGTGGAGACTCCTGGAACCAGATACACTGATGCATACAAGTGCGCTCAGAGCGCCATCCAAGGCTGTCAGCACCACCACACAACTTGTCAGCTACTGCGCCCTGTAGCCTCTGGCGCAGAGCGAAGTCGATATCGCCACTTTCTCTCGGTACTGCAGACTGCCTCCCACTCTGTCAGACTCCCAGAGTAAACCTCCCCATGACACTACCTTGCAAACTTCTTGCTAAGCTGGCCATCTGGTAAGACTTGTGCGCCAAACCCGTGCTGCCGGACCAAGAGACCAGGGAGGAAGAATCCTGCCACGAAATTTCAGTTTCACCGCACAGGAGATTCCTCACTCAGGTTTGAAATCTATGGTACAACCTGAACACTGATTTTTCATTAAATTTCATACAAGTGGGAACAAGAGAGGGAGATATGGCACAAGAAGTGATAGGAAAAGTTTCAGTTATCACCTCGAAAAATCAAGCTCTCACCATGAGTCTGGAAGATGTTTTGAACGTCTACACTCATTTAGTCTTCAGGGAGATATAAATCAATATGTATTCTGCTTCTGAAACTTGTTGATGATGTGGTCTTCAGTCCTGAGACTGGTTTGATGCAGCTCTCCATGCTAATCTATCCTGTACAAGCTCCTTCATCTCCCAGTACCTACTGCAACCTACATCCTTCTGAATCTGCTTAGTGTATTCATCTCTTGGTCTCCCTCTACGATTTTTAGCCTCCGTGCTGCCCTCCAATGCTAAATTTGTGATCCCTTGATGCCTCAGGACATGTCCTACCAACCGATCCCTTCTTCTAGTCAAGTTGTGCCACAAACGTCTGTTCTCCCCAATCCTATTCAATACCTCCTCATTAGTTACGTGATCTACCGACCTAATCTTCAAAATCCTACTGTAGCACCATATTTCAAAAGCTTCTATTCTCTTCTTGTCCAAACTATTTATTGTCCATGTTTCACTTCCATACATGGCTACACTCCATACAAATACTATCAGAAACGACTTCCTGACACTTAAATCTATACTCGATGTTCACAAATTTCTCTTCTTCAGAAACGCTTTCCTTGCCGTTGCCAGTCTACATTTTATATCCTCTCTACTTCGACCATCATCAGTTATTTTACTCCCCAAACAGCAAAACTCCTTTACTACTTTAAGTGTCTCATTTCCTAATCTAATTCCCTCAGAATCACCCGACTTAATTCGACTACATTCCATTATCCTCGTTTTTCTTTTGTTGATGTTCATTTTATATCCTCCTTTCAAGACACTGTCAATTCCGTTCAACTGCTCTTCCAAGTCCTTTGCTGTCTCTGACAGAATTACAATGTCATCGGCGAACCTCAAAGTTTTTATTTTTTCTCCATGGATCTTAATTCCTACTCCGAATTTTTGTTTTGTTTCCTTTACTGCTTGCTCATTATACAGATTGAATAGCATCAGGGATAGGCTACAACCCTGTCTCACTCCCTTCCCAACCACTGCTTCCCTTTCACGTCCCTCGACTCATAACTGCCATCTGGTTTCTGTACAAACTGTAAATAGCCTTTCGCTCCCTGAAACTTATCGAGTGAAATAACTCACCTTTCCGCATCCAACAGGCCCGACAACAGCACAGAGGCTGCCGTGTGCAATACTGAGGCTGACGTTGACCAGGGTGGGGTGGGCGCCGTCCCACGAGGCCGACACGTGCTGCAAGTAGACAGACACCTCCCCCACTGTGGCTCTCCTGTTGCTGTCGTCTGCAGGTGCCTCTGGCTTTAGCAGAAAGTCCTGTTGGCAGTGCCGACGAGGGGAATTAGTGGCAAACGTGAGTTAGGTCGCAATCGTGATAATGCAAGTGTTTCACTGCTGATAACAAATTGGATACCAAATTAGGACTAGTTGGTAAATGACGGGTAACATCTTCTCCATACTTACTTACTTACTTGTACTGGATTGACCAACAAACTGCATTCGGTCTTTGGCCACGGCAATCAGCCTCCTCCATCTTCTTCAGTAAATCTATTTTGTCCAGCCATTCCCACCATTCTCATATCTACTTCAATCCTTTCGATCAAGACATTCAAGGTCGGTCCCTTGGCCTGTTACCTCTGACATCTTCTTCCACCACCTGTCACAATGACACAATGTCCAGCAGTTTGTACAACTTCTGCAGTTCATGTTTCTTCGATTTTCGCCAGCCGTCTCCAGCCTTCCCTAGTCCAGAAACCTGCCGCAGAACAGCATTATCAAGTCAGGATTTTTCTTTCTACCTTTTCGGTCAAAGTCCAGGTCTTTGCTCCGTATCGGATAATGGGTTACGCTACAGTCTTGGAGATCTTAATCTTCGTGGATCTCAATAGAAGCCGGCACTTGAGCATCTTTCCGATTGCAAACTTTAAACTGTTTTCTGACTGAAATACTGTCATTATTTTCTGGTCTACCCAATTCCTTCCACCGAGTGCTGCCCCTAGAAATTTGAACTCGTTTCACTTTCAAAGATTTTAGATCTGCCATCCTTCTCCCAGTTCATTATCAGGTATTTGGTCTTATCCATATCCATCTTCAAGCCTGCTCTCATAGGCTCTTCCATTAACACTCATTCCAATTGAACCAGATCTTGATCTTTCTGTGCCATTAAAACTGTGTCATCCACACAGGCAATATTGTTGATCCTCTCACCCAGCTTAATTCCTGTCTCTAGTCTTCTTACTTTTCTTGGCATATTGTTTGCTGGTTTACAGTGTCATATGCTATTTGGAAGTCCACAAAAATGCAGTGAACATCTCTGTGAAATTCCTTGCTCTTTTATAATATTTGCCTTCTTGTATGCAGTTGATCTACGGCTGACTTCCTGTTTCTAAAAGTTTCTTGCTGAAATGCAAGTACCTTCTTGACGTATGATGTTAGCAGCTTCAGCAACAGCGTGCTCAGAATCCGTTCAGGAGAAGCTGTACATAGTAAGGCATGTCCTCTATAGTTGCTGCACCTCATTAGATATCCTTTCTTAAGTACCGTGCAGATGACAGACTGCTTCCATTCTGCCAGAATTCTTTCTATCCTCTAAATTAAACGCATCAGACAGTACACTCATGTAGGATATTTCGTCCCTCTTTCAGCATCTCTGCAAGTATTCCATCTATTGCTGGTGTCTTTCTTTTCTCCAGCATTTTTATGACTTTTCCCACCTCTTCCATTCTTGGCAATTCATCCTCCAATGTTGGTAGCATCACTCTGTTTTCTCTGCATAGTTCTTCTTTTTCGACTGTCGTCGTAGTATCGTTGATGGTTTTGTCCATTCTTAGGAGATTTTCGAAATAGTTTTTCGATTCCTCCGTAGCTTTCGTCTCATTAGTTAGCATTTGTCCTGCTTGATCTTTGATCACGCCAGTCCTTGCGTTATATCCTTTATTAAAGAACTTGACTATTCTGTAAAAGTCTCTTGTATTATCTACTGTTTACCGTTGTATCTTCATCTGCCATTGTTGTCTTGCTAACGAGCATTTCTGCACGGAGGACCTTTTCGACAAGCTGCTTAGACGTATCCCAACATTGTTCTTTCATCGTTTTCGTTTGTCAGCCATAGCACTTCGGCTGCTTTTCCCTTGTTGGCTGCACCTCTACACCAATCATTAAATCATCCTGTAAACCTCCTTCTTCTCTCCAGTGGTTTCATTACCTCGTCTATAGCCTGTCTGAATTATGAGCTTGTATAATAACAGTATGTGGACTCTTTCGTTTTGAATGTTTTGGTCGGATGACTTCCAGGTTAACTCATAAATTTTGTTGCGAGGAAAATAGCTATTCATAATCTTCTTCCATATGGTATTAGTGATTAAAACCAAATAAAATGCCTGTACTAAGGCTAGATATGAAAATGATAAAACAGCAGTAAAAAGAGGATCAGCTGACAGTAAACACACAGTCAACTCCATCTTAAAACATGGTCAATACGCATAGAGAATTGGAAGATATAGCTATTAGACCTAATGAGTAGATTATAAACAAACCAATTTTCTTACGTCAAGCAAACTGACAAAAGATTCGATAACTGAAATAGTTGTGTATTTTATTTGCTCAAACACAGTTAAACTGTAGAATATATTATACCTAAAATAAAATTAAGAGTTACGAAGTCATTTCTGAATTAATGTAACTTTGGACGGAAACGAAACATGAAGGACAAACAGTACGTACAGAACAGAATAGAAGGTTTCGAAATCTGTTCCTACAGAAGAAGGTCGAATAATTAACCAATGATTCAAATGGCTCTAAACACTATGGGACTTAACATCTGAGGTCATCAGTCCCCTAGACTTAGAACTACTTCAACCTAACAAACCTAAGGAGATCACACACATCCATGCCCGAGGCAGGATTCGAACCTGCGACCGTAGCGGTCGCGCGGTTCCAGACTGTAGCGCCTAGTACAGCTCGGCCACTCCGACCGGCCTGGAGACCTAGTGAGTGACAGTCTTTTGTCACTTTTGGCAATAACATTTTTTGCCTTCATTCAACTTTTTCTTGTTGACGAGTGGTGACGCTCAATTAAGGTCACTGGAGTTATGAAATCTGGAATGAGGGCTTTGATTTTTTTTTAGATAGTACTTGGTGACTGAGCCGGTGCGCTTTATTAGACGTTGGACTATATGTTGCGACACGGCTGCCTGAAAGACAAGATCAGAGTATAACTCGCTTGTCGCACCACAGGGCGTAACTGATGGTGGTGGCATTTGTACTGAGACGAGCAGGGTGTGTAGGTTGTGGACAGCATCGGGGCCTGTACCTCGCCAATCGTTTTATTGCATTGGGTCCTGCCACTCACCTACCAGACAACTCCTGACAGCTGCATTGTCTGCGCCGGTTCGGAGAATTTTAATGTCTGCGTCCTCAGGGGGGTCGACAGTACGGCACCAATGTAGAACACTGCCGTCCAACAACCAGAAGCAGTTTCAGGGCTATGCTTTCCCGCACATAAACCGATAAACGCCATCTGATTGGTGGACCAGTATGACATGTGCTGACGCAAAAGAGTGCACTCCGAATCTGCAGGACAACCTGCTATAGAATGAAAATTTGTTGTAATGGTTTGAAAGGGAAAGTTGTGGCAGAATCTAGGAGTATGGTTGGCCGCCGCTTTTGTGTCCTCCCACGATTGGAGAGTTCCCTGCAAGGTGAGAACAAGGCACTAATCTTGCAGCGTGAAGGCGAATTGAGGAGTTCGGCAGAAATTCACTTCTGGACCGACAGAGAGAACGTTAGAGTTCTTCACTTCCGGTCAGCGAGAGTCAAGGTGATCACGAAAGTCAGACGTATTACTGTCACATTAGTCCAGGCAGAGCCTTGTCAGTTACCACTTGGTGACAGCAGTTGATACTGTTTGTCGCACCTCGCCCGCACTGTTTCAGTTGGGTCTTTATCCACGGCCACAGGCCGCCACTGACAGCAGCTGCAACATCATCCCTGTGCTCTGAGTTGAATGCGCGTAATTTTTTTAAAAATTAATATGAATATGGTTGCGTTGTTAAAATGTCTCTGTTCATCTTATTTTTCTTGGCGATCGGATTTCGCTGGCCTAGTTGAAGCTGCAGGCGGCGCTTGTCGTAGTCACGAAAATCCTCTTCAGTTCAATAAATAAAATGCTTGATTCGGTTTTTTAACATTATATACAATGTGTACAGCCTTGGTTCCGCCGTTTGGCGATCGGTGGTGACAACGGTAAGTAGCGGCGAAAGAAACAGATCGCAGACGTCAGGTAGTTAGCTTAGACCTCGATCAACATAACCTCATTCAAACATCAATCGATTTGTGTCTGCATTATAAAGCTGTTCTTGATTGAAAATGTCAGTTTACTAGCCTAATCCTCTTCATTTGCGAGAGGTGTTACTCTTTTGTTTCAATATGAAGGAAACAGTGGATAAGTCTCATCGAATGCTCTCAAGTACGTATAGTAAGGACGCAATTAGTGAAAGAACGCGTCGTGAGTGGTTCGAACGCTTCAAGAACTGTGATTTTAACGTCGTAGACTGGCGTAGTGGTGGAAGAGAGAATGTTTTCGAAGATGCGGAGTTGGAAACACTGCTGAGTGAAGACTGGCGTCAAACTCAAGAAGAATTGGCACGATTAGTGGGAGTGACACAGCAAGCCATTTCAAAACGTCTCAAGGCTATGGGCATGATTAAGAAATGAGGAACTTGCTTCCCGTGTGAGCTGAAACCAAGAGACGTTGAATGGCTTTTGTGTGTTTGTGAACAGTTGCTTCAGAGGCAAAAACGGAAGGGATTTCTGCATCGCATTGTGACCGGAGACGAAAAATGGGCTCATTACGATAACTCTAAACGCAAAAAATCATAGGTATGTCCCGGCCATGCTTCCATGTCGACGACCAAACCGAAATTCACTCCTCCAAGACCATGCTCTGCATTTAGTGAGACCAGCTCGGCGTCGTGTTCTATGGGGTGTTAAAACCAAGTGAAACTATCACAAGTGCTCGTTGTCGAACGCAATTAATGCGTTTGAGCAGAGCATTAAAAGACAAACGGCCGCAGTACAGCGGGAGAGACGACAAAGTGATTTTGCAGCACGACGACGCTCGACCCCACGTTGCAAAAGAGATCAAAACGTACCTGGAAACGTTAAAACGGGAAGTTCTACCCCTCCCGCCGTATTCTCCAGACATTGTTCCCTCTGACTATCACCTGTTTAGATCAATGGCGCATGGCCTGGCTGGCCAACACTTCCGATCTCATGAAGAAGTCACAAACTGGATCGACTCGTGGATCGCTTCCAAAGGTGAACAATTTTTTCGACGCGGGATTCGTACACTGCCCGAAAGTTTGGAGAAAGTAGTGGCCAGTGATGGAAAATACTTTTAATGATACATTTATAACCCATTTGTTTCATTAAAGCCTCAAATATTGGGGAAAAAACGGCGGAAGCTAAGTTGTACACCTTGTAATTCACTCACACATATAATACATCGACATCACAATACTTCAACTCTAAAATCGCACATCCTTATCGTCCTTCTACATACGAGAAAGTCTGACTGTGTCTTTCTAAAACAAAAAACTGTATAACAAATTGAATGAGACATTGTTTTCGTTTGTCTGCGCCTTACCGCGCTTTCATAATTAATGTCTTTGCCAACCCTCTGGTTACTCGGTGTTTCAATTTTTGTTTTTTATAAGTCTTAATTTTATGGCATCCTGGGGGCCTTTCATCATGTACTTATACGTCTTGCACGTGGTGATGTGTTCGCAGCACCAGCGCAGTAGTCTAATTAATCTGACCCCTGCCAGCTTTCGCTATCACCTTGTCACTATATACAGCCACGGCTTGCATGTGTGATGTGTATCAAGAGCTTCCATTTCAGACTGATATTGTTCGTAATAGTTAGCGGTAACGAATTAAGGCATACTCTCACTCTCAAAGTTTTAGGGCTCTGTAACATGATAGTTGATCCCGCTCCTGTATGTGAATAGACAGCGTCTCATTACCGAAGTTACACTGTTCTTACTCATGTTCCATTCAATATATGTGTCTTGTAATATTTTAGGAATTCTCACAATATATCACTTTGTGATACAAATATATTTGTGTTATTTAGTAGTTGAATTTCACCTTTATTATCGGTGCCATTCGTGAGATATGAGTGATCAGCTATTAAATTATCACAAACAGAATTATGTCAAGCGTGCAACTCTTAAACTGACCACAGATAATACCATACCATAACTTGCTTCATAAATTTTCTGTTGGTTGACAGGGACTGTTGTAATTAAAGGGAGGGTTGAGTGTATTCGCATAACTAATACGGATTTCTTTAATGAATTAGGGTGACATGTCCGCCTCTCAACCCAGACACCTCGCTATGACGTATCCTGAGGCTTCAGTGAATAGACATTCTGCAATAGAGACAAGACAGAGAAGGAAGAGGGAGTGTTACAAGTTGTTGAGGCAGACTACGGTAGTAAACGGGTTCAGGTGGATGTGGGATGTAACAGGTGTGTGGACATAAAGACGCTAGCACAGTATAGACTAGGAGGTGAGCTGCACTAACAGCCGTTCAGCCAGTTAATAGGAATAAATTAGCATACAGTATTAAACCTAAATTGATGACATAATATGAGAACATAGAGATACAAGTTTAACAAAGGGGTTTGGCACCTGCTGCTGATTGGCATTCAAATAAAATATTGAACAATAGATTTTGGTAAGTCAAATGAAAAGACAGAGGAACAATATACCACTATTAACGATTAACGATAAACGATAGAGATACGGTACAAATATAAGTACAGAAATACGTCTTTAACAGATATGTTTGACATCTTGTGTTGAATCGTAGTAAGCTGTTTAACAGAGTTATTTGCTGTGGCACAACAAATTGAACAAATAAAACGAAAAGAGCAGGCACGTTACCGATACAAATGTACAACGTATAAGTTGAAATAGCTATACATATAAAATACATATTAACATAAAATGACTGTTAACCTAGCTCCCAGTGCTGCGTTATTACTACGAAAGTCTCTTGGCAGCCCGTATAAATGTAATAAGCTCTTTTTATTGAACGTATATGGAATTACTCAAGGAAAGAATAATGAAGGTTCTCGTGGGAAACTCTACGTTCAGACGATGTTATTGCTGCAAAAACGATTGTCTGTGGCGCTGCTATGTTGCACATGAAAAGAGGACGCGATTTATGTCACCTTCTATTGTGTTAGTGAAGTCACAGAATGGGATTGGGTTAATTACAGTGCACGGAAGCTGTATTGGAAAACTTCAGTGGATAAATCTTACGCGGCAGAAAGCGGATATCAGCCACCTGGGTAGGTGAAACCCATGAGAGCCTGGTCTACATGTAATAACAAGCTGAAGAACTAAGACGCCTTGTAGTTCTCTTACCATCGTTGAAACGCTTTCTGTGTGCCAGACGGTACAATACAGAAGGGAAAGGTGTGAGATCAATTGATGTTCCGAATCTGGTGACTTTCTTAGCAAGAATATCGACTTCTTCATTTTGTACGCCCCCCGTCACAACCGCAGAAAGGATGTATCGATTTCGGATTAAAATATCTAGCGAGACACTTCGCTGATTGCTATTGTAAATATTTTTCCACGAGATAAGCCATATGTGACGCCGCGGTTCTTTTTTATATGATTAAATCAGTATGTGTTACCACTGGCGTGCGGAAGTAGGTAATTAAGACAGAACATAGGCTGTGCGGATAAACTTCTCAGAACGGATGTGTTTACTGGAAAAGTAAGGTATTGCGAGATCCAAACTGAATCCAGCTAGGGACTTATAAGGAAAATAATAAGAGACTTAGATTAATAATCAGATGGTTTTTTTCAGATTCAGACGTAATACCCTTTGATAAATTTAAAAACAATCTAAATTCGATGACGTGAAATACACTGTCCATAAAAGCAACAGGAGGTTGCTTTATTTGACTTTGTATAGGCGCTGAAAGCTATCCATACATTAACAGCGGTTAAGACGAACATTATTGTGAAATGATATGGGTTATCACGTACCTGCGAGAAACAACTATTACGCGTTACTGAAGCATACAAGCGAAGGATAGATTTTAGGCTTCCTGGCTACAGGCTCGATTTTATCAAATGTCAGAGATATCTACTAATGACAACGATGCTGTTGTGATGACGATAGTCATAAAATGGGAAGAGTGTTCAGTGGAACTGAGAGACGGCCACTAAAATTTTAATTGAAAGACGACAATATCTAGTTGAATCTGCCACATAAGAAAGTTGTGGTTCAATTAAAACATATAATTAATCGCGTACTGTTTAATATGTAACTACTAAGGTCACGAAAGATGTTATAGTCATTTGGTCCTAAACTGCTGACATGGAAAATATATCGAAACAACGTGTAAGAAATGGCAGACAAAGATCAACATCATTTTAATGGCGCCATTCGGACAGTACATCAAATACAACAACGCTCACACGTTTGAAACGGGATTGTAGAGAAGACTGAACGTAGCAGTATAATGTGGTAAGTCTACTACAATTCCGACAGTTAGATCCTAGAGCGAGATCAAGTAGTCAAGCAATTATGTCGTATCGTAATTGATCTACTTCCAAACCGAAGCCTAGCTTTATGAGTAAAAATTAGGTAATGTAATTGTCTAGAATTGCAATTTTAAGTAATTTCTTTCGACCATCGAGATTCGACTGGAGGCACTGTAAGTTGAGATATTCAGGATGCGTTTTGATAGGCTGTGGAAACGATGCCAATACTTCTAGAGGTAAATTTCTAGGTTCGATATCCGCGCCGCCACAAGTTTTAATGTGCCAGTAACTTTGAAATCAGCGTACACTCAGTTGTAGAGTGAAAGACACGTACTAGGAACAATCGCTAGGCTACACCACGTCCCGAGAATATTCCTTCTGCAAGACTGCTAGTCCAACAAGGTACGCAGGAGAGCCTCTGTGAAGTTTGTAGAGTAGAAGAGATGTCGTGACGGAATTCTGTGGGGGTGGACCTCAACCTTACCCGAGGTATCTCAGCGTGTAAGAGCGTTTCCCGTGAAACCCAAGCATTTTGGTTCGGATCCCACTTCTATGTACCTTTTAATCTATCACTTTAAGTAATAAATCATTTCCATTGGAATTATCAACGTGATTAATAGACAACACTGTCATACGGCTAATGCACCTATCGTCTGTTAGCGAACCAAATTCCAGAGATGTGCATTTAATTGATCTTTTTCGAATCCGAACACAACCGACATAACGTAAGTAAAATTTCGCAGCTACTGGATAATAATGGTAGAGGTTGGGAGGAGTTAGAGTTGAGGAGGGAGGGAGGCGTCACACCAGAGGCGTGGATAGTACGCCGTATGAGCTACTTCGAATCGTGCCTAGCTATTATCTAAACATCTACCTTTCTGTAGACTTGCATTGCTGGTTATTGTTACTGGCATTCCTTCGATGATACGCTCACGACGAATTTGGCAATGTATGCAGATTGCGTATTCGTATCAATTGTGCACATAAAAACATGCATCAGAACAGAGATGTATTTAATATTTCTTTCTCTTGGCCAAACTGATGTCAGTAAACTGTAAATTGTTTTGTCGTTTGATGTCTGAGAGCTGCTACGTACCTCTATGCGCTGAAAGGATACTTTAGCCTCCTGCAGACTGGATATTGCCCAGGGGAACATCGTCGCCAGACAAAGATTGAGAATATTGAAGAATTGGGCCATCGCGAATATCTGAAACAAGAACAAAACTGCGTTCTCGTTTGGTATATGGCAGTCGAACGAGGCCAGATGCAAGGGGAACCACTCGTACCTTCTCAGGACCGGCGACTTCGCCAGCCAGGTAATGCGCCAGCAGCGTCACGAGAAGAGAGGACCTCTCCATGAACACCGCGGACGCCACCAGCAGGCCCTTGAGGTATGCTGCCTGCAGCAGTCTGCGAAATTCAGACCTGAAAATAGAACGCGTAAAACTGAAATCTTTCTCCTAGTTGTGTTAATAGATAAGGTAGACTTAGAAATCATGCACTTGGGTGTTGGCGCATCTTCCGGGAAAACACTGTAATTGCACGTAGCTGACGCAATGTTTTTCCTCTGTGTTTCGGATCCTTAGTTCTGTGGCTATAATTCAACTTGCGCTGCTTGACAGGGCTCCCGTAAAAAATAAGTGATCGTACGACAATGAAATTTCGTGGAAACGTTTATAAGGACATGCGGAATAGAAATAAAAAATAAACCATTTGAAAGGAATACATTTTAATTTCCACATGAGGTTACAAACGTTGCTCAGTGTGACGACCATCTACGTACACGAGAGTCTGCAACCGAACAAGAGACATCATTCCACAGTTGTTCGCAGCGCTTTTCGAACGGTGGGCCATGTAATGTTCAGCTATCGTGACATAGCTTGAACAACACTGCTTGAAGATCGCATACTGAATCCAGTATTCTGAGCAATGACAATAGTAACTTCTTCAACAATTTGTGGCATAATTGGCGTTCGGCCTCTCCCAGGAACAGTTCCCAAATCGCCAGCTACTTCGAACTTTCGAATCAAAAGAGGTATGTTCGGAAAGTACGAGTAGATTCGATCGATCGTGAAATGGAAACCACTGCGAAACTCAAAAATGTCTTATTTGCAACAGTTATCTACACCTTCCAGACACCTCCCAACATAATTACCGCTCCGTCATAGATATTTGTTGTAGCGTTGTACCACTTTCCAATACCCTCGTCACAGAAGGTAGCTGCCTGTGCTTCCGCCAATTCTCTACGCTGGATTACAGCTTATTGTCTGTACCAAAACGTTGTATTCATAGCCAGCAGTTAATGTGAGCAGAGATAAAAGCGGTAGCCAATTACTGACTGTATTCTGGATGATCAAACATTTCCCATCGAAAACAAGGGACCGTAAGGTAGTTATGGTAAGTGGGTTGCATTACATCTGGCCAAATCTCTCACTTGGAGAGAGACAGGCTGTTCTAGGCATCTTCATGAGCTCACTGTGCGTTCAGAACTGAAAAGAGCGACGCGATGTGCTCGACGGGCGTATTAGAGACACTCTCCAACACATCTGTGCAAAGCTTAATCGGATCTTCACAGTGGTTCCCATTTCGTGACCAATCGGAACTTACTTTCCGAATACCTCTCGTCTTCAATCTTGATGCAGAAATGTGACCGCTCCGTATCTACATCTACATCTACATCCATACTCCGCAAGCCACCTGACGGTGTGTGGCGGAGGGTACCTTGAGTACCTCTATCGGTTCTCCCTTCTATTCCAGTCTCGTATAGTTCGTGGAAAAAAGGATTGTCGGTATGCCTCTCTGTGGACTCTACTCTCTCTGATTCTATCCTCATAGTCTCTTCGCGAGATATACGTAGGAGGGAGCAATATACTGCTTGACTCCTCGGTGAAGATATGTTCTCGAAACTTCACCAAAAGCCCGTACCGAGCTACTGAGCGTCTCTACTGCAGAGTCTTCAACGGGAGTTTATCAATCATCTCCGTAATTCTTTCGCGATTACTAAATGATCCTGTAACGAAGCGCGCTGCTCTCCGTTGGATCTTCTCTATCTCTTCTATCAGCCCTATCTGGTACGGATCCCACACTGCTGAGCAGTATTCAAGCAGTGGGTGAACAAGCGTACTGTAACCTACTTCCTTTGTTTTCGGATTGCATTTCTTTAGGATTCTTCCAATGAATCTCAGTCTGGCATCTGCTTCACCGACGATCAACTTTATATGATCATTCCATTTTAAATCACTCCTAATGCGTACTCCCAGATAATTTATGGAATTAACTGCTTCCAGTTGCTGACCTGCTATATTGTAGCTAAATGATAAGGGATCTTTCTTTCTGCGTATTCGCAGCACATTACACTTGTCTACACTGAGATTCAATTGCCATTCCCTGCACCGTGCGTCAATTCGCTGCAGATCCTCCTGCATTTCAGTACAATTTTCCATTGTTACAACCTCTCGATGTACCACAGCATCATCCGCAAAAGCCTCAGTGAACTTTCGATGTCATCCACAAGGTTATTTATGTATATTGTAAATAGCAACGGTTCTACGACACTCCCCTGCGGCACACCTGGAAGACTTCTCTACATTGAGAATGACATGCTGTGTTCTGTTATCTAGGAACTCTTCAATCCAATCACACAATTGGTCTGATAGTCCATATGCTCTTACTTTGTTCGTTAAACGACTGTGGGGAACTGTATCGAACGCCTTGCGGAAGTCAAGAAACACGTCATCTACCTGGGAACCCGTGTCTATGGCTGTCTGAGTCTCGTGGACGAATAGCGCGAGCTGGGTTTCACACGATCGTCTTTTTCGAAACCCATGCTGATTCCTACACAGTAGATTTCTAGTCTCCAGAAAAGCTGGCTGCTTGGTTGGTTGTTCTGGGGAAGGAGAGCAGACAGCGACGTCATCGGTCTCATCGGATTAGGGAAGGACGGGGAAGGAAGTCGGCCGTGTCCTTTGAAAGGATCCATCCCGGCATTTGCCTGGAGCGATTTAGGGAAATCACGGAAAACCTAAATCAGGATGGCCGGACGCGGGATTGAACCGTCGTCCTCCCGAATACGAGTCCAGTGTCTAACCACTGCGTCACCTCACTCGGTTCCAGAAAAGTCATTCATTATACTCGAACATAATACGTGTTCCAAAATTCTACAACTGATCGACTTTGGAGATATAGGTCTATAGTTCTGCACGTCTGTTCGAAGTTCCTTCTTGAAAACGGGGATGACCTGTGCCCTTTTCCAATCCTTTGGAACGCTTCGATCTTCTAGAGACCTACGGAACACCGCTGCAAGAAGGGGGGCAAGTTCCTTCGCGTACTCTGTGTAAAATCGAACTGGTATCCCATCAGGTCCATCGGCCTTTCCTCTTTTGAGCGATTTTAATTCTATACCTCTGTCGTCTATTTCGATATCTACCATTTTGTCATCTGTGCGACAATCTAGAGAAGGAACTACAGTGCAGAATTCCTCTGTGAAACAGCTTTGGAAAAAGACTTTTAGTATTTCGGCCTTTAGTTTGTCATCCTCTGTTTCAGTACCATTTTCGTCACAGAGTGTCTGGACATTTTGTTTTGATCCACCTACAGCTTTGACATAAGGCCAAAATTTCTTAGGATTTTCTGCCAAGTCAGTACATAGAACATTACTTTCGAATTCATTGATCCCCTCTCGCATAGCCCTCCTCACACTACATTTCGCTTCGCGTAATTTTTGTTTGTCTGCAAGGCTTTGGCTATGTTTATGTTTTCTGTGAAGTTCCCTTTGCTTCCGCAGCAGTTTTCTAACTCGGTTGTTGTACCACGGTGGCTCTTTTCCATCTCTTACGATCTTGCTTGGCACATAGTCATGTAACGCATATTGTACGATGGTTTTGAACTTTGTCCACTGATCCTCAACACTATCTGTACTTGAGACAAAACTTTTGTGTTGAGCCGTCAGGTACTCTGTAATCTGCCTTTTATCACTTTTGCTAAACAGAAAAATCTTCCTACCTTTTTTAATATTTCTATTTACGGCTGAAATCATCGATGCAGTAACCGCTTTATGGTCGCTGATTCCTTGTTCTGCGTTAACTGTTTCAAGTAGTTCGGGTCTGTTTGTCACCAGAAGGTCTAATATGTTATCGCCACGAGTCGGTTCTCTGTTTAACTGCTCAAGGTAGTTTTCAGATAAAGAACTTAAAAAAATTTCACTTTGTTCTTTGTCCCTGCCACCCGTTATGAACGTTTGAGTCTCCCAGTCTATATCCGGCAAATTAAAATCTCCACCCAGAACTATAACATGGTGGGGAAATCTACTCGAAATACTTCCCAAATTATCCTTCAGGTGCTCAACCACAACAGCTGCTGAGCCAGGGGGCCTATAGAGACATCCAATTGCCATGTCTGAGGCTGCTTTAACCGTTATCTCCACCCAAATTATTTCACATTTCGGATATCCGTCAATTTCCTTCGATACTATTGACCTTCTTATAGCTATAAACACGCCTCCCCCTTCACTGTCCAGCCTGTCTCTGCGGTATACATTCCAATCTGAGTTTAGGATTTCATTACTGTTTACATGTGGTTTCAGCCAACTTTCTGTCCCTAGTACTATGTGGGCATTGTGACCGTTTATTAAAGAGAGGAGTTCTGGGACCTTTCTATAGAGGCTCCTGCAGTTTACTATTAGCACATTAATATTGTTATTCCCTGTTGCATTTTGCCTACTCCTACCTTGCCGCGTTTCCGGAGGCGTCTTGTCGGCCCTAAGGAGGGAATTCTCTAACTTAAAACACCCACATGTGCACTCCACACGTACTCCGCCACACTTGTAACCGCATCCTGCGTGTAGTGCACGCCTGACCTATTCAGGGGGACCATACATTTCTCCACCCGATAGCGGAGGTAGAGAAATTTGCACCCCAGATCTCCGCAGAAACGTCTGAGCCTCTGGTTTAAGCCTTCCCCTCGGCTCCAAACCAGAGGACCGCGGTCGGTTCTGGGAACGATACTACAAATAGTTAGCTGAGATTCCACCCCGCGAGCGAAGCTTTCCGCCTTCACCAACTCCGCCAACCGCCTGTATGAACTGAGGATGACCTCTGAACCCAGACGGCAGGAGTCATTGGTGCCGACATGAGCAACAATTTGCAGTGCTCTCTGTCGCCGCCAGCAGGACCTCCTCCACATCTTGGATGAGACCCCCCGGCAAGCAGACAGAGTGAACACTGGCCTTCTTCCCCGACCTTTCCGCTATTTCCCTAAGGGGCTCCTTCACCCGCCTAACGTTGGAGCTCCCAATAACTAATAAACCCCTCCCCACGTGTGCCTGCTCGGACCTTGCTGAAGGAGCGGCCACATGTCAACTCACAGGCAGAGCGGGCAATTCCACACTGCCAGCCTCCACATTGACCCCCCGCCTCGTGCGCTGCGAACGCCGCTGAACCCGCCACTCCTCTTGGGGAGAGGGTGACCCAACCGCGCATTACTTTAATGAGTCGGTACGCAGGAAGAGCTGCACCACTATTGCTGTTGTTTCAACAAAACGGCTCTACGAGTAAAGCCGTGCTCATCTTGTCCAGACCCACGTTGACTGCCTGCAACTGTAATGCACATTGATGCTTGCGTTTTAACACTACGGCGCAGTACCTACACCGTCACCTCATGACACTAACACTACTAACTACGTAAAACCTGCAGCGCACACTCTGAACACCATTCTTCAATTTTGGATACTCATGCGATAAATAGTTATCCGTCTACACTTCCTCAAGTTGTTTACTTGCATTTTTCCTTGTTTTGGACCAAACTACCACCTGTGAAAGTTGCGTGCCCTACAATGGTAGCAACAATAATACCAGTACATGTATTCCACTGTCTGAGATATCAGAACGGTTTTCGTTGGTAATGTTGTCATCGAGCGAGGTGGCGCCGTGGTTAGCACGCTGGACTCGCGTCGGGTCATCCTGATTTTCGTTTTCCGTTACTTTCCTAACTCGCTTCACGCAGATTCCGGGATGGTTCCTAAGAAAGGGCGAGGCCGATTTCCTTCCCCATCCTTCCCTAATCCGAGCTTGTGCTCCGTCTCTACTGACCTCGTTGTCGACGGGACGTTAAACACTAATCTCAGGTAACGTTGACGCTCTGTAGCGTCGTTGAATGACGGTTCCGGACATGGGTTCCTATGTAAAACTTGATCTGCAAAGTCCCCTCTATAACCTCTACAAGTGTGTAGCTTGAATTATGAAATCCCTGTAGGACTCACGCAGTCGTCTGTCATACTTACGGAATTCATTTGAGATTATGTGCTTATAAATGAAGGAAAAACGGGGACCTTTGGGAAATGAACACACAAAACATTGACAAGGTTAAAGACAAGTGACTTCGTAATTGGCATCTAAGGCGAAAAGATGAAAAAACTGTAAGCGAACTGCGTTTTGTCATCGATGTGTCAAAGGACCAACTTCGGTTAGAGCCGCTCCCACAGAAACAAATAATGCAAAGGTCTGCTTTAACGGTTCCTGACCTAAGGTGTCTAGCGCCAACATTTACAAGTTCCTTCACTTACTTCCTCGCCGCAGCCACGAGCTCTGCGAAGGGCCTCTCCCAGGCGTACATCTTGATCACCTGGATGCCCTGCACAATCTCATTCATCATCCGCATCCTTTCGTCGGTTCTTCGGGCGATTTTGTTGCGAAATCGTGCAAAGAGCTTCCCTGTGTAAACTGTAAATAAAAATCATCTGATGTCACTGGTTCTTCTGCAGTTTCCTGGTGCAGAAATAAGTATTTAAGAATGAACAAAAAATATTGTATTTTCTTAAGCGGAATTTATTCACGTTAAAAGGAGGCCTTCAGCTTAGTCAGCTATTCTAGGTTTGTGAGTCACGAGAGATGGAAGCAAGCTAACAGAACCATCAACAATTTCATGACTCAAATACCCATAGAATAAAAGTAATCTTCATATGCAAAACATACAATTCAATAACAAATAACACTAATTTTGAAGAAATACGCCAGTGGCACATTAGAAGAAGATGTGTTCGAAATTTTGAATACCGATATGTCTGTTACGTTTTCGTAAATACTTCTAGTACAGAATAATTCTTCATATCTGTTCATGTTTGCTCAGTACTGCACTTGCTGTCCACGAATGACAGAAAAGCATAAAGCACAACAAACCATTGGCAAGCCGTGAATGAAATTTAAGCTGCAACTTTATCTACGATCTTTTGGTTCTGAGAAAGCTTTCAACTTAACATGTACTAACAGCCCAAGAGAAGAAACGACAATGAGTCAGTTCACATTAGTACAGCGAGAGATATGTGTTAGCACCTCCATTACACTTCATAAGGACAGATACGTAGAGCTGAAAGAATTATGAGGTAAGGAGTTTTCACATCACGAAATGTTTTCTCCCAAACACCATAGGAAGTTTCCAGATCCCTAAATTGGAACAGAGTTGGGAGATTGCGTATTATTTGATCAATAAATGAACCACCCCGTTTTGCTGATGATATTGCACTGTATGCCTCTAATGTACATAAATTTCATCAACTATTGCATGAAATTAACCCTAGAACATTAAAGGGGGAAAATGTTACTTTGCTACTAAACCATCGTAAAGTTTACTACTCCACGTTTTATTCAAAGGAAGTCATATTTCTCGGTTACGCATTAGTTAATTACCATTATTAGGAGTCCAGTGATACGTTACATATCAAATTGTGTACAAAATGTCCTTTCTTATACACTAGTGCAATCGTGAATTGTGCGAGGGTTTAGTAATCTGGGATTAGCCGAGACAGTTTAAAAATAGATCTTACAGCGAGTGTAATATGTCCAAAATAACTTCAGTAATTCCAGGATTACTTTACAGGTGATAAGAGGCATGTAATTTAAACAAACTATAACATAGCAATCACAAATTCTAGGTTCTTTTCTGGAAAAAGCGAGTGTTGCCTCTAACTAAAGTCTTAGTAAATTAAACAGACGTTAATCCGGATTTAAAACCGCAGCAGATCACTAGGCACGGTCGTACTACATGTGGCACGTCGTTGCTTTAGTCCGGTCTCAGAACAAGATGACATTAGCGACTATAACCTTTGACGTGTGTGTCAATGACACCTTCCTCACGGGTCTAATTGTAAGAGGAACAACGGTATACTGAATTGCTGTGTTTACCACAAATATGGTACTTGATGATATTCGGATATTTTACTTTGATCGAGAACATCGTCGTTCCGTGGTGTAGGTACAGGAGTAGACGGTAATTGCTCATTTCTTATTGACTGTGTGTGTACTGAGCCCCCTAACTAGTGTCACACATGGCACTATTGCGTACATCAGCCATTACGTGCATGTCGTTTTGAGGTTGTGCTGGAATGGAGCGTGAACAACACAGAAAGGGAAACGCATTCCTATTACTTCACACGGGAAATGGCAGGGATGGTAGTCTGCTACTGTTTAGCGAAAGGCATATGTCATGTGACGCTAAACTCCACGCCATATTCCATGTTGAGCGGGCTGTCCCACCTACTTGCAGTCATGGGATCAAACGCTATCGAGGACAAGCGGTGCATCTTGCGAAGTTCACACCCCCAATATAGAGGCGCGAGTGTTGTGAGGAGTAGAGGAAGGTTTTGAAACAAGTGTGTAAAGTCATGGAGCTTCTAGATATGTAAACAACACTCCTGTGTAGTCACTGCTCACGAATAGCTACTTTATCCACACTTCCTACAGTGTCTGCAAGGACTCAGGCCACATGAGCACCAGGCCAGATCTCAGTTCTTCATGTGGATTCCAAGACGGTGTGCAGAAGATACAGAATTCTCAGTTTGCATTTTATTTATGGATGAGGTGGGATATACACAGAATGAGATAATAATAAATTATAATAGTGAAATGTGGACAGATGGAAGTCCTCGGGCGACGTGGAAGCAAGGCGTAAGGTTAGGTTTAGTATCAATGTGTGACAAACAATTGTGGGTGACAGACTTCATCGTAGAAATTAACAGATGCTGTTTATCATCAATTTGCGCACGATGAATTACTCGTGCTATTGACAGCAAGATAACAGATGTGATTTATTTTCCACACCTCGTGTGTAACGGGACCAGGATGGCCCGAGTGTTGTAGACGTCTTAGCAAGTCAAGATGACGTTGCCGGTTGGTAGAAAGGGCAGTGAGCACGGAGAACCACCTTCTCGGCCGTCTTGGAATCGTACAGGCTGTGAAAGCAGCATCACGTTTATTTAACAGAAGTCATATAACAGCCGGAGTCGTCGTCACCTCGATGGTGTGCGATACCTTCCTGCAGCCAAGCCCCTGTCAGCACAACACAGGCGGCACGGTGGCTGTGCATGGACGGCAATGGTCAGAGTGGCTGGCATCAGCGGCCATGCAGCCGAACCAGCGCAATCGGCGTATCAGCGGCAAAAGCGCGGAAGCAGGTCAGGGACGAGACGTTCTCAGGAGGTGTTTGCGAGCCAAGAACTCCCGAGTGGCTTCCGATGGCTGGATGAAGTCAGCCAGAAGTACGCTCGCAGCTGGACACCAGTTCGGCTCCCAGCAGCCTCTGGCCTAGGCGCAGCCCACTGACCCATTTTGAGGTTGAATGACCAATTGGGTTGACGAGTGGCGTGGTATACTTCTCAGTTCCAGGCCCAGTTACAGTGTAACCCAGGTCACCAGTATGGCGGCTTACGTTGTACCACGCTGCCCCAGCTGCAGTGCCAGGCCTGGACGTGATGTAACCATCCCACTTGAATACGCGAGTGCAGATTTCGTGATGTCAGCTCAGCATCTTTCCAGCTTTTGACAGCGGAATGCGGCGGCAGCCCTCCATCCCGCCTCGCTGCAAGTTACTGACGCTGGTTTGGAATGGTAGTGAAGCAGCAGCACCTTACACAAGCATTTAATGAGCGATGGATTGGTCGAGAAGACGCAATAGCATGACCTTGCTCACCTGACGTTAACACTATACAATTCTCACCGTGCAAACTTTGAAAGGTATTGCCGAATTTTACTCTCAAGAAGTATTTACACACATGGAAGGAGTGTGTGTCATGCATCTGACCGAGTCCACAGGACACCAAGCGTGTCTTCACGAGTGCGGTAGGAAGACTAAAGAATCAGAACCACATTTTCCACCTTGTGTAGTGCCAACAGGCAAGTGTTCACCATACAATAGAATGGCCCACACATTAGTGTAAGTCAACAGTACGTTTCCCTACTTTTGGCCATAAAAACATTGAGTACTATTGTAACACACTGTACGATTAATACCTGTATCTATCAAGCGGTCCATATTAACCAAGTGGCTGACTTGAGTAAATGTAAGTAATAGTTTTGCACAATCGAGTGAAATAATATATAATTCTAAAATGATCGTTGACACTATTAAAGACAAAAAGTTGAATGGTAGAGTGACAGAGTATGGTATACAGTAGTCGAGGCTAGCATACTGAAGTTTTAGCTGTAGTAGCTATGTAGGAATCTCAGTTATGTCTGATTGCTTGTACACATTGTATCGTTAAGTAATATAACAATGAAACACCCAAATAATTCTTCCAACAAGTACGGCATATATAAGAATCGTTAACTCCGTAAGGTGAATGTAATTTAGCACCTTAAAAGCACTAATCTACATACTTTGCCGTCATTTACAACCAGAATTAGGTATCATTTGATAGGCTGTACATCGTATATATGAATATTTAAAGAAGACTGACAGTGACACGTACACCTTGTACATAGTTGTTAACGCTTATGGCATGAAAGGTGACGGAGTGTCTTTATTATCAAAACGGCATAATGAATGAATGCCTGTACTAGTAGAGGTTGGAACACCAGTGTAAATGAAACGGCAGGTGTAACTCAGACCTTGGCTGGAAAAGCCTGCTCAGGTATGTTGGTCCTGCTTGACACAGGAAGTAGCCAAGACAGTCGGGGCACATGAGCGCTGCAGCACAATACAGCGGCGGCTGGCCGGTCTTGTACCGGGGCCGGAAGAATAACCGGATAATAATTCGGAAACTCTGAAAATCTTGGACGCAGCAGAGAGGAACGAGGAAGTGTTACCTCGGAAATCATGCAGGCTGGGTTATTTCTGAGGATTTTTACTCTGTGAAGCATACCATTGTATGTATTCCTAATTAATGGGGATAGGTTTTTCCTCGCAAACTTTCCGCGTAGGACGACAAAAGACTAAAATATGGTTGGTTGGCGTTCGGAAAAATCTGCAGAGAGGGAGCCGAGCTTTCCTGGAAGCCAGCGGTGGAGAGAGAGTAGTCTTCCGTTTTGAAAGCCTGTGTTTGACGGTCGCTCAATATCAGCTTTTGTTGGTACACACGGACTTTCTGTCTATGCTGTCAAGAGATTTTATAGTTAGAACGGTTAGGCACTGTACTTTTTCGAACTTACACGATTCTCGACTTCGCCTCCGGGTAGGGAGTCGTCGTTGAGTAGGCAGCGTTCAGTGATTGAGAGCACTTTCTCTGTCTATACTCACGTAGTAACGTTATCTGAATTCCGTTCTTGTGGCTGGGAGCTCGCGCTTCTTGTCTGTATAACACAGAGAGGAGAAGACAGTATTAGATCATACTAGTCAGAGGACTGCCTTCCGCCGTCCTAGTGTTTGAAACAGTTTCTATTTTGTGGCTGGAGTTCGTCCATCGTCGCAGACGTGTACGAGAACCATCACTCCGACGCACCGGACGCAGTACGCGTGGTGATATTGCTAATTGCTTCGGCTTATTAGGGCTATAAAGCTAAACAGTCGTGATCACGTAAATTTTATTTCCACTGAGGTTGCACACCACTGTAGATCATCTTTGAAATTAGTGTCTTATAGTGTTTGGTATGTAGATGATGTCAGTCATCTCGTGTTATTTATATTAGATCACGTAGCCATAAAGAGGGGCAGATTTGGGCCGTTGATCTATCATATTAGTGAGGAAATTAATTTGTATCTCTTTATGTCAATTGGACATTGATATATAAACATTTGCAATATACAAAAGGGTTTTAATCTACAATAAATGTAAGCAGAATCAGCTATTATCATTTTGTACTTACTAGATCCCTTAATCATACATTTATGTGTATGTTGTAATTCATATGTTAAAGTGCAAGAAGAAGGAGATAATATCACCATTAAGAGATCCTACGATCTGCTTCAGGGGGTAGTCAGACAGGGCCAAATTTTCATTTTCGCGTTCAGTATTTTGCACTGCTCACATTCATTTTACACCCGCCTGAAGTAGCACCTTGGAACTCATTTGTCCTGTTATAGCCTAATTATTGTAATTTCTTAATGACACAGAATTACTTCTGATAGTGAAAAGATTCACATGTATGCAAATTATAATCAGTTCAGTACTTCTCGTAGAATTCCACATAATATATAAACAGTCAATTCAAACAAAGATTCAGAAGAATTAGATACAGTCAAATTTTTCAGACTACAGATGCATCACAATCTCGATTAGGAAACTAGGAAACTCATACTCCAGAACTAATGAAAAGCCTTGATTCAGCTACCATCTGCCGTATGTGCGATTACATGTTTCTTCTTCGAACATGACCGAGCGAGGTGGCGCAGTGGTTAGCACACTAGACTCGCATTCGGGATGATGACGGTTCAATCCCGTCTCCCGCCATCCTGATTTAAGTTTTCCGCGATTTCCCTAAATCGCTTCAGGAAAATGCCGGGGTGGTTCCTTTGAAAGGGCACGGCCGATTTCCTTCCCCATCCTTCCCTCATCCGAGCTTGCGCTCCGTCTCTAATGACCTCGTTGTCGACGGGACGTTAAACACTAATCTCCTCCTCCTCCTCTTCGGACATGTCCGAAAGAACAGATACCATCTTAGTATATATAAGGCTCACCGGCCACTTGACCAACTTATTCTTCTGTGCGAATGCACAAACAGTGCCCGAACTCTTGCGGGAATCGGCAACGCGCCGCGAGTAATGAGTATAATGGGCGGGGGCTCTACGAATGTAGTGCGGAACAATACGTTGAGAATGTGGGTTCCGCGGGAGGCGTGCCAGAGATAAATCCGTGCAGTCGCCATGTAAGCAGGAGATCCCGGGTTCGAGTCCCAGTCAGGGCACACATTTCCACACGTCCCCGTTGACGTATGTCAACGCCTGTAAGCAGCTAAGGGTGCTCATTTCACTGTAATTTCATTCTAACGAGCTGCATGGTCACCGATGGTATCTGTTCTTTCGGAGTAGAGTAGATTCTGCGAAGAACGATTGTTTGAATCCCCGATCGCGCTCTGTTCGACCACGAGCAATAGAAGGCAGTGGATACCGCCCCTCCAAGGGGGTGACGTGGTATTTCGGAAGGGTTTAGGTACTGTCCCGCACTGCTACTTGATGGACAGAGTACAAGCCTGCAGAATATGATATTGACACTGGACTGAAGAGTTTCTGGCAAACAGGAAACAACATGTAGTTCTTAACGAGGATGTTCCATTGAAAGGGCACAGCCTGTTTACGTCTCACGATTTACACACGACAATAAAAAATTGGGTTTTATGTCCCGCCTACTTCGAGATAATTAGAGACGAAGCACAAGCTCGGAATGTTTCAAGGTCCAGTAAGGAAACAGGCTGTGCCCTTTCAATGGAACATCCTCGTTAAGAACTACATGTTGTTTCCTGTTTGCCAGAAACTCGTCAGTCCAGTGTCAATATCATATTCTGCACGCTTGTACTCTGTCCATTAAGTAGCAGTGCGGGACAGTACCTAAACCCTTCCGAAATACCACGTGAGACGTAAACATTACTTCAAGCGCACCCGATGACAGTGTTTTGGAACTATTAATGTTCCCTATATAAAAGATGTAGACGATAACGTCGGAAGCTCCATAAGGCTGTTTGTGTGATGGTAGTGTTACTTACAGAGAAGTCGAAACGATAGAAAAGGTTTGAAAAATATCCACATAGGATCGTCGCCGGAGCAAGGAGTGGCAACTTACCCTCAACATAAACAAAAACCTGTTATTGTTTAATTACATTATTGCCGAACAGCCACTGTAAATCGTTACATACATTAAATATTTGTGAGTTTGTGTACGAAGCAATTTAAACTGGAAAGACAGTGTAAAACAAATCGTAGGGAAATGCAGATACGATACTGAGAACAATGCTAAGGAAATTTAGTTCACCCTCGACGAATATAGCTTACAAAAGACTCTTCTTATCCGAACCGTTAACGGGTTAGGCTGGTAGAGGGAATAGAAAAGACTTAAAAATGTCTTGTGACCAGTGTCACGGAGACGCTGCTCGAGCTCCAGTAATTGGCACTGTTAGAGAAGCGTTACAGATTGATTTACTCTCAAAATTTCGAAACCTCGAAACCGTAGGTCCAAAGAAAGCTGAAGCAACGCACTACTTCCCACTAACATATTGTGAAGTGATAAAGACAGGAAAATCAGGAAAACTGGAGTGCACTTGGAAGATTACTGCTTTCTTCATGCGCGCCAGTTGCCGCTGTAAGCGGAAACCGGGTTAATCATAGTGATACCAGAAGCGTCCCCTGCCAGTAACCGACAGGTGGCTTGTGGAGTATATGGTGGATGCGAAGAAACCAGTTCTTTGACGATAACTCGAAATGCCTAAGTGACATTCATAAATTCTGCATGCCTTTCTAACAGTGTTGGTTACTTACTGTGTGTTGGAACAGTCATAATGGCCACGAACGCGACACCTGCGAACCCGGCCCACGCCACGTACTGGTACAGGAGGTAGGTAATGGCGGCTGTGGAGATGAAGCTCATCCACAGCCCGTTGGCGTTCAGGGCGGCCACATCCAGCCGGGCCACGTCGTTGGACATCAGGTTGATAATCTGCCCAATTGCAGCAACGTCCATACACTGTCTGTTGATGCGAAGCACCTGAGACACAGTTGAGAGAACCTGAATGCTGCAGCAAAGCCTCCCTAACAAACAAGTCATGATATAATTAATAGGTTCAATCAAGTTTGTTCTTAAATTCAGAGACAAGTTATACAACCGAGTCATTAGTGATGTGGAATCACTTAGGTTTTGTAAACTAAAAAGGAAGGAATATTGGATTTAACGTGCCATCATCGACGGCATCATCAGAGACGGAGCAGAAGTTTCGGTTGGAAATAATGGAGGAGGAAATGGTCCAGGTTGTTCTCACAGCAGTCATCTCGGCATGTCCCTTAAGCAATTCCCAAAACTGGATGACAGAACGGTAAGATAAACGGTAAATTAACTCTGGTTCTACCAAATGCGAGTCCATTGTCTTATCATTGCACCATTGCCCCGTGGTCGATGGGGCACCGGAAGATCAGTGTTCAAGTGCCCCACTAGCTATATTGATCTAGGTTTTCTGTGTTTTACCTAAATAAGTGCAAAGAAGTCTCTAATTTTTTTTACTGTACATTACAAAAAACCCATAGAACTACACATGAGTGACCCTAGATTAAAATGTAGGGTTTTCCACTGGCTGCACTCATTGTAAGGTACCCTTTTTTTCAAACGACTTTTTAGTTTCTTGTTTTCCATATTTATATTTTATGTGACGTCTGCAGGTATTAGTAGCATTTAGTAGCCCAAGCAATACTGCAGAACGCATAACAGGGAGTAAGATTTCGGTTCCAATATTCCTCCTGGTTTAATATAACACTTCTGTATCGATAACTATTTGATAGATTTAAACAGTCCTCTACAGTGTCTAACACGAACAGTCCATTTCACAGTTATAAATCGTGGATTGCAAGTATATTTCCTCAAAATGGTCTCCAATGCACTCACGCCAATTTATTTCCCGTATGTCTGTTGATGCAGTATCGATCCCGTGTAGGATAAATGTTGACGTCATGTCTCTAGAACGTTAAGACTTCGCACTATCAGAGTACATACGTATATGCGGCGTCATCGCTCTCCAATATCTAGTGGTCCAATTTTTTTACTTGTTTCTAAGCATATCTGTAGAACCGAAATAGTTTTATTAAAGTCATATGACATATTAGTTTAGGAACGAACTTTAATTGATATGTTGTGGACACTTTTTGTGGTGACGGTATGAGATACTTCTCCATGAAATGTACGTCAATACAACGTCGCGTCGTCCCTAGCTTTGAGGAGAGTGTTGTTCGCACATTGCAAAGCACTTATTACCTGATGCTACGGAACTATTTAGCACCGATTCTAACAACAGTACTCTGCTGGAAATAAAACCAAGTTTTTTAACCTACGGAAGACTGCTTACGTCGACAAATTGTGCTATTGGTGTCAGTTCTAGGTTTTGACACCCAAATCAAGATTTTTAGTGATGGTCAGTGTTTTCAAAGTTTCAATGTTGTTGTTGTTGTGGTCTTCAGTCCTGAGACTGGTTTGATGCACCTCTCCATGCTAATCTATCCTGTGCAAGCTCCTTCATCTCCCAGTACCTACTGCAACCTACATCCTTCTGAATCTGCTTAGTGTATTCATCTCTTGGTCTCCCTCTACGATTTTTACCCTCCACGCTGCCCTCCAATGCTAAATTTGTGATCCCTTGATACATCAGGACATGCCTTACCAACCGATCCCTTCTTCTAGTCAAGTTGTGCCACAAACGTCTGTTCTCCCCAATCCTATTCAATACCTCCTCATTAGTTACGTGATCTACCGACCTAATCTTCAAAATTCTTCTGTAGCACCACATTTCAAAAGCTTCTATTCTCTTCTTGTCCAAACTATTTATTGTCCATGTTTCACTTCCATACATGGCTACACTCCATACAAATACTATCAGAAACGACTTCCTGACACTTAAATCTATACTCGATGTTCACAAATTTCTCTTCTTCAGAAACGCTTTCCTTGCCGTTGCCAGTCTACATTTTATATCCTCTCTACTTCGACCATCATCAGTTATTTTACTCCCCAAACAGCAAAACTCCTTTACTACTTTAAGTGTCTCATTTCATAATCTAATTCCCTCAGCATCACCCGACTTAATTCGACTACATTCCATTATCCTCGTTTTGCTTTTGTTCATGTTCATCTTATACCCTCATTTAAATACACTGTCCATTCCGTTCAACTGCTCTTCCAAGTCCTTTGCCGTCTCTGACAGAATTACAATGTCATCGGCGAACCTCAAAGTTTTTATTTCTTCTCCCTGTATTTTAATACCTACTCAAAATTTTTCTTTTGTTTCCTTTACTGCTTGCTCAATATACAGATTGAATAAAATAGGGGAGAGACTACAACCCTCTCTCACTCCCTTCCCAACCACTGCTTCCCTTTCATGTCTCTCGACTCTTATAACTGCCATCTGGTTTCTGTACAAATTCTAAATAGCCTTTCGCTCCCTGTATTTTACCCCTGCCACCTTCAGAATTTGAAAGAGAGTATTCCAGTCAACATTGTCAAAAGCTTTCTCTAAGTCTACAAATGCTAGAAACGTAGGTTTGCCTTTCCTTAATCTTCCTTCTAAGATACGTCGTAAGGTCAGTATTGCCTCACGTGTTCCAACATTTCTACGGAACCCAAACTGATCTTCCCCGAGGTCGGCTTCTACTAATTTTTCCATTCGTCTGTAAATAATTCGCGTTAGTATTTTGCATCTGTGACTTATTAAACTGATAGTTCGGTATTTTTCACATGTGTCAACACCTGCTTTCTTTGGGATTGGAATTATTATATTCTTCTTGAAGTCTGAGGGTATTTCGCCTGTCTCATACATCTTGCCTACCAGATGGTAGAGTTTTGTCAGGACTGGCTCTCCCAAGGCTGTCAGTAGTTCTAATGGAATGTTGTCTACTCCGGGGGCCTTGTTTCGACTCAGGTCTTTCAGTGCTCTGTCAAACTCTTCACGCAGTATCGTATCTCCCATTTCATCTTCATCTACATCCTCTTCCATTTCCATAATATTGTCCTCAATTACATCGCCCTCGTACAGACCCTCTATATACTCCTTCTACCTTTCTGCTTTCCCCTCTTTGCTTAGAACTGGGTTTCCATCTGAGCTCTTGATATTCGTACAAGTGGCTCTCTTTTCTCCAAAGGTCTCTTTAATTTTCCTGTAGGCTGTATCTATCTTACTCCTAGTGAGATAAGCCTCCACATCCCTACATTTGTCCTCTAGCCATGCCTGCTTAGCCATTTTGCACTTCCTGTCGATCTCATTTTTGAGATGTCTGTATTCCTTTTTGCCTGCTGCATTTACTGCATTTTTGTATTTTCTCCTTTTATCAATTAAATTCAATATTTCTTCTATTACCCAAGGATTTCTACTAGCCCTCGTCTTTTTACCTACTTGATCGCCTGCTACCTTCACCACTTCATCTCTCAGAGCTATCCATTCTTCTTCTACTGTGTTTCTTTCCCCCATTCCTGTCAACTGTTCCCTTATGCTCTCCCTGAAACTCTGTACAACCTCTGGTTTAGTCAGTTTATCCAGGTCCCATCTCCTTAAATTCCCACCTTTTTGCAATTTCTTCAGTTTTAATCTACAGGTCATAACCAATGGATTGTGGTCAGAGTCCACATCTGCCCCTGGAAATGTCTTACAATTTAAAACCTGGTTGCTAAATCTCTGTCTTACCATTATATAATTTATCTGAAACCTTTTAGTACCTCCAGGCTTCTTCCATGTATACAGCCTTCTTTTATGATTCTTGAACCAAGTGTTACCTATGATTAAGTTGTGCTCTGTGCAGAATTCTACCAGGCGGCTTCCTTTTTCATTTCTTAGCCCCAATCCGCATTCACCTACTATGTTTCCTTCTCTCCCTTTTCCTACTGTCGAATTCCAGTTTCAATATCATGGTGTAATCACTGCCATCATATTAAGAGCTGACCTAGCTAGGTATTATCTGTCTTCATACAGCATGTGTAGTATACCAGTATAACTAAGAAACAGATGTAGGCTTTGGGTGCACATGAAGCATTTTTTGTTAACCCTGCCATAGGACTTGCGTCTGTGTATCTGCAGTGCAACGTTAAATATGCGGAAGATCGAAGAAGAGTCTGCTTATCTCACATGGAATATCAGAATTGAGGGGAACAGTAGCAGTTTTATGGTCTCTTTTCTTAAGAACCTCGCATTAACAAGGTACACATCGTCCAGATCACCACATGCTGACACAATACAACCATCCTTTACAAGCAAATCCAAATTCGAATGGAGGTTTACAGACAGATCATCCAATTTGCTGTGATTATAACTAAAATTAGAGCTTCGAAAAGCTGTAAAAAACGTACCGCTGTTCAGAATGAATCCAATTTTGAACGAAATATTATCGGAGAAGGGGGAAACGTTACGGAAGAAAATACGGCAGAATATGCAAAAAAAAAGACATGGGTTACATTCTCAGTATGACTGTCCCTATGCCGGATTTAATGCGGCTGGTAAAGCTATTTTGCAAGAACAGTGGCTGTGCGCCAGTAGCTCTGCAGAAGTTTCAGACACTCAAGGTTATGAAAAAAGGCGTTGGTCTGATGACTGGAGAAAATGATTAGAAATTCGAAAAGACAGGTTCTAAGTGAAATTTTCCGGACGGAGGAAAACAATTGATCTAACGTCAGTAGAATATGTGGCCTCAGCACTTCAGGAGGGGTCGAGCAGTGGTGCACTAACTTGCAATGCACAGGGAATTGCCCAACTTTCCACATGACTGTGACCACAGTGCATAAAATTTTCTGAATCATCCTGAATTGCTATCCATACAAAATTATCCACTTTCAGCAGTTGCTTCACGCTTACCTACCAGTAAGACTAATGTTTGCTCTAGAATTTCTTGCTCGCATGGAAGTGGATAATGAATCGCTATGGAACATTGTGTGGATACATGAAGCCGATTTCCATCTCCAAGGACATGTCAATAAACAGAATTGCAGAATATGGACAAAGGCAAATCCACTCGCACATCAATCGGCACCGCTTCTTTCTGCATAGGTAACTGTGGGGTGCGAGTTGACGGCAGTCCTTATTGTGAAGCGTATTTTTCCGACGAAATGGGTCGTGCAGGTCAGGTTAGATGTACCGTCAGTGATACAGACTGTGAGCGTCTTTTGCGCACCAGCGTCGTTTGTCCTCCCCTTCGACAGCATGGATGTGTGGGTAGGATTATTTTTATCTACATCTACATCTACATCTACATCCGTACTCCGCAAGCCACCTGACGGTGTGTGGCGGAGGGTACCCTGAGTACCTCTATCGGTTCTCCCTTCTATTCCAGTCTCGTATTGTACGTGGAAAGAAGGATTGTCGGTATGCTTCTGTGTGGGCTCTAATCTCTCTCATTTTATCCTCATGGTCTCTTCGCGAGATATACGTAGGAGGGAGCAATATACTGCTTGACTCTTCGGTGAAGGTATGTTCTCGAAACTTTAACAAAAGCCCGTACCGAGCTACTGAGCGTCTCTCCTGCAGAGTCTTCCACTGGAGTTTATCTATCATCTCCGTAACGCTTTCGCAATTACTAAATGATCCTGTAACGAAGCGCGCTGCTCTCCGTTGGATCTTCTCTATCTCTTCTATCAACCCTACCTGGTGCGGATCCCACACTGCTGAGCAGTATTCAAGCATTGGGCGAACAAGTGTACTGTAGCCTACTTCCTTTGTTGTCGGATTGCATTTCCTTAGGATTAGGATGTGAGATAGCGCTCCTCAGCCAGTGAAGCGGCTGCTGCAGAGATATTTCGGAAAAGAAAGAATTGTCAGCCATCATTTCTCTACTGCCTGAGCTACCAGATCATTTGATTTGAATCCGTGGCCCTTCGGGTTGTAGAGATATCTCAAGTATGCTGTATCAGTGCCTCAGTTACTGAAATGAAGGCAGGCATTGAGCAACGCATTCTGAACGTGGCCCCGAGACACTCCGACCTGTTGTGGAACATGATGTTTCTCGATTTCAGCTTGTGGCAAAAAACGGTGGAAAGCATATTTCACATGTCTTGCACCAGTCTCACGACAATTAGTAACCGATGTCATTCTACTTTTTACGTACTTTTTGGCCCTAGATCAATTAAAAACTGACGTCATTTTGCTTTGTATGCGGTTATTGGCCTCAGGATAATTAAAAACCGATGTCATTTTGCTTTTTATGTGGTGTTTGGCGTCAGCTAAAATCTTATTGTTCCCATCCGATGTGGTACTTGCCGCGATGAATAGGCTTACTAACAGCGCCACACCTGTTGAATGCTAAACGTTTGCAAACAGTATGTTTGATTGAATATGCTGCTCACGTCATAGCCATCATATTGCGATTCATCTGTCATTTTTAGCTGGAACCATTTATATTATGATGCTTACAGTGCCATCTAGTGGTAATCCTTTCGTTAATTTTTTTCGTTTCCAAAACGTTTCCTCCTTCGATAACATTTCTTTCAAATTTGACGTCATTCTGAGCAGCAGTTATTTTTTTTTTTTGCAGCTTTTTGAAGCTGGAACTTCAATCATAATCGTCCTAACATCACACTGCTCTCTTGTATTATTACTGTGTTCGCTCTTTCCGATATGCCTTATTCGGATTCCCATGATGTGCTGTTCACACATCCCAAGGTAGCAGTTAACTGATGAAACGGCACACTGTAGTACCGGCTTCAATGTCTTAGAAATGAGTGAGGAATAAAATAGTGCTTTTAACCCTAAGGAAGACCACCTATGCCGGCAAATGGTGGTACCGACTGCCATTTTTTTGTTATGACACTAAGATCATTATTCTTTAACGCTGCTCAGTTTTTTCCAAGAGTGTGTTAATGTTCAGGTGTAATCCCAGCTATCATACTAAGAGTTGATTTAAGTGTGGTTGATGTAGGAAAGAGGAAAATGACTGTATTTTAACAATAATCCTTTATTTTCCAATATTTATATTAACAATGTATAAAGTGTGTAATTAACTAATACTATTTCCTGCAGAATTGTTGTTTTGGTCAAAAATGCTCTTCTGCTACTGAAACAGGTTTCCGACCCACAGCACACAAGGAAAAGAGAGGTGCACATTTAACGCGAGGAGAAATATGTCTGCAAGGAAGGAATAGCACTCCCATTTTTTCTGGCGGCACATTTTACATAGGTGAGCACCGTCGGAAACTCATAGCCGCATGCTGTTCTGATGCTACTTTCAGGAGGTATTTCAATGCGAATTTGCTTAAATAATGGACGATGATAATTGTTAAACATTAAATTATTTGGATATCAGTATACTTGTTTATGTAATGGAGTGAGGTAATTTTTAAGCATTGAAGTATTGGGATGTCAATGTACTTGTTTAAGTAAATCACTGTGGTAGTAATCGTTAAACATTTAAAGTCCCATTTATACGTGTGTCTTTGGATGACAGTCTTGAAAAGTTGGCATTTGGAATGCTCTGAGGAAATCTAGTAAATCTGTAACAAATGCTCCAAAAAACTGTAAATAACAATTGTACGTGGTCATATGTTTGCAGTGCTTGGAGAAAATGCCATTGGCGGGTACATTCTGCAACAAATTGCGAATATCAGCTAAATTTCACATGCTTATTGCCTGGGGGCAGCGGCTGATCTCTGATAATGCTTCATGGTCATCGACTGACAAACAGAGCGTGAATGACATCTGATAATGGTGACTGCCACACCACAAAGAGTGTTAGGTGCGAATTCATGCCAACAGGATTATGCTCCCGGACTAGGAAGTAGGGGAAATGGAGGCGGCCATTTTTAGTCGTAATTATGGTAATTAAGATAATTCTAAAATTACCTGACAGCCATTAGTTTTCTTCCATAAGGGGGATAACTGGTACTTTGTGCTGAAACTGGAACAGCTCTACAACTAACGTCGCTCATTTTGAACACTTAACACTCACAGTTTGGAGCCAAAGCTGGCTATGCAAGCCTATTAGTGGTATAATAAATCAAAGCTGATGCTCTATACATTATGTTTTCATTCTAGAATCAAGAACTTACAAATGTCACTACTCACAATTCTTCATCTTGAAAGGTTAGCATCAAAACGAAACAGCACAAACAGATTTTAACAATCACAGCGCACTCGTGATCAGAGAAAATCTGACAGGAGAGTCCACTTAGTTCACCATCCCTATATGAAAACGGGTGTGTACTTCCGCTTTTCCTCATATTAGTAAGTCGCAGCCTCAACTGTTAACTGTCATTAGCCGTACGAACATGTGTGATTATAAAAGGAATCATGCATAAATCAAATTTTATTTCCATCTGCTGCTCAATGGCTAACACGTACAAGGGAAGTCCCAGCTATGATCTTAAAAGAATTATTCAAATTGTTTAAATAATAGTTTTAATAGCTACTGTCAAAATAATTTTATAGTGACATAAACTCGAATTTTGTTATTTCGTTCTCTTACTTTCTCTCATAAGGCAAATCTATTAACACTGCAATCATCTTTCCAGTGTTAATTTTTGCTGAATTTAAAATTTTATTTAAGCATATGAGTGTATAATTTTTGTGTAATGTAAGAGAGCATAGTTTAATTTAAAATAAGGAAACACAGCAACATTCTGTTAGAATTTAAAAATGAATATTAACATAAATTTCTGTAGTGTATGTACTTTTTACATGTATGGGGAGAGGTAAATAACGCAAAAATAAAAAAATGGAATAATTTCTATAGTTACACTTAACTTCAAAACAAATCAGCTTCAGCTTTCTTGGAGAAAAATTGAAAATGATTTTTTGCTTTGCACCCTAAATTTAGTGTGATGGAGACACATTTTTCTTTATTACCTGATGTTAAGGGCTTCTTGTACCTCAAAGGCTGAGTAATCATCACTATGGCAATTCTGTAAAAAGTAGAAAGCTGACACTAATTTGTACTCTGATGATCTTTTCAAGTGGCTGACTTCAGTGCTGAAATTACAGTGAAACAGTTTTCATTGACACGTATTAAATTTATACTAACTGGAGCATATGATTTGACCGCCAATTATATCACTTCCTAATATTTCATAAAGGTAACGAAAACCTGAAAATTGCTATCATTCTTCAGATAAAGAAGTTGTGATGGAAAGGGGACATTGATTGTGTCATTAAGAAAATAGTAAAAGTCTATTTCAGATGTACAATTTATGAGAATAAAGTTTGCGACCTGCGTCAAATAAGAAAGAAAATTAATGCCAGAGTGGTCATATCTGTCATCCACCTCCCAGAAAACTAAAATTCATATTTCACCTACACAACTGTAATCCCCTTCATGTGACAGTAATAGCTTGTCATCTAACATACAATGTTTCAGCGTACCATTATGTACTAACTGCGGCACTAAGTACGAACATCACATTGCGCATTCATAGTGTAACACCCACTGACAGGAGAAACTAATTAACGTCCAGCTGTGTAGCTCAGGTAGTATAATATAGTTAGATTCCTGTTTAGTGCCGTATAGAACTGTGATTGTGTTTCTTATGAACAGCACTGTGTCACCAGTTTGTAACAAGAACACGATTCAAACAGAAAAAACTGTTATCCATTGTGCAGACACTGGTTGTTCTCTGTAACAGTCTTCGTTTCCGACGCGGTGCCTACCTTCCTGTAGAGAAGGGAACAGCAGGCAACCCTGACTCTCATGCCGACCAAGGAAACTTTTAAGTTGTAATGGTGAACGCAAAACGCTTTGACAAAGTTGATGAGCACCAGGCCGCTGGCGTACAGGTAAGCCTGCCGCTGTGTGACGTCGCTGTTGGGGGAGAAATGCTGAATGACCAGACCCAGCAGCAGCGGCTGTGCCAATCTGAAATGGAAAAACGCGTCCAGCAGAGACAGCATAGCACATGCTTCCGTTAACTGTTCAGCACAGTACTATTAACCACTTAACATTATAATTTGATGTCAGAAAAATATTTTATGTAAGTATATGTACACTATACACAGATAAGTAATTACGCAATAACTGGCTGACTTTAGGCATGGACAAGACAAGAACCTAGAGAATGGTTGTGGTTACAGCCATAAATACTGACTAACAATTTAAAATTATTTTTAATAAATTGCATAGTAGCATCGGGTTTTATTTCTTCTGAAGTTATTCGTGGAAGAATTATAAATTCCCAGACAGTGGATAAAATTCCCTGGTAAATCTTATAAGAAGTAGAACAAGAGTTTTAGCGTCCAGTCACTGCATATGTCATCTGAAATGAAGAATGGGTCTGAGGCACCAACCTAACCCATTGTTCTTGAAGGACTCCCTCCGTTATTTGCCAAAGGTGATTTTTCCGGGCGCCCAGAAAATTTTTAGCGGGGTGGCACAAGAGAGATCTGAGCTTCCCTCCTTTGAAAAATAAAACGTGTTACCGAAAATTAGAGCCTCTATTCGTTCAAGGTATGAGAGGTAAGAAGCAATACAGAAGAGATATAGAAGCGTTAGGAAATGCAACCTATGTCGAGCAGCCTATCTTCAGTCTATGTAAAGGAAACATTCACAAATGGGCACTGCACAAGAATGAACTTGGAATATGATTGAATCAGTCTATGGTATTAGTGGCTTGAAGTAACTAACAGGCCATTAAAATTGCATCATCAATAAAGGTATCAAATAAGTAAGTATTACCTACTGTGCACAAACAGTTTAGTAGGATGAATAAATGACTAAATTTGTAGCTGATTTTGATGGTACTCACTGTGCAAAATGTAACACAGAAGACTGCCACATCTGGCATCAACAGTGGCTAAATGTGGGCATCGAGACGAAATGAACTTGGATGACAGAAGTACGCAACTTCGTACTGTGTTCATCAGTCGGAATGCCTGACGAGTGGTAGCGTGCAAGTCTCTCGGCACCCCATGATCAGACTTTTTCAGTGAAAGATCTAGAGCAAGTCCTGGAGAGGGCCACCATCGAACACCCTCTGTTTCGTGATAACTCAAGACAATAAAGGTTAACATGCGGCCATACGTTGCCTTATCCAAAAATATCGTCTCAGACACCTCACGACAGCGTGCAGCCAACGGTCTTAACAAATTTAAAATGTAAGGGCTACTTTTCAAATTTCCAGTTCTGTGGACGATAATTGATCGTGTTGTGTATTTAATGCCACTTAACACTGTTTTTACAAGGCTAAATAACTGCATGTAAGTAACCAACATCAGTGCTTCGAGTATGCTTAATACACAGGGGAAAATTTTCCACAAGACAGACAGCCATGCTCCGACCGTCTATCAGGAGGCGACCTTCTCACCTATCCTCCTCCACAAGACACATAATCGGAAATATGCTCGGCTGCCTCCTAGTGCCAAGTGCCATTTAGGTCAGTGCTCGGGCCACGCCAGACTAACTCTCGCCGAGTGAGTTTTCCTGGGCCAGGCAGCGATTCTGCAAGGGTTCGATCAGTCAGGATACTTACTCGACAGCCGCCTCCACAACATCTCTGATGTTCACGTATAATTTTGCGATCGCGGGAGCTCAGTTGTGGACTTACAGAGTTCCTGTCCTCCTCACCAAAAAAGATGGGCACTCAGTCATCGTGACAGACTTGTGAAGTTGTAAATTTTTTTTCTGTTTAACTTTCAGACAGCTGCATGTCGGACTAAAACAATTTATCGACTGTTTGTTAAATGAACTAACGAACTGGCCTCCAAAAGCCAGATATATTATTGTTCCGTTTCAAGAAGTGGCTTGTTTTATGTTTTGTTTCAACCCATGTTACTCTCATTCTTTTCCTCTCACTCTCTCATTTTTTTTTTTTTTTACCTCCATCTGCGGATATCTCATTTGGCGATGGGGTTGTGTGTTCAGATCAGTCTCAAACAAGTGCTGTCATCTAGATAGCCAGTGCTTGCGTGTGTTTACCATTTGACGGTATGCTCATTATAACGTTGCTTATAACATAGCGGAACCTCTTCATATTTGCAGTGAAAGATCTAGAGCAAGTACTGGAGACGGTCATCGTCGAACACCCCCTGTTTCGTGATAACTACTGCAGCAGATGCAGTGCACAAAATCCTGATCGAGCACCTCACGGCTACTTTCAAGTTGCCTCCAGAAATCTCCTCTCGTCTCTCTATGATTAGCTACACGTTCAAGGTTGTCCAGTCAGTGACCCCAGCTTTCCAGCATTCGACAGCAAGGGTATACCACGGGCAAACTATGTTGCACGCATGGAGCAGCATTCCCTTGCTCATGTCATCTCACTTGACGACCAGTACCACGCTTTCTTTTCGGCATATGTAGACCTGGACACTTACCACTATTACAACAACTAAATCCAGAAGTGGATCCCAGTGTCCTTCCGTATGACAAGTTGAAGATCAGTTTACTTGAATACTTTGTCTCTCAAGTGGACTTGGCGGCAGGTCGCCAGAAGTTTTTTAGCTGTCATAAACTCCAAGGACAGTCATGCACAAATTCGATTGTCCACTTACAGGGTTTATCTCGCAACTGCTGTTGTCAGTGCTCCAATGCCGAGTGCAGTCAATTAGATGCTTTTTTCTTGGTTAGAGATATGACTTTAGAAATGTTCCTGATTATTGCCTTAGCCCTGATCTCTTGAAATTCAAAGACCCATCTGTAGAAACTTGTATTCCCATCATCGGGGATTTCAACAATACATTTGGCCCTCGATTACCCTACAGGATCACTCACAGGCGTTTGCAACTCAGAAAACATGTCGTTCTCCAATCCAATTATGAACACCTGCTCAGTCAGATTTACAAAGTTCAGGTAAAGATACAGCACCCCAGCACCATATCCAACGACTTTCTTCCGGGAGTCAGTGTTTTATAAATTATCAGTGACACCAATGCCGTTATTGGCGAGCAGAGTCCATCTCTTGTGGGAAAACCAGACATAGGGTCAAAGTGTGTTATTCGGCTTGAAGTTAGCAGTGGACTGCACCTGCATGAAACCTTCAGACATGGTGGCAGACAACGTTGATGAACTGTACCCAGACTTATCTTATATTCAATCAGTGTTACCACATTCTACATAAAGTGTCTCATGAAGTGTCGCAATCAATAATGAACCCATCTCCTTGCAGATAGATAAGGTGTCTGCCACCACCATTATCGTTTGGGAATCATATTATAGCCCATTTCTTCTACCTTCTGACCATTTGATACCCTAATGTTAACTTATAACAATAGCCTTATAAAAATTATTGGAAAATTCACAACCAAATACAGTATTGGTCGCACAACTTCATGACAAGGACTTTGATAGCGGATGCCCTGAGAGCTAACTTAAGTATGGACTTTTTTAATGCACTCGAGTTAGAAATTCACGACTCCACCCCACAGTCAACTCCCTGGGTACAGACTTATATGTTAAAGATTTTTTTCTTGCAAAATTCAGATCCATATTTTCACAACCTTCTTAGGGCGTTAGAGACGTTGGAGCTCATGTAGTCCTCCTCCCATCAGCAACGTCCAAGTTTTTTTTTAGGGCTAGAAGTGTTCCTTTTGCAATTATGGATAAGCTTCAAGGGGAATTACAGCACCTACAAGGTGAGGACATCCTCAATCCAATCTCTCTCAGTCAATGGGACACTCCCATTGTCACTGTTAAAAAATAAATGGTGCCCTACACATTTGTGGATATTTCAAGACGATTATCAATGTCCAATCAGTCATTGATGTGTACTCAATATCTAAGATAAAGGACATCACGATTCATCTAGAGGGTGGAAAAAATTGACCTGGGGCATACCTAACTCCAACTGATATTAGATGAAAAATCCCGATGTATCCCAGTCGTCAACACTCCCTTCAAGCTCTTCCTGTGCTATAGACTGGTACAGCCAGCAGCCCAGCAAGATTTCAACGATATCTGAAGTATCTGACTCACGATATACCAAGGACAACAAATTACTTAGGTGACATTCTCGTCACAGGTAAAGATGCCCAAGACCTGACCAACGTCTTGGACACCCTAATCAAGGTCATCCAAGAGGTCAATCCAAAGTGCAATAAAGACGAATTCTGTCCCTTTACTCATCACGCTGAAAACCTCAGAAACATTATCAACTGGCTCTTACCAATACCAGCCAGTTGAAATTAATGTTGAGAAAATTAAATTATTACCGAAAATTTGTTCCCCATGTGTCTGGCATTGCCGAGCCACCAGGACAACTACTGCAGAAAAACATCCTTTGGGAGTGGACCGCACTGTGTGACGAAATTGTCAGAGACTTAAAACAGGTCCTTCTCCAACCTTCGTGTTTCATAGCACAGGACCCCGCCAAACCTCTTACCCTGGCAGTCCTGCTTTTGTGTCCAAAACTCTCACAGCTGTTCGGCAAAATTGTAGCCAGATTCAGAAAGAACCATTAGCTATCATCTTTGGCCTTAAAAAATTCCATAATTATGATCATGGTAGGCATTTCACATTATTCACCAATCATAAACCATTTTTTCCACTTTTCAAGGCCACACCTAAATTTCCCACCAAAATTGCACACTGTCTTCAGCGGTGGGCCCTGTTCCTCTCAAGCTGTAATTATAATATTCAGTGTCACTCTACCACACAACATGCAAATGCTCATATCCCTTCCTGTCTACCTCTGCGCCTGGACCCAATGTTCGACAAGGATCTCGGATTTTGTATCCACCTGAACGCTGCTGTGGAAGAAACTGTGGCCATTCTCTCACTGGACGCCAATCTCATCATATACCAAACTTCGAAGGATCTGACCCTCAGCAAGAACCTCCACTTGGTACTGCAAACAGATCTGACAGCCGGAGGTCGATACCTGTTCGTACCATCAGAATGAGCTCTCGACATTGAATGATATGCTGCTACTCCAAGTGGAAAATGTCTGCACCCAGATGGTCATATCTGCATCTCTGCAGCAGCGCGTTTTGTCGTTCTCCAAATTGGTCACTGGGGTGTGGTGCTCACTAAACGTGTGTTTCGCCACCATATCCAATGGCGTGCCCTATCTTCTTCCAATACTTGGTAGAGCCAGAAGGCCGCCCCTCCACACCGTTTCTTCTCTTAGCCAGACTGTTTCATTCCCTGGTCCAGGCTTGATTTGGATTTCATGGGACCTTTCCTAGGCCACACTTGGCACATTTCAATAGACACAGGCAGTGGGTTACCATATGTTTCTTGCATGTCAGCCACAGAAAGTAACTAACAATTCAAGCCTTGTCTAGCAGATTTTCTAGTCAAGCACTTCCTAACACCATTGTAACAGGCAATGATCCCCAGTTCCCATCTGCTGAATTCTACGCTTTCTGTGATAAAATTGGCATTGCTCTAGTTCACACAGCACTCTCCCACCCTACCTCGAAAAGACTGCAGAACATTTCATCCACACTTTTTAAGCCCAGATGTCTAAATTTCACTGTCACCATCCTATTAAGGAGTTTCTCAGCCTTCTTCCGGAATATTAGAGGTCAACACCTCAGGATGACTCATCTCCTAATGAGAAACTTCAATGCCGATCTCACATTCAGCTTTCTGTCTTTCAGTCCATAGTTTACAGTCCACCCACTCAGTGGCCTAGCTGCCACCATTTTTCATCTAAAGACCCAGTGTGAGCCCTTGATTTTACTAAGGGACAGTAATGTCCAAATTTCTAGGCAAGGCCATGGCTGAGGTGGCACTGCAGGACAGCACACTGTGCCACAAACATGTCAACGAATTATGATCTCGCTGTGGTCCTTCTACTGATGCCAAGAAACTACCACCTTCTTTGTTCCAGAGACACAGACACTCAATGCATCCACCCCAGACATCGATGGGCCAGTTCAAACATTGCTGAAGCCAGCTCACAGGAGGGGCCTTTGACATCTCCACTCACAATGTCAGGACCTACACCAATGGATGTGGAAAACAGTTTTCTGTAAGACAGATGGCATTGTTCCAACTGTCGACCAGGAGGCGACCCAAGCGCCACTAGAGAGAGACCTTGGGCTATATAAACCTATTCCCTTCCATAAACACAAGAACGAAATTAGGCCTTTTTGTATCCTAGTGCCGAGAGTTGTTTATGGCAGTACTCGGGCCAGGGTAGACTAGTTTGTGCGAAGTGAATTTTGCCAGGCCAGGCACCGCTTCTTCAAGGATTCCATCAGTCAGAATTCTCGCTCGAGAGCCACCTCTACTACGTCGCTGCCATTCAATCTAACTTTACGACTCCAGGAGCTGCCGGCTGTAGACTAAGAGCGTTTGTAGCCCCATCACTGAAAAAGATGGGGATTCTGTCATCATGGCGGACTTGTGGATTTGTTAATTTACTCTTATTTAACTTTTAAACGGATTTAAACAATTTTGCTCACTACGAGCCTTTGACTTTTATGAAGTTTATGGTTGGAAAAAAATTGTGCTAAGTTCTATGGGACCAAATTGCTAAGGTCACCGGTCCCTAGGCTTACACACTACTTAATCTAACTTAAACCAACTTAAACGCTAACGACAACATACACACCCATGCCCAAGGGAGGACTCGAACCTCCGACGGGGGTGGGGGGGGGGGGGGGGGGGAAGGAGGGAGTTTATGTTTAATGAACTTAGACTCAATGGCCATACAGGCCTTTATCCACCAGAAGTATTTTGTTCTACTTCAAGAACAGACTTATTTTATGTTTTGTGTCAGCTCACGTCGGAATAGGCGTGCTATTAATCTTTGATAAATAAACCTGTACAATCATTGCCACCTGATAATTTTTTGTGCTGCTGTCAGCAGACATAGCACATACCATCATGCCAGTTGCTGGATGCATATGACGATGATGAGTCCAGTCTGGTAAGGATGGTTCCCCTCAGAGGTTTTTCACACATACACGTCTATTTTGGTGCTCTGAAAAGATGATATGAAGCATTCCTGTGTATAACGTTGTCCCTGAGAGCAACCCTGTCAGAATGCTTCTCTCTGTCGCTGCATCAAGGAAAGCGACAACAGTAAACGCCATGCTGACAGTCAGCAGTGCTGCAGACGTCGTCGTAGCTACTTGTCTTGATGCAAACGAGCCAGTTTTCTGACCCATTGTATGATCCAGGTCGAACGATGTCATATGACTGTCTTCTCCTGTGCTTGTTGCGTGGGACCGCTGAGATTGTGCACAGCGTTGAGTACGCTTCTCCTGAAGGAATCGACTTCACATTCCCATGACGGCCGTGTGATGCCGACTAACACGAGCTACAATATCGCGGAACTACAAACTGCAGTCTCCAAAACGCTGCTGCTTTTGACTTCCGACACATAACGCAAACACGATCTTCTCACAATCAAATAACAGTTAAATGTGATATTTAAATGAAAATCCTGTCTCGGGCATGGATGTGTGTGATGTCCTTAGGTTAGTTAGGTTTAAGTAGTTCTCAGTCTAGGACGCTGATGACCTCAGATGTTAAGTCCCATAATGCTTAGAGCCATTTGAACCATTTGAATCAAAACGCGGATGAAAATGTGTATCGAGTGGTCGTGACAGATGTCCATTGAAGAGGATTGTGACGAGAAATAAGAAGACGACAGCTGCAAAAGTCACTGCAGAACTGAAAGTCGCATTCGCGAAGCCTGTGAGCACCAATACAGGGCGTTGGGTGGTCTAAAAGCAGGGATCTGCAGGTCGAGCTGAAAGTCCAAAACCACACATCAGTGATGCAAATGTCCGTAACAGGAAAGTGTGGTGCCGAAGCCATATTACATGGACTACAGAGGTAAAAAGTCATTTACTTGGACGAGTATTTCATACTGTTTCCAAGTTCTGGCAGATTTTACATCCTTAGAGTGAAACATGGCTGGGGTTCGGCGATCGTTTGGGTAGCCATGTCGTGGTATTCCATGGGCCCCAAGTTTAACCTGGAACATCCCATTAATGCCGAGGATTAATGGTCTAGGACTGGTTTTCTATGTACGAAGATGAATTGCAGCTTGTTCCCTGACCACCACGGTCAGCAGATCTCAATGTTACTGAGCCTCTGTGGTCTACTTTGTAGAGAAGGGTGGTGATCGCTGTCCACCTCCATCATCGTCACCTGAAATTATGGCTATTTTGCAGGAATAACGGGATACGATTCTCTTGAAAACCGTACAGAGACGACTGGAAGATATTTCGAATGACAATAGGCTCCCTGCTGCGTATTCGGCATAGTGATGTACCTTGTTTTTGGTTCAAATGGCTCTGAGCACTATGGGATTTAACTTCTCAGGTCATCAGTCCCCTACAACTTAGAACTACTTAAACCTAACTATCCTAAGGACATCACACACATCAATGCCCGAGACAGGATTCGAAACTGCGACCGTTCCGGTCGCGCGGTTTCAGACTGTAGCGCCTAGAACCGCTCAGCCACCCCAGCCGGCACCCTGTTTTTGTACAAACCATACATAGCTCGTGACTGCTGTATTATTGTGTACACTGTGCAGTGTCACACCAAACACTTGGTAGGTGTGTCGCACGGCCACGTATTTTATTCGATACACCTCTAATCCGCTTTTCCAAAACCAAAAGATCCACAATGCCTTGCACGGAAATTTGGTGCCCCTTTCACTACACTGTAGATATTGTTCTTCCCGTGACATAACTGTTGAACCAATATGTCGTTAATTCTTCATTGCTGGGATTTCTTTGGTTGACAGTTGATGTAACGAAGTATCAGTGTCTTTATTATCTACGTGATGAACCACTCAAAACAAATCATAGGTAGCACTGTTTAAACAGCACTCCCCGTCCCTATTCCCCACTCAACGTTCAACAGGGCAACAGGTTGTTGTGAGTGTGGCTCGATGTAAGTTCTATAGAAAATGTATCGGAGTAGCTTAAGATTGTAATAAGAGAAAGTCTTCATCTCGGAACTTAATGTAATGTTGCACGTCCCGAATTATCGATAGGTGAACCTGAGCGAGAGAGGGCGTGGTTGACTAGAAAAGCGAGGTGACAGCAAAAATGAATGTCGTCGGCCAGGAACCTCGAGCGTCCAAACCGTCTCATAATGTGTGCGCCGAGCCACTGCGTCCAAGGCTGTACCTGACGACTACTGCTGGTTGTTGTCAGAGAACATCACCATTTCATTATCCTGTCAGTATAAATGCATCATTCCTTCACAACTGCAGGTAGGCCTAGTATTTAATAGGTGAAAACACTTTTCGGCTCAGAAAAAATATACAAGTTGTTTACAACAGGAGCGCTTGCCATTGGATAATAAAGACCGAGTCATGACAAAAGAAAAGAGTGCATGCTAACTTTTAATTTGAAAATTAGTAGCTCTCACACGTAGAATATTACAGCTGCAATCAACATGTCATTGGATAATACACTTTACACGGCAGCGAATGATATATACAAAATTTTATCAGTAAAAAACTGAGCCACTTACTTGATATAATTGCAGTTGTAGTTAAGTCACTGATTTTAATGTAAATTAGGAACAAATCACAATAAGAAATTACATGAAAATAAAGGGGCTCATACTTAGTTTTCATGATTTCTTCCTAATGGATGAATTTTTTTCCTATCGCCAGTCTTCTGGCTGGTTAAATGGTGCACGCCACCAGTGGCTGTCCTCTGCCAACCTTCTTTCTCAGAATACCCCTAGCGCCAAAATTTCAAACTTATTTATTTTATATACTCAAATCTATGTCTTCTCCTTCAGTTTCCTTCCTCTCACAGTTCCCTGCAGTACCATGGAAGTTAATACATTATGTTTTGACAAATGTGCTATCAACCTGTCCCTTCTTATTGTCGACGCTTTTCGCACATTTCCCTCCTCGCCGATTCTGCGGAGAACCTCCTCATTCATTATATTATTAGTCCACCTAATTTTCAAGATTCTTATGTACCATCACACCTCGAACGTTTCGATACTCTTTTCCGGTTTTTCCACAGCACAATTCCGTGCTCCTAAAGTACACCCTCATTTTCTTCCTCAGCTGAATTCTGATCTTTGATACTAGCAGATTTCATTTGACACAAGACTTTTCGGTGGCTCAGATGTCAAAATTAAAAACAGGTGGTCAAGCGACTTTCAAGATGCCTCCACCACTATTTACAGCTTTCGACTGGAACACAGAATCTTCGCCGAACAGTGTATCGAGATTGGAGTAATATTTCATCACTCACAAAGTATCACGTGATGTTGAGCGCAAAGTTCTCTTATTGCTAATGCTGCTGCTGAAATTTTTAAGTTGAATCAAAAACTTCTTACAGAAGCAGCTTTGATGAAACTTGCATAAACAGCAATTGAAGATAAGTTAGAATCTTACTTCGAAGCTCAGTTGCACCTAGCAACAGCCAGTCGTAAATTTTCCTGATTTTTTAAAAATTCCATTTAGGTTCCAAAGACTGGATACCACAATTACAAGCGCTCAATAGAGACTGCAAATTTTCTTCAATAGATAAATGCAATAAATATTACGCTGATTCCATCATTCGTGACATACTCATTAAATGCCCAAAAATAAGTTAAAGGAAGTTTGGTTTGACTAACCCGTCATAGGAGACCTTTGCTTTTAACCTGGGCAGACTAACAGACGCTTCCGTCAGCCGATGCGCTCCAGTTCGAACCAGCGCCAGATAGTCACATGGCACGAACATGCAACAGAAATTCGTAGACAGATTCAACAGTAGAAAATTAGATTCATGTACACGCCGTAACACCCGGACCAGTCACATTAACGTGACAATCACCTATTTTCGACTTCGCCGTGAAACAAACACTCACAGAGGAAAGCTGGCAGAACTAGCGTGTCGGGAGGACGCGGATGTTATGCAGTCATTTTCGTAATGCAGAAACGTTATCTGACTTCCAAAAAGGCTTGATCATTGGCTTTCGGAGCAGTGATGGAAGCATTTACGAAACGGCAAGCCTGTACACTGTTCATGTACCGCTTTGTTTAAAGTACACCTTGCATGGCAAAATGGAGCCATCCAAAACGGGGGACGAGCCTACTGTGGGGCTGCGTGGGCCGTAGCCTTGTTCTTTTTGTGCCTCAGCAGCAGCCGCCTGGTTCATGCAGCCCAGCAGTCGGCGACGAATGCTGGAATTCGCACGCCAATGGCGCAACTGGACCTCCGCTGAATGGCGATAGGTGGCCTTTCCATATGACTGCTGGCGTGTACGGCGTGAAAAGTCTGAAAGAAAAACACCCTGAAACAATGAGCGGTCCGGTCCAGGACGGAGGAAAGAGCGTTATGGTCTGGGGTTGTTTTTATGGCGTTCCTGGGTGATCTCGTCCTTCTGGACGGCAAAGTGGATCGACACATGTGGATGTCTGTCATTCAGACCACCATTTCTTTTTCTGTTTCTTCAGATTTTCCTGTACTCATTCCATCTTCCTATTTATTTCACTTCAAAATGACTTATTTTAGCAGCCTCGCCCATGAATTACTTGTTCATATCCTCAGGAATGTCTTTCATCTTCTATTTGTGACGTGCCCTTACATACCTGTTATTGGCGCTCGTTTGCCGTCGAACCTGATGAGAATAATGATAGCACTAAACTGTTTCTATAACTTACTCTCTGCCCAACCTTTCTATACATGATGAATCATCCTGCCTTTAAACACAATTTCATGCTGCTGTTGATATTACCCTATATCCGTCCGATCAGAAATGCTTCTGTCCATTTCGTGTCACTAGCCCACGCTGTATCCAGACCGCCCTTTCTAGCACCCTTTCTAGATTTCGTACCACATTACGACTTGTGACACTCCAGGTGTGAACTGTTAGAATCTTACCCTCTCGTTGGTTATTCTTTTTCTCATGATCAGCACATCCGTGGTACCCCTACACAGAGTCGAGTGGGGGACTAATCCGAAATCTTGTGAGAATAGAAAGTTCATCATAATACTTTTCGAAATACAGGCAATATGTCCTGTGCACATGCATTCTCATACTCTTCCCATTGCAGATTCTCCCGCCTTTTAGGGTCAATTCCACGTCCTGGATGCATGAGAGTGCCCAGATCTGTGTTTCCTCCTCCATCCTCTTTAGCAGTCAATGTCTGTCAATCAAACCATATTAGTTATCTACATCTACATCAAAATTTATACTCCGCAAGCCGCGCAACGGGGTGTGGTGGAGGGCACTTTACGTGCCACTGTCATTACCTCCCTTTCCTGTTCCAGTCGCGTATGGTTCGCGGGAAGAACGACTGCCGGAAAGCCTCCGTGCGCGCTCGAATCTCTCTAATTTTACATTCGTGATCTCCTCGGGAGGTATAAGTAGGTGTAAGCAATATATTCGATTCCTCGTCCAGAAACGCACCCTCTCGAAACCTGGACAGCAAGCTACACCGCGATACAGAGTCTGCCACTTCAGCTTGCTAAACATCTCCGTAACGCTATCACACTTACCAAATAACCCTGTGACGAAACACGCCGCTCTTCTTTGGATCTTCTCTATCTCCTCCGTCAACCCGACCTGGTATGGATCCCACACTGATGAGAAATACTCAATTATAGATCGAACGAGTGTTTTGTAAGCCACCTCCTTTGTTGATGGACTACATTTTCTAAGGACTCTCCCAATGAATCTCAACCTGGTACCCGCCTTACCAACAATTAATTTTATATGATCATTCCACTTCAAATCGTTCCGTACGCATACTCCCAGATATTTTACAGAAGTAACTGCTACCAGTGTTTGTTCCGCTATCATATAATCATACAATAAGGGATCCTTCTTTCTATGTATTCGCAATACTTTACATTTGTCTATGTTAAGTGTCAGTTGCCACTCCCTGCACCAAGTGCCTGTCCGCTGCAGATCATCCTGCATTTCGCTGCAATTTTCTAATGCTGCAAATTCTCTGTATACTACAGCATCATCCGCGAAAATCCCCATGGAATAATAAGAGAAATTTCACAAATGACTGCTGAAGCCCAACAATATATACAAACACCGCCGTGCTTCGTGTCGCTGGATGCGACTATGAAAGTGGTGCCAGTAGTTTTAATGTAGATTGTAAGACCTAATTTTCATTTTCCTTTTGGTAAGGAGGGTAAGGGACGCGGGTATATAGGGCCCAGACTAGGAGGATGAGGGACAGTGTGTGAACCAGAAGTTACCTGGGTGGGATTTGCGTCTTGGCAGAAGTCGAAGAAAGGGATTCTGGTCCGCTGGAATGGCACAGTGTCGAACGTTGTACAATTCGGTGTGCAAGTGCAAGTTTCGAATTTAGCAGAATTTTCGTGGAGTGGCACCAAACATCGATGATTTACAGTAAACCGACGGAATTCTGAATTTTACTGGTTAGGAATCATTTGGCACAAAGCTGCGTCTTAAAGATCAAAGGTAACCTCTCTCACACACAACCTACGCTTCCCAATATACTAATGTGCCCACTATGTGCAATAAATTGACGGTATTTCGTTTATTCAATAGAATATCAAACAAATTCTACTATGCCGCCTAGCTGTATTGAGTGCTTACTACCTGTACTTTTATAGTCAGTGGCGTTACAAACATAGGCTTTGAAATTGAGAAGACAGAGAGCGACCATGTACGTTCGTTTTCCTGGACAACCAGGAGCCAAACAGTTTAGAGGTCACACATCGTTCCAGCAGCCTAGGTGCTGATAGGAAGCATTTATTCACATGAGGTTGTAAACTGTAATACTCCATTATTCTACTTTTCCCCGGGGAGCAGTCATTAGTTTCGTTGACGACGACTTGATGCCTCATTCGAACCTTGATTTCTCGTGGTAAATAGCCTTTTCCAAAATATTTTTAATTCTGCTTGACTGTCAATATATTTCCTTAACAAATGATTATCGCATTTTCTTGAGAATCACGCTGGGTAGCTGCGCGGTTGAGGCGTCTTCTCACGGTCCACGTGGCTTTCCCCATCGGAGGTTCGAGTCCTCCCTCGGGCATGGGTGTCCGTGTCGTCCTTAGTGTAAGTTAGTTTAAGTTAAATTAAATAGTGTGTAACTGACCTCAGGAGTTTGGTTCCATAAGATATTACCACACATTTCCAACACGTTAGTTTGTCTGCATCAACCAGTATCTGAGAACATATTACATCCGTCTCTTATTTGTTCATTAGCAGAGTGGTTCCATGATGGCGGCTAGCAGGTTGTGCCTTTTAATTACAGGGCGCCCCAAAGTCTGGGTCCTGAGAGGCAAAGCATGACGGGAGTGGCGACTCTGCAGTCGATCCTGAGCAAACAATGTGCACAAGAGATTTTCCACGAGTGTAGCAATAAGGATCGGAGTTCCATCCTCCATAAAAGTCGAACCTCCAGCAGGTGTTTATCAGTCAGACTAGGCTAGGAATGATGTGATTCTGTAACATATCGGCGTACCTCTCGCACGTCACGCTGCCAGCCTGAAAAGCGGCACCCCACATTTCCTCGAAAATAATGGCCCCGAGCACGACTGATATCATAAATCCACTCCGCACGGTGACTTTGTCGTCATGCAATGGTGTTTCCATGACAGTCCGAAGATTTCCAGTAGCCCAAATTCTGCAGTTGTAGGTTTGACACCCGGCCGGTGTGGCCGAGCGGTTATAGGCGCTTCAGTCTGGAACCGCGCGACCGCTACGGTCGCAGGATCGAATCCTGCCTCGGGCATGGATGTGTGTGATGTCCTTAGGTTAGTTAGGTTTAAGTAGTTCTAAGTTCTAGGGGGCTGATGACCTCCGATGTTAAGCGCCTAAGTGCTCAGAGCCATTTGAACCATTTTCGATTTGGGTCTGACAGATCTTCAAATTGCAAAATGGGTATCGTCGGTCCACAACACGTTAGACGACCAATCGTCATCTTCCCATATTTTTTGAAGTGTCTTGACCACACATGCTCGCAAGACCGGTGGCCAGCAGTTCGTATTAACGGTGGATCTTGTACAGATAGCACTGGATAGTACGCCATAGTGCTCTCTAAACAATAGTGCTTGGAATGTCGGTGCATTGTGCGACTTCATGAGCGCTTATTTTAGAGATGGGAAAAACTGTTCTTTTCAGAAATTGGATCAGAATTGGTCACTCACTGGAATGAAATAGTTCTTTTTGATGACTCACCACTCAACATTCACTCAGAAAAATATGTAAAAGGAAGGTACATTGCCTTTTTATTTCAGATCACTAAACCTGTATTTTTATATGGCAGCAGATATTTAGGAAGCTCGAGGAAAATCAACAATTTCAGCCAAGAGGGCGTAACAGGCAAATTCAGTGAGAAGAAGAAGAGATATATTAAATTATTAATGATTTTTTAGGTAACTGTGATTTTAATAATTGTTGTAATTGCATATAAAACTCTGGTCTGATGTAAGAGGACTCCTGCGGGCATTTATCTGTTCAGGTTAAGAATAAATAAAAAATTAAACATAACATACAGGTTATCCCGGGATGAATGGTCAATATTCAAGCATACGACAGCAACAATCATTTGAAGCAAAAAACTTTGTGCGGATATATGCACTCTTCTGAACGGTTTCCGAGATAGAACATCTTTAAAGTACATTTATACTTATTTTTTTACTATACAATACATTTTCACTGTTTACAATGTACCACAGTAGAGTAGACAAATTCGAGACGAATAATTTGATATAAGACACGTGGTCTGTCAAATCGAGAAACTACCTCAAACTGGCTTACCTACACCTCAATGCATACGCGTTGCTCAAGAAATTCCATATCCTCTCGCTCTCTTTACGCAGCCTAAAAATCTATGAGAAAAAAAATAGTAGACCGCTTTTAAAGGAAATTTTATGTAGTTTAATTTTTTACTGCGACACGTTTACGCTAGAGGCCACGGATTTCGTGTTATTCAAGAGCCGGCCGGAGTGGCCGAGCGGTTCTAGGTGCTAAAGTCTGGAAACGCGCGACCGCTACGGTCGCAAGTTCGAATCCTGCCTCGGGCATGGGTGTGTGTGATTCCTTAGGTTAGTTAGGTTTAACTAGTTCTAAGTTCTAGGCGACTGATGACCTTAGAAGTTAAGTCCCATAGTGCTCAGAGCCATTTGAACCATTTTTTTGTTATTCACGAGAGACACTCAAAAGTTACTTTAAATATACTTCGTCTCAGAATCCATTTGAAATAGGGCATATGTCTATATTTAGTTTTTTTGCTTTAAATGATTGTTCCTTTCATATCTCTGAATATTGGCCATGCCTTCTGAGACAACCTGTATACATGGAATAGGGTGTATACAAAAATAACCATTACATTTAGTTCCGTCCACCCAAAGTAATTAAAAGGTGCTTAAAGGCTACCGACACACCAACATAAGTGAAACAGGTATAGAAGAAGATATAAGAGTACACCTTGCAAGAACACTCACACAACAAGGAAACAGAAAAGCGACAACACAAGAAGATGACGATTAGAACACATCAAATAAGCATACAAAGAATTAAGAGCTGAACTCGAATGGAGACGTGCTCAGATGAAAGTGAGTTGCAAGCTGTTTCACTCTGCCAAGAGCGCACAGAACAGAGTGACGCCTGAAATCGCCATGTGGTCTTGCTCCTTGTGATTTCGTCCACGAGAGATAGTTGCCTTGGTGGGGAGTATTGAGCTAGTTTGCAATCTGTTTCTTTAGAACTGGGAGGGGGGGGGGGGCAGTGAGCTGGTGAGCTACCTTGCTTGTGATCCCTGAAGTGGGGAGCAGTGAGCTAGTGAGACAGTCTGCAGTCCAACTGGCGAGAGTGGTGGGGAACACAGAGCAGTTGGAAGGGGAGTGATGCCTGGATGACTTTGCGACATGTCCCAATGAATGGATACTACTCAGCATCTAATAAATTGAAAACAACTGAGCTTTCTCTATTTTCTTTTTTATGGATGCAAAATCATCATGTACTAAAAAGGTTTGCAAATACACATGAGTACATGGTCTATAACACATTTTTTGTAGCTTGGAAACGTTTTCTTAAGGCTGTGACATGCGTGCCATTGCAGCAGCCTAGCACAGAATTTTCTTCCCGCTCGTTACAAACACCAGAAACGCATTATGAAATCGAATGAGCTACCATTCATTTTTTTTTAATCATCCATTATCCACTGTTTAGAAAGATATGGCTCTCTGCATCAATTCAGGAGCAGAATGCCCATCTATAGCCGACTTCACTATGCGGAGATGATCCTGTTCATATCTCCATTTCTTCCTAAACGGCCCGAGCAGTGCCAGTCGTCGAAACGATCCGTGTCTTCGAACTCCATGATAATCTCCTTCACAGCGACATTTGTCACAGCATCTTTAAACGTTCCAATATCCTCCTTGTGGGTATAGGATCCTAAAACTGCAGTGGAGATTCCCCTGTCTGATAATAAAGCTTCACTAACAATGCCTTTTCTGGTAAAATAAACATGCCGCGATTGCTGGTGTATCTAAGTCCCTCTCTCATCACAACTCATGTTATACACGAGTCTCTTGCAGGGCCACTGACGTGTTGCTGTCCATCGCCATCTGCTGGCTAGTTTGTGCGTTCGTTTTTCGTTTCAGTAAAACCCCATGTCATTTCAGGAATGTGTGTCAAGTTTTACCTCTCTACCTACATTATTCCCTGAATTAGTGCATTTTCATACTTTAACGGACTTTTGGGCCCTCCTGTCTTTTTTCAAACTAATTTTTCGAGTACTATGTTAACATTTTGGAAGCTGTCAAAGTTTTCATTACATGCGCCGGCTGGAGTGGCCGTGCTGTTCTAGGCGCTACAGTCTGGCGCCGAGCGACCTCTATGGTCGCAGGTTCGAATCCTGCCTCGGGCATGGGTGTGTGTGATTCCTTAGGTTAGTTAGGTATAATTAGTTCTAAGTTCTAGGCGACTGATGACCTCAGAAGTTAAGTTGCATAGTGCTCAGAGCCATTTGAACCATTCAGTACATGCAAAAGATTTCAGTACGTGAAGAATATATACAAACCTAAGGACAACCACGTCGAAAAGTTCCAGAAGGCCGTAGAGAAAGTAGCGCAGCCAGAACACCTCGAGTACGGCCCGAGTGAAACTCGGTTTGGTGCCCTTCCCTTTTGCTTGCATGCGTTCCTCGTCCCAAGACCTGAAACAATGTACATTGAAATAAATTGCAGGAATACAAATGATGCTGGCGCCGTTTTACGATGTCACACTGCAGACGGATTGCTCCAAGTACGCTTCTACGGGACCTCTTCGGAAAGTAAGGTCCGATCGGCCGCAAAATGGAAACCACCGCGAAAATCAAAAATGTTTTATTTGCAACAGTTAATACACGTTACAGCTACTTCTCTACATAGTTGCAGCTCCGATTTAGATATCTGTTATAGAGTTGTACCAACTTACCAACACCTTTGTCATAGAACGAGGCCGTCAGTGATTCCTGCCAATTATCTATTCTCATCTACAGCTTGTTGTCTGTGCCAGAACGTTGTCTTCATAGCTAGCGGTTCATGTGAGCACAGATAAAGTTCAGGGACAGTCAGTAACGGACCGTGTTGTGGGTGATCACACAATTCCCACCAAAAACGCTGCAGGAGTGTCTTCACCGCCCCTTCAGAGTGCGTCAGAGAATTTTCATGCAGAAGGAAACATATGATGGCTGCGTTATGTGGTCTGTATGACATCAGGCGAAATTTCACACTAGGCTCTCATACTTGGCAGGAGACACTATTGTTCTAATTATCTTTACGTGCTCACTGTGCGATCAGAACTGAAAAGAGCGACATGAGGCAATTGAAGGGGGTATTGGAGACACTGCCAAACACATCGGTGCAAAGCTTCATCGGATTTTCGCTGTGGTTTCCTTTTCGCACCCCTTACTTTCCGAACAGCTCTCATACATTTTTATCGTACTCCAAAAGCCATCTAAAGGCTATGAGGGAAGGTTTTATGCGTGCCACCATAATTTTCCCCTTGTATGTTGCATTCACGAGTTTTGCAGCTGTCTGTAAGCCTCCGTATGAGCTCCAAGTTGTAGCCGTGGTCATTTCGTGAAATGCATTTGGGAGAAACTGGTATATTTCGTTCACTCTACTTGAAAGGTATGCTCTTGGAATTTGAACAGTAAGCCTCTCCGTGGCACACAAAGGCTCTCCCGCAGCGCGTGTCCTGGAGCTGGCTGAGCACCTTTGTGACGCCCGCGTGCCTGTTAAATCGGCCCCTGACCAAACAGCCGCTCTTCTTCCCATATTCTGTATTATTTCTGTTTTTCCTAAGTGCTAATGGTCCCAAACTGGCGATCAATTCTCAAGAAGCGCTAAACGAAGATTTTATAAACTACCAATTTCTTGCTGGTGTGATATTTCATTCAGATTCTTCCAATGGATCTCTATATGGCAAAGCATTCCAACAAATAGTTTTATGTGGTTTTTCTGCTTTGTGTCTCTCTGCACGCATACTCCCAAACTTTTGGAGTTGTGAGTGTGTTCATGATCGAACAATAACATTCATACCGCCTGTATATGTATAATATGTTGCCTTAGAACGCTACCACCTGGAGGTAACGTTTATATTCCATTACTTGGATTGAAAGTATAAGTAAATCTGTTACTTAGAGAACTCACTGGCACTCTCCCCCTCCCCTCCCCCCTTCAGATGGAGGGACAATCTGTCTCCGATATAGCTCGCTGTCCCTCTGCGAACGACCATACACTGACGTCCTACTGTTTATTCTGCGTCTCCCTGCGGCTACCTCAGTAAACAGTATATAGATCTGTAGGTTCGTGAGTCGAATAACTTCGGGCGACACACGTGAACTTTAATTGAAACACTTGTTTCATATGAGTTACGCAAACAATCATGTCATACCCTCTTGTTTAATTTCGGTTGGGCAAATAGATCATGTAACACTATGTGATTGCCTTATCATTTTAAATCATTCACTAATCGAGCAGTCGCTCGGCAACAGCTACAGTTAGCAAATAATGTTGCGAGAATGTAAAAGGTGAACGACCTGTGACGTAACTTGTTTATTGTCGAAGCGCCGTCAGAGATGCAGTGAGTTATTGACTTTGAAAACCGCGGCGCGAAAAACGGACAGAAGAAGAACACTTTTACACACTTTTTTTTATGTACGAGATATTCTTGATTAACAGTTACTAAGTTACTCATTTTTTCTCTTCTCTCTTGTAACTTGTATCGGACGCGCATTATTCTTAAAAATAATATTATTTTAGTGTAAAGTGAAAGTGCGATACTACATAGCAGTAGATTTATTGTGCGACGTGTATGTGAAAACGTCAAAGGAATTATTTTCATTATGAGAAGTGCCAGTCAAAACGGCTTCCACGTTATATCCTTCATTGCAGTCTAAGTTCATCTATTAATTGCCATAAATTCAGAGTTAAATGGAACTGTTGTATGGACTATTTATTTATTATAGAATCTATGTCTAACTCTTTCATGAATTTATTTAATTTTCTTTATGTTTCTGCGAAATAGAGAGTTCAGTCACGGAATCTTTCCTCAAAATAGGACGGAAGATGCACGCGGCGAAATATTTTCTCCGCGGCATATTCTACTGGTAAATGCATGATAAACTACGGTCCCTTAGGAAATTCATGTTGAGGTATCCAAAAATAATTATATTTCTCCTCTGCAATGCAACTTCTGACTGATCAGACGATCCAACAAACAGCCACACACGGTCGGCGTTCGCAAATATATTTCCACCGCTGATTTTAGCTTTATGTTACAGCACAAAAGTAAACATATTGTTATAATTAGCGACTACGAACGGGTACATTTATAACTGTATGTTCATGTTGTTGTTGATGTGGTCTTCAGTCCTGAGACACGTTTGATGCAGCTCTCCATGCTACTCTGTCCTGTGCAAGCTTCTTCATCTCCCAGTATCTAATGCAACCTACATCCTTCTGAATCTGCTTAGTGTATTCATCTCTTGGTCTCCCTCTACGTTTTGTGCCACAAACTTCTCTTCTCCCCAATCCTATTCTATACCTCATTAGTTACGTGATCAATCCACCTTATATTCAGCATTCTTCTGTAGCACCACATTGCGAAAGCTTCTATTCTCTTCTTGTCCAAACTAATTATCGTGCATGTTTCATTTCCATACATGGCTACACTCCATACAAATACTTTCAGAACGACTTCCTGATACATAAATCTATACTCGATGTTAACAAATTTCTCTTTTTAAGAAACGCTTTCCTTGCCATTGCCAGTCTACATTTTATATCCTCTCTACTTCGATCATCATCAGTTATTTTAGTTCATAAATAGCAAAACTCCTTTACTACTGTAAGTGTCTCATTTCCTAATCTAATTCCCGCAGCATCGCCTGATTTAATTTGACTACATTCTATTATACTCCTTTTGATTTTGTTGATGTTCATCTTATATCCTCCTCTCAAGACACTACCCATTCCGTTCAAGTGCTCTTCCAAGTCCTTTGCTGTCTCTGACAGAATTACGATGTCATCGGCGAACCCCAAAATTTTTATTTCTTCTCCATGGATTTTAATACCTACTCCAAATTTTTCTTTTGTTTCCTTTACTGCTTGTTCAATATACATATTGAATAACATCGGGGAGAGACTACAACCCTGTCTCACTCCCTTCCCAACCACTGCTTCACTTTCATGTCCCTCGACTCTTATAACTGCCATCTGGTTTCTGTACAAATTGTAAATAGCCTTTCGCTCCCTGTATTTTACCCCTGCCACCTTCAGAATTTGAAAGAGAGTATTCCAGTCAACATTGTCAAAAGCTTTCTCCAAGTCTACAAATGCTAGAAACGTAGGTAGGAAGTACAACCTCTGGTTTAGTCAGTTTATCCAGGTCCCATCTCCTTAAATTCCCACTTTCTTTCAATTTCTTCAGTTTTAATCTACACTTCATAACCAATATATTGTGTTCAGAGTCCACATCTGCCCACGGAAATGTGTTACAATTTAAAATCTGTTTCCTAAATCTCTGTCTTACCATTATATAATCTATCTGATACCTTTTAGTATCTCCAGGATTCATCCATGTATACAACCTTCTTTTATGATTCTTGAACCAAGTGTTCGCTATGATTAAGTTATGCTCTGTGCAAAATTCTAACAGATGGCTTCCTGTTTCATTTCTTAGCCCCAATCCATATTCACCTACTATGTTTCCTTCTCTCCCTTTTCCTATTGTCGAATTCCAGTCACCCATGACTATTAAATTTTCGTCTCCCTTCACTACCTCAATAATTTCTTTTATCTCATCATTCATTTCTTCAATTTCTTTCTCAATTAGGTCAATTAGATGTTTGAAAAGAAAAGCAGAAAATTCAGTATGCTCGTTAATGGCGGCAGAGCTGAGTATGAAAGGGAACTGAAGAATAACGGTCTACAAGAAGCTGGATGAAATGTTGGAAAAAATAATAAAAAGTACGAAGAAGTTGGTGAAATAGAGGTTCGTTTCAAAGCTATCTCCTACATATAAAAACTGACTAAATTTATCAGAAGATGGATATAGATAGAAAAATGTACAAAATGTAAGTAGCAACTTACAAATAGTAAAAAAAGCACATATTGTTAAGGAAGTAGAACAAGAACCGAAGATTTCCTTAGTGACAGGTGACTATCACGTAGCTTAGAACAACTTCCTTCTTTTTCGGTTGCAAATTTTGAAATTGTCTCGACAGTATCGGTACCTTTCGTTATCTCATTTTTTTATTGATTAACTGCTTAATTATTATACTTGACTCGTAGTGAACTCAAGATTACACACGATTAATTCGATTTAAAAAAAAAAAAAATGTTCTCTCACATAACGCCATCGAAACACACAAAGTTTATAAAATCTTAGCTCCAAAATAAAGTTGGGAACAGTTTCGAAAAAGTCTTAGCTGTGAAATTTGTGCAAGGATACTGTATTCAGGAATCACACGATAATTGTCAACAGATTTTTGTAAAATCGTGATAAGTTTTAATCAAATGACTAGCATCTGAAGCAGCAAACGTCCCATGGTTTTGCAACCTGAAACGATTTCTTGTAGGAAGCGTCGATGTACTCATAACACTGATCTTCTCAGAGCGCAGCATTCTGTACAGTATAGCTTGAAAATCCGAGCTGGAAAATCTCCAGATAGGTTCCTTCATCTCGTCTATTTGCCAGGCAAGGTCATTAGTGGACCCTTACTGGGCCCAAATTTCACTGGGCTGAAATTCAGTGGGCCCAATTTTCAGTTCACGAACTCGAAAGAGAGAAAATGTTTTACAACAAAAATGAAATTTGTTGAGGATGAATGACAAGTGGAGGCCACCAATAATCTGTGACTATATTAACAGTACCGGTTAAAACCTCCAAGAAACTATCGATCCCAAGTTTCTACTGATCATTTAACATGTTACTATCCCTACTGAGTGTGTATTTAAAAGTTTCCAGTTGTTCACCTCAGTCGAAAATTAAGACTTCACCCAGATCTTTAGGGAAATGATTAGTAACGAGTAAATGTCCAGCAAACGTGGAGTGGTACATATTATCATTCTTCTTTCCTAGTAAATGTTCTTTAATGTGAAGATTTTTACGCTTAGCACATCTGCAATGGGAATGTTTTTAAGGGATTTTATGCTCTGGCGGTCACACATACTACGTTACTTGACATAAGGCTTCTTTGCTCTGAAATTTGTCGTCGCCAATATGTGATTTTACGTGTAAGTAATTTCTTAACCAGTTGTTTGTACGTCCTTTATACTTTCATAATTCTTAACTATAATGTAAAAAATTTCTTCAATAGCTTCATGTATTTCTGATTAAGATAATTTTACAACTGTTGAAATCATGGTCATGGGTTGTTAATAAAACAATGACTGCCACTGGTTAGCTGATTTTGTCGAATCATACACTTACATTCACCGTTGCTGAAAAGCAGCTACGTTCAAATTTCTAACTTAAAATTGTTCGAATTACAGTTTATTTTAGTATTTGATTACCAGTTTTTGTCATTCAGCCATCCTCAGTTTCTGTTAAAAAGAAGACTCTAGTCGTAAGAATACGTACGAACGATGGCAAGTTCATGGGTAAGCCTTACAATATAAACCGGGAAGTGGTAGGGTCGACGAAGTAAACCCTTCTAGGTACCTGTCTGGAAATCAAATGACGTCTTACTGGCCAACTGCAAGGCTCTGTGTTGTATAAGTTTATTCTGTGTCCACCTTGTCTCACTTTTAGTGCTGTCTGAGTAAAAGTATTAGTGGATATTGACATGGAGTGTGTCTACCCGTCTCCTTTATGTTTGGTGGGGACACTGTTTGAAGCGTATGAATTTCTGTGAAGGAATGACAGCCCATTGCTCCCCGAGACTCAAAACCGGGGAAGGTAATGGTGTTGGAAGCTGGGCTCTGGAATGAAGACGACGCTCTAACTGACCCCAGAGATGGTCCACTGATTTCAGACAATGTTACTATGCATAAAATATTGCCTCGCAGTTGCTGTTTTATGACGCAGAACGCTGTCATGCTAATACAAAAACTCATCACTCCGCACTCCTCGTCTACCGTGCGCAGCACACAATACTGTAAACTGTGCTTTTCTCCTTCCGCAGTTAGTATTTTTAAGTGCAATAAAGAAATCATACTCTAACGGCGAAAACCACACTCATACCGTAACTCCAACGAGGAGATGGTACTTTGCCAACACACATGATGGCAGGTAACGTTCTCCAAGCATTCACCAAACCCTAACCTTTCCATGTGACTGTCATAGGATATAGCGTGATTCATCACTCCGAATCACTCGTTTTCAGGCATCCACTATCCAGTTGCATCGCGCTTTGCTCCACCTCAAGCGTCGCTTAGATTTGACTACAGAAATGTATGGCCTATGAGAAGCTGCTCGACCGTTGTATTCCATTCTTTTTATCTCCATGCTCACAGTGATTGTGCCATCTAGACTACTGGTAGCTCTTTAGAACTCAAGTGTGATTTCTTCCGCTGGTTCCATGCGATTTTTTACAGCCACCTTCCACTTTTCTCGATGGCCGCTGTCCGTCAGTACATGAGATTTGGCTGGTCTTGGTTAACCTATGGTTGTTTCTTCGCCTTTTCATTTCACATTCACATCACCATCTGTCGTCACGGAAAGCTTTAAATGATTTGAAAAGTTCCCGATAGATTTGTTTCTCACGGTCAGTCCACGTTCGAAGTCGCTGTGCTAACCTGGCCGATCTATTCTGCCCTTTCTGTTTCTCTGCTGACAACACAATACTCCCGCGCCCTCGTATATAATACCAGCGACTCCAACTCTTGTGACACCTAGTGGTTAATCCCACATTACGAGCGGGTACTTTTGATCAGTTATTATACATCTAAGAAGGCTTATTTAGTACAAGTAAAGAGCAAAAGCATTTTCCTGGAAACGTTTACCGTTCCAAAATGTTACATAAAGTCAATGAACAGGTTACGTACACTGCAACGCATTTTGAGGCAAATTAGTATGGGAAAGCGCAGTCTCCATCGCTTATCTGCGTGAAGGCAAATGTGTGATCTGTTATTATGGTGTTATAGCTACGACATCGGAGAGTGTTTATAATGTAAACGTATTAATTGCAGAAACTACAGTACAACTTCAAAGAGCCAAGGTCGCTATTGCACAGCGTTTATTTGATGATCGGTTTCAGCAAACTATGTTGCCATCACCTGACCTCTAAAGCAGAGATCAACATATTCAGACCCACTCGGATCAGATTTAAGGAGGTATAATACAATTTTACGTAAACATATACTATACCACATAGTTTAACATACTTTCTACAGTGTATTTCACTGAATCTTGATAAAATGCATATTGTACCGTGTCATGTAGTACAACGATACTTCCTGAACAAGAGAACAATAGTATATCAGCAAGTCAAGCATAAAATAACTATTACATAAAACAACGTAATACAGAATGAAGACTGAGATTCTCAAGTAGACATTATAGACGTTACAACAATCCACCAGGTGGCACTGTAGTGGTAGTTACAAACAAAATTACGTCGTCTCATATAAAGTATAAAGCCAAACTTACGATCCAAGAATGTTACACTGCAAACGTAGAATAAATAATTCAAATCAGAGAAAGTTACACTTCTATGATGATCATAATTTTAAATTAATTTATACTAAACTTAAAATCACCCTAAAAAACGAAACAGGAAGCACTGTACCTTCAATACATCGTTTAATACATAAATATTGAAGCCAGTCATACTGCATGTTCGTATCATTAAAAAAATACAATAAAAATATACATGTCACAATACGCAGGAAGCATAAAGCCTCGACAACCATACACTGTTGCTCGGTACCTCGGTGTAGTTAAGCATACATGAAGGAATTACAAAGGGAAAATCAAGTGTTCGACTCACAACAACCAGAAACACGTCATTACAAGTACAGCAACCATACAGTGTAATCACCTTTCTGGCCTCATACATGTCACAATATTTACGCTATCAGTATGTAGCTCGACGTTTAGGTACTAGCATGGTGCTCGAGGTCTCGCTGTGAAAGACATAGATAACAAGACCACAGGAATAAGTAGCGTAACCCTGAAACTTGCTATGTAATACAATAAAAATACACTTGTTATGTAATGTATTCCATTATTCTACTCGTAGAAACCATGAACAAGTGGTTACAGTCATAACAGATATATAGATAGCGTCACGTAGCTTGCTGTACACAGTTCGCACTATGTTAAGCTATCACTGAAAAGGTTTTTTTTATTTTTTACTTTTCATTTTTTCCGACTAGTTTGAAGCGGCTCACCACAACTTCCTCTCCGCAGCCAAGCTCTTCAGAGTAGCACGTCCTCAATTATTTGCTGGATATATTCAAATCTTTGCCTTCCTCTGCGGTTTTTACCCTCTATAGCGTCGTCTGGTACGATGAAAGTTACTCCATAATGTCCTAACAGATGTCCTATCATCCTGTCCCATCTTCTTTTCAGTGTTTTCCAAACGTTCCATTCTCCAGCGATTCTGTGGAGAACCTACCCATTCCTTACGTAGTTGCTCCATCTATTTTCAATATTTTTCTACAGCGCCATACGTCAAAGGTTTCGAGTCTCCTCTTTTCCAGTTTCTCTTTCCTACAGTTCTGTGCTTCAGATGAACATTCTCATAAATCTGTAGCTTAAATTAAGCCCTATGTTTGATACTAGTAGACTTAATTTGGCCGCAAGTGATATCTGCCTTTTGTAATCTGCCTTTAATTTCCTTGCTTCGCACACCATACATTATATTACTTCCAAGGTAACAAAAATTCTTCACCTCATCTGCTTCTTAGTCACCAACTTTAATGCTACGTCTTTCATTAATCTCAGTACTTTCGAGATTTTTCTATTTACCATCAAACCATAATCTGTGCTTGGCTGATTGTACATTCCATTCGGTATGTCCTATACTTCTTCCTCTCTTTCACTGAGGATAGCAGTGTCATCAGCTAATCTTATCATCGACGTCTTTTTACCCTGAAGTTTACTCTCACTCACGAAGCTTCCTTTTATTTCCGTCAACGTTTTTTCGATCTATAGATTCAACATCAGTGGTGAAAGGCTGCATCTCTTTCTTACACCATTTTTAATCCGAGATCGTAGTTTTTCGTCTTTCATTCTTAATGTTCTCTCTTCTTTTTTGTTCACAGTATGTATTACCTATATTTCCCTATGAGTTACAACACCTTCAAACATCTTCCACCACTTTAGATTTTCAAACGCTTTTTACAGGTTGACAAATCTATCGAACGTGTTTTGATTTTCCTCCAGTCTTGCCTCCATTATCAGCAACGTCAGAACTGTCTCTCTGGGGCCTTTACCTTTCCTAAAACCAAACTGATCGTCATCTTACAGATCCTTAGTTTTCTTTCCAATCCTTCTGTATATTATTCTTCAGAGCCACTTTTTTATGCTTGTATTCCTCAGTTGACTTACTGAAGATAGTTTTCAATCCTGCCTAGCATTGCTGTGATCAGGATGGTGTGGATGATATTTTTCCGAAAGTGAGATGTTATATCTCCAGGCTTATAGATTTTACCAACCAATTTGAACAGTTCTTTGGTTACCACTTGCCCCAATGATTTTTTCGGAGGGTTGTTATCTATCCCTTCTGCCTTCTTTGACCTTAAATCTTCCTCGACTTCCTCGATCTCTTCATCTTCTGCTTGTGACGTCGACTTCAACTATTGTTGTTAACGTCAGTTTGCTGACGATTCTGATCAAAAATCCTATCATTTAACTGATAACAGTAACTCACTCTCTCTGCCCCATGACGAATCTTATCTCCGTTGCACAACACCATTTAATGCTGTTGTTGATATGCCCTTTCATCTGTCTCACCAGAAAACTTCATTTTCTTTCCATTCCACTTCACTAACTCTAACTCTATGTAGGCTGAGCCTTTGCATTTCCCCTTTCCGATTTTCTAGCTTACCTGTTACATTCATACTTATGACGTGCCACACTATGGCTTGTAGAATTTTACTCTTTCATTGGTTACTCACTCTCTTTCTCGTTATCGTCTCCCCCTTAGTTACCCTTTCACGTAGATCCAAATGGAGGACTGACATACATTTCTTCAATTTCTTCGTCATCTGTAGAGCTAGTTGGCATATAAACTTGTACTACTGTAGTAGGTGTGGGCTTCGTATCTATCTTGGCCACAATTATGCGTTCACTATGCTGTTTGTAGTAGCTTACCCGCATTCCTATTTTCCTATTCATTATTAAACCTGCTCCTGCATTACCCCTATTTGATTTTGTGTTTATAACTCTGTAGTCACCTGACCAGAAGTCTTGTTCCTCCTGCCAGCGAACTTCACAAATTCCGACTATATCTAACTTTAATCTATCTATTTCCCTTTTTAAATTTTCTAACCTACCTGTCCGATTAAGGCATTCCACGCTCCGATCCGTAGAACGCCAGTTTTCTTTCTCCTGATAACGACGTCCTCCGGAGATCCGAATGGGGGACTATTTTACCTCCGGAATATTTTACCCAAGAGGACGCCATCATCGTTTAACCATACAGTAAAGCTTCATGTCCTCGGGAAAAATTACGGCCGTAGTTTCCCCTTGCTTTCAGCCGTTCACAGTACCAGCACAGCAAGGCCGTCTTGGTTATTGTTACAAGGCCAGATCAGTCAATCATTCAGACTGTTGCCCCTGCAACTACTGGAAAGGCTGCTGTCCCTCTTCAGGGACCACACGTTTGTCCGGCCTCTCAACAGATACCCCTCCGTTGTGGTTGCACCTACTGTAAGGAAATCTGTATCGCTGATGCCCGCAAGCCTCCCCACCAACGGCAAGGTCCATGGTTCATGGGGGGGGGGGGGGGGGGGGAGGTTCACTGTCATATTTAGACTAAATTAATAGTGATTGGAAACGATAGATCACAAAATTAAAACATCCTGATGACTTCCTCCCAAGACCAGACAGGACTGCTCCGTAAAGCACCTCTGTCCCCTTACCGAGTCAGTTAAAGAGAATTTGCAAACCATCCACGCTAGCGAAATGGCTCCTCAATTTAATAAGTGCTGAGGAGACATTTGTTGAGTGTGAAATATCAGACTAGCTCTCTCGCTGCACGCTTAGGTTTTTCATCCTTTATGATGGCCTCTTCCCTTCTCTGGCCTGACTAAAATGACGCCAGTTAGAAAACATTTTCCCTGTTTAAGAAGTTATCGGAATAGTTTCATGGAGTTGAAAATGTTCAAACAAACTCTTTGTGCTTACTTTTGCATCCTTGTCAGGGACCGTTCCCTTCTCTGTTCCATTCAAAAATTCTTTTTACAAACATCCGCGCAATCATCCAACGACAGTTCCTTATGGAATACAGCATAAAGGGAAAAATATTTTCTAGAACAAGTGAAATAAAACAAATGGTTCGGTTTATTATCTCTCCAGAGCTTTAGCACAGTCTTTCCAGGGTAAAAATGTAGCATGACGTCAATGATGGAAATAAATCAAGTTACATGAAACGAACAGATGCGCTCGTTACAGTATTCCAAAGTACTGCGCAATGCAAACGTTCACGTTTAAACTTTAATGTGTATGGTACATAAGTCTAGCCAGAATCATCAAATCACCATGAAGATTACTGAAACTGATGGCCTCTTCCTAATTTGCTTTAATTAATTAACAAAATCCATTACGTAAAAATTTCTGCAGAACTTGGAGATACTAACTTCGCTATATGAGAATGCAGGATTTGTCGGCGAATTTCGATGATAAAATATTCTTGGGTAGACAGCAGAGTAAATGCGTCGTTCTCAGGCAACGTTTCAGCACGTTTCTTACTTGCCATCTTCAATCGAAGCGTAGGACGCTCCATGCTGACGCTACCGAGGCTAATTCTTTTTATTTTGATTTCGTAGTGTGCGCCCGAGCAGGGAACACACGTTTTGTGTATCCTCGCTCACCAGCGCGGCTTGGTGTTGACAACAGCCTGTTAGGGCTTTTTAGGGACTCGGGTAGCAAAATCCACGTGGCGTGACCCCCTATCAAAGAAAGCAAAATTGTCAGCACTTTCTTTGTATTGAGGGCCACGACATAGAGGAGGACCCGAAAAAAGAAGATAGCTTCGATGAGACGCAGAGTGTGGCGTATGATCATCCAGGGGAGGTTTCCCGGGCTACGGCAGCATCCGACCTCCCACCACCGAAGAAGACGAGCGAGAGTGATGCGCGCGGCCGCCGGGTGGACGTGGAAATTTCCGCTAACTTTCGGCGCTTCACCCGCACACCCTCAGGACGGAGACGACGTGCAGAACCACCGGTCACTAAGTCAAACGAGGAAATTGCCTCCGCCTTCACCACGGTGACCCCTGACTCGGTGCGAAAGGCATGAGACCCCAATGCTTCAACTGCCAGAGCATGGATCATGTGGCAAAATATTGAAGGATGCCTGAACACTGCTCCAAGTGTGCCGAGGAGCACCAGTCGCGGGACTGCCCCAAGAAGAAGGAAGACCCGCCGAAGTGCTGCAACTGCAACGGGGACCACGTCACCTGCTGTCATCCAGTACCGCAGCCGCCTGCAGTCGAGGGAGGAGGCTTGCCGGCGCACGCGGCTGCAAGGTGGGTTGCCGCCCGCGTGTCGCTCCGCTGCCAACCACGGGAAACGTCTCGACTGAGTCAAACCTTCCGGAACCAGCGAAGGAAGACACAACCGAGTTGGCCGCGCTTCTGCGGTCGCTCAACCAGCTGATCACTCAGCTCCCGATGCACGTGGGAGAAGTGACGCCGGCCCTCCAGGCCACCGCCGGGAGAAGCCAGCCCTGAAATGGGTAACGACCATATTTATGGGTTAACCATTTGCACGTTCAACGCTGGGGGTCTCCACGCCCAGAAATTTCGCCAATTCATACGGGACGAGGCGGTCGACTTCTGCCTTGTGCAGGAGACCTTCCTCAAACCCGGAGTCGACGTGACAACAGCAAATGTTTGCTTCCATCGGGCTGACAGAGACACCCACGGGGGCGCACTGCCATCTACGTGGAGAAGTCAGTGAGCCACCACCGAGTCCAGCTGCCGGCGCTTAATGAGCTGGAGACCACAGGAGTGGCCGTCAACACCACCGTCGAAAAGATTCTTTTCGTGTCACTGTATCGGCAGCCTGACAGACCACTAGACGAAGCCGACTTCTACGCCCTTCTGTCGTTGGAGGGGCGATATTTCGTAGCCGAATGGAACACAGAATGGAACAGCGAATTGTCAACCGCAGGGTGAGACACCTCTCTCACGCCGTTCATCGTAAAGGCGCGATCACCCTGGGGCCGTTTGACCCCGCGAACTTCCCTCTATGGGGACAACCGAACGTGCTCGATATTGCCCTTCTCATGGGCATCGGGCGATTCGCGACCGCCGAGACTCGAAACGTCCTGTCTTCCGACCACGTACCGGTCGTCTTTGGCCTCGACGTGGTCGAAGATTCCCTTCCAGAGAGCCGTCCGAGGTATCGCAGGCTGGACACAGAGCTCTTTCGGACGAAAGTCCTCCAGCTTTACGAGGACGCGCCAAACCCCACGGAGGTGGGATCAGACCCCGCTCAAGCATTCTTCACCCGAAGAACACTCCGAGCTACGGAAGCCACTCCGAGACATCGCCAAGGGCCACGACACTTCTCGCGACAGCTACCGCGCCATATTTTGGACGCGATCACCGTTTCGTGAACGGCAGCTAACTCGCCAACCAGACACGAAGTGCCACTTAAACAGCGTGAGACGGGAAATTAAGTCAGCAGTCGAGAAACACAGGAGCATTGCATGGTGGTAAAGTCCTTCCTACGGCGGCGACAGAGAATGCCGCCCTTACAGGTCGGGAACAACTTCGCCAGTGACCCGAATGCGAAAGCCAGTGCTCTGGCTGACGCGTTCGCAGCGAACTTTACACCGGTGGCCGACGTCATCGACGAGGAGCACATACGACGGGTCCGAGGGCAACTACCAACCTTCAGCACTGCAAAGTAGGAAGGCGACGTTATCGCGACGATAATGGAGGAAGATGTTGCTGTACAGCTTCACTCGCTGAATGTCAAGAAGGCTGGAGGCAGCGATGGTGTCACAAAGCTCCTGCTGAAGAACATTCCTCCGGGTTGTCGATGTTTTCAATGGGATCCTCAGGTCGGGTGTCTACCCCTCTGAATGGAAACTTCCGGAGGTCTTTGGCCATTCTGAAATCCGGCAAGGACCCGCGCCAGGTATCCAGCTATCGATCCATCAGCCTGCTCCCGTCCCTCTCGTAGGTTTTCGAGTGGCTGTACGCGAGAAGAATGATGCAGCTCGTCACAGAGGAGGGCATAATCCCTCACGAACAGTTTGAGTTCCGAGAACAACATGCCACTTCCCACCAGGTCATGCGGGTGTAGAACCGGCGATGATATCACTGTAAACAAGAGAATACCTCGGGGCAGTGTTTCTCGACGTCTCCCGAGCGTTTGACTCGGTATGGCACGACGGTCTCGAGTTCAAACTACTTGAACACGGGATACCGACGTCCCACATGGCACTACTGCGGTCGTACCTGTCTGAACGAACCTTCCACGTGAGGGCCGACGACAATACGTCCACAGATCGGCAGATTCGTGTAGGGTTGCCGCAAGGGTAGATACTCGGCCCCTTGCTGTACTCCCTGTACACTGCCGACGCTCCGAAGGTGCCAGGAGTTGAACTGGCTCTGTCCGCGGATGATACACCCCTGTTCACTTGCAGCATGAACGCCCAAGTGCTGAGACACCGCCTCCAACGCGCGTACGAAGCCTTGGGCTCATGGGCAACAAAGTGACAGCTGAAATTCAACGACAGGAAGAGCCAGGCAGTTGTCTTCACCCAAAGACTCCTGTCGTCAGGGCTTACATCAGTCGAAATCCTGGGAGAACCTATCCCATGAAGCGGGACGGCGAAATACCTAGAGGTTACCCTAGATTGCAGGCTGACCTAGAAGCATCACATCCGTGATGTCAAAGGGAGAGCAATAGGACGCCTTCGCACACTCTAACCTCTGCTAAACCCACATTCGTCGTTGCCACCGCAACACGGCATCACGCTATATCTAACCTTGGTTCGCTCACTGTTAGAGTATGCGGCCGTGATCTGGGGGAAAGCCGCAGATGTTCACTTTGTGCCTCTGCAGCGGATACAGAAGCGCTCTCTGAAGACCGCCATGCGTCTTCCCAGGCGCTATTCGACGGGGACACCGCTATCCTGCCTCTCCGAGATAGGATCCGCACCACCGTCAGGAGGTTCCACGAGAAAGCGGGCCACTGCCGCAACCGGCTCGTACGAGGACCGGGCCAACAACCACACCACAGGCCAACCGAACGCTGACCTGACCTGCTGAGCGATTAAGTTTTACTACTCCAACAGGAGAGTGTTTTTAATTCGTCTACAAGTATACACCAGCAAAGACGAATCAAGGAGCCAAGTCATACATTCTCTCCCCTTTAGGAACTGCAAGAATGACTTATCTGTCTAAACTGCACCATCCCGGGCCAAGGACCCGGCTCGTCTTGTAGCGTCAGCGTCAGAGAACCCGACACTTCACCTCAAGATGGCAAGAAAGAAACTTGCCGAATCGTTACCGGAGAACGACGCAATTACTCGGCTGTCAACCTGAGAAGATTTTATCGTACTAACTAGGCATTTTCGATTTCTGCGAGGTCTTCAAGAGCAAAGCTACATATACAATCCCCCCTAGGTCTCTTGGGCAAAAGGAATTTGTAGTGCCGAATTCACGTCAGGCGTGAGGACACATGCAAAATCCATCAAGATATCAAGGGGAGGTCACAGTTCCCTGTAATCTTAGTGTACTGCATAATTGAGTTATGTCTGTTTTAATTCAAATGAGACACAATGTATCCTTGAGAGATAAAGAGATAGCTTACTTTTCCAGTCTATCAGCCAAGACGTCACTAGCGTCTTCATCGAGCCTGTCAAAGAGATCGTCTTCTGTCAGGTGCCCCTTCCACACCAGCTTCCGTATCCACCTGCAACAAACACTTTTACATTAATTGTTGCTCTTGCGTGAGCAGTTATTTGATATTTTTTTATGTAATTGTTACTTCATTTACAGTGACATCACTGTTTTATATTGGTTCATGGTATATATATATATATATATATATATATATATATATATATATATATATATATATATATATGTGTGTGTGTGTGTGTGTGTGTGTGTGTGTCTGTGTGTGTATTGAAAATTCCTATATTTCATGTTTACAACAGATATAATTTATATGGCACCACAATAAAAGCAAATAAGTGGACAACATACGTATGTAAGATACTACGAGAAATAATGAATAGACATTTCCGTTCAGACATTTGTAAGGCATCGGTTTTTTTTTTTTTTTTTTTTTTTTTTTTTTTTTTTTTTTTTGGACGCAGTGTCTATCAAACTACAAAAAGTGTTCTAAATGGCGTACTGCAGTGTTCGAAGAAGTCTGTAATCATGTTGTACGAACATACACACTGACTTTTTTTTATATACAAACTCGTATTCTCCATTTTGGGTGTGGTATAACTAATCTTCTCTCTCAGATAGAGCAACAACCCACAGGGTGTTTCACCAACCAGATATTAATATACGTCCAGCTAACGACTGAAGCTACCTAAAATGTTTTAAGCAGCATCTTTTGAAGTGTATGAACAGTAAATCAGCAGACCTCAGCCGAGTTCAGTGCCTTGGACAGAGTGCTGGGACTCAAACATTGATCACTGCCTCCCGATACAGCACTTCCGTACCTTTGATTATGTATGCCAATGAACTGGGATGCTGATTAGTCTTCAGAAAGCCTCTGTAGTTTGGCACACTGCCGAGTGGCAATAGACAGCCGTCAGTTACTGACCCTGCTCTAGACGGTTCCAGGGTGACAAAGAAATGCGAAGTCAAGGGAAAGCAAAATCAGTGCTGTGCAGTGGCGTTTAAACCCTTAGTGACTCCGTCTTCGCCGAAGAGCTGGTCATTATGGTTGCAACCAGTCTGTGTCTGCCACAGCATTAGAGTTTCAGCCGTAGCAATGTCGCCCCACTACTGCTGTTGCTGTGCTCTGGCCTACAGCTGCTGCCAGACTGCCCAGGCCCTGGCAGCCGACAGTGTGATGCTGCCTCTACAGGACCGCTTGCCGTCACATCTGCCACCAGAGTCTGCCAGCCACGCTCTGTTGCTCTCCAGCCTTTGGTTCAGCGTCAGACTCAGGTCTGAAAGTGCCACTGCCCTACCTCGGGATCGTAGTGGGGCCGCACTCTGCCTTGGCTGTAGTCGACTCAGCTCCCAGCGTGCTGGCTACACCAGTCTAGCGTGCCACCACCCAAGCAGACATGTTAATCACACACTTCATTTACCTTGTCTGCCACTACCAGTTCAGTATTATGAGCCAACATCAAACTGAGCCAGAGATGATGGCATACCTGAGTGGATGTTCAGCTTCAATGAATTAATGAAGAACAATTGATGTTCACCATTTGGTTCTCTACAGTAGCCCACAACGTCACATCCATCTCCCTAGCCATCGGAGAGATCCCAAGAGGAGGCTATCCTGACTCACAAGAAGACGGCTCCCAACACCACGTAGCGGTCATTCTCACCCACGGCCAGCCACAAAATGGTGGCAGAAGCAGGACGGTTTGGGGACGGAAACGTAAGTGCGCTTCGTTCTGAAGACAGATAACTGCAAATTGTTACTGAAGTGGGACAACAACACATTCGTATGTGAGTAGCATCTCAAACTTCAGATTATCACTAGTGGAATCCTTGTATCCTGGTATCTTCCTTGTGTTCTGTTTGTTTACTATATCAGGTACTGAATCAGTTGTAGTGCTTGGTATAGGCTCGACAGCTGAACCATAACACCTATGCTATGCACACACAGTAACTTACCAGGACACATAGCCCTGTGCACTAAGTCTCATGATGTAATTTGTTATGGTTTGCCATCGACCAGAGTGTTGCGCAAGCCATTACAAGCACTGCTCTGCCTTACACGTGGTAAACTGTGGATGCCAATACGACTTTTAGTAATACAGAACCAGAAAACGACATCAATACAGGTTTCGAATTACTGGAGAACATCTCAGGTTCTATGAGAAGTAATATGATCTTTTTCTAATGTGTGGTATGGGCACAGGATGGTAGCTGAAATGCGACTGTGACCCAGGATGTAAACCCATGGTAACGGAGCGCTCAGTTAAGTGGGACCACTAAATTACTTGTTTGCTTTCAGAATGAGAGGCAGCCTGAGTTTAGATATGAAGTACCCCAAAGAATACTATGATGACGTACTATGTGCGTTCTTGGTGTATTTTGAAGATGAAATAAGTGTCAGGAACGTGTAATAGTTCGTGTTCATTGAGTGAAAGAATACGACAATAGTAATGCTACCACTTGCTCCTTCCTTTTAAAGAGAGTTTTCATTATTTATTAGGTCATAGTGCTTATCTAACCTTATCTAACAGGATAGTATGCATATAAAGGGTGTATCATAATTAATGGCATAAACGCATACAGTTGAAAGAACACGATACTAGAAGCAAAAATGTCTGAGTAAACATAGGGTCGAAAATGCATACCTTAAGAGCTACGAGAAATTATTCATCTTCGATACTGTGAAGCATATCTCTTCCACTGAAAGCTCTTTGCTTACCATATTTTGATAAATGATAATGTGGATAAAAACAAGAAAAAAATGTCCAGTAAACATGTGCTCTAAAATGCGTACCTTAACAGCTATGAGCATGTGCTCATCTTCACTACTTGGAAACACAACTCTTCTAATGAACAATTGCTCACAACTTTTAAAGCATTTTAGAGCAAATGTTTACTGGATATTTTTTCTTGTTTTTGTCCATTCTACTACTTCCCAAAATGTGGAAAGCAAAGATCTTGCAGTAAAAGAGATTTGCTTCACAGTATCGAAGATAAAAAATAGCTCGTAGATCTTAAGGTATGCATTTTCGATCCTATCTTTACTGAGACTTTTTTGCTTCCAGTATCGTGTACTTTCAACTGTATGCGTTTACGTCATTAATTATAAACATTCTGTAGATTAACAGGAGCAGAAGTGTACAGCTCAGGGAGAACCTGGTCTATTTTTAGGTTAGCCAAAATAGAAGTTTTTAATATTGTTTGTGAAATGCAGGGTATGACCTAAAGCTTTGTACACTATTTTTATTCGAGTTGTTAGAGCTATATTATGTAACTAATATTAGACTGTGGGAGGTGTGAATGTTACAAATGGGTTAAAATACCTTCCTGATTCGTATTCCTTTCCCTTGAAATGAAATGACATAGCTGCTAACAGAACTGATAGTGAGAGTTGAAGTGAAGACAATGGAAATGAGAAGACAGCGTCTCAGTGGTTGTGAGATAGTGTAAATAGTGCAAAGGATCAAGTGTCACTGTGGGTGCAGCAGATGACACCAAAGTGTGTAAGTGAATCAGTGCTTATGTTGCAGACGGTTTTCAGTACAAATTCGGGGGCTGAATTATTCTTAGGAAGAAGGAGTTTTAACAGAGTAGAAGACAGATGTACTCAGCGTGGGCAGAGCTCTGGGACTAAAGCATTACCGGAAAATGCCCCAGCTGACACAGCAACTTAGCAGAAGCGGCCACTTCCATAGTGCCGTCTCCCAAGTTCCAACGATCTGGCACTTTGACCAGCTTTAAGAAGCTTCTGCAGTTTGACACAATACCGCGTCTCAATACACGCACATCAGTAGTCGACCGTGCTCCAGACATTCTCACAGTGACACAGAAACGCAGACCCTTACAAGAAAGTCATTGCTGTGCAGCTGCATACCAGCCCCTCCCAGACCAGCCTTTGTCATCTGCCAGCTGTGCAACATAGCTGTGCCCAATCTGTGACACTGTAGCCTTGGAGTCTTAGCCAAGAATATGTTGTCACCCCCACTACCGCTTCCAGGCTCCAAACCCCAGCCTGATTGCCCAAGCGCTGGTGGCCAACACTCTGCCACTTCATAATTTGCTGGCCGTGGTGGCCGAGCGGTTCTAGGCGCTACAGTCTGTAACCACGCTACCGCTACGGTCGCAGGCTCGAATCCCGCCTCGGGCATCGATGTGTGTGATGTCCTTAGGTTAGGTTAGGTTTAAGTAGTTCTAAGTTCTAGGGGACTGATGACCTCAGAAGTTAAGTCCCATAGTGCTCAGAGCCATTTGAACTTCATCATTTCTGCCGCCGGAGTCCGCCAGCCATCTGCCACTACTCTCCAGTCTTCGGTTGGGAGGTAGTGTCTGGGGAGCTCAGCACCCTACTACAAGTCAATACGTGTCGCTGCCCTGCCTCGTGCCCGTAGGGGGCCGCTTCCTGCCTTGGCTGTTGCTGTCGACTCGGCACCTACCGTGCCAGCTACACCAACTTAGCGTGCCACCACCCCAGTAGTGTGTGTTAAATGCACACTGTGTTCACCTCGCCTGCGGCTACAAGTTGCAATATTACGAGCTTATGCTAAACCAAGACAGAGACGAGGGCGTCCCTGTATGATTGTCCAACATGAATAAATTAATAAATAAACGCTTGTGCTGACCGTTTACTTTTCTACAGCAGTCAACAACGTCACACCCATCTCCCCAATCGCGAAAAAGCTCAAGACTTCCCAGGTGGAGGTCGACCCCGTCCTGACGTACAAGAAGACGGCCCCCACCACCATGTAGCGGTCATCCTCGCCCCATGTTCGCAGCTCGTGGTCTGGTGGCTAGTGTGAGCCTCTGGATCACAGGCTCCCGGGTTCGATTCCTGGCTGGTTGGGGATTTTATCTACCCGGGTACTGGGTGTTTGTGTTGTCCTCATCATTTCATCATCATCATCATCATTCTTGATAGTGTTTCGATTGGACCATGGAAAAAAGTTGGACTGTGTAAAAATTGGGACTTTGCACGAGCGCTGATGACCGCACAGTTGAGCTCCCCACGAATCAAACTTCATCACACCCCTACCCGCTACAAGTTGGTGACATAAGTGGGACCGTTTGGATAGCAAAAAGAATGTATGCTTCATTCGGATGACAAGAGCGCAAGTGATGACTCAGATGGGACTAAACATATGTTAGCTGCTCAGAAATTTTACTTTCGTTAGCGGGATCCTTCTGTACTGGTATCTTTTCATCCTTTGGGCCTGATAGCCTTGTGTTAGGTTTACTATGACAGATCGTGACTCAGTTGCAGTCTTTGGTGAAGGCCCGAGAGCCAAACCATTAACACCTGTGGGATGTACCAAATTTATCAGGACAAACATCTCTCGATGAAATTTGTTACGTATGCATAGAAAAGTGCGTTATGCAAGCCAGTGCTGGGGGTGCACCTGGCTTGGGTTTGGGAAACCGTGAGGGCTGATCCGCGGCAGCTACTTTTCATCTTTTCTTCCCCCATCATTTGCTGGCACTCTACTTGATGTCATGAATTACCCTTACCTTCCAGTGAATCTTGAAAACACATTGGAGAATGTATAGCGGAGAGTGGCTGGGTATGAGACGACACATCAACACGGACAGTAGTCGGCCCGTCGGCTTTGTAGGCCATTGGTTCTGTTTGTGTGAAGACTGATTAGTTGCGAGTGTACTGTTAGTGATCGCAGTGAGGGTTTCACCAAGCCCTTCAGTGTGCTCCAGTTGAATTGTCTTCCCTTATATCCGTACTGTCCACTTTTTGATGCTGGCGTTTTGTATTGAGCTGGAATGATGGAATAACGACTTTTTGATGTAGCAACGCCTGGTATCTCTAGCGCTGTGATATGTCTGCTTCTGTGACTCTCGCTTTATAGATCTCCAAAAATTTTTCACCTTTGGTAATTTTGCTAATCACAAATGGTCCGTTTGAATTTGATCCATTTAATGGTTAGTTTTTGTTTTCACACGCGTAACGATGGCTGCTTGCCATTATAAGTGCTACTTGAGGTGTTGGTATCTCAAATCTGGAGGGTTTCAAATCAGTGAGTCGTCAGGACATTTCTCGTTACCCTAGTGTGTCCACTAAGTGGACCAGACTTATCAGGATATTTATAACAGTGTGGAAGTCTGTCACACTGGTCCAGACTTCAGATACTGGAACAGATCTACTGTGACGTCAGAATCCGAAATGGGTGACCTGGAATACAAGGTTCCCATAGAACATGGCGTCCATGACATACTGAGATAGGCTCTAAGTTGTCAGAATCTGAGTTCTGAAATACTGACACTATGACGTCAGAGACAAAGGATGTTTGTACTTGTCGAGGCCTGTCTGCTGGCCTACTTGACATATTCCCCCCCCCCCCCCCCCCCAAGTTTGAATGTCTCCACATGCATCTTTATTCAAACAACATTGTGACGAACAAACCTTTAAAGCATGCCCCTCCTCCCACAGCATCCTTGACTTATTCCCCTGAGCTAAAGTCCAAATTGTACACTGTTCACTAGGAACAGTTGCATCTTTATTTAAACAAATAACTTGCCAGGGGAAGTTCCCATTTCCATGATCACGAAGTTACCACACACCAATTTGGTCAAGAAATCCGATTATCCATGGCACCCCCTACTAAGAGCCCACTGACCGTGGAGTCACACCATCGTACACAGGTTACAGCTCGTTCAAAGACATGCATATTACCGATTCGATAAGTCACGCAGACTGGAGTGGAGAAGTTCTGATTCCCGACACTAACATGTTATTGTGGCAGCACCTCAGCCACGACGTGCATGACTGGAGTTATATAATGGGAAACATAAAAAAATGCAGGGTCCAAACTTGTACTTTAACCCGAATGACAGGGAATCAAAATTAAATATCAATTTATGCCAATTTAAAGTGATGAGAAGTCTGCTGGCTGTCCAAATATGAAGCACTCTTCCTAACTTTCAAACTGAATAGCCCACCGATACAACCTGTATGGCTGTCAGACACACGTCACTGTCGAATGTAGTTTGGGGGGAGGGGAGGGGGGAATAAACGGGAGTGTACCTTCTTCTGAACATGGCTACCCTTCCCCTCCCCCCTCCCCCCCCCCCCCCCGCCAAACCGCCCCAATCCCACCTATCACACTGCACCGACTGTCGGTCGAATCGCGGATGGCATTTCCCGTCACATCCACGACTACTCACTGTGCAATACTGTGCACGTCCTGCTAGGCCAGATCATGTGCCGTACCAGAGACATTCTTCCAGTCTGACAGACCATGTGTAAGCCACCACCACTAATGCTCAGAGTGCACAGCATGACGTCACAGGCCCCTGAATTCACCGCTACGTAGAGGCTGCTTTTGCTTGCAGTAGATATGTATGTGAACCGGCCAGCACAAGATCTACTGTGCGCTAAGACAGTGTGTCCACACCACAGTCCACATGCTTTCTGAGGTACTCCTAATATCTACATCAACGTGATTACCCTTTCACAATTAAGTGCCTGACAGAGAGTTCAATGAACCACCTTCAAGCTGTCTCTCTACAGTTCCAGTCACGAACGGCGCGGGAAAAACGAGCACTAAAATTTTTCTGTGCGAGCTCTGATTTCATCGCGATGATCATAATTCTCTATTTAGCTGGGTGCCAACAGAATGTTTTCGCAATCGGAGGAGAAAATGGTGATTGAAATTTCATGAGAAGATCCCGACGCAACGAAAAGCACCTTTGTTTTAATATTTTACACTGCAATTCACATATCGTTTCTGTGGCACAATCACCCTATTTCGTGATAATACAAAACGAGCCGCCCTTCTTTGAACTTTTTCAATGTCATCCGTCAGTCCCACCTGATACGGATCCCACACCGCACAGGAATACTCCAGAATAGGGTGGACAATTGTAGCGTAAGCAGTCTCTTTAGTAGATCTGTTGCATCTTCTAAGTGTTCTGTCAACGAATCACAGTTTTTGGTTTGCTCTACCCACAACATTATCTATGTGATCGTTATAATTTAGGCTATTTGTAATTGTAATCCCTAAGTATTTAGTTGAATTTACAGCCTTCAGATTTGTGTGACTTATTGCGTAATCGAAATTTAGCTGATTTTTTTCAGTACTCATGTGAATAATTTCACAGTTTTCTTTACTCAGGGTCGACTGCCACTTTTCGCAACATACAGATATCTCATCTAAATCATTTTGCAACTCATTTTGGCCATCTGATAACTTAACAAGATGGTAAATGACAGTATCATGTGTAAATAATCTAAGAGGGCTACTCAGATTGTCTTCTATGTCGTTAATATAGATCAGGAACAAGAGAGGGACTATAGCAGCCGGCCGCGGTGGTCTAGCGGTTCTAGGCGCTCAGTCCGGAACCGCGCGACTGCTACGGTCGCAGGTTCGAATCCTGCCTCAGGCATGGATGTGTGTGATGTCCTTAGGTTAGTTAGGCTTAAGTAGTTCTAAGTTCTAGGGGACTGATGACCGCATATGTTAAGTCCCATAGTGCTCAGAGCCATTTGAACCATTTGACTATAGCACTTCATTGGGGAACGCCGGATATTACTTCTGTTTTATTCGATGACTTTTCGTCTATTACTAAGAACTGTGACCTTTCTGACAGAATATCACGAATCCAGTCGCACAACTGAGGCGATATTCCAGAGGCACACAGTTTGGTTAGGAGACGCTTGTGAGGAACGGTGTCGAAAGCCTTCTGAAAATTTAAAAATATGGAGTCAATTTCACATTCCTCTAAGATAGCACTCATTACTTCATGAGTATAAAGGGCTATTTGTGGTCCGCAAGAACGAAATTTTCTGAATCCGTGCTGACTATATGTCAGTAAATCGTTTAATTCGAGGTGCTTCATAACTTTCGAATACAGTATATGTTTCAAAACCCTACTGTAAATCGACGTTAGTTATATAGGGCTGTAATTCAGCGGATTACTCCTATTTCCACTTTTGGGTATTAGTGTGATTTGAGCCACTTTTCAAGTCTTTAAGTGCGGAACAGTCTGTGAGCGAGCGGTTGTATATAATTGCTAGATATGGAGTTATTGCATCTGCATACTCTGAAAGGAACCTGACTGGTATACCATCTGGACCGGAAGCCTTGCCTTTATTAGGTGATTTAAGCTGTTTTGCTACACCGAGGATATCTACTATGTTTCTCATCTTCGCACTTGTTCTTGATTGGAATTCGGCAATATTTACTTCGTCTTCTTTGGTGAAGTGTTTCGGGAAATCGTGTTTAATGACTCTGCTTTGGTGGCACTGTTATCAGTGACTTCACCGTTGTTATCGCGCAGTGAAGTATTGGTTGCGTCCTGCCACTGGCGCGTTTTATATATGACAAGAATCTCTTGGGTTTTCTGCCAAATTCCGAGACAGATTTTCGTTATAGAAATTATTAAAAGCATCTCGCATTGAAGCACGCGCTATATTTCGAACTTCTGCAAAACTTTGCCAATCTTCGGGATTTTGCGTTCTTTTAAATTTGGCGTGCTTTTTTCGTTGCTTCTGCAACAGCGATCTGACCCGTTTTGTGTACCATGGCAGACCAGTACAATCACTTATTAATTTATGTGGTATATATGTCTCAACTGCCGTCGATACTATATCTTTGAAATCATTTCACATCTTTTGTACGCTTACATGATAAGATTGAAAGGAGTGGAGACTGTCTCTTAAAATGCGTTAAGAGCATTTTTATCAGATTTTTTAAATAGATATAATTTGCGGTTTTTTATGGTTGTGGGTGTTACGGTATTCAGCCTAGCAGAAATTGCCTTGTGGTCGCTAATCCCTGTGTTCGTCACGATACTCCCTATTTGTCCAGGATTACTTGTTGCTAAGAGGTCAAGTATGCTTTCGCAACCATTTACGCTTCGAGAAGACTCATTAACTAATTGTTCAAAATAATTTTCTGAGAAAGCGTTCTGTTCAATTTCGGATGGAGTTATATGCCTGCCGCCGTCTTTAAACGTATAATTTTTGGTTGTTTGGTTGGTTGGTTTGTGGTATTAAAGGGACCAAACTGCTACGGTCATCGGTCCCTTGTTCCAAAACTTAAAAACACCAACACAGAGTAAAAAAACGGATAATGGAGACAACAGACGACACAGGAGAAGAGAAACTCAGACAAAGAACAGACAAAACAAATTAAAATCACACAGAGTGGTTGGCGGACCATAGAGAAAAAAAGGAAAAGCCAACCACTGAGAAACAGATTAAAAACTCAGTCTAAAACCGTAGGCCAAAGGCCAGAATTAACATAAAAGAACATAACAAACACTAAAATTAAATGATAAAAACCCCCTGCCCGAATAAAACGCAAAACTAATCCAGCCATGGAAGAGTCATCAGTTACAAGGGCAGGGAGCGTATCAGGCACCGCAAACGTCTGCCTGAGCACAGTTAAAAGGGTACACTCCAACAGAATGTGGACCACCGTCAAGGCCTCCCCACAACGACAAAGAGTCGGGTCCTCACGACATAGTAAATAACTGTGTGTCACCCGGGTGTGGCCAATGCAGAGCCGACAAAGGACGACTGAGTCCCTGCGGTTGGCTCGCATGGATGACCGCCACACAGTCGTCGTCTCCTTTATAACACGAAGTTCATTGCGTATGGTCAGAGCGCGCCATTCAGCGTCCCAAACCGCAAATACCTTGCGGCGGATGACTGCTCGCAAATCAGGCTCCGAGAGGCCAATCTCCAGAGATGGTTTACTTGTGGCCTCTTTCGCCAGGCGGTCAACATTTTCATTGCCAGTTATCCCAACGTGGCCAGGGGTCCACACAAAGGCCACAGAGCGGCCGCAACGGGAAAGAGTATGCAGGGACTCCTGGATAGGAGTAGCCGCAGTGGAAGGACACCAGCCTCCACAAGTATGCTGTCCATAGGGCTGGTCCGGAAGGCACCAGTGGCAAGTCGTATCCCGCTGTGTAGTATTGGGTCCAACACCCGCAACGCAGATGGGGATGCTGAGCCATAAGCCAGACTCCCATAATCCAGACAGGACTGGGTTAATGCTTGGTAAAGCCAGAAGAGGGTAGATCGGTCGGCGCCCCAGCTGGTGTGGCTCAAGCACCGCAGAGCATTTAGATGCCGCCAACACATCTGTTTAAGCTGCCGAACACGAGGTAGCCAAGTCAACCAGGCATCAAAAACAACTCCCAAAAACCTATGTGTCTCCACTACAGCAAGAAGTTCGCCGGCAAGACAAAGGGTGGACTGTTCGTCGCCGGCAGAAATGCATAACGTAGGTTTTGGCAGCCGAAAACTGGAAGCCATGCGCTACAGCCCAAGACTGCGCCTTGCGGAGAGCGCCCTGCAGCTGACGTTCAGCAGTGGCAATGCCAATAGAGCTATAGTAAAGGCAGAAGTCGTCAGCATACAAGGACACTGAGACAGATGTTCCCACCGCCACAGCGAGCCCGTTAATTGCTATTAAAAACAGGCAGACACTTAAAACAGATCCCTGTGGCACCCCGTTCTCCAAACTCGGGAGGAGAGGCCGCGACTTGCACACAGAAGGTACGATGCGACAGAAAATTTCGGATGAAAATCGGCGGTGGACCCCGAAGACCCCAACCATGAAGCGTAGATAGGGTGTGATGACGCCATGTCGTATCATATGGCTTCCGCATGTCGAAAAAAACAGCGACGAGGTGCTGACGGCGGGCAAAGGCTGTACGGATGGCTGACTCCAGGCTTACTAGATTGTCTGCGGCCTTTACGGAACCCACCCTAAGCTGGAGCCAGAAGGCCCCACGACTCGAGTACCCAACTCAACCGTCGGCTCACCATCCGTTCTAGCAACTTGCAAATCACGATGGTGAGGCTAATGGAGTGGTAGCTGTCCAGCAACAAAGAGTTCTTGCCAGGTTTCAAACCGGGGATAACAATGCTTTCCCGCCATTGCGACAGAAACTCACCCTCGACCCAAATACGATTGTAAAGGTCGAGGAGGCGCCTCTGGCAGTCCACTGAAAGGTGTTTCAGCATCTGACAGTGTATGCGATCTGGCCCAGGAGCTGTATCAGGGCAAGCGGCTAGGGCACTGTGAAATTCCCACTCACTGAATGGAACATTGTAGGATTCAGGATAGTGGGTGCGAAATGAAAGTCTTCGACGTTCCATCCGTTCTTTAATGGAGCGGAAGGCCAGTGGGTAATTGGCAGAAGCGGAACTCAGAGCAAAATGCTCTTCCAAGCGGTTGGCAATTACGTCGGAGTCAGTACAAACTGCTCCATTCAGTGAGAGCGCAGGGACGCTGACAGGGGTCCGATAGCCATAGAGGCGTCCAATCTTGGCCCAGACCTGCGGTGGAGTGACATGGAGGCCAATGGTGGACACATACCACTCCCAGAACTCCTGCTTGCGTTGGCGGATAAGGCGGCGGGCTCGCGCACGCAGCAATTTGAAGGCGATAAGGTGTTCTATGGAGGGATGTCGCTTGTGACGCTGGAGCGCCCGCTGGCGATCTTTAATCGCTTCAGCGATCTCAGGCGACCACCAAGGCACAGTCCGCCACCGAGGGGACCCAGAAGAACAGGGAATGGCAGATTCTGCGGTAGTAACGATACCGGTGGTGACCGAGTGAACCACCGCATCAATGTCATCATTAGACAGAGGCTCAATAGCGGCACTGCAGGAGAACAAGTCCCAGTCAGCCTTATTCATAGCCCACCTGCAAGGGCGCCCAGAAGACTGACGCCTTGGCAGTGACAGAAAGATTGGAAAGTTGTCACTACTACACAGGTCATCATGCACTCTCCACTGGACAGATGGTAAGAGGCTAGGGCTGCAGATCGAAAGGTCGATGGCGGAGTACGTGCCATGCGCCACACTGAAGTGTGTGAAGGCACCATCATTCAAAATCGAAAGATCGAACTGTACCAATAAATGCTCAATGGTGGTGCCTCGACCTGTCGCCACTGACCCACCCCTCAGAGGGTTATGGGCGTTGAAGTCGCCCAGTAACAAGAAAGGTGGCGGCAATTGGGCTATCAGCGCAACCAGGACATGCTGTGCGACATCACCATCTGGTGCAAGGTAAAGACTGCAGACGGTAACAGCCTGTGGCGTCCACACCCGAACAGCGACAGCCTCTAAAGGTGTTTGTAGAGGGACAGACTCGCGGTGAAGAGAGTGAAGGACATAGATGCAGACGCCAGCAGATACCCTTTCATAAGCTGCCTGGTTCTTATAATAACCCCGATAGCCACAGACGGCGGGGGTTCGCATTGCTGAAAACAAAGTTTCCTGAAGAGCATTGCAGAAGAAAGGGTGAAGGCTGATAAGTCGTCCGACCTCAGCTAGATGGTGGAAGAAACCGCTGCAGTTCCACTGGAGGATGATATTGCCCATGTCTGAGAAAGGCGTGACGGGACTGAGAAGGCAAATTACGCCGCTGGGTCACCTGCTGCCTCTGATTGAGCACCTGTGCTAGTGCTATCCATGGTGTCTGAGGGACCGGCGAGATTGAGGTCCTCAGTGGGCGCCAGAATCTCCATCTCATCCTCAGACGCAGAGCTGGAAGGTTGCAGTGAGGTGAGTGCCACCACGAGTTCCTTGGGCTTAGAGTTCTTCTTCTTGGATTTCTCACGCTGCTCCTTGGGTTTCACTGGCTGGGAGGGCTTCACCGATTCAGTCTCCGGGATAGAGGAGGATTGCGAAGCCCTACGACCAGCTGATCGTGGGCACTTACGCCACTGTAGGTCGTCACCCTTCCCGCTGGAGGAAACCTGGGAAGGGAGGGACCCAAGGGACCCCTTGCAAGCGTGTGAAGCCGAAGAAATTGGACACTTCTCCGGCTGAGAAGTGGGGACGGGTTTTGGAAGAATCTGAAGTCTGGGGAGCAAGGTGAATGGTGCTCCCCGCAGTTGACACAGATGGGAGGCGGGGCACATGGAGTATTGGGATGTGATGGGAGTCCGCAATCTCGACATGTGAGGCTGGAAGTACAGCGGAAAGACATATGGCCGAACTTCCAGCACTTAAAGCACTGCATCAGGGGAGGGATATAGGGCTTGACGTCACATTGGTAGACCATAACCTTGACCTTCTCCAGCAATGTATCACCCTCGAAGGCCAAGATGAAGCAATCTGATTTTCCTTCGGACCCCGATGAAGGCGCCGGACGAAATGTACACCTCGGCACTCTAAATTCGCACGCAGCTCGTCGTCAGACTGCAAAAGGAGGTCTTTATGGTAAATAACTCCCTGAACCATATTTAATAACTTATGGGGTGTGATCGTAACGGCAACATCCCCGAACTTGTCACAAGCAAGTAACCGTCGTGACTGGACAGAGGATGCCGTTTGTATCAGGACTGACACAGCCCTCCACCTCCCCAAACGTGTCCTCTAAATGCTCGACGAAGAGCTGAGGCTTTGTGGAGAGAAAAGACTCCCCAGCAGCTCTCGTACAAACTAAGAATTGGGGCGAATAACTGCTACTGCCATCATGAGGCTTACGTTCCACCCACAGCGTGATCAGGGAGGGGAACGTTTTCGGTTCGTACTTCTGAGCATTACATTGAGCCCCAGAACGCTTAGAGACTGCTGGCAGCTGGCCACCAGCAAGAGACGATGCACCACACTTCATTGCAGGTCATCCGCCCTGATGCCACCTACTCCGACCAAGGGCCCTCCCCATGGGCGCCACCCAGCCTCATCAAGAGCCACCTGGCAGGATGTCCGTTGCCGGGAGTCCCGATACCCCAGGGGGGTAGGCATCTACTCCTTGGCATACGTGGGGAGTTAATTGGTGCAGGCATCAGTAGAGCGATCCCTGTATTGTCAGGAGCCTACAACCAACAGGATACATGGCGGCCCCACCACAATTGACTGTCTACCGTGTTGGATGTTAGGAAACATGTGGTCGATGGTCGCCATCAGTACAGAAAGAGGAACTGCACAGCGCAAGGTGGAAAGTGGATGCAGGAACGTATCCATGCCCAAGAAATGGAGAGCGGGCAGCACTGCAATGCAACGGCGAATAAGATGGCGAAAGGTCTGATCGCAAGATGGATACAATGAACCAAGTAAGGCGCCCTTCCCGAATCGGCTCGCTCTTCGGAAGGATTTTGAGATATGGAGGTCAAACCCGACAGGCCGAAATGTTTGAGACTCCCTTTAGTCGTCTCTTATGACAGGCAGGAATACCGTGGGCCTATTTTTACCCCCCAGGGGGGAAACGTATAATTTTTCCAGCATATCGAGGGTAGATTCGTCACCACCGAATATAGTTGTATGAGTGGGCTACCTATTTGAAAGATGACACCTGGAAAGGGAGGTTAGCGCTTCTTTAGGTGGAAATTTCATTGATTTCGATATGTTACTCGTTCATTTCATGATAAAACTGATGTGAAAATTCAATGGTTTGTTGGATGTATGTCGTCTGTCAACATTTTGGAAAAAGCTGCATTAGTATTTCTGGTTTCGCATTCTGACATGATGCAGGTGCAGCAGTATGTCCTGGTCAGCCACCCCTAGAGCGCTGTTTGTTGCAGGGTGAACGCTTGTATCAGGCGAAGACATTCAAGTGCATTTCTCACTGTATGAAGTGACGCCTGCTGATCGATTCCTGTAGGTGAAGACATCCAAGCCCATAACCATGCATCATGTGGTGTCGCTGAGACTCGTTGCACCCAGTCAGCGTGCACAGTGCTGACTGTACGACAGTGGCATCAGCAGTGGGCAGATACCTTGTAGGCTACTCCAGGAAAGAAAAGTCAGAACCTCTCAATCACTTTCCTCCAACACAACAGAACGCAGTTCTGTTCTAAAATTAGACTATGTTTAAGTGTAAAATATTGTTAGTGTCTGTTAGGCAGTGAGTGAGAGAGCACTGCGAGTTCCTGCTGCTAATAAGGTGAGTACATAATTTGTTTATTACATATCTTTACGAGTTTCAAACAGGAACGAGTTCAGAAACAGCTCCAGGCAGTGTTGGCTTCTGTCACACAGCTTGAGGCTGCTGCGAAAGTGCATCACCGTGGGGGGCCAGATGCGGGGATGCTAGGTACGTTGATCACAACCCAGGTGCCCCCCGATCGATACACTGCTGTGGGCGCTACAGATACTGCCTGCAATAAGGTTGACCCCTCACCTGTGGTCAAGTGGGAGATCATTCCAAAGTCTGGCAGGCAGCAACAGACTTTTCCTGGAGCTGATCGTAGGGTCATGTGTTATCTGTGGTTGCCCAATTCTCTGAGCCAGATGCAGTCGTCCACCCTGTTCCAGAGGAAGCTTCTTGGCCCACAAGGTCTGGGCATTCACAGAGGGTGGGTTTTCTAGTAGTTGGGAGCTCCAATGTTAGGCACGTAATGGGGCCCCTGTGGAATATGGCTGCCAAGGAGGGGAAGGAAGCCAGTGTGCACTTTGTGTGTATAGTGGGGGGAGTCATTGTGGGTGTGGGAAGGGGCCTTCCAGATGCCACGAAGAGTACAGAGTGCAGCCAACTGCAGGGTGGACGACTGTGTCCGTTTCAGAGACTTCGTCAGCCACATATAACGCTCGAAACCCGTTCGTCAAACGAACTGAGGATGCCCTATGATCAGCCCACAAAAAGGCTTGTCTGCCGTTCCAGACTTTGGAATGATCTTCCACTCGACCCTGGGTGACGGGTCAACCTCAGTGCAGGCATCATTTGGGATGGCCACAGCAATGGACTGATCAGGGGATACATGAATCGTGCTCGACGTATCTCGCATCCCTGCGTCTGATCCCCCACAGTGATGCCCCTTGGCAGCAGCCTCAAGCTGTGTGGCCCTTTGAATCGAAAGAGATTCTCTCTGGTTTCAGGGGTTAGCGGAAATGGTAAAGACTACCAGTCTTGCTTCCGAGATTAAGGCAGAAATCACCATCTGCAGCATCATCGACAGAACAGACTGTGGTCCTTTGGTGCAGAGCCGAGTGGAAGGTCTGTATTAGAGGCTCAGGCGTTTCTGTGACCGTGCAGGCTGCAGATTCCTTGACTTGCGCCATCAGGTGGTGGGTTTCCGGGTTCCGCTTAATCAGTCAGAAGTCCACTGGACACAAGAAGCGGCTACACGGGTAGTGGGGGCTGTGTAGGAGGGACTGGGTGGTTTTTTAGGTTAGAGGGCCTCAGGAAACCACAGAAAGGGCGTCTGTCTAAAAGGGGGCAGGTAAAACTCAGTAAGGTGGTTGTAGAAACGATCGGTATTGTAGTTGTAAATTGTCGTAGCTGTGTCGGGAAAGAACAAGAGCTCCAAGCCCTAATAGAAAGCACTGAAGCTCAAATAGTTATATGTACAGAAAGCTTGCTAAAGAAGGAAATAAGAACAGCTGAAATTGTTTGAAACGATCTAACAATGTTCAGAACGGATTGATTAAATACAGCTGGTGGTGGAGTATTTATTGCTGTCAGAAGTAGTTTGCCTTTTAGTGAAACTGAAGTAGATAGTTCCTGCGAAATAGTATGGGTAGAGGTTATACTTGACAATCGCACTAAACTATTAATTGGATCGTTTTACCGACCCTCCGACTCAGAAAATATAGTTGCTGAACAGTTCGAAGAACACTTGAGTTCTCAGTGGCGTTGCTGAAGCATCTCCACAATACTTGCATGTTGTTATAATCTATCAATAAGGATAGAATAGGGCAGGAACGTTAGTGTATTTGTAAGGTGTCAGGCAAATCCAACACCTTCCATGAAAACCCTGACATGATAAGCAAATCCAGTAGTATGTCACATAGCTCCGAATAAATCGTGACATTAAATTAACCGAAGTAATACGAGTAACGAGTGAGCAAATGGAATACCACAGACTAACACAAGAATGCCTAAATGCATGTCGTACCTTCCCACTGTGAGACCGACGCAGTTCCGAGGGGAGAAACGAGAACAGAAGCCGAGAGCAGAACCGTGTTAAGCTAGAAGGCCCTACGATAAGGGACGGACTGGACACCCACGTCGGCAGCCTACCTCTAAGACTACCACCCACACGTTTTAGCGTGAGACTTTTTCGCGTCCCTGTTATGTCAAGGACCACCCCTCAGCCCATGTTAAAAACTAGAGCCCTCCAGAAAAACAGTATAGATCTTACGATAACACTAAAAGGCTCACTACCACCCGCAAGTTTTAGCGTGAGACTTTTTCGTGTCTCAGGTACGTCAAGGACCACCCCTCAGCCCATGTTAAAAGATAGAGCCCTCCAGAAGAACAGTATAGATCTTACGATAACGCTAAAAGGACCACACCAGCTGCAGGTTTTAGGGTGAGACTTTTTAGCGTCTCTGTTACATTGCAAACTTTAAAAACATTGCCCCACCACGAAAAGTATAACGTTTCTCATTGGATTGACAGAATCTTTGTAGGCGGAGCTTAAGGTTAACATTGAGACACTGATTGGTCAGATGAAAACACAGCCAGATAGTTTTTTTTTAAACCAACTTCGGTAAATTGTAGTAAGGAGAAGTTAGGAGAGAGTTAGTTCCGAGACAGCGAGCTGGATGGCTGCTGCGCCGGCCGCCGCCCCCCTGACGAACACCGACAACGTAATGAACGCACGCTATGCCGCATAATAGCGCATAAAGCTACACTCAGAACTGCAGAAGTCTCATCTTTTAACCCCTTTTTTGCGTAATACTAGTGTCGATCGTTAATTAAAACACATGGTGTTCACATTTGCCACTTGAAGAACAGATCTGAAAAGCGATGATTTTTCTTTTATATAGTTATTGAGAAGCCACATCAGCCACTGTAATTTACGACAAGTTAAATAAGTAATTAAAGATAATTGAGGGTCACTGTAGACCATTTTGATAGTTTTGTCTTTTGTGATACTTAAATTAAACCTAGATTATAGATGTGATATGGCATAGGTCATCCTTCGATCGTTTGTAGAACTTGGAAACCCATTCAGGGAATATTCGTTCACATTTTTGTTGAACGCAGTTGGTTTTTACCATCCTGTATTAAAACATTTCCTTTTATCAATAGTGAAATTTATACATGATGTTTTGTGAGTAGAATAAAATTTCCAATGGTAAACTTAACTGCTTTTTCGACGTTATTTTACCAGCTAACTAAAAATAGGAAAGCCTTGAACCCTTTCCACTATATTTAGTTAGTATTAAGATTCTTTTACAGGGAGTGCAGTGGAGCTGACGCTGAGATCATTTAGTATTTGGTTATATCATCGCTAGTCTCACTGAACTCTTCTGAATTCTACATGTCATGTGTGTTCTGGCGTCTCCTTACCAGCAACAGGTCCCAGGTTCAAACTAGTCAATTCCCTAAAAAAAACACGCTCAGAGCGTCGTTGCGCGAAAGTGGTAGCGAGACACGATATACACTCCTGGAAATTGAAATAAGAACACCGTGAATTCATTGTCCCAGGAAGGGGAAACTTTATTGACACATTCCTGGGGTCAGATACATCACATGATCACACTGACAGAACCAAAGGCACATAGACACAGGCAACAGAGCATGCACAATGTCGGCACTAGTACAGTGTATATCCACCTTTCGCAGCAATGCAGGCTGCTATTCTCCCATGGAGACGATCGTAGAGATGCTGGATGTAGTCCTGTGGAACGGCTTGCCATGCCATTTCCACCTGGCGCCTCAGTTGGACCAGCGTTCGTGCTGGACGTGCAGACCGCGTGAGACGACGCTTTATCCAGTCCCAAACATGCTCAATGGGGGACAGATCCAGAGATCTTGCTGGCCAGAGTAGTTGACTTACACCTTCTAGAGCACGTTGGGTGGCACGAGATACATGCGGACGTGCATTGTCCTGTTGGAACAGCAAGTTCCCTTGCCGGTCTAGGAATGGTAGAACGATGGGTTCGATGACGGTTTGGATGTACCGTGCACTATTCAGTGTCCCCTCGACGATCACCAGAGGTGTGCGGCCAGTGTAGGAGATCGCTCCCCACACCATGATGCCGGGTGTTGGCCCTGTGTGCCTCGGTCGTATGCAGGCCTGATTGTGGCGCTCACCTGCACGGCGCCAAACACGCATACGATCATCATTGGCACCAAGGCAGAAGCGACTCTCATCGCTGAAGACGACACGTCTCCATTCGTCCCTCCATTCACGCCTGTCGCGACACCACTGGAGGCGGGCTGCACGATGTTGGGGCGTGAGCGGAAGACGGCCTAACGGTGTGCGGGACCGTAGCCCAGCTTCATGGAGACGGTTGCGAATGGTCCTCGCCGATACCCCAGGAGCAACAGTGTCCCTAATTTGCTGGGAAGTGGCGGTGCGGTCCACTATGGCACTGCGTAGGATCCTACGGTCTTGGTGTGCATCCGTGCGTCGCTGCGGTCCGGCCCCAGGTCGACGGACACGTGCACCTTCCGCCGACCACTGGCGACAACATCGATGTACTGTGGAGACCTCACGCCCCACGTGTTGAGCAATTCGGCGGTACGTCCACCAGGCCTCTTGCAGGCCCACTAACCGCCCTCGCTCAAAGTCCGTCAACTGCACATACGGTTCACGTCCACGCTGTCACGGCATGCTACCAGTGTTAAAGACTGCGATGGAGCTCCGTATGCCACAGCAAACTGGCTGACACTGACGGCGGTGGTGCACAAATGCTGCGCAGCTAGCACCATTCGACGGCCAACACCGCGGTTCCTGGTGTGTCCGCTGTGCCGTGCATGTGATCATTGCTTGTACAGCCCTCTCGCAGTGTCCGGAGCAAGTATGGTGGGTCTGACACACCGGTGTCAATGTGTTCTTTTTTCCATTTCCAGGAGTGTAGAACAATCAGACACCACCATGAATGTTTAGATATTTACACAAATACCGAGTGTGAAGATCGCTACGTCATCCACGACAACAGCCGCAATGCACAACATCATAGTCAAAACCACTTAGTCAAGGGTGTGTGATAGTTTGAAATGAGGGAGTGAGGAACGCCTGCTGGCTATGTCACCTCCTGTAGTGGGCGAGACACAGTCAAATGTCATTTACTTCCGCTTCATCCAACGAACGAAGCATGTAAGGTAATCACATTCCAAAGCTGTGGCTACCATTGGGCGAAAGCTGTAGATGAAATCCTTGACAGAAATAGTCGTGTGCAGTAAAGCAGCATTTAACACTCGAACTGCTGTAACACTGAGAACAAGAACAGAACAGAAAACCATACGACCACAATATCCCTCTCACACACAATAACTATCAAGCGAGTGGCTTGAGAAATGTACGCTTATAACTGAGGGAACCTCACCAAACTATGTTTCTAATTCTATGAAGGACATTCAGCATATGAAGCAGATTTCTTATGGCATTCTCTTCTGAGTTCGAACGTTTTGATGACGATTTAACGCCATCAAACGGTGGTTGGGTACATACCTTAAAGTAAAAGCAACGGAGCAGTACCGCATTGATCTGCAGGACAACAAAACACCAGTCATCCCTCCTATATAGTAGTTTGATACATCTTTTCACAATAGGATATTCCCTGAAAGCAGAACATGGTCTCATCAAGACAGACCCACTGTGCTGACACTCAAGGCAGCCGGTAAGTCCAGGTAACAGCGCTCGGCTGCGGCTCAGGTGAGATGAAATGGCTCTGTCCACCAATAGGCATCCGGCGAGTGTTAGCGCGGAGCGGCAGTGCGGTGGGGTGCAGTCAGGAGCACGGTCGTGGGATGAGAACCTCCCCCTTCCCCCTCCAGTGTTTGTATGAATAAAAACAAAGCTGTTGCTACTACACAGCATGCAGTTTGGACTTTAACTTACGATGCTGTATGTTATGGTTATGGCGTGATGGTGGTGCCATTGGTTACATGTTTGGGCACCTCTTGTTCGCATTGACGGCACTTTGAACAGTGGACGTTACATTTCATATGTGTTACCACCCGTGGCTCTACCCTTCATTCGATCCCTGCGAAACCCTACATTTCAGGAGGATAATGCACGACCGCATGTTACAGGTCCTGTACGGGTCTTTCTGGATAGAAAAAATGTTCGACTGCTGCCCTGGCCAGCACTTTCTCCAGATCTCTCACCAATTGAAAACGTCTGCTCAATGATGGCCGAGCAACTGGCTCGTCACAATACGCCAGTCACTACTCTTGATGAACCGTGGTATCGTGTTGAAGCTGCATGGGCAGCTGTACCTGTACACACCATCCAAGCTCTGTTTGACTCAATGCCCAGGCGTATCAAGGCCGTTATTACGGCCAGAGGTGATTGTTCTGGCTACTGATTTCTCAGGATCCATGCACCCAAACTGCGTGAAAATGTAATCACATGTCAGTTCTAGTATAATATATTCGTCCAATGAATACCCGTTTATCATATGCATTTCTTCTTGGTGTAGCAATTTTAACGTGCAGTAGTGTATGTGCTGGCCAAACATAAACATTTGTTTAAGCAGGGGAATTACTTAAATTAGGACAGACAGGATGGAATTACACTGTGACCTTACTATTGTAACTATCCCTACAGGTCTCTGCAAGGAAGTTGCTTCCGTCTCTCCTGCCGTCTTGGATTCTGACGGCATATAGAGCTATGCCAGTATTCCAACTCTGGCGTAGTGTACCAAAATGCTATAGTGGTACAAATACTCTGCCAGGCTGAGCTGGGTTGTAGTGTCGTGGAGCTGCGCCAGATGCCCCTGTCGCCATGTCTGATTACTGTCTTGGGTTCCACATCTCTGGTTCAGACTTCATAGAGCCAGGTCCTGTATTTCAAGTCATCCAGCATGCCAGTCTTGGATTTCCTTTCAATTTATGCTTAGGACAAGAACAACCTTACTCTCATACGAAATATACTAGCGCAAATGGAATTTTTTTTAATTTCCCGCCGATACTTGAATTTCCCCCCAAACTTTGAATTCTTTCCATTTTATACATATAGTTATTAGCCTTTCTGAGAGGGGTGAGTGGTGGGAGGATGGAGAAATCCCATAACTCATCGATAACGTCATTGGTGATGTCTTCAATTTTGTCAATGATGAAACACTCTGTCCCAGTTCTCTCCTTGTTATACTACTGTTAACTTCTCCGAGGAGTTACTCATCTGAGATGAAGGAATCTGCACACCACCAGTGGGAACATTGCCAATTTTGGCACGACTGCTCAATTGTTATTGTTATCCAGCACTTTATTGGTGAACCATCTGCTACACTGTAGTCTGCCGTTCGACACCTACAACGCGAGTTAGCCAACGCTGACGATGTAATCCACACACCGTTGGCCATTGTAGTTGACTATGACAGTAGCAGTTATCTTTAGTTTCCACAGTAGGACTATGACAGTGTTCTGTGAATAATTCTGTACATAAAATACTTTATGGTCCCCGTACTGAGATTCCGTGCTTAGCCTATCAATTGGGTGACTGGCACTGCATTTGCCAGTACGAGGTCCAACAGCATCACCTCCTCACGCTACACTGAGTCGAGAGAAGCGCACTAGAACGTAGTGTAATTTGTTTGTTAGCTAGTCACATGTTCCACAGATAATTTGAGCGATTCATCCATCGAAATTATGATAAAATCTCCAACAATACGTCAATATCGGTGTTAATACGTTCGTATTTTTTTATCCTGTAGTACTGAACGACAAAGAATGTACAATAGTGTGAATTATATGAAGTGACATGCTCTGTGCATCTTTCACGTCTCAACCACGGCCCACTCGGCTAAGAACAATCATACTCGTGCTACACAATGCACACTAAGAACTGTTTCAATGCATTGTTTTGAAAAAGCAAGCGTGGAGAATGGGATGTCGCTCACTTACCAGAGGAAGATTTTCGAGATGGTGTTTGCCGTCGCCGTTGGGTTGGGGTTTGACTTATAAATCTTAGCGTCCATCCTTGTTGCCTTCTTTTGTTATGGTGCTATTGTGTTCTGAACGTCATCTGCGTCCGACCTGAAATCATTTGTCTGATTGAGATATTGTACATGCCTGATGGATTATATCAGAGTACAAAGATACTGCTATGGTCACAGCGTTGCAACGGAGGATGAAGGGGTGATATGGAGAACAAATGGTTAAAAAAAGGCCTCATTGCTGTATAAATGACACGTCGTTACCCACGGGATGTTCTTCATTACACACTATTGGTGACTAAGTGCTAGGGAAGTCAGAATCAAGAAATTCATTATCAACAGGCTTTTACCACACACACAGAATTTCTGGTTGTTTTATTTTACTCTTTACTCATCAAGAAGGTTGTGGCTATAATCGTAACAAACTGGATGTGAAGATAATTTTGTTCTACGAGAAAACTTAATACACCACAGACACCATGGCCAATGTAATAACAAGAGGGGTTTAAAGACACATTATATTTTGAATCGTCATATCGCCGATCTTCTGCTGCATGTTCTCTCTGAAAACCATGAGAACAGCAGGGAGTAAATCGAGATTGGTTCCCACGGAAGTAGTGCAGAAGACAAGATTGTAGTTGAGGTACTACATCGGAGGCTTGGGTAACAAGTTGATCGGCAGCGTAGATGAGGCGTTTGTATACGCAATCAGGAAATTTGGACTTCACATGTGCCTCTTCAACTATGGATCCCAGAACTACCTGGGCAAATTGTATAACGCCAATGAAACTCTTAAAAAGGAAAGAAAGGATTTCCAAGTTCAAGAAAGAGAAAGTGGATCGGAAATGCTTAACAGCTAACACTGATCTCCTTATTCCGGTGTCTTGTGCTCTCAATTGAGATAAACTGTACAGCAAAAAATGTATTAAATTTAAAGCGAGATTATCTACACCAGGTCTTATTGTTACCCCAGTTACACCTGTCTAAAATCGCCAAGTAATTTTGGTTATAATTGAAGACTATCAGTGGAAGGAAAACAGGTATCCATACACTTGCGAGAGATGCAGGAGTCGAAACAAAAAACAGAATAATAAAACCCGAAAGGTAGAATTCTATCTTCAACTCCTTTGCAAACGAACACTTTCGTGAATCAACAGCCGTATCCTTGTAAGATGGGTGACATCGTAATCGGTACAAAAGGCGTAGTAAATCTACTTAAATTTCCAAAATTTTAGTAATGACATAGGGCCTTATGCTGTTCCTGTCCTGCACAGAGTTAGCAAGGGAGCTATAATACTCTTGACCCTCTTGACCATAACTTACCGTAATCTCCATGAGCAGAGAGTTTTTCTCCACGATTGGGGAATAATGCAGGTCACACGCATATACGAGAGGCGTTCAATAAGTAATGCGATACATTTTTTCGGCGAATTTAGTTTGTAAAAATGCGGAATTTGTTGTGGGAGATCGTGGAATATTTCCGCTTCACCCCCTATAGTTTAATGAACCTCCGTATGGTGGCAGCACTATACGTAGCCTTCGAAATGGCATGTGTAATGGTAAAAAAATTTGTGGTAAGGACTGTGGGACCAAACTGCTGAGGTCATCGGTCCCTAGGCTTACATACTACTTAATCTAACTTGAACTAACTTACGCTAAGGACAACATACACATGCACACTTGCCCTAATGAGGACTCGAGTCTCCGACGGGGGGAGCCGCGGGAACCGTGGCAAGGCGCCTAGACCGCACGGCTATCCCGCGCTGCTCTGTGATGGAGGTACGTTCCAAGCAGAGAGCTGTCACTCAGTTTGTTTTGACAGAAAACCAGATATTCATAGGCGCTTGCACAATGTCTGCGGAGACCTGGCCGTGAAGAAAGGCACGGCGAGTGGTTGGGCGAGGCTTCTGTCACCTTCGCAACACGGCCGCGTAGAAACGTCCGATCTCCTGCGTCCGGACAGTCGCACACAGTTGTGACTCCTACAGTGTTGGAACGTGCGGACACTCTCATTCGAGGTGATCGACAGATGACAATCAAGCACCTCGCTGCTCAACTGGATATCCCTACTGGTAGTACTGACACATTTGTCCACAAACTCAATGGCTAGCGATCGCTGGGTTCCTAGCGGCCTAACAGAAGACCATAACGAGCAACGAAGGAAACTCTGTGCAGAATTGCTTGCACGTTATGAGCCTGAGCGTGACAATTTTTAGTCGAACATCGTCACAGGCTATGAAACTTAGTTTTATCTCATCGAGCCGGAAACAAAACGTCAATCCTTGGAGTGGTGCCACATCACATCTCCTCCGAAGGAAAAATTCAAATCTGCAACTGCAGCCGGTAAAGTCATGGCGACGGTCTTCTGGAACGGTCAAGGGGGTACTCCGATGTCTTTCCTCATAGTGTAACAATGAGCTCTGAAACGTATTGTGCTACCTCAAGAAACTGAAGAAACGACTTCAGCATGTTCGCCGCCACAAAAATGTAAACGAACTTCTGCTTCTCCGTGACAACGAAAGACCTCACACAAGTCTACGCACCCGGCAGTAGCTCACGAAACTTACATGGGAGCTTAATTTTTGTGCAATAATTTTAGTAGCTGTGTGTTCGGTTACGAAGTCTCGTAACCGGTTGGCCCTGACTAGTATTAGTACGCAATCTGGCTGCATAAAATAACAATAAAGAATGAAAGGAAATTTCCGTTAACACAATTGATTAATTAAGTCCCCTGCAACTATAAAAGCTACGAAACAACAAAGCACAAGTGCAACTGTTCTGTGTGTGGTAGTGTGATTCAACGTACATGTACCTTGCACGGTTCTTCCTCAATACGACAAGATATTTTAAACACCATTTACAATGAACTAATTGAAAAACCAGAAATACTATAATTGCACATAGCAACCAGAATTACAAGTCTAATACATGAACACGAGCCAGATGATTTGTTGACTGAACCTATGACCAAGAGGAGTTGTCATTAAGGAAACGTGAAATTAAAAAAAAAAATTATCTCCATATATATTGTCGAAAAATACACTGTGATCGTTGCAACATCTTCCATCTATACATTACACCAACCGAACAGCATCTACTCTCTCTCAACAGAACAACAACTGCACACGACATCCTCTGAACTAGTACTGCTCTCGACATCCTCTCCACAAGCACTGACCACGGCAACCTCTGAACTACTACTGCACCAGTGGAGGCGGCGGAATAATAATCTTTGGCGCAATCTCTGGCGCTGTGACTCAGTGTGGCCACCTTTCAAACTTCATTTTACAGTTCTTCCTCATGCACAATACAGCCCGGATATCGCACCTTCCGACTTACATCTGTTTGACCTAATGAAGGATGCACTCCGCACTATGGATGATGTGGAGATTATTGAAGCAACAAGAAGTTGGCTCCCCCGTCGACCAGTGAAATGGTACGATGCGGGCATACAGGACCTCCCAGTAAGGTAGCGTAAGGCCGTCGCACTGAACGGAGATTATGTTGCAAAACAGGTTTTTGTCGCCAAAATAATGGGAAATAACACGTTGTATTGGATGCTGAATAAAACGAAACTGCTTTCAGAAAAAACCTGTTGCATTACTCATTGAACGGCCATTCTACAACAAATGAAATAGAACACAACCAACGAACTACTTCCCTATGTCACACGTTGTACTCACATGTATTTCAAGCAGGTTCCTAGGACTTACCAAGATTGGGTTCGAAACATCAAGGACTAGAAAACTCAGCTCTTGCTCAGGACACATGATATTCTCATTGTAATGAATAGACTTTCGAAAAGCTTCTGCTTTAGTACTGCATAGACCTATTCTAAACAATAGGTGACGATTACAGTCTTGCCGTCTTCAATCTCGACAAAGGATTATCAAACAGGCCAACATATACACTCCTGGAAATGGAAAAAAGAACACATTGACACCGGTGTGTCAGACCCACCATACTTGCTCCAGACACTTCGAGAGGGCTGTACAAGCAATGATCACACGCACGGCACAGCGGACACACCAGGAACCGCGGTGTTGGCCGTCGAATGGCGCTAGCTGCGCAGCATTTGTGCACCGCCGCCGTCAGTGTCAGCCAGTTTGCCGTGGCATACGGAGCTCCATCGCAGTCTTTAACACTGGTAGCATGCCGCGACAGCGTGGACGTGAACCGTATGTGCAGTTGACGGACTTTGAGCGAGGGCGTATAGTGGGCATGCGAGAGGCCGGGTGGACGTACCGCCGAATTGCTCAACACGTGGGGCGTGAGATCTCCACAGTACATCGATGTTGTCGCCAGTGGTCGGCGGAAGGTGCACGTGCCCGTCGACCTGGGACCGGACCGCAGCGACGCACGGATCCACGCCAAGACCGTAGGATCCTACGCAGTGCCGTAGGGGACCGCACCGCCACTTCCCAGCAAATTAGGGACACTGTTGCTCCTGGGGTATCAGCGAGGACCATTCGCAACCGTCTCCATGAAGATGGGCTACGGTCCCGCAGACCGTTAGGCCGTCTTCCGCTCACGCTCCAACATCGTGCAGCCCGTCACTAGTGGTGTCGCGACAGGCGTGAATGGAGGGACGAATGGAGACGTGTCGTCTTCAGCGATGAGAGTCGCTTCTGCCTTGGTGCCAATGATGGTCGTATGTGTGTTTGGCGCCGTGCAGGTGAGCGCCACAATCAGGACTGCATACGACCAAGGCACACAGGGCCAACACCCGGCATCATGGTGTGAGGAGCGATCTCCTACACTGGCCGTACACCTCTGGTGATCGTCGAGGGGAGACTGAATAGTGCACGGTACATCCAAACCGTCATCGAACCCATCGTTCTACCATTCCTAGACCGGCAAGGGAACTTGCTGTTCCAACTGGACAATGCACGTCCGCATGTATCCCGTGCCACCCAACGTGCTCTAGAAGGTGTAGGTCAACTACCCTGGCCAGCAAGATCTCCGGATCTGTCCCCCCTTGAGCATGTTTGGGGCTGGATGAAGCGTCGTCTCACGCGGTCTGCACGTCCAGCACGAACGCTGGTCCAACTGAGGCGCCAGGTGAAAATGGCATGGCAAGCCGTTCCACAGGACTACATCCAGCATCTCTACGATCGTCTCCATGGGAGAATAGCAACCTGCATTGCTGCGAAAGGTGGATATACACTGTACTAGTGCCGACATTGTGCATGCTCTGTTGCCTGTGTCTATGTGCCTGTGGTTCTGTCAGTGTGATCGTGTGATGTATCTGACCCCAAGAATGTGTCAATAAAGTTTCCCCTTCCTGGGACAATAAATTCACGGTGTTCTTATTTCAATTTCCAGGAGTATAGATAAAGTTGTACATTTAACGTGTTGTAAAAGAGTGGCATCTTATGACTTTAGGATTAATGAGTCACAAATACATTCACATCACGGAAACATTTGGACGTAACATTATGTAAAGAGTAAATGGAATTGGCAATTACACACATTTGTAGGTGAAGAAAATTCATTAGTAGTAGTTGAACAAAGCTGCTGTTTTTTTCTTACGAAGCACTTGTACGGCTCGTTCCGGAATATTGTTCATGTTTATGGGAACCGGAAGAAGTCGGAATCACAGGAAATATCGAGCATATTGAAAAGAGAGCGTTACAAATGAACACGGGCTGGAGTGGCGAGATAATATAATGGAAATGTTGAAAATTGCTACTCAAAGAAAGAGAATGTACATATTGGAGAACGTACTTCAGGTGCCTTTCACGGCAAGAAATTACGAATATTCTTCCACCCTTTAGGTATGGTACAGACAACCTAGATAAATAAAAGCTTGCACAGAGGCATGTAAGCACATATTCTTCGCACGCTCCATCGGGAAGCAGAACGAATCATATTCCGAATAATAAAACTATCCCCTGCCATATAGTTCGCATTAATTCGCAGAGTATAAATGTAGATGGAAAGTCGGGTATAGACAGTAGAGTTTGTCATAAATTTATGTTCGCTCTTGTGGACCATTCGTAACAGCTGTAACTTTGCAGGTATAATAGATCCACTCTAATTATCCACTAACACAACAACAAAAGAAATTCAATTTTTTCCTGTGTATTTCTAAAAAAAGTTTTTATTTAAATTATTTCATGTAACTTTCATGTTATGTATAAATGTGCGATTGTGTACTGCTGTATTTGGAGCAACAGAAATTTGTAGAGAGAAGGCAAAGAGAATGATAATTTAGAACTTTATGTATAGTCTCACCCTGATCAGCGTCGGTGGTTATGTATCTTTGAATAGGGAAAGTACTGATGTCATGGAGGGCGCTTACATCAGAACGTTTGATAAGAGACAAAGACACAGTCTCAAGCAGAAAGCAGACGGTATAAGACGTGGTGAGCATGATCACTCTGCGGCATCAGAACTTTGAGTGTATAATGGTCTGACTGCAGCAAATTTTGCATCAAGTAAGTCATATTTGCTCACTACAAGACTGAACAGTACTCTCTGCTAATTATTTTGTATATAAAGTCAACATGTGATAACTTGAGGATGAGTGCAGTGGTTGGAAGTACACTGGCGTATCTTCTCGTAAGGATGTGGTAAAGTACAATGTGAAGCAACAAGAATAATATAGCAGATATCCAGGGTAAGCACAAAGTTTAGCTCCGACTTTAATTTTTTTTTTTTTTTTTTTACAGAATAAGCGTTTGACGTAATAGGTTACATTTGGCGTCGTTACATAGATTAGTGTTACTAGATTTTTAAGACCACTTACGTTAGTAAACCTCGACGTGTGCTCCCTTGGTAGCTCGGAGAATGTCAAGGTGGTATTCCAGTTCCCGCCATGTGTTTCGTAACATGTGTTTTCTCACAGTACCTACAGCAGCTTCTATCCTAGCTTTCAGTTCGTCGACGTCAGCGACTGGTGTAACGAAGCCTACGTCCTCGATACAGCCCCAGAAAAAAAAGTCAAGAGGCGTAATATCTGGAGAGGGGAGTAATGTCCGGATCGGTAGATTGGAAGGAACGGTCCAACACCCTGGCGACCCTACTCTCCAAACGTTACGCCCATTGACATTATGCCCAGGAACTTAAATGACGTGACTGTGACAAGCAGGGCACTAATAATGCTGTATCCGAACACTACGGACCTAGCGATTGGCGCAGTAGTTTTCACACTGGACTCGCATGCGAGAGGACGGCGGTTCAAACCCGCGCCCGGCCACCTTGATTTAGGTTTTCCGTGGTTCCCCTAAATCGTGTCAGCCAAATGCTGGGATGGATCCTTTGAAAGGGCACGGCCAACTTCTTTCCCATCCCTCCCTAATCCGATGGAACTGATGACCTCAGTGTTTGGTTCCCTCCCCCAAATCAGGCAGCCATCCAACCGCACACTACGGGTTGATTTTTCCTGCTCATCCGCATTAGCTTAAATCTTTCTACATTTAGTACTGGCTACCATTCCTACACCAACCAGAAATTTTGCCCGCGTATTACTCAACGTCGATACCTTCCCGTACACCACAGCATCATCAGCAAAACAATCGGTATTTGCGCCTCCATTATCGAGAAACCTTGAAGACTGCTGAAAGCGAGCAAGACACCAGGTCCTGGAGGAAATCTGCTTAGCTCACATTGATCGAGAATCTCTTGTGTAGCGAATAGATCCATGGGAATGGAAAAGAGCGCAGATCCCTGGGGTTTAAGAAAAGATCAGAGATCTAGTACACAGCATTACTGACCTATATCGCTGACATCTGTCTGTGTCAAAGAATCCTATGGCATATCCAAAGCTCAAATATTCTGATGTTCTTTGAGAAAAAATAGTTTCTCTCAAAGAATCAGCATAGATCCAGGAAAAACCACTCGTGTGGAACACAGCTTGCTTTACTCACACACAGCGCCATGAAAACAGTAGACACAGGCGAACTAGTGAATCTGACCACGTAGATTTCCAAAGGCGTTCAATATTGCGTCACATCGTTGGCGCCTAACCAAGATCCTATGATAAGCAGTATATCCGCAAACATGTGAAGGTTCGGCGATAGAACCCAGTACGTTATATTTCACGGCGCATGTTCCACGGAAAGAAATGTAACATCGGGTGCGCCTGAAGGAAGGTAAATAGCGTCTCAAATATTCTCAGTATGTACACTGTCCAGTCGCAATAATGTAACCACCAGTCAAAGGCTTGAATAAGCGCATTTTGAAGAGCGAACCTCTACAAGACGTGCAGCTAGAGAGTCAGCGACGTTCTGGAAGCTACCGACGGGGAGTGGAGCCTTGCCAACCCCAGGGATGTGGCCACGTGCGCTAGGTTTCTCAGCTGAGGATCCATGGTGCAAACTCACAGATTCTCGATTGCGTTAAATCCGGGGAGTGGCTAGGGGAGTACAGGAAACTCATCCTGGAGCTCTTCGAACTACGCAAGCTGTGTGACACATTGCACTGCCCTGCTGGTAGATGACATCGCGTCAAGGACGAATGAACCCCACGTAGGGGTGGACGTCGTCCCCAAGGATAGATGCATACTTGTGTTGATCCATTGTGCCTTCCAGAATGACGATACCACCCAGGGAATGCCACTAAAATATTCCCCAGACCATAAAGCTGTAACCCCCAGTCTAGACACCCTCGCTTTCTCACGTTTCACACCGTACACGCCAATGGCCATCTGTCCGATGGAGCAGAAAGTGTGACTCATCTGGAAAGGCCACTTGTCACCCCTCAGTGGACCTCCAGTTGCGGTGATGTCGTGCAAATTCCAGCCTTAAACGCCGATGAGCAGCAGTCAGCATGAACCAGGCGCCTGCAGCGAAGGCCTACACGCAGCAACGTTTGCCGGACATCGTTGAGGAGACACTGTTCGTAGCCCCTTGGTTGACCTGGGCGCTCAGCTGCTCGGCAGTTGCACCTCTTTTCGCCTGTACACATCTCTGCAGCTGTCATTCACCGATGTCATCTATACATGAAATGTGTTCGCAGTTGCCAATAGGGACAACAATCAGTTGGGTAATGGAATTACGACAACGAAAATTTGTGCAGGTCAGGACTCAAACCCAGATGTTCCGCTTATCGCGAGCGGTCCCCTTACCGTTTGGCTACCCGACCACGACTCACAGCCAGACCAAACTTCCACACGTCGTCAACCACAACTGCAGCTCCAAAAGCACTTCACGTCGTAATTCGGAATAACACAGGTAATGCGATATCGCACATTTATGGTATGCAGCGCACCACAGTTGCCCCGGTGTCGGTTTTGGATAGCGCCGTTTTGTATGTATTGTATATTTTACCCATAACGGCACACGAACAGTTTCCAAACTGATTTTTTTTCCTAAATGCTTCCACCGTTGGCCCCAAAGCCGTTTTGGGCGTCAGGTAAATCTCACCGTTTCCGGATTGTGAGGACGACGGCACTGTTTTCCGCGACCCCCTCGACACATTATATACCCTCCACTGCTAGCGCTGTCCCGTGCCGTCTCTGAGTGGTTATTACACGTTGACGTCGAAGATAGGACGTGGTCACATTAACGTGACTTCACTATGTACAAAAGATTCATCTGAGAGCATCAGCAGCTTTATCACATAGTTGGCTGACGATGCTGTCGTGTACAGCAAATTGTCGTAGTTGGACGATCGTAAGGAATTGCACAAAGACTAGAATAAAATTTCCACTTGTGTAATAAATACACACCTGGAAATGGAAAAACAACACATTGACACCGGTGTGTCAGACCCACCATACTTGCTCCGGACACTGCGAGAGGGCTGTATAAGCAATGATCACACGCACGGCACAGCGGACACACCAGGAACCGCGGTGTTGGCCGTCGAATGGCGCTAGCTGCGCAGCATTTGTGCACCGCCGCCGTCAGTGTCAGCCAGTTTGCCGTGGCATACGGAGCTCCATCGCAGTCTTTAACACTGGTAGCATGCTGCGACAGTGTGGACATGAACGGTATGTGCAGCTGACGGACTTTGAGCGAGGGCGTATAGTGGGCATGCGGGAGGCCGGGTGGACGTACCGCCGAATTGCTCAACACGTGGGGCGTGAGGTCTCCACAGTACATCGATGTTGTCGCCAGTGGTCGGCGGAAGGTGCACGTGCCAGTCGACCTGGGACCGGACCGCAGCGACGCACGGATGCACGTAGGATCCTACGCAGTGACGTAGGGGACCGCACCGCCACTTCCCAGCAAATTAGGGACACTGTTGCTCCTGGGGTATCGGCGAGGACCATTCGCAACCGTCTCCATGAAGCTGGGCTACGGTCCCGCAAACCGTTAGGCCGTCTTCCGCTCACGCTCCAACATCGTGCAGCCCGTCACTAGTGGTGTCGCGACAGGCGTGAATGGAGGGACGAATGGAGACGTGTCGTCTTCAGCGATGAGAGTCGCTTCTGCCTTGGTGCCAATGATGGTCGTATGCGTGTTTCGCGCCGTGCAGGTGAGCGCCACAATCAGGACTGCATACGACCAAGGCACACAGGGCCAACACCCGACATCATGGTGTGGGGAGCGATCTCCTACACTGGCCGTACACCTCTGGTGATCGTCGAGGGGACACTGAATAGTGCACGGTACATCCAAACCGTCATCGAACCCATCGTTCTACCATTCCTAGACCGGCAAGGGAACTTGCTGTTCCAACAGGACAATGCACGTCCGCATGTATCCCGTGCCACCCAACGTGCTCTAGAAGGTGTAAGTCAACTACCCTGGCCAGCAAGATCTCCGGATCTGTCCCCCCTTGAGCAAGTTTGGGACTGGAAGAAGCGTCGTCTCACGCGGTCTGCACGTCCAGCACGAACGCTGGTCCAACTGAGGCGCCAGGTGGAAATGGCATGGCAAGCCGTTCCACAGGACTACATCCAGCATCTCTACGATCGTCTCCATGGGAGAATAGCAGCCTGCATTGCTGCGAAAGGTGGATATACACTGTACTAGTGCCGACATTGTGCATGCTCTGTTGCCTGTGTCTATGTGCCTGTGGTTCTGTCAGTGTGATCATGTGATGTATCTGACCCCAAGAATGTGTCAATAAAGTTTCCCCTTCCTGGGACAATGAATTCACGGTGATCTTATTTCAATTTCCAGCAGTGTACTAGCTCTATTGAAATGTGGATTAACGTTTGGTTCAAATGGCTCTGAGCACTATGGGACCTAATTTCTGAGGTCATCAGTCCCCTAGAACTCAGAACTACTTAAACCTAACTAACCTAAGGACACCACAAACATCCATGCCCGAGACAGGATTCGAACTTGCGACCGTAGCAGTCGCGCGGTTCCAGACTGTACAGCCTGGAACCGCTCGGTCACCCCGGATAAATGTCAGATAATGTGTGTAACGATACTCTCTCATTACAAGATCAGTGGTGAACATCTTGAGCACGTAAGTGTTTATGGGTAACACTAAGAATCGATGTGAAACGAGGCAATTACGTAAAATCAGTATTAGGTAAGGCGAACGGAAGATTTAGAGTTGTTGGAAGGGTTCTGGGGAAATGTTTTGCATCTGTAAATGATATCGCTTACAAGACGCTAATGCGAGCAATTCCAGATTGTTGTTGTGGTGTTTGGATTTCTTATCAAGCAGGGACGGCAACAGACATCGAAGGAATTCTGATAGGTGTAGGCCATACGACAGTGTAACACAGATGCTTAGGGATTTCAAATCTCAATTTTTTGAAGCAACACGACGTAATTTATGTAGTAAGCAAGGTCGTGGTCGCATATAAGTTTTTACTTTTTATTTGTGGATGACCGGTTTCGATCTACTAAAGAGATCACCATCTCCTTGGTGATAGCAGGAATTGCTGGCTTGGACCATGCTCGCCCATGCTGGTGTTGAGAACACAGTGTTCTCAACGCCAGTATGGGCGAGCGTGGTCCAAGCCAGCAATTCCTGCTATCACCAAGGAATTTACAACAACTTACATGCGATCACGACAGTGCTTACTAAATCACTTACAATATTATTAGATCACTGTTTCCTGGAACAATGTTCGAAAAACCCTGTTGCGTAAATTCAGAGAATCTAAATTTGAAGGAGACTGTGTGACTGTCACGCCAACCATCGAATATATCGCGGAGAGACCACCAGAACGAGATCTGAGAGAGTAGCGCTCCTGCGAACTGGGGCTTTCTGGGTGAGGGAGACGTATACCGACAGAGGATCAGGCAGGTTGTGATACCTAGAGGTGGCAACCCCACCACACGACTCAACCTGCGCGGCCCTCGTCACACTGGCGGAGGAAAGTTTATCACAGAGAACTATCAGAGAAAATATTCGGATAAAAGGAAACTATGACGATCGGAATGAAAAAAAGGACAAAATATTTGGAATCAAAAATCGTCTGAGAATGGTGATATGGATTATAAGAATTGGGACCATCGAAATAGAAGAAAATAACGTAGATACATATTTAATAACAAAGAAACAAAGGAACTAAAGTATCAAAAGATCTAGCAGAATACACAATGAAATATAATGGAGTCCCGCAGGAAAGAACAGCATCAGCAGAAGTAGAATTTTTTATAAAGAAATGGAAAAACGAGATACACTCAGACTTTTCGGATAATGAAGGATATAAGATGTAAAGAATGTATTTAAGAGTCATTTGTAGATACTCACTAGAATACGGAAGAAAGGATTCAGAAAACTTCTACGAGCTCTTCCAAGGTTCAGTTCAAACCCTCAACAAAAATGGCTTTTCATTATTGGAAGGGGAATGAATGCTAGATTTGGAAACGCTCCAATTGACTATATAAGGAGAAAAAATATAGATAACATCGTCAATAGAAATCGTAATCTATTACGAGACTTCTTTAGTTTCAATTACCTCTAATAATGAATAAATTATTTCTGATGTAAGGAGGTACACAGAATAACCTGGGCAGAAAGAGGACAGCAGTCGATAATAGTTTACTTTTTGCCAAAACGGAAAACTGCTGTGACATTTACAAATGGGAAAGAATACAGGGGGCTGAAATAAATACACAGGAATGTTTTTGTTACTCTCAGTGATACTGATTAAAACACAACAGACAAAGACTAAGGCTTCTAAAAACCACTAGAATAAAACATGGAAACATATTTGCTAAAAGAAAATTCCATATAGTACCTTCACTGGGAGAGACTGAATAAAATGTGTAATGAAACAGAAGAAAGCAAAGATCTAGAGAGGAAATGGGAAAATATTAAAACTGTAGAAGATCAGGCAGCTGCAGAGGCTCTAGGGTATCGAAGTCAAAGAAAGAACTATAAAGGATTGAACTACTGGAACAATGATATAGATACATTGATAAAGAGAAGGAAAGAGCCATATCTGGAATGGTTACGGAACGGGACATCTATAAATAGAGAGGATCAGAAAATATTATCAAAAGAAGCCAAAGAACTATTTCGGAAAATTAATCAAGAAACATGAGACACATTCATTTCGAAGTGGGAAACGATGTCCATGGTAGATAGAAATTTTCTTATAAAATAATGGAGAACTTGTATATAAATATAAACGATGATGCAACTATTATAAGTGATAAAGAAAACACAATGGCTGGACTACTATAAGAAACTGGGCAACAAAAGGTGTTGTAAATAATAATCATGATGAAAATGATGTGCACAAAGAAAAAAAGAGACGACTAGATGAAATCGAAATGAAGGAATTAGAAGATGCAGTTCGTAGACTGAAAAATAGAAAAATACCGAGCAATGATGGAAGCAACACAAGCCTAACGAAATATGTACGTCCCACTTTAGTATTCAGATTTCTCAACCGTATTAACAGATGCTGGAGAAATAAGAAAATTCCAGGAGACTGGAAATGAGCTACAACGATACCTGGTCACAAGAACAGAGACAGAAGTAATTACGAAAACTATAGGAGCTTTTCACTGTCAAACACGTGGTATAAGGTGTTTTCTAAAATAGTAACACAGATACTAGTAGCAGTTGTTGTAAATATTCTCCTAGAGGAGCAAACGGCCTTAGAAATAGGAAGGTTGTGCGCAGATGATACGTTCGCTGTTAGACAGATCAATGAGAAACGCAGTGTTCAGTAGAGACATCTGCTATTCATAGACTAAGTGAAAGCGTTCGATAGAGTAAATAGAGAAAAGTTATGGGAGATAATGAAAGAAAGAGGAATACATGTGCACATAATGAAGGTAGCAGAAAGCAAGTAACGAGGATCACAAACCGCTATTGTAGTAAATGAACAATCCAAGGCTAGGAAAATTTTGTGGGAAAGACAAGGATGCTGTTTGTCTTCGATTCTTTTTAATATTTATATTTATTTATTATGACGGCTTGCTGAGTCAAGTAAATTACGTTTCTACACTTATGACTTCCAGCAATTTTCGAAACTCCAGTCGCTTCCGTCACTATATGTTCGCATAGCTCAATGTTTTCTCATCTTACAGAGTATTGTTAATGAGTAATCTGACATCGAGTTATCCGTAGATCGGCTAGCAGGCGACTCTTCTCGAGGTACTCTTCAATATGCCCAACTCCCCTATTTTCACGGGAACAGCTTAATTTTGATTGGCTGTTGATCTAAATGACCAATCAGAACATTCCTTCCAGATCATTCTCGCGGAAAATTTTGCCTTATCCAATCACCAATTTGATGGTAATTAATGTCAGCAAAACTTCAAATACTCGTGTTTTGTTTAATCCAAATAAACGAAGTGCGAAATATCCTTCAAATTGATAAATAAACTTATTCCGCCTCTAACTTCCATTCTGGCTACTTTTATACCAAAGCAAGCATACACCGACATACGTCACCTGAATTGTGGTTGCAACGCCACTTTCCCACGGTTCGTTTGTACAAGGTTTTACGTAAAATGAAATATTAAATTTTAATGTATATCATACATAGACTCTCTCAATCATTCTCACGCACTCACACGGCAAAATATAATCAAATAATAATTCTGACCAATTTTTGTATTACGTGATGCAAAGTGACTAAAGTTTTAAAAAGATAATTCTAATTAATTGATTTTTATGCACTGATAACTTTGAAATGGCTTCAAATGATAATGAAGGTCAGTCTGTTATTGTTCCTAACTAGGTTTTAGAAAACAAGCGTAAGATTTAGGAGTTGTATGTAATTCTCTTTATCTCCAGAACTATAATAAACAAAAACCTGAAATTTTTACAGCGTCATTCCATTAATAACAGAAGGTTGCATACCAAATTTGATCAAAATCGGATAAATGTAAGCAAAAAAAAAAAAACAGTCACCGTACTAGACGGCTGCGTGCCCTACTGCAACGAATGTCATCTCGTAATAACTTGCTGCATTACGCATCCCTTACGAACCTAAAATTAATTTTAAGTGAATTTAAGTTTCATATAACGGCAATGTTATTACTAGTTCGAGTCTCGGTCGGGCACAGAGTTTTAATCTGCCAGGAAGTTTCAATGCTATTACTGAATTCTTTAACTGAACCGACAAATTTAACTATGGGATTTTTAATGAAAATTGTTACTACTTACAATTTTTTCAAATGAACGGAATATCAAAAATACATTACGGTTTTTATGATGTTACATCAGATTTCAAAGGCTTGGACTTGATAGCGAATAATAAAATTGATTTACAAATTTTCCCTTTTTCTTCAGAAATAATATTTTTCGTACAAAATTCTACATTTAACGTATTCCAAAAAAAAAACTTATCAAATCATTCACATTTGTAAATATTAAAGTTTTCAGCGAAATTAAATTTTGCTTCAAACAATTACTTTAACAACTTCTATGTCGTTTTGAAATGAAATAAACCACTTAATGCTCTTTACAGTCGCTACATTATCGTCCATGAAACCTAATATATGATTACACAAAAGATTCGACTTGATTAGCGTTACTAAATAAAATTTTCTAGTAGGATAATACTAGCTTTAATCATCGCTGTGGATAAAGTCTTTCTTTCGTTATATTATTCTCGCTTTGGGGAACGTCTTTTTTTACATACTTTAGCAAGAAAACACTTAGTTTCTGTAAAAGAACTGGGGTAGCACATATTTCTTTCTCACACTTACACTTCGGTTACTTTAGACGCACTTTACTGGGATACAGCGTCCAGTCATCTGTCCTAGACCTGGTTTATTATAGTCTCGTATTAGGTTTTTCAAAATTTAGAATCTGTAAAATACAGTACGTCTAAGCCCCCATTCTCAGTTTCCGCAACCTACTTTACACATATACATGTATCAGAATTCGTATTTTTTTGTATATACATCTAAAGGGGAAACTTTGTGAGTAACCTTCCACAATTTTAGTGTAATCAAAATTTACTGCTTATTTTCACAAAACTCTTTTCCAAGAAAACTGAATATTCATTGAAATTCAACCTCTTCTATCAAATAGTCTACTACTGTACTAATTATTTTCATTAAAGAATGAATTAACCGTTATTAAAAAATAACAACAGTACCCAAATTGGCACTATTATTTTACTCTTTTTCAGAAAATCAATACCACGATTCAGGTGCTGTATGTCGGTGTATGCTTGTTTTTGTATAAAAGTATCCAGAATGGAAGTTAGAAGCGGTATAAGTTTATTTATCAATTTGAAGAATATTTCCCACTTCGTTTATTGTGATTAAACAAAATAGAAGAATTTGCAGTTTTGCTGACATTAATTACTATCAAATTAGTGATTTGATGAAGCAAGATTTGCCGCGAGTATTAACTGTAAGGAACGCTCTGATTGGTCGTTTAGATCAACAGCCAGTCTGAATTAAGCTGTTCCCACGTGAAAGAGAAGTGGGCAGATAGGAGAGTACAACGAGAGGAGTCGCCAGCTAGCCGGCCTACGGATAACACGATGTCAGATCGCTATTTAAAAATACTCTGTAAGATGAGGAAATAGCGAGCTAATTTCGGTTCGAATATATCGTGACTGAAGCGACTGGAGTTACGAGCATTTTAATGAAAGTTTTTTGTTTCTAAATTAAATAGTTTGAAAGATATAAGCGTTGAACTTTCTTGTGGTAATAACAACTCCGCGTGGCGTGTTACATGCTCTCTATGGAATACTTTGGCGAGCACTTCTTGCGAAGAAGACCACTGCAACGACCGAATGTTTAACTCGCGAATAGTTGTGGGTCTGTGACTGGTAGGACGTGAAAAGTAGTCGGGTCGGACTTGCTGAAATTCTGGCTGCTTGTCGAGTGAAAATTTGTTGTATAGACAGTGAACTTCCAAGGATAATATTTCACGATATTAAATACAGACTTGGTAGCCATTTCATGTTTTTCCGTATGAATAAAAAGTAGAGTTAATCTAATGTTAAACGCTTTTCTGCAAGTAGACCGAATATCTCAAACGCCCGATTTTTTAATCATTAACTTTCAGGAACTGACTTTCAACTACAGTGATGCCGCCTCTTTGTGTTAGGTATTAGATGGTAGTTTCATCAACGCTGCTTTACACTTCCAGCACATATGTGCTACCACAGAGTGAAGGGACATCGGCAAGAATCCTATCGAGGTAGGTGAACTGATCGATAGCGTTAACAAAAACGCAGACGACCGACGCCGCCCCGCCGCAACTACTATTTGTTGATGATCAAGCCGTGATTGCTGATAGCGAGAACAACTCCAAAGAGCTGCTCAAATTTTTCCACAACAGTAACATAATGTATTAGTACCTTCAAGGAAAAAAAGTTTTGGCTTTCAGGGGCAAGGAGCCAATTTCCAGCAAAATAATCACAAATGATCAGCAAATGGAATGAGAAAAGTCGTTGACGTCTTAGGAGATAGTAACTCGTCCATCACAGAAATGGACATACGAAAGATAATATAAATATTTAATTATAATTACGGAAAAAAGCTACAGAACTCTCAGAACTTATGTAAGAAAGGTACTTCTATCTAAGTTCTACAAACAAACAAAAAGGGTTCAAATGGCTCTGAATACTATGGGACTTGACTTCTGAGGTCATCAGTCCCCTAGAACTTAGAACTACTTAAACCTACCTAACCGAAGGACAACACACACATCTATGCCCGAGGCAGGATTCGAACCTGCGACCGTAGGGGTCGCGCGGTTCCAGATTGTAGACGGTTCTACAACACGATGTCAGTACCAGCTTAGAAATGTGTCATGAACAGTAAAAAATGAAATTAACAAAGAATACAAACATTGATGATGTGATTTCTAAGAAGAGTAGCTGGATACACACAGTTGACAGAACGAGGAACGCTGACAACCGGAGAAAATGAGACAGGAAAGCTTAAATGAGCAGATTAAGGAATACAGCAACAGTTGGAAGGACCGTATCACAAGAACAGAAGACGACGGAATACCAAAATTAATGATGAGTTGTTACCCAGTGGGCACAAGACCTTAAGGAACACCTAGGAAAAGAGAAAAAAAATTTATAATTTTAACGAAGGCGGGGAAATAGTCAAATTCCTAAGACATGCAGAAAGAAGAAGTAATAGTAGTAGTATTAGTAGAAGAAGAAGAAGAAGAGGAGGAGGAGGAGGAAGAAGAAGAGGAAGAAGAGAGATTAGGGCACGTACAGAGGCATTTAATGACAATCCTGTTGTCGGTCAGTATGCGAATGGAATGGAAAAGGAAATCGATAATACAGGTGTGATGTTCCCTTCGCCAAGCACTGTACGACGGCTTGTGGAGTACATATATTATGTAGACATAGATGTAGACTGTGTGCTACTCACTCTGTTATGTAAACCTATGTTTTTTTTTTGTAGATAAGGGTCTTTGAACTGTGTCGGAAAGTAGTCCGACATAAGGACTGTTTAAATATACACGATATCACTACTAAGTAAACAACCACATACCGTACTTGGCAGTGAAGAGAGACAGTGGCCAGCAATCAGACTGCTTGATTGGGTCTGCCCAGTTATTCGGGAAATATGACGGTGTTCCCAACAATTTTGCTCATGCACAAATTCAAAACAACGAGATTGATTTAACTGACCTGGCCGAATGGAGAAATGAACAGTGAACATATTCGTTCGTAATGGTGGACATGTTTGGAAAATACCGACTCTGAGGAGAAGAAATAATAAGAGTAATACAGACCTCTATTACAAATGTAACCGTTGCAGTCCTTTCACTACATTAAATTCTGTAATAACACACATGTCTTGAAACGTAGTTACTGCCGCCGAACACGAAATTTTCGCGATTCGTCAATGGCAATCCGTTATTTATAGACTTTTGAAAGATGCATAACTACACATATGAAATATACTGGGGATAAAATTTAATCATTTTAACAGCTTGTCGCTTTCCATTAACTTACCTTTTCGTCACAACTGAAAGCTAATCCACCGTAATTAAAGACATCTGAAGAATTAATTATTTAATGCCGTTCTCCTGATGCCAATTGATGCTTTAAGCAAGACTGATTTTCATTATAAATGCTGATCGTAATTACTGTACGAATTTGCTTGCACGTCTAATTTTATTACAGAGTGATCTTGTTTTGTTTCTATTGTTTTTGTCATAATCTGTGTTTAATGTGGCATTCCCGTGTTAAAAAGAATTTGTATGATGCAAAAGAGCAATGAAGTGAGGAAGTGAATTACCGTGTGGTAAAATTTACTCGTAACATGACTCTTTCAGATAGATAGGTCAAGGAGTTTTGTCGTACCTTAGATGTATAACTTTGACCACGGTGATTATTTGATGTGAGATCTGAGTTGGTGAGCATATTCCCGAACGATCCTACTAAATCTAAAAGACGAAATTCAACGGTTAAGAACAAACATTTCAGCTGATGTCCAAGTCTGTTTATGATAGCTTTGGTCTACTTAAAAATCAGCGAAGCTCCAGGTTTTCTCGTTACTACTGTGCAGCCTAGAGATAAAGCGCGAAATGTAAAGTTGTCGGTTCACTGTAGGCCGGACACTGTAGTAGAGGCAATTCAGAATTAAAGAATCGCATTACGTGAACTTACAGTTACCAAGGTCGAAATTTCAGCTATTATTTCACAAAGGGATACGATGATGCTGCCAAATTTGAGATATTTGCTTGCAGTGGAAAAGAGAAATGAATGCAAGTAACGTGTTGTTGACCACAAATGACACATCAGCGTGCACAGTTTGACTGCTGTGGCTGAGCACTTCTAGGCGCTACAGTCTGGAACGGTGAGACCGCTACGGTCGCAGGTTCGAATCCTGCCTCGGACATGAATGTGTGTGATGTCCTTAGGTTGGTTAGATTTAAGTAGTTCTAAGTTCTAGGGGACTGATGGCCTCAGATATTAAGTCCCATAGTGGTCAGAGCCATTTGAACCATTTGTACAGTTTGACTTTCTTGGCCCTTTATGTCTGTAAAAAAACTAAATGGGCATACGTTATAACATTATTCTTCTATTTTCATTTCAGTCACAAATTTTACGTGCTAGTTGCAAAATATGCATTTATCTTAACAATTCAGAACGATGCGTTGGTTAGAGGCTAAAGTTTTCTAATTACGGGCCCAAACAGAAACAGGGAGGCTATCTAAAGAATACCACAAGAAAAGTGAAGTAAGATAATATTACTCTACGATCGTTCAGCGAACTTTCAAATGAAGGATCTAAAAATTAAGCCATCCAGCCATGAATGATGACTAGGCAGCTGAAAACGGAATTGCAGACAGTTAAGGAATTTAAGTCAAATATTATACTGAATATATTGCTTAATTATTACCTTTTTGGTTCACATTTATCACATACCCTTCGAAGAATAAATAATCCGATACGTCAAATGGTACCGATAAGTCCCGTCTACTAAAAAGGTAAATTAAAAGGATAACTTTATAGACGTGTATACCAAAGCTTGGCATTTTGCGAACATTTGGAATGTATCCTAAGATCGAATAGCTTGACTTTCCAGTGGGCATAAAAGCTCTAAATTTCTGTATAGGTTGAAAAATCATGAAGCACTTATTTCCGAACGATATGACAGGACGTTTAGTACATCACCAAACTGTCGAGTGGCCATAATTGATTACATAGCAAGCGTTGCGAAAAGTGTGAGTAACTTAAAGATTTTTAATGGATACAACCCAATGCAAACTACTGAGAAACATTCGAATAGTAAGTCTCACATTGCTTCAGATCTACTGGAAAACGGCTACGAGGTTCACTTCAGAATTTGAAATGACTGTACAAAATCAGTATGGTTGAACAGAGCTACAAAAGCTGCACATTTTGCTTGGAAAAATTTTTGGTACGTTTAACTCATACGGTAATACCACCAAAACTGTCTTACTATTATTGTAGGGTGATTATCAACGCTCAAGTAGAGAAACAGAAATTTTCTAAGTCAACAGGTGTTCTTAAAGTTCTTAATATATCAGCCTGGAAATAATGTGTTTGTACGTTAAATAACTGATTCTTTTTCCAGTGTAAAAGTGAAAAATAACCATTCCCCCCCTGAACCATGGACCTAGCCGTTGGTGGGGAGGCTTGCGTGCCTCAGCGATACAGATAGCCGTGCCGTAGGTGCAACCACAACGGAGGGGTATCTGTTGAGAGGCCAGACAAACGTGTGGTTCCTGAAGAGGGGCAGCAGCCTTTTCAGTAGTTGCAGGGGAAACAGTCTGGGCGATTGACTGATCTGGCCTTGTAACACTAACCAAAACGGCCTTGCTGTGCAGGTACTGCGAACGAATGAAAGCAAGGGAAAACTGCTAGGGTAATCCCAAAATTAAGGTCTTTTTTTATAGGTATCTACCTGTTTATTTCTACAACGGTTTACATGAGTTTACAGCTTGAACATTTAGCTATTTTTCGACATAATCACTATTTCTGTCGAGCCATTTTTGTAGACGCTGTGGCAGGTTTTGTATGTCCATGTCATACCAGCTCGCCGCCATGCTGCGAGAAGGATGCTGCCACTGGCCTGATTGTTGCTTGGTCTCAGGTGTTAAGTGGTATGCCATGCCCAGGTTTCGTCACCCGTGACAGTTGAGTCCAGAAAGTTGTCCTGTTCGGCTGCAAGGCGATGAAGAAATGAGCTGGAAGCATCAACTCGTTGCCGTTTGTGGCACTCATATTAAGCACAGCTTCCGGCAGTTCAGTGTTTCCGTTAAAGTTCTGTGAGCGGTGCTTCGGGAAACCTCAGGAACCAACGTGCAGAGATCATCCAGGGTGATCCGCCAATTTTCACGCATGCTTTGCTCAACCTTCAACACTGTCTCCTCAGAAAGTGACGGTCTCCCACTTCTTTGTTCGTCGTGAATTTCGGTCCGACAAGCTGCAAACTCTCTACACCACTTACGAATATTTTTGACTTCCATGCACGAATCATCATACCCTTCCGTCAATTGGCGATGGATTTCAATCGGCGCAGTGCCCTATGAGTTCAAAAACCGAATAACTGAGCGCAATTCGCACTTGGCGGTAACATCCAACTGGAGCTCCATTCTCAACGGCTACCAAGCCAAGACTGAGAGCCTCAACGCGGGGTACGCAAGTTTACACACAGCGCGGGAAGCACTCTTCATAACAGTGTGACCAACTGCCACACAAAGAGAGTTCTGTACTTATAAAAAAATAGGAGACCTTACTTTTGGGATTACACTCGTACATACGTAATTTTTCCCGAGGGCATGCAGTGACGATGGCGTCCTCTTGGGTAAAATATTCCGGAGGTAAAATAGTCCCCCATTCGGATCTCCAGGTGGGGGACTACTCAGGAGTATGTCGTTATCAGGAGAAACAAAAGTGGCATTCTGCGAAACGGAGCGTGGAATGTCAGATTCCTCAATCGGGCAGGGAGATTAGAAAATTTAAAAAGGGAAATGGATAGGTTATAGGTAGATATAGTGGGAATTAGTGAAGTTCAGTGGCAGGAGGAACAAGACTTTTGATCAGGTGAATACAGGGTTATAAATACAAAATCAAATAGGGGTAATGCAAGAGTAGGTTTAATAATGAATTAAAAAATAGGAGTGCAGGTAAGCTACTACGAACAGCACGGTGAACGCATTATTGTGGCCAAGATAGACACGAAACCCACGCGAACTAGCTCCACAGATAACGAAGAGATTGAAGAAATGTATGATGAGATAAAAGAAATAATTCAGATTGTAAGTAGGCTGTTTAGGTTTTCTTATTGGTAACGCCACGTAGCGCTCTGTATGAAAATCACTGGCTGTGCTGTGTGCAGTCTGTGGCTAGTTTGCATTGTTGTCTGCCATTGTAGTGTTGGGCAGCTGGATTTTAACAGCGCGTAGGGTTGCGCAGTTGGAGTTGAGCCGCCAGCAGTGGTGGATGTGGGGAGAGAGATGGCTGAATTTTGAGAGCGGACGATCTGGACGTGTCTCATTAAGAAAGAGTAAATTGGTAAGACTGGATGTCATGAACTGATATATATATATATATATATATATATATATATATATATATATATATATATATATATATATATGACTTTTGAACAATATTAAGGTAAATACATTGTTTGTTCTCAATCAAAATCTTTCTTTTGCTAACTGTGCCTATCAGTAGTTAGTGCCTTCAGTAGTTTGAATCTTTTATTTAGCTGGCAGTATTGGCGCTCGCTGTATTGTAGCAGTTCGAGTAACTAAGATTTTTGTGAGGTAAGTGATTTGTGAAACGTATAGGCTAATGTTAGTCAGGGCCATTCTTTTGTAGGGATTATTGAAAGTCAGATTGCGTTGCGCTAAACATATTGTGTGTCAGTGTAAGCACAGACGTGTATAATTGTTCAAAGGGGACGTTTCATATAGGAAGAGTACACCACAGTTCACATGTAAAACCGTTTATTGAAAGAGAATCTGTTTTTTAACTTAGGCTTTGCCATAAAACTTTTTACTTCACGCTACTAGTACAATTTGTCACACTAAGAAACTGTTAACATGCAACAAAGTTTTGGAGTTAACTATCCAGTCTAGAACCTAGGGAACATTCTTAAACAGAAATTACGAATGGATTGTTATAGTGAACAGACGACATAGTGTTGTTATTTGTACATTCTTGCTTGTTAGTGGCACGATTACGTATCGACTATCAGGCTTACATACTTAGAACATATACTGGTACTGCTAATGAGATTGTAATGCAACATTTTGGTTTACTTGAAAATACATTCTGGATTTAAAGTACTTTCTGTGAGATACCAGATGACGCAGTGCTTAGTTTATGTGACAGCTACACGATTTTATCACGACGCTACTAATGAGTGACAATTTACAATGTTGCTTTTGCGGTGTTTCTATTTTACATCTGCACTGTTTTTCTGAATTCTTCTGGAAAGGAAAACATGTTTTAGTAGTAACGTTTGTGGTATAGCTACAATGAGACAGCCTTTTCCATAGCACAACAATACGTTACAGCACAGTACTTTCTTCATCACGGCAATAACTGTAATAAGTAAGTATTTCACTTTTGTTTATCATGGGGTAAGTACATTGACTGCAGCAGAACTTAGCTTTCGGAGGACGATAACTACGACACTTCCACAGAGATTATCTTACAACAAGACGCACAGTTTATCGCTACAGTACACGTATTTGAGTGATTAATTTTGTACTTAAAACATTTATTTTTAAAGATTTTTGAATCACAATGATACAAAGGTTTTCTGTGATACATTTCATTCTATAGCTGTAATCTGTAACACCTGAGGGTATAATTACATTAATCCTCAGGGGGGTACACGCTTACTTTGTGTACCATGTGTTTGGCAAGCACAAGGAGCCCTAGCTAATATGGTATTTGCTTATACAACTGTACACATCGATACCGTATTTCTCTAACACTGAATTACACACCTATCTGATTATTTAACAGAGAAACAAAAAAATTTTTTACTGTGTCAGTGACACATGTTTACCCAGTTACACAGTTGGATACTTTCACACTTATGAAATTGTATTTTGTCTGTACTTTGTGAACTGTTCATATTTTTCCCCTAACCATTGTGATACTATGCGAGCTTTGAATGATATATTTGGTATGGATCACGATTTTTAAAGTACGTTTGACGTAGATGACACTTGAAATGAGCAGAGAATTTTCTTTAGGTTTTGAAATTATTGCAGAAAGCTACGACGTTTTTGAGATTTGGCTGAGTTTTTATGCTGTTATTATTATGATGACAATGTGTATTATACTGTTGATGTATGTTTATGATCAATAAGCTGATGCTATGTGAGGAATTTGATTATGCTACGTATTTATTATGATGAAATATTGAAGAAGTATTGACGACTATGTACATGTGTAATAAAGTAAGGAACAATGAGTAGTGGTTAGGGACTCTGACTTGTGAAAAAGGATGTTGGAAACCAAGAATCCTACTTTAAGAGCTATGAAATGTGTGTAAATGTGTAAATGTACCACAATGCCGGCAAAAATTTTTTGGACACTGTTATATTTATAGGATTTTGCTTCTACAGATTTGTAACACAAATATTTCGACCTGTGAAATTTTTATATGAGACTGTCACTGTAGTGCAAACTGGTGTCGTAAATATTTCGGAAAGAAAGTTAAGTGACCTTCACGTAATGCGTTGTGGGCACCCAGCTGCGCGACAGTCGCCTGGAAAAAAGCAATTAGTGTGTGCCTTTCAGAGGCACAGGTGGAGAAAAAAAAGAGGCCATTATCCTCGCTATTGACATTTCTTTGTAGAAAGCATCGCAAATACAACACGCTCAAACTTGAAAACATATGATTATACTGCGGAGCTCTTAATTTATGGTATTTACTAAAATGCCTGATGAAATGATGAGAAACATTTTACATCTATTGTCTTTCTAGTTGAGAGTTTGCTCATTTTGTTTAATATCTAGTTTCTAGCAGCACTGCAGCAATGGATAAAATAAAGTTTTATAGCTGTACTAAGATAGAAATTTTAAGCACAGTCATGTATAATTGTTCAAAGAGGACGTTTCAAGGTAGTGAGGAGAGACGAAAAATTAATAGTCATTTGGGACTGGAATTCGACAGTAGGAGAAGGACTAGAAGGAAAAGTAGTGAGTAAAAATGGGACGGGGGTAAAGAATGAAAGAGGCAGTCGCCTAGTAGAAATTTACACAAAACATTACTTAATCATAACTAACACTTGGTTTAAGAATCATCGAAGAATGTTGTATACGTGGAAGAGGCCTGGAGGCACTGAAAGGTTTCAGATAGATTATTTAATGGTAAAGCAGAGATTTAGGAACTAGGTTTTTAAATTGTAAGACATTTTCAGGGGCAGATGTGGACTCTGACCACAATCTAATCCTTATGAACTGTAGAATAAAACTGAAGAAACTGCAAAAAGGTATGAATTTAAGGAGGTGGGACCTGGATAAACTAAAAGAACAAGAGGTTGTAGAGAGTTTCAGAGAGAGCATTAGGGAACTATTGACAAGAACGGGGGAAAGAAATACAGTAGAAGAAGAATGAGTAGGTTTGAGAGATGAAATAGTCAAGGAAACAGAGAATGAAGTAGGTAAAAAGACGAGGGCTAGTAGAAATCCTTGAGTACCGGAATCGATATTGAATTTAATTGATGAAAGGAGAAAATATAAAAATGCAGTAAATGAAGCAGGCAAAAAGGAATTCAAACGCCTCAAAAATAAGATCGACAGGAAATGCAAAATGGCCAAGCAGGGATGGCTAAAGGACAAACGTAAGGATATAGAGACACATATCACTAAAGGTAAGATAGATACTGCCTACAGGAAAATTAAAGAGACCTTTGGAGAAAAGAGGATGACTTACATGAATATCAAGCACACAGATGTAAACCCAGTACTAAGCAAAGAAGGGAAAGCAGAAAGGTGGATGGACTATAAAGACGGTCCATACAAGGATGTTATACTGGAGGGCAATATTATGGAAGTGGAGGAGGACGTATACGAAGATGAAATGGTAGACATGATATTGCGTGACGAGTTTGACAGAGCACTGAAAGACGTTAGTAGAAACAAAGCCCCAGTAGTAGACAACATTCCATTACTACTACTGATAGCCTTGGGAGAGCCAGCCCTGACAAAAGTCTACCATCTGGTGAACAAGATATATGAAACAGGTGAAATACCCTCAGACTTCAAGAAGAATATAATAATTGCAATCCCAAAGAAAGCAGGTATTGACAGGTGTGAAAATTACCGAACTATCCGTTTAATAAGCCACGGCTGCAAAATACTAACTCGAATTCTTTACAGACGAATAGAAAAGCTGGTAGAAGACGACCGTGGAGAAGATCAGTTTGGATTCCGCAGAAATGTTGGAACACATGAAGCAATACTGACCCTGGACTTATCTTAGAAGATAGATTAAGGAAAGGCAAACCTACGTTTCTAGCATTTGTACACTTAGAGAAAGCTGTTGACAATGTTGACTGGAATATTCTCTTTCAACTTCTGAAGGTGGCAGAGGTAAAATACAGGGAGCGAAAGGCTATTTACTTTTGTATAGAAACCAGATGGCAGTTATAAGACTCGAGGGGCATGAAAGGGAAGCAGTGGTTGGGGAGAGTTGTAGACTATCCCTGATGTTATTCAATATATATATATTGAGGAAGCAGTAAGCAGTGAAGGAAAAAAAAGAAAAAATTGGAGTAAGAATTAAAATCCATCGAAAAGACATAAAAACCTCGAGGTTTGCCGATGACATTGTAAGTCCGTCAGAAACAGCGAAGAACTTGGAAGAGCAGTTGAACGGAATGGACAGTGTCTTGAATGGAGGATATAAGATGAATAACTACAAAAGCAAAACGAGGACAATAAGATGTAGTCGAATTAAATCTGGTGATGCTGAAGGAATTAGATTAGGAAATGAGTCACTTAAAGTAGTCGGTAAGTTTTCCTATTTGGGGAGCAAAATAACTGATGATGGTCGAAGTAGGGAGGATATAAAATGTAGACTGGCATCGGCGAGGAAAGCATTTCTGAAGAAGAGAAATTTGTTATCATCCAGTACAGATGGAAGTGTCAGGAAGTCTTTTCTGAAAGTATTTGCATGGAGTGTAGCCATGTATGGAAGTGAAACATGGACGATAAATAGTTTAGACAAGAATAGAATAGAGGCTTTCGAAATACGGTGCTACAGAAGAATGCTGAAGATTAGTGGGGAGATCACGTAACTAATGAGGAGGTACTGAATAGAACTGGAAAAAAGAGGAATTTGTGGCACAACTTGACAAGAAGAGATCGGTCGGTAGGACATGTTCTGAGGCATCAAGGTATCACCAATTTAGTATTAGTGTGGAGGGTAAAAATCGTAGAGGGAGAGCAAGAGATGAATACACTAAGCATATTCAGAAGAATGTAGGTTACAGTAGATATTTCGAGATGAAGAAGCTTGCAAGGGCAGGGTAGCATGGAGAGCTGCATCAAACCAGTCTCTGTACTACTAAAGAGCTCAATAACAACAACGGATTATCTTCAAGTTCAGATATTATTAGTGAAGGGCGCGTGCGCCTAGTAATGGTTTGCTGCAACAGATGATCAAAATAGTTTCCCCCATGCTATGCCTGGGCACTTGCAGTACCTGAACCTTTTAGGTGGCAGCGGGAGACGCTCATCCCATATGAGGTCTACCACGTCCTTACTTGTTCTAAGGCACCTGTTGTACACTGTCACTTTCGACGCACTGCTAAAACGATTAATAAAGTTTTCTGGGAAACCACTGTACAGGAAAATGTATTGTTTAATGCCCTTCAGAAGACAAAAAAGACATACATCCTCCGTGAACTTAAAAGGTAAATGTTTTATTGTGCATTAATTTATAAATAAGAACATCACTTTCTATTTATGCTATGGTTGTCATAAATGAATTTAGTTCTATTTACAACATTTCAGAAAAATAGTACTTTTGTGATTATTGTCCCATTTCTCCTTGCCTTCACCTTTTCCTCGGACTTTATTGATGAAATGCGTTCTAGACTAACTGTTTAGGACACACTAAAAGCTATCTCTCCAACTGTCGGTAATTTGCTGTAGGGTGGAGGAAACGGTGAAAACGTTTACCATTAAAATGATGAAAATTAGATTCTCTAACAAAATAGAAAACGTAATAAAAAGTTCTTACCTTAATAAATTAAAAAGAATAAATTTTAAGCAAAGAGAAACAGAGTGTCAAACTTTCCAGGTGATAAAAATTAGATTATCTAACAAAATAGAGAATGTAATAAAAAGTCCTTATCTTAATAAGTTAAAAAGAATAAATTTTAAGCAAAGAGAAACAGAGTGTCAAACTTTCCAGATGATAAAAATTAGATTCTCTAACAAAATAGAGAATGTAATAAAAAGTCCTTACCTTAATAAATTAAAAAGAATAAATTTTAAGCAAAGAGAAACAGAGCAGCAAACTTTTCAGATTATCATACTCAGTTCTGAAGGTTCTAATTTTAGCCACGTTTCATTAAAAGTATGCACCGTTTCCTCCACCTTCCAGAAAATTACCGGCAGTTGGAGAGACTGCTTTTAGAGCGTCCTAGACAGTTTATCTAAATGGCACTTTTTTAATAAAGTCTCAGACGTACTATCTCCTAGAAAAGTTCTAGGAAAGGAGATATGGGACAACTATTATAAAAATGCAATTTCTCCGAAATGTTACAAATGAAACTAAATTCCTTTATGACAACCATAGTCTAAATTAACTTCAGTAACATAAGTAAATGAGCAACATGTTGGTGCGGAAATAATTAGATATTCTTCATATATTTTCTAACCATACCGACACTGTCTACATAATCACCGATGTTCGTGACTGTGATATATCAATCTAAAGTCTTCACTCCAAAATCGTGGAAATCTATTCTATGGATAATAATTGAATCCACTGTGTATAATCTCTTAATAATATAATGAAGTCTTTGTTGTACTTTGAAATCTACCATTCCTCGTCTATGAAAGAGAGAAAGATTGCAGTTTGAAATCTCATCGACGTCGCTGACACTAAAGACAGCATATTACCTCAACCGCTCAAGAACGCTGCAGTTTGAAATCTCATCGACGTCGTTGACACTAAAGACAGCATATTACCTCAACCGCTCAAGGACGCAGAAGGAAATAGGTCTAAAGGAAACATTCTAGCACTCGCCTGATCTGATTTAAGGGAAGCTAAAGCAACAATGATCGGACAGAGACTTGAATCTCGTTCTTCCGGAACGCTAATCTGCCGTCCTAACCATCGCACCACTTCGCTTGTCTGGTTGTTATTACTCCCGCAAACCAGCATACGATCGTATGGGCCAGTCTTGTAACTAACTTTCCATTTTAACAGTGACACGTATAATATATAATATATGATATCAGGAGAGGCCCGCCAGGATAGCCGAGAGCACTACTGTAGGCGCGCCGGCCCCGGATCGAATCCACCCGCCGGGTTAACAACGAGGGCCGGTGTGCCGGCCAGCCTGGATGTGGGTTTGAGGCGGTTTTCCACATCCCTCTTGGTGAATACCGGGCTGGTCCCCAAGTCCCGCCTCAGTTACACGACTCACAGACATTTGACACACATCCTCACTTTTACATGATTTACACTAGACGCAGGCAGATGGGGTACTCTGATTCCATCCCGAGGGTACGGGGTGGCGGCAAGAAGGGCATCCGGACGCCCCTTCAAATTAACATGCCAAATCCGATTTAACCAAGCCAGCCCCACGCACAATGCGAGACAAAGGCGTAAGTGATAGGTAGATATGATATAAAGAGAAGTTTAAGCTCGACTGAGGAATTGGTAGCAATAATGCTTGTCTTACCTTGGATGGAGAATAATCTACAGACGCAGAAGTAATTTCAGATGTAGCCCAAAGAAGTTTGATAGAAGCCTTGCGGTTCATGTTATATACTACTGACCTAGTACACAATACGAATAGTAGCCTCAAAAGTATTACAAATAATGCAGTCATCTCAGATAACGTACTGTCAAAAAAAAGGTACACAAGTATTCAGTTATATGTTGATAACGCTTCAAAGTGGTGTAAAAATTGGCATTTGCTTTTAATGTTCTCAAAAGTAAAATTATATACTTCTTAAATGCACTGTGAATGCATTATCACTGAGACACAATTGGAATCAGACAAGTAATGCAAATAGCGGGATGTCATAATTTGTAGACCACGAAGCGGACCGGTCACATTGGCTCAGTCGTAGGTAAAAAAGATAGTACACTTCGTGGCGGATACTGGGAAATGCAAATAATCTACAACGACAACTGCTTATAAAACACTTGTGATCCATGCTACTATATTGTTCAAGAGTGTGGGACCCGTACTAAATAGGACTATTTGGGGTATAGAACGTATGCAAAGAAGGGCAGCGCAAGTTGTCACAGGTTTAATTGGCGTATGGGAGAGCGTCATGGATATGCTGGAGCTGGCAGACGCCTACAGACATACCTCAGCTATCGCTACCGCAAACCTACTTGCAAAGTCTCAAGAACCAAGGCTAAGTGAGGAATCTTGGAATATGCTAAAATCGCTTACGTAAAGCTGCCGTAGGGATCCCGAAGATAAGATTAGACTAAATACAGCTCGCTTCGAAGCTTTATACACAAATGTTCATCTTGATCACATAAGCTATGCAGTTAACATTTGCTAGTTTCGACTTCCTGCCATCATCTGATCTGTTTCAAAGAGGAAAAAAACATTAGGAATACATAAAAACATGGCTAACAATTATACATTTTAGCCATACATATGTACATATTAGCCATGCATACAGTTAAAAGTATTTTAACACAAGTGTCATCTATGCACGTAGGTACAAATCAAGTGCTAGTGATGGCTCGGGGGTGTCCTATACTTCTGCATGATTGTCCAAAAAGATGTTACCACTCATACGGTAGGACACAATTTTAAATTTTCTTTTGATGCAAACTAGGCATGGCTACCCGACTTAATGTGGAAGAGAGGAGAGAGGCAGGAGCACGGATGGAAGTGTTTGGGTTAACTAAAATACAAAGAAAATTATTTTAGCAGTGGTTTCATAAGCATCTTCCAAGCCGTTTAATTATCCGTCGACAGCATGAGAAATTTATTCGCACCGAGTCCTGGACCAATGATTGTATAGGAAACAGAGGACTTGTAACAAATGTTCGAACAAAAGATAGCATCATAAATGCTCAAGGCAAAATTATTAGGAGTCCAGAACAGTGAAGTAAGAGATTAGCATTGGAAAACGGAATCACTTAGACAAATGTCTTAAGAATTGTCCTCGTCGATCTGGGAATGAAGCCACACCACATTCAAGCCTTACAGGCCCTATCTGACGCTGGTAACATCGCTCGTGTACGAGATGAAGAAGTGTTACTAGAAATGACGGATATAAACCCTAATGTTGTGTTCTTTATCCCAAACGAAGCGGCAACATGAATAACCACAGTTCCGTCATATGGAGTACAGACAGTCCCCATGACTAATAGAGCAAACATGATCCTCTCCGAAACTTAACCATGGTGTGGTATTTCAAAGTTTTCCGTACTTGGTCCATATTTTTTAAGGATCAACCAGTAACGAGAGATTTTTACCTAGACATATTGCAGAATTTTATTGTTGACATTGTTTTCCTTCGTATCTTAACATCCGGCTGATTCCAGAGATCGTCGCACCATCACGTTATTCCTGAAAAGTTCGAGACTAGCTGGACGAAACATTTGGTAGACGGTGGATTTCAAGATGTGGACCTTTAGCCCGACTCGACTCCAGGCGCTTTCTGGTTACGGGGAATGTTGAAAGAACGCATGTATACTACAAGACCTACTGACGTTAATGGCCTTACAAAGCGCATAACACAGCTTGTTCGTTCTATACCTTCGGAAAAATGTGAACGAGCTATGGCCTGTATGGTCAAAAGACTTCCCACATATACTGAGAACCAAGGAGTACAGGTCGAAGAAGTAAAATGAAATAAAACTCAGTCCCATATGAGATACAGCATCTTTTCGGACAACCCTGTATAATCATAACTGTAGCCGGTACTGGGCGGTACTTGTGTACATCGTTGCCCTCACTGGTTACAGTTATGTTTGTTTAAGCATACGATGGCGCAGGCCATCACCAACCCTTGTTATGTACCTAAGTGCACAGATTACTTGCGATGATACTTGTGTCAGACTGCTTTTAACGGTTTGTATGGCTAGTATGAAGGATTATTAGCCATGTTTATTATATATTTCTAGATTTTTTGTGTATTAAGCCCTCATCCAATTGAACTTACTTTTGCCACATTAGAGATTTCTTTTCCTCATCGTAACAGATCTGTCGATGGCAGTAAGAAGAAACCGATCATTATGAATTATCTGCCGTATGTGATCAAGATGAACATTTGTGAAATAAGTGCCAAATGTGATCGAGGATTAATTTACAGACTTTATGACTTCAATTGACCGCTTCGAGACGGTTAAGCAATCGTTCTTCCCACGCACCATAACCAAATAGAACGAAGAAAAGAGCTAATAACTAGTACATCGGGAAGTATCCTTTTCCGTAGCCCGCCCGGTTGGCCGTGCGGTCTGACGCACGACTTTCGGGGCGGGAAGGAGCTCCTGGTCCTGGCACGAATCTGCCCGGCAGATTTGTGTCGAGGTCCGGTAAACTGGCCAGCCTGTGGATGGCTTTTAGGCGGTTTTCCACCTACCTCGGCGAATGCGGACTGGTTCCCCTTATTTCGCCTCAGTTACACTATGTCGGCGATTGCTGCGCAAACAAGTTCTCCACGTACGCCTACACCACCATTACTCTACCACGCAAACGAAGGGGTTACACTCGTCTGATGTGAGACGTGCCCTGGGGGGTCCACCGGGGGCCGAGCCGCACAATAACCCTGGGTTCGGTGTGGGGCGGCGGAGGGGTGAAGTAGATTGCGGTAGTCGTCGTGGGGTTGTGGACCACCACTGCGGCTGCGGCGGGGACGGATCCTCTCCGTCATCTCTAGGTTAACGTACGATACAATACAATACAATCCTTTTCCATGCACTTCAAAGTGGTTTTCAGATTTTAGCTATAGATGTAGCGTACAGTGGGGTGGAACAGTCCTGCAGTTGACATCCACTGCAAGAGTGAGACGCATAATGAACTGTAAAACACTAATGCTGATTGTGGTATGATGGAATAATATATTGAAAATGTCTGGCGACCAGGAAGCAAACGAACCGTGAGAGCTCCAGTTGGTTCCCGGCCCCGTCCCAGTGAAAGTGCAACAAGAGCCGTCGTGCTGGCCACTCCGGGTATGAGGGGACGACTGCACGCGGACAGTCCCTCCACTGCGGCGCACGTGGCGTGCCGGTGGTCACGGGACGCTCCTGGTTATCGCCGCGCTCAAGGTCTGTCGCCACGAGTGACCACCGACAACTGGCGACGCCGATATGCACGTCCTTCGAAACTTTGCAGCGACAGGCGTTTTTTTGAGGCAGAGAGACCCAAATAGTTGGTTTTAAAGACTGTGCTGGAAGTCTGTGCCTGAGATGCGTTTTATTTCTTCTAAGTGATTGTCGCAAGGCAACTGCAGTCACGGACAAGTCATAGCAAGTGATAGATTACTTTAATACTGAAACATCGTTACCAGCAATATGGCAATAGTTGTAGTTTTAGTTCACACGGATGTGCGAGTTCGCCTTGAAATTTTGCCCTAAAAATTAAACAATCAAATATGTTTCCCAGTTGCAGCCGTTGGAGTATCTAGAACGATCATACTGGGTGGTTACAATTAAGGTGCAACTACTAACGGAGATCCAGTGGGGGCTTTAATTATCGTATGGCAGTGAAACTTGGTTGACACGCTACTGCGTTAATGAGGAACGCATTTAGGTTGGAAAAAAAAAAATTAGTTCCAATTTTTACCCTCAGGTTCAAAGCTAGCGCTTTGAAGCATCCCTTTATGTCTCTGGTACTCCTATTGAAGGAACTGTGTAAGTCTGGACTGCCTTAACAAATATGACTTAATAATGGTCTAACAACATTCAGTATTGTACTCGATAATGGCATAAAAACCGAAATCTAAATAGTACAAAAGATAAATATAATAATACACAATAAAATGTTGGTTTACTCTTTTAAAAAGTACTGTATGGCAGTGACTCGACGCCACCGAAAACTTTTTAAACTGTGTAAGTGACTATTAATAATAAAAACAACAATAATCCTTTCTCACTCGTTTGACGATTTGTGCCTAACTCCCATTCCCAGTCAATTACAAATGGAAACATTTCTATATGTCTTTCTTGCATTCACAGCGCCAGATTTGCAAACTGGTGGCCAATACTGCAACTAACTTTTTCCACAGTAAATCGGTTTCGCATTAACGCATCAGAATATCTACTAAGATTCGCTTCCATACGATAGTTACAGCCCACACTGAATGTCTCTGAGTAGGTGCACTTCAATTATAACCACCCAGTGCAAACAATGCGATGTTTATGATATCACCATGCTGTTGTGTCCAAAGAACTTCTATCTTAAGAATGTTCTAAGTAGGATAAACGCAGTCAGATTTCATGGTGAATTTGAAATTAAATATTAAATGTATAACAAATGTTAAGAAACTTTTGATATGCCTCTGTCTTTTTCTTTGGTTAATCTGTGTCACAACAGGTAGAAACGGACGTTCTTCACTTTAAATTCCTTTGAACCTCTTCCTGAATCCGCTGCTAACGTGATCTACATGTTATGTCTTACGGCATTCCAAGCCTTCTTCCCCCCTCCCACTCTTTTTTCCACAACTTAGCCTGGGGTAGATGCCCATTGCAGGAATTTGTCAGCAGTATACATACCAGCGAAGATGTTGCCCTCGTTTTTACTATTTCCGCTAGTCTTCCTTCCCCCCATCTTCCTTCTCATTCTATCAGTCTATTTAACTTTAGGAGTATTTTTCTGCAACCATTTCTTTAAACTACGCAAGTACTTGTCTTTTTTTCTTTTTTGTGAATACTGCTGTATAATACTATACTCAACATTCTGCAAATTTCTTTCTTAGTTCCATAGGGAGACTTTGTGCAATCATCAATCTTTACACGTCTTCAAAAACAATTTTGTCGATTCTTATTTAACTCTTTGTTTCTTCACAAAGATTGCTTTTCTCCCCATCACACTTTCTAAGTACCTAAGAGATTATTCTTCGTCCAAGTGGTTTCCTTGATAATCATATTTCGACCGAACTTTCATTTTTTTTCTAATTCTCGTAACTTTCGTACTTCCTACATTAGCCGTTATCCTATTCACTTCTTCCACTTCTGCAACTAAAAATGTAGTTCTCTCTCTCATTCTGAGAGCGCTGCTTGTCATCTCTGTATTTAATCGTCTTTATCCTTTCATTTCCTACTGTTATGCCTCTTGTTTTTATGTTTTTTCTGTTAATTACCGAGCATAAATATTGAGCGTTAGAGAAAAACAACACGTTTGTGCACCACTTCTTCCAATACCTGTCTTGTCTGATTTCTCCTCTCTGTTGTTAACCACTGCTACCTTTTTATAATGTGCACTTTTCCTTTGGTCCTTGCTTTCTACATTAGCACCTCCCGAGTTTTCCAGGAATATATTTGAGTCAGCTCAGTCAAAGGTCCTTCTACAAATCAACAAAACAGGTGTACCCATCCCCATTACCTTGTAGCATTTTTTGACACATGACCCTCTGACAATAAGTGTCAGCTCGTGTTCCGTCTCGCATCGAGCTTGAGCTGCGTCTCTATCGGCCTCACCGTCGACGACACGTTAATCCCTAATTTTGCTTCCTTATTAACATAGTTTTCAAGGTGTATTTTGCGAAATATTTGCGGCCACTTAAAACTTACGAAATACACGGCTTTCTGGGTCAAAAGCATGCCCTTAATGTCATTTTCGGATATGTTGAATATTTCAGGAGTTATTCTAAATTGTGTGTATTTTCATTTTAAAACTTCAAAAGAGTTATATTCAATACAATAGTAATCGAGATCATTTTTATTTCAAGAACCTGTACCAATATGTAATGATCTAAAGAAAGTCTATGTGCAGCAAAATATAATTATACCAGCTGAGTACCCATCATTGCTAAGGTATATATTTATTCCAATCTCCTTAGTCCATCTCCTTCTTCCCACTCTCTATAATCATCTCTTCTTCCCTTGTTTTTTGAGTCTTCCCTCGGGCATGGGTATGTGTGTTGTACTTAGAATAAGTTAGTGGAAATTGTGTGTAAGTCTAGGAACCGATGACCTCAGCAATTTGGTCCCTTAGAAGTTCACCCCCCCCCTCCCTTGTTTTCCTGTCCATCTGCTACTCCTCCCTCTCTTTCCACCTCCTACTCCCTTGTCTTTCTATTCATCTGTTCCTCCCGCTATGTCCATGTGCTCCTTCCCCTCTGTCCATTTCCTCCTACCCCCTCTAAATCAATCTTTTCTTCCCCCATATCTGCTCCTCATCTCTTCTAAGTCCTACTCCCTCTCATTGCCTATCTTCTATCTTGTTCTCCCCCTCCCTCTGTCCAAACCCTCGCTCTGACAGTTTCCTCTTTTCTTTATCTAACCCTCTCCTTCCCCTCTCTTTGTCCTGTTCTCGCCCTTTCTTTGTCCATTTCTTCCTCCACCTGTCTCTGTCCATCTCCTCGTTTTTCCTTTCTCTGTTCATCTCCTCATTCCTCTTCAGTCATTCTGCTCCTTTCCCCTCTGTCCATCTCCTCCCCTCTATCTCCCCCACACCCCCTGTAGGTCCATCTCCTCCTTTCCCTTCTCCCTGTCAACCTTGCTTTTCTATCTGTCTCCTCCTCCTCCTCTCTCTGTCCATCAAATCCTCTCTCCCTTTCTCTGTCAATTGTCTCCTTGCCCCTCTCTCTGTCCATTCCTCCTCTTTCCTATCTCTGTTTATCTCCTCATCTCCCCTCTCTCCATTTCATCTCCCCTTTCTGTGTTCATTTCCTCCTTCCCCTCTGTCCATCTTCTCCTCCTCTCTCTCTCTCTTTGTCTATCTCTTCCTCCTCCCTATCTCTATCCATCCCTCTCTGATTATTTCCTCCTCCCTCTGTCCATCTCCTCCTGCCCTTCTCTGTCTGTCTATCTCCTACTTCCGTCTTCTCTCTCCACATTACCAACCCTACCCCAATATGAGATCACTTGTTCTTATCCTCACAGTATCTCTTTCCAAATAACAAGTAGTACATATATGAGACACAGCTGAAATGTATCCAGGCGTTTAAGAGGAGCTTCTTGCCCTTGGCTTTGTCCGCATACCCACATGTCACACATATTGCACGTAAATTTCACGTAGTTCACTCATATTTGCACACATAGTTCGTCTGCATCTCTAGCGAATTTCGCTCTGCAGTTTCGTATTCACGCAGGTGAATGTTTATGACGTCTACCTCCTATGTGTCATACAGTTACATAATTTTGTAAGTACATTCGGCGTATTATGAGGATACCGTCTGCAAATTGTGATGCCGATACAGATGGTAGCAAAGAAGTAATACATTTGAACGCCATGCAAGATGCTATAGTTCTTCACGCATCTCAGTGTTTATGACGTCATGTCGCCTGAGCTATATTGGTATAGACGAATACCGTCTGCAAAATGATTCCTGAATGCAGTCAATGATAAAAAAATATTTAATTAAAACGTCATGTCTGACGCAGCAGTTCTACTGCATAAACAGCGAAAATACAGTAAGCGATAAACTTTTTGTCATTTCATTACTCTTCGAGAGCTGTCAGCAAGAAAAAGTTTAATAAAGATTTGAGATTATATGTAAAACTTGTTGCGAGTCACTGAGTACTTTCATTGAATGAAAAAGTCTGGATATGTGTGCGTCGTGAGCTACACTTCTTTTCCATCATCGATCCCATGGTTTAGTAGGAAATGTGGAACATACATACACACAAACATACATGCATACATACGTATGTACCTCCATCTTAATAGCCGGCCGCTGTGACCGAGCGGTTCTAGGCGCTTCAGTCCGGAACCGCGCTGCTGCTACGGTCGCAGGTTCGAATCCTTACTCAGGCGTGGATGTGTGTGATCTCCTTTAGTTTGTTAGGTTTAAGTAGTTCTAAGTCTAGAGGACTGATGACCTCCCATAGTGCTCAGAGCCATTTGAACCGTCATCATCCATTTTTATAATACAGCATGTCTTTTTTTCATTTTCCTTCTTTACCCGCTGTGCTTAAAGATAGAAAGCTTCAGCCACCTCTTCCAGTGTCTCTTGTCTATGTTAAAAATTTGACCTCCCATCATGCCAACCTGTCTTGAATACCTTTGCCGTATGTTTATTTTTGTTTGCGTACGTAGTACAGCCATCAGCTACTACATCGTCTGTGCTCATTGCGTTCCATTTCTTTAGGCACCCTCTTGACCGATGCAGATGGTAAAGTTACTGATCTGCATTTAAAAATGATACCAATATAATTTAATTTAGCGTAGTGCCTACGATATCAAATTCACTAAGACGCTCAGGAATTTGTGTGCATACATAGAAGTTGTCTCGAGGAAAAAAAAAACATGAAGTTATATGTACTTATAATGGTATGCACACATTCAAGATTGTGACCATTTTTTGTCGGCAATACCACTTGCTTAAATAGTTATGTACAAATAGACTCAGAATGTATGTCGTAGATTTTCCATTTCACACTATTTTGTGCCAGCGAGAAAGAGAACCACTGTCCTCTGTCTTGAAAACATATTGCATCGTTTGTTTCGTTTTTTTATGAGGCGAGGGGGACGAAATATTTATTATGGCTTGCATAGTTTCATAACACTACACGCGACGCCTTTCATGCAGACGGCTGGCACGCTACCCAGCTTTTCCGACAAGCTGGTGACGACAATGCGACGTGATTGGTCGTCGACGAGTTTCGCAGCCGTCCGTTTGCTCACTCTCTCCATGCTGTCAGGGTGACTTCCACCAGACGGTAATACTTTCCATGAGATCCCTGCAAAGACTAGTTTTCCTTTATGCAATCCAAAACGGGATAGACTACATTGCTTCATTGTGTTTATACCGTTATGAGAGTCCGGAATTTCTCAAACAAATGAATAAATTGGAAAGGTGCTTCTGACACCTTCAATGGATTTCTCCTACTCTCTGTGTAACAATTCGAAACATGAACACAAATGCAGCTCATTGCTAATCACGGCACCCGAGCATGACTCATGAATCGATCCGAGGCTTCAACTCATCACTTGGCCCGCCTCGTTCCTATCACATTTTCGATCTTCACTTCTACTACTATTCTGTATGACTGTTGCTCTTGTTGGTCTGTAGTTCCCTAGTAAATGCCTTTTATACGGTCATCTATATTTCGACTATCTGGAAGTCGTCTTCTGTTTCCTCGTATGCTGCACTATTATCTTCACCTCTTCATACTCTCTAGGCTCAACAGTGCATACTATGCTGCTTATCACTTAACTTGTCATCACTGATGGTTATTCTCTCATGTATCAGAAATTGACAAGTCCCTAACTCTTAGACCCATTTCCCATATTGTATCACCTTTTCTGACAGAGTCTATCGATATTTATTTTGTATTTGATCCTCAACGCTGGCGCCATGGTCTATTGGCAGATATGAATGATCGCCAGTCATCTTCTCGATCGTGCAAGTATCATCAAACAAAATGTAAAATTTTGAAATTTTCTCTTCACTACGTCCGACCTTGGACAATTTCGGACTAGCACAAATCATCAATCCTAATCAGGTGCCTTTGGCGGCTCTGTCGTGCTTTCCTTTTTGCTGCGCTTTCCTCCTTCATTTGCGCTGAACTATGGTCTCTTAGTTCTTAAATTAATATTCGATACAGTTGGCAGTTTAGGTGCATCTCTAATGAGACTGACTACAAGTTTACCTATCGTCAGCCAGCCGGTGGAAAAACCAGAGATGTCATGAACTAAGCTAGCTATGATTTGCAGGACATATTCCACCAACTTGGTGTGGTTTTCTGAGCAGCGTCTTCCGACTTCCAGAAAACATCCCTCGGTGAGATTTGCAAAGGCGTGGTAAACAGTCGTCCAGTAGACGTTGATCCCACACTCTTCCATCGAACTGATCAGAGTTTGACTCGTGAACTGCAGATAAAACTCCCTTCTTGGGTCAGGGGACACTGTGTTCCTTGGTTCCCCCCCCCCCCCCCCCCCCCCTGGTGCCTCCAGCAAGTTCTGTCGCAGCTAGCAGTGCACGGACAGCTCAATCGTGGCACACATCGCCAGTGGTTGTATTTCTTTTTCTCATGCCTCGTGTTCTCATATTGTACCAACATCGCGTTCGCTCCGCTCTGGTTCTGCTGATGGTAACTGCCACCACTCTACCCAGACAGCTCAGGACAATGACCTTTCCCAAAGGTAAACATTGCCCGTCTAGATGCCAACGACGTCCCACCCCATCACCTGTGTGTGGAGTCAGTGAAAGTATTCAGTGATGGAAAAACTACTGTTAGCTCCACGCTATTGTAAAAACCCAAGGTGGGCTACATATTTGTTGAATTAGTAGAATGATTTCTCAAGGGGAGAATATCGCTGTCCATGTGGATGCTGGCTTTTTTTTAATGTTTCTGTGTATGTTTAATTTTAATGTAAAGGTTAATTGTTGACTTTGTTGTAGGTATGAATTTTTCTATGTCGGATGAAAATACCACACATGAGAAGAGTGGCATACGTAACTAGTTTTTGAAATGTGAACATTGTAACTGAGGCAGCCTAAAAAGGAACAGAATTATAATTTTTATCGTAATGATCCTTCTTTTTGCATATACTCTGATCAGTTGATATACACTTGTATTCTTGAGACTTGTGCCTTGCCTCAACTGGAGTTTTGGTTCCCAGAAAGACGGTACTTTCTCCCCCTTGAACTCCTTGATGGCGTCAGTTATAAACCAGAGATTCGTCCCTGCCACCTTCCATGCACATGGAGAAGACGTGACATTACGTCCAATAAATACAAAAAGAGAGTACACATTTAATAAGTTAATTTAAAATCCAGCTGCCGATTCATACAGGATGGAAAATTAGGATTCCAATGACCACAGTTAATGGCCTGTTAAGTGCATATTAAGTGAGTTGAAATACTTTATCCATTATTTTCCCCTGTTAAATTAATTTTGCTACAGAAAATAGACGCAACGATAAGTTGTGAAAGTATATGATCATCTAATTATAAGAAATTAATAAACAACTCTCTGTAAGTGAACAGCTCTGTGCAAAAATCTATTAACACTAACAGACAAAAGGAGCCAGTGATTAGGGTAGCATGCTCCAAATATTTGGTTTACGTGTTGATGAAAATTAAAACTGGAACAGGGAAGAAAGGAAAGAAAGTTATTGTTTAGTATGTGTGGACAATAAGATTATTGCAAACGGGGCACGAGTACGGACTGAAGAAAGAAAGTCGAATTCATCTTTTCATAACAACCATCCCAGCATTTTCCTTGCGTTATTCAGGAAAGAAACATGTCACTGAACTTTTCAAACAGCTCTTTACGTAGTTGCTAGTTTTGGAAACAAACAAATCTTCTCAACATATTTTTCACATTTTCTACCTAATCTCTTACAATGCATTTTTATGGGGTAATTCACGGCATTAGAGGAAAGTAATGACCGCGTAAAAGCGATCAATGAGAAAAGTGTACGATATTCAGCCACAATAATTTTGTACTCGCCTTTTCTAGGAGGAAGGCATTCTAATTGTACCTTCAAATAAACCATTTCAATTTGAGAAGGTTATCAAGTCCACAGCTAGAACACTAAAAGAAGAAATGACCATCACACATTACTAAAACTGAGAGCGGATCAGAAAGAAGTTCAGTAAACACCTTTTTTTTATAATTTACCCAATAACTTAAAATGTCTGACAAGACCCATAGAAAATTTTACATCTAATATGAAATCTTTTCATCTTGACAACTAATACACTACACTTGATTATTTCATTAATCATTGGCACCATGTGTTCACTTCGCTGCCAAATTAGTGTTTCACTTGTAACATGAGAAGCATCTAAAATTTTCATTTCTGTCACTGCACTATTTAGTACTCTGTGTAAGCTTAGCATGCAGCTACACACAGAAATACATTATATACACATAGCCAGTAAACTGATTTATAAAGAATATAATTAACTAACTCTATTCAGTTACATGTCTGGTTCAAATGGCTTACTCTCCAACCGATAGTGCGATGTTATCACAGCCTCCCCGAAAAGCAAGAACACGATATAAATTGGCCCTCTTATGAATGTCCTTTTGGATATCGTCTATAAAGATGGCAGTCTGGTTTCATATAATTTTTGCTTCTAATATTCGTGCTGATTCTCACAGATGAGGTATTAGACCCAAGAAAAATCGACATGCAGTAATAGATTGTGTTCCAGGTAGCTCCATCAGACTAACATCAATAACTGAAGCATTTGTTCATGATGCCTCCCCCCCCCCCTCTCTCCCAGCAGCAGAAGAAATAAGGTGTAATAAAGTGCACAGGAAAATCACCTGTCAAAGAACTACGCAATACTGAGCAAAACTGAAACATTTTTGCAAAAGTATAATGCTCCCTAGAGTTGGAAGTTCTCTTGAAAGGCAAACTCTTCGTGACCCTAAAATTGCTCCATGTAAGACTAAACACCTGTTGAAAATTGAAATCCTCTTGAAAAGTGTTAAATAATCTTGAGAAATTAACAGTACTCGAGAAATTAACAGTACTCGAGAAATTAACAGTACTCGAGAAATTAAAAATACTCCTAGAAAGCAAAAGTACTCTATGGCTCTAAAAATCATCTTTCGGAGTAAAAATAGAATTCCTCTTCTAAACTAAAAATTTTCTTGAAAAGTCAAAAACACTATTGGAAACACATCCTTCCTGAAAATTAAGGAACACTCTGAAAACCTATATCCTGTTAAAATCATCCATAAATTATTTACATTATGTTACATCTAATGCAAAATCCATGGAGTTTTGTCTGCTTACATTGAAAATACAGAGTTTGTAAAATAATTGCGTTAATTATCCATTTATAATTACTGTGATGTTCCCTTCCACTTACATATTAGAGTAAATCTCCCCTGCTTAAAAAAATTTGAAGTTGGCTTGTGTCATCAACCTAGGCACTCTTCGGTTGGTAATTTTTTGGAATGTTTCTTTGTCGTCACTCAAAGCTGCTGGAGTAGGTGGTCTCCAGATCCCATAGCTGTTAAGTTCTGTGCTAGGACATGTCCACCTCGTGGACAGACACAACGTTCAGACTTACCCTTGTTTCTCCCGATGTCTTATAAATTACACAGTGCCCCTCTTCTAGGTTGCAGAAATAACACCTCCAATAGAAAGTACGTAGCGCAGAGTTCTCTGTTTTCTCGTGGAATATACATTGTTATGAACATTTGTTGCAAAATGAAACTTTGTATCGAACCAAATCTCAGAGTCGGATCCTGACTTTCACTGGCACTGCACTTCCGGTAAGTGTAGCTGACTGTAAACATATCGCATTTTGCTGTTATTACGCATAACATTATCGTTATTAAATGTGACTGATACCATAATTAATAAGTGAAGGTGGGAAGTATACTGTCATCAATTTGACGTCGACCACTATGACTCATTAACTAGAATAAAATAAAAATTCTGTTGCTTGATTATTTGTTCCTATGCTTAACGATATAAACAATAATTAAGACAGCCAGGATCCTTCATATTATACGAGTGTCAGAACCTAAAATAAGCATTTGACAGAGTAAGCGAAATAAGGTGTTCTAAATTGTAAGGGGACATTAGAGTAAGTATCTACATCTACATGTAGATGTAGATGTAGATGTAGAAGTAAAGGCACAGTCAAATGCCCTCAGATATTTATGAGTACCAAATAGACAGAAAGCTAAAAGAACTGTAGGCCTTGGGATGGGGAAGCAATATATGAACAACTGGTTTACTTAAGGTACCACGAAGCAAAAGCAATAAAAATTCCGAACTAAAGCAATGCTGTTAGTGGCAGAGAGTTATGCGTTGCTTCAAATATGAGTTTGTCATTGTGACTGAAGCAAAGAAAGACCTATGAACAGTATAAGATGAATGGATCAATAAAGATGCAATGACATGAAATCAAATTAGTGCAAACTGTTCAGGTATGCTGAATATCAAATGTAACAAACCTGTAGTGAGACTATTCAATATAAAAGAAGGTGGACGCTCGTTATGCAGCACGGAAAACCGCGTAATGAGTAGCAGAGCCAATGAAAGAAAAACATTCTCTTAGAGTAGAGAAAAAAATTGAACTGCCATACCAAAGCAGCAAGATACAACCGTACACCTGAAGAAGGAGATATGCAAATAACACAGCAGCGCAGCCAAGGACACGTTCTTTGAGAATGAAAACCTCCTGGCCTCGTTATGTGGCATAAAATTAAAGAAGTTCGTGAAGTTGCATCAGTCCAGCACATACTGCCTTGTATCGGAGTCTGAGCAGTGAGGAAACCACACTGGACAGGGCATGTCTGAACGTATCACCGCAGAGGTATTATTAAAGTTTTAATATTTCAAAGGTTCCAGTGTCACGTATTATCAAGTCCCATGCGAGAAAAATTTCAAGGGAAGAAAGAAAGCAAGAAATGGAGGCGTATATCAAACCAGTCGAGAAACCTTCTCTACGATAAAGAAAAGAAGTTCAAGAGCTTTTCTCCGCGGTAACATTCCTGTGAAGAATGTCTTCAAGTTACTTTCTAGAGCAATTCGTATCTCAACATTTGAAAAATAGCTGGTGTCCTTGCAAACTGGTTCTGATAGCAAGACCGAAACAGCTATCGCACCTGGTAATGAAGTCACAACGCTAGCGCAGTTACAAAGGCACACTTTGGAGCAACCTCAGGGTGAAACACATGGCACACATTTACAGTTGATAGCGACCGAGACGCGACAAGAAATCTCTGCCCTGATTTACACCACTTCGGCCTTTCGGTGTCCTGCTTGATGTGCACTCTGAGGCAATCGTGTGAGGCATCGGGTCACACAAGTTGCGAAACCCACTTCTGTCCAACGCTTACTAAAGAAAGTACGGCCATATTGCGTATCAAACAAAAATCGTTGCTGAGTTAAGGAGTTATTCTTAGGGAGGAAGCAGTATCGGTTAAGCATGCGACAGCATGCGCTATCTAATATGTCCCAAAACGCCACACATCAAAACGGGATTCTTACGGGTCACATACTTCGGATTCTATTGGTGTATGCAAGGTACGGTGAAGTGTTATGGATAGACCATATGGATACCCCATCTGTATACCCAACAGAACTATCATCTTGCTACATGTATATTACATATCTCTTCCTGTTTAGGCAAATGGAGCATATCGGTTGGTTCCTTTCACGTTTGATTTGGACTACTGTGGCTAGTAAGGGCCCATAGTTTATGGGCGGTTCCTTAGAAAATTAAAAAAAAACTATATTTACCAATCAAGCTGCGGATCCGAAGACGCCTATTCAAGGCAAATGACATATTCCTAAGATACCGATATCGAATAGCCCTGAAATGTCCTTTTCTTTTTTTATGTCGTTATCCGTATTTGGAAACAGAGGTTCAAAGTACCCTTACTTGAACGCGTGAAGCGAAAACATTATTTATATAGGGACGTAGCAAGGAGTAATATCCCAGAAGTGTCGCCTAAAGGTTTCTGGGAAACACATAGTGTTGTACTGAAGCAATATGCAAACTTTCGTTGACCACCATCCACACAGATGAGAGTGCACTTTCTGAAATTCCTGCAACTTTGAAGGGGATCTCTAGTCACCTATTTATTGTCACCCATTAACCTAATGTTCTGTTACATGTCACCAATTTCTATAGCAAATGAACTGACAAATTAATTAAACTGATCGAAAACATTGGTGGAAATTAGCTCAGTTCAGGTATCTTCCCTCCAATTAACTTATTGCGCCACACTAGGTATTCTTTCGCTGCATACCAGCTGCTTCAGGTCAGACCTCACTTACATGTACAGCGCACCTCCCACTCTAGAAAACAGACTGACTAATTAAATCTATATATTTTGTGTGAGACAGTTTGCCTTGACGGATAGAACCCCTTCTGTAAATATTGATTGGGTGGTGGGAAAATGATTGCAGTGTGTGGACTAATGTATTTTTAATCAGTTGGTCAGGCAATTAATTGCAGTGCGTGGAGTTTTTCAACAAGTGCGTCACTGTTTTATCCTGATGACGTAAGGAATACCATCGTAAAACATTCCCCACATGTAATTATATTGTCACGGATCACGCCAAACACATCCGGCGATCGTTGGGCTGTGCCATGTGCCGGACTCCACCGCAGCACTCCAACCCGACTGTGAGGCATGCACAGGCGGACCACTGGAAGCCACCGTGCCCCCGGTCTCACAACACCACACTGCAATGCAAGGGACCACCATGTGTCTACCACTAATGGCACAGATCTCAGCATTAGCACATTGACCCTACGGAGACTGCATATCAATACTGAAATTACACAATGCATACTGAGCACCCAGTGAGCTCTGATGCCTGTGTGGAAGCTACATTTTTTGTGGCCAGCCAGCAGGCGGGTCACAAGGGAGCTGCGGTCCCCTGTTCGCGGTAGCAAAAGCGGTTACTTCCGGCTGCAGTACCTGCACCTCAGACCAGCAAACCAAGCTGTCGCTCCTACTGACTTAAATATTACAGTCTGGAATCCACACTAACACCTTCTTTACCCTGCACAAAGTAGCGGATACCTGGTAAATCTCCAGCTGTGGATGTCTTGAATATTAACATTTCCACTACCCCCACTCTAACAAACGAATTGACTTATTAATAGAATCAATATCACCTGTGTGGGACAGCCTGGTGTGTGCTCGCAAAACCACTGTAACAGTAAATTGATCAATCAGGGATTTGACATCGTGAGTGGACATTTCTTTTAGCCGTCACTTCCAGTCGACCACTGACCACATACATTGCGAGACAAGCAGTAGAGGCTTGTATGTATACAACAGTTCTAACCAATCCCACCCTGAGACAGACCTCCCAGTGTAAAAAAATGCACATTATCCAATCCGTGACAGAAACATTGTGGAATTTATCTTGAGAAATGTAAATTTCTCACTTTCATACGAACAGTTTTCGAATACTGGGGATATCCAGACGTACACGCATTTTCACAGCGCTTATGTGTCGTTACTTGTTGTGAAAATCCTGTAAAAGTATGGCGTAGACTGTATTTCTCTCAGATGCTCAAAAAGTCTCTTCTAATCAGCTGAATATCTGTTTCATCCTGCATCACAGGACTAGAATATTAAACTAATTTTTGCTCATGTCAGACAGCTCAGAGCATGCTCTGCCTCTGTCACAGGATCCTTCCTCATTTTCGATCTCTCTTAAAAATGTTCCATCACACATGAAGCCTCTTAAGGTAAGAGCACAGACAAGTCGTAACTTGATCACGTTATTTCTTCGATAATATAGCTGATTTATCACAATGAATATATCTCCCTGTGAAGATGAAAGACTGTTATTTCATTGAATGATTTCTCCACAGTGATAAAACGCTTGATTACCAACTCAAACCCTCAATTATATCCATGGTAATATATTCCTCGCTTCTACCCACCTGATGGCAAATCGTTGATATCAAATTGATATGCTAATGAATGAAACTGATCATGAGAGTCAGTTTGCAGGATGAGTAATTTTTTTCCAGCTGTCGGTTTACACTCGCCAGCCAGCTCAAATGGGAATCCCTGGAGAGAAGACGATGTTTTTTCGAGGAACACTATTTAGAGCTGAAATCTGAAGACGAATGCAGAGGGATTCTACCAACGCAAACCTATATTTTGCCAGGACCACGAAGATAAGATACAAGAATTAAGCACTCGTAAGAAGGAATGAGGCAGTCTTTTTCTCTGACTCTGTTTGCTAGTGAAATAGATAAGGAAATGACTAGTAGCTGTATAGGGTACCACCCGCCACACACCATACCATGGCTTGCGAAGTAAGCATATAGATGTAACGATAAATTTAGTCTACATGTTACAAAGGTCACTCCATCGATTTATAGGTATAAGAATGTCACAGAAGGACATTGTCCCTTATCTGTTGAGAAAACAAAAGACGGAACTCCTTCTCTCGGTAAGAATCTTCGTATTAGCTCCAAATTTTCTCATTGTTGTCACTTCTCGAGATGTATGTGAGATGTAATATCTTAGAAGAAGCCGTATATACCTCACCTCATAACTCCTCTTTCGTCAGGGGATCTCTGACCTCGGATATTCTCATGAATCTTCGATGTATAGCATTTGAGTCCACATGATTTCCACAGGTAAGAGATGTGCTCCGCCAAATCACAGCTGCTAATTCTCTCGTAGTCCCTTCACTTTCCGACAGCATCTTCCATTAGTCAGAAGGCTGTCTAGTCCTCCATCAATCACTGACCAGGTAGAGACTATCACAACGAGCAAAATAGCACATTAATGTACGGCAGGAAATTTACAATCTTGCAGAGTACACACAGACTGCACAAATAAATTCAGAAGCAAAACTCCTACCATTTATAGATATCAAATGATGGTCTATAAATATCACCTCGTACACATGCTGATCTCTTTTATCATGGTCCTACAACCACTACATTAGAATCATGATAGTGTGAGGTGTGAGAGACTACAGTGACAGCAAAGTATCTCTCTCTCTCTCCTCATTATTTTTATAACATTCAACAGAGTGTAACTACGTATTATAAACATTTTGCTAATGACATCCAATAGAGAAATTGATAAGATATTACTGCATGCCTCTGTTACGATGTATCAAAATCAAATACTGTCTGCGTGTCGATATCAAGCTTATGTGACGATTCTCTTAAATATACATGTATTGATCCATTGGAGCAGGTGAGCAGTGATCAGAGTCACTTGCGCAAACCAGAGTAAAGTTTTTTCACTTATACTAGAGGAGGACCATATCTCACACTCTGTTCATCACAAGAGAAGTTTCATGCTTTGCTCTTTCATAAGCAGCCTGATACAGTATTTTTCTGCTGTAAGAGATCCAAGCATTGTATGAGTACAGCTTTGTACACAGCTATACATTTTGTTTTTCTACCATGTTTTCGAGTTCTGTGTCAGGTGTTAAACTGACATTAACAAGTTTTGATCCATCTGCTCTCATAGTTTACATCACATGGTGTAAACTATGCTCCTGCCACAACACAGAGGATGGCTGAAACAAAAGACAGAGGCGGTGTTTCATATTGACAAAAATGCGGAGGACATCACAACATACTCAAACTGGAAGAGTTTGTGCCATTGTGGAACATTTCCTAATGTTTGCCTGAAGATGATGACCTCTACATTTAATTTCATCTTCCACAGTGATATGGTATCAGAGGCCTCAGTGTTTCGTTTTCCCAAGAGGTTCTGAACATTGATTCCTCTTATTGGTGTTGCATATTGCATCCAGTTATATGATTCCTGTTTCAGTGTCCTAGGTGGTAGTCATCCTGACCTCCAAATCTTTGGCCATTGCATCTTTCGTTTTTATGACTTACAGTGCATAACTACTTATGGAATAAGAGGGTATTCTGTAGGATACAAACCCTTAGAGCACGGAGCGGTTCTAGGCGCTACAGTCTGAAACCGCACGACCGCTACGGTCGCAGGTTCGAATACTGCCTCCGGCATGGATGTGTGTGTTGTCCTTAGGTTAGTTAGGTTTATCTAGTTCTAAGTTCTAGGGGACTGATGACCTCAGATGTTAAGTCCCATAGTTCTCAGAGCCATTTGAACCTTAGAGCACGGATTGTATGCACCATCAGTTGCCAGTCTAATCGGTAGAAGAATGGAATGATTTTCATACATCCAGGCGAGCATGTAAGTACCTTCATCCCTCCAAATTTTTGTCGTATTTTCATCAATTTTCCATCAGTCTTTGTAATTTTATGAGTTTTTCCGTAATTTCAACACATTTTACACAACTAATCGAGGTCCAAACGCAAACAAAACGTCTCATCACGTAGAGCTCGTGATGCTATCAGCCAATGAGATTGCAGCATGGTTCTCAGTTTCTGTATCATTGCTAACCTCCGTCCCCCCCCCCCCCCATTACTTTGTGAGACTTTTAGACATTTTGCGAACCCTTTTCGACAGTTTACATCAAATGATGCAAATATTCTTAGTGTAGGAAACAGCCATCAACAGAGATGAGATGTATAAACTGCATTCCTTAGCCGAAACATTTTATAATTTGGTAAGATTTTATTACAATTTGTCAATCTCCCTCTATGTGGACGGAGTCACAAGGTATTCTCGCATTCCTGGGATAACGTCGGAGATTCAAAACTCTAGCACTCAGCCCTCCATTCTGAAAAGAACCACCCTTCATTCAACCTATCAGCTAAGGATCCTGAATGTATCTTCTAACTCCTCCTCTGTCTTCAACCAACAATCCCTGAAACACTGTCTCTGACATAATTTGAAAGTGACCAGAAGTAGTAGGGTACTATACCCCACTAAATTCGATGTCTCATGAAGGAACAGAACAAGCTGACTTCCAAATAATCAACACGCTTCTGTGTTTTGTTTTTGTAAAGAGCATAGCACATGTTCCAAACTTGTACTAACCGGTACTAGTAATATATACCGGTATTCTCATTCCAATTCTGTAACTGCCGTTCTGCGAAGACTGTTCCATCCCAGTTTCACTAACATCACCTGGCCAATTACACAGGATCTTTCTAGATGCTTGCATGGTGAGTAATTTAGCATTCCTAATTGGTGTATAATACACTCCTGGAAATTGAAATAAGAACACCGTGAATTCATTGTCCTAGGAAGGGGAAACTTTATTGACACATTCCTGGGGTCAGATACATCACATGATCACACTGACAGAACCACAGGCACATAGACACAGGCAACAGAGCATGCACAATGTCGGCACTAGTACAGTGTATATCCACCTTTCGCAGCAATGCAGGCTGCTATTCTCCCATGGAGACGATCGTAGAGATGCTGGATGTAGTCCTGTGGAACGGCTTGCCATGCCATTTCCACCTGGCGCCTCAGTTGCACCAACGTTCGTGCTGGACGTGCAGACCGCGTGAGACGACGCTTCATCCAGTCCCAAACATGCTCAATGGGGGACAGATCCGGAGATCTTGCTGGCCAGGGTAGTTGACTTACACCTTCTAGAGCACGTTGGGTGGCACGGGATACATGCGGACGTGCATTGTCCTGTTGGAACAGCAAGTTCCCTTGCCGGTCTAGGAATGGTAGAACGATGAGTTCGATGACAGTTTGGATGTACCGTGCACTATTCAGTGTCCCCTCGACGATCACCAGAGGTGTACGGCCAGTGTAGAAGATCGCTCCCCACACCATGATGCCGGGTGTTGGCCCTGTGTGCCTCGGTCATATGCAGTCCTGATTGTGGCGCTCACCTGCACGGCGCCAAACACGCATACGACCATCATTGGCACCAAGGCAGAAGCGACTCTCATCGCCGAAGACGACACGTCTCCATTCGTTCCTCCATTCACGCCTGTCGCGACACCACTGGAGGCGGGCTGCACGATGTTGGGGCGTGAGCGGAAGACGGCCTAACGGTGTGCGGGACCGTAGCCCAGCTTCATGGAGACGGTTGCGAATGGTCCTCGCCGATACCCCAGGAGCAACAGTGTCCCTAATTTGCTGGGAAGTGGCGGTGCGGTCCCCTACGGCACTGCGTAGGATCCCACGGTCTTGGCGTGCATCCGTGCGTCACTCCGGTCCGGTCCCAGGTCGACGGGCACGTGCACCTTCCGCCGACCACTGGCGACAACATCGATGTACTGTGGAGACCTCACGCCCCACGTGTTGAGCAATTCGTCGGTACGTCCACCCGGCCTCCCGCATGCCCACTATACGCCCTCGCTGAAAGTCTGTCAACTGCACATACGGTTCACGTCCACGGTGTCGCGGCATGCTACCAGTGTTAAAGACTGCGATGGAGCTCCGTATGCCACGGCAAACTGGCTGACACTGACGGCGGCGGTGCACAAATGCTGCGCAGCTAGCGCCATTCGACGGCTAACACCGCAGTTCCTGGTGTGTCCGCTGTGCCGTGCGTGTGATCATTGCTTGTACAGCCCTCTCGCAGTGTCCGGAACAAGTATGGTGGGTCTGACACACCGGTGTCAATGTGTTCTTTTTTCCATTTCCAGGAGTGTAGATACGAGCCTGACACATTTGAGAGTGTTGCGGTTATACAACAGATGATTAGGGAGAAAAAGAAATGTTTGAGTTGTGCGTAAGGGAGCTCCAGACAGAAGGAGCTTGAAACATTTTATGTAAACCACTTGGGCTATCAGTTCTGTAGCATTGTTGTAGTGTTTGGATTCGATACCAACAATGTACTGGGAAGAGAGAAATGATCATAGAACATAAACACAAATGCACAGTAACGGTGTTTGACATGTGAAATTATACACCATGCTGCACTAATTTCGTAAACAGAACACAGTTCCTCCCACACACACAAAACATTTGTGAAGCAAATGTACACACTTTGATTGTGTACCTCACAAACCCCTGTCATTAACTTATAATCAGTGCATTTATGAAACTGCAGACTCGAGTTATGTCCAAGATATGGCACAGAAATTACTTCGCATACGTTTTAGTTCATCTGGAGGATATTGTTGAAATCTATGAGCATAATTCATTACACACGTGTTGGAAATCCTCTGCTGACTGTGATTGGGATAGACTTGCCTTTAACGATTGAAGGTAGATAGCCCTCAAAGTCACAATAAAACAGGCAGTTGTATACCATTCGAACGCAAGTTATACCACACCGCTGATGTACCTCTAGAGAACAACAGAAAAAAATGGTTAAATCTGTGGTAAATGATCTGCTACACCTTCTCCCTCTGTCTACAATGCTTCTATTTCCATTAAATCATACCTCATTACAACCGCTCACAATCAATTATTCCATCTACATTCTATTATCCCTTAACGCAAAAAAAGGTTCAAATGGATCTAAGCACTATGAGACTTAACTTCAGAGGTCATCAGTTCCTTAGAACTTAGAACTACTTAAACCTAACTAACCTAAGGACATCACACACATCCATGCCCGAGGTAGGATTCAAACCTACGACCGTAGTAGCTGCGTGGTTACAGACTGTAGCACCTAGAACCTCTCGGCCACAACGGCCGGCTCCCTTAATGCAAATTCATGTCAGTTTAGAAGTAGATGGTTCTCTTTCCCAGGAAAGCATCAAAGACAGCAGTAAACTATCAGGTATCCCTATTACCTCAGTAGACATACAGCAGGATGTTGCTAAAAACCATGCAGCAAATGTTCTTTAAGGTATTTGTTAGCTGACACTGCACGGTTGTGATTGGGAGAGAGTACAGAGAAGCACATTTTAAATACTGTTTGTTAGCGTTTAAAACACCTGAACAGTCTTTCATAGGATCAAACATGAAGTTGTACGTTGCAGTCCCCCAGCTGGTAATAAAATGCTCTTTAGCTAAGGACACTATACAAAAATCTATAAAGTGTTGCCGGTAAATTTGGAGTCACTATTAAGGTTGCGTTCCGACACACATAAATTTATTACTCTACATTTGATGGTCATCCATGTTAAACAATCTGTTCCATCTGTCTTGTCACTGTCCACGAAAAATGACTGCTTCCCTGGTTCCCAGTTCTTCCATATCAACTTTCTGTCACATTCCTCTTGCTGTCATAAGCTCGTTCCCAAGTACAAGGCCGGCCGTTGTGGCCGAGCGGTTCTAGGCGCTTCAGCCTGGAACCGTCCGCCCCCGGTAGCTGAGTGGTCAGCGCGACAGACTGTCAATCCAAAGGGCCTGGGTTCGATTCTCGGCTGGGTCGGAGATTTTCTCCGCTCAGGGAGTGGGTGTTGTGTTGTCCTAATCACCATCATTTCATCCCCATCGACGCGCAAGTCGCCGAAGTGGCGTCAAATTGAAAGACTTGCACCAGGCGAACGGTCTACCCGACGGGAGGCCCTCGTCACAAGACATTTCATAAGCCTGGAACCTCGCGACCGCTACGGTCGCAGGTTCGAATCGTGCCTCGATCATGGATGTGTGTGATGTCCTTAGGTTAGTTAGGTTTAAGTAATTCTAAGTTCTAGGGGACTGATGACCTAAGATGTTAAGTCCCATAGTGCTCAGAGCCATTTGAACCCACGTACAAGAATTTTGCTGCACCAAGCAGACATGCAAGTAGTCCCTCATTTCCACTTAGTTTCCCTGTATTTTGCCGTACTTTCCTCAATTTATATCTGTTTTCCGAATTTTTTGTAATTTATCGATTTTATGTCTCTTCTATTCATGTGCCACGTATTCTAAAATTACTTGTAAATGTAGTACAGTTGTCAACACCTAACGCAAATGCATTATTTTTCTGTAAACCTAGTATAAGCCTGGTAATTAACAATTCTCTGTGCTCTTACACTCCTGGAAATTGAAATAAGAACACCGTGAATTCGTTGTCCCAGGAAGGGGAAACTTTATTGACACATTCCTGGGGTCAGATACATCACATGATCACACTGACAGAACCACAGGCACATAGACACAGGCAACAGAGCATGCACAATGTCGGCACTAGTACAGTGTATATCCACCTTTCGCAGCTATGCAGGCTGCTATTCTCCCATGGAGACGATCGTAGAGATGCTGGATGTAGTCCTGTGGAACGGCTTGCCATGCCATTTCCACCTGGCGCCTCAGTTGGACCAGCGTTCGTGCTGGACGTGCAGACCGCGTGAGACGACGCTTCATCCAGTCCCGAACATGCTCAATAGGGGACAGATCCGGAGATCTTGCTGGCCAGGGTAGTTGACTTACACCTTCTAGAGCACGTTGGGTGGCATGGGATACATGCGGATGTGCATTGTCCTGTTGGAACAGCAAGTTCCCTTGCCGGTCTAGGAATGGTAGAACGATGGGTTCGATGACGGTTTGGATGTACCGTGCACTATTCAGTGTCCCCTCGACGATCACCAGAGGTGTACGGCCAGTGTAGGAGATCGCTCCCCACACCATGATGCCGGGTGTTGGCCCTGTGTGCCTCGGTCGTATGCAGTCCTGATTGTGGCGCTCACCTGCACGGCGCCAAACACGCATACGACCATCATTGGCACCAAGGCAGAAGCGACTCTCATCGCTGAAGACGACACGTCTCCATTCGTCCCTCCATTCACGCCTGTCGCGACACGACTGGAGGCGGGCTGCACGATGTTGGGGCGTGAGCGGAAGACGGCCTAACGGTGTGCGGGACCGTAGCCCAGCTTCATGGAGACGGTTGCGAATGGTCCTCGCCGATACCCCAGGAGCAACAGTGTCCCTAATTTGCTGGGAAGTGGCGGTGCGGTCCCCTACGGCACTGCGTAGGATCCTACGGTCTTGGCGTGCATCCGTGCGTCGCTGCGGTCCGGTCCCAGGTCGACGGGCACGTGCACCTTCCGGCTACCACTGGCGACAACATCGATGTACTGTGGAGACCTCAGGCCCCACGTGTTGAGCAATTCGGCGGTACGTCCACCCTGCCTCCCGCATGCCCACTATACGCCCTCGCTCAAAGTCCGTCAACTGCACATACGGTTCACGTCCACGCTGTCGCGGCATGCTACCAGTGTTAAAGACTGCGGTGGATCTCCGTATGCCACGGCAAACTGGCTGACACTGACGGCGGCGGTGTACAAATGCTGCGCAGCTAGCGCCATTCGACGGCCAACACCGCGGTTCCTGTTGTGTCCGTTGTGCCGTGCGTGTGATCATTACTTGTACAGCCCTCTCGCAGTGTCCGGAGCAAGCATGGTGGGTCTGACACACCGGTGTCAATGTGTTCTTTTTTCCATTTCCAGGAGTGTATTTTAAGAGACTTGGTATGTGTCGAGAAATTTGGTTACTTTAAGAGAGTTCGAAAGTGAGGAGGCATCCTGTGACAGAGGTGGAGCATGCTCTTAGCACTCCATCATGAGACAAAAATGAGTTTAATATTCTAGTCCTGTGATGCAGGGCGAAACAGATATTCGGCTGATTAGAACAGTTTTTTTAGCAGCTGAGATAAACACAGCCTATGCCACACTGTTACAAGATTTTCACGACAAGTAACGACACATTAGCGCTGTGAATATGCGTGTATGTTCAGATTTTTCCTATATTTGAAAATAACTCGTATAAAAGTGAGAAATCTACATTTACAAGAGAAATTCGAGCTGGATCGTCTGTAAGGTGGCTATAATTTCGCACCTTACAAGCACTCATCTACATACTTTGCCGTGATTTACAACCGGAATTAGGTACCATTCGATAGGATGTACATAGTATACTTTAGTATTTAAATGAGACTGAGATTGTCACGTACACCTTGTGAATAGTTGTTAACGCATATCGCATGAAAGGTGGTGGATCGTCTTCGTTATCAAAACAGCGCAATGAATGGTTGCCTACACCAGCAGAGGTTGGAACGCCAGTGGAAATGAAAAGGCAGGCGTAACTCAGGCCCTGGGTGGAAAAGCCCGTACAGGTTTGTTGGTCACGCTAAAAAGAGAAAGTAGCCCAAGATGGAGGGTCAGGGCAACTGAGTGCTGAGGCACAATAGAGTATTGTAGCTAGGCCGGAAGGATAACCGGAAACTCTGAAAATCTTGGAAGCAGCAGAGAGAAGCAAAGGAAGCGTTACTTCGTAAATAACGCAGGAGGATTTTTACTCTGAGAAGCATGCCATTGTAGGAATTCCTAATTAATGGGGATAGGTATTTCATGGCAAACTTTCCGCGCTGGACGACAAAAGACTAAAATATGGTTGGTTGGCGTTCAGAAGAATTTGCAAATTGGGAGTGTATTCCGTGGTTTCGAGAATATGATTCGCCTTCTGCAGTTATGAGAGAGGGGAGACGAGCTCTGCTGTGAATCCAGCGGTGGAGAGAATGGGTCTTGCGTTTTGAGCGCCAATGTTTGATGCTCGCTTAGTATCAGCTTTTGTTGATACAGATGGACTTGCTGCCTTTGCTCTCAATAGATTTTTATAGTTACAACGGTTAGACACTGTACTGCTGCGAACTCATACGATTCTGAACTTTGCCTCTGGGTAGGGAGTCGTCGTTGAGTAGGCAGCGTTCAGTGATTGAGAGCACTTCCTCCGTCTACAATCACGTAGAGAAATTATCTGAATTCCGTGCTTGTGGCTGGGAGCTGGCGTTTTTTGTCTGTAGAGCACAGAGAGGAGAAGGCAGTATTAGATCATACTAGTCACGGGACCAGCTTCTGCCGTCCTAGTGTTTGAAAGAGTTTTCTATTTTGTGGCTGGAGCTCTTCTGTCGTCGCAGACATGTATGAGGACCATCACTCCGGCGCCCTGGACGCCCAACATAAGGTGATATTGCTAATTGCTTTGGCTTATTAGGGCTATAAAGCTTAACAGGCGTGAGCACGTAAGTTTGATTTCCACTGAGGTTGCACCACACTGTAGATCATCTTTGAAAGTACTGTCTTCTAGTGTTTAGTACATAGATGATGTCAGTCACCTCGCGTTATTTATATTAGATCGCGTAGCTACAAAAAGGGGCAGATTTGGGCAATTGATCAGCAATATTAGTTACGAAATTCATTTGTGTCTCTTTATGTCCACTGCACATTGATACATAAACTTTTGTAATATATAAAATGGGTTTTAATCTATAATAAATGGATAAGCAGAATCAACAATTAACAATTTTGTAGTTACTAGTTCCCTTAATCATTCATTTGTGTAATTTATATCTTAAAGAGCAGCAAGGAGGAATTATTATCACCATTAAGAGACTCTAAGATTTGCTTCAGGCCGCGGGGTAGCCGCGCGGTCTGAGGCGCCTTGTAACGGTCCCTGCGACTCCTCCCCGTCGGAGGTTCGAGTCCTACCTCGGGCATGGGTGTGTGTGTTGCCCATAGCGTAAGTTAGTTTGTTAGATTAAATAGTGTGTAGGCTTAGGGACCGATGACCTCAGCAGTTTGGTCCCATAACACTTTACCACAAGTTTTCCAAATCTGCTTCAGGGTAGTCAGACAGGGTCAAATCTTCATTTTCGCGTTCAGTATTTTCAGTTCCGCACATTCCTTTTTACACTCGCCCGGAGTATTGTCTTGTTTTCTAAATATCATAAGAGAGGGACGCAGTAATATCTTATCAGTATTTCTACCAGAAGCCATTTGCGCAGTTTTTATAGTTCGTAGTTTTTTTCTGCTGGATGTTATAAAAATAACGAGGAGAGAGAGAGAGAGAGAGAGAGAGAGAGAGACTGTGCCGTCAATGAAGCCTCTGTCGCATTACACTGCCGTGTTGCTAACGTACTCATCAAAGGACTGTGATAAAAGAGATGAGGACGTGTACAGGGTGATATTTATAAACCATCATTCGATATCTATGAATGGTAGGAGTTATACTTCTGAATTTATTTGTACAGTCTGCGTATACTCTACTTGATTGTAAATTTACTCCTGTACATTAGTGTGTTATTTTGCTCGTCTTGATAGTCTGTAACCGGTCAGTGATGGGTGGAGGCCTAGATAACCTTCTAACTAGTGGAAGGTGCTGTCGGAACGTGAACGGATTGCGAGAGAATTAGCAGCTGTGATTAGGCGGAGTACACCTCTTACCTGTGGAAATCATGTGGATTCAAATGCTATACATCGAAGATTCATGAGAATATCCGAGGTCAGAGATCCCCTGACGAAAGAGGAGTTATGAGGTGAGGTATATACGGCTTCTTCTAAGATATTACATCTCACATACATCTCGAGAAGTGACAACAATGAGAAAATTTGGAGCTAATACGAAGATTCTTACCGAGAGAAGGAGTTCCGTCTTTTGTTTTCTCAACAGATAAGGGACAATGTCCTTCTGTGACATTCTTATACCTATAAATCGATGGAGTGACCTTTGTAACATGTAGACTAAATTTATCGTTACATCTATATGCTTTCTTCGCAAGCCATGGTATGGTGTGTGGCGGGTGGTACCCTATACAACTACTAGTCATTTCCTCACCTATTTCACTAGCAAACAGAGTCAGAGAAATAGACTGCCTCATTTCTCCTTACGAGTGCTTAATTCTTGTGTCTTATCTTCGTGGTAGTTGTGCAAAATGTATGTTTGCGTTTGTAGAATCCCTCTGCAATCATCTTCAGATTTCAGCTCTCAATAGTGTTCCTCGAAAAAACATCGCCTTCTCTCCAGGGATTCCCATTTGAGCTGGCTGGCGAGTGTAAACCGACAGCTGGAAAAAAATTACTCATCCTGCAAACTGACGCTAATGATCAGTTTCATTCATTAGCATATCAATTTGATATCAATGATGTGCCATCAGGTGGGTAGAAGCGAGGATTATATTACCATGGATATAATTCAGGGTTTGAGTTGGTAATCAAGCGTTTTATCACTGTGGAGAAATCATTCAATGAAATAAAAGTCTCTCATCTTCACAGGGAGATATATTCATTGTGATAAATCAGCTATATTATCGAAGAAATAACGTGATCAATTTACAACTTGTCTGTGCTCTTACCTTAAGAGGCTTCATATGTGATGGAACATTTTTAAGAGAGATCGAAAATGAGGAAGGATCCTGTGACAGAGGCAGAGCATGCTCTGAGCTGTCTGACATGAGAAAAAATTAGTTTAATATTCTAGTCCTGTGATGCAGGATGAAACAGATATTCAGCTGATTAGAACAGACTTTTTGAGCATCTGAGAGAAATACAGTCTACGCCATACTTTTACAGGATTTTCACGACAAGTAACGACACTTAAGCGCTGTGAAAATGCGTGTACGTCTCGATATCCCCAATATTCGAAAACTGTTCGTATGAAAGTGAGAAATTTACATTTCTCAAGATAAATTCCACAATGTTTCTGTCACGGATTGGATAATGTGCATTTTTTTTACACTGGGAGGTCTATGTCAGGGTGGGATTGGTTAGAACTGTTGTATACATACAAGCCTCTACTGCTTGTCTCGCAATGTATGTGGTCAGTGGTCGACTGGAAGTGACGGCTTACAGAAATGTCCAATCACGATGTCAAATCCCTGATTGATCAATTTACTGTTACAAACAGTGGTTTTGCGAGCACACTCCAGGCTGTCCCGCACAGGTGATTTTGATTTAATTAATTAGTCAATCCGTTTGTTAGAGTGGGGGTAGTGGACATGTTAATATTCAAGACATCCACAGCTGGAGATTTACCAGGTATCCGCTACTTTGTGCAGGGTAAAGAAGGTGTTAGTGTGGATTCCAGATTGTAATATTTAAGTCAGTAGGAGCGACAGCATGGTTTGCTGGTCTGAGGTGCAGGTACTGCAGCCGGAAGTAACCACTTTTGCTACCGCGAACAGGGGACCGTAGCTCCCTTGTGACCTGGCTGCTGGTTGGCCACAAAAAATGTAGCTTCCACACAGGCATCAGAGCTCACTGGGTGCTCAGTATGCATTGTGTAATTTCAGTATTGATATGCAGTCTCCGTAGGGTCAATGTGCTAATGCTGAGATCTGTGCCATTAGTGGTAGACACATGGTGGTCCCTTGCATTGCAGTGTGGTGTTGTGAGACCGGGGGCACGGTGGCTTCCAGTGGTCCGCCTGTGCATGCCTCACAGTCGGGTTGGAGTGCTGCGGTGGAGTCCGGCACATGGCACAGCCCAACGATCGCCGGATGTGTTTGGCGTGATCCGTGACAATATAATTACACGTGGGGAATGTTTTACGATGGTATTCCTTACGTCATCAGGATAAAACAGTGACGCAATTGTTGAAATACTCCACACACTGCAATTAATTTCCTGACCAACTGATTAAAAATACATTAGTCCACACACTGCAATCATTTTCCCACCAATCAATCAATATTTACAGAATGGGTTCTATCCATCAAGGTAAACTGTCTCACAAAAAGGATATAGGTTTAATTATTCAATCAGTTTTCTAGAGTTGGAGATGCGTTATTCCAGAAACTGAGGCCTGACCTGAAGCAGCTGATATGCAACGAAAGAGTACCTAGTGTGGCATAATAAATTAATGGGAGGGAAGATACCTCAAGTGAGCTATTTTCCACCTTTATTCTATCAATTTAATTAACTAGTCAATTAATTTGGTATCAAAAATGGTGAAATGTAAGAGAACAATAGGTTAATGTGTAACAAAGGCAGTACACTAGAAACCGCCTTTAAATGTGAGCAAATTTCAAAAAGTGCGCTCATATTGGTGGGGAGTGTTGTGAAAGTGGAAAGGGAAGTGTGGAGGGTGAAGGGATGGGCGAGGGGTCGCAATTTCCCAGAGGGATAGTGGAAGGGACCCATGTGCCAGCTGGAGAAAACCCATGACGTCATAAGGGCGTGAAGGTAACTAATTGATGAATTTAATTAATTTGTATAATTATTTTGATATCAAAATGTTCCCTTCTACTTGTAAAACTCGGTCTGAGGTATAAAATTAGTTTCGCTTTATTTCATTTTCACATAAGCAAACCTTCAAAATTTTACTGACCCTTGAGGTTCTTTTCATATTAGTGGCATACCCTGTGGTGGCAGGGTAAAGAAGGTATCCAGTGGAAAAATGCTCCTGTCAGAGCACTGACCGAAAATTGAGGTACCGGCTGCCAGATTCATCCTTCCTCCCTTTATATATTTTCACAAAAATTTTGGTTTGCGAACATACGCTGCTGAAGGACACAGTGGAAGTGGGTACAAGCGGTTCTAGGCATTTCAGTCTGGAACCGCGTGACCACTATGGTCGCAGGTTCGAATCCTGCCTCAGGCATGGATGTGTCTGATGTTCTTAGGTTCTAAGTTCTAGGGGACTGATGACCGTAGATGTTAAGTCCCATACTGCTCAGAGCCATTTGAACCAAGAGGGTACAAGACGAAAAAGTAATAAATATATAATAATATAGTAGTCAGTATATATATAATAATATAGTAGTCAGTAACTGTAGTATGAAAAGAGTGGTGGAACAGTGACATTGTGAGAGAAACAGATGAACACAGTGGCTGCGGAACATAGTTGACAATGAGAGAACAGTGCTAGGAAAAGAGTGAAGAAGACATTTCCAGTGGGAGAGGAGTGAAGAGAAGGAGAAAGTAGAAGTGAGAGATGGTGACAGAAGAGACAGCACATTGGGTAGGGGTTAGTGTAGTAGTAACAATAAGGGAGAGCCAGAGGGAAACCGTAACAATGAGAGGAGAATGTAGTAGTAGGACAGAATGACGGAGACTGTGGCTGTCAGCCAAGAGGGACAGTTAGAGAGACACAAAGAAATAATGACAGTACGTTGGGCTGAATGAGTGAGACTGGACAAGTGGTAGCGGAAGGGTATGAACGACTTATAGCGGTGAATGTGGTCTTGAGCGAGTTAAGTTTAGGTGAGCTTTTGGAAATGAATGGTAAGTTGCATGTAAAAAAACTGCGCGAATATGTTCGCATGTCAAATTTTTTGGAAAATTTTCAAGGTGATGAGGAAGATAGGATGAGGCACCTGGTACCCCACTCCTCAGTCAGTCCTTTAAACAGGAGCATATTCACCTTTTTTGTACTCGGATAGGAGCATTCTTTTCGATGCTGTTATCTTAGAAGGAGAGTCAGTGATAGCTTGGGAAAAACTTCAAGCGTGGTCAGGGAAGAGTTGAGACCCCTACTCCGCCACAGTTTCCAGGTCAGTATTAAGCCTGGCATGTGGGAATATACGAGTATTATAGTGCCCTTCGTATCGCTGCTGCAGGGAGTACGGATACAGGTTAAATTACAGGGCGCACAGAGGCTGTTAAACTGTCATTCACACACGCTCCAAAAACCATTGAAGAGGAAGAAACCAGAAACATGGTACAATGGGTAGCACTCTCAGCCCTGTTCTTCAGAGTAGGTTTCATAGAATGGATGTAGACCTTTGCATGTAAATTTCAGAGAGCCCTTCTGGGCCACGACGACGTCTGTGTTATGACCGTATGTAATTCACCCCGACCGTTGTCAAAGAACAGCCCAGTTCCACGCTGTTGCGTAGCGAGCGTATTGGCACAGTGGTGTGTGGTACAGATAAAGGTGAAACGTGCCCATTACTTCCTGTCGAGTAGTCTGACTTTTTTGTCACTTTCTCATCATGTTTGGTGCGCAGTTGCCGAGTCTGCCCAAGCTAAATTTTACGTTAGCAAGACTGCACTAACCCTCTGTGGAGAAGACGGACCAAGCTAAGTGTCTTATTTCATTTATTCCTATTAATGCTATTTTAGTTTTCATTCTCCTATATTTCATGAGTCAACGTGGTTTTAGACACGACGGAGAAGGGAACAGACCATGAGAGATGATTCTTGTTTTAAGAAATAGAAGGTTGTAAATTATGGAAGTATTTCACTGTTTATACAAAAAGATCCCAACAATTCCCGAGACTTTCCCCGCGCCACAGTTTTTATAGTGCGAAGGAGTTGGAGGGATTGTATTCTAAGTCACTTCAGTGTTGATCACGTTGGAATTAAATTATATATGTGTCAGAATGCAACGTGCACTCCACTAAGTCACTTTCTAATGCAACTTTGCTTAGTAGGCGTTATTTCATTGTGTGAAGTTATATTTCATTGGGCCGTGATTTAGTTGTTTCACCTTAATCACTAAAGCACCAGACAAGGAATCTGACGTGAGATAATACAGCAAAAGCAAAGAGATAGTTCCAAGTTAACAAAAGTGTATCATTTAGCGACCTTCTGCCAAGGTAACAGTTCATTTTCACTTCTCGACCCTGTCATAATGTCATATTCACGTGAGTTCTTTGTAAAGCGGGAAGATCTTAGGATTATTAATAACCTCTAATTTTCTTTTGGGTTCGACTCAATACTGCTTTCACGCTCACAAAAAAAAAAAAAAAAAAAAAAAAAAAAAAAATCCGATCTTGCAGAACAGCGTTGATTATGTATTTTCCCATGTTGGTTTACTGTCAAGAGAGTTTTTCGTGTGAAATTGATTTCAAAAGTGTTCAGATCCATTATTAATGATAACAGACATTTTTATTAATGGTGTTGTTCAGTATTTTTGAGATTGGGGTAAAGAATTGACGGTATTGCCAAAGCAATAGTACGAATTTATGTTACTACATAATCAAAGGCTGAAGTCTTGAACACAGTAGACGGTGAATAGCCGGCTATAGTGAAAAATAGCGTTGCTTATTCCAAGGGTGGAGAAAGCAATGTGGCCAACTCGGAGCAAAGCAAAGCGAGTGTTCTGGAGTTACAGGCAGGTAAGGAACCAGCGCCGTACCAGGTAGAGAGTAAGCCGAACTTGACGCCTTTATTGCTATTTCTATGTCCACTTGTATCGATTAGAAGTAGATTTATATTATGTAACTGCGTATCTGCAATTATGGAGTGTGTATTCTTAATTATTTAAAGGCCTTGATTTGTGACATGAAAATTAGAGGTTCTTAATGTATATATGAAAAAAATGAAAAATTGTTATAATATGTGTATGTTCATAAAAAGAAAATGTTTATTGAAAGCTGGTTCATGCTTAGGGCACTTGTATTTGTAATGTATAAAAGACGTACGGAAGTCCCTCCGCAAGGGAAGTGGCATGGCGCGATGTGAAAGGTGGATCTGGCGGTCGAACTGAGCGGCTTTTGGTGTGAACGGTAAGCAGTATGTGGCTAACCGTAGCAGGGTACACTTCGACGGTGCTAAGATAGTCAATTGGAAGCTGCTTTACAATGGATTTGCCTCGGATGTGGATCTGGGTATTATTTGGTGATCTCGGCAAAAAGGAATGGCCCTAATATGGTGAAAATCCGACACCAAGAAGAGAGTTTGTAGAGCATTTGAACATCAAGAGCCGTGAGTACAGTTGGCCGCCATGTCGCTTGCCAACAGTCTTCGCCGCTACTTCACTAACTTCATACAGTCAGTAATGTATATGGGCATGGACCAGTTAATTTGTGTGTGGTCTGGAATAATAATCACAAAAACAAATTTATGTCCAAAACCATATTTTCTGTCCTGATCACGAACCTATGCAGGGTGCTCACCTAAGTGCTACTAAAACCGAGTATCCTATTTTAAATGAATAATTCTTCCATTCAAGTGTTTTAAACTGATTTTTTGCCTAAAGTAAAAGAAGTACTAAAAGTTAAAACCACACAAGTAAAGTTAGAGAGGATTTTGGTAAAGTATCCTTAGTTTATTACAAAGTATAGTTTTGTAGGAATACATTGCAAGATTGTGTAAATATTATTGTCTAAAATACCAGCTTCACAGGTGATAAAAACGCAAATAAGTTAAGCTCATTTTCAAAAATAGTGTGGTTTTGATTTCTATGGTTCCTTTTTTTAATGTTAATTAAGCCCAGTGTTGTGTTTTACTGTCTTGCAAAGTAAATTATGGAATACTCCAAGTGAAGTGAATGATTGTCTTTTTGAATTAGTCTTTTTTTTTAATGTAATAATCAGAGAGAGTTGACTAGCGAAACTATACTTGTTTATGGGTCCCCATAATATTCTCCACATAGTAGGAAAAAATTGAACATTTACTGTTGCTAAGGAACAGTGATGTACGTAGAGGAGCTTAAACAGTGTATTTATGATATTATTCACCTCTATTTATTTTTTTTATTTTTTTGTATGTCAGTTAAGATAAAAGCCTCTCATGTCCAAATTAAGTTCTGCACTTCATGCAGTAACATTTCAGTATTTGATTAAGTAATGCTCTTGAGTGTAGCTGTCATTAGTATGAGCTTGGTGCAAAATTACTTCTTATAATTTACTGATGTGTGCGTTCTTGATAACTGCTGCTACACACCGTTCAGAGTGCACTGTGTGAGTTTGTATCCTGTTTGCTACTCAATGTGAAATCTCAACGAAAGTAACTTCAACAACCAATATTCAATTTTCTTAAACGTATATTTCCAAATTAATGTGCCTAATTGGGCTGGCGACCGATCATTTCTTGTCATTCACTTATGATTTTGTCACTTCCGTTAACTCCCAATCTTAAAGTCCGTTTGTTTTTTTTCTGTTAATTTCAAAATTAGAGTCCGACACTTTCGTCCATTAGACACACGCACAGTCAATCTTAAAACTTCTCCAGAGGGTAACATTAGCTTGTTTCATGGCAAGTTAGTGTTATACGATCATTACCCAAAATGCTTGCACTATTATTGTAAGGACAACAAACGTTAGAGAAGACCGACAACAGGAGATAGATGGAAAACTTGTTAATCAACAACATGCCTTAGACAAGAATCTTGATTATCAACAACAGCAGCTAGGTAACAACGCGACGATTAAAATAAGACCTTTAATGAGAGATAAGAGGCGCTGGATAAAAAGCTTGATGAAAACATTCAGAACTAGGAATTAGATTTATCTAGGTAGTTATAGAGACTACAGCCACCACAAAATGCAGGGAGAAACTTAGTGCGATCACCAAATGGAAAGACGAAATATTAATGTAAGTTGGTGAGGTTCAAGGGAACCAACAGTAGTTGTCAAAATACACTGAAAGTCTCATTTCTGCGTTCAGTGTCCGATGAGACGATTACTGACAGCGATAAGAACAGAGGTTATTGGGGAGCTTTGTGGCTAACACTAGGAGGCTCTCGAAAGAAAAAAGTCAATAAGGTATCTCGTAGGAAAAACATGAGACTGAGACTCGTGATGTCTTCAAAGAAAGTAGATGCCCTGGCAATGCGAACTATAGAGATATATTTAAGGGATGAGGGGGACTCAAAGCGAATGCAGCCAATGGCTGTAGGAGAGAGTGAAAAAATGCTTTCTCTGTTACATTTCAAACAAAATGAGTTTGAGACCGCCTTGCGGATCCAGGCGGCATTAGATCTTCTGCAACGAATGCGAACAGATGGGAGTGAACTGTGAACAGGCAGATGACTTGTTCATGATCATGTCAGTGAGAACAGTAAGCACAACCGAGACGAAGACACAAGAAATCGAAGATTTGTAGAAAAGGATACGAAACATTCGACATTCTTTGGATCTGTGAGTCTGCTTGTTCAAAACGAAAGGATAGATATGACGATTACTGATGGAGGCACATCGTGTCAATAAAAAATTGTTCATTGTGATCTGAAGCCATCTCTGACTAGCTTCCGCAGACATCATTAGATCAATTAAAACAGGTGTTACCACTTTTACACTACTGGCCATTAAAATTGATACACCAAGAAGAAATGCAGATGATAAACGGGTATTCATTTGACAAATATAGTATACCTGAGCTGACATGTGATTACATTTTCACGCAATTTTGGTGCATAGATCCTGAGAAGTCAGTACCCAGAACAACCACCTCTGGTCGTAATAACGGCCTTGATACGCCTGGGCATTGAGTCAAACACAGCTTAGATGGCGTGTACAGGTGCAGCTGTCCATGAAGCTTCAAAACGATACCACAGTTCATCAAGAGTAGCGACTTGCGTATTGTGACGAGCCAGTTGCTCGGCCACCATTGACCAGACGTTTTCAATTGGTGAGAGATCTGGCGAATGTGCTGGCCAGGACAGCAGTCGAACATTTTCTGATCCAGAAATGCCCGTACAGGACCTGCAACATGAGGTCGTGCATTATCGTGTTGAAATGTTGGGTTTCGCAGGCCTCGGATGAAGGGTAGAGCCACGGGTCGTAACACATCTGAAATGTAACGTCCACTGTTCAAAGTGTCGTCAGTGCGGACAAGAGGTGACCGAGACGTGTAACCAATGGCACCCCATACCATCACGCCGGGTGATACGCCAGTATGGCGATGACGAATACACGCTTCCAATATGCGTTCACGGCGATGTCGCCAAACACGGACGCGACCATCATAATACTGTAAACACTCTGTGGAAGAAAGTTGCATTGACTTTCTTAAGGAAACCGAAAATCCTGAACGCAAATACCAACTGCTAAAATTATGCAAGTATTTTTTTTTTCTATTCCTGCTCACAACGCCACTGCGTTAAGAGTATTTTCGATGATGTCGGCCCACTCGACTGATGAAAGAAATCGACTGCTGCCAGGGACTGTGGAATCAGTCTTACAGTGCCAGTTTAACTACAAGGTGACTTGCATGGAATTTTATAAATACGTCAGAGGGAAAGACGAGTAACTAATAAAGGTTAAATCTTCTGAAAAATATGGTGTACCAACTACTTCTGCCGCAACAAGTTCCATGTAATTGTGTTCTAAACAAAAAGTAAATAAATTTTTTATTTCATTTCTACATCCCCACCTCAGATTCCCAAAGAGGTCCCAACTAGATATGGCATTACTGGTCTCGTGATGTTCTGTCTCTAGCCACGAGTTTCTCGCTATGTAGCGATTAGCGATTTACGAGTCATTTACAGGTATCTGCCTCCACAATACCAGCAGAGGTGTCACGACGAACGGTTAAATTATCCTTTATTTAAAGTCACGTGATGACTGGGTGTTGTGTGATGTCCTTAGGTTAGTTAGGTTTAAGTAGTTCTAAGTTCTAGGGGACTGATGACCATAGCTGTTATGTCACATAGTGCTCAGAGCCATTTGAACCGTTTAAAGCCAAGCTAACTGTGTTTTCTGGTAAAAGAGGTACGGCAAAGTTTTCATTTTGTCGATCCGTTTTTCATGCCAAACGCAGTGATCTTGTACAGCATACTAAACCAAAAACAAATACAGGTAAACACAAAACTACTTTTCACAGCGCAGCATTAATTCGTCGTGGAGGAAGTTGGAATAGTTTGTAAAATCAGCTACGGAATCCGGAAAGATAGGACAAGGTGAAATTCATTTTTTCCTGTATTGTGATTTTATTCCCCTGCTCCATATGAGGAGGGGAAGGCTGGCAGCAGCACAATCCACCTGTCTTCAGCCGAGTAACATGACAATAAATAAAAAGAGAAAACTATAGATATAAATGCTATATAAAGGGGGACATAAAAACAAAATAAGTGGAGATAATGGCATGGAGACGTTCATTATGGAACAGTTAAAAAAAAAGGGAGACATACAGTTAAAAGACGCAGTTAGCGAGTCATGGAGCACATAAAATACACTGAAGCTACACGCACAGGGTAAAATATGGTCACAGTATTAAAACACTCCAGAGCAAAGGCACTTTAAGACCACTGTAAGAGACGAAGCACACACGAAGACTAGGATCTGGTGAGAGGGATCTGCGAGGGAGAGGCTCGATAGGAGGGAAAAAGAGGGGAGAGCAAGGTGCATCAGGGGAGGGGGCGGGATGAACAGAAAAGGAGGGCAGAGGCCGCATCAAGGTGCAGGAGATGGGCGGGGTGGGAGATGGAGAAGGAAAGCAAGGCAGGAGGGAGAGCAGCAACACAGAAGGGGTGCACTGGAAAGGGAGGTGAGTGGAGGAGGGAGGAAAACCGCCCAGGGGAAGGCAAGAGGAGGGGAGAAGGAACCATCAGGAGTGAGAGGGGGAAGGTAGGGCTATAGTTGGTAGGATGGGTAGATGTCAGGTGCAGCTCATCATCTGGGAGGATTAGGTGCTCGAAGTTGCCTTGGGAAAGGGTGTGGAAGGTGTGGAGATGTAGAAAGGGCAGGACACAACGGTAAAGGTGCGGCAATGGGCTGGGGGTACAGAGGGATGGGGACATGAGGGGGCGGGGGGGGGGGGGGGTGGGGATCAAGTTGGTGAACTATGTGTTTGAGAAAAAGAAGAAGGTGGCGGAAGGGGATAAGGTTGCAGAGGACGCGTGTAGGGGACGGGAGGCGGATATGGAACGCGAGGCGGAGTGCAAGGGGTTCCAGGATTTGGAGGGCTGTACACAATCTGACTAGGTAAACTTCTCTGGCCATTTTTGTAGCATGCTATTCATCAATAGCTTAAGGGCACAGTACTGATGATCTCAGAAACCTTTACAAAATGTGTTTAATGACAATCAAACTGCAGCAGGAATTAAAACCCATAGAACAAACTGCGAAATAATAATGAAGTTTGTCTTGGGGCATGCATATTGTGAAACTTTTGTTACAAGGTAGTACAGGGAATGACCATTTTAGTTTTCTTATTGACGACTCTAATGACATCTATGTTGCTGGTTTGATGTTAGCTTTGTTTTCAGATTTGTTTTCTCTGCATGGCGGCAGGGTTGCCAATGTACACGACTAGACGCTACTAGTACATGTTTTCGATGGTGTCCTGAGTTGCTCGACTTCAGCCTCAAGTTCAGAAAAGAGTGGCGAACACAGGAAAACCTCAAGGAGGTGCGACGGGTCAGGCTCTTATCGCGCAGTTTCCTTTCCCTGAAAGAAAATCCACCTACCTCGTTTCTTAGGTAGTTGCTGCACTCGCCTCTCCTGATAGCAGCTACTGGAAAAATTGCAGAAAAGCAGTGTTGAAGAAACTGCAATTTAATAGCCGCTCACCGGAGGCCGCGATACATGTTTGCTGAAATACAATCTATGAGCAATCTTCCTAAATAAATTGAGTTATTGGAATGGTAGTAATTGTTTACTCAAACGAGAACGCGAAGTTGGTAATTCTATTTAAGCTCTTTATTGTCTTTAAGCCTGATCATCAGCCCGCTAATCTACGTTTGAAGAAAGTTCAGTTCACAATTCTATCCACACTCAAACCCCGCCAGAATTAGCTTTCAAAGTTACGGAATTTACTTAACTGCAACACAGACGATTTTCTAACATACACGTTTGCAGTCGATGTTCAATAATAGTTCGTTTTTTAACGTTAATGCTCGCCATAAGCACTTAGTAAAAGTTTACGAAGTACCGCCACGCTTTTAATTATTAAAGTTACTCGCGTCTTTCGCGGAACGAAAAGTCACAACTCGCTCAAACTCACACTACGCGTTACTGGACTCTTCCAGTCTCAAATCGCACAGTACCGAACCGATGAAGCCGTTTTATGACTTCATTTTACACATTATTCGCGAGGACACATCAAGCATGTCTCTTCTCGATCACAGTTCCTTCGCGACCCCTCATCCACTCGCGACTCCCTCTCCTAGTCTGCTAACCGTCCTCGCATCTCATTGGCTCACACATCACACAGCCAATCAGAATTAACTCTTTGGGTGCGCCTCGCGCCAAAATCTAGCACGCACCAGTCATGACTTCTGAATCATTTACGTCATGATTTCTTGTTACACAAAATTTACTGTATAATTTAACAAACCGAAAGGAAAACTAGACTTTACTTTATTTCCAGAAATTATTTAAATACTCGCGAACGTTCTGGCTGCTTGTACAATACCATACACTCTTGGACATCCGACATTCACTAAGATGGGGAACCACTGGCGACTCTGTTCCCACGGTTACATCGTCTGAACACTTGCGAGTTCCAACCTAGATTTTATACACTTGCAAAGAATGGCGAATGTCCCTCTTTCATTCACTCAGGCACACTCATTCACTCTCACCTACTCATATAAAATAACTGTTCACAAAAATTCAAAACATTTATGATTTTAACAAAGTTATAGGTGAATTTCTAAAAGTAAAATTCTCAAAATAAATACAAAAGCACGGAAGGTGATTTTGTTTCATAGTTGGATGGTCACTGAAGGTGATCTATACATAATGGTATTTATTTAGACTCGAAAATTGTAGAAATTTGCGTTTTCTGTAAGATTTTTCTAATTTCCAAAATATGCAGGTTTCAAAGCTCAAATTTGGATGACTTATTTTTATTCATAACAGAAACTAGTATATTAACTTTTAATTTCCTCAGGTTCCTCAGTTAGAAGTTATTAAAGATGAAAGTTCCACATTATACACGCGGCTAGTTAGCGCACAGGTCTTACATTCTCACGGTACAGACATGCCATATGGTCGTGACGTCAGACGAACGGACACCGGTAATCTGCCCGCTACAGCACATATGCTAATCTGATGGCTACTTTACAGTCTGTCTACATTTCACAGTAAATATTTGATAGAAAACTGTGCGCTCGCACTAGTTGCGACGCCACACACCTCCTGAGGAAACTAAATTTTTTCATTCATGACAAACTTTTAGTTTTCTAAAAAAATTTCTATTAAAGATTTACTCAAACAGCTATTTAACATTTATAGTTCCTGTACATCAATCATCCACTTATACCTAGGGCTGACGACCTACAAAACATCTTATATCTAAACATGCACTTTTATCATCATTCAAAAAAAATTTTTCAGATTACAAAATTCTATTTACAAATTCCTGAAAGAGAAAACAAACCTAAATACTATCTTGATGTACGTCACACGCACACTAACACTACTATCGCTATGGTGAGCGTCACTTTTTTTTACCACTTACACTTAAGATTTTGATAGCACTCGTAGTTCGACCGGGTCCTGCTTGGGAGGTCCATTTCAAGTCTCGTGCTACCACCTCTGTTTACTTCGGCGCACCTGAAACATCAGCTGGCCTCAGTTCCCTTTCTAACTGCTACGTCTTAACCTACAGCAGCGATAAATGGCGCTATCTGCTTGACTCTAAAGTCTCATATTTTTGATAAAATTTACTTTACAGTATGTACAATTTTCAATTTTTTTTTTTTTTTTTTTTTTAAGTGAAAAGTGAATTGACTTTCCTAATGCAGTACCGAAGTGGCACATTTACTCTTTAATTACTTCTTCATCTCATAATCAAACAAGTTATGGTTACATAAGAAATACTAAGAAAAACAATTCCTACAAATAGTTCACAAATACATAATAAATCTCCGCCAGCACTGGTGACTCTCCAGTTCCTGTACAATACACAACAATATAAAATATACACAAAATTATCAATATTACAATTCTGTCTCCAGGCAATCTCCTGTAGTCCTGTATCATAAATTAAACACTGAAAAATACATATTTACTTATTCATTTATCAACACTACAATCCTTATACTAATCTCTACGACAAACTTGGGGAGCTTTGTGTGTCTCTGGTCAAAAATGGAATCGATGTCATGGGTACTTTCCTCATCTCACATATCAGGAGTTACTTCAATTTCTTGTCAACATCAGGTTTTCTCTAGTCACATTCGGGTTTAATTTACAACTCTCATACTCATACTTCACACACTCAGGTTAGTATTTGTTAAAGCGTTTCCTACTAATCTGCGAAACCTCGTTACCCATACTTTCTAACATACATCCACCTCCTGAGTTACCAACGTCGCCTCAGCTCTGTTTACATTCGTAGCCTCACTTCCTTTTGTTTACAAACATCTCCTCTGTTTACCAACAAACGCCACCTCTGGTTACCAACATTAAGCTTTTTATTTACTCACCTTCGTAGCCTCACTTTTTCCTAATATCGAGCTAGCTAAACACTATGCTCATTCTTTCTCCTTTTCTCACATATTTCTCTTCATTTGACAGTCAGTCCTGCTGCACTGTCCCTTTAACTTAACTTCCTTTACCCCTTTGACAGTCAACCTTGTTGCACTGTACCTTTACTCATTTTACCACTAAATCACCTCCTGAGGCTCTGACTTCATTGAACAGACAGTTTTGCTGTACTGCTCCATTTCCTTTCCTAAACATTAGCTTAATGCTACGTCTTAACATATCGTTCTGTTACTTAACAAACAGCTTCAATGTTCGTCACCATATTTTCTGAGGCTCTTACATTTCTTAGTTATTTTACCTTTCTAAGGGCATTACTCACACCTTAGGCCAAACATTTACTTTACTGAGACTTATTACTTATCTGAGGTATCTTAATCCTTTTTGATTTTCTCTTACACTCATTCCTTACGCTTAACCTATACTGCACTGAGGTTCTTTCCTACTCATTACTTAAACACTTTATCACTTAAAAACTACGATAGAGAAGAAGGAAAGACGATAGAATTTTAGTTCTGAATGAAAGAAGAGGTAGGTTGACAATACGGAAAAGAAAGTGGAAGAAATATTGTCAAACGACTCGAGACCTAGTGCTCGTCACGCACTTAGCTCTGCAAAGAGTGCAAAGCTCTCTGAGGTATCTACTCACTCCTGACCACGTCTCTCTTTTGAACATATCTTTTCAAATCCACAATGTTCCTAAGCCCTAACACCTTATGTGATTTCACAAACTCCAGTCTATAAGCATTTGGGTGAGGCTTCTCTACGATTCTAAATGGGCCCACGTACTCATTATAGCCCTCCAAGAATTTCTCTGTTTTACAAATACATATAGGAAAATCATTCTGCTCAGGATCCTCACATAGCTGCTTACCGATGAAAGGTATAGTAATTAGTTTACCCTTAATTTTTACCATAACATCATTGGTAGAAAAATTCACCCATCCTTCATATTTATTCAAAAAGTCAGCCCCCACCAATATGTCTACACTCAGTCCATTTATAACTAAGAAGTTCTGTCTTATTTCTACTTCCTTAAATGCTATGGGTAGAAACACTTCCTGTTTTACTGTCTTCTTAGTCTTACCGGTTGCTACTACAATGTTCAAGCCACTTACTGGCATCTTAACAATCTGTTTACTGTTAGGGAGTTCATTTACCAAGTTCTGGGATACTGCACAGACTTCCGATCCAGTATCTATCAAACATTTAACTGGTTCATTTAATACTCTTAGCTCTACTATCGGTTGCCCTAAGTACTCTTTATTTATTTTGGGTTCTGCTTCCTCCAATAAATCTTGCACAATTTCTCTCCTTTCGAAGCCTGTCTTTTGGGTGGCAATCACATTCACACTTACAGGGTTTATTTCATGCTTATTATCACCCTCAATTCTAGTGGCAGCTCCTATTAGCCTATCCACTATTGCTAAGTCAAAACATTTTTCCAATGTTTCCCCCTCTTTCTCATTAACCTCCTTTTCTACGACCCTATCCAAGGCGTCGTCATTAACCTCTACCTCCTCCTCTAATCTATCCTCTTCTTCGTAACTATCTACAACATCAATTATCTTATCAAGCACAGTCACAACCCTGCCATTATTACTGTTCTCACCCCTATCCGACAGCTCTTCATTAGTTTTACTGTGCATAATGTCTTTCTGATTATTACCCTTATAACTAGTACTTAGTTCTTCAATAAGTGGCTTCTTATGATTATTCTTACAGTTAATTGGTTCATTAACCTCCACTTGACTTAAAGCTACTATCTCTGTCTGTTTTACGTTATCCTCCCTAAATTTTGTAGCAACAACATTTATGTTAGGTGGTCGTTCAGGCTGCTTTCTTATGAATGGTTTTGCCAGCGGATTTAACTTTAAACGCTGTTGCCTACGATCGCCAGCACACTCGTAGACAATTAATGGTTTTCCGAGCGCGGTGCGTCATCACTATGCCTCCAGCTGACCGCCTCACCTCCTGACATCTGTCGGCCGCTGTCATACTGCTCGCGTTCATTGAACCTGTTAACATATGTTCTTCCTCTACCACGTGAACTGCCACGGTATCCGCCGCCTCTCTGAACACCCATCCTATTAATGTTTACATCCGCGCGATTGTCATTCTGCCTAGCAGGCGGGCGATGCTCCCTCCTCATGTTTTCTTCTTCTTTTTGGACGGATTCAACCCTTTCTAAATACTGTACGAACTTGTCAATGTTATCTCGGGGCGCAGATATGATCTTAGTTTTCCAGTTCCACGGTAGCTTATTTTCTACCCCTAATATGATCTGTTCTGTTTCTAACTTATTACTAAGGTAGGACAGAGTTGTTACCCACCTTTGAACAAATCGTTTGATGCCCTCTCTCTTGGGGTCATACTTCTCTCCCGACCAGAACCGATTAAGAACATCCATCTGCTTTCTCTTTCCCCAGTATTCCTCAAAGAACGCTAATTTAAATTCTGACAATTTCGCGTATTTTTCAGAGGCTAAATTCCCCCATACTCTGGCCTCTCCCATCAAATTTGAAGTGATAAAGCCTATCTTTTGTTTATCGCTCCATACTTTCGGCAAAACGTCTTCAAAATCGTTCCAAAATTCTCTGGGGTGCATGTTCTTACTTGGGTCAAATTTTAAAAACTGTCTGTGGGTAAAATACGCAACCTCGGTAGATTCAATTATTCCACTGGAAATTATACTACCACTATGGTTAGAAACACACTGTTCTACTTTGGTTAGTCTGCATTCATGCCCACAAAGTTGCTCATTCACACTTTCACTGAAATGGCTTATGTGAGTCTCTAAATTATTGACCTTATTTACAACTTGCTCTCCAAGTTTCTCACACCGAATTTTGGTATCATTTACTTTACATTCTAAGGCGGCATGATTAATTTCATTGGAATTCTCTACCACTTTTATGTGCTCACATACTTTATCTAATTCTGCATCAACATGGGATTTAAATTGCTGTTGATCCTCAGTAACCTGTTCGATTCGTGTCGTCAATTCACTTTGCACTTGAACAATATTTTCTGTACATTCTAGTTTAACCTGCTGTATTTCAACATTTACTTTACTACTGAGCACTGCTAAATCTTGCTTCCAACAGTCTCTGAGATCGGATATTTTGGAATCTAAATCAGCGCCCATTTTAGTCATCTCATTACTTAAATCAGATCCTAATTTAGACATTTTTGAATCCATTTTACTTGACATATTAGTTTCCAATTGTGACATACTGGAATCCATCTTACTTGACATATTGGAATCCAACACGTTCATCTTAGTTAATAGATTCATCAGCATACTGGCGACATTATCCTTCGCCCCCTCATTTGCTGATACAATGTCCCTATTAACATTAACTACCGGCATGGGTAACTGTAACTCACTGGGCACTGACATATTTGGATCTGACTCCAAACTATAATTAACATAGGATGAATCAGTCAAACTACTACTGAAATTGGGTTGAGACACGTCTAAACTAAAATTCATGGGGTCATTTTCCCCTGTCTCCATCCCACTATCACAACTTAGTTCCGCCTTTTTGTCACTTGGTTGAAACTCAGCCATTTTTCTCAGTTTGACTCCACAAACACACAAAGTTTTCAAAAGCACTGTACTTAACTTTGTGCTTCGGCGTGCTGCGTTGCTGCTAGATGAAACTGCGGGTCCGTTCACCATACACTGCAATGCTGTACCAGTTTCCGGGCCCCCGCTCGAATCAGCGCTGCCAACTGCCACTGCTGTCGTCGCCTCTGCGTAGTCTCCGTAGCTCGTCGTCTGCCAGACGCCGTCGTAGACTGCTATTCCAATCGGCGCGTAGTCACCGAAAAATTCTTCCGTTCCGTACAACACATTACAGTTCACGGACACTTTCACTGTCCTTCCTATTCACGTGGCGATATCAATTTGTACGCTACACAGTTCCTACACATAGCGAGCACTTCTGTATTGTCCGGTAATTGTCACTACTGCTTTTTTTTGAAATTCACTGGAATTTAATATTTTTATTTCCCGGCCGATGCACCACTTGCGACGGGTCAGGCTCTTATCGCGCAGTTTCCTTTCCCTGAAAGAAAATCCACCTACCTCGTTTCTTAGGTAGTTGCTGCACTCGCCTCTCCTGATAGCAGCTACTGGAAAAATTGCAGAAAAGCAGTGTTGAAGAAACTGCAATTTAATAGCCGCTCACCGGAGGCCGCGATACATGTTTGCTGAAATACAATCTATGAGCAATCTTCCTAAATAAATTGAGTTATTGGAATGGTAGTAATTGTTTACTCAAACGAGAACGCGAAGTTGGTAATTCTATTTAAGCTCTTTATTGTCTTTAAGCCTGATCATCAGCCCGCTAATCTACGTTTGAAGAAAGTTCAGTTCACAATTCTATCCACACTCAAACCCCGCCAGAATTAGCTTTCAAAGTTACGGAATTTACTTAACTGCAACACAGACGATTTTCTAACATACACGTTTGCAGTCGATGTTCAATAATAGTTCGTTTTTTAACGTTAATGCTCGCCATAAGCACTTAGTAAAAGTTTACGAAGTACCGCCACGCTTTTAATTATTAAAGTTACTCGCGTCTTTCGCGGAACGAAAAGTCACAACTCGCTCAAACTCACACTACGCGTTACTGGACTCTTCCAGTCTCAAATCGCACAGTACCGAACCGATGAAGCCGTTTTATGACTTCATTTTACACATTATTCGCGAGGACACATCAAGCATGTCTCTTCTCGATCACAGTTCCTTCGCGACCCCTCATCCACTCGCGACTCCCTCTCCTAGTCTGCTAACCGTCCTCGCATCTCATTGGCTCACACATCACACAGCCAATCAGAATTAACTCTTTGGGTGCGCCTCGCGCCAAAATCTAGCACGCACCAGTCATGACTTCTGAATCATTTACGTCATGATTTCTTGTTACACAAAATTTACTGTATAATTTAACAAACCGAAAGGAAAACTAGACTTTACTTTATTTCCAGAAATTATTTAAATACTCGCGAACGTTCTGGCTGCTTGTACAATACCATACACTCTTGGACATCCGACATTCACTAAGATGGGGAACCACTGGCGACTCTGTTCCCACGGTTACATCGTCTGAACACTTGCGAGTTCCAACCTAGATTTTATACACTTGCAAAGAATGGCGAATGTCCCTCTTTCATTCACTCAGGCACACTCATTCACTCTCACCTACTCATATAAAATAACTGTTCACAAAAATTCAAAACATTTATGATTTTAACAAAGTTATAGGTGAATTTCTAAAAGTAAAATTCTCAAAATAAATACAAAAGCATGGAAGGTGATTTTGTTTCATAGTTGGATGGTCACTGAAGGTGATCTATACATAATGGTATTTATTTAGACTCGAAAATTGTAGAAATTTGCGTTTTCTGTAAGATTTTTCTAATTTCCAAAATATGCAGGTTTCAAAGCTCAAATTTGGATGACTTATTTTTATTCATAACAGAAACTAGTATATTAACTTTTAATTTCCTCAGGTTCCTCAGTTAGAAGTTATTAAAGATGAAAGTTCCACATTATACACGCGGCTAGTTAGCGCACAGGTCTTACATTCTCACGGTACAGACATGCCATATGGTCGTGACGTCAGACGAACGGACACCGGTAATCTGCCCGCTACAGCACATATGCTAATCTGATGGCTACTTTACAGTCTGTCTACATTTCACAGTAAATATTTGATAGAAAACTGTGCGCTCGCACTAGTTGCGACGCCACACACCTCCTGAGGAAACTAAATTTTTTCATTCATGACAAACTTTTAGTTTTCTAAAAAAATTTCTATTAAAGATTTACTCAAACAGCTATTTAACATTTATAGTTCCTGTACATCAATCATCCACTTATACCTAGGGCTGACGACCTACAAAACATCTTATATCTAAACATGCACTTTTATCATCATTCAAAAAAAATTTTTCAGATTACAAAATTCTATTTACAAATTCCTGAAAGAGAAAACAAACCTAAATACTATCTTGATGTACGTCACACGCACACTAACACTACTATCGCTATGGTGAGCGTCACTTTTTTTTACCACTTACACTTAAGATTTTGATAGCACTCGTAGTTCGACCGGGTCCTGCTTGGGAGGTCCATTTCAAGTCTCGTGCTACCACCTCTGTTTACTTCGGCGCACCTGAAACATCAGCTGGCCTCAGTTCCCTTTCTAACTGCTACGTCTTAACCTACAGCAGCGATAAATGGCGCTATCTGCTTGACTCTAAAGTCTCATATTTTTGATAAAATTTACTTTACAGTATGTACAATTTTCAATTTTTTTTTTTTTTTTTTTTTTTTTTAAGTGAAAAGTGAATTGACTTTCCTAATGCAGTACCGAAGTGGCACATTTACTCTTTAATTACTTCTTCATCTCATAATCAAACAAGTTATGGTTACATAAGAAATACTAAGAAAAACAATTCCTACAAATAGTTCACAAATACATAATAAATCTCCGCCAGCACTGGTGACTCTCCAGTTCCTGTACAATACACAACAATATAAAATATACACAAAATTATCAATATTACAATTCTGTCTCCAGGCAATCTCCTGTAGTCCTGTATCATAAATTAAACACTGAAAAATACATATTTACTTATTCATTTATCAACACTACAATCCTTATACTAATCTCTACGACAAACTTGGGGAGCTTTGTGTGTCTCTGGTCAAAAATGGAATCGATGTCATGGGTACTTTCCTCATCTCACATATCAGGAGTTACTTCAATTTCTTGTCAACATCAGGTTTTCTCTAGTCACATTCGGGTTTAATTTACAACTCTCATACTCATACTTCACACACTCAGGTTAGTATTTGTTAAAGCGTTTCCTACTAATCTGCGAAACCTCGTTACCCATACTTTCTAACATACATCCACCTCCTGAGTTACCAACGTCGCCTCAGCTCTGTTTACATTCGTAGCCTCACTTCCTTTTGTTTACAAACATCTCCTCTGTTTACCAACAAACGCCACCTCTGGTTACCAACATTAAGCTTTTTATTTACTCACCTTCGTAGCCTCACTTTTTCCTAATATCGAGCTAGCTAAACACTATGCTCATTCTTTCTCCTTTTCTCACATATTTCTCTTCATTTGACAGTCAGTCCTGCTGCACTGTCCCTTTAACTTAACTTCCTTTACCCCTTTGACAGTCAACCTTGTTGCACTGTACCTTTACTCATTTTACCACTAAATCACCTCCTGAGGCTCTGACTTCATTGAACAGACAGTTTTGCTGTACTGCTCCATTTCCTTTCCTAAACATTAGCTTAATGCTACGTCTTAACATATCGTTCTGTTACTTAACAAACAGCTTCAATGTTCGTCACCATATTTTCTGAGGCTCTTACATTTCTTAGTTATTTTACCTTTCTAAGGGCATTACTCACACCTTAGGCCAAACATTTACTTTACTGAGACTTATTACTTATCTGAGGTATCTTAATCCTTTTTGATTTTCTCTTACACTCATTCCTTACGCTTAACCTATACTGCACTGAGGTTCTTTCCTACTCATTACTTAAACACTTTATCACTTAAAAACTACGATAGAGAAGAAGGAAAGACGATAGAATTTTAGTTCTGAATGAAAGAAGAGGTAGGTTGACAATACGGAAAAGAAAGTGGAAGAAATATTGTCAAACGACTCGAGACCTAGTGCTCGTCACGCACTTAGCTCTGCAAAGAGTGCAAAGCTCTCTGAGGTATCTACTCACTCCTGACCACGTCTCTCTTTTGAACATATCTTTTCAAATCCACAATGTTCCTAAGCCCTAACACCTTATGTGATTTCACAAACTCCAGTCTATAAGCATTTGGGTGAGGCTTCTCTACGATTCTAAATGGGCCCACGTACTCATTATAGCCCTCCAAGAATTTCTCTGTTTTACAAATACATATAGGAAAATCATTCTGCTCAGGATCCTCACATAGCTGCTTACCGATGAAAGGTATAGTAATTAGTTTACCCTTAATTTTTACCATAACATCATTGGTAGAAAAATTCACCCATCCTTCATATTTATTCAAAAAGTCAGCCCCCACCAATATGTCTACACTCAGTCCATTTATAACTAAGAAGTTCTGTCTTATTTCTACTTCCTTAAATGCTATGGGTAGAAACACTTCCTGTTTTACTGTCTTCTTAGTCTTACCGGTTGCTACTACAATGTTCAAGCCACTTACTGGCATCTTAACAATCTGTTTACTGTTAGGGAGTTCATTTACCAAGTTCTGGGATACTGCACAGACTTCCGATCCAGTATCTATCAAACATTTAACTGGTTCATTTAATACTCTTAGCTCTACTATCGGTTGCCCTAAGTACTCTTTATTTATTTTGGGTTCTGCTTCCTCCAATAAATCTTGCACAATTTCTCTCCTTTCGAAGCCTGTCTTTTGGGTGGCAATCACATTCACACTTACAGGGTTTATTTCATGCTTATTATCACCCTCAATTCTAGTGGCAGCTCCTATTAGCCTATCCACTATTGCTAAGTCAAAACATTTTTCCAATGTTTCCCCCTCTTTCTCATTAACCTCCTTTTCTACGACCCTATCCAAGGCGTCGTCATTAACCTCTACCTCCTCCTCTAATCTATCCTCTTCTTCGTAACTATCTACAACATCAATTATCTTATCAAGCACAGTCACAACCCTGCCATTATTACTGTTCTCACCCCTATCCGACAGCTCTTCATTAGTTTTACTGTGCATAATGTCTTTCTGATTATTACCCTTATAACTAGTACTTAGTTCTTCAATAAGTGGCTTCTTATGATTATTCTTACAGTTAATTGGTTCATTAACCTCCACTTGACTTAAAGCTACTATCTCTGTCTGTTTTACGTTATCCTCCCTAAATTTTGTAGCAACAACATTTATGTTAGGTGGTCGTTCAGGCTGCTTTCTTATGAATGGTTTTGCCAGCGGATTTAACTTTAAACGCTGTTGCCTACGATCGCCAGCACACTCGTAGACAATTAATGGTTTTCCGAGCGCGGTGCGTCATCACTATGCCTCCAGCTGACCGCCTCACCTCCTGACATCTGTCGGCCGCTGTCATACTGCTCGCGTTCATTGAACCTGTTAACATATGTTCTTCCTCTACCACGTGAACTGCCACGGTATCCGCCGCCTCTCTGAACACCCATCCTATTAATGTTTACATCCGCGCGATTGTCATTCTGCCTAGCAGGCGGGCGATGCTCCCTCCTCATGTTTTCTTCTTCTTTTTGGACGGATTCAACCCTTTCTAAATACTGTACGAACTTGTCAATGTTATCTCGGGGCGCAGATATGATCTTAGTTTTCCAGTTCCACGGTAGCTTATTTTCTACCCCTAATATGATCTGTTCTGTTTCTAACTTATTACTAAGGTAGGACAGAGTTGTTACCCACCTTTGAACAAATCGTTTGATGCCCTCTCTCTTGGGGTCATACTTCTCTCCCGACCAGAACCGATTAAGAACATCCATCTGCTTTCTCTTTCCCCAGTATTCCTCAAAGAACGCTAATTTAAATTCTGACAATTTCGCGTATTTTTCAGAGGCTAAATTCCCCCATACTCTGGCCTCTCCCATCAAATTTGAAGTGATAAAGCCTATCTTTTGTTTATCGCTCCATACTTTCGGCAAAACGTCTTCAAAATCGTTCCAAAATTCTCTGGGGTGCATGTTCTTACTTGGGTCAAATTTTAAAAACTGTCTGTGGGTAAAATACGCAACCTCGGTAGATTCAATTATTCCACTGGAAATTATACTACCACTATGGTTAGAAACACACTGTTCTACTTTGGTTAGTCTGCATTCATGCCCACAAAGTTGCTCATTCACACTTTCACTGAAATGGCTTATGTGAGTCTCTAAATTATTGACCTTATTTACAACTTGCTCTCCAAGTTTCTCACACCGAATTTTGGTATCATTTACTTTACATTCTAAGGCGGCATGATTAATTTCATTGGAATTCTCTACCACTTTTATGTGCTCACATACTTTATCTAATTCTGCATCAACATGGGATTTAAATTGCTGTTGATCCTCAGTAACCTGTTCGATTCGTGTCGTCAATTCACTTTGCACTTGAACAATATTTTCTGTACATTCTAGTTTAACCTGCTGTATTTCAACATTTACTTTACTACTGAGCACTGCTAAATCTTGCTTCCAACAGTCTCTGAGATCGGATATTTTGGAATCTAAATCAGCGCCCATTTTAGTCATCTCATTACTTAAATCAGATCCTAATTTAGACATTTTTGAATCCATTTTACTTGACATATTAGTTTCCAATTGTGACATACTGGAATCCATCTTACTTGACATATTGGAATCCAACACGTTCATCTTAGTTAATAGATTCATCAGCATACTGGCGACATTATCCTTCGCCCCCTCATTTGCTGATACAATGTCCCTATTAACATTAACTACCGGCATGGGTAACTGTAACTCACTGGGCACTGACATATTTGGATCTGACTCCAAACTATAATTAACATAGGATGAATCAGTCAAACTACTACTGAAATTGGGTTGAGACACGTCTAAACTAAAATTCATGGGGTCATTTTCCCCTGTCTCCATCCCACTATCACAACTTAGTTCCGCCTTTTTGTCACTTGGTTGAAACTCAGCCATTTTTCTCAGTTTGACTCCACAAACACACAAAGTTTTCAAAAGCACTGTACTTAACTTTGTGCTTCGGCGTGCTGCGTTGCTGCTAGATGAAACTGCGGGTCCGTTCACCATACACTGCAATGCTGTACCAGTTTCCGGGCCCCCGCTCGAATCAGCGCTGCCAACTGCCACTGCTGTCGTCGCCTCTGCGTAGTCTCCGTAGCTCGTCGTCTGCCAGACGCCGTCGTAGACTGCTATTCCAATCGGCGCGTAGTCACCGAAAAATTCTTCCGTTCCGTACAACACATTACAGTTCACGGACACTTTCACTGTCCTTCCTATTCACGTGGCGATATCAATTTGTACGCTACACAGTTCCTACACATAGCGAGCACTTCTGTATTGTCCGGTAATTGTCACTACTGCTTTTTTTTGAAATTCACTGGAATTTAATATTTTTATTTCCCGGCCGATGCACCACTTGCGACGGGTCAGGCTCTTATCGCGCAGTTTCCTTTCCCTGAAAGAAAATCCACCTACCTCGTTTCTTAGGTAGTTGCTGCACTCGCCTCTCCTGATAGCAGCTACTGGAAAAATTGCAGAAAAGCAGTGTTGAAGAAACTGCAATTTAATAGCCGCTCACCGGAGGCCGCGATACATGTTTGCTGAAATACAATCTATGAGCAATCTTCCTAAATAAATTGAGTTATTGGAATGGTAGTAATTGTTTACTCAAACGAGAACGCGAAGTTGGTAATTCTATTTAAGCTCTTTATTGTCTTTAAGCCTGATCATCAGCCCGCTAATCTACGTTTGAAGAAAGTTCAGTTCACAATTCTATCCACACTCAAACCCCGCCAGAATTAGCTTTCAAAGTTACGGAATTTACTTAACTGCAACACAGACGATTTTCTAACATACACGTTTGCAGTCGATGTTCAATAATAGTTCGTTTTTTAACGTTAATGCTCGCCATAAGCACTTAGTAAAAGTTTACGAAGTACCGCCACGCTTTTAATTATTAAAGTTACTCGCGTCTTTCGCGGAACGAAAAGTCACAACTCGCTCAAACTCACACTACGCGTTACTGGACTCTTCCAGTCTCAAATCGCACAGTACCGAACCGATGAAGCCGTTTTATGACTTCATTTTACACATTATTCGCGAGGACACATCAAGCATGTCTCTTCTCGATCACAGTTCCTTCGCGACCCCTCATCCACTCGCGACTCCCTCTCCTAGTCTGCTAACCGTCCTCGCATCTCATTGGCTCACACATCACACAGCCAATCAGAATTAACTCTTTGGGTGCGCCTCGCGCCAAAATCTAGCACGCACCAGTCATGACTTCTGAATCATTTACGTCATGATTTCTTGTTACACAAAATTTACTGTATAATTTAACAAACCGAAAGGAAAACTAGACTTTACTTTATTTCCAGAAATTATTTAAATACTCGCGAACGTTCTGGCTGCTTGTACAATACCATACACTCTTGGACATCCGACATTCACTAAGATGGGGAACCACTGGCGACTCTGTTCCCACGGTTACATCGTCTGAACACTTGCGAGTTCCAACCTAGATTTTATACACTTGCAAAGAATGGCGAATGTCCCTCTTTCATTCACTCAGGCACACTCATTCACTCTCACCTACTCATATAAAATAACTGTTCACAAAAATTCAAAACATTTATGATTTTAACAAAGTTATAGGTGAATTTCTAAAAGTAAAATTCTCAAAATAAATACAAAAGCACGGAAGGTGATTTTGTTTCATAGTTGGATGGTCACTGAAGGTGATCTATACATAATGGTATTTATTTAGACTCGAAAATTGTAGAAATTTGCGTTTTCTGTAAGATTTTTCTAATTTCCAAAATATGCAGGTTTCAAAGCTCAAATTTGGATGACTTATTTTTATTCATAACAGAAACTAGTATATTAACTTTTAATTTCCTCAGGTTCCTCAGTTAGAAGTTATTAAAGATGAAAGTTCCACATTATACACGCGGCTAGTTAGCGCACAGGTCTTACATTCTCACGGTACAGACATGCCATATGGTCGTGACGTCAGACGAACGGACACCGGTAATCTGCCCGCTACAGCACATATGCTAATCTGATGGCTACTTTACAGTCTGTCTACATTTCACAGTAAATATTTGATAGAAAACTGTGCGCTCGCACTAGTTGCGACGCCACAGAGGGGGCTCTAAAGATATCTTGACCTACCTTCATTTTTATCGTAACAAAAAATAATGAAGTCACATAGAAAGTTTTATTTAAACTGATTATACACATATAGAATACAATGCCATCTTATGGCATAAAAAGTTACAATTGCGGTTCTCTTCCTTAAATGATGAATTCTATGCTCCTATTCTTCCTGGAAGACTCTTTAACTACATTGTCAATAGGACAATCAATGCCAGGGTGCGTGTTCAACAGAGCTAGGTCATCAAGTCGATCCTCCTTCATTGTCGACCTCAGCCATGTCTTTGTAAGTCGCAGTGTTGAAAAACTTCTTTCTACTGCAGCAATAGATGCAGGCAGACAAGCAAATATCTTGTACAGCTTGTGCAAAGTAGGACAGCCAGATCTAGGACAAACAGACAACGCTTGCATAACAGAATCACGATCATTAAGGACGTTTATGCTCTTTTGCTTGTATTGAACAATCTCTCCCGTAAGTCTCTTTTTAATCACAAAGAGTGATTCTTCTTCAAAGAACGGTAGTTCAGATAAGCACTGATTCAATTTATATGCCAGATCATTACCGCCATGTTAAAGTAATTATGAGGGCAAAAGTATGTTGAATTTTAAATGACAAATATTTTATTCAGCAAAAAGTTCTCTCACATCAGTCGTAACATTGTCCAGTGTTGCAATAAAAACAGTTCTTTTCCCATATGTCATGATTATGTCATCTGGCCATTTATGTGTGTCAAGCTTTTATTGTCGATTCCGTTCCTTTCTACTGTATTCGATAGGGGACCTATATAGTAACAATGCGTTTTTAGGAAGCTTCTCGAAAGTCATTATTACCGAAGATAGGCGCATCAATAGTTTCCCATACCTAACTCGCATTTTACGGCGTAGGCACCGAAGTATCGAAGCACAAGGCTGAAAAGATGTTTCCTTTAGTAGTTCAGTACTTCACTGAAACTGACGGAATCCAACAGAAGCTTTTGAAATCTGATTCGTTGAATAACGAAACATCGAAGACAATTGGAAAGTTTTATCTAGACACATTAAGACAACTGCAAATTCCATTTGGTAAATATTAATCGCTTTTTGTGGAGACAATACCTTTGATAAACCCTCGGCACCTGTTTGGTAAATCCTCGTCTCCATTTTGCTAAAGGTCTCGTCGCTACTACCGAGTTGCCACAGTTGTTACGGTAATCTGAGTTTGCGAGTTCGTGAAACGTCTTCTGTTTAGTACACCGCAAGACAATTTCTCCCTGCCACTATTACACAGCTATGCCCCAGTGTCAGGTAACAGGGTAGGAGAACGAATGTTCTACAGCGCTCCAAAAATTAGTAACAAAATCACACAAATGAATTAAAAAGATTTACTTATCTTTGTGAGCCGAGCGGCCTAAGGCGTTGCAGTCATGGTCTGTGCGGCTGATCCCAGCGGAGGTTCGAGTCCCCCCTCGGGCATGGGTATGTGTGATTGTCCTTAGGATAATTTAGGTTAAGTAGTGTGTAAGCTTAGGAACTGATGACCTTGGCAGTTAAGCCCCATAAGATTTCACACACATTTTTATCTTTGTGACCTATTGAATAATGAAGTCTGCAGCACTGCATGTAATATAACACTTAAGTGACGAGTCTCTATGGCACTGGCACCACCTCGTATATTCGCGCCTGTAGTACTTTTTCCCTGGCTGTTTCCTGTTCGAACGACACAGCAATACCAGTACCAACTTCGGAGGGCTTTGTCGATGCGGCCAGCAGAATGTATTTCACCAAATGAAAGAAGAACAAGGAAAAAATGTATAAGGAATTGGATGCCCTGCCCATATTACGAGTTAGGTATAGGAAACTATTGTTACATTATTAGTAAAAACATTGTTACAAGTCTCGTAACAATATTTTTACTGAGAAGTTACTATGAATTACTGTTATTAATACTTCACAATCAATTGATCACTCTCACTCTTGACTAATCTTCACACCTCCACTTTCTAAAACTAGGACTTTTTATTTATTCATTGTTCAGTCCTAAAATTTCTGCTTCTGAATGTAAATTAGCTTCCTATTCGGCGAATAGTCCGTATTTATATCGCTACGTATCGAAGGTTCTCTGTAGAAGAAAACAGTAGAATATTCGCGACTTTCCTCGAACAAATGCCAGACAGAATAACGTTCCGAGATGACTATAGTGGCCACGACTTTTCTCGAGGTTTGTGTTAGCGCGCCTGCCATATGCATCCGCCACTGTCAGAAACCCATAATGAAGTAAATATCCACCACTACAAAATCCCACTTACAGAACGCATAGTACACGCCTACTTTAGTTTGATAAGAAAACGTGAAAGCCAGAAGAACTGTCCGATTACGAGATAACGGCAACTGAATGTCGGAGAGATTAAGTGGTGGGTGTTTTCCGTCGTTTATTTTAGATGTGAACAAGTAAATGCAGGCAGTCGCAAAACGCCGCTTGCAGCATGCACAGTAAACGACTACTTTAGTAACAAAACATGAAGCCAAATTAACGGTCCGATTACGAGTTGGGGGCACCTGGATGTGGCAGAAATTACGTGCCTTCGTCTCCTAACTTCTGATTTCAGTTACTACGCGGTGTTGCTGTCCCCCAATTGCAGCATTCAGAGAACACTTCTTCCTAGTTCATTTAAGGAAACTTGAGGCCAGATTAACGGTCTCCTAGTTGGTTCGTTAATCTGGCTTCATGGTTTCTTATTTAACAAAAAAAAGGAGTGTTCTTTGGATGCTGCATGTGAGATATTTCGACAGCGAATTTTTATTGAGTGTTTGGCTTCCAAACTTGGCAGCCGAGATCGTCAAGCGCGCCTTTTCTACCATATCTCGTAATCGGACCGTTAACAATGGCTTCATGCGTAGCTGTTGAACTAAAGAAGGGTGTTCTCTGGATGCGGTAACTGGGGAACTGCGACGGCGAATAGTTATTGAGTTACTGACATCCGAAGTTGGCAACCGAGGGTGCCAAGCGCGCATTTTCTGCCATCTACTGCTGCCCATATCTCCTAATCGAACCTTTAATCTGGCTTCATGTTGTGTAATTAAAGTAAGGAAGGAATGTAGTATACATACTATAAGCGGCATTTTGGGAGGGCCGATACTTATTTAATTATGGGTTTCTGAACTTGGAGGCCGAAGTCGTGGAGCTCGGGAAGCTGTAGAAAAACTATCCACCCCCTATCTCCAGGCTGCGTAAACAAATCTGAAAACAAAGCTAACCTGAAGCCTGCATCAATGTTTGGAAGTGGAAAAAGAGAATTTCAGTCGTAATAAAACGTGTTTGACTTCAAATTTTTTGTCACCTTATGAGCTACGAAACTGTGACGCCGTAAATGTCACTGCATGTGTGCTGCAAACATACGGTGAGAAAGGACTAAAAAAAAATAACGTAAGAGGAACTGGTGTTGGTAAAGCCTCGTTTACGCTGGGGCAACATCTTGCAACATTGTGGCATACAACAGTGCCGCATGCTACAAGACGCACGTTGTCGCATGATTCGTGCGGCATAGACAACACGGTGCGCCATGTCGCAAGCTGCCGCAATGTGCCTCAGCTAACTCCCGAGCTGTGCGACATTTTCTGTGCGGCAGCGGTAAATCCGAAAATATGGAGTGGTAGTATTTAGCATTTATAGAGGACTACTGATAAGCTGAGGTTCTGTGGAACGCACGTGAAAGTAATTATAAAAATAATGTATATGCTATACGAGATCTCGCTTTAAAATATGAAATCGATGAGAATGCTATGATGAAGAAGATTAAAAACCTGAGGAGTGCCTTCATTGCGAACACATGCGTGTGACGAATACAAAAGCGGCTCAGCGGATAATGCGGAAAGAAAATGGTTCGCTTATGAATCAATGAAATTCATTTTAGATGTGACGGAACCACGTGCAGGAATGGATAGCTGAATTGTAAGTATCTCGATTTCAATAACTATTCATATTTCTCAACTGAGTACTGTAGCATACCAAACCATGGCAACCATAACCCCTCTCATTTAATCAATCAATCAATCAACCATGGCAACAAAATTACCAACAAGTATATTTGTAAAAAAGGAAATTTTATTCTGTTCTTAGAAGCCCCGTTCAAAAAAAAAAAAAATGTTTTGATGGATAGGCTACATATAGTACCTTCTACAAAATGCTTTCGAGTAAGTATCTAATCGGTAGATGTAAACTGTAGTTTTAATACACGCTTTTCTACAGTGGACCACCCAAACAAGAGTGTAGGAACAAAGTAACTAAAAAGTTTGAGTTCATATAGAAAATTCTGTTTATCTACTTAAATGAATTTACATTGTAGTACGAACATAGCTAGTATACATTGGTACACGATGAACTATTGCTATCTCTCTTGCCACTCAATCTTTCCATGTGGTGTCAGAAAATATTCTTGGAATTGCTCTCGTACTGCCTGTGCATCACAGGAAGACCCTCGAGGTATCTTTGATAAATTCGTTAGGCCTGCATAGTTACGAGCAGCTTCTCTCCATTCTCCAAAAGTAATTACATCATTATCTACGTCTTTTGTATCTAAATTATTTGGAGGTGCATAAATAGTTCTGGACGTTGCACTTTGTCTTAAAAAATTGTGGAGATACGTACAATATTTTGTAACAATTCCAGTGTTCTCAACTTTAAGTAATAATGGTTTGCTAAACACTCTAAAAACAGAGGACATTATTCCGAAAGCGTTTTCAACATTAAGTCGTGTGCGAGAAAGTCGGTAGTTAAATATTCTTTCCTCCGACCTTGATAATTCCCCAGTATACGTTTCCATTATATTTGTGGACAATGGAAATGCCTCGTGAGCTACTAAAACATCTGTTGTCAAATTTTCTCTTCCTGGAAGAGATTCTGGGGGAGGAATGTTTAATTTACTTTCCATTAACGCTTTGTGAAACGAAGTATTCTTAAAATGGCCTCCATTTGCTACGCGGCGCTGACATCCAACACGTACATACTGAAAGCAGTAACAAGCGTCTGCAATCACCATAAGGACGATGCTAAATGTTTTTTAGTAGTTAATATATTCTCTTCCAGTATTGGCAGGACATATAATTTGCACATGTTTGCCATCTATGACTCCTACACAGTGAGGGTTCGTAATTTCTGTTAACATTCTTACATTCTTCGGGATCCTTTGGAATCTGAATAGTAAAACATTATCATTACTTTCCCATTTTTTTCAGAATAACGACACAGAGGGCACAGAAATAAAACATGGAGATTAAAGTCAGCTTTATGAAGAAAATGTGCCTCAGACACCAATTACGTCTCATGGGGAAACACAGAGAAAGAGAATTACTAAACCCAAAAAACAACAGCTCAGAAATGCAGAGAGATGCTCGAGTTGTAGAATCTTACCAAATTTTAAAAACTGTTAACAACAGAGGTGAATGGAGTGTGTATGGAGAGATCATGGCCAATGAGAACAGAAAATTTCCCCGACAACACAAAAGTATGTGAAGCACATCATTAGAAATGTGCTATTCAAAGCAGCGTTGGGGGAGTAGCAGAAGTGAACTACCAATATCACATCATAACCGGTTCTCGTATCGGAAAACAGTACAAAAATAAGCTGTCCAGGAGTTAACTGTGAAATTATATACGTCGACAATGATGAGCCACGGGGTGTAGCCGTGCGGTCTTGAGCGTCTTGCACGGTTTGCGCGGCTCCCTCCCGTCGGAGGTTCGAGTCCTCCCTCGGGCATGGGTGTGTGTGTTGTCCTTAGTGTAAGTTAGTTTAAAATGGTTCAAATGGCTCTGAGCACTATGGGACTTAACTTCTGAGGTCATCAGTCCCCTAGAACTTACAACTACTTAAACCTAACTAACCTAAGGACATCACACACATCCATGCTCGATGCAGGATTCGAACCTGCGACTGTGGCGGTCGTGCGGTTCCAGACTGCAGCGCCTAGAACCGCTCGGCCACTCCGACCGGCAGTTAGTTTAAGTTAGATTAAGTAGTGCGTAAGCCTAGGGACTCATGACCTCAGCAGTTTGGTCCCATAGTCCTTACCACAAATTTCTAATACTGGTGAGAGCGAAGAATTCATTGTAGTACCAGGTACATCAGAAGAGCTCCATCAGTTTTTGCGATTTAAAAAAATAAGTTATATATTTTATACCAATTATTTAATTTCAATTATAACTTGCTTAAAAATGAGAATAAAAATTATTTTTGTAAAGTGAGTATTGAATGTTGTGTACTGATTTAAAAAATAAGTGATATATTTTATACCAATTATTTAATTTCAATTATAACTTGCTTAAAAATGAAAATAAAAATTATTTTTGTAAAGTGAGTATTGAATGTTGTGTACTTACCTTTATGTAGTTCAACACTGATGAAATAGCTTTACATACTTCAGGCATTATGAGGGAAATAACCGAATATGATGATACTTTGAATAAGTACAGGAGTGATTTGTACGAATCCCCAATGGCTAAAAATCGTAATGTGATGGCCAGTCGAATTCTTGGTGAAACACTGTCTTGGCAGTTGGTATCTTTCTTTAGAATAGGAGGTGTAGTTAACTGTAGTAAATAAATGATGTCGTCATTGAAGATTCTCGAAAAAATTACTAAATAATGCACCATCATCTGCTGCTGGATCTCCTAGTATACTCTTTCGTGGGTCTTCTTTAAATATTCATCTCTTCCACTATCGTTTCCTTTTCCGTTTATTTTCATTTCTGTTGTTAGCGGCATGTGCGATGACCAAGTAAGCAGCCACCGCAATCATTTTATTACCTATTCTCCTGCAAAGCCGACTCAGTGTGCCACAAATTCGGTTGCTTTGATATAAATTAACCTGCCGCATGCAACATAGGCCGCAAGATGCCTTTAGTAGCATACTACAAGAACACGCACACCGATTTCCGTAGCTTGCCACAATGTTGCAAGATATTGCCCCAGCGTAAACGAGCCTTTTAACGCTAGTAATGATAGTTATTAACAATGGAGTTTATGTCAAGTTGCGAAAGGATTGGCCCAGTCTCGTCCTGATTCGATGTGTATGTCATTTACGAAGTTAGTGACTCCGTCACCTTCACAGTGTTTGCCGATAAACTGAGATTTTCTCGTATGAGTAATGTACAACTGGTTTTCCCGTTCCCCTGTACGTCAGTGCATGTATAAAGTTCTGTTTGCTACGATAAATGGGGGACACAAGCCTATGAAAGGTGTTCGCGTGTGTGGCAATCGATTGATTTCGATTTGACTTGTCCTATATCATGATGTGCTATGCTGTATAAATTGTATGATCTATAGGACCAATAATAAATCAAATCAAATTGAATATCTATTTTTTTCGAATTGAAAAACAATGGCTTGAATTAAATTCTACTGGCATCGTGGTGTCTAAGGAGAGGAATTCATACTGATTCATTTCTACATTCCGTGTACCTAGATGAAAAAAAAAAAAAAAACTTTTTGCGTTTCTCATTTTTCTTTGTCTAGTTTGGACCGAAGTGTAAATCGATTGAAACTAAGGTTGACGAAAGTTCTAAATTGTTGGAAGCTGGTGTAGGCAGGAAGGTATTGCAAAGAAATTTGTTCTCCCAACACGCAGAAAGGATTTCTTGACAGAGAGTCTTGAAATCTACGTACGGCAGGCCTTTATTATTGCTCCTATTCATGGTTTGAAACTGGAGAAAATTGCACAATTTGAAATTTTCTGCTAAAGAAGAAACCGAATTTAGGAAAAGCTGCATTATTTTCCTTTGATGCATTTTAGTACAACATATACAATGTAGACGCGAGAACGCGAACAACTCTAGTTAACCGTAGAATATATGAAAGTCAACGGACAAAAATAAAATCAGAGAATAAACAATACGTTGCAGCTCGTAACGAATGCCGTCCTCGCTTTTCGCCTTTGAGATTTCATAGTGAACTTCAAACAAGACTTCCTGTTAATTTTATAGTTTCGAGAAATATGTCAGTGTTGTCAGTTTCAAATTCCTTGCGAGTTGTCAAGGAATCACTTTTAGGTCTACCAATAAATGAAACACATGCAAGACCTCAGCGAAACGGTACGTAAGAAATTTAACATCTGTTAAATCAAAATGGAACTTCTGAGACTGAGTTTCTGGCATGCTGTGGTTAACAGTTTTTAGTTTAAAGTGAATGTAGAAACTTCTTTACTATATAGTTTTGCCTCGGTCAAATGCAGAGTTGGAAAGAGCATTTAGTACTGTACCACTGACATAGTGAAAAACGAACTAAGCGATGGAATGTCATCAGAAGTGTTAAAATCAATAACTGCAATCAAAGCAAGACTTAGACGGATCGGGAAGTGTGAAAACTATAAATCTGCATCGACAGTGTTGCTCAAAGTAGGAAATGTGAATGCCCACAAGAGTGGTCCAACTGACAGTCCATTTCTGCCAACAATTAGAGCTACATGTTCGAGAGCTGCAGAACGGAGCAGCAGGTGTAGCTTGTTTCCTATCGATCACATAATTCGAATTTGAGTCTTATGAGCCAATAGAAATATTTATATAAACAAGGCAAGCATCATTTTTGTGCTCTTCTATGGCATTAAAAATACAAATAATACGGTATTATAAGTAATGTTTATTTGCATGGCTTTTGCCACAAATAATAAAATATCAATACATTTTAGGCTATTTCAATACAAAATAGGCCCTAGCTTATTTTCGAATCGCTGTTAGCGGGGTTTTCCACTAAGCATTTGGCAATACTGACATTTAGTACCATAGCCATTTGTATAAAGTATGTCTACGTCCTTTAACCGCTTGCTGACTTCTACTAAAGTTTTACCCTTTTAGAGTAATTTTAACCTTGAATTTTATGCCTTAAGTCCATAAGCAACTTTTTGGACCCTTCTGAAACTAAATTAAGTTCTTCTCATTAACACCTACATGATAACACTGAAGTTGAATATTTTTGTCTCGTTTTTGTGATGTTGTACATAATTTAAATGAAAATTAACTGTTGGTGATTCACACGTGGGCTAAATATGACAATAATAGTTTCTTTTTCTGTTTCTTCACACAGTCATAGCACGTAGGCCTACTCCAAGCCTTTTTAATGCATTAAGTCCTTTTAAAGTTTGCGTAAGTTGTTTCTACTTGTAACCAGTACAATTCACCGTTGCGCTCAGTTTCTGGCTTACATGGCTTTCATTTTTCTTCTTCTTTGGGTTTTAGCTGTTTTTGTCAGGTTTAACCTATTATACACTCACATCCTTGCCATGGAGTATTAAGTGAATGTATTTGTAAATATATGGTACACCCATGGTCCCGAACGTTATGACCACTGCCCACTGCGGAGGTTAAATACCAACTGGTGGCGTTGCAGTCATGTGATGCAGTAAGGAAAATACATAAATGTTGTAGAGATGAATGAGGAATCATTCTAGTTACAATACAAGCCACAAACAAGAAGAGTCGCTTATGTAAGTGACTTTGTATAAAGCCAGATAGTTATAGCTGGGCACCTAGAACAGGCCTCTCAGAAATGACAAAGCTGTTCATTTGTTCACGTGTTACTGTCGTGCATGTCTATTAAATTGGTTACAGGATGATGGAATCATGAGTTGGTGACAAGGTATTGGACATCCATACCCCATCAGAGAACATGGAGAATGAATGCTTGCACATTCTGTAAAATGGGCTAGGTGGCGATGTGTGGCAAATCTGACAACAGAGTTCATTTCTGGTGTGGACACGAGTGTGTTTGGTGCACACTGTTCAGTGCATTTTGTTGAGTCTCTTAGCAGACAACTACTACATGTTCACATGTTAATACAACGAGATTGTCAATTACAATTGTAATGGGCATAGGGTTACCACAGATCAGCGGAAACATGTCGCATGGTCAGTCGAATAACATTTCTTGTTACACGAGATTGATAGTCATGTGTAAATAAGCTGTCGTGCAGATGGATGGCTACTTAAACTGCGCACCACATCACGTACACAGGTCTAGGCTCTAGGAGATATTCATCTGGGCTTCCATGGAACCTATGGTAGTAATAAAAGGCTCCATGACAGGTACTGTCCATGCAAACATTATTGTGGGCCACCTGCATCTCATGCTTGATGTCTTCCCTAATGACAATGGCATCTCCAAGCAGGATAACTATCCTTGTCACAAGATCATAATTGTACTACAGTAACTGTAGGAACATGATAATGAACTTCCCCTAATGCCATGACCATTAAATTTGCCTCAGCTGTACCCTGTGGCATAGATCTGGGACAGTATTAGGTGCCAGGACTGTGCCACAAACCACTGGCTCAAGTTTTAAAGGAATTGCGTAACCTGTGTGTAGACGTCTGAAGCCACACATCTTTAGAAACCTTCCAAGAACTTATTCAATCAATGCCATGCAGAATTGCTACTTTATTATATTCCGAAGGTGGACCAACAACCATTAATCAGGTGGTCAGAATATTTTTGGTCATCAGCGTATATGTGTACACAGTTCAGTATCTGTCATGTGATCTTACAATACATAGAACCCATTTTGTCGTCACTTGTCATATTGTAGAAGACCACTAAGAACAAAAATGATGAGTGCCCAGAAACACTCTTCTATGCAATGATTCATTGACTTCTGCTAATATCTTGCACCTATGACTCTACTTGCATTATACCATCAGAGACACAAAACTTTGTCTCCTGAAGCATATGTAAATTTTGTGGTCCCAGAATGTACTCATATTATGGTCATGTCATGAATTGTGTGCTGTCAGGCTGTAATGTCAGCTCCAGTCGACATGCCTAGAAGCTGCTAAGACTAATGGCACTTATATAGTAGTTGAGATTATTGTTACCATACATAATATACAGTGTGACATTAGTTACCACAGTCAGCTCCTGGCACTGAAGATGGAGGAAGTCATCAAAAGGTTGTGTTTTTGTTTCAACCTAATGCAGCCAGGAAATTGGAGGAATTTTATCCAGTTGTTCACAACAAAATGTATAAAGGTTTTATAATTGTGAAATATGATCACTTGTGCTAATAATCTTACAGAAACTGCAACATTATCTGGTATCCCTCAAAATAATTCTGTTCACTCACATGACGGATCTGGCAATGATCTTTTTCACAAATTTTTATGCTTACCATAAGCCTTTCATTTTTATGTACAAAACAATTTATTTTTTTGGAAAATACACTGTAACTGTGAAGTTACACTACAAAATCGTATTAGTAATATAGTCACACTGCAACTATATTTAATTATACTGCAACATTTATCAACTGCATAGGTCGTGGACATCCCACTATTACAACTTGACATTAGGCCTATGTACCAATATATTATCCACGTGAACTTAAATGACATACAACAACAATAAATGGCTTAATAATGTCTCATTAGCTGGTATTTTCTATCTAAGTAGTTTATTTCAGTTTGACAGTATCTTAGAAGGGTAATGACCACAGAAAATGTTCTCTTGATATTAATCTGTTTGTTTATAACTGTAGTTTGCACTTTCATCTCTGGATGAGAGTTTCTTCATGCTATTGTCTACAGACTCCAGAGCAGAGATACCACAGTATAAACTAATATCTCCTCAGTGTTTTACCTAGTTTGGCTTGCTTGAATTCATCTGTTCTTGTGGGTCTACTTCCATTCTCAGATCCTAATTACTCTTAATTCTCTCTTTAGGCATATTATCGCTAGACAAGATATGTCTGACAGTCATTCACTTATGGGCAATATCAGTCCACAATAATAACAGTAAGTACTTGATATTATTGAGATAACACATTTCATTATAACTCATTTCCTGTTACATGGAAGATGACACACTACAATAGATGCAGAGAATGACAAACATGAAACAGCTACAGTACAGAGTGAGTAAAAACAAAGATATTGCACACTTCAATACTTCAGTGATTGTTTTTAATGTCTGACTAGTTGCATTGCCACACAGCTCCTCAAACCCCTCGGTGTAGGGCAGGTCTCGTGGTATAAAGGAGTACTTGTGGCGTACAACTATATCATCTCTAGACAGTACAGGAGAAGCTGATGGAGCGTCTGATGGTGGTAGACTCTCATCTGTTGATGGCATAGCCTTGGAGCTGACAGTTATCATGTGATGTAGTCATTAGGAGTTGACAGGAGATTTGGCCAGAAGCATTGTCCTCGTAAAGCAAGGGTCCATTTTAAGACATCCAAAGGACACCATAGTGGGTTTACCATTCACTAATATATTTAATTGTGTTCATTCCATGTTAATATGGGACAAGGGCTCATGTACAGTACTTTGACACAGTCTGTAAGCAACAAGACAAAAGGGCATGTCCATAAATCCTTGTGTATGAGGTCACCCGCATTTGTATTTTGGTATGACAGTGATGGATGACATTTGGAGATGCTACTTTTCATCTGTTGCAATAGAAGCTAATGTTTACCAAGGCAGGTGGTCACATTGTTGGTAGAAAAATTTCGGGCAGGGGGGGGGGGGGAGGGGGGGCAGGGGACTGAGTGGCTCACCCACCATGCACACATTCCATTGCAGAAGCTTCAATATCAGGTTTAAAAGCTACACGTAGATCCAGTAACACTAGCAGAAGGGCAGATAAATACAAAGAGCCATGACACACAAGGGGAAGATTTTAAAGTACAATTCCATAATTCTACCATTCTGTTACTAGATGGGTGATAGGTGGTGGTATGGTGAGGTTTGAAGCACATATGTTTGCAGCTCATGGAACAAACTTGATTCAGACTGACATCCATGATTAGTATTGGTGAGACTTCCAAAATGGGAGATCCATGTGGTCAGAAAAGTCCGTGCCACTGTTTTCGCTGAAACGTCTACCCAAACGCCTGATTCCACCCAGTGGGTAAACCAGTCAGTTGCCGAAAAAATGTTTCAAAACTCTTTACTGGAATGAGAGGGCCCACCAAGTAGATATGGATGTGTACATAACACCATATACGTATCTTGAATGAACCAATAATCTTACGGACATGGCGCCTCACCTTAAGCTATTGGCATGCTAAGCAAGTTCTTACCCATGATTTGCTGTCACATTTGACACAGGGTCATATGAACCTATCAGTCACCATCCAGAATGTCATATCAGTGGATATGATCAAAAACTAGTTTTCTGCAAACTGGCAGTAGAAAAGGGCAAACTCAGTTTTGGAAGTATCGTACCATATTAGAATTTGGTTACTGACCATAGAAGTCATTTTAGATGCAGTTCAGTATTTTGGCCCTTGATAAGCTGTTGTAATTCCATGTCAGCTCCTTGTAGTCAGTGTTTGTGGAAACATTATTAATTCACTTTGATACAAGAATACTTGCGAAAATCAGTAGTAAAGTGAGTAATGAATGCCAATTGGTAGAATTGTCTTCGTAAAAAAGATCTACATTGCATTTTAAAACGAAAACAAATAGCTTTAAAACTGTGGAAGGCCATGCTTCTATGTGCGGTCTGAAGTGCCTAATGGGTTCATACACAGCTAACAGCTCCATGTCTTAGCTACTTCGCGTAGTTTCTGATTCAGAAAGTTTCCTGGAAAGAAAGCAAGTGGTTTTGTAAGATTTGCCCCATATATGTGCCCATCACAACTCTTTCCAGGCCTATCACAGGTATGTCTAACCTATCTGAAGGGCCATTTGTCAAGCGAGTCACATCAATTGTCAACTATGCCGCAGTTACCATACTGTGTTCTATGTTAATATGAACATAACATAATATGGTGAAATTGAGCACAGATGGGAAGTTCCCCTGCTAAAAATTCTTTATTCCCATGTGAGTGGCCACAATCTCCACTGGTTGCTGATCTCCGTCTATCTCTTTTCCACTTTGTTCCACCCTCCTGTTTTTACAGCAACCTAATACC